>NC_135625.1:62022618-64422618 GCF_053574225.1 Canis aureus
GTATCTAGGGATAAAGGAGCATCATATCTGCAGCTTCCTCTCAAACAGTTCAGGAAAGAAGTAACATATATGTATATATATTTAGAGAGAGAAAAAAGAAACAGGCAATGCAATGAAATGGAATATTCGGGCAAAATGGGTGGAGGATATGCAGGAATCCTTTGTGCTCTTCTTGCAACTTTTCTGGAAGCCTAAATTAAGTCAAAAGAAAGAAAAGTTACCTTAGGTGCATGGTGAGCTTTAAAGGAAATAAAATCTATGAAAATATGCTCTATAAAGTGCTATGTAAATGTTTTAAAACTAAAAGTTATACTATTTAAGGTATCCAGTTAAATTTATTTTCCTTTAAAAAATTTTTTTTTTAAGTTTCAATGGCTTAAGAAAACACATTTATTCCTTGCACATTCCTCTGTAGGCCCAAGCATGCCAAGGGTAGCTATTCTCCACACAGCATCTGAGGGATCCAGGCTGCTTGGAGCTAATGAGCCACCATCTCAAAAGAGGCCCCAGGGGTTACCTCAGCAGAAGGTAATGGGAACTTGTGGAGTTGTCCCACTTACTCCTCTGTGTGGCAGGGAGGATGTCACACATCCCCTTCTACTCGCAGCCTACTGGCCAGATCTAACCATACAGCCCCCAGCTGACTGTAAGGGGGCGGAAATGCAGAGAATGTGAAGCCAGGTTTGTGGAGTGTTCTTGTCTTGGCTCCAGAATCTCCTTGAGTTCCCATTTTCTGCTGAACTAAAAACACTTTCTCAAAGTATGCAAAGGATGGAGCTCAGAGTGTGAAGAAGGAAAAGGGGAAGAAAGGTACATATCTTACTTTATTCTCTCCTTTCTCTTCATATCAGCTTCCCAGTGATCCAACTTAGACTCCCTACCAAACCACCAGTCACACAGGGGAGGTGGCTCTGCATTCTTTAGGGATCACCCAGAAGATGCCACCCTTCCTCAGAAATGTAGTGGCTTACTCTTTTCAGTATAAAAAACATTCCCCTTGGTCACGGGGATCAAAGACTTGGGGTCTTGATGGGAGAACAAATGAAGACAGCATTAAGGACAAAGAAAAGCCAAAAGTAAAGAAGGAGCATTTAACCGTTTTCAAGATCCACAAATATTGATCAACACCAACTTTGCACCTAGATTCTTTGCATTTAATATTTGCCACATCTCTTGTTTACACGTGTCCCAAGTTCTGGCCATATTAGAACAGACACATTTCAAAATCACACTATAGGACCAAAGGTATTTGTGAAATGAGAGCAAAAACTTTTCTGGGGATCACAGGATATAGACAACCACCCCCTCAAAACAAACAAACAAACAAACAAACAAAAAAAAACAAGCGCCAAGCGCAAGGCTAATAATGTCCAGCATACCAACAGGGAAAAGCAAGCGTCCAGGGGGAGGATAAAGAAAGTGACCTTAAGGCAAGGGAGAAAATGAAGAAGGCACAGACCCCTTGGGTTTTACTGTATTTATGCCCCCAGAGATAGGTGATTTGGCAACTCTGGGAGAAGATCTGCATCATCAGGATCCAAGAGCTCACAGGTCACAGCAGCATTTCTCAGCCTCATTCCCAGAATAAGGATAGCTCCATTTCTCCCACCACACACTTTAAAGATATGGCACCAAAGTAGCCTCCCAGCTTTTTCTGTTACAACCCAAAGGCTTGGAGTTCCCTTCCCAGGGCTAACCTTCTCCATAATCTCCTGTGCTGCTTCTGGAAGCAAATCCATGTGACAGGGCACACAAGCACACACACAGAAAGGCAAGTTTTCATTTCCCCTCTCCTTCTGTTCTTCCACCTATCCCTCCCTCCTTCTTCCCATCTCTCCCTTCCTCTCTCCCTCCCTCTCTCCTTTCCTATTTCTTTCCTTCCCTCCTTCCTTCTTTCCCTCCTTCCCTGTTTTCCTTCTTCCTTCCTCCCTTCCTTCCAATATTCCTTCCTTCTACCTTTCCACCTTCCTTCCCTCAACAAATCACTTATGGAGAGCCTCATATGTGGCCAAGTACAATCTCTTTAATTTAGAAAATGAGACTTTACTACATTCAACTTAAAAGTAAAAGCACTTGTTCTCAGGTAGGTGGCTACAAATGCATGGGGAGAGACAGACTCCAGCTTCAGTTGGGTATTTCTGCCCAGGTAGAAGAGTTAAAAAAAAAAAAAAAAAAAAAAAAAAAAAAGATCCAGGGTCTCTTTGTTGCCAGACAATCCTGGGGTAAGACTTTGGGCATGAAGACAGCATGAGGTAAGCACATAAACAACATCCTACTTCCAAAATGTGCTGTGCACCTGCAGTAGAGTTTTAAAAGTTCATTCCTATTTAGAATCTAGAGAAAAGTGAATTCTGCTTAAGGCCCTTCCCCTGCCCATTATCTCCCCATGTCAGCCATGAGTAGGGTTCCTCTCTCTGGACCTGCAGTTTATTTATTTTTTATTTTATTTTTTTTAATTTCCAGAGAGAGAGGGAATAAGCAGGGGGAGGGGCAGAGAGAGAAGCAGGCTCCCCACTGAGTAGGGAGCTTGATGGGGGACTTGATCCCAGGACCCCAAAATCATGACATGAGCTGAAGACAGAGGCCCAACCAAATGAGCTATCCAGGTGCCCCCTCTTCTCCTACTTTATAGCTTTCCGAGGTCCAGTACTGATGTGGAAAACACAAAGTTTTCTTTGCTTTATTGCTTTACTGCATTACCTTCATTACCTGCTCCATTTTCCTTGACAAATCCACTCCACTCAGACACTTCAATGACTCTTTTCCTGCACAAAACACACATGAAGGGGCACCTGGGTGGCTCAGCCAATCATTCCACTCTTGGTTTCAGCTCAGGTCATGATCTCAGGGTCTTGAGATGGAGACATGCTTTGGGATCCATGCTGAGTGTAGAGCCTGTTTGAGATGCATTCCCTCTCCCTCTGCTCCTCCCCTCACTCGCATGTGCACACTCATGTTCTCTCTCTCTCTAAAATAAATAAATAAATAAATAAATAAACAAATAAATAAATAAATAAATAAACAAACAAATCTTTTTAGAAAAACCACACATCTATTTTTGGTGCTTCATAATTTGGTGCTCCCCAAAATTATTTTTCAATCCCTTGATAGAGTATATTTCTCATTGTTATATTCTTTAAATGGTCATTATAATTATATATGAATATACCACAATAATAAAAACTAGAGATAATTTTGGTATTAGCCTGATTGCCACTCGCAGTTTTGTTTTTTTTTTAAAGATTTTATTTACTTATTCATGAGAGACAGAAAGAGAGAGAGAGGTAGAGGGAGAAGCAGGCTCCATGCAGGTAGCCCAACATGGGACTCAATCCTGGGTCTCCAGGATCACGCCCTGGGCTGAAGGCGGCGCTAAACCACTGAGCCACCAGGCCACCCCCACTTGGAGTTTTAAATCTTGTGTGTGGCCTGTTCTTCTGTGTTTCTGGTCCCAGAAGAGAAGGAAGCAGGCTCATCTAGCCATGAGGGGTAAGACTTGGTTTTGGATATCTAATTGGTGTCCTCAAGAAACCCATGAAAGTTTTCCAGTTATAGTTTTAGGGTTCAGGCAGGCCCTATACTGACACGTTGGGAAGCACTTTGAAGTCTGACTCAGAGCCATGGAGCTGCAAGCTGCATTTCTCTCCATGCGGGGGCCATATGCCCCAGCTTCGCCTGCCAGCACAGATTTGAAACACTGTCTGCTTGCTTTTACCCACATGAATGTTGGTAGTTATCAGCCCAGGTCTATCTACCTTTTTCCCATTCTTTTCTCTCCTTCCTCTACCTCTCTCTCCAAATTTCTAGGCAAGAGCAAGATCATCCGATGTTCCCGGGAGAATCATGGGTTTTCTGAGGTCGCCACATCTCTTGGCCTCTGGATGCAGACACACTCAACACTGCCATCTCTCTCTTCTTAGAGAGAGAGAGAGCCTTCCTTCCTAGTCATGGGGTGATGTGATAGAATTTTGAAATCCTCTCTCCTCTAAAACCTTCTTGTACCAGGTTTATTCAATAAGCTGGGGTCTATGAGGGACCACGAGCAGTAACTTTTTCTCTCCCCATCACTGCCTTCAGTTTTACTGATTAATAGCCTCTCTTCTAGCCATAAGTAACCTTCCAGCTAGAGCCTGTGGCATACCAGACAAGTGGGGAATTAAAATAGCATTAAAAGAAAAAAAAAGTCCCGTCCCTCTGTAATCAAAACCATTATCTTCCAAATGATTTTAAGGTCTCTTCCAGCTAGGCCTGAGCACACCTCCACATTTGGTTCCAGCAATGGGGAGGGGTAGGGTGAGATTTATTTTTCTCACCTTCTTTTCTCACTTGCTCAGTGCTTCCAGATCCTGGGAAGAGGCAGGAGGAGAAGCAAGTAGAAAGCACAGGATCTTACTTAACTAGTGCTGGTACATCCATCTACTTAGTGTCCTCTGGTTGGCATGAGCCCAAAGACTGACTGTGGTACACAGAATGCCCTCCCCAAAGATGTCCATATCCTAATCTGTGAAACCTGTGAATACGTTACCTTCCATGATAAAAGGGACCTGACAGGTGTGATGAAGTTTAGAACTTCCAGATGGGAAGATGACCCTGGACTATCCAGGTGGGCCAATGTAATCATAAGGATCTTTGTCAGTGGGAGGCAGGAGGGTCAGAGTCAGAGAAGGTATGATGTCACTGCTGGCGGGGAATAGGGAGCCAGGAACGAAGGCGGCACTGAAAAGCTGGCAAGGAAAGGAATTCTCTACCAGAGCTCCCAGAAAGAATCCAGACCTGCTGACACTCTAATATTAGCCCAGTGAGAGTCAGGTTGGACTTCTGACCTCCAGAACTGTGAGACCAAAAAATGTGTTGTTTTAAACCACTACGTTTTTGGTAATCTATTACAACAGCAATAGATTTGCTGATTTGGGGGACTCTTTATGGGATTACTTCTCAACCAGGGTCAATTTTTGACACCCCCTCTGGGGGACATTTGATAATGTCTGAAGATATTTTAGATGTCACGACTGGGAGGAATGCCAATGGCATCTAGCAGGTGGAGGCCAGACATGCCAACTATCCTACAATGCACAGGACAGGCTCCTACAACAAAGAAGTATCAAGCCCAAAGCATCAGTAGTGTCAAGGTTGAAAACCCTGATCTAAAGCTGGCAATGAACTCTTTGTCATCTCTCTCCTGTCCGATGGGCAGCACCTCCCCCACCTCCAAGAGGGTCCTTTCAAAATAGCTTGAGCCTGATTCACTTCCACAGCATGTGCCTAAGGGGAAAGCATCACCCTTTTTTTGTGCCACCAAACACTGGCAGCCAGGAAGCACCTACACTGCCCAACAGTTCTCTGTGCTCTGCCATTAACCCCAATGGTAGGCAGCCTCTTCCCTTCCAGCTTCACCAGGCAGGAGTCAAGCATCAATCTCTAGACTTCTTCTGCCTTCTAAAACTGAGGCAGGGGTTCTCAACCAGGGGTAGTTTTGCCTCTTAGGAAACATTTAGCCCTATCTGGAGATATTTTAGGTTACCACAAATGTGGGAAGTGGGGAGACGCTACTAGCATCTAGTGGGAGGAGGCCAGGAACGGTGCTGAGCATCCTGCAATATGCAGAATAGCCTTTCACAGTAAAGATTTATCCTCCCAACAGATCAATAGCACTGAGGTTGAGAAATTCAGCTCCAGGAGATCCAGGTGAGGCTCTTTAAGAATGTTCTTGCCATCTGCTCTGATAGCAACAAGGGCAGGTGGATGAGTAAGATGCTAGTCTCCCTTTCTTCCAAGTGTCTTGATTCTACCCGTAATGCCCTAGAACCTCCCAACCTCCTTTGTCTTTGTTGGGGAAGGGGAGGACAGTATTCTAGAGAGACATACAGGAAAGAAGCATGATCTCCTCTTACAAAATTCCCTTTGAAGGATCCTCTCTAATGTTGGTTGGAGACAGAAGATGAATTAAGGATTCTGTCTCTAGATTATGTGGTCACATACCACTAAGTGTATTCCACTTGGAGGGCTTAGCCAACACTTTAAGACCTTCACTTAACATCCTGTTAAGCACCTTCTGAAAGATGTTTATGGCATTAGTAGGGCTTTGAGGTTTCCCTGGTAATTCTGCAGGGAAGCATTGTATGTAAGCATTCTCATTAAGCATGCTTAATGAAATAATGACTTTCATATTCTGAATGTGTCCGTTACACAAATTTATAGCACTAGAGTAGAGATACCTTAATATCATATGAATCAGAGCAAGGATATACTCAAACAAAAGAAGAGCAAACAGGGAGCTCAGTGGGGTTTGTGTGCTTCATCCATTCATTCATTGATTCAAATATTCTGCTCAAATGTTGATTTTTCTATTGAAAGCTTCTCTCATCACAGTGTTTAAATAACCCACCACCACCCCTGCCCACTTTCTCTAATTACCCTACTTTATTTTTATTGAGAGGTAATCCCATGCTATAAAATTCATCCTTTTAAGTATATAACTCAGTGGGTTTTAGTATATTTACAAGAGTTATGAAGCCATCACCACTGTCTAATTCTGGAACACTTTCATCACCCCAAAAGGAAATCCTGTTTCTTTCATGTTTCTTCCCAATTTCTCCCTTCCTAGTCCCCGTCAACCACAAACCTATTTTCTATCTCTGATTTGGCCTATTCTGGACATTTCGTATAAGTGGAATCATGTACTATGCTCTTTGTGTGCATCTGGCTTCTTTCACTTAGCATAAATATTTTCAACGTTTATCCTAGATATAGAATATATGAGTACTTCATTCCTTTTTCATGGAATAATATTCCATTAAAAGGATATACCCAAAAAAATAAAAATAAAAAAATAAAAGGATATACCACATTTTTAATCCACTCATCAGATATTTGGGTGTTTCTCCTTTTCAGCTATCATGAATAATTTTGCTATAAACATTCATGTTTAAGTTTTTGCATGGATCTATGCTATCAATTGTCTTATCTCACTTAGTAGTAGAATTGATAAATCATATAGTACCTCTGTTTAACTTTTTGAGGAACTGCTGAACTGTTTTTTACAGTAGCTACAACATTTTCATTTTATCCTCATCCTTGTCAACACTTATAATTGCTTTTAGCTTTGCCATCCTAGTAGGTATGATGTGGTATCTCATTGTACTTTAATCTTCATTTCCCTAATGACTAATGGTTCTGAATGCTTTTTCATGAGTTTACTGACCATTTGTATAGTCTTTGGAAAACTGTCTATTCAAATCCTTTGCCTACTTTTTAAATTGGGCTGTCTCTTTATTGTTGAGTTGTAACTGTTCTTTCTGGATACTACACTCTTATCAGATATAGGGTTTGCAAATATTTTTCTACTGTTATGTGATGTATCTGTTCACTTTCTTGATAATACCTGTTGAATCACAAAAGTTTCTAATTTTGGTGAAGTCCAATTTCTCCATTTTTTCATTGCTTATGCTTTAACTGTCACATCTGGGAAGCTACTGCATAGTCCAAGGGCACAATGATTTAAACTTCTAGTTTCTTCTAAGACTTTAATAGCTTCATTTCTCACATTTCAGTCTTTGATCCATTTTGAGTTCATTTTTGTATGTGGTATGAAGTCTAACTTCACTCTTGGCATGGAGATATTCAGTTGCAGGTGTTCGGTTTTGAACGGACTATTCTCTCCCCACCCCCATTAAATAGTCTTGGCACCCTTGCTGAAAATCAATTCTTTACTTTTTTATGGTAGTTATCATCTGAGATTATATAATTTACTAGTTTACTCCCTGCTCTTCTCAAACTCTCACTCCCCTCCTCCTCTCCTCCTTCCCCTCCCCACACCGCCCAACCCCCTGCCCAGCAAAACTAAAGGGTAAAATTCAAGAAGACAGGAATTTGTCTGTTTACTATTTATCTCCAGTGTCATGGACATGATACATACTTATGTATTTGTTGAAAGAATGAGATTCCAGTTTTGTTTAGAAACAATGGTCATTGTGTGGATGGATACCTCCTAAGTGCAGGAACTCATTTAGGGAGGAAAAAAAATAAAAGGTTGGTGAGCACTGTGCCTAAGCTTTCATCACCATTTCCTGGATTGGATAAAAAGAACCTAATTAGGTAAGTAACTACCCATTAGAACAGAAAGCGCCTCCAGAGAAGTTAATAGAAATCCAAAGGCAAGTGTAAAGGGACCACCTAAGATGCATTATTCCAGTAAAGAGCTCAACAGGTGAGTGGCCTCAGATAATCCTCTTCCCTGCTTAAAGCCTCCATTCTCTCATCCCCAACACCAGCTCTCGGGTCACTTGAGGTACTGGTAGTCTAGATGTTCTGGCATCCTTAGAAACAGGTTCTGTTGTCAACTAAAGTTTGTCTATTTAAAGGATATGGTTTTTTTTTGGGGGGGGGGATATGGTTTTTATTTGCAGTTTACCTTTTAAAAATAATAAATAATAGTGAAAGGGAATAGAGGGGAAGGAAGAAGAAATGGGTAGGAAATATCAGAAAGGGAGACAGAACATGAAGACTCCTAACTCTGGGAAATGAACGAGGGGTGGTGGAAGGGGAGGTGCGGGGGGGGGGGGGGGGTGACTGCGTGGTGGGCACTGAGGGGGGCACTTGACGGGATGAGCACTGGGTGTTATTCTGTATGTTGGCAAATTGAACACCAATAAAAAATAAATTTATTATTAAAAAAATAAAAAATAAAAATTAACAAAAGCAGAGGCTTTATTAAGAGATAATATAGGTTTCCTCATGAAAACTGTCTGTCCATGACTATAACTCTGACCCTGAGTATAAAGATTCAGAGGTCTCCCTAAAAGTGGGTAGGTAAAACTCTTAGCCAACTGCCTAAAATAGAAAAGGTTGTCAAAGGTTTTCCAGAAGCTCTTATTTAGAAAGAAAGTGCATGCCCGCCCACTAGTGGACAAATTCAGTAATTGCCCTATTTTCCAAGGATTCCCAGGCTCCTAACCTTAGGTGAAACCTGTCAGCTAAACTTTAGAGCCCACACATTAACTGCCCACACAAGACACGCATTAAAGAGGTCACTGAAAACTCCAGGCTCTAAAGAAGCCAAGGACAGAAAAGTATGGGTGATCATGGAAGAGGTAAGAAAAACAAAAACCAAGTGCCAGGAGCATAATCAAACTTTATTTTTCTGAACTATGATGACAACCATACCATGTAACATATGCTCGTATGATATTGACAATTGTAACTTAGATTCAAAATTGAGGGGAGGACAGATAAAAAAGAAATATTTTACTCTGACCATTTTACCATTTTCTTTCACAACTTGTTGACTTCTGTTTTGGAACAAGAAATCAGTGTTTTTTTTTTTTTCTTTAGCCTGTCACTGCTAAATCTTGTACCAAGTTCAACAAGAACACAGAATTCAGCCTTGACTGGTAGCCTTGACTAGGAAGTGATACTTAGTTTTACTTTAATAATTGAGAAGAGGTGTTCACAAATGTAGGCATTTTCAAAGATTTTTAACAATCATTGCACAATTGTTCTGACAGTTGCAGGAGTTTGGGTGCCACCGTGCTCAATATTCACCCTTGTATCACACTGCAGATTACCTTCCACACTGTAGGTATGAAGACATGAAGGGGCACTGGGCAGGGGGAGGTCACCTTCACAGAGCTGGAATCAATAAGCCACTTGGTAAAGTCAGCGTTTGGCCTAACAGAATTTCCACCAGGGGCTCAGACCATCAGTTACAGTTCTAGAACTAATTCTAGCGCAGAAAAGAGGACCAAATAACACTAGGCCAGATACCTTTCTCCATAGTGTTTCATAGCTAAGGTGAATGCCTTTGCAGGGCATTCAAAGTGTTTGCCAACCCAAAAGGCCAATTATGTGATAACAATCTTTGCTGCTTAGCATAAGCAGAGATTTTCTTTCCCAAGTGATGAGGCATGAGCTCATTTCAACAGCTGTACACCTCTCCTTAGCTTCAGCGCTGGCTGAGCCTCCCCACCTATGTGCAGTGAGCAGACCGCTGTGCTTTGTGTCCCACTCATCCAATGGTGCCTGCCACGCTCCGTGGCCCAAGCCCCAGGGGAGATGCAGCTTACAGGTGGTGACCTGTGTCCATGATGGGTCCATTTATAACTTCCAGAAGAAAGCAGTTCCTGCTGAAAAGTGCAAATGAGTAGAGGTGAAGTTGTGTCCTTGCATGACTTGCCAAAGGGAACTTAAATTTTACTGCAAGTCCAGTGTTAGCACCCCATCTATCCCAGGAACATCATCCACATGAAGTTGTTTGAAAGTTTCCTCTGTTACAAAAATGAATTTCTTAATTACTTCCTTGTGTTGTGCCTGTCATGGGCACACTGTCTAAAATATTTTCAGTCGTATAAAAATTCTCAAACCCACAGCGAATAAATAGAGCTAATTATTACATCTAAGTATTACTAAATATGTACCCTCATCAGCTGCAAAAGCAAATGTCACAATGTTTAAGACTTCCTTCACACAATTTTCCTTTTAATTTCCTTGCCACATTTCTAGTGCATTGAGCAACAGTGTCTCTGGTTACACTTATATTTGCACGTGCTTCTATCTTGTTTCAGGACCCACATTTCCACCACATTCAATAGACACTTTTTTACAACTTGCAATATGTGAAGAATGTCATGTCCTGGGTGGATTTTTCACTTAAATACAGAACTGCTTATTCTATTAACAATCCAAACAAATCTTGTTGACTTTTCTGTTCTCTTTGCAGTTCATTAGGATTTGGTCACGTCTCCCACATCCCTGGTCTTTGTTCTTATGGTGGTTGGTTTCTGTTTTTTCTCTTTTTTTTTTTTTTATTGAAGTTTGATTTGCCAACATATAACACCCAGTGCTCATCCCATCAAGTGCCCTACTCACTGCCCGTCACCCAGTCACCCCATCCCCTTGCCTGCCTCCCCTTCCACTACCCTTTGTTTGTTTCCCAGAGTTAGAAGTCTCTCATGTTTAGTCATCCTAATTTTTCCCACTCATTTTCCCTCTGTTCCCTTATAATCCTTTTCACTATTTTTTATATTCCCCATATGAGTTAAACCATATGATGATTGTCCATCTCCAATTGACTTACTTCACTCAGCATAATACCCTCCAGTTCCATCTGCATCAAAGTGGTGGGTATTTGTCCTTTCTGATGGCTGAGTAATATCCCATTGTATACATAGACCACAGCTTCTTCATCCATTCATCTGTCGAAGGACACCAAGGCTTCTTCCACAGTTTGGCTATTGTGGACATTGCTGCTATAAACACTGGGGTGCAGGTGTCCTAGCGTTTCACTGTATCTGTATCTTTGGGGTAAATCCCCAGCAGTGCAATTGCTGGGTCCTAGGGCAGATCTATTTTTGACTCTTTGAGGAACCTCCACACAGTTAACCAGAGTGGCTGCACCACTTCACATTCCCATCAACAGTGAAGAGGGTCCCCCTTTCTCCACATCCTCTCCAACATTTGTGGTTTCCTGTCTTGTTAGTGTTCACCATTCTCACTGGTGTGAGGTGGGATCTCATTATAGTTTTGATTTGTATTTCCCTGATGGCCAGTGATGCGAAGCATTTCCTCATGTGCTTGTTGGCCATGTATATGTCTTCTTTGGTGAAATTTCTGGTTGGTTTCATAATGGCTGTTTTCATACATTACATCCTTTGCCAAATAAGCACATAGGAGAGGTCTACAGTTTATAAACTGGAAACCTATGACTCTCTACATCTATGTTCTTTTTCCTCCTTGTCATAGAGATGTGAGAAATATTTGCTTTTCTAACACCATCCAGTAGAAGTGACTCTCACAAGGCAAAAACTCAGTTTTGTAAAACATTATAACTGTTCCCTGTAATTCAGCCCCTGGATCTCACCCCCTCCACCTGGTGGAAGAACATGACCTCAGTCTTGTCCAGGAAGTCATTCAGTCACTTCCAATGAGGATGTTGAGTGGCAGGGTTCCTATTGTCCCAGAATTGGCCTTGGAGCCCATACCATAAACCAGGCGGGTAAGCACCCCTTGCCCTGCTGCCACTGCAATTGCAATGGGGAGCTTTGGACATGCCATTGCTTAGCTTTTCTCCAGAACAATACTGGGGCTCTTTGAGGAAGGGACATGGGTACAGATGTTTTTTAAAGCCCTGCAATGTGAATGCAGGCAATTCTGGTATATGCACAAGGTTGAGAAGGATAGATCTAAAGCAAGCAGCCAACAACAGGGGCTAAATACTGACTCACCAACCTTACCAAGAAGTGACGATGCCAGCTCTACTGTAACTAGTGGCAGCCTGCCATCTATGCCTAGACTCAACAAAACAGGAAGGAAGGGTGACTGGAACTTGTAAGAACTGACTCCAGTACTGCTGCAGAGCCCTCTAGAGCTCCCACGTGCTCCTCAGGAGACAGCCAGTACTTGATGCCTGGCCTCCAGAGCCACATATGGCCCGAAGGTGTCAGGGCAGCAGCAGCAACCACAAGAGGACACATTTACTGCAGCAGCCAGTAAAATAAAGAGATAAAAAAAAAAATCTGTCCGTTCTCCCACAGCAGCACCCTGGAAGAAGAGACAGGTGTCCCAGACCCATCAGGTCCCCCTCCGACCCAAGCAGATAGGGTCTCAGCTCAAACTGTGCTTGGGGAAAAGGAAGATGGTAAAGGTTTAACCCACACATGAAACCGAAGTGGATTAAATATTAGTAACCAAAAAAAACTAGAAAAGATTAAATCTGCCCAAGATGTCACTTCAGGATGGGAAAGGAGTGTCAGCAGTACAGAGCTGGAAACTATGATTTAAGGAAAGAATCTTGGTTGTGTTTATCCTGCTCAGTGAGTTCACACCACTTTATAAACCAATCATACTTCAGTGTTTTCTCGGTCATACTAGGTTTAAACACTCTGATTACAAGATTTTCTGAGGATTTCTCCTTCCTGTCTTCCAGGAGGTGACATCTATGTTCTGTGGGCATCAAATAGACTTCGTGGGAGGGGAGGGGTGGGGAGCCTCTTCCATGGCCATTCCTCTTGCATTGGCTTCATCCAAACCCAAGCTTGCAAAGCCTCCTGGCTAACCACTACACCCCTTTGGAATTCACTAACCCCACCCCCTCAGCAAATTTCTAAACCCTTTGTGTGAACCCAAAGAAGGCTTAGCGGCTGTCTCAAGTGTACTTTGGGAGACTCAGGAGCAATCCTGCAGCCCCTCTGCCTCTGCTACCCCATGCAGCCCTGTGGTATGCCCCATGCAAGGCAGGATATGGGATCCCTTTCACAAAGATACCTTCTCCAACTCTTCCCTGCACTTCTCATCCCTCCCCAACTAGGAAACCTTCCTAGTCTACATGGCAGTGCTTGAGAGAGAAGTGAGAGGAAATGGTTCCCCTTATCACATATTCTTCCAAAACGGACCTATCCAACACCTGTACCAAACCTTTTGAACCCAATAGCCAAAAATATGAAACCTTTGGTCTTTGGTTCTCCCATGAGAGTTTTCCTAAAATAAAGGAGATTCCATTCTAGCTCCCCAAATGAGAAACGATTACAGACTAAAAAATGAATTGGCCCCACATCCCTATTAATATGGCACCTGTTCACCAGCCCCCACTGCTCTGTCCTATTAAGATCAGAGAAAAACGTGAACGAACTCCAATAGAAGAAGGTACCAGAACAGCAGAAATCAATTATGTGCAAGGAATTTAGGGAGATATTTATCACGAACTTATGTAAATTGAAACAAAACACACAAAAAGATGAGTTTGGTGCACTGGAATCAGTGAAAACTGACGATAAACACTACACTCTATTATTTTTTTAAGATTTATTTCTTTATTATATATAGAGAGAACAAGAGCTAGGGTAGGGGCAGAAGAAGAGAGAAGGAGAGAATCCCAAGCAGACTCCCCACTGAGCACAGAGGCCAATGCTGGGCTTGATCTCACAACCCTGAGATTATGACTTGAGCTGAAATCAATAGTCCAACGCTTAGCCAAATGAACCACTCTGGCATCCCAATATCACTCTTTTTTTTTTTAATTTATTTATGATAGTCACACAGAGAGAGAGAGAGAGGCAGAGACATAGGCAGAGGGAGAAGCAGGCTCCATGCACTGGGAGCCTGATGTGGGATTCGATCCCGGGTTTCCGGGATCGCGCCCTGGGCCAAAGGCAGGCGCCAAACCGCGGCGCCACCCAGGGATCCCATTATCACTCTTTATTTGTAGAAGTAACTGAAGTTGGTTCTTACCGGATGTGTAGAACTTGTCAAGTAATCTTATTGTTTATTTCTGGCCATTGTGAGTAAAGCTGCTATGAACACTCTTGTACAAGTCTTTGTGTTGACATGAGCTTTAATTTCTCTAAACAATGTTTTCATAATTTTTCAATATATTGCCTTTTCTGGTGCTATTTTTACACCAATATGATTTAATAATAAAAGGCAATTTTATAATAAAAATAAATCTGACTTTAATTTGAATTAAATTAATTTGGGAGTAGGGAAATGCATTTTCATCATCTCTGCACTTCTAATATAAAAGTTATAACAAGGCAGGGGTGCTGGGGTGGCTTGGTCAGTAAAGTGTCTGACTCTTGATTTCCACTCAGATCCTCATCCTCAGGGTCGTGAGTTTGAGCTCTGCTTTGGGCTCTGCACTCAGAGGGGAATATGCTTGAGATTCTCTCTCTCTCTCTCTCTCTCTCCCTCTGCCACTCCCTCTCACTCACACATGCTCTCTTGCTCTCCTTCTCTCTCTCAAATAAATAATTTTTTTTTTAAGTTATAACAGGGCCATCGCACCAGCACGAAGCCTCAAGGGTAAAGAAAACACTAGGAGTTGGTAGATACTGTAACAAACTGCAAAGTGCACACATACTCTGTTTTAAATGCACAGCCACTGTTCCACATCAACCAATTGACCATGCAGCCCCAATATTGCCCGATCCTCTCATTTTGCAAGGACAGGATTTTTGTGCATATATGCAATCTCCTAAATTTAAATGTTGACCAATAATAAGTATTAAGCACTGGTAGGCTAGTGCTGTCCAGGGTTAGGCTATACAAGATAAAATACAACCACAGTTCAGATTTGGCCCAAGACTCATTAGCCTCTAGCTAAGATTTTGGTTCTCCATCTGGCTATGAGCAATATGAACTTTTAGCTTTTTAAAAACACAACATGCCTGGCTGGACCCTATCTCGTGATTCTGACTTACTCAGATTCTTAGATCAGGAATGAGTCTCCGGCATCCACACATTGTTTGAAAGTGCCAGAGTTCACTCTGTTTCACAGTCAGGATGAAGAAGTAGGGAATTAAATTTCAAGTTAACAGTGTTTGGTCACATGTCCCAAATTCAGCACTGTGTTCAGACTGTCGCTTTCCTGGCCTAATTCTACCTATTTCAGAGTTCAAACACTGATGAGCATATCAGTAAATTATAACTGGTGATACACACACAAATAATGAAACTGTCACAAGGCAGTTTCTCTTGTCTTAATTAACCCAAATGGCATCAAATGTTGGCTCTTCTGTGCTTGAGAACATTGTAATAGCTGACCTTTGTGGAGGAAACTTGATTCTAAGTAAAAAATGTTCAGATACAAGCTGATGGGAATTTTATTCATGAACGTGCTAAACATAAAAACATTTCTCCACAAATAAGGGAGAAAAGAAAGGAAGCAGGAGAAGGCAGATCAAAGGAGCTATTTTTAAAGACAACTGAGCAGGTAACAGGTCTTGTGAGATGAGTACAAAGGTATGGAGACAGTACAATCCCTAACCTGGGACTCTTGTCCATCAGGTGAGTATGGGTTTAAGGTTAAAGTAGAAAGATACTGTGGTAGGAACCTCTCTCAATTTTTTCCCAAGAGGCTCCTGCAAGCCAGAGGCAAATGGGTCTTTATGAAAAATGGAGACAGCCAGTAACAAGATCCTTTCATCATTTGCATTTCAAGCCTCTGACTTGTGGTCGTGTGGCAAGCAAATGAAGAAAAATGAAATAAACATTAACGGGGGTGGGGGCGGTATTTACAATAACATTGAGTGAGGGTCAGAAGGCTACAGAGCAAGTACTGGTCCTTGGCGTGGAAACCTGAAAGTCAGGGACAAAGAGAATGGCCACAGTGAGCACAGATGCCACGGATAGAGACATGTCCAGGTTTAAAATCGTCCTCACCTTGGTGGTCCCCGGAATAGAGTGCCTCACTGGTATCGTTGGGAATGGCTTCATCACAATCATCCATGGGGCCAAGTGGGCCAGAGGCAAAAGGCTCCCGGTCAGTGACTGCATTCTGCTGATGCTCAGCTTTTCCAGGCTCTTACTGCAGATCTGGATGATGCTGGAGAATATTTACAGTCTACTGTTCCGGGTCACTTACAACCAAAGCACAGTGTTTATAGTCTTCAAAGTCACTGTCATTTTCCTGAACTATTTCAACCTCTGGCTTGCTGCCTGGCTCAACATCTTCTATTGTCTGAGAATCACAAACTTGGCTCACCATGTGTTCTTCATGATGAAGAGGAAAATCACGGAGCTGATGCCTCGGCTTCTGGGACTGTCACTGTTCATCTCCTTATGCTTCAGCTTTCCTTTCTCTACAGATATCTTCCATGTGTACGTAAACAGTTCCATCCCTATCCGCTCCCCCAATACCACCGAGAAGAAGTACTTCTCTGAGACCAATGTGGTCAACCTGGTTCTTCTCTATAACCTGGGGATCTTCATTCCTCTGATCATGTTCATCCTTTCGTCCACCCTGCTGATCATCTCTCTCAAGAGACACACACTACACATGGAAAGCAATGCCACTGGCTGCAGGGACCCCAGCATGGAGGCTCACTTTGGGGCCATCAGAGCGACCAGCTACTTTCTCATTCTCTACATTTTCAATGCAGTTGCTCTATTTCTTTCCATGTCCAACATCTTCGACATCAACAGCTCCTGGAATATTTTGTGCAAAATTGTCATGGCCGCCTACCCAGCTAGCCACTCAGTGCTACTGATCTTGGGTAACCCTGGGCTGAGAAGAGCCTGGAAGAGGTTTCAGCACCATGTTCCTCTTCACCTGTAAGAGCAGACTCTGTGACTGGAACCCAGAGTACCACATGACTGGTTCAACCAGTTCTGCCTTTTTCCACTTAGACTTCTCTCCTCATCCATCTTTTCTGCCTGAATCATGCTCTGATACTTCTCCTCAGGTAACCGGACACTTCTCAAACAGGATGCTTACTTTTTAACATGAGATTCTAAGCAAAAGTAGCTAAGCCACACTAAGATTGATTTGTGAAAGCTTTTGGATCTATGCTGATTCATCTCGTACCCTGTGCTCCACCCTGCATCCTCCTCCCCTGAGCCTGAAGGAGAGGATGGCCAGATATCTCTGTTTGCCTAGGATGATTTCAGTCTGTGCCTCTTGTCACTCAGCATCCTTTACTTCTCAAGCATAACTTGGTCTGGATGAAAAATGACATGGCCACCCTACTTAAGGCACCCTACTAACCCACAGTGAAAAAACAGGAGGGCTAGTGACAAGCATAGTATGCAGTCAAGAGGCAGAAAGGAAATGGGAATACTGGGATGCCTGAGTGGCTCGGCAGTTGAGCATCAGCCTTCAGCCCAGAGTGTGATCCTGGAGACCCGGGATCGAGTCCCACATCGGGCTCCCTGCATGGAGCCTGCTTCTCCCTCTGCCTCTGTCTCTTTCTCTCTCTGTCTCTCTTATTAATAAATAAATAAAATCTTTAAGAAAGAAAGAAATGGTAATATCTACAGGGAAAAGGGATTCCAGAAAGAAAGGCTGATCAGAATTATCAGATGCCACAGAGGTTTCAAGAATGGAGGCCACGTATACTATTAGAGTGACAGGTGGCATTCAGATTGCAGAGGTTTCCAGAGAAGGTGAGGAAAACAGTGGGGGAGTTTGTAAAGACCAACAATCGCAGGACACTCTCTGGAGAGAAACATGAAATACAGGGTGGTGAGTGGGATAAGTAGATAGTCAACTGAATGCTTTATTTTTCCAAATGGTAAAAGAGACAAGGGCTGAGGGCAAGAGTGGTGTGTGCAGCCACAGAAAGAAAATAGAGTCCAGAGTAAAGGAATGTCTATGTTGATGTGCTCCTAAGTCTGTGGCAATGCAAGGGCGTCTGTTCTGTCATTGCTAGGTGCCCCCCAGGAGGGCGGGGCGGGGAGGAGGAGGGTAAGTAAACATTCGAGAAGGAAAACATCACACTTTACTGTCACTCTTCAGAATGACGGCATCGGCATTGCCTCAAAGGGCTATACCCAAAATAACACACCCCACTCCTAGATATCTTAGAACCAGAAAGTTAGGAATTTGGGGGTTTCTTGTATTTGGTGTTTTTAAAATCAGAATTACCGAGGAAAATGTGAAAAGAAGACTACTGAGGCATCAGGGCTGCCAAATGAAAATGTAAGATAAGTAACAAAGACTAAAATGCTGAGCATCTGGACTCTCAAGCACATTTTTCTGAGAAAATCCCTTACATCTGTGAACAGCAAAAAATTACATGCGCACACACACACACACACACACACACACACACTCTCACATACATCTCTGTATAGTTCCAACAGCACAGGATTTATTCAAACTAGAAGGGAAAATATTCATGAAAATACACATTTTCCACAGTTTTCCTAACTGACATTTATTTCTCTGACCATTTAAGGCTGGTTTGGTTATTATGATAAGATAAACCAGATTCTGAAGTGTCATTCCAGCTCCTAAAGAATAAAGAAATATACTTTTCCCCAATACATGCATACCTACCACTGAAAAACAGAGAAAAAAAGAAAATTGATTCAGAGCCACCATATGATTTTTATGAACAATGCCAAGATAACAAACCATATAATCCCTCCCCATGCTTATTATGAAGAAATATTATGTTGTTGTTTGCAAAAGCCAAAAGCAGCCAAGAGCTAACAAGAGCTTTGAGGATGGTGATGTCCATACTGTAGTTGCCCTACCTTCAAACAGATAAAGTTCCCTCCAGTTCTCCCACCTTGCCCCCTTCCTTCCTTCCTTCCTTCCTTCCTTCCTTCCTTCCTTCCTTCCTTCCTTCCTTCCTTCTCTCCTTCTTTTTCTTTCTTTCTGTACAACCCACCTAAATTCCATAATGGGCCAGAACACTCTATCTTCAAATTGGTTGGCCTTAGACAGAAATCAGAAGTCCTAAAGGATCTGCTTTGCAAACCCTACATGATACCCCTATACTCTGGGAGAGGTTTGAAAGTTATGGTGTGATGGGTTCCTTTACCCACAAAGTCACTCTGGACATTCATCCACTACATGGAGCAGCAGGGGCACTTCAGTTGTCATGGGTCTCCAGTGTGGAAGGCCCAGTACAGGTCAAGGTGTCTCAAACCTGGTTGAGTCCTAGTGAAGGAAAACTAGAGTAGAAGCCAGGGCCAACCTAACAGCTGGGATTTGAGAAGCACAAAATTGTCCCACCATACCACACGATCTTTGCCTCCTAACCCGTCAGTGTCTGCTAATTCCACTGTGGTTCCTGCTTTTCTGGGAGTGGACTCAGCAGGAATTCTCTCGTATTTTTCTCTTACACATTCTTTACTCTGGGCTGCTAGGGCACAAACATCTATTGGATTAGGGAAAAGGAACTACACACTCAATCAAGGACATGTCTTCAATTGGGAGAGGGGAGCAGAAATGAAGGGGGAAATTGGGAGCAATCATGGCAGAACTGAAAGGAAGAAACACTGAGAGCCCCATTTCACTCCTGTCTCCCTTTTCCCTCTGGACAGAAGTGGACTCCTTAGGGGAGAGGTGGGAGGAACAGAAATTCCTTGCATGCTCAGAAAGTTTGGTTTGCAGGAGAAGGAGTAAGGATAAATGAGCCAGGGTGCCTGTCCTTAGTGTTGGAAGGCTGGGGGACCTCTCTGGATCCCTTTGCTAGATCAGGAACAGGTTGCCATGGAGAGCAGAGGCAAAAGTCAGAGGAAAATGCTCATCTCCATGTCCTTTGAGGTGAGGTAACATGTTATGTGGTTAGAAACTTCTATTGGTGGAAGCAGGACAGAAGCATTTTAGAGCCTGGGATGTGGCCCAGAAGGGGCAGGCTGGGGCAGCACAAGAGGTGTGGGATGGAAGGCCAGAGCAGAAGATCTGGAAAGGGAAGGTGTGAAAGTGCTAAGTGCTTGGCCAGGCTCCACTGGGAGAAGCACTCTACTTACAGCTCCTGCTTGGCCCTTGGGGGCGATCCCTGCAAGCAACAGAAGGTCTTCCAAGAGCTTTCTAAAGGAACATTCCTTGGTGGGGCCTTCACAATTCAGACTACCAGACAGCACAGGTGTTCCGTGTCTGCAAAGCCTGCCAGTCAACCAGCCTCACTGAGGTGGGACCGGATTTTTTATAGTTTCTTATTTGTCTCTCATTTGGTTTTCCTTATTATTATTTTTTTTTTTAGCAAATTTCCTAAATTTTTTTTTTAGCAAAAGTGTTTTATAAATGTTCTATCCTCTCTCAGTTTTGTCAGGAGAAAATAAGAGCAAAGTGGTTTTGCAGACATTTGAAAAGACAAAGAATCAACGATACCTTGGGTTTGGGTTGGGTTCGATTGTGGCAGCAGCAGAGAACCTGACCTGAGGAAAGAATTCCAAGGTGGATCATTGCTGGGAAAATCTTACCTCAGGCAGCTGGCCTCCCTTCTCACCACACAGTTCCTGGAGTCACAATGACTTCAGTTTGGGTCTGGGCTCTGCTACTTCCTAGTGTTTGCAGGTTGTTGTTCCTTTCTGAACTTCAGTTTCTGTATCTGTAAAATGGGAATAGTATTAATAGTACCTCTCTCCTAGGATTATCGATCCCTGTAAGAAATGAGTAAGATTAAAACACAGTGTAAGCTCTCAGCAAATGATAGTTGTTAACGTTCTAACGGGAAGGGATGTAAGGCTGAGAGGCCAGGAGTATAGAATGAGGCTATTCAGAGCAGGCCAGATGTGAAAAGGCCCAGGACTGGACTAGAGGTGCACAGAGGGTTTGGCTTTTTTAGAGAAGCAAAACCTAGTCCAATCCATAGCAGCTCATTATCCCAAGAGGTGTGGGGTGGGAGAGATGGGAAGGAGGGCAAAGGAGGGGAGGTCAGGGTGCCCTGAAGTTTTTGGCTTTCACAGATCCTTCTGGCAACATCAGAAAGACATCTAGTATTCCAGGGCTGAACCCCCTGGTGATTTTGAACAAGGTAGGGCACTAGGTCAGGGGCCAGCAAACTTTCGGTCAAGAGCCATACACAATAAATATTTTAAGCTCTTGGGCCACATGCAGTCCCTGTCACAAGTCCTCAACTCTTCTGTTGTAAGCACAGGAGCCACCAGAAAACAACATGTACATGAACAGGCGTGGCTGAGCTCTAATAAAATTTTATTTACAGACATGGAAATGTCAATTTCATATCATTTTCACACATCATGAAATATCTTTTGATTTTTTTTCAACCATTTAAACATGTGAAAAGCCACCTTAGCATGTGGGCTCTACAAAAACAGGCAGTGGTGAGTCAGATTTGACCTCCAAGCCACAGTCGACAATCCCATCCTTGGTACTTTCTCCAGACCAAGGGGGCACCAAAAACCACCACCAAACCCCAGCTACCTAAACCAGAGACACTTGGCATGATAATTTTGCCATGATTTGAACATGACAACTTTCCAAATATCTCTGCCACTTTTAATTCCTCCAGCTTTGGTCCACCCCTTGGTGATCTCTATACCATAACCCTTTTATTTGATTTTTTTGTGTGTGTGTGAGAAACAAACAATGAGTGCTCTAATCTCTCTCTCCTACCACAACCATGCTGTTAAGGACAGACACAGGGCCCCAAAGATACCACCGTGAAGCTACTCAGTCAGTAACAAGGAGTAAAAATCATTAAACAGATTCCTACAGGGTCCTCAGGAGCA
Organism: Canis aureus; assembly: GCF_053574225.1. Lineage (NCBI taxonomy): Eukaryota > Metazoa > Chordata > Mammalia > Carnivora > Canidae > Canis > Canis aureus. The sequence goes on from NC_135625.1 coordinate 62,044,534, forward strand.
TTTGGAGGGCTATGTCTCTAGCTCTGAAATGATCACTCTCCTACAGACTCCCACTGTGAGACTGGACACAGGCTGAGGGTCCCTGGGTGGTGCTGACCCAGCAAGGCAATGTTGATATCTTTGTGTCCTTTTGGTTGTTTTTTTAGCCGATGATGGGAAATGTCTAGAGTTAGTGTGGCACATAGGGAAGAACCTAGACTTTCGTGTCAAAAATCTAGATTCAAGTCCTCACTCTTAGGTGATCTTTGGAAAGTCACCAACTCTGGTTTGGCCTCAGTTTCCCCATCTGGAAAACAGTGATGCTCATAATATCCACTTCACAGGGCTGTTCTGAGGTTCAAAGGAAATAATACATACATGTGTAACTAACTACAAGCCACCGTAAGAAGGTGAGCGTGTTTATTCATTCAATGAAAGTGTATTGAGAGGGCTGCTCACTGAAGGAGATGCTGAGCATTCAAAGGTTAATACAGCTAAACTGTCGATCTCCAAGGGCTCAGAAGGGAAAAGAACAATTCATTTAATTACACAGTGGGAAATACAATAGTGGAGGTCCATGTACCATGGGGTCAGGAACATACCTCAAACCACAAATGTTCAGTTAGTTAAAATTTTTCCAAAAAGAAAATTAAATGGGAGAACCTGAGTAGATCAGTCGGTTAAGTGGCCAATTCTTGATTTCAGTTCAGGTCTTGATCTCAGGGTCATGAGTTCAAGCCCTATGTTGGGGCCTGTGCTGGGCATGGAACCTATATATATATAAATATATATAATACATATAATATATAATATATATGTAATAAATTTTAAAATAAAATGAAATTGTTGGGGCTCCAGAGTGGCATAGTTCCTTAAGCCTCCTACTCTTGGTTTCAGTTCAGTTCATGATCTTGGGGTCTTAAGATCAGACCCCATGTCAGGCTCCATGCTCAGCTTGGAGTTGGCTAGGGCCTCTCTCTCCCTCTCCCTGCACTCTCTCTCTCTCTCTCAAATAAATCTTTTTTTTTTTTAATTTTTATTTATTTATGATAGGCACACAGTGAGAGAGAGAGGCAGAGACACAGGCAGAGGGAGAAGCAGGCTCCATGCACCGGGAGCCTGACATGGGATTCGATCCCGGGTCTCCAGGATCGCGCCCTGGGCCAAAGGCAGGCGCTAAACCGCTGCGCCACCCAGGGATCCCCTAAATCTTTTTTTAAAAAATTAAAACTTAAAAAAAAAAATTAAAACTTGTTCTGCTTTATTTCTTTCTGGGATAGAAAAAGGGGAACTCAGGACAGAACTCTTCCCTCTCAGTTTCACTGGACCAGTTAGGAAAGATCAGGACTGAGAGAATATTCCACTGAGAATCTATAGAAATCACCACGACCAGAGGATGCAAAAGAGAAAAGAGTCCCAAGACGTCCAGTCCTCCTTAAGGAAAGCTGCTGTTTGCATCCCCTGCCTAGAGCCCTCAGAGACTAATAGATAAATCTGTGTTTTATTCAAACCAGATGCTGAATAATAAATTATGGCTGGTGGCCCTGAGTGCAGCTGGGAACAACAGCGACAGAATGCTTAGCAGGGAGGGGGTGGCAATTTGATTCTTTGAAGACTGGAGACCTCATAGGATCCTAGTCTGGTTTCTTGTTCATCTTACTTCTCAGTGGAATAGGACCTGACATTCACATTCTATTCATGAATGCACAGAGAAAAAATTGTTTGCCTTTGGACTCAAAGGCCCAGAAAAATGCCTTGAAAGACTCAGTCTAGCCCCCTTGGAGGTTGTGGTTGTGTTTAATACAGGGCCCATGGGCAGCCCAGGTGGCTCAGCGGTTTAGCACCACTTTCAGCCCGGGGTGTGATCCTGGAGACCTGGGATCGAGTCCCACGTCAGGCTCCTTGCATGGAGCCTGCTTCTTCCTCTGCCTGTGTCTCTGCCCTCCACCCCCTCTATCTCTCATGAATTAAAAAATATATATATATATACAGAGCCCTGCAACCACTCTCCATCTCCTCCCAGCCACCACCTGCTCCCCAAGGAACAATTGCAAATCTACCTGGAGGACTCTACGGAGGCAGGGAAGAGGAGCTGGATTTTGTGTCCTTTGCTGGGGTTGGAAATAGGAGGAAACATGACTTCACTCCTATTTCCACCCCCCCCCCCACTTCCCTTAGGCTACCCCCAACTGCCTGCCCTCATAGTGCATGGATCCTGGATTCCCCACCCCACCTGAGCAGGTCCTGACAGGCAGTGGCATCAGGGAGGAGAATTGGGGGAAGCATGCATTTTCTCCGTACTTATGGAGTGTCGGAGATATCAACAGGAGTAGATTATGTCAAAGGTAAGCTCTGGCCATAGAGTGACTGAGGTACAAGAAAGGAAAGGCCATATAACTTTTCGGGTCTCTGGCTGAGGTGTGTCTGAGCAGGGCAATGCTCCTACCCAACTTCGGTGAATAAACCCAAAGTCCAAACTGCAAACCCGAGAGACTATACAGCCTGGGATCTCTGTGCTGTTGGATGCAGCCTTCTGACAAATAAAGACACCCCAATCATATTGGATCTTTCTAGTCCCTAAAATCCTTAGCCAAGGACTTCATTCACACTGCAGCATAGCCAATGCCAAATAGACTCAATTAATCAGTTAAATAAGATTAGCTATTAGGTTAAAATTACCTGCTCTGGAGTATATAAGTTTTCTATTTGTTTATGTTTTATATTTGTATTTTGATTATTCAGCCTCATGTGAAATTTATTTTAATATAGGAAAATATATAATATAAAAATTAAATACTTCAGGGGATTGCTTTAATCTTTTTATGAACTAGTCAAATTATTAAATGATAAAATGCCTTTGCCTTTGCAGTTTACCTTTTCATGAGTTACTCTAATTTCTAAATCTGTATTCTAACATCTGAAAGTATTAATGCAATTACATTTTTGGCACTGGTTAATTGTATGTGATGTAAGCTTTGAATTTGGTTTTCAAAGGCTGAGTAACTGAAGAATATATCTGGCAAGTCCTCATCTGAAGAGGTCATCCACAACATCCAACTCTACAGCCTGAGTCTCCGCTCTCTTGGGTCCTCTATGGCCCGGGGCAACACAGACTACCACCTGTTTAAAAACTCTCCACCCCTGGCTTCTGTATCTGTTCAGCTGCCTGGTCTTTATCCTGTTTCCTTACCATCAAGTACTTTAATTAAACAAAGAACTCACTCACAATTTCCACACTCCATTTGTTGCTACCACTAAGGTGACCAACCACTGAGGTTTTAAAACCCAAAATCCTACATCTCAGAAAACCCTGTCTTGGGCAAACTGGAGCAGTTTGTCACCTGAGCACCACTCAAATAACTGAAGTTATATTCAGACTTCAAGTACTATCTTCCTTTTCTTTTTTTTTTTTTTAAGGATTTTATTTATCCATTTGAGACACAGAAAGAGAGTATAAGCAGAGAGGAAAGGCAGAGTGAGAGGAAGAAGCAGACTCCCCCCCTAAGCAGGGAGCCTGACGCAGGGCTGGATCTCAGGACCCTGAGATCATGACCTGAGCCGAAGACAGACACTTAGCCATCTGAGCCACCCAGGTGCCCCTAGATTTCAAGTATTGCCTTTCAATGACAGCTGTGATATTCGCTCCAGTATCATTCCTTTAGGAGCAGACATTCACAGACTAGAATTTCTCACACAAAACACAAACACAAACGCTGGTGTACACGTGCATACTACTCCTTAAAATCCTCCACTACCTTCCATTATCTATAGACCTTCAGATGGGCATGCAAAGCCCTCCATACTGTGTCTCAGACTTACCTCTCCTGACAGATTTTGATGCTTTATAATAGTCACTGTACTGAATATAATCATTTGAAAAGTCTGATGGTTTGGATATGGATGTTTTCTTTCAATTATGGAAAACTATACATTCAGAAAAGCAGAGAAATAGAACAGTGATCCCTTATGTACCTCAGCCTCAACAACTATCAATTTTCTGCCATGATTGTCTATAGAAGGCTTCTGAGTAGTGTTATATGATTCAAATATTTCTATGAGCTTTAGCCTACAAAATTTTGTGCGTTCTAAATTTCCCCTAAATGTCATGTCCATTCTCTCATGGACATGTCCATGTCTGTGATTTGATCCCCTTCAAATTAGCATAGGTGTGTGTTCTCTGAAATTTCTAATTCTATTTTGCCCTTTCAACAATCCTTAAGTACGTCCCACTGTATTTAGCTTAAGTTCCTTGAGAAGTGGTTCTGCTTGTTTTTCCTAACTCATTTCTTTGGCCATTTTTTTAAAAGTAATCTCTGTGCCCAAGTGTAGCTCAAACTCAGGACCCAAAAATCAAGTTTTGCATGCTCAGGCACCTGGGTGGCTCAGTGGTTGAGCATCTGCCTTCAGCTCAGGTCGTGATCCCAGGGTCCTGGGATCGAGGCCCACATCAGGCTCCCCGTAGGGAGCCTGCTTCTCCCTCTACCTGTGTCTCTGCCTCTCTCTCTGTGTCTCTCATGAATAAATAAATAAAATCTTTAAAAAAAAAAAAAAAGTGTTGCATGCTTTATCAAGTGAGCCAGGTACCCCTCTTGGGCCATGTGTATTTATTTTTTTTAAGTATTTTTTTTTTTTTAATGATAGGCACACAGAGAGAGAGAGAGAGGCAGAGACACAGGCAGAGGGAGAAGCAGGCTCCATGCACCGGGAGCCCAACGTGGGATTTGATCCTGGGTCTCCAGGATCGCGCCCTGGGCCAAAGGCAGACGCCAAACCGCTGCGCCACCCAGGGATCCCTTGGGCCATGTTTAATGTGTGATTTGCAACACACACTGTACAATAGTTTTGTCTTCTTTCCTCATAGAGCTATTGAGCAACCCTACACTACTCTTCAGTAAGTCTTCATTTTAAAGAGTTCTACATTAGTCATAAAATATCTGTTTGTTTTAAAACCAATAAAATCAAGAAGAAAAGTCCTAAGATCTCTTTATCCATTCCCCCCCACCCCCCAAAAAAACAGGTTTTACTTACTTTCCAAATCTCTTGTCCAACTTTCCTGAAGAAAGCCTAGGGTCATGTCTGAATTCTCAGTCCTCCTTAACCAGTGTATGCTGGCAAACCAGTTCTCTGGGAATGAGTGTGGAGGAGAGAGAAAGGAGAGAGAGAGAGGAAGAAAGCAAGCAAGCAAGTAGGCCTGATGAGAAGAATATTCTGATTTTCATTGTATAAATACTCCCCCTGTGATGGAACTTGAATTACCATCACGACGTCATTAAATGGAAGTTGGGAAGAGATGCACACCCCGTCTGTGCTCTCTATCTGGTAGCCGACTCCAGGACATCACTCAATTTCCTCAGGTCAAAATAACAGAAAGGCTGAACATACCAATGCTATAGCCACATGGTCTAGATTTCAACATAGTACTAGCTCTGTGACCTTGGGCAAGTTGCTTAACTCCTCTGAGGCTCAATTTCCTCACCTTTACAATAGTGGTAATAAACACTTCTGTCTCATGGGTTTTGCTGTAATGTGCACAACTCTTACAATAGCTCCTAACATCCTGTAGGCGCTCACGTATTTCCTGTTATTACCCAGGAAAGAAGATCAAATGGTGCCGCATGGAGTTACTGCCACTAGATGGCATCCTCCTCATTCTTGTAGCGCGATTTGTTCTAACAGAGGTATTTGCAACGGGACAGTCAAGGAGTCGTAACAAGATCAGATGAATTAACTAACAAGACTTCCCCCTCTCTCATCTCCTGGCTTAAGTTTCATATTTTCCTTTAAAATGTCCATTAGGAGGAACCCAGCTATTGATGCTTATGACCCTTGCTGCCACTTCTAAAGCTCAATGCAGAAGCTATTTTCAATAAAAAATGCCTAATCTTGGGGATCCCTGGGTGGCTCAGCAGTTTAGCACCTGCGTTTGGCCCAGGGCACGATCCTGGAGTCCCGGGATCGAGTCCCGCGTCAGCCTCCTGGCATGGAGCCTGTTTCTCCCTCTGCCTGTGTCTCTGCCTCTCTCTCTCTCTCTCTCTCTCTCTATCATGAATAAATAAATAAAATCTTTTTTTAAAAAATGCCTAATCTTACTTAGTCATTATAGGAATCAAAACAAAAGCCACAGTTGTCCTTGTTACATAAGGGGTCAACTCTGATCTTTGCTCTCCTCAGCTATCTCCTCTCACTCAAAGGAAGACAGTACGGCTTCAAATGTTACATCCATTATCGTCACATTGTTTCCTGCCCAGTCACTCTGAAAGGGGACATAAATCAGTCAAACAATAGTTCAGTTCTATAAATATTTACTGAGCTACTGAATATGTGAGCTACTGTACCAGATAATAACGATATAAGGGTAAATAACTATACAGAAGGAAAGAATTGGCCTATCAACAAATCTAGATCTTTCCAGAAATCAAATATTAATTTTTTATGAACTCAGCAACTTAGTTAAAACTTACATAGAAGAATAAAGGTCCTTGAATAATTAATCTCTACCAGATACTAAAGCATACTGCTAAGTTATTGTTAAACTAATATAATGGGCAAATGAGCATAAAATACACTCATTTATACATGGAAACTTAAGATATGATAAAAAGTGAACCATATGTGAATGGGCAAAAGATAATTTATTAAAAAGTAATGGTGGGGGCACCAGCTGGCTCAGGTCAGTGTGAGGCATGCACTCTTGATCTCCGGGTTGTGGGTTCAAGCCCCATGTTGGGTGTAGAGACCAGTTAAAAAAATAAAATCTTTTAAAAAATAAAGTTAATAAGTACTAGGAATGAGGCTCACTGTTTGAAGAAAAATAAAGTTGGATCTTTTCCTCTTACTTTATACAAAGGAAAATCCAAATGGATAAAAGATCCAAATGTGAATGGTAAGATGATAAAGTTAAGAAAATACAGAATTTTGTCACTATATGATAGAGAATGGCTTATTAAATAAGATCCCAGAAGTTCAAAACCTAATTAGATTTCCATTCAGTGAAAGGTAGGGATGACAGTCAGGGAGAAGGCATTTACAACATCCAGAAGCCACAGGAGACCACTAAGAAGAGTGTACAAGGAAAACTGACGTACACACATGTACACATATAAATACAAACAGAGGAAGCTCGAGTGGCCAACAGAGGGAAGAGGTGCACATTCCCACTTATAACCAGAAATATGCAAATTAAGTAAGAGTGGCGCCTGGGTGGCTCAGTCCATTAAGCTTCTGACTCTTGATTTCAACTCAGGTCATGATCTCAGGGTTGAGCCCTAAGTCGGGCTCCATGGAATATGTCTGAAGATTCCCTCTCTCCCTCTCCATCTGTCCCTACATACCCCCTATCCTGGCACACACACACTCATATACACTTTGTCTCTCTCAAAAAAAAATTTTTTTAACGGAAAATGATAAGATACTATTTCACATTCATCAGAATAGCCAAAAATTACCAAGCGTTGGCAAGAATGTGAAGGAAAACCCTGGTGCTGCTGGCAGGAGTGATAAATTGTATCACCATTCTGGAGAACCATTTGTCAATATTGGTGAAATAAAATATTCACATACGCTTTGAGATAGATCCACTCACTCCTGCGTACATCACCAAGAGAAACTCTAGCACAGGTTATTAAGGAGACACAGATAAGATGTTCCTTGGAGCACTGTTTGCAGAGGTAGCAAGTCGAAGGCATACCAAACAAGGAGAATGGGTCACTGAGGTGTGGTGGATGCCCAGGGCAGAAGAGCATGCAGCAGTCAGATATAGCACATTAGAAGTCAAAACAGCCCTGTGGATATTTTCAAGAGAAAATATAAGCAGAACAACAACAAAAGAAACATGACAAGATCCACAGCCCAGCACCACTTGTGTATATGAAAAACATCTCGCATGTGAAACAGCAGGTCTGAGGAGGTGATATTCATGTCCACAGACGTCATCCACCACAACAGCACATGTATCCGAGAGAGCACACAATGTAGTAAGTTAAGAATATGGCTGCTAGAGCCAGACCACTTGGGTTCAAATCCTGGCTCTGCTGCTCACTGGCTCTGTTGCCTTGGGCAAGTCCCTTAACCTCTCACTTTCTTTGTTGGAAAAACAAGAGATAATAATAGCAAGTACTCTATGTGGTTGTGAGGATTAGCTGAGTTAATACAAGTGCTTAAACAATGCCTGTCAGTGCTCCCTAAGTGTCACTGTTGCTATTACTATCCATAATAATATGAGCAGGGGAACTAGAAGAGAAAAATAAAACTTAAAAATCTATGGTGAGAGGTGCCTGGGTGGCTCAGTCGGTTAAGTAGCTGACTCTTGGTTTTGGCTCAGATTGTGATCTCAGAGTCGTGGGATGGAGCCCTTGCATCCGGCTCTGGGCTCAGTGTGGAATCTGCTCCAGATTCTCTCTCCCTCCAGCTTGGGCTGTCCCCCCCACCACCACCACCTTAAATAAATAAATAAAATCAGAAAAAAGTAACAAAACAAAAAGCTAGGGTGGAAACTTCTATGTATGATAATAGTGAGCTATGTATTGAAGGGAATGTTTAATTCAACTCTCTCTGTACCTGAGGTTAAAACACACACACAGCCCTCTCTCCTTACACAAGCTTACAATACAGTGAAGATTGGAGGTATCAATCTACTGCGATAAGGGCCACGGTAAGAGAAAGCATGGGGTAGCACAAGAACCCAGAAGAGAGGTTAGCTGGCAAGTTCACAAAGGGATTCTGGAGGATAGGAGTGTTGGGAGGCAGGATAATTTAGAGTTTAAGATTTGGGACCTGAGGGGCACCTGGGTGGCTCAGTCAATTAAGCATCCAACTCTTGATTTTGGTTTAGGTCCGAGCTCAGTGGGGAGTCTGCTCAAGATTCTCTCTCTCTCCCTCTGCAACCACCCCCAACTCCCCCCTCTAAAAATAAATAAATAAATAAATAAATAAATAAATCCTTAAAAAAATTTTTGACACCTGATCACAGTTGTGCCTTTTATTATTGTGCATGATTTTTGATAAGTTACATTCCCAGAGTAATTACAGTTGGAAAACACCCAGGCCCTAAGAATATATTACTAGAACTCAAAAACCCCGGCAAAACCTCTCCATTATCTCGGCTATGACTATGTAGTTCCTATCTCTTTAAGAACAATCCCCCGCCTGAAAACGTATCTGCTCATTGATTTATTTAGAATTAGTTGTAGAGCAAGCTGTTTCCTTTTTGTAATCTTCAGCAAAGGAAGGATGCTAAGGGAACTGATCACATAAGAACTTGGAAGCAGAAGCGGATGATGATGAGGCTGGCTCTTAAAATCAGGAGATAGGGGCGCCTGGATGGCTCAGTCTGTTAATTGTGAAACTCCTGCTTTCAGCTCAGATCAATGATGTCAGGGTCAGAAGCAGGGAGGTTGCTTCTCTCATGCTCCCCCTCTCTCTCTGCCCATCCCTCCTGCTCCTGCTCTCTTTCTCTCTCTAAAATAAATAAATAGGGCAGCTCAGGTGGCTCAACAGTTTAACGCCACCTTAAGCCCAGGGCCTGATCCTGGAGTCCCGGGATCGAGTCCCACGTCAGGCTCCCTTCATGTAGCCTGCTTCTCCCTCTGCCTGTGTCTCTGCCTCTCTCTCTGTGTCTCTCATGAATAAATAAATGAAATCTTAAAAAATAAATAAATAAATAAATCTTTTAAAAAAATCATTAGTTGGTAATTACCTGTAAGAGCCAGAGGGTCTTTTGAGCGACTGACTGATACTTTTGAGTATCAGCTCACAAACTATTATTGGCAAGTGCACTGCAGGGTGGCAGCTGCATTAAAAGGAAATCCAGCAGGCACACACTGATTCAGTAGCTAGAATGTCATTTTGCCATAAGATGGTGGTTCTTGGTCCAGAAAAGGGGACTTGGTCACTGGAGAGTTTACAAATCCCAAATGCAAAACATTTGCTAGGTTTGTTCATTTTTCTCACAGAAGAAACACAAAAATAAAAATACTTGAGCAGCCTGAAATCTGCTTAAGGAATGACCTTGAAAGTAAAGAAGAAAAAGGACATCACACACATTCCTTCAGGCACAGTTCTCATGGACAGAGCTGAACAACATGTTCTCCAGCAGTTTGAAACCAAAATCAGGTAAAGGAAAACAGACAAGTTCCATTTTTTGAAATTGAGAACAATCTCCAATGCAGGAAGTGGCCACCAAAGTCTAGTGTCAAGGTCACATAGATGACTTCAGACCACACAAGTTCAATTATCACCCCCACCCCTAACAGGGGTGAATCACTCCATAGCTTGGTTTCCCCATCAACAGAATGGGAATCAGCATGAAAATAGTTGAAGAGACACTGGGGAGTACAGGTTCAGTTTCTTAAAAAGTTAAATGTACCATTAGGCCCAGAAATTCCATCGCAGCTATCTACCCAAGAGAAATGAAAACATATGTCCATACCAAGACTTGTCTGCAAATATTCATAGCAGCACTGTTCATAATGGCCAACAATTGGCAATACCCCAAATGCCCATCAACTGGTGAAAAGATAAACAAAATGTGGTACTGTACATGTGTGAAATGCTACCCAGCAATAAAAAGTAAAAAAAACAAACTACTGATACCTGCTACAACATGGATGGACCTCAAAAACATATAAACTGAATGAAGCCAGATGCAAAAAAAAAAACTATATATGATTCCATTTACATGAAATGTCCAGAAAAGGCAAATCTATGGAGAAAGACAGCAGACAGCAGATCAGTGGTTTCCTGGGACTAGGAGTGGTTGTGGCATCAGCTGCAAACTGGTCCAAGGGACTTTTTGAGGTAACGGAAATATTCCAAGAAGGATTTTGGTGATGATTGCACAAATCTATAAATATAATAGAAATCATTGGAATGGTATACTTACAATAGGCAAATCTCATCTATGTAAATTATACCTCAACAAAGCTGTTAAAAAATAGCACCTACCTTTGTAGGGTTGTTACAATGATAAAATGAGTTCATTTTTTCAATCTATTCATTTATTTTAGAAAGAGAGAACGAGAACATGAGCGGGAGGGGCATAGGGAGAAGGAGGGAGAATCTCAAGCGAACTCTGGGCGGGCTGATAGTGAAGCAGGAGGTGGGTCTTTATCTTACAGCCCTGAGATCACCACCTGAGCCTGAGCCGAAACCAAGAGTTAGACACTTAACAGACTGAGCCAACACCCAGGTGCCCCGAAATGAGTTAATTTTAATAAAGCACTTATAATGGTATCTGACATGTAGCAAGCAATGTGTGCTCTACATGTATTTGCTAAATAGTATAAATGACTTTTTGTGGTTATGTGATGCATCACATGAGTAAATTACTGACAGTAGTTACATGATTTCCTACAGCACAGAAGGCACGACATCTGAGTAGTTAAGCAAGAAGATTACTGCTCTTCTATAAAATAGGTTTTAAGAATCGGGGGCAATGAGACACCTGAGTGACTCAGTGGTTGAGCCTCTGCCTTTGGCCCGGGTTGTGATCCTGGGGTCCTGGGATTGAGTCTTGCTCACTCTCTCTCAAACAAATAAATAAATGAATCTTTTTTAAAAGTTTAAATAAAAATCATACTTAGCTTGAAGTCCCTCAAGTAGAGACTTTGAAACTTGTCACATGACCTGGCTTCTACCACCACCTCCTCAGGCCACTGCCTTCTTTGCCCAAAAGAACTTCTCTCAGTTCCTTGAGACTCTGGACAGCTTTCTTTTCTATGTGTTACTGGCTCTGGGTGTAAATCTACCTACCTTCCCTCTCCAGTCTAACACCTACCTAACCTCTCCCTGCCTTTCAAGTCTTCATTTAGGGTCACTTTTTTCTAGGAATTTGTTTGGTTCTTTCTTGTTGCCCCAACGCCCCCCACTTCACACACACATACACACACACACACACACACACACACACACAATTTTAACTGAACCAACTTTATGTCTTTTGATTCTCACATCAAAAGATAAATGCTGTTCATACCCATCCCCAGGCACTCACAATAGTATGTGGGGCACAAGAGGCCCCCAAGAAACACTAGTGCAATGATTCTTAGCCAGGGGTGATTCTGATCCTGCAGACATCACCTCAGGAAGTCCTCTCATGCCAATTTTCAATCACTTCCCACTCCCACTCCCAGCTGCAGAAGAAACCACTGATCTGCTGTTTTCTCTGAAAATGTCATACAAATGGAAATGTACATTATGGAGTTCTTTGCATCTGTTTTCATTCACTTAGCATAATATTTTATTATCACAACTAGGATTGGGGGTACTCCTGGTACCTCGTGGGTAGAGACCAGGGAGCTGCTAAACATCCTATAGGGCACAGGACACCCCCACACATAAGAATTATCCACTCCAATATGTTAACAGTGCTGAGGCTGACAACTCCTACACTCGTGGAATGAAAAGTGTAAAGTAATGAGTAAACAGATCATGTTTTTAGACCTGAAATTAAGGATTGCTCCCAGTGCCCTTTGAAAATCTCAATAAAGTCTCTAAAAAATGCAGTATCCCTTTCTCTCCAAAATGCGAAATTTGTTTCTCGAGTACTATTTTCAAAGAACTCCTTAGGATGCGAGAACCATCAGAATTAATATTATATCAGGGGCACTGTGGTGCTTTGCACAGATCCCCTTCAGACATGACCTCCAGCTCATGGAGTGCTGCCAGCAGACAGCCCTCAGCTGAAGAGACGCTTCAGCCCAGTCAGGCCACCTTCCCAGGACAGCCCAGATCCTGTGACTGACATGTGAGGGGCTGTAAAGGCCCAGTCAGCTCACCCAAGCTTCACAAGTCCTTGTGGGGTTGACTGAGAATCAAGCATGAAGCCCAGTGCCTCCCTCAGCCTTGCTCCTCCCCTTCCACAGGAGGCAGCCATAACATCAATCCCTGCTCCGTAAATAAATCAATTCTCTCTCTAGTCTCCAGGAGACTGTGTTCCTATGACACCAGGAAACAATGGCTCCAGCTTCTAAAATGGATTTTGGAATACACATTTTTTAATATATATGTGCCAGGGCGGCTCAGTTGGTTGGGCGTCTGCCTTTGCCTCAGGTCAGGTCAGGATCTCCAGGTCCTGGGATTGAGCCCATCTGGGTCCTTGCTCAGTAGGGAGTCTGCTTCTCCTTCTCCCTCTGCTGCTCCCCCTGCTTGTGCACTCGCTCACTCTTTCTTTTTTTTTAATTTTTTTTTTAAGATTTATTTATGAGAGACATAGAGAGAGAGGCAGAGACACAGGCAGAGGGAGAAGCAGGCTCCATGCAGGGAGCCCGATGTGGGACTTGATCCCGGGACTCCAAGATCATGCCCTGGGCCAAAGGAAGGCTGTAAACCGCTGAGCCACCCAGGGATCCCCACATTCACTCTTTCTAATAAATAAATAAAATCTATTTTAGAAAGGGTTTTCAATGTATAAAGAAATATGCAAACTAATATCTAGTGACAGAAAGATTACTGCAGACTCATGTCTAGTGACAAAAGGCCTTTCAGTGGTTGTTTTGGGAACAGAGGGCAGGGTTCACCAACTGTCTCAGGGAAACTTGCAGCTACGTTCACTGTCTTGATCATGGTGATGGTTGCACAGGTGCATACCTATGTCAAAACTTTATTTATTTATTTATTTATTTATTTATTTATTTATTTATTATTTATTTATTTATTTTTTATTTATTTATAGTATACTTTAAATATTTGCAGTTTATTGTATGTCAGTTACACTTCAACAAAGCTCTTCCATAAAGAAAGAAAAAAGAAATTGTCAAAGCCTTAAAGAGTGTCTAAGAAATAAAGAAAAACTGTATAATCCCTACTAGAATTATTTTCATTTTCTTTAGTTTTGATCCATATGTTTACGTGTCTTATAAGGGTATAATGACAGCACATACTTGCTGTTCTCAGTGTGCAATGTTGTCACACTGGTATGTCCTGATGAACTGTGAGATGTTCAGCTAAATAGGTTATTATTTATATATCAAGTATGCCAGTTTGCCAAGGTTGATCTCTTCTAATAAAGCATAGTGTTTCCAAGATTAGAAGCATAATAATATCAACCTCACTCTCTTGCACTTCGGCATGATTTATTCAGGGGAAAAGCTAGCACACAGGGTTTCACACAGCCCTTGGTAAATCCTTAGGAAAATGTCAGGCCTTAAGAACCCAGATGTTCATCTCAGTTGCATCTTGGCAAATATTGTACCTTAAAACTGTGTCCATGTGTTGCTACGTGCCATTTCACAACTGACATTTTCCTTAAAGCAAAGTAAAATACACAAATGGTAATAAATCAGATAAACCAGTCTCCTTGGAATCCCCTTCCCTGTTCTGCTAGTACAAGTTCCCAAAGGCATTTTCCTACCTTTCTTACTTTTTCTTCCTTCCTGCCTGCCTTTCTTCCTGGGTAGATAAGATACTCAAATGGGTCAAAAATCAAAGTGTTAAATGTTACATCCAACAAAAACTATCTACCTTGCCCTCTCCCAGTCCACTGGCTTCCCTCCCCAAGAGCAACAAGTTTCACCAGTTTTTTTGTCTCTCCATCCAGCTGATATCAGTATGCACATATGTGTATCTGTACACCACATACTTGGAAAGTATCGCAACCGTTAAAAACCACACACTTGGAAAGTACTGCAACCCTTAAAAAAAGACAGCAAATAACATGTACTGTTTTATATCTTGCCTTTCACTTATTAATATATACGGTATCATGGAATATTAATATTTAAAGAGCTTCTAAAGTTGAAAAATAGGGGATCCCTAGATGGCTCAGCAGTCTAGTGCCTGCCTTTGGCCCAGGGCGTGGTCCTGGAGTCCTGGGATCGAGTCCCACATTGGGCTCCCTGCGTGGAACCTGCTTCTCCCTCTGCCTATGTCTCTGCCTATGTCTCTCTCTCTCTCTCTCTCTCTCTGTGTCTCTCATGAATAAATAAATAAAATCTTTTTAAAAAATAAAGTTGAAAAATATTATAAATATTGGTGAATTGAATTAGCTCCACATCAATGAACATTTAGGTAGTTTCCAATCTTTTGCTATTATAAACAATGTAATAAATAACCCTATAGCACATCATATTGCATTAGGCAAACATGTTTATAATACAAATTCCTAAAAATGGAATTGCTAGGTCAAAGGGTATATTTGTAAAACAGAAAGATATTGCTAACCTGCTCTTCTTGTTAGAGGCTGTACCAATTTATACTCCCACCAGTTACATAAGACAATGATTTTCTACAAATTCCTGCCAAACGTCCTGAGTCATCAAACTTTTTGATCTCTGCCAATTTGATATATAAAAAGATATCATAGTGTAATCCTGACTCACGGTTTTTATAAGTATATACAAGCATAATTTTTTATGTTTCATATGTCCATTTCTGTGTATGTTCTGTTCATATCATTGGCCCATTTCTCCACTGGGCTTCTTTTACTTTATTGATTTTGTAGCTCTTTCTACACTAGGTTAATTAGCTTTCTGACTGTAAAATGAACTCAAATATTTTTCCCAGTTATTTTCTGACTTACTGGAGTTTGCCAAAATTTTTAAATTTTATGTATTTGAATGTATAAACCTTATTTTAAGGTTTCTGCATTTAGTATCACAGCTAACAAAGTGGCCTCTATTCCCAGATTTTATTTTTTAAGATTTTATCTATTTATTTGGGAGAGTGACAGAGGGAGCAGAAGCAGGGGGAGGGGCAGAAGGAGAGAGACAAGCAGACTCTCTGCTGAGCAGGGAGCCCAATGCTGCTCGATCCCAAGACTCTGAGATAATGACCTGAGCTGAAATCAGACCCATAATCGACTGAGCTACCCAGGCACTCCTTCTACTCCCAGATTTAAAAAAAAAAAAAATTTTCCCATAAGTTCCTTGGGTATTTTAGTGGTTTCTTTCTTCAACATAAAATATTTGATCGGGCTAGACACGTTCCTTGTGTAAGGTGTTACATATGGGTCCAGTTACATTTTGTTTAAACCTCCCAGTTGTCCCAAAGCCATTTATCCAGCAATCCATCTTTTACTTATTTGGAAAGGCAATTTACTTAAAGTATTTGTAGTTCCCAATATTTAACGCCAAATTACATGACCAAAGCTCCAGGGAGGTTTCAAATATAGACATATCACTGACCATGAAAGATGAGGATTTGGCTTAGATATCCCACCCTGTCTCCACGCCTTCCAAAGTTTGATAACCACATCATATTTAGTTCCTTTACTAGTTATTTTTGCTACTATAAATAATTGGCTTATGTCATTATTTCTTGTGCCAACAACTCTAGTCAGTAGCTAGACATTCCTCTCAGCATATATAAAGAAATGTACATATTTTTTGTTGTTCTCACTTAGTATTACCCACAGGCCTAATCTAAATAATAATAATAGTGTAAGAAGGCAGGATGTAGAGACTCAGATCAACATTTTACCATGCTATGATTCTTAAAATCCATCAGCCCATACAGTATAAACAAATGATTAAATGAATAAATACAAACATAAATACATAAATGGAACAATTCTTCTTTCAAAATTTCAATTAATAAATGTAGAAGAAACAAGAGAAATAGAAAAACATCATTAGAACACCACAGTAATCATTGCTGCAGGCAAATTCTACCAATGAGTGATAAAATTGGTAGGCGAAAGTTTAAGAAGAAACAGGAAATTTTATAACTTCAAAGTATCTCCCTCAGAATGCGTCTAGGTTACCATAGTGGTTTCCACATATATCCACAAATTCTTTGATGTCTTTCCCTCCAAGAGATGTGTTTAATCTACTCAACCAGTACCCCCACCTCCAGACTGGGCTGCACTTAATGACTCGTTCCAAAGAACAGAGGATGAAAAGGGGGAAACGATTTTTAGAGAGAACTTGACAGTTTTTTCCACTTTGCCCAAATGGTCAATGTTAACATCATGTGTAACAAGTCATGCTAGGATCAGGAACCCCCGATACAATTCAAGCAGAAAGGTGTACTTTCAAAAAATCCAAATCCCAGCGTAGACAAGAAAAAACATCAAACCCAAGTTGAGGGACATTCTACAAAATATCTGACCAATACTTCTCAAAAGTGTCAAGGTCAAGAAACAAAATAAAAAGTCAAGAAATTTACACAGATAGGAGGAGACTAAAGAGACAAGAGAACTAAATGCTAAGCGGTACTCTGGAATGAATCCTGGAACCGAAAAAAGGACAATAGTGGAAAAACTGGTGAAATCTGAACAAAGCCCATCATCCAGTTAATAGTAATGCACCGATGTTAATTTCTTAGTGTTGATCATTATACCATGGTTATATAAGGTGTCCACAACTGGGAAAGCTGGATGAGAGGTATGTAGAAACTTGCTTTACTATCTTTACAACTCTTCTGTAAGTCTACAATTATTCCTAAATATTAAGGTTTTTAAAAATAAGTGATGACTTACTTTTAAAATATTATTATGGGGGCTAAATTGCTCTTGGATACTTTTAAATTAATATTACTAGAGAAATGCGTAATTTTTCAGTTTCAGTTATTGCAAAGCAATTAGTTCAATTTGCAAGTGGGTGAAAACAGCAGCCTCCTTTCATTTCATACTTCTATGTAAATGTTCATACTGTCTTTCTATTCTGTTGGCTTAGGGTTGTTTTTCTAATGAATACAAATGAGGAGTGGAATCTTTACGATGTGTTTTCCAATTCATAAAATTAGTAACATAATTTTAATAAAATTCAATGGAACTTTAAAAAATCATTTCCTTGCGGTATATATAATCCCGATGTAAGACGATAGGACCTAGCTACAAACAGAAAAATGGAACACACCATTCCCCAGGATCCTTCCTTATCGTGGCCCAGGAGGGCTCCTCTCCTGCACTCACTCTCCGAGTAGGTACTGATTGTCCAACATGTTCCAGACTAAGCTCTGAAGGAGGGGGGGTGGGGGGGTGGAGTGTAACTTGGACACTTCTTACTCTGCTCCGGCCCTAGAAAGTTCCTGCAACCGCCAAGTCACGCTAATAACTCACATCGATCAGCTACACAAGCCACTGTCACAAGGCTCTAGGCCGTGCGACCTAGGGGTTACCACCACGTAGGCCCACTCTTAAGCGAGAAGAGGAAGCAACCGAGGCCCGCGAGGCCGGCCCACGGAGCACAGCTGCGGGCGAGGCGGGCGAGGCGGGAGGGAGACGGCACTCGGGGCCCGGGGACGCTCCGAAGCCCCCCGCCCCCTCCCCTCCGGCCCGCCCGCCGCGACCTTCAGCCACACTCGGCCGGGGGCGGCCCTCCCGGCGCGGCTGCGCGGCTGCGCGGCGGGGGCGGGGGCGGTCCTCCGGGGCGGTCCTCCGGGGCAGGCCGGGAAGCCGGCGGGATCGTTGCCCCCCTGGGGCGGGAGCCGGAGCCAGAGCGGGGACGGCTGCGGCATGGGGCCCCTGCCGCGGACCCTGGAGCTCTTCTACGACGTACTGTCCCCCTACTCCTGGCTGGGCTTCGAGGTGACTCCGGGGGCCCGCCCGGCCGGCGCGTGGGGGCGAGGGCGGAGGGAAGGGCGGGAGCGGGGCGCGGAGAAATTCCTGGCGCTGCCCGACCGGCCTCAGGACGCGCGGTGCAAAGCTAGGGGTGAAGGTTACTTTGTGTGTCTAAACGCGGTACGGTCGCTGGCTCCAGGTCCAGCCGTTTCATCCTAAGGCAGTGGCTTCCCACAGTGGTCTGGAAGAACACGGGTAACTCGGGACAACCAAGGAGACATCCGTGGCACAGCCACCTCTCAGCCCTGCGACGTTAGTTTCTGGGGAGTGGAGTGCGCACAGCAGGATGAAGCCGCCTACTGAGCAAAGATCCTGGGATCGATTTCTTGGGACGGAGCAAAGTTCATGGGATCATTTATGGGAGTGGAGACATTTGCCATTTAAAACCAAATAGTTGGGATCCCTGGGTGGCGCAGTGGTTTGGCGCCTGCCTTTGGCCCAGGGCGCGATCCTGGAAACCCCGGATCGAATCCCACGTCAGGCTCCCGGTGCATGGAGCCTGCTTCTCCCTCTGCCTATGTCTCTGCTTCTCTCTCTCTCTCTCTCTATGTGACTATCATAAATAAATAAAATTAAAAAAAAATTTTTTAAAAATAAAACCAAATAGTTTAGGGTGCCCGCACAACCCTTACTCTTCTGCACTCAGAGCCTCCAGCTAATCAGTTGCCATTAACAGCCTGCCTTCTCCATCAGCCACTTTCAGTCTGTCCATCTTACACACTGGTTCCCCATCTCTACCTCTGCTCCTGCAGGTCCTGTGCCGGTACAAGAACATCTGGAACATCAACCTGCAGTTGCGCCCCAGCCTCATTGCAGGGATCATGAAAGACAGCGGTGTGAAGGCAGCGGCAGTTGGGACAGGGATTTGAGGGGGGGGGGAGGAGGGAGGGTGGCTGCTCCCAACTGGGTCTTTATGTTGGCATGGACAACTAGTAATTTGCACTCTCCTGAAAACCGGGTAAGGGTCACCTCAAGCCTGGAACTCTTCGGTAGTCTTTCACGAGTGTGCCCAAATTTCCACTTACAGGAAACCAGCCGCCAGCTCTGCTTCCCCGCAAAGCCCAATACCTGATAAATGACATTAGACTCCTAGGACAGCATGTCCAGGTTCCCATGCAGTTCCCCAAGGATTTCTTCTCTGTGATCCTTGAAAAAGGTAAAGAGTGAGATACAGATGGGGTTATTAAGTGGAAGGCAGCAAAGCTGCAAATCATAGTGCCAGGAAGTTGGGACTGGCAACTAGTTCCATGAAATGGAACAAAGGTTGGGAAAACACAGGTCAGCACTGAGTGAGCAGAAGCTTGTGGGGACCTAGGGGGACAAAGAGCAGGACAAACCGGCTATGAGAAAATTTGGGTAGGAGACTGAGGGCAGTTGAGTTCGGGGGAAGTGAGAAGCAGGAAAGAGCTAGTCCTCCTTTGGAGACAAACTAGAAAAGCACTGCCTCTGAGTACCTCTGCCCCACAGGAAGTTTATCAGCCATGAGATTCCTCACTGCTGTGAACATGGAACACCCAGAGATGTTAGAGAAAGTGTCCAGGGAACTATGGATGCGTGTCTGGTCACGGGTAAGGACATAGCTCTGGGAACTACTTGGGAGACCCTGGATAATGGGAGGACCATCCCCTACAACCCAGAGTCTTGGTCCTACCTTCCCCTGTTGTTCACTGCCCTACCATCCTCCCTCCCCCATCTCACACCTCATCACCCCTTTCCTACTGAGTGTTCTCTTCTTCTCAGGATGAAGACATCACAGAACCTCAGAGCATCTTAGCTGTGAGTGTCCTGGCTCTGTCCCCGGTCCTCTCATAGGGAAGCTGAGAACAGCTGGTGTTCAGGAGCAGAGAAGACACAGTTTTCATATTAGGTGGAAGAGGTGATAGTTATTTGGGAAGAAAGGATGCTGTGTTTGAGGGGCCAAATTACTGAAAGGTTGGAATTCAGAGGACTTTCAAAGATTATCTTGTGTCCAAAAAAAAAAAAAGATTATCTTGTGGTTGAAAGGGAAGTGCAGAACTCTACATGGGTAGATTTTATTTCATGAAAGAAGTCAGTGGGAGAGAGATGTTAAATGTTGGCACCCCCAGAATGGGGAAGGATGAAGCAGTGGCCCCAGTCACAGACCTCACCGATATATCCAGAGTAGAAAGCAGGAGACTTTACAGACAAGCTTTAAAAAAGAAAAAAAAGAGAGAGAGAGAGAGATAACTCAAGCCAGAATGATACAGAAGCCGGAGTGGAAACAAATGAAAAAGCTCAAAACATTGAAATGTGTGCCAACCATAGATAAAGGTATAAAAAGTAAATTTTTCTTGGGGTTAAATCAGGAAATTCAAAACAATATTTTCCCTCCAGTTTACAAAACATAGTTGAGGCATATTCAAATTTAATACATAAGATAGCAGATCACAAAGAATGACCAATACGTTCCTCCAGTGTTTTTATTCCTGCAAAGTATTTGCATAGGCTTGCCTTTGCACTTATTAACTAACAATCATTTTCCATACAGTTGTAAACTCTTTGAAAGTACCATTCTCAGTGGGCCTACTTTTGTTTACCTAACTGATCCTCTTTTTTTTTTTTTTTTTTTTTTTTTTTTCCTAACTGATCCTCTGTTGAACATTTGGTCTAGGACACAATTCTCTCTCATGAAGCCAAGTCAAAGACCGTGTCACAGCAGAATGCTCTGCATGACTTCATGTTTGCCTCTCCAGCTTGAGGTCAGGTTGCACTGGTTCTCAACCTTGGATGTATATTTTATCACCTGGAACACCTGGGCACTGCCTGTCAAAAATTCTGTTGTAATTGTTCCAGGGGATGACCTGTGTGGGATTTTTAAAGCTCCCTCAGGAGATTCTAGTATTCAGCCAAAATTGAGAACCACTAGTCCCAAATGATACCAACACACCCCAAACTGAAACTTTTATTCTTGTGAGGCCCCACAGGCAGCTAGCTATATCCCTGTGCCCTGCTCAAAAGTCCTCAGGAAATGATACGAGAATTATAGCCCAGCCCTTGATTCAAAAGAGCACAAGATACTCAGGAACTCTGAGAAGTAGAAAGGCAAGAGCCCAGACTTAATGTCAGGGGACTTGGATTCTAACATTGGCTCTGCCACTAATGAGTTCTATGATGCTAACCAAGTCATGGACAGCAGTCCCCTTCCTAGTTAATAAAAAGGTGGGAAAGCTGGTTTCTAAGATGCCCACTGGCTTTAAAGTTTTGCACTTGTTCTTTCCACCAATCACAAGATTTTTGAAGGGGAAAAAAAACAGCCCTTCTTAGCAAAGATAGACCTTTGTGGGTGGGTTAAGGCCTTACTAGGAAAATGGGAGCAGAGAAGAAAGACTAGAGTTTCTCCTGAGATCCCTACCCCCACTAAAGCAGACAAAGCTGTGTTCCCTTCCGTATCCCCCCTCAGGCTGCAGAGAAGGCTGGCATGTCTACAGAACAAGCCCAGGGACTTCTGGAAAAGATTGTAACACCAGAGGTGAAAAACAAGCTCAAGGAGAACACTGAGGCAGCCTGCAAATATGGGGTAAGCAACTCTTGCTGTGGGTCTCCAACCCCACTGCTGAAGATAGGCTGAGAATCTACTGGGTCCCCATGCTCCTGTTCTAAATGTTGCTCCCAACATGAGTCCACCCAGTTGTCCCAGACAACCCTCATCCTCTCCCTTCCTATCCCAGAGTCCAAGGAAAGGAAGAAGGGAGCCAGATGGTGAAAAGGAAAGACACGTATCTGAGAGTTAGAAAACTCTCTAGAGCTGTGGAGGCTCTTAGCAGACCCCTCTTAGGCTGCTCTGCTTCTATGACCTCAGACAAGTATTGACTCTTAGCCTTCAGTCCCAGACTAATAAATAACTGCTCTATCACCTTACTCCCTACATTCTAACTGCTTTCTCCAGGCCTTTGGGCTGCCAGTCACTGTGGCCCATCTGGATGGCCAAACCCACATGCTATTTGGCTCTGATCGGATGGAGTTGCTGGCACACCTGCTGGGTAAGCCACAGGTTCATGGTGAGCTGCCCTTGACCCTAGCCCCATCCCCATTTATCAGTTGACCGAAGGACAGATCCAGAACAAAACATGTTCTATGCATTTCCAGTAATGGAGCCTCATACACAGAGGTTCCTGGGGGCTGAATGGGGAGAGGCCAGTTTCACCCCCATAGAAAAGAAGGGAACCAAGCAGAACTCTTCCTAGAAAACCCCTGGGGGCTTGTGGGGTCAGCCTCTGACATGTAATTTTTTCCATCTAGGAGAGAAGTGGATGGGCCCGGTGCCTCCAGCTATAAATCCCAAACTTTAAGGATAGCCAGGGGAAGCCTATAGGGATGAAAGCAGACCATCTGCTTACCCTTCTTCCACCGTGTGACACATCTCTTGGGGCCTGATTTCTCTGATAGAGGATCCTCTGTGGCCCCGAGAGATGCCATGTAGGGGGCTTCCTGGTGCCCCAAATTCTGCTCTTCCTCAGAATAAACATAATATTTCTGGGTCTGTGTCCTCCCTGGTGTTTGTGTGCTATCTCTGCAGTCACCTGTCTACTCTAGGTTGTTTGCAAATACCTCCTTCCATACCACGTGCCACGCTGCCCACTTCAGGGCAGCTTTATGGAGGGAGCAGGAAAGAACCCCTCTTCAGGGATGGAAAACTGAATCAGATGGATTTTGCAACTAACCAGTTTGGCACCTCAGCCATGGTTACTGATATGGGGCTGGGATCAAAGGTAGCCAGAGCTTGGCTGAGGTTCTGCCCAGATATTTGAACCACCTCCAACTATACTGACTAGCAGAACCAGGGCAAGGTGGCAACACAGGGAGACAGGCTAGAGTTGCCAAGGGCTGGGAAGTTGCTCATCTGCATGGTTCTCTCCCTTTAATTACAAAGCAGATCCTGGAAAAAAAAAAAAAAAACCAGGGCCTCTCTCTCCAGCCTAGTATAACCCCTGTTCCTTTCCACACAAACCTACAGCTTTCCCACTCCTGCAATTATTTATCTAAAGGCTCTACTGTGTATGTGCCCGCTGTGCAATAATCAGAAAACTTGTGTCTTAGTAGTCTTTGGACTTCTTTGAGGATACTCTTTGTCCAGAAACAGAAACCATACTTTGACATCTGTTGGGAAGCAGTTGTGTATCCTTTGATGGTTCAGTGGCTCCAGAGGTGTTAAAAGAGGATTCCTTGAGGCCCTCCCCTGCCTCCCTGCCCCAGCTCTTTCTGATCTCAGCTCTTTGCCCCCATTTCCCCTCCATCACTCGCTGTTTTCCTCCTCTCCCCACCCATCATTCCAGCATACTCCAGGGTTTCCAGTCATCCCTACTAGGCTTATCTGCTAACTAATGCCAGAAGTACATAACCAAATACTCCCTCTTTCAAAGAAGATTTCATGATGTGTAGCTAATCTGAATTTAAAATACAGGAAAATGGGGGCACCTGGGTGGCTCAGTGGTTAAATGCCTGCCTTTGGCTCAGGTCGTGAACCCAGGGTCCTGGAATCGAGTCTCACGTCAGGCTCCCCACAGGAAGCATGCTTCTGCCTCTGCCTATGTCTCTACCTTTCTCTGTGTCTCTCATGAATAAATAAATAAAATCTTTTTAAAAATATATGGGAACATGTCTAATAGTTTACATAAGAGCAAATTAAAATGTTACTTCTCATATATTCAAGTTATATATTCAAGCATATAGAAATTCTCATATATGCTGAGAGCACGGTGGTGAAGGCAAAGTTTTATGAATAAAGATGCCTTCTCAGTATTATTTGTGATATCATCTAACTTACATATGTAACAATAGGGGGATACTTGAATAAGTTATGGTACATCCAGGATGTAATGTTCCATAGCCATCAAAATTTTTATATATGTATAGTAATATATAGAAGAATTATCTATATATATAAAAGATTTACTTATTTATTTATTAGAGGAGAAAGCACAAGCAAGAGAGGCAGAGAAAGAATCCTCACCGAGCAGACTCCTCACCAAGTGGGGAGCCCAACACAAGGGGCTTGATCTCATGACGCTGAGATCATGAACCAAGCCGAAACCAAGAGTCGGACCCTCAACCGACTGTACCACCCAGGCAGAAATGCTTAAGATATAATAATATTAGTCAGAAAAAAAATGAAACTATATATATAGTACAATCTCATTTATATCTTGATGTATAAAAACTCATTACAGAGGACATTAATTTATTAATCCTGGAATAAAATATGCCAAGATGTTTCCATTTCCCTTGTGTACTTTTTGAAATGAGCATTTATTCTGACAAAAAAAAAATTATTTAAATGAGAAAATAAAACAATTTGTAGATTCGTATTAGGGCACAATTGTGCATCCTTCCCATTTTTAAAGAGCTTTTTATTATTTTTGTTTATCCATGAAACACTCGGACAGAGAGACAGAGACACAGGCAGAGGGAGAAGCAGATTCCATGCAGGGAGCCCAATGCGGGACTCGATCTCGGGACCTCGGGATCACACCCTGAGCCAAAGGCGGACACTCAACCCCTGAGCCACCCGGGCATCCCCTTCCCATTGTTTTTGAAACATTATTGGCTGCTTACCTTAATCCTAAATCCTATGCCACGCTAATGTGACATAATGTTGTATTGTAGATGTCTATTTCCTAGCTCTGCCCAGTCTTCCTTCAAAGAGTCTAACATCCTCCTTTCCTAATCTGATGGCAAATTTAATTCTGGAGGAGTGAGACAATTTCTAGACTAAACCTTACAAACACGATCTAGATTATGATGTCTGAACTTCTGCCAAAGAGAATCCAATAGTCAAGGTTCTCCAAAGAAACAAACAAGAGTGTATTTATAGATATATACAAAAAGAGATCTATTATCAGGGATTAGCTCACATGATTACGGAGGTGGAGAAGTCCCACAATCTGCCGTCTGCAAACTGGAGGCCCAGGAAAGTGGGCTAGTGGTGCAGTTCCAACCCAGAATCCAAAAGTCTGAGGACCAGGAGTACCTGTGTCTGAGGGCAACAGAACATGGATGTCTCAGTTCAAGCAGAGAGAGCCAAGTTTGCCCTTCCTTCACTTCTTTGGTTCCATTCAGGCCCTCATAGATTGGATGATGTCCTCCCACACTAGTGAGGGCCACCTTCTTTACTCTTCTGGAAACCACCCTCACAGACACATCCAGAAATGTTTTGTCAGCTCTCTGGGTGTTCCTTAGCTCAGTCAAGTTGACATGAAATTAACCATCATAATAAGAAAGGGGGAAGTCCCCAAATGCAGCTGTGTTTTTTAAATAAACACTTCTTTTAACCCAAAGAGTTTCACACTTATTATTAGTTTCTCCCTCTCCTCCCCTTCTGCTCAACAGTTGCAATGTAATGAAAAATTTGCAGTTATGTCAATACTTGGAGTTCAGTTCCAGAAAGAAATTGGTTTATTTCTTACACTATAATTCAAATTCCAAGTTTACCAAATAACGTGCTTCTAAAACAAACTTCTTAAGTAAAATTTCTAGAATTATATTTTTTTTTACAGACCTAAAACACGAGTACTAATTAACAACAAAAAAGCATCACAGGAATGTGGTAAAACAAAAAGAAAAAAAACCCAGAAAACTATCAAGTGAAAGGTCTCCCCTTTGTCATTCCCATGCCTACTCTCTGGTTTTTTGTGTGTGCAACCAGAAAAGTCCATATTTTTTAACCCACGAATGTCAAAATTCAGAGGGACTCAATATACCCTGCATCCAGTTTCCCCAATGGTAACATATTGCATAACTACAGCACTATGACACAAGCAGGGAATTGAAGTTGATGCAGTCCATCAACCCTATTCAGATTCCACTGGTTTTTCATGCACTCATTTGTGTGTCTGTATTTAGTTCTAAACAATTGAACTGTATGTGTGGCCACCATCAGTCAAGATACAAAACATTTCTAGCATAAGGGGTCCTCATGTTCTGTTTCAGCCACCTTCTGCCCTCCCCACTTCCCTAAGTCCTGGCAATGACTAATCTGTTCTTCATATAGTTTTGTCATTTCAAGAGTGCTATCTAAATGGAATCAGATTTATTTTCACTCAGCAAATTCCCTTGAAACCCTCACAAGGTGTTGTGTGTCTCAGTGGTTTGTCCTTTTTATTACTGAGTAGTATTCCATGGTAGGGATATGCCACGGTTTGTTTAACCTGTTGAAGGACACTTAGGTTGTTTCCAGTTTGGGGCGATTACAAACAAACCTGCTGTGAATATTCTTGTACAGGTTTTCGGATGCATACAAATTTTCATTTTGGGGGGTAAATGTCCAGGAGTACAACTGCTGGATCATATGGCAAGTAGATGTTTAGTTGTATTAGAAAACCAGTACGGTTTTCCTGAGTGGCCAAACCATCTTAACCTTCCCACCAGAAGTGCATGAGCGATCCAGTTTTTCTGCCTCCTCACCAGCATTTGGTGTTATTCCTCTTTTTTTTTTTTTTAAATTTTAGCCATTCTGATAGGTGTGTCGTGCTATCTCATCGTGATTTTAATTTGCATTTCCCTAAGGGCTAATGAACAGCTTTTTGTGTGCTTCTTTGCCATCTATACATCCTCTTCAATGAAATATCTGTTCATGCCTTTTGCCCATTTCCTAACTAGACTGTTTTTGAAATGTCCATATTGCCCATAAACAATTAATTAAATTTGTCTTTAATTGTTTATAAGTAGGATCCGCACCCAGTGTGGATCCCAATGCAGAGCTCAAACTCAGGACCCTGAGATCAAGACCTGAGCAGAGATCAAGAGTCAGACGCTTAACCAACTGAGCCACACAGGCACTCCTTTTTTGTTTTTTAAGTAGGCTCCATGCCCAATGTGGGGCCCAAACTCAATGACCCTGAGAATCACATGCTCTATTGACTGAGTCATCCAGGTGCCCCCTTAATAGTATATTTTAAAAGAATGTACAAACTGGAAGAACACATTTTGAGACAACTGGGGGAAGATAACATGGATTGAATATTAGGTGATCCCAAGGAATTAATATTAATTTCATTAAGTGTGATAATGGCAGGGTGGCTGTGTACAGATAAATTCTCATCAGTCAGAACTGCATTCTGAAACATTTAGGGTAGAAGTGACATGCTGCCTTTTAAAAAGCAGGGAAGGTGGAAAAAGTAGATAAAACATAATAGTTGAAGCTGAGTGATGAGTACACAAAGAGCTTGTTATACTGTCCTTTCCTCTTTTACATGTGTTGGGATATTTCCATAATAAAAGTGTCTTGAAAATGTCCTGAGGAGGGTAACTGGGGGCTCAGTTGGTACAGCATACAACTCTTGATTTCAGGGTCAGGAGTTTGAGTTCCACGTTGGACGTAGAGATTACTTTAAAAAAAAAAAAAAAAAAGATCCCTTGATCCTCCCTCAATTACCTCTCCACCTTTCCCAGTCTTTTTGGTCTGGCATCAGCTGGAGCCAGCCATACTCTTGAACATAGGCTTGGCTGACAGACGAGAGAGTTGGTCTGATCCAAGCCAAGGGTTTTTTTTTTAAATGTGCTGAGATTTTAATTCTGTGATATTATACATTCTCAGCATGTCCCCACAGTACTGTGCACATAAAGTCAGCCTCATAGACTTGGCAACCTGTGAACTAATACAGGGCCTCATAACTGGTTTGATGCTCTACTTTGTCTTGAAATTCTTCTTAATTTCAATTAGGAGGCCCTGCATTTTCATTTTGCATGGGACCTCACAAATTATGTACTGTAGCTGCTCCTGTAAGCACATTATACATGCTAAGTAAATGCTTATCAAATAAATGGGCCAAAGAAAAGAGCACAAGGTGAGTGAGAGAAGGGAAAAAGGCAATGTGGGTGGCAAAAGGAGGAGATCACTAAGTTCAAGGGGAGATGCAGGAAGTCTCTAAATAGAAAAGCTGAATGGGGACTGGAGGAAAGGATGCCGCTGGGGAGGTGTACAAAGAAAGCAGGAATCCAGCTGTAAGATGAACTTAGGGCCCACCATTCATCGTTCTCCTCAGAGGAATTATAGTCCTTCTTCTGACTATGATTCCCGGATATAAGCAAAAGTAAAAGCAGGAAGAAGTAGCTGCTTGGACGCCAGGGAAAGGGGATTGGCGGCTGGGTGACCAACTAGACCATTGTTCCTCACTCATCCCATGGCCTTAATCCCGGAGAGTACCTTCAATGTCTCCACAGGGGACCAGGGAAAACTGAAACCCTTGGCTTGGATCAGACCAACGCCCTCGTCTGTCAGCCAAGCCTAAGTTCAAGAGTATGGCTGGCTCCAGCTGATGCCAGACCAAAAAGACTGGGAAAGGTGGAGAGGTAATTGAGGGAGGATCAAGGGATCAGAAGATCATGAATCATTACATCAGCAAATATTCACTAATTACCAATCAATGATATAAGTATTATCTACTCCATGCATAATGAGTAGATGTAAAAGGAGTATAAACAAACCCCATCCTTATCCATGATGCACTCTGATCCCCACCCCTTGGAGCACCACGTCTCTCCTGGGAATCCCAGCAGCACTTTGTTCCTTGTCACTTTGTACCCTGTCTTACAATTAATTATGTACACGCCTTTCCTCTTATAAACAGTAAACTCTCTGAGGGTAAAATTCCTTTCAGATCTACTGAATATACCTTGGAGTGTCCTGTGTAGCAAGTGAACAGTAACAATTTATCAAATCCAAGTTTGATAACTCACTGTTGATCAGGGTGTGGACAGATATTCTTGCAATGTGAGCATTAGAGTGAATTTTTATAACTCCTTTTGAGAGCAAATGGCAATATCTATCAAAACCTTCACTTTCAGGAATTTTTCTAATTTATACATATGAGCAAAAACATGCACAGAGATGTAAGAATTGTAGGGTGCCTGGGTGACTCAGTCTGTTAAGTGTCTGCCTTTGGCACAGGTTGTGATCCCGAGACCCTGGGATGGAGTCCCGCATTGGGCTCCCTGCTCAGTGGGGAGGTGGCTTCTCCCTCTCCTCCTACCTGCTACTCCCGCTGTCTGTGCATGTGCGCTCTGTCAAATAAATAAACAAAATCCTTTTAAAAAAATGTAGGAATTGCAAAATCCTGGAAACTAAATGGTTATCAGTTGGATAACTAAATGGTTACTGATTGTTATCATTAAATAAATTAATCGTTGTTCCAGAAAATAGAAACCATTTTCAAGAGTATAAAAGATGGAAAGAAACCAAAACAATTGCTGCCTATTTGGGTTGACAGGGAGAGGGCATGAGGGAACTTTCTGGATGATAGTAATGCTTTGTATTTTGATTAGACTTTGAGTTACACAAGTGCAAGTCTTCATGAAACTTATGGAACGGTCTATTGAAAATCTCTGCACTTCACTGTAGACAAATTTTATTTCAAAAGAGAAAAAGTTAACTGATATTTAATTCTAGTTACTTTCACGCATGCAGAAAGGTGAAATAGCTCACAGAAGGTCACACAGTAAGTGGTAGGAATGAGATTTAAAAACTGGTCTGTACACCTCTAAAAATATGTGCTTAATCACAACCCCAAGTGCCACTCTGTCTTCTTTTATTTAGGGACACTCATGTGGGACTCCTTTGCCGCTATCTGTAGACAGCTCATAAACACAATGCTTTTTTGTCCCTGGGCAACAACTACACTCAATTCTCATATATGAGCATCGCTTTTTGTAGCTTAGTGCTGAATAGCTGAGCTGGAGGGACAGCCTGAACCTCATATTCACTTGGTTCATTCCCAGTGAGCTTGGTGCAGTATTACAACTAGTTGATGAGAGTGAAAATGTGCATTTATTCTTACATACTTGAGAATTCATCATTTATTGGAAGCATTTCCATCCCAGAAATATCAATGATATTTCTGATGTACTTCATGTTATTAAATCATTTATCTACCTTCCATTCATGCTTGAAAGAGTTTGTGGGTAAGGCAACAAACCCAAAGAGAAACACTCAACTGAGTTAAAAGGGCAAGATTCTGAGTTTGACTCTAATGAAACAAATCATGTACTTTCTGAGCTGGTTTCTTCTGTAACATGAAAAATGATAACCAGGGGCACGTGGGTGGCTCAGTGGTTGAGGGTCTGCCTTCGACTCAGGTCATGATCCCAGGGTCCTGGTATCGAGTCCTGCATGAGCCTGCTTCTCTCTCTGCCTGTGTCTCTGCCTCTCTCTGTGTATCTCTCATGAATAAATAAATAAAATCTTTTTAAAAAAATGCACAGGAGCCAACTTGAAGTGACTCCCACTGTTCACATCTGGGACAATAAAGAATGATAGCAACAGATTATAAACCATTGAATAAAATAAGAATTTAAAAAAAAAAAAGAAAAATGATAACCAGACTTATCCCACATGATTGTTATTAAGGATTAAATCAGATACGGCCAAATCATTTCTACACACACAAACACACATGTGTATTCCCTTCCCACCTACACCCCTTTTTTTTTAACAAGTCACCAGCACATTGGGCTTCTGGAGCTATTCAAGTAAAAGTCTCACATTTGTAATCAGTCTCAATTAGCTCATAAAAGATAAATATCCTGATACAGAGCCTACAATTCTAATTTCTCTTTCTTGCCTTATATATTGATAAACCTATTTAATCTGAAAATCTCTTTAGCTGCCTTTGCTGTCTGAAAGCTAGCCTCATTCTTAAGATGCCAAATAATGGAGAAAATAGCACCTAACCACTCTTCCAGGGAAGACCCCAGAGTAATGATCTTGAGAATGTCATAGGTGTTTTGTTAAATTATCATTATGAAAGCAGCCAAAAAAGAGTGCTTAGAGTTGGATGGCATAGTGTTTAAGAGCCAGGTTTCTGAACTGGAACTACAGGTTCAAATCTTGGTCCCACCTTTGACTACATTTTCCTCAAGTTTTTCACCTTACCTAGGAAATATAATAATAGCAATTACTTATTACATTTTTTAAAAGATTTTATTTATTTATTCATGAGAGACTCAAAGAGAGAGAGAGAGAGAGAGGCAGAGACACAGGCAGAGGGAGAAGCAGGCTCCATGCAGGGAGCCTGACATGGGACTGGATCCCGGGTCTCCAGGATCACGCCCTGGGCTGAAGGCAGCGCTAAACTGCTGAGCCACCCGGGCTGCCCTCTTACGACATTTTAAATTACTGTTTGTGTAAAGCATTTAGCATAGTGAGCAGTACAAATCACTCCACACATGCTGGCTACAGACTCAGATTCAGAAACACAAAATCACAAGAATATGGAGAAACAGAGAAGTGTGCGTTAGTTGAGCTACCCTTCACAGGAAGTCTGTCAAAGATCTCTACTTCTCCCTCCCACCCTGCCCCCCACCTTCCACTTCCCTTCACTGTCACTTCCCAAAATGAGATGGGCATAGTGGGCTGGCCTAGGGCAGTAATCTCACCTCTAACGGAGTGGTTTGTAGAGGCAGGCAAGGAGAAAGCAGAATGACAAATAGTATCTTTAGCATTCATATATTGCTAAAGATACTAAGTTGATGAAAAAAAGGAAAGCAAAACCTTTGGGAAGTGTGGCCACAAGTATTCAGAGAAATAGGAGCTTTCTTCACATTTCTTGTCTCAATGATGACATTTCTTAGAAGTCAACTGGAGGAAATAATCCAAATAGAAGGAAAAACTACACATAAGAAGAGGTTCATTGTAGCATCATTTTTTAAACAGTGTTATGGAGGCATAAATTCGCCCTTTTAAAGTGAAAAATTCGGTGGGTCCTTTTTAGCATACTCAGAGTTGTGCAAGCATCACTACTAATTTGTTGTAAAGACTGACTGATTTGGGGGGGAGGGGGGAGAGGCAGAGAGAGGGAGAAAGAGAATCCCAAGCAGACTACATATGGAGCCTGATGCAGGGCTCTATCCCACGACTCCGAGATCATGACCTGAGCTGCAATCAAGAGGCCAACACTTAACTGATTGAACTATCCAGCCACCCCCTACTGATTTTTAAACATCTTCATTACCCCTTCAAAAAATCCATTAACAGTTACTCCCTGTGCCTCCCTCTCTCCAGCCCCTGGCAACCATTAATCTACTTTCTGTCTCTTGAAACATTTGATGACCAAAAAAAAAGAAAGAAAAAATAAATTCAATGCTACCAAGTAACATAGCAGTATGTTAAACTATGATACATCCATTCAAAAAAGTATTTCTGTGGCTGTTAAAAATTACCACAACAGAGACCGTATCAAAATGTGTATTATATGTGATACAATGTTTAAAATCTTTTAAAAATACAAAATGGCATATATACTCTGATTTCAACCAGAGAGCACTTCCATCAGTGGGGGGGACAGGTTACAAGAAACGTGCAGAAATTTTAAGTGGCCATGTTAAGATAATAAGATTGTGGATGATTTTTTTTCTTTATAATCTTTAAATACTTTGCAAGATTTTATATTTAACAAATAGAATTTCTTAGGGATGCCTGGGTGGCTCAGTGGGTTTAGTAGCCAACTCTTGATTTCAGCTTAGGTCCTGATCTCAGGGTCTAGGATCAAGCCTCTGCATTAGGCTCCAAGCTCAGCAGGGAGTCTGCTTGAGGATTCTCTCTCCCCCTCCCTCTGCCCCTTCCCACAGTCACTCACTCAATCCTTCTCAAATAGTAACAGTTTTTTAAAAAATGGAATTTTTAGAAAATCCATTTAAAATTATTGTTGATAGAGAATATATTGACGGCACAGCCAGCCAGCAGTCCAGCCTTCCTGACTTGGAACGGGTTCTTAACTAGCAAGTCTCTCTAGTGTAGGTTCCTTCTGGCAACCAAGAGTCTTATGCTACAAAGATCTCATTCTCCCAACTGCAGTGTCTTTCACACAATAGACATTCAGCCCTCTTCTTTGACTCCCTTGCCTCTCAGCCTACAGCCCTTGCCCCATCTCCCTATCCAGAACTCACTCGCAATTTCCTTCTATTAATATATTAACTGTAGATGCAAATCCTTCTTTTTAAAAAGATTTTAAGTAATCTCTACACCAAACAAGGGGCCCAAACTTATGACCCCCGAGATCAAGTGTCATACACTCTACCAACTAAACCAACCAGGCACCCCAGATGCAAATCCTTCTGATCCAAGTCATACTTTCCTTTTATGAGATGAACAGTATGGAAATTGGTGTAAACAAATCAACAACCAGCTTTCCCCCCACTCTCCATTCCCACTTCCTTTAGAGACACAGCTCATTTGGACTAGCACAGTCTTCCTGTTACATCTCCTCCATCTGGTCTGAGAATCATCATAGACATCCCACTGTATACACACCTGCCTTCCACTCCAGGCACCCTCATCCTCATCCTCATCCTTCTTTCCCTCCCTCCTTCCTCTCTCCTCTCTGTCTCTCTCTCTCACACACACTCACACACTACACACATCCTCTGATTCTGCAGCTCTGGCTGTGCCCCATGACTGACCTTGGAATTAGATTTGTGCCCCATCATCTCCTACTCCCCTTGGTGTAGCTAATGGTAACACTCTGAAGGCTTGCAACCCGGCCTTGTGTCCTGTGTCTCAAGAGTAAAGTATGCTTCCATCCTCTCTAAACCTCCCAGCACCTGCCTCACCTAGACTTATTACCAAGATTCCCCTTAAAACAGTGGATCCTGGGTCTCCAGTGTGTGGTGAAACCAGGTAGAATGATAGCCTTCTGATGCGTTGAGTGAGCACGTACTTTGTGTCAGGAACCATGTCAGCTGCAGGAATTCAGAAATTATTGAAACTGATCACTCACTTTGAATAGCTCACAGTGGAGGAAAGGAATGTAAACAGAAAATTACTATATAAGCAGCTAACGGCTTGAACAGAGGTAGCAATGAATGCCGTGGCTACACTGGGCAGACAGCCTCCACAGTAGGCATCACGTCCATCATTGGACATGGCTTTTGAAGACCAAGAGTTAACTGGGCCAAGAAGCATACACAAAAATGACTTAAGCCCCTGCAGAAAACAAGTTCAAAGAAATGGTCCTTTAGCAGCTGAAGCAAGACACTCCATTCCATGCCCACAGCAAACCACGCAAAGCACTATGTGATCTAGAGATTAAATAAGCCATGGCCTCTGCTCCAGGCCTAAAATATATCACCTAAATAGAAGACAAACTACTCGGAATACAGTGCACATTGAGAAGAGATGAAGAAACTGAATATAACTCTGATCCTAAGTACAAAGATCACTGGGGTGGGGAGGGGGGTGCAGGAGCACGCTCATTAAGGCACTGTAGGGGGTGAGTAGTGTAAAAATAAAAAAAATCAGGGTGGGGCAATAGCAGGTCGGCTGTAACCAGAAAGGGGAGGGGGAAGCCTAGGCAGGAATTGAGGGATTGGAACAGAAAAGTGGGTGGAGCCCAGTGGCTCCACCCCCTCTTCCTCCGGCTCCCCTAGGCTCCCGTACAACCTACTTTCTGTGGAGTCGGTCCAGACAGGTGAGGGAGGAATTCCTAACGCCGGTGAGAACAGTGGGAGGGCCATGGGATTGGGGTTAAGGTTCAAGCAGGGGGGAGTCTGGCCCCTATCTAGAGTCTGTGCTTTCTTGCTATGCAGAGTTCAGGAAATTCCTGATAGGTTGTTTTGGGGGCGCTGCTGCCTAGATGTTGCTGCTGTGTTCCGGAGGGAAAAGAAGGCTTCTCCCCAGGAGCCTCCCAGCCTTTGCGGTAACTACAGACAGGAAACTTAAAATCTGAGCTTACTGAGTTAAGGCCGGTAGAAGATGGGATACCTTGGCAGATATGGAGGGATCAGGAGTTATCTAAGCCTCTGCCCATTGCCCTAGGCCTTTGTAAGATTCTCTCACATAGTTGTGTCCCTGTGGCTTTGCTGCATCCCTGTGTACTTTCTCCCGCAACCAGAGCATGGGCTGAGTAGAGGAAACGGGAAGATGGGGTTGGACCAGGGTAAGTGGTGCTCCTCCCCAACCTCCCTCCCCAGTGGGGTCTGACTGGGGAGATGGGGGTGGGGTTAGGGTGGAGATCCAGTACTGAGCAATTACAGAGAAAAGGTAGGGCCTGCCTCATCACCTGGATTCCACAGATGCTGCTGAGCACTCAGGCTCCAGGCAGGGCCAGCCGGGACTGGGTCTTGGATGGTGTAGAAAGATAGAGCTGGAAGGGAGATTGCAGAGAAGAAGGAAGAAGGAAGGAAAGCAGGGCCACGACACAGTAAGTCACATGAAGGCACCTGGGCTTATTTCCTGGCTACCCCACACATACTGATATCCTGGGACAACGGTGTGATCCTAGAGAGAATCACAAAACTGAAGGGAACCCTGAAGATCATGTATTTGAGCTATTTACTTGATTTGAGATTGAAGAACCTAAAACCCTAAGGTGTCTAAGATGGTTACTTTGGAATCTGACCCCACTGGGATGCCAACTGCGGGTTGAGACACAACATCTGTCTTTTTGCAGGAGCCTGGGGAGGGGCCATGGTGCCAAGCCAGTTGTGGGGGAGACTGGAGAAGCCGCTTCTCTTCCTGTGCTGTGCCTCCTTCCTCCTGGGGCTGGCTTTACTGGGCATAAAGCCAGACATCGCCCCTGTTGCTTATTTCTTTCTCACCTTGGGTGGTGTCTTCTTCCTTGTCTGCCTCCTGGCCTGTTCTCTGGAATGGGGGTACCGATCAAGGCAGACGGAGAGCACAGGGGCCTCAGGCAATGCACGGTGAGTTAAGGGGTGGGCTGAATCCTAGGAATGCACAATGGACCCTTTTCCCCCATGTCCGCTAGTCTCTCAGGTGTACAGCTCTGCTTTCCTGTTACTGGTATCAGTGAGGGGATGAGTGGGGTCAGGGGTTGGTGGGTCTTTTGCTACTAGAAGACAGTAAACCGAAAACAGACTCCTTTCAGGAGGCCCCCAGTGACCTTATTTCTTCTCCCTCAGTGACAATGAAGCCTTTGAGGTGCCAACCTATGAAGAGGCTGTGGTGGAATCACAATGCCGCCCTCAGCAGTCCGATCAACCACCGCCCTACAGCAGTGTTGTCATCCCCCCAGGACTTGAGGAAGGACAGCCTAGCCACCCAGAGGGGCCCGATAGAGCCAGACTGGAAAGGCGAGTGGGCTCAGAGGGATCTATGACCCCACAAAACTCTGGAAGAGTTCCAGTCAGCCTTCGGCTTCGGGGACCCCGGGTCACGTCCACTGTCCCTGATCTGCAGAGCTTGGGGGTGCCCCCCAAATTGGAGCCCCTGACTCCTCCCCCTGCCTATGATGTCAGCTTTGGTCAACCTGATGACAATGTTTTCTTTGAAAACAACTGGACGCCCCCTTAAAAGACTTTCCTGCGATCTATCATCTCTGCACCAGACCCATTCATGAACTCGACCAGCATTTCCCAGGGCCTGCGATGTGTCAGGGACTGTGCTTCTGCTTAGGGAACTGAACGCAGAACAGAGTCGGTCTGTCGTGCACCTTTTCCAGCTGAGATGTACTCGGCACAATTTGAGTCTTAAGGTTAACACTGAGTCAGCTACCTACCCCATATCCGATATTTCCAGAGTTAGACGGGGAGAGGCTGATCCAGACAATCTGGAGAAGGAAGAAAAGAAATACGTGAGTGACAGCTGTGTCGTTTCTGTTCTGAGTGCTTCTTTCTCCTAGCTCAATTAGGCTTCCCAGCCGCGAGGGACGTTCCTACCGGTCATTTGGGAAAAAAAAAAAAAAAAAAAAGAGGATTATCCCAAGGGACGGTGAAGTCTGAGCATTTGCACAGGGGCGCACTGCTAGTAAAAACAGCATAGAAACGATTTTAACTCTACTATTCCGATCCCAAATCCTGCCGTTGTTTTCAATCGCGAAGTCATCCGCAAATCCCTCAATCTCTCTCTCTCTCGGACCACCGTTCTGGACAGAGGGGAGAGGCTTCCTAGAAGGCGCCAGGGGCATAGTTGCGTCTGCAGGCAGTCCGGGCTCAGGGTGCCTGGGAGCGCCTCCTCCTGGGGAAGCACAACTGATGGAAGCTGCGAGGGCCCCTGCTCCCGGTTCCTGCCCCCGGGGGGAGGCCTGCAGCGCAGTCTCCAGCGCGGGATTCCCAGCCTAGCGGGGGGAGGGGGGAGTGACGTAAGCGGCCCCAAGGGAGCGGGGCCTCCAAATTTGAGAGCCTTGAATAAAATAAAGAACAAAAGACCTGAGCTCGGCGAAGGTGACGGAGTATCTCAGGACACCTGCGCTCCGACTGCGGGGTTTTGCCCCAGCCCCCCCCCCCCCCGCACCTTCCTCGGATCCCTAACGCCACACCACGTTTTCTGGAATGTTCTGCGGCCGTTGGCGTCGTAGGATTTGGCCGCCGGGAGCTGCCCCGCCCCCCAGGGGTGCGCTCCCCACTCGGGCATTCCTCCTCGGGGCGGTACCTAGCGCCTCGCGGGGCTCTCCATCTCCTCGGGCCCGGCCCCAACAACTCAATAAAGCGAAAAGCGCGGCCAGCCCGTGACCGCGCGGCCCACGGGCGGGGGAGGCAGGCGCGGAGGCGCCCCAGGGCGGCCGTGATTTCCGCGGGAACCGCCGACCAATCGGGTTTCGGCGCAGGACGGAGCGACGCCTCCCCCCGCCCCTTCCCTTTCCGCCCGGCGCGCTCTCTCACCCCATTGGACGGCGCGGCCGAGGCGGGGCTCCGGGGCTGCGCGCGCACCGGCGACGAGGGGGGCGGGGCTGGGGCCGCGGCGCGCAGGGCAGGCGCGCAGGCGCGCAGTGCGCGGGCGGCCGGGGCTGGGAGGCGGAGGGCGCGAGGGCGCTGGGTCTGCCTGGACTGTGGGCGGGGCGCGCACAGCCCGGGAAAAGCGGTAAATGGCGGCGGCGAGCGCGGGCCGCCCGGCCGCCCTGCAGCGGAAGGCGCCGACGGCCGCTGGCAGAGGGCGCAGGTGAGTGAGGGAGGGTCGCGGAGGCGGCTGGTAGGGCCCCCGCCCCCTGGGCCTGGCCGCGCGGGGCGGGGGGGGCGGGCTGAGCCCGGGGGGCGCGCGGGCGGCCTCGCTCGGCCTGTGCCCCTGGAGCAGCCGCCCCAGCCTGCTTTGTGCGCTGGAGGAGCTCCGCCGGGACGCCCGCTCTCGCTTCTCCGAAACATCCTCCCTCCCGCCTTTCCCCTTACTCCTTTATGAGGAGCTTTGCTCCGTTCCCGTACAAACGGACGAGACCTGCGGAGCCCGGAATTGGCCCCATCACGACGCGTATTGACCAGCGCCTTTTTTTTTATTGTATTTTTTACTTTTTAAGGTTTTATTTATTTATCCATGAGAGATACAGGCAGAGGGAGAAGCAGGCTCCATGCACCGGGAGCCCGACGTGGGACTCGATCCCGGGTCTCGAGGATCACGCCCTGGGCCCAGTGCAGGTGCCCAACCGCTGAGCCACCCGGGCTGCCCTTATCAGGGTTTCAAAGCCGTCGCCACCGGCTTTGGGGCCTGAGGACTTTGAAAGGACCAGGTGGTTCCCAGAGACCCCCCAAGCGTGTCTCCGCCTCCACCCCGTTATAGGATTCCATGGTCGACATCACCCCGGATGACATCTTCACGCCCCGTGCGTGGTGCAGGCCCAGAAGAAGATCCGTTTAGGGCTGTGGAGCCAGAAGCTGGAGAAAGACCGCATCCAGGCTTAAGAATTGCCTTTGTGTCCTTGTCTCCTCGCCCTCCTCCCTTCCCGGTCCGTGTCCTGAAGTTCCAGGTGATCATGGTCACTTCGGGAGAGACCACATTTGCGGCTTTCCGACTCGGGTGGACTACAGGGAGGAGCAAGGGTTTGGAGAATGGTCAATGCTTCAGATCAAACCTAATGAGTTAGTGATTGCAAGTCTTAAGGTTAGGGGCGCCTGGGTGGCTCTGCGGTTGAGCATCTGCCTTCGGCTCAGGCGGTCACCCTGGAGTCCGGGGATCGAGTCTCCCATCAAGCTCACCTCAGGGAGCCTGCCTTACCATCTGCCTATGTCTCTGCCTCTCTCTCTCTCTCTCTCTCTCTCTCTGTTTCTATGAATAAATAAAATCTTGATAAAAAAAATTTAAATCTAGAACTTGAAAAGAGTTAAGAACTGGGAGCCAATTAGCAGATCATCCCGATGGATGAAATCGAATCGGGAGCAGCAGCTCTTTGACGGGTGTTCCTAATGGAGTGTCCACGTTTAAGGGCAGCTGCAAGGTCTTGTGAGGGAGCAGGAACATAGTAGGCGGAGAGAGGAACTGGAGAGAATCGGATCAGGGAAACCGAGGGAGGAGAAAGCTTTAAGGAGAAAACACCACTGGTAAATTAAGGGAAGGAACTTGAGTAAACCTGTCCCAGCAAATGATATGAGTGATATGTATCTTGAGGAAATACCAGCATCCAGCTGTGATGTCTTGCAGTTAGCCTAATAACACTTACTTTTACCAGAGTTTCATATATGCAGTCGTTGTCACTGCTTTGGTGTTTTCTAAGGTGATTCGTAAATGGATTTTTTGATTTCTGTAAGATGTATTTTTTGGCGGGTTTCTACTGAAGGTTTGGGGTCATAGTATTTCTATAGAACGGAAACCTGAAGTTAAAATGGAGTTTCTCTCTCTCTCTCTCTCTCTCTCCTTTTTTTTTTTTTTTTTTTTTTTTTTTTTGGAGATTTTATTTACTTATTCATGAGAGACACAGCCAGAGGGAGCCCAATGTGGGACTTGATCCCGGGTCTGCAGGATCACACCCTGGGCCAAAGGCAGGCTCTAAATTGCTGAGCCACCAGGGATCCCTTTTCTTTCTTTCTTTCTTTCTTTCTTTCTTTCTTTCTTTCTTTCTTTAGAGATTTTATTTATTTATTCATGAGAGACAGAGGAAGAGCAAAATGGAATTTCAAATATCACTGTCCCAAACCCCAAATTTAACCCTAGTTGGCTGCTTCCAGCCTTGGAAATGTTAGTTACTGACAACTTTCTCTGCCTTAGGATCCCACGTGCCATCTTCTTGGGTCTCTCTCAGCAATTCCAGGAGTCTGCTTTTCCCTCCTCTATAAATCTTTAACCTAGAGTTAAGCCAAGTACATCCTATAAATGCACAGTATTTAACTCATTCTAAGATGCCCAACCCCTCCTCCCCCCCCCCCACACACAGATTTTAATGTTTTTGAAATCAGTATTCATTTTGAAAAGGCTTTTTAGGTATAAACTAAAGCTGTTATCTCATCCCTTTCTCACTGCCATCGGGCCCTTACTATTGTCATGCTTTTGGAAACTGAGAAGATGGGGAGCTCTGCACTTCTATAAACTAGGTGCAGAGATGATAATCTGTTGGAAATGGGTTTTTTAAAATTCGCAAACAGAAGCCGCTCTTTCCAAACCCAATAGCAAAACCAAGGAATCCTTGAAATAAAGACCTCCCTGATAAATTACCAAAATAATTTAGCCTTTATGCTATAACTGTTTCAACTGATTTCGTTATGTTGTGTTTGTCACTGGTGTTTATCAATTGTGACTTTGTATACTTGCTACTTACTCAGTTCTTCATTCTTACATGATTCTGGTCATTTTGTCACAGGAACTGAAGTTTTAAAAACAATAGGTATAATTGGTATAAAGTGGGCTAGAGAGTAATGTGGGTGTCTGTCAGCCTGTCTCATGTACTTCCTTTGAAAGCCAGCCATTGGCCTTCATGGGAAACCATTGGCTTTTGCCATTTTATCAAATTATTTTATTCCTCACCCAGGATCATTTTCACTCCTATCACTTCTAGTAGTCTAGATAAATGATGTGAAAGCTTTTCTGGAATAATCTCTTAATTGAAATTGGTCTGTCAGACAGAGGAGTTTTCCTTCTCATGAATATATGTGTGCTTTTGTGTGTATTATTTTGGTCCAGTTAGGTATTTCCTTCCCCTAGACAAACTATTCATCTCAGAAGATGGTCTCGGTTGAACATTCTCTATAAAAAATTGTATGTTATCTCCTTATGATAAGTGCGTTACTGCTTAATACTACTTCGATTTTAACCAGATTCAGTAAAATATGCCTAGTATTGGTTATCGTAAGTCCCATTCTTTTTTTTCTTCCTACTCACACCTCTTCCACTCTACGTTTCTGTGCCAAATCTTGTGCTTGATGGCCTTTCCCTCTGCCTTTTATCTGTAGGATATTGGGAGTGTGTGGCATGCATCCTGACCATCAGGAAGCACTAAAAAAGAACCGAGTGGTGCTAGCCAAACAGCTGTTGCTGAGTGAACTGTTAGAACACCTCCTGGAGAAGGACATCATCACCTTGGAAATGAGGGAGCACATTCAGGTATTTGGAAGAAAAAGAGAAATACTAAATAAATAAATTGGTTTTAGGAGTAGGGACAGAGCATGATGAAGTATGCTAAGGATGTCGAACCTCACTAAGGAAATGAAAATGCCTTTCTACCCTCAAGCCTTTAACAGAAAAGATGGGTAATTTAAGAAAAATAAGAGAGAGGATACCTGAGTGGCTCAGCAGTTGTGTCTTTGGCTCAGGGTGTGATTCTGGAATGCCAGGAGAGAGTCCCACATTGGTCTCCGCACTGGGATCCTGCTTCTCCCTCTGCCTGTGTCTCTGCCTCTCTCTCTCTCTCTCTGTCTGTCTCATGAATAAATAAAATCGTTCAAAAAAAAAAAAAAAAAAGAAGAAGAATAGGAGAGACTTCTTTCATACATGTATTTTTCCTGTAAGAGGATTCTTGAGATTACTGGGAAGGTCATCTGGAGAAATAGAATTAGAGCTGAATAATGTATTCAAATGTATTCAAATAATGTTGTATTCTTTTATCTTAGGCCAAAGTGGGCGGCTTCAGCCAAAATGTGGAACTTCTCAACTTGCTGCCCAAGAGGGGTCCCCAGGCTTTTGATGCCTTCTGTGTGGCCCTGAGAGAGACCAAGCAGGGTCACCTGGAGGATCTGTTGCTCACAACCCTCTCTGGTCTTCAGCATGGACTCCCACCGGTATGAAGCCCTAAACCTGTGACATATTGAGAAGGATTATTTTGGTGGGAAAGGAATTTTTGAGACCGGGCAGGGGAGACTAGATTGTGTTTTTATTCAGATTGGACCATCTCCCTAAGGCCTGGCATGGTGGGTCCTGATTTCTTACAGTTGAGCTGTGACTACGACCTGAGTCTCACCTTCCCGATGTGTGAGTCCTGTCCCCCTCAGAAACAACTTCGCCTGTCTCCAGGTGAGAATCAATGGGATAACACATCCCACAGGTTGACTTTTTTCTTGACTGATATCTGACTCTGCCCTTGCACGATACCTATTTTCATTCATACTGGGTATAGTCTCCTCAGTGAATTTGTTAAGGACTAGCATTAGAGTTTAGATGGGATGTTCATTGGGCCTGTTTCCCCTCCA
Organism: Canis aureus; assembly: GCF_053574225.1. Classification (NCBI taxonomy): domain Eukaryota; kingdom Metazoa; phylum Chordata; class Mammalia; order Carnivora; family Canidae; genus Canis; species Canis aureus. The sequence goes on from NC_135625.1 coordinate 62,087,294, forward strand.
TCACAGATTATTTTTTTTATGGCAGTTAACCCGTAGAACAACTGGTATAGGTAGGAAATTCCTACCCATGACTTGCCTGGCTCCTTAAAGCTGTTATTTTAGGGTGTGGAAAGACTGCACCTTGGGCCACTAGCCTTTTGACTGAGTAGTCTAGTGATGAGAACAAAGCTTTTATCAGATATCCCATTCAGTCATTCAGTGAGTTAAGCATCTATTGTATGTGAGCAAAGTGCAGAGGATCCAGTGGTGAGCAAAAAAATGCCCTCATGGATCTTCTAATATAGGGGATGAGCAAGACTAGTAATGATTAAAACCCCAGTTCAACAAGGTGCCTTGGGTTATAATGAAGTACTGGGATTAACATATAGATTGTATACTAGTTTTTTGGCTCTCTGTGCCACAGATACTGTGGAACACTCCCTAGACAACGGAGATGGTCCTCCTTGCCTTCAGGTGAAGCCTTGCACTCCCGAGTTTTATCAAACACACTACCAGCTGGTGAGTTCTACAGAATGCAGGAGGAAGAGTTGGGAAATGAGACACCCTTCCTGGGCATCTGAACTTAGTTTGCATACATATCTCCTTTGTCAGTCAGAAAGTCAGTACTCATTGGTTATCTTCTCTGAGCGTTTCTCTGTACTGACTTAGTGTAGTTAACGAGAATATGGTGGCTTTGTTTTCTTGAAATGTCTCGTTTAGTTGAAGAAACATAGTTTCTCTCCATAAGAAGCTCTAATTATCTCCCCCTCACCCCTCAGGCTTATAGGTTACAGTCTCGGCCTCGTGGCCTGGCACTGGTGCTGAGCAATGTGCACTTCACTGGAGAGAAAGACCTGGAATTTCGCTCTGGAGGGGATGTGGACCACAGCACTCTGGTCACCCTCTTCAAGCTCTTGGGCTACAAAGTCCATGTTCTACTTGACCAGACTGCACAGGTACATCTAATGTGTACACTAGAGAGCTGGGCAACACTGGGGCCAGGAACACCCTCTGCTCCTCTGCCTGCTGGATGGGTCTTACTCAAGTTATTTTCTTCTTACTTTTTTACTCGTTCTGTTCTGTGTCTCATGTTGCAGTCTAGTAAAGAAAAAAAAAAATTCAGGCCAGCCAGCTGCTTCGGTGTTAACCTCTGGGGGTCACTGTGCTCTCACTGAATAATACAGGTCCCAGGTTAGGGCATATATAAGTGAAGTTCAGAAACTTCATTCCCAGTCACTCAGGATGTGAGGACACCCTGAGATTTGCCCCACCAATCAGGAAAGCTATTTATAAGCCAGGACAACACAGGACACTTACTTCTTGGTTGATATTGTTGCTTATAACTCCAGTTACTGTTCAGAAGATTACTTTGGCAAATGACATTCTTGCAAATGGACATTTGCTAGAGCTGTCCATGGTGGTTTAATGAGTTAACATGGGGAAATTCCTTAGTCTGTCCAGTTACGTGACCACAAGACAGATCTTAAGGTAGATTATTTCTGGACTAGATTCCTGCAGATCACAAGCATTTTCATTATCTGTTATTCCCTGTTAACCCCAATTACTGAGCTGTACCACTGACTTAGTTACCTTTAGGTATTTCTGTTCTGAAACTGATAAATAGATACCAATTCTTTTTTTTTCCTCCATTTTCTCCATTTCTCCATCCCTTTCCTCCTCCTCTTTAAAGTTTTAATTTTAATTCCACTTAGTTAACATACAGTGTTATATTAGTTTCATGTATACACTATAGTAATTCAACATTTCCATACATTACCCAGTACTCATCATTAGTGCTCCTCAGCGCTCCTTAATCCTCTTCACCTATATCACCCATCCTCCCCCACCCCCATTCTTCATTTGATTCCAGAATTATAGCACTTTCTTAACTTGACTTTGGGAATGTCAGTGGTAAAAGCAAAGTTTCTAGGATATTCACTTTGTTGAGATAGAGAATCTTTGTTTTGTCTTCAGCATTATCTGTGGTCTTTATTTCTGTATCTTACCTATCTTCTGTGAGAATGATTGTGTACTTGCTATACTTTTTGATAAGGCCAGTTTCAACAAAGATTCCTGAGTATTATCATTTACATGCCCTTTTTGCCAGCTTTGCAATAATAGCCCATGAACAAAAGTAAACCCATCCCTGCTTCAAAGCCACAGCTGGAACAGCTTTTACTTGCTTGATAGTTAAAAATATAATTCTGAATCACTAAGTCAGCTATATATTACTGTTTTTCAGAGACATTCAGCAGATTTGGGGGCCCATAAGTCCCACTTCACAAATGCCATTCCCATTTATGTTAAACCTGATGCAGATTCAAGTACCTATTGGATTCTGTCTAATTCTCTGGTTACATTGTCCTGTAACTGAAATTGCAATCGATTGAAGTTTTGAGCCCTTTAGCAGTACCTGGCTGGCTCAGTTGGTAGAGCATGCAACTCCTGATCTAGGGATTGTGAGTTCAAGCCCCATGTTGGGCGTAGAGCTTACTTTTAAAATTAATTAATTAATTTTGAGCACTTTATAATGGTGAGGGGGGACTATATGTGTTACTAAAAATTTTTTTTAAATATGAATCTTAAGTTCATAGGACCTCAGTTAAATGAGGGAATCTTGACAGCAAAAAAGGAAGTACTTCCCCTTACATTGCTACTGACCAAGGAAGAGTTGACATTGTCTTCTACAGTAGTTAAGAGAAATTAAAAATCTCCTGGGTAGATCTGGTCAGTAGGATACATGGAGGGTGTGAAATTTGAACTGGCCTTGAAAGATAGAAGCCACTAAAGCACAAAGGAGTGGTGAAGGGGTCCTGGGCAGAGAGAATAGCCTCTAGATAAGAAATGTGTAATGTTAGGGACCTAATGGGTAAACCAAAGGCCTAGGGCAAAGGAGTGCCAAAAACAAGATTGGAGATATGGGACCAGAATCCCAGGGCCTTGAATTTCTTGTTTTAGAAAACCATTCGTAATTTTTTAAAACAAAAAGATGATACATTCACAGTGATGATTCGAGGCACCATTGAAAAGAATGAAGTAGAGAACAGTGGCAGGGAATCCAGTTTGGAGTTGAAATCCTAATGCCAGTAGAAGATGCTGGGCACCTGGACAGAATGTTTATGGAAAATAGCATAATGGTGTGATTGTACTGTCCTTGCTTAGTGATTAAATGATTGTATATGGAAGAAGATAGAAAAATTAAGGAAGGAATTGAGGGTCTCAGAGAAGTCTAAACCAAAAATGTAGATTTGGGCATTACCTGTGTAGGAGAAATACTTTAAGTGACGAGAGTATGAGATCTTTGAGAAGGAAATTAGAGTAACGAGCAAGAGGCGTAGGACCAAACCTTGGGATAGAACCCACCTTGTAGCCTAGTCTGCAGCTCTGGAGATTTCAGAAATGTGAGGAGGGCATTGCAAAGCCAGTTTCCAATGGTGGCCAATCAACTTTTCAGATATAGTTAAAACCAAGTAGTTACAGTGGGTATGATCATTTGATTCTTTAGGTGTCTTCACAGAGTACTTCCTTACTTCCTGGTAGGACTTCTCAAGGGACTCAGTATTTTTATGGTATTATTTGGTAAGCAAAGAGAACCAAAAAAAATTAAGATCCTTTTTTCCCCCCATTATACCTTTTTGACTTTAGAAATAATTGCATTAAGAAATTCAAAGCAGGGGGATCCCCGGGTGGCTCAGCGGTTTAGTGCCTGCCTTTGGCCCAGGGCACGATCCTGGAGTCCCGGGATCGAGTCCCACGTCGGGTTCCCGGCATGGAGCCTGCTTCTCCCTCCTCCTGTGTCTCTGCCCTACCCCCCTCTCTCTATCAAAAATAAATAAATAAATAAATAAATCTTTAAAAAAAAGAAATTCAAAGCAGTGTAGTCTTAGAGAAAACCCTCTTCACTTGACAGTGCTAGACAGTACACGGGTATTCTCACTGCTTCTGTAGGTTTTCACTTTTTCTCTTGATCCTCAAAGTCTTCTGTACTATGTCTCCCTCCTGAGGTTATTAGATCTAGAATTACAATTTATTAAATATTAGGAAATGAGATATGTTTTAAAGTGGCAAATTTCCTTTTATCCAGTGGTATTGATTTTTAACTTGCATTTGGGTCATAGGCTGCCTTGAAAATGTAAGGATATGCTGTGGGTTATCCCTGGAAAATGCAGCTAGCCATAAAATTTTGCATATCATCAGAGGCTTTATAGTTTATTCTCTTCTCTTGTGTCCCCCAACCCCCAGCCAAAAGCACAGGCAAAAGAACCTTGCTATTTTTAGAAGCACTTGTAATTTTATCAGAAATAAATCTAGAGGGGCCCCTGGGTGTCTCAGTCGGTGAAGCATCTGCATTCAGCTCAGGTCATGATCTCAGGGTCCTAATATGGGGCCCTGCATCAGGCTTCCTGCTCTGTGGGGAGCCTACTTCTCCCTCCCTGTTTGTGCTTTCTGTCAAATACACAAATAAAATCTTTAAAAAAAAAAAAAAAAAGAAAAAGAAAAATCTAGAGATCCTATTTTTAAGCTATGCTGCTTTTGGAAAAATTTCCCCAAAGTAAATAAACCCCAGTTATCAGGTTAGTACTATTAAATTCAGTTATTGAATGTGTGTGTTCTTACTTAGAGCTTTGTTGACCTCTATTGATCGACAGTCTCGTGTAGGTTCCAAATGCTCCTGAATAGGTGTCAAACATACATTTTTATTGCCTTGTTCCAACAAAATTAACTTCAGCTATGCTGTGTTAAAATTCTATTATGATCAGCTCCAGAAAAGCATTCATACTTCTGTATTCTGAGATTATATATTATTTTAATAGATGAAATTTGTGTATCTTAAGGTGATAACCTTAAATTTCCAATATCATGGTTGGCTTCGCTGCTCAGAAAATGTACATACATTTTAATAAAGCCAATTTCTTCATTTCTAGTGTAATTGCAGACTTGCAGGTAATTACGAACAAAAGTATTGCGAACAAAAGTATTGCAAACAAATATAGATCAGTTGTTCTCAAACTTCAGCATGTGAGAATCACCTGAAGAGCTTATTAAAACGCAGTTTGCTGGGGCCCAAAACTTTGTGTTTTTGCAAGTTTCCAGAACTGCTGCAAGGTCTTATACAAGTGTGTTTTTTACTAGGAACCATAACTGGAACCATAACTGTTAGATAAAGTTGTGCTGTCCTGCCTAGATTGCTATCATTATACATTCATTATAGTTCACTAAAATTCACAGTAAAGTGAACTTTTTTTCCTCTGCTCATCTCAGGTGAGCCGACATCTTGTGTTGTAGAGGGAGACATGGGTTTAACAGTTTGTGTTGGATTATACTATTTTGTATACTCCATTGGATGGGCCAAATGCTTAAGGTCACTCTTGATACTTATGGATGGCAACCTGATGCAGAGCAGACAAGATCTTAAGTTGGACTACAAGATTGACCAGGAGTACGTTTCTTTGAAAAAAGCACATCGTGACTCTTACTCTTTGTTAGATATGCACATTATAATAATGGCAGAACTTGGCAGTATGTGCCAGACATCGTTATAAATCCTTTCTGTGCAGCATTTCATTTGATCTTTATGAACTTGGATAAAATTTCCTCTTCATTACCTTCCTACAGAATGAGCATTAGAGCTGTGAGGAGCCAAATACCTGCTTCAGGTTTATGAACCCAGGGGTCAAACCTGTCTGATCCCATAGCTCATGTGTGTAGCTGTGGCCCTGTGCAGAATCCTCCCAACAGTGTGCTCTTCCCTGAATGGAGCATTTTGTGCAGATACCATCACATCTCTGGGAACTTAAAATCTCAGACCGAAAACAGTATGGAAGTACTGTTACTCCCTATTATCATGACTCCATTAGCCCTTTGTCAGAACAGCTTCTTTCCTAATGGCTTGATAGGTATCTTACTCATTTGTAGCTCACCTGGTGGTCCCCGTCATGCCACTGATGTACAAGGGCATTTGCTCTAAGAAAGGATTGGCTTTCTTGCCACTCCCAAAGTGGCAAGTAGATAAAGTTAATTAGCTTCATTAGTAACTTGGTTTAGTTCAGGAGTTCTTAACATATCCCAGTGAGTTTGGGGTTTGTGAAATTATATTCTGAAGTCCTGCATTTTTCTGGTGAGTCCGTAGCTTTTTTTAGCCTCTCACATAATCTCTGACTTCTCTTATCATTGACCACATTGTAAATACAGAAAACGTTTTCTTTCTAAAAGGGTTTCAAACACCAAAGAGAGAGTTGGTGCAGACTCCAGTGACAACACTAAAATGTGTTTTTCCTCCAGGAAATGAAAGAGAAACTCCAGAATTTTGCCCAGTTGCCTGCCCACCGTGTCACTGACTCCTGCATTGTGGCACTTCTCTCTCATGGCGTGGAGGGAGGCATCTATGGTGTGGACGGCAAACTGCTTCAGGTGTGTGTCATCTTCTTGCCAACAGCTGTTCACACTAGGTGACTTCCCCTCCAGCCGGCCCATCTCTAGTAGTGGCTGCTGTCGTGTATACAGGACTCAGGAAGGCCTACAGTCTACTTAACCTCCTTTCTCTTCTCTTTCTCTCTGGCAGCTTCAGGAAGTTTTTCGGCTCTTTGACAATGCCAGCTGCCCAAACCTACAGAACAAGCCGAAAATGTTCTTCATCCAGGCCTGCCGTGGAGGTGAGTGCCCTGGCAGATCCACACTTGGGTGGTGGCTCCTGGGCAGCCTCCCACCAGCTCTCACTTTGCTGTTTGCTCCTCTCAGGTGCTATTGGATCCCTTGGGCACCTTCTGTTCACTGCTGCCACCGCCTCTCTTGCTCTGTAAGTGTCTCCCAATGCATGGGGTGTGCTGGGACTTGGGCAGCCCATGGCGCTCAGGTTGGTCAGCTCTCTGTGCGCCACCATATCCTCTTCTCAGGACTCACCTTGTCAGCGCCTTTGCCTTCTCTCCTGAGAACTCTCAGTTCTTCCATGCTATTAACTTGGGTGTGCTTTTCTTTTTGTTACTCATTGCAGTTAAGGATCTTCTGTCCATCTCTTCTTTCTCTCACTTCGTACCCTTCCACTTTTCCTCTCTCCAGACCTCTTCCCCTCTTCTTTTTATCTATGCTCCATCGGTGCCTCTTCTCTGCCTCATGCGTGTATCTCACAGGCCAGCAGTGCGGAAGCCCCAAGTCGGGCTTTGGCTCTCACTCGTCCTTCAGCTGCTTTGATCCCTCCTCTTTCTTGCATACAGTCTCTTAGCCTCTGAGAGCTGCGATGCCAAGAGTATGCTTCGAAGACCTGCAGGCATACTTCTCATCCTGGAGGGAGAGAGTAATAATTAAAAGCTCTAACCACAGACTGGTTAAACTTAGAGAAGTTTACTTGATGTCCTTCTGCCTTAACTTTCTCCATATAAAATGTGGGTAGCGATCAGATCTACTTCATCAGGTTGTTGTGATAACTGAATGGAAGAATGCATGTGAAGGCCTTACTAGCACAGTACCTGGCTCATAGTAAAAAAGCACAGCAAAGGCCAGCCGTGACTGATAGAGCATGGTCAGTGCCCTCAAGGGGCTTACAGTTTGGTTTAAAAGTCACTTTGTCCTAACATGGGACAAATCCTTTTCTTATCCCTTGTGTGTTCAACAAATGTAAATGATTAACATTGATAATATTCTTCCTAATACCACCAAAGAATATAATTTATTTAGGCCCTACAACATGACTAGGATACTGTCACAAAAGCAAAAAAAAAAAAAAAAAAAAAAAAAAGTGTGGTCTTTCAAACTACTCCTATCTTAAAAAAAGAGAGAGAGAAAATGTGTCTCTCAAAAGAGCCTACCAGTCACTAGAAAGGTAAAGCAAATGTACGTGAAGTGGCGTGAGAATAATGCAGAGGCCTTGAGCAAGGGAGAAATCAGTGAGGCACGAACCATACATGAGGAGTAAGCGGTGGGGAGTAGATTGGTATGAATTGGATTGGTCTAAAGACATTTAGTAAGTGTATTAATGTTTGGTAAGGCTTAATTTGGACCCAGAATGATAAAATCTACCTAGGTGTCAGTAGTAAATAGGGCCTTTCGGAGGAAACAGGAATACAAGGTGACAAGCACACCAAGACTGAAAGGTCATCCTCTCCCTCCCCCAAAATGTTGTGCTGGGCCGGAAGTCTGCCCAGATCTAATTTAAAGACTGGGCATCTGTGTAGGCATGTAGTAAGACCAGGCTGGCTGCAGGAGGTACATCCATCCAGCTGATGGTCAGCTTTTAGTCAAACTGAGATTTTGGACTTCAGATAATGGTGTGGAGCTGTTGGTAGCTCAGGAAAATAATGTGATGGATTCTTCCCCAGGCTGATTACCATGCTGGGGAGCTGCAGTGAGGAAAGAGTATGTGAGGGCGGGAACTTACTGTTGATTTACCAGCTGGATGCCCAGGCCCAGGCCACTGTCTGATATGGGAGCACTTAATAAATATTGAACAAAGGGATGAAATTAATCTCAAGAATTGTTACAGTAATATGGAAGACAGATGGAATATTATGTTATTGGAAGAAGCAGTAATAGTTATTGATTAATAGATCTGAGACATGAAGGAAAGAAAGAAGTTCCTTTTTCTTGAGGGACAGATTTAGCTTGGCTTGTGTCCTTTAGGAGGTATTACTGGCAAAACAAAATGAAATAAAGACCTCTGTGATCATTTTTTCTTTCTATATTCAGAGACATGTATAATATCAGGTCTGGATAGAGAGAAACTGCTCTTTCCTGGGGCAACCTGAATCTTTCTTGAAAATGAAATCCTTCAAGAGATGACCTTTGAAGATTTGAGCTCACCTGGCTTGTGTTGTACTTGGTTAATATAATTGATGTCTATAAAATTACTGCCCCTTCCCTAGTTGGCTGGCTCCTCAACTGGAGTGTGAGCTTCATAAGGGCAGGAATCTTGACATCCTTAGGGTTAATGCAAAATAGTGCCTGGCACATGGCAGTTGCTCGATAATTTTTTGTTGGGTCAGTGAATTTTGGTCATTTCTCCATAGTTCTCTCCATAGTCTCACTTGCCTTCTCGGTCCTCTGTGTTGCATGGAGCAGGAAGTCCTGTAGAAGACTCTGCTCTCTTATGTTTGGTGTGTTGACGTGTGTGTCCTCCCTGTCTCTTTCCTACAGATCACACCCCCGCCCACCTCCAAAATCAAACTGCAGTGTCAAATAAGAATATGTCTGGGCATAGATAAGGCCTGGGTCAGGAGGTTAGACATGTACTCAGGGTATGTTGAAAGACTGCTAAAATTGAGTAATGGTGTTCTTTTTTAATCATATGAGGAAAATAGTCAAATTATTCCAATTTTTTAAGTTTTTCCTTTTTTAAATTTCTCTTAAATCTTGGATGCCTGCTACACTTTGGCTTATGAAATTAATGAGTAAGTAACTTAAAAATACCAAAAGACAAGGCAGCTTGGTGGCTCAGTGGTTGAGCGCCTGCCTTTGGTTCAGGTCATGATCCCACAGTCCTAGCATTGAGTCCTGCATCAGGCTTCTTGCAGGGAGCCGCCTTCTTCCTCTGCCTGTGTCTCTGACTCTCTCTGTGTGTCTCTCATGAATAAATAAATAAAAATCTTCAAAAAAAAGAGAGAGAGATTTGGAAACTGATCATGTTTAGTTTTTGGGGTTTTTTTTTCTGATCATGTTAAGTTTTATAATATTTTATTAATACATAGATTTGAGGTGATTTTTATATAGCATGCACATAGTAATCATATTATTGGTTTATTAACTTGGTTTTTCTTTTTTATGTGTAAAACTGAATTATCAGTGTTTAATTGTGTATTGTCATAAAAAGCACCATGACTTCCAGGTATATTGCTAACTGAACAAATAAATTAGGGACGTAACGATTTTTAGTTCTATTTACAAGGAGTGTTTGATCAGCACTTTTCATGTTACACAGAGTGGATAAAGCTCAGACCGCATCTGTTTGCAGATGCTTGAGCATGGTGCTGGCCTCTGGGTACTCCTCTGAGTAATGGAGCCATGCTGGGCAGGAGTGGGAGTAATGATTTTTTTTTTTTTTTAACTCATCAGCCAGAGGTTGGAGACAGCAGCTGGAAATGGCTCTTCCCCGTCAAGGTGGCAGGGAACTCTAGCTGGCCTGTGGCAGACCCAAGAGCCATGGGAGGAAATAACATCTTTGTCCATTCTGTCTGCCTTTGCTACAGATGAAACCGACCGTGGGGTCGACCAGCAAGATGGAAAGAACCACACGGGATCCTCTGAGTGCGAGGAGAGTGACGCCAGCAAAGAGGAGTTGCTGAAAACCCGACTGCCCACACGCTCAGACATGATCTGTGGCTATGCCTGCCTCAGAGGTATTCTGAGTTCCAGAGACGGGTCCGAGGATACACTCTCCGGGATGTGTGCTTTTTCATCTGGCGCTCTGACAGGGGAGGGTACAGGGTGCTACAGAAGTTGAGTTTGGGACATCCAGCCATTCAAGCTATCCCTCAACCTTCCACTGTGGCTAACACCTGTCGTTGGTTACAGGGACTGCTGCCATGCGGAACACCAAACGGGGTTCCTGGTACATTGAGGCCCTCACTCAAGTGTTCTCCGAGAGGGCTTGTGACACGCACGTGGCCGACATGCTTGTGAAGGTCGGTAGCCTCCGTTCAGCTCCATGTGCACGGGTTCCACCCTCCTCCTCCCTCGCCATGTCTTTTGTCATCTCTGTAGCCTTCCCCTCGTGCTGGGATGGTGAAAACACCAGATGCTCAGCCTGGGGACCATGGGTTTCTGTCCCCCCCTAGGTGAACGCACTCATCAAGGAGCGTGAAGGCTATGCCCCCGGCACCGAGTTCCACCGCTGCAAGGAGATGTCTGAGTACTGCAGCACTCTGTGCCGGCACCTCTACCTGTTCCCAGGACACCCTCCCACGTGATGCCGTCCCCACCGCCCTGCCACATGGAGACTGCTGGACCATTGGAGGCCTGATGGAGCCTCTTTTCTTCCGATGCACGGTTTCTGTTCTCCCTCAGGGATTGGGAGTCTCTCAGGCTTGTGGAGTATGCCTGTCATCTCTGCCTTGTCGTGCAGGACCACAGGCCAGCTCCTCCTGTGAAAGCTCCCTTCCTGTAGAGCCAGGTCTGGCTGGACCGCTTGTCAGGAGTGTTTGGCTGCTGTAGAGGAGCCTGGCCAACAATATAATGAACACAGTGTCTTTATGGGGAGAGGGCCTGTGGGTTTCCCTCACTGTTTGCATTCGGTTCCTGCCCCCAAGGCTTTTGTAGACCGGCACTTTGGTAATTGTTTTTATTACATTAGCTAAGATGTTTCAGAGACCATCTCCTGTCTTTTGTTTCTTCCCTATTCAAACCCCATTTATACCAGACTGAGTGTTTGGAAGGTGTCCTGATTCAGCGTAGGCATTTTTTGTTTAGTCTCAGAACAAATGGGACTGGCGGCAAGGTGCCACCAAGGGCGTGGTGGTGACCTGTGTGCCCCCTTGCGGTACCACAAGGCCACCCAGTGGAAGGCAGTGTTGTCCGCTCCACTCTCAGTTCCTTTGGGCTCTAGGAATCCAGCCTCTCAGCAGAGTTTACAGCATGGACACCTTGTACCTGGAACTCACTGATCTTTGCCTGGGGAAGTTCCAAAGATCTTCTAATCAGTTATTCTCTCTCTGAGCTTTGTTACTGAAGTGAACCTCAGCAGAGAGTACTAGTGGAGGCAGATAAAAGTGATACTCTTCCTCATACCTTGTAACCTGTCACCTTATCTTTTGCTTCCTCTGAAGTGTCTTTTTCTAAAAAAAAAAAAAAAAAAGCATCCTAGTTGTTATCTCCCTACTTCCTCTTTCTCCCCTTTCTCCCCTTCATCTCTCCCTTCATCCCATTTACTGCCTCCACCAAATCAGTCTAGAAAATACTGCTTAATTGGATCATTTGGCTGCTTGTAGATATAATGTAGTAGCTTTTTCCTGCTTTCTGTTTCAGTATTAAATCCCCTTTGATTTCATATGGCCTGTGTCCCCTTCTCCTATGTTTCCATCTTAGAGAAGCTGTTGCTCTATGTGCTATGTACCCTAGAAGCCTTCTTTATCTGTGCCATGTATCTGCTTTTCCTGTTCTTTGGGCCTTCTCTTGTACTTCCATTCTTGCCCCCTCCAATCTAATCTAGGACAGATTTTGGTTTGGGTTTTGTTTTTTTTTTAAGATTTTTTTTTATTATTTATGAGAGACACAGAGAGAGAGAGAGGCAGAGACACCGGTAGAGGGAGAAGCAGGCTCCATGTAGGGAGCCCGATGTGGGATTCGATCCCGGGTCTCCAGGATCACACCCTGGGCTGAAGGCGGCACAAAACCGATGAGCCACCCGGGTTGCCCTGGTTTGGGGTTTTTAAGTATAAATCTGATCATACCACTCCCCTGCTTTTATTTGTTTTACACCTGAAGTAAGGTGCAGACTCCTAACCTTTTGCCTGCAGGGCCCTTACCTTCCTCTTGAACCTCGGAAAAGGCTGATTTCCCTCTAAGTGACTGCCCCAGCGCTGTCCTCAGTTTCTCAAACATTCTGAGCTCTTTCCTACCCTGGACCATCACAGACACTCTTCTGGGGTCTACAGAACTCCACTCCTCACAAGTCTTGGCTTAAATGCCACCTTCTTGAGAAGGCCTTCCCAGGCCATCCTGTCTCTAAATAACCTTCCGTGTTCATCCTGTTTAATTGCTTCATTGCACTTAGCATGATTTATAATTATGTATTTGCTTGCTTCTCTTCTGTCTCATTACTAGGTTGTAAGCTCCCTTAGGATAGAAACCTTGTCTCTTTTGTTCACCAGTATATACCCAGTGCCTGGCACATGGTAGGTCTTCATTAAATGTTTTTGGGTGATGGAAGGAAAAAAGCAACCCTAGCTAGAATCCTATTTTTGGACAAAACTTCCCCTTAACAGTATATACAGTTTAGTATTTATACTTTGGGTTTTTCCATGTGTTTTGTTTTATCCACTGATACTGCTAACTCGGGAAGACAGATATCATGTGTCAGACAATGTTCTCCATGTCTCGCATGGTCCCTGGCACAGTGCTCCGCCTGTAGTAGTTCAGGTGCTCAATTAATACTTATTCTGTGAGCTGGGTGATTTCGAGACTTGTTGCCAAGTCCTACCCTTGGGTCAGTATCATATGGAAGTATTTGGGTTATAGAACCTTTCCACTTCCCACTGCCAGGATTTTACATTGCCTTCAGGTGCCAAATAAATGCTCATATTTATTCTGATATGTGCCTGACATCTCTTTTTCCACAGATAATCTTCTGAAGCTTATCTATTCTCATTTGCTTAGCCTCTTATAGCAGTTCTCACCACCTTCCAAGGTGAACACAGAGCTGAACACCCTTCTTTCGTTGCCACCATGATCTTTGTTACGTATACAGGTGGGGGCCCATCTCAGCTGTCAGGCCACAGTCAACTGCCCAAAATACAGCTGGCACTGGGATTCCTCAGTGTCAGAGGAGACCAGAGTCATTAGCAAGCAGTGTTGTTTCTGGATTATGTAGATTATGGGATGGAGGCTGGTGAAAGAGATTGAACTAGAATTGGAGGGTAGTGAGGATTATAGAATTTACATGGTCCCAAGTTGGATTTTTTTTTTTTAAATTTTTATTTATTTATGATAGTTACAGAGAGAGAGAGAGAGAGAGGCAGAGACACAGGCAGAGGGAGAAGCAGGCTCCATGCACCGGGAGCCCGATGTGGGATTCGATCCCGGGTCTCCAGGATCACGCCCTGGGCCAAAGGCAGGCGCCAAACCGCTGCGCCACCAGGGATCCCTGATTTAAAGTTTTTAGAGTAGACGTGGACTATATAAGAGGAATCAGGGCAGCACGAAAGAGACCAGTGGGCTCTGTAGGTTGGGGAATTCTTTGGGTGCAGTGTAATCCAAAGTGTGTGCCTGGAGAGGCGATCTTGCAAGTGCCCGTGGGCTTTGGAGGCTTAGCAAGAGAGGGAAATTCTGTAGGAACAACTTGGTAGGAAGTATCAGTGGGACCTGGGGGAAAGTGGTTGAGAGATACAGAGGAGGAAAAGCCCAAAGAGATTAAGTTGAGCTGAAGCATATCAGCAAGTGTAGGAAAGGGAACTGGTTGAAGAACACAGGAAAAGCATGAAAAGCTGGTTGGCTACACCACAAGAGAAAGCAGGGGCTGCTCTCAGGGGAGGAAGGAATGCTAAGTCTCAGAGGTTAAGAAATTACTGGAGCTGTGGGAGTAAGCAAAGTGCCCATTTCCAGCATAGGCAAGCTTTCTGGAGGTGTGGTGTGTTTGGGAATTACAGAGCAACGGCAACCCGGATTGTGTGTCCTTCCCACCCCGCCCTTGAATGAGAGTATCAGGTTGAGTTTCATAGCTCTCTTCCCTTCCCCCCTGCTACCTCTGCCAGGGATTCTCTGCTAAAATTATCCCCCTCCCTGAGCTGGGGGCTGCCCTTCTCTGCTGCTCTCCTCCATCCTGCTTCCTGCAAGGGGGAAGAGGAAAAGGCCGTGGGAAGAGAGCCAGGATACAAGGGGCCGGCAGGGCAAGCCTCTGGTCGGAGGAGGAACACAGTAATGATGGCCATAGCCGATGGAGCACTTGCATCTTCACAGTCTGCCTTCCCTGCAGGTCCCTGCAGGAAAATGAGGTAGTCATTTTCCTAGTCGTTGTTTCAGAAGAGGAGAATGAGGCTCAGAGACTTCAAATACACAAAAAAGGAGGAAATGTAGCTTTAAGGCCATGAACTCTAGAATTAAATAGATTTTGAATGCTGGCTCAACCTTTTGAGATACTGGAGACCTTAGCTAAGGTACCTAACCTCATGGAACCTCAGTTTCCCTTAGCTAAGTAAGAAGGAGGAAAATTGTTTCCTTTAAGGTCCCTGTGAGGATTAAATCTGCATGGTAAAGGACAAAGTGTTAGCACATTAAAAACGCTGGAGGAAAAAAAAAAAACCGCTGGAGGATGGTTAGCTGGCACAGTGAGCTTCAGTTTTGGTAACAGGCATTCAGACCCAGTGGTTACTGTGGGGGCAAACAATGGTAAGTCTTTGGCATGCATTTTTATTACCACAGCCCCCTAAGTTACTGCCTTTATAGAAACAGGTCAGGATGTGAAACAAAATGTTAGCTTGAGTGTACGCTTTGCTAACAATATTGCTTCTGTGATTTCCTAGCATGGGATTCTTTTTTTTGCACTTCTTGGGGGAAAAAAAAAAAGTTTCCCACTGAGCTGGGAGAATGAACCTGAGGCCAAAGACTATTCCATCTTTGCGCCAGTTAGGTAGAGAATAGGCCCCCCAAAAAAGTGTATCATGTTTGAAAAAAAAAAAAAAACAGAAGGGAAAGAGACTTGTCCACGGCTACCAGGAAGGCCTTCTGTAGGCCTTGGAAGGGACTGGGATTTGTAAAGATCTGGGGGGCGCAGGGTCCAATGGAGAATACAGGAGAAATGACTTCCCATGAGTACATTTAGAGAGTATGGGGTGAGAGGGTCACACTTGCCTAGTTGAAACTAGAAAGTAAGCAGTTGTGGGTTTGGTGCTAGGCTGGTTGTGCAGAGGGAAAGTGGTTAACTGGAAGCCCCTGAAAGAGAGTGTAGTGATGTGTTGTCCAGTGAGCTGGGATGCCAGATTTGACAAGATCTGAAAACAAGAGTATAACCCAGAAAGTTCATGCTTAAACTGATGGGAGGCCAAGGGGCTGGCCCGTTCACACCCACCTATACTCCCAACACACGCTTTCCCCTACACATGTGCTCCATATGGTCATTTTTTACAACCTTCCTTCAAATAGCAATTCCATAAGTCTATAGGTTTTACTTTTTAGTGTTATAGATCTCAAGATTATCTATTCAACCCCTCAGGAGGATATATACCTTACACAGGATACATACCTTATGGAATGCACGAATGCTTACAAATTTGTTTTCCAGGTTGTAGAGTTTTTCAGAACTCCCCAGAAACTCGTCTTCCAAATTAGAACCTAAGCAGTGTACTCATGGGTGGTTGGGAGGAGGGTGGCATAGTTTATATTTTATTTTCTTGTTCTCTTACGGTAGCCCATGAGATTTTAACTATTTCTAATGTCAAACTCAAGATAATTACTCACAAATCCTTGCTTTGCAGCATTAGCAGCTATATGTTTCCTTGATCCCAAGTCAGTATCTGGTGTTTAGAATCGCAGCTGGCATTTCTAGTTGAGTTGGTGGAATGAGGATTTTCCCAAACCCACTGATCTCTGCCTTCAAATCTTGGAATCCATAACCAGGTCCTGATTTTCTAAGGGATAGTAAAGAAATAGTAATAGTGTTCTCGGGGTTATCGAGTCCCTGTAGAAACTGGCTACTTTCAGGAGAGCCATACTCCACAAACAGGTGACAGCCTTTCTGTTTCCAAAGCCCCCCAAAGAATCTACTTCCACTTTGTCACTCTGCCCTTCTTAAGAAAGTATTCCTTTCACCTTATACCTAATCCTTAGATCTCTTCTGTTCTGCCTGCCAAGAAGGTGAATGTCACAGCCTTCAGTCCCTCAAACCATCACATTTTTAATCGGTGGTGGTGGATTATAGGCCTTCAAGCTATAGGATTTATGTTTGAAAACATGCTTTTATTTTTTTTAAAGATTTATTTTTTCTTAAGATTTTATTTATTCATAGAGACACACAGAGAGAGAGAGGCAGAGACACAGGCAGAGGGAGAAGCAGGCTCCATGCAGAGAGCCCAACGTGGGACTCGATCCAGGGTCTCCAGGATCACACCCTGGGCTGCAGGCGGCGCTAAACCTCTGCGCCACTGGGGTTGCCCTAAAGATTTATTTTTTAAAGTAACCTCTATACCCAACATGGGGCCCGAACTTACAACCCCAAGATCAGGAGTCACATGCTCCATCAAATGAGCCTGCCTGGTGCTCCAGAAAAACTGCTTTTAATGGCATCCGTCTCACCTGCTTTGGACAGTTTTATTTAGCTGACATGAAGCTTTAACTGTAGACCAAATGAATGGTGTCCCTATTCTGTAGTCCATGAACCTGGAGTGTCCTGGGGCAGACCCTACTGTGACAGATTCTAAACTACTCATTGGCTCATGTTTGTAACTTTTCTTCTAAGGTGAAGAGTTCACAGGGGAAGGAATGTCCTAGCAAAGTCCGTTTAAAAAAAGAAAAAAGTGACACCAGATAGAGTAGTTTGGCCTTGGCCAAAAATTATTGATCTGAAAAGGGGAAGAAGAGCAGAGTACTTCCCCTGTCATCTTTTATGTTTGTGGGGCTTGTAATGAGATAAACTTACTCTCTTCCTAGCCACCCCCTCCCCCCAATTCTCCCCTATGCCCCTGACCCACTTCCCCTTCTCCCGTTATCTGACCTGCCCTGACAGACCTAGGCAGGTGCTCCACAGTCTAAATGGAAG
Source organism: Canis aureus (assembly GCF_053574225.1). Classification (NCBI taxonomy): domain Eukaryota; kingdom Metazoa; phylum Chordata; class Mammalia; order Carnivora; family Canidae; genus Canis; species Canis aureus. The sequence goes on from NC_135625.1 coordinate 62,104,665, forward strand.
CTCAGTCCCTCCCTAAGAGTCCAGGCTTCTGATGTGACTGACTGTCTGGGAAGTGGGAGAAAGGCCAGAACTCAAGGCTGTTGTTACCCTTGCTTCCCACACCCAGTGGGTAATAAGGGTGTGGTCAAGGAGATGATACCAAAGCATTATTAGCAGCCTCTGGCAGATACAAATAGCAAAGCTGGAAGAGAAAACTGAAAATCGGATGAGTTGGGAGAACTGGTCCAACAAATGAGGACTCGATCTTGGGAAGGTACCAAGCTGGGAGCAACCCAACAGGGGAAGATGGCAGAGAGACACCCGTTACTCTCTCCGGTGAGTTACCCTCCAGGGTCCTCAGACCTTAGAATCATTCCATCCAGCACCCACCTCTCACCTTTCCATGCATGGAAGAAAGGATGGGACACTCGCTGGGAGCACACAGACCGGAGAGCATGCTGAGCTGCTTTCCCATCCTGGTCTAAGCAGTATTTATAGAGGGCCCGGCGGCTTGGGCCTGGAAGCCTCCTTGTGACGATGGAGGGGGACAGTGCTGCTGGCCCTGCTGAGGGAATTCCCTGTGGGGCTGTCCCTCAGGTTCTCATCCCTACCCCTCCCCCACACTGCTCTCACACCTGCTTCGACCCCAAGCAGATCAGATGTGGCAGTGGGGGGGTCATGTGACGGAGAGATGGCTATAAATAGCTGGGGCATGCTGCCCCAGACGCCTTGGGGACAGGCAAGAGGACAGGCTTAAGGAGCTGTATTGGGGGGTGGACAGGGGCAAGCAGGCCGAGGCCTGGCCCAGGGAGGGAACATGCAGCCATCCCAGTCCCTGCGGCGTGGGGGCGAGCAGAGCTGGTGGGGTAGTGCTCCCCAGTACCAGTATATGCCTTTTGAACACTGCACCAGCTACGGACTGCCCTCCGAGAATGGAGCCCTTCAACACAGGCTCCACAGGGATGCAGGCCCCCGCGCCAACACCCGCCCCACACAGGTAAAGTCCGAAGGGGAGGGAGTGGTGGAGTCGAGAAGGTAATTGTGTGATGGATTGGGGGAAATGAGGAATTAGGTGAAAAGTGGCAGAAGTGTTACCTTTTAACTTAAAAAAGTACGTGGTAATGTGTTCAAAATATGAAAATCCTCCAAAGGGCTGAGCTCAGCTAAGTGTGCACTTCTAGAGAGACCCATGCACTTTTATATAACCCTGACTAACAGAGCACCCAAATCCTAGGGACGACCGGCACCACGACACATGCTTGACTAGCTCGTGCTTACATAACCGGCATGGAGTGGTTGGCGTGGGAGCCCACGCCTCTGTGTGTGCAAGCTGTCTCGTCCACCCTCAGCCCTATGCAGACACCACCAGATTCCTCCCTCCTGACCCTTGGTACAACACCCACAAAGGAATACTCTTGCAGAAGGCAGAAGAAAGGTGCTGGGATAAGCGGAGAAAACTAACTGAACTACATATGAGTGATCAAAGATGCACTGGGGTTAAAGGAGCAGAAGAAATTTAATCAAACCTTTGGGTGGGAAGATTGATCAAGTAAGAGCCTACTAAGTGGTAGGCGCCCGGGAAGGTAGAAGTGTCTGTTCCCAGTGAGAGAGGCTTGGGGGCTCATTGGGGGTGTCCAGGGATGGCCTCCCTCAGGAGTGGGGATTGGTGGGTTGCAGACATCAAGAAAGGGAAATTGGGAGGGCACAGCCAAAGGAAAGCCCCTGAGGTTGCCATGGACAGACACGCAGGTGATGGCCAGTGAGGAAGGGTGCATGGGAAGTGTCGCAGGATGGATCCTGTCAGGACCAGGAAGCCAGAGTTTAAAGTGTTTTAGCTAACGATGGATGCAATGGGTCCAGGAGTAATGGGGGGGGGGGGGTTGGGGGGAACTGAGGGGTGGCTGCACAGGGGTTGTCAGCATTGGAGGAGTCTGTAGGATTCACACTGCAGTCCCATTCAGTCCCTGAGAGGAGGCAACCCTGGGGAATCATTGGGAGATGGGGATACAAAAGCAGGGGAGGCTGAAATGGTGAGTGCAAGAGGGGGCCTGCCCTGGCCTGGGACTGGACAGAAAGACGACCCCCCCGCCCCATGCCCCAGTCCTCGAACCTGTGTTCACCCACCTGCCTGGGTAGGGACAGTGAAAACGAGAGTAAAAGGCACTTTCTGGTGGCAGGAAAGCAGACAGACTAGCATGCAGCTTCATGTTGGAAAGGAACGGTAAAGTAATTTGGGAAGTAGAGTTGGCCTGAAAATGAAGAAGGGTTTGGACCTCAGGTTTTCTATGTTTAATTTTTATTATGGAAAATTTCAAACTTAAAAATAAAGCTGTATAATGAATCCCCAAGCACCCCTTACCCAGCCTCAACAGTTACTGGTATTTTGTCGACATTGTTTAGCTATCTTTCCAGGGCCCAGCCCCCTCGTCCACACGCTGGTGTTTCTGTTCAGGAATCCCAGGCCCAGCATCCCCTTCAGGTTTGAGCACACTACTCTGATGGGGTGCTTAGTCCCAAACCAGCTGGCACCAGTTTGGCTTTTTCGGGGGTTTCCCAGCCAGGGTCGGTTTGGGAGCACCCCCTTCCTCATCTCCACCTGCCAGAGGCCGGGACAGCTGAGACGGCAAGTGGAGGGACATGCCCTAAGCTGCAGGAATAGTGTCTGCTCTCTGGGGCCAGGTGAGGCAGGGAGGAACACACGGCCTCCCTCGGTCACTAACCTCACCCCAAAAGACGAAGCAGCCGTGAGCCGGGCAGTCAGTGTGTGCCTGTCCAGAACTGGGGCGTAAACTCTGCTGCTCATATTGTGAAATCAGATCTCTCCTACCCAGGCTCTCCCAGAACCAGCAACACGACCTGGCCTGACCCTGGCCCCAGAGGATGGCTAGCGTGTGGGCTGGGGGAGGGCGGGGGCGGGGAGGACGCAGAGTAAAAGCAGTTGAGAGCCTCTGCTCCCCCTACCCCAAATATACGTGCTCCCTGCAGGGATGGGAGCAGAGAGCTGCCAGACTGGAGGGGTGTTCCTCCGCCCTGCCCACATGAGCCTCTAGGTATCCTGCCCTGGGAAGTCCCTTACTGGGACTGGTTTCTGTGTGTGCACACGCGCACAGGGAGGCAAGGAGGATGGGCTTTCTCTGAGCTTGCCAGAGCATCTCAGACACACCAAGACAAAGAAACCCAGAGTCACCTGCTAGTCTGTGCTCAGTGGTCCATGTCAGCTCTCCTAGGAGGCAGGCCAGGGCAGAGGAGGGGGTGGCTGGGATATTAGAGGGACAGAGGTTGAGACACGGTTAGCTGAGTCACACATAAACACCTCATTGACACTGATGTCCAGTCTTAGCAGAGTTCCTGTGTCTCTCCTTCAAAGTAGAAACTGACCTCCTTCGACCAAGATGGGTCTGGATGGGGTGAGGGTGAAGACAGGTGGGTAGGGGATCCCTGGGTGGCTCAGTGGTTTAGTGCCTGCCTTCGGCTCAGGGCATGATCCTGGGGGTCCCGGGATCAAGTCCCGAATCAGGCTCCCGGCGTGGAGCCAGCTTTTCCCTCTGCCTGTGTCTCTGCCTCTCTCTGTGTGTGTCTCAAATAAATAAATAAATAAATAAATAAATAAATAAATAAATAAATAAATAAATAAATAAATAAAAAAAATATTAAAAAAAAAAAAAGGTGGGTAGGTTAAGAGGTAAAGAGTGGAAGCATGCAGGCAGAGAGCTCAGGGCGGGGACAGCCCCAGGGTGGCCCTATGTGAGGCTCTCAACACCCAGTTTTAAAAGTTGCTTGTTTTTCCTGTGGGTCTATGTGCTTCCCTCAGTCTATTCCTGTTAAGTCCAGCAAAGCAGACATTTCCCATTCTCTCTGTGTCCAGATCTATGGCCATTACAAACAGCAATTCTCAGACAAGGAGCAGGACACAGGGATGTCCAAGAAGATGGGCTCCAGTGAAAGCATGGACAGCAAGGATGAGGATCACTATTCTAAATGTCAAGGTGACAGGGCCTGAGGGATAAAGGGATCTGGGATGGAAGGCAGTGCAGGGCTTAAGAGAATAACTGGGGTGTCCCGTTGCATATAGCCTGCCTTCCACCCTCCGCACATCCACACTGAAGTCCTCCAAGCATTAAGGAAAGGCACCTGCCTCCTCTCCCTCCCACCCACCCCCAGGAAACAAGAGTTTTAGAAGGCATTCAGGTATCCCGTGGGAAACTGGACTGGGTGCTTTGGAAGGGGCAAGGGCAGCAGCTGGCAGAGTGGTGAAAAGAAGCTCCGTGAAGGAGCCTAGAGCAAGACCCCGGGGGCCCAGCTCCTCGGCTCCTTCCCCAGTCAGAGCCCAGAGGAGTGACTGGTTGGCTGCTCTTCTTTGCTCCTCCCTCTTCCCAGGCTGTGTCCGCCGCCTGGGACACGTGGTGAGAAGAAAGTTAGGAGAAGACTGGATCTTTCTGGTGCTCCTGGGACTGCTTATGGCCCTGGTTAGCTGGAGCATGGATTATGTCAGTGCCAAAAGCCTTCAGGGTAGGTTTACCTCCGCCCTTCACCCTCAGCCTCTCCCCACACGGTGGCAGCTGTTTCTCGAGTTCCTACCTAGGATGAGTGGGGTGCATCTGGGGAGGAGGGTGTTGCCCAGAGGAGATCTGGCCCAGGATGAGACCAGACCCAGACCCAGATCCATTTCTCCTGCCCCTTCACCTGCTCCCAGCCAAGCTGAGGGCACCCCTCTAACCCGGTGGCCAATTTTCCCAGGGTTTTTCTGGTTTGGGCTCTGACCACCCCAAGGCCCAGGTACTCAGTTTCGGGGCAAACCGGGACAACCCTGACAGGGTGCCTGCTTGAGTGGGGTTGGCAGCACTGGCGCAGACTCTACAAATGGTGGGAACATGGGCAGGTCACGTCACCTCCTACAACTCAGGTTCCCTGTGTGCAATGAGAACAGTACCATCTTGTGAGGTCGCCCGGGATTGCAAGGGCATGAGGACGCTCACAGCACCAGGATGTGCTGTGGCTGTTGGGGTGGGGGTGGGGGGCAGTGACATCCCAGCCACACTGGGACTGAGCCTACGCCCCTGTCTCTACAGCCTACAAGTGGAGCTACTACCAGATGCAGCCCAACCTGCCTCTGCAGTACCTGGTCTGGGTCACCTTCCCGCTAACTCTCATCCTCTTCAGCGCCGTCTTTTGCCACCTCATCTCTCCCCAGGCTGTTGGTGAGAACTGCCCCCCCCATCCTACCCCCATCTTGTCATGTTGTCAACATAACCTTGTGGCCCTGCAGATCCTTCCAGTCCACTTCCTCTCTCACCTGGCCCTACTAACAGCCCACTTCCCTGCTTTTCCATCAGCCCCCAACACTGCCTCTTCCCCCACCCACCCCATCACCATGTCCACTATCTGGATGTTCACCTCCCTTTGAACCTCTATCGGGAAGCTGTACATAATCGTTCTCTGACGCTTCTAGGCTCTGGGATCCCTGAAATGAAGACAATACTCCGTGGAGTCATCCTGAAGGAATATCTCACCCTCAAGGCCTTTGTGGCCAAGGTTGTGGCCCTGACTGCGGGGCTGGGCAGTGGCATTCCTGTGGGGAAGGAGGTAGGTCCAGCGATGCTCCGGGAGAGGGCAGCACTGAGCCCCGGAAGAGCCAGTGCCCAGGGCCAGTAGGGAGGGGAAGTAAATACCCGGGAAGGGAAGCCAGTCTCCCTGCCCAGGGAACTGTTGACACCTTGGGCTGGATAATTCTTGGTCCTGAGCGTCTGCCCTATGCATTGTCAGAGGTTTAGCAGCACCTCTGGCCTCTACCCCTTAGATGCCAGCAGCGTCCCCAGTTTTGTTTTTTTTTTTTAAGATTTTATTTATTCATGACAAACACACAGAGAGAAAGAGAGGCAGAGACACAGGCAGAAGGAGAAGCAGGCTCCATGCAGGGAGCCCGACATGGGACTCGATCCTGGGTCTCTAGGATCAGGCCCTGGGCCGAAGGCAGGTGCTAAACTGCTGACCCCCCCCGCCCCCACCCCAGGGCTGCTCGCGTCCCCAGTTTTGACAATCAGAATGTCTCCAGACATTGGCAAATGTCCCCCCGCAGAAGGGACCACTACTTAGGAGATACTCCACACCAGTTTCTTTGTTTCAATACGTGAAAGTCAAGACCCAGAAAGAGGCTGTGCTTTTTTTCAAGGTTACACTCCTATGCATTCTTGCCCTGCTACAATCAGGAATCCACACAGCAGCCAGAGGCCTCCTTTCAAAATGCAATCAGTGCTGGCTGACGCCTGCTCAAGAATTTCTAATGGCTTTCTAGTCTTCTTGAAATAAAATCCAGACTTCTTACTGGGGTCTGGGAGACCTGTGGTGATCTGGATTCTCTCTCTGTCTGGTCTTCCGCCCTCCAGAAAGACTGTGCTTGGGTTACAGCTCTTCCTGTCCCTCAACCCCATAAGCTGATCCTGTTCCAGGGCTCCTGCACTTGCTGTTCCCTCAGCCCGGAACATTCTTCCTCCTGACACCCACGTGGCTCACTCCCTCATGTAGGTGGAGACACCACACAGTGGTGAAAGCCGAAGCACCTTCTCCGGACAACTACCACACCCCCATCTGTCCTGCCTCCTCCACCCCTCTCCCTTCCTCATCTCCTCCCCATAGCATCCCTGAAACGCTGGCAATTTCCTCCCTTCCTCTCTGGGATGGAGCTCCCCCAAAGACCCTCTGTCTTGCTCACTGTACTTCTAGCACCTAGCTTCAGTGCCAGGAGCCAGAGGCTTGTCCACAGAATGCCACACAGCCTCCCAGGGGGACCCCCGGCCCTGACCCCTCCCCTCCTTCTGTCTCCCAGGGCCCTTTCGTCCACATCGCCAGCATCTGTGCTGCGGTCCTCAGCAAGTTTATGTCCATGTTCTGTGGGGTCTATGAGGTAAGGTTGAGAAAGTAAAATGAGGGAGGGGCTGTGTGTGTTCAGGGTGTTGGGAGGGCTGCCTTTGCTCTGGGCTGGCCGTGATGCTGGAGTGGGGCTCTGTGCTAACCCACGCTCCCTCATTCTCCCCACACGTCCTTCCACCCATCTATCCCAGCCACACAATGCCACCCATCCCTTCTGGATCTGTGCCCCTGCTCCCTGGCCAGTTCCTCTGCTGCCCTGTATCAGAGCCCCTCCACACTGCACTCCACGCTGCCCACCCCCATCCCTGTGTCTTCCTGGCCCCCCACCCCACCCCTCCTGAGCACGGCTGCCGGCCCCAGCCCTTTGCCCTCCTTGTCCCGCGTGCTTCTCTGTTGCAGACCGCGTCTGGGCAGCTTGATCTCCTGGTGTCGGCCTGCGCGGTGGGCGTGGGATGCTGCTTTGCAGCCCCTGTCGGAGGCAAGTCCCACTTCCTCCCTATCCCTGTTGCGAGCATGAATTAGAAGGGGGTTTGAGTAGCTGCCTGAGCTTTGGGGTGGAGAGGGTGCTGGCCAAAGCGACTGGTGGGGGGGCCTGGATCATAGCCCCTGGTTTGCAGGCACCCCTACTTTTATGCCAAAGGGCTATGTGCTCCTTTGCAGCTGGCAGCTATTTTATGCAGGCTTTATTGGTACTGTTTGTCTGAAGTCCTTCCTGTTTCTCTTGCTACTGACACTTCTTGCCCGGGTTGTCCCCATCTCCAGCCCCTCTCTGATGATCACACGTTGGCTTACCTGCCTTCCATATATTTATCTTCCATTTCATATTCTATGTTTGGCCTTTCGCTGTGAGGTCACTTCATGTTTGCCAAACTAACTGAGTTTCTCTTGGCCTGGGAATCACTGGGGGAGAGGGGACACTGTGATTCCCTGTGACTGAAGCCTCTCCTGCCTTATTCCCCACCCTTGCTTGTTCTCCATTCCTCTCTGCCTCCCTTCCCTGCCCCTCCCATCTCTCTGTCTCTCTCTCCCCTAGTAGCAGCCATACTATTACACTGACATGCTGACGGTGGGCTGTGCTGTAGGAGTTGGCTGTTGTTTTGGGACGCCACTTGGAGGCAAGTGATTTACCCCTCCTACATCAGTCCGCTGCTTGGGCTTGCTCCCCAGCCAGGTTTTGTCAGCATCCCCAAGTGTGACATTACCAGTTACAACAAAAGTATAACAAGAATAGCAAGTTTTTAGTGAGCATTTACTATGTGTGGGTGATATACTAAGCACTCTACATTCAGTCCTCCTAAAAGCTGTACGAGACCCACAGCACAGAGAGGGAGGAGAAAAGAGATTACAGAGAGGGTAAGTGACTCGAGCAAGGGGTAGAGCCAGGAATGAAAACCCAGGCAGCCTCCCCAGTTCCCCCACGTGTATTAAATAAAGCCTGTCGATATTGTTGGACGTTTGCCCTCCTCCACTTACTACATCTTCTACAGGAGACTCTACATAGTTTATTCTCCAAGGGAAAACCTCCGTTGTATAATCAGGACACAGAGGTGTAGGTGAACCTTACTTAGACTAATGGTCAGCTTTCACGAGGGCTCTGGATGAGAGTTAAAGCCCGCAGCTCCCTGACGGCAGCTCAGACCTGAGGTTAGCTCTTTCTGCATGTGTAAGGCAAAGGGTGGCTTTTCAGTCTGCCGCCTTTGTCCTGGAATAGTAACAAATGGCCCCAGACAGAGAAAGCAGTGGTACCTGTTTGTTTACAACTCAATGTGAATTCTAACAAGATGAACACGGTGGGGGTCGGGGAGCACAGAGATTGCCTGGGTCATTCATTGGATTCATTGCTGACAAAAAGGACATCAAGTTGACAAGTGGGGAAACAGCATTGCAGGAAAAGCCTATGCTCCTTAAACACACCTGCAGTTAGATGTGTCTTTTCGATTATGAAAATGTCATCAGTCCCTTTGTAGAGGGGTGCTAAGTGACTTGGCTCAGGAAAGACACGGGGATGAGCCTTCAGAGGGGATGGAAGTGGGTCCTGCTCGCTTGTCCTGATGCTGTGCCAGTACGCACAGCTCAAGGAGACCAGGTTGGCATACATATCAGCTAGCATCCTGCCTGCACTTTTGCCATCAGCTCTTGTCATTAAGGCCACTAGTCCCCGTGAATGAGGGCTGTGTCTGAATTTCTGTACACGGTAGATGTTCACACTTACATTCATAACCACTTTCACCTTTACTCACTCTTTTCACCTAACAAATCCAGAAGACCTAAAAAACATTTTTAGACAGGCAGACTTAGAATTTTTGTATTTAATCAGCCATATTCTTTAAAAATGAAGAAAATCTGTATTTTTTTTGCATAAAACTAGAATTTCTAGGATGAACAGCAAAGGTTTATCTTGGTCCAATGTAGAATATAGGAAAGATAAGACAGTTACAGATAAAATGTGCCTCTTGATGCGAGAAAAAGTTTGGTATTGAAAAGTTACAATGCCATTTTCAGGATGTTTCTACTGAGTGCAAGTAATAAATGTCCTGGCAGGTAGCTTTATTTGATTGTTTTTCTTTTTTTTTTTTTTTTTATGAACATAGAATAATTCTGAAACAAAATTATTCACTATGTAACCAAATCTGTTGTTGTTGTTGTTGTTAAGATTTTTTATTTATTTGAGAGAAAAAGAAAACATGAGTGAAGGGGGAGTGGGGAGGACAGAGAGAAGGCTCCCTGCTGAGCAGGAAGCTGCATGTCCACTCTTGATCCCAGGACCCTGAGATCATGACCTGAGCCAAAGGCAGATGCTTAACCAACTGAGCCACCCAGGTGCCAACTCATAATTCCTTACACCAAGGAAAGAAATCTGCTTCAACATTCTGCTAAAAGGACAAGCATGCTTTTGCTTGCATAGTGTGCTCTCTGGATGCTGCCCTGGATCCTGTGCTCTCAGATGCTCACAGCTGAAAGGGTTGACGCAGATAAACCTATCCTCACAGAAGTGAGGACTCAAAGAAGTGTCTTGATGGCATCTTGAGCAGAGCGCAAGGAAGACTGTGAGGACAGGGTACTCTGGATGGAAGGAACAGCAATCAAGTAATCAAGATCTGGGGGCTCTAACCACAGATGAGGGAGTTTCAAGAGGATACAGGGGAACTGGAATGAGTCTGGACGGGGAAATGGGGCTGCTTCATTAAGATCCTCAGCGGCCATGCACAAGAATGTAGGTTCTATTCTCCAGACTAGAATATGTCCAAATGTGTTTTACAGAACATAGTTCTCGACAGTATTAATAGCTGTAACATTTGAAAAGGGTCCCGAAGTCAAATAAGTTTGAAAATACTGTGTTAAGCAGATAGTTTTATTAAACTGGAGAAGTTATCAGAATGTCGGATATGCTGGCAGGCATCGTGAATATGCAAACTGTAGCTCAAATACAGCGTTTCCCACAGAATCCTCTTTGCAAGGAACTTTCCATGACACACATAGTATCTCACAGATGGACTTGGGAAATGCTGTCATGGGTGAAGGGGAGCCATGGAAGAGTTCTGAACAAGGAAGTGACACAACAAGCTGTGCACGTTCATCCAATCCCTTTGGCAGAGGTGTGTGCAATAGAACTGGCCCGTGGATTAACAGCATTCATCCAAGATTAACAAGAAGACTATTGTTGTAGCCCTGATGCTAGATGATGAGAGATTGAACTGGATCGAGGCAGAAGAGAGAGAGAGAGCACAAGAAGAGGATGATGCGTAAAGGTGATAGGAAGTAAAATTAAAATTGACAGGATCTAGAGGTTGTTTTTATGCGGGGTTACAAAGGATGAGAGAGGAAGAGGAATTTGGACCTGCTCCCAAAGTTTATTTCAAAGAAAATTGGATGGACAGCAGTGCTAGTAAGCAAGACAAGGAATATAGGAAGTGAAACAGGTCCCGAGGAGTTAATCAATTTTACTTTTTTTTTTTTTTTTTTTAAGATTTATTTAAAAAGAAAGAGAAAGAGAATGGGCAAGTGGGTGGAGGGGCAGAGGGAGAGAATCTTCAAGCTGAGCTCTGAGTTCGATCCCTCGACCCAGGAGATCATGACCTGAGCTGAAATCATGAGTCAAGAGTCAGCTGCTTACCCAACTGAGCCACACAGATGCCCCCAATTTTGTTTTAAATATGCTGAGTTTGAAGTTCCTGTGGCGTGTCCAAGTGATACCAAATAGGCAGCTGGAGCCAGAGTCTGAAGTTCAGGCCCAAGCTGAAAAGAACGCTTTGCTAACCAGTAGCATGTAGATGGCAGTTGAAGCCACGGGCATTAATGGAATTGAGAGGGTGCGTCTGCGAGTAGCAAGAGCAGGACGCCAAGCACAGAGCCCTGGCCTGAGCCGAGACAAAGGAGCCAGAGCCAAAGAACAGAGAACATCCAGCGGGGCAGAAGAGAGCAATAGTATTGAACCTCAAAGACCAGAGAGTTTTCAAAAGCTGTTTGTGTTTGCAATGCTTTGTTTGCTTTTAGCAGCACATTTTCTGTTTGGCTCAGGCTAATATTAAAATCAGTTCTCGTTCCTGAGCATACAGTGACAGACTGCTAGGGAAAGCATCCCAGAACCACCTTGTAGGAAAGAAAATCTAGCCTAGGGTTTCAAAAAATGGTTGTAAAATATTCATAAGTTGGATAGCTTACACCCCAACACATCAAAGCTGACTTTGGTTTTATTACTAGTAAAGAAAAGGAGAGAGACTGGCTCCACCTGCTTCCCCACTGTGTCAAATCCTCCTTTTAGCTCGAGGAGGCAGGCACCTAACCTGATGTGATTTGAGGCGCAGGGGCAGAAGGGGTAGCTGGCAGCTCTCTCTGCCCCAAATTCCCTCACTCTGTCCCTCACTCTCTTTTCTGAAATATCATCCGTTCTGTCCTCTTTTGTTCTCCTTCCTTCTCCTCTCCTCTCCATCCACAGAACAGACCATAAGCCCCGACAATGTACCAGGCATGGCAGGAGGTGATGGTGGGTTCCAAGGAATTTTCAATCCTAGGGAGATCTCGGACATGCAAATAAGTAACTACGTCTGCAAGTGGCAAGTGCTCAAATAGTCCAAAATTCTGAGACAGGAAGATGAGAGAGGGGCTGTTTCTACTTGCCCAGAGGGCCCTGGGAATGCCTTCCCAGAGAGGCTGGCATTTGAGCTGACCACTAGGGACCCTTGGCCAAGTGCTACAGCTGCTCTGTGAGGGAGTAACAGTTGGGCCACCACCCCTTGGTGCGAGTGACCTCCTGAGACTGTCACCTGTGAAATAGAGGGGGGATGTCCTGAGAGATCCAAGAGAAGTGACTTTGACTACAGAACAGGGAGGGAGAAAGGGCTGAGGTGTGAGATGCTACCCGAGGGGGAAGCGGGAGCAGGTGGGCATTTCCAGCAGGCCAGCAACCGTCTACCGTGGGGAGAACAGGGGAGACAGATCTCAACCGTTCCTGGTCTCTCATGGGGCCAGGCCTCTTCTCCATTCAGCGGATCGCACGCTGCAGTTCCCTGGTTTCTCCTCACTTTTGATAAAGATGAGGCTTAGCTAGGTCCTTTTGTCATCACTTTTTACCTTGTATCTAATCAAAGTTCACTCCCTTATTCTTAATATGTTCAAAGGTAACTTTCTCTGCCATCTCTGGAATCTTGCTTTATGCCCTCATTAGCATTCCTTACTTGGCCCCTACCAGTGCTCGCTGTGGGTGTGCATATCCACCTCCTTGCGTTCCGCTGCACCCTCTGCTCTCAGGAGCAATACTATTTAGGACTTTCCGTCCACCTCACCCACCTTTCTTAACCAAATTGTTTTTACCTTCTAGCCCCTTGGGTTTCCCCCTTGCTTTGGTTCTTTTAAGAAAGGGTTTTTGATAAATTTTTTAAAACTCCGAGTGCATCCTCTGCTTTCTTTTCTTGGAATACTGAGTATTGTCAGCCTTTGTGAAGCCTTTTCATGTTCGTTTTGATTATTTGTTCCTTATAAAGCTGCCCTAAGGTACATGGTGCACGGGAGGAGGGAGGTGAGATTGAAGGGAATGTGAAGGAGAGTCCCTACTAATCCTGAACTCTGCCCTTGCAACTCCACTGAGCACCTGCTCTAGGAAGGTTCTCTCTCACAATTCTCGGCAGCAACTCACATTCTGTGGATACCAGACAATTGTGAATCCCACCCACCCCTATTTTCTAAGGGAGGGAGAGGGCAGGACCCAATCCTCCTGGATTGTGGGTTGAGGACCCCTCACCCCCACCCCCGGTGCTCCTCTCTGTATCTTGTTGGACCACAGACAACCGCCAGCATCAGCAAGTGTATGGTTTAGAGCATGAGGTTACAGGAGACCATTACTTCCCACTACTGCTCCCCTCATGATTCAGGTTTGAGCAAAAGCACCTGAAGGCCGCAGGGTGGGAGTGTGGGGAAGAGCCTTTCACTTTTGTCTGCACCTGACAACCTCCTTGCCCCTGCAGGAGTGTTGTTCAGCATCGAGGTCACCTCTACATACTTTGCTGTGCGGAACTACTGGCGAGGATTCTTTGCAGCCACATTCAGTGCCTTTGTTTTCCGCGTGCTGGCCGTGTGGAACAAGGACGCTGGTAACAGGGCTTCCTGGGCTGGGAGTGACACAGGGAGGCCGGTAATGGGGCGTGGAGGAAAGGAATGGATAGCATTATTTGGGAAGTGAGCCCAAAGCCCAAGGCTATAGGGCAAATATATAGGTCTAGGAGTAGGAGGGCAGTGTTCAAGCATAAAAACTGGAAGCTCAGTGGAAGAGGAGTCGGTGGCCTTGGTGGAAGGAAGGAGTTGATGTGACTCCAGCTTCCCCTTGGGTTTCTGTGGCGCTCCCACCATGATGCCTGGCCTTTCCATCCCATAGTCACCATCACTGCTCTCTTCAGAACCAATTTCCGAATGGATTTCCCCTTTGACCTGCAGGAACTCCCAGCCTTCGCCATCATCGGGTCAGTAGGGTGGGCTGCTCAGGGTGGGCAGAGGTGGCTTTGGACTGGAAGAAGGTGGGGCAGGTGTGAATAAATGTGAATTGCTGGAGCAGGAGGGCAGCAGGGGAGGGGGGATACGGGGTATTCATTTCCCCGTCAGGAACAGGTCCAGGAAGTGGGTTCCACTGCCCTATAACTTATGCCCTCAGGATTTGCTGTGGCTTCCTGGGAGCCGTGTTTGTGTACCTGCATCGCCAAGTCATGCTCGGTGTCCGAAAGCACAAGGCCCTCAGCCAATTTCTGGCGAAGCAGTGAGTCACCGCCCTTCTGTGTCCTACCCATTTCTTTTCTGCTTTCTCCTTGAGCCCCTCCCTTTGAATCTTTGTCAAAGGCCATCCATCCCTTTAGGAAGCCTGCAATGAAATATAGAAGTCTGGATATTCCACATAGTGAGCAAGTGGCATGGTCTTCCCCTGAAAGGTTGCTTTTTGGTGGCAAGAACATTCTATGTTTAAAGAGCTGAGGCTGCAGTGCGCTACTGAGGCCAAGCTTATCAGCTCAGGGTGGTGTGCACTGAGACTAACTTGGGGGGCTCAAATCTGTTTCTTTTCAGCCGCCTGCTGTATCCTGGAATAGTTACCTTCATCATTGCCTCATTCACCTTTCCACCAGGAATAGGCCAATTCATGGCTGGAGAGGTGAGCTCCAAGGAATCCGGGGTAGGGGGGTGGGTCAGGTCCGAGGGACTCAGCCAGGGCAGGGCCATAGCACAGACGTCCCTCAGGTCTCTGAGCACAGGTACTTTTGCCCAAGGGTAGAAACTCCCTGAGAGAAGAACAGGAGAGCCCCTTGAGCAATGAGACTGAGCCCCCTGAACAATGAATCAGTTCTGTACAAAGCGCTAGTACCAGATGTCGTTGGAGACTTGCCCCCTTTGCTTCCTCCTCTCACAGTTGATGCCTCGTGAAGCCATCAGCACCCTATTCGACAATAACACATGGGTAAAGCATGTGGGTGACCCTGAAAGCCTGGGCCGGTCAGCTGTGTGGATCCACCCACGGGTCAACGTGATCATCATCATCTTCCTCTTCTTTATCATGAAGGTACCCCTCCTTGAACTCCTGACCCCTTCAGCTTCTGTCCATTTTCGAACTGAAACACACAGTTTGCGTAGAGTAGGAGAGGGTACAACTTCACTGGGGCTTCATCCAACCTAAAGAGAAATAGCTCGCCTCTAGAAGCGAGCCAATATCTGGATTAATTGCTCATTCATGTCAACTTAGCAATATTGCCATAATTACCATCAGCCTGCTAAAAGTTCTACTTGCAAAATGATTAAGACATCACAGCAGCCTAGTAAACAAGGATGAAACAGGGCTGAGCAGTATAGGTAACTGTGTAAACACCTGAGATAAATTAACCAAATCCCCTCACATATTAGATGATTAGGAACTCCAGTCTCCATGTATCCCATTATCCATTTTTAGATGATTTTCATATCCATTTGTTCCCCATCTAGTGAGCAATCTCTTTTCTGGAATTGCAAAAGAGATAAAAATATTTAACTTAATTTTATTAGTGACTATAAATAATTTTTTAAAGATTTTATTTATCTATTTATTTAGAGAGAGCACATGAGCATGGGGAGGGGCAGAGGAAGAGAGAGAGAGAGAATCTTAAGCAGACTCCCTGCTGACCATGGAACCCAACATAGAGCTCAATCCCACGACCCTGAGATCATGACCTGAGCCAAAATCAAGAGTCGGACACTTAACCAACTGAGCCACCTCCCCAGCCCTATAAGTAATTTTTATATGCATTTTGTTCCTATTTTGATAGCGAGGCCATGAGGATTTTGCCACTTTCAAGCCATTTTCTCCTCATTTCAATTAGGAGACCAAAGCCTGTCTCTTCCATGTCTGCCCATTGAAGACCATGTCTTTATAGACTTCTCAATCATTGCTTTATACAAAGACATTCTCATTTCCACCCCCCAGTTGTGACATCTATTACAATTGCTGTTTTCTCTTTTTCTTTTCTTTTTCAGTGATTGCCTTATTATTAATGCTATGTCTTGCCTGAATGATCTAACATTTTCCTCTGTATGTTAGGGTTCTCATTAAAAAGTCTGTCCACACTGATCTTTCATGCTTTTGAATTCCTTGCTACTCACTTATTCATGATACTTGCTGTGAATCTATATTTTCCCAGAATATGAGTCACTAAGTTATATTTACATTATAATAGCTGTAGTGGGTTCATTTATCCATTAATGTTTTTACACACCTACCATGTGCCAAATATATAATATTTGGTTATTAATCTTTGGCAAATCCATGCTTATGGTTGAAAAAAAGGTCTTTATTTTTTGCTGCTCCTTTAATGTACTTGTTAAGGATCCTGTGATTAAAGACAGTAGGTGCTTGACACACCAGGTTCCAACTCTGTGACTTACATTCTCAGGATTTGCTCTGGGTTTCTGGAAGCTGTGTCTGTGCATGTTCTTTCTCATTCCACTCCGTGTGGGTTCAGTGGGTCAACAGCTTCTGTATTTTGTACACCTACTTTATTAATTAGGTCTTTTTTATTTCTTCTTTCAAAAGATTTGATAGTTTTATCATAAATAAGTCCTCAGTGTCTTGTTAGGGATTTGACTTTTGGACTTTCAATGCAGAGTTCATCTTCTCTGAACTTCCTGTAAGAAACCAGTTCCAAGTTTTGATAACATCTCAGAATTTATTGCTCAAGGATAATGATTATGTTTTCCGAATATCAGGATGATATTCCTCTAGACTAAACTATATAGAAACTGTGGGATCATACATACTTTTAAAATGTCAAGCTTTTGCAAAGTTTTGTGGAAACAAAATACCATATATTTTTCAACATTTCCCCCACACCTCACCTCACTCTCCCAGATTCCCAAGTATATATATTTATTCGACTTCATAGATTAAAGTTTATTCTCAGAAGCCTACATGGATTATATAGCAGGACTCAATTTTATGTCACTATTACTAATTTCTCACTGAATTCAACCTTGATAATGTTTATGTCATAACATAACAAGGGAAGAAACTCACATATCTCCTGAGCTATATTTCAAGTCCCACAGTGTGCAGCAGGCCTATGCCATTCCATAATATTTGTAAACATAACACCACTCATTGCTATAAATCCATGATATTGTCTGATTATCACTGCTTCCAGCATTTTCACTTTTCTCTTATTCCAATAAGAGAAAATACACATATACACATCCATCCCTTTATTTATTCCTAAGTGTAGGTTATAGGCTACGTAGCCAAATTAGAATATGAAAGTGACTATAACTATTTTTCCACAGTCTGATTTGAAATTTAGCCTGTGTGGGCTTCTGGCTATATCCGTACGAGCAGATGACGTCCTCAGCTTTTGATGAAGGGGACGTCCATCTTCCTCAATCTTATCAGGTTGTAGTCAGCAGCTCCTACAATGGGTGTGAATAAAATTACAACTTCCTGGTTTCCCTTTTTAATAAGTCTCATTACCTAGTGTCACTGATCAGCATAGCCTGAGGCTCTGTAGAATTCTCCATAGCACTTCTTCTTGTGAAGGTTCTAAATAGAATGGAATCTCTCATGATGGGTCTCTAGTTTCCCAGTCCTCTAGAATTGGGTGCTTAAATTCTTCGGAGTTATTTGTGTTCTACATTATTTACATTGCTTCTGTATCTTTCCTTTCATGTGCTAATAGCTCAAAAAGTTTGCTAACCTCATGTGTCATTCTTTGTCTTTAGGAGTTGATCACTTCAGTGTCCTCTCTGATCCTCATCTGTTCTTACACTTATCTTGGGAGATAATCCAAAATTCATCCTCAGAAATCACACCTATCAGCCACCTATAAGCTGTATTACTGGAGCTTTCAGATTAACCCGAGCCTACAAAATCCCATAAAGCTTTCCCATGCTTATTCCAAAGAGATGGTACAGCATAGTTCAAGGGATCTCCAATTGTTATATGTCAGAATCATTTGCGAAGGTTAAGTAAGCTCTAAGCGCTTAGAACTCCTTGTCCACAGAGACTGACATGGTGTCTGGTCATCTGCAGTTTCAACAAATTCCTCAGCAAGCATTTCTGTTAGGTGTTTCAGCAAATAGGAGCTCTGAGAAGCCTTTTCTGTGTTGCATGGACACTATTTGACTAAGCTCTTTCTTAGAGCTTCTTTTCTTTTCTTTTTTCTTTCTTTCTTTTCTTTTTTCTTTTCTTTCTTTCTTTCTTTCTTTCTTTCTTTCTTTCTTTCTTTCTTTCTTTCCTCTTTCTTTCTTCTTTTCCTTCCTTCCTTCCTTCCTTCCTTCCTTCCTTCCTTCCTTCCTCCCTCCCTCCCTCCCTCCTTCCCCCCTCTCTCCCTCCCTCCCTCCCTCCTTCCCCCCTCTCTCCCTCCCTCCCTCCTTCCCTCTCTCCCTCCCTCTCTCCCTCCCTCCCTCCTTCCCTCTCTCCTTCCGGCTCTCTCCAATGACCTACCAACATTGATGAGCACCAGTCCAATACTGAAAACAGACAGAGAAAACAAGATACAAGGCTGCTTTATACTGGAGACTTTCTCAGTCTATATTCTGTTCCTTTGTACATTTGACTTTGCCATTCTCAACTATTTTACATGGCCATATCTGACATGAAGAAGTATGCATTTTGCCTCATCTCAGAGTCAAGGATGAAGCCTTCTCAGAGCTTTGGTCATGGCCTCTTGGCATCAGTCCTGGCTCAAGAGAATCTTTCTAAGGTTCAGAATAGTAAGAAATGTATTTCTCATTAGCTTACAATGCACTTAGTACAGATTTTCAATCGTAAGTATTTTGATCCTGGCAATTTGGTCTGATTTAGTTACTACCATCCTTCATCACATGAGTTTGAGATCCTTTTGTAAGATTGGCTTGCTTATTTTGGAAGTGATATGTAAGCCTATTTCTTAATTTTACATGCTATATCTCATATTTTTATTTCTTCTGCAGATACTTCAAAAGTTCAACCAATACTCCTTTCTTCACTCTATTTCTCAATTCTTCCACATTCTTTGCCACAGAATGTACATATTATTTCTGCTAAAACTGTCCCAGTTTCTGTTGGAATACTACCTGACAAAATTGGCCTTCAAGATCTTTTCTGGCACCTTGGCTAGCTTTCTCAATGTGCCCTTCCAGTATGGTCAGGGCAGATCTGATTTTTTGAGCCTCTTTTTAAGGCAATTTGATGTTAAAGGAAATGACTCAGACAGGACAGTCTCTAGGCTTCCTTGTGAGATTTGCCACATAAACGGGTCTGTAAATGACTATATCAAAGCTAAATTAGTCACATAATAAGTCATTAAGACTTTAAGGTGTCTGCAACTTAGAGCTGGGCTATTCCTCAGAAACATAATCTGACCAGGAAAAGATATTCTTCAGCTTCAGGAGTTTCAGGCTGTTTTGCTGAGGTAACCTTTTTGGGCTGGGCGGTATGGTATAAGCTAGGACCCTTCTGCAGCAGTGACAGGAGTCCCCAGGGACCCCACTCCTTGTTCTAGATTGTTTAAAGGCAAATATAGTCATTCCAAGTAGGAACGATTTGGGTTAACCATCAGGAGGAACTTTCTTACAGTGTTGTCTTTGGTGGTCTCTTAGCCTAAGCAAGCACTCCACGTTTTCCGGTTCCGAAGGAAAGATGCAGACAAGATGGTTTTTCCAGGAGGATTAGCTACTCCAGGGTTTCTGTGACCCTTGAAGCAAAAGGAGGGTTGGAAGTGGGAAGGACGTGCAGTATGTGCATGTGTATTGGGCAGAGTTGAGAGGGTGTCCTGATACCTCTTTTTACCCCAGTTCTGGATGTCCATCGTGGCCACCACTATGCCTATACCCTGCGGAGGCTTCATGCCTGTGTTTGTGCTAGGTAAGTTCTGAAGGGAAGCCTGGGATCTTGCTGATAGCTGCAGTCTAGGGTACTGGGAAATTAAGGAAGCCTGGAATGCTAGGGGCTTGTATTTGGTCTTAGGGCACAAGGAGGGATTGGCTCTGAAATCTAGAGGATAAGGAAGTGGATTTTCTTCCTTTCATCTTTCCTCTAGGAGCTGCATTTGGGAGGCTGGTAGGAGAGATCATGGCCATGCTATTCCCTGATGGTATCCTATTTGATGACATCATCTACAAGATCCTACCTGGAGGCTATGCGGTAATTGGTGAGACACATTCCACCCTCTGGTAACCCCTAATAGCCACACTCAAACTGTCCCCTAGCATCTTTATTCCATACTACACAATGCAGTTTTAATTTTATGCTGTTTGATTCAACTTTTATTCAAATAGTCAACCTTTGACTCTGACTCTCATTAGCTTTTACTAAATGTCTTTGAGCTGTAGTTTCTTTATGTAGAAAAGGGATTATAGGGATTAAACGATAAGAATGAAAGCACCTAGGATTGTGTCTGAATGTTTGGTAAGGGATTTTTTCTTTCCCTCCAAAGACTCATAGAAACAACAGTACAGGTGACTGGCTTGGATAATCCCAACCTGCAGATGTGCTAATTTTGACGGGACTTAAGAGTATATGACTAAGAGCAGCCCAGGTGGCTCAGTGGTTTAGCGCCTGCCTTCAGCCCAGGGCGTGATCCTGGAGACCTGGGGTTGAGTCCCACGTCAGGCTCCCTGCATGAAGCCTGCTTCTCCCTCTGCCTGTGTCTGCCTCTCTGTGTCTCTCATGAGTAAATAAATAAAATAAAATAAAAGTCCATGACTAAGAGCTGAGAAACATGGGCTCTGTACTCACCCCTTCCACTTGTCACCTGGATGACTGTGGAGCAAGTTAGCTACCTTTCTGCACCTCAGTTTCTTTAGTCTAAAATGACTTCTAAAGTATATTACAGCTCTATCATTCTGCGAATCTGTGATAATCTTTTTTTTTCATTAAATCTACAATCCCATCCAACCAAAACCATGCCTAACACAGTGACCAGTATAATCTTCAAAATGATTATGCCTCCTCCCTCCTCTTTTTCACCAAAACCCCATAACATAGATATAGAAGCATTAGGCAGCTTTCCGATGCATATGGGTGACCTTTCTCCTCCATAATAGTCCTTTATGGAAGTCTCCTTCGTCAGTAAGAGTTATCTGCTCTCATTCCCCATCTCCATGCCTCTCAGGTGTCACCCCATCTTCCCTGGTGGACATTTCCCAGGATACATATCTCCTGTGACAGTTAAAGTTCTGGAGTATATCATGTGCACCATCCTGTAAAAATATCCCATCCCAATATTTCCCTTTTGCAATTTTTCTTTTTTTAAGTAAGCTCTACACTCAATGTAGGACTTGAACTCCACCATGAGATCAAGAATCACATGCTCTACCATCTGCGCCCTTCTCTTTTGTGACTTTGTCTTGTTCTCTTTCCATGTATACCTTCTAGTAACTATTTTTGTTGATGGGAAACATAGCTAAAAACAAGTAAGACAGATTTTGTTTTCAAAGAGTTCGTAGAATTATAACATTTTAGAACTGCAAGGGCCTTAGAACTTATTTAATGATCTTTTTTTACCTTAGAGATGGGAGTATGGAATTCCAGAAGAATCAAGTTCTACTCATACAGTTTAGAAGTTGTAGAATCAGGATCTGACATAGGTGTCATTGTTCTAAGACTACAGCATGAGTCCTGGATTTTGACTCTCTTCTCTCATAAATTGTTGACATGAAAACCTGAGGTCCAATGTAAAGTGCTATCACTGGGTTTTAAAATGCTTAGTCAACAATAATCCAAACTTTTGGTGCACCTGGCTGGTTCAGTCAGAAAAGCATGTGACTTGATCTCAGGGTTGTGAGTTCAAGCCCCATGTTGGATATAGAGATTACTTTAAAAAAAAAAAAGAAAGAAAAGAAAAGAAGAACAATCCAAACTTTTAAAAGCAAGGAATACATAGGACATCAGTATCTTCATTTTATAAATGAAAATTTGGGCACACACAGTGATTTTGTAAATTGCTAAAGGACATAGAATGAGATCAAAAGGATTTTTCTAACAGTTCAGCAGATGGTTATATCAGGAGTGTTAGCACTGACCAGGGTCATGTCTCCCATCCCATCCTCACATGCCCTCCATGCTAAGAATGGCAGCCCTAACCCACCAGTACATTCCCATGTCATTCTAGGGGCAGCAGCGCTGACCGGTGCAGTATCCCACACAGTCTCCACAGCTGTGATTTGCTTCGAATTAACGGGTCAGATTGCCCACATCCTGCCCATGATGGTGGCTGTCATCTTGGCCAACATGGTGGCTCAGAGCCTGCAGCCCTCCCTCTATGACAGCATCATCCAGGTCAAGAAGCTACCCTACTTGCCTGACCTTGGTTGGAACCAGCTCAGGTCAGGGACACCAGCTGGAATTAGTTCAGACTTGATGGGGTAGGGGTGGGAGGTTCTGAGGTTGAGACTGAGGTTAGAGTCAACATTTAAAAACACTGCTTCTTACTTATTTTTATGTTCCCATGTACTTAATATTATGAGTGATGGAATGCGTGGCAAACCATGGGAGGAATAGAAGGGACGGCAAAGGAATAAGCATATGGTAGGGCTAACCCCCCATGCTTTCTCCCCCATAGCAAATTTACCATATTTGTTGAGGACATCATGGTTCGTGATGTGAAGTTTGTTTCAGCTACTTGCACATACGGGGAATTGCGAACCCTGCTCCAGACCACCACAGTCAAGACTTTACCACTGGTTGATTCTAAAGGTCAGTGGGAAAAAAGGAAGCAGATCCCTGAGCTAGTGACCTGAACAGGTGCTCCACAGAGGTGGAGGGGACACTGTAGTGTGGGCTTATCTCTGGGACCTCCTGGTCTGCCACAGGATACCCAGCCTATGTTCCTTAGGGAACACAACATCTTTGAGAAGGAAAACTATAGCCAGAACACAAGCATAAGAAGATAGTTAAAAATCCAACTAGAGAGGGGCAGCTGGGTGGTACAGTCAATTGAGTGTTCAACTCTTGATTTCAGCGCAGGTCATAATTTCTGGATGGTAATCTCAAGATTGTGAAATCGGTCCTTGCCTGCATCGAGCTCCATGCTCAGTGGAACATCTGCTTAGGAATCTTTCTCTCCCCCGCCCCTCCTTCCTGCTTTTTCTCTCTCACTCAAATAAATGAATCTTTTAAAAAATCCAATTAGAGAACTACAGCCAATACTCATTAGTCATTGCAGCTATGTTCTCTAAAGTCACCGTGAACACTGAATTAAGGGTACTATACTGAACTGTCGCCCTGGAGAAAATATAGGGTTAGATTTCTCTGGTCACATTTTCTTCAAATAATGAATGCATAAACTTATTTTATGTGTGTCTCTCTTTAAAGACACCTTATTTAATATATACTGTTGATTCATTAACTAGAATTCATGGCCAAGAGGGCTACAGCTCATGCCTGAACGAAGCTTACCTAGCACACATATTTTCTCCATAAAGCACATCACAGCCTTCCTGCTTGGGGTGGGGGGTGGAAGGGTCTTAAACAGCAAAATTACCAACACAAACCCCACAAAAATGTGCAAATGCAGCATTAAGTAGACCACTGAAAAAAATGCTTGTTTATGAGAGCTGAGACAAGAAGCAGAATGTTGCTTTTCCAACCTCAGCTGGGAATGTGTGCATGGGGAGGTTTGCTGCTCTGTGCAGGTCTGTGTATGCCAGTAAAGGCATCTTGAGCACTGATTTGGGGTTTACAAATGCCTGTATTTTAGCCAGGAGACAAATTCATAAACCGGGAATTCATGAATAGTGAAGCTCAGCTGCAAATCTGGAGCCCCTGATGTGGTTCTCTTTGCTACTTAGCTAAATGGTAGCTGTCCTTCAGTGTCCAACCTGAGGGACAGAAGAAACTGTTCTGGATGAACAGTTTTTTTTTTTAATTTTTAAAAGAATTATTTATTGGAGCACCTGGGTGGCTCAGTCGGTTAAGCATCTGCCTTTGGCTCAGGTAATGATCTCAGGGTCCTGAGATTGAAGCCCCACATCAGGCTCTCTGCTCAGTGGGGGGTCTGCTTCTCCCTCTCCTTCTGTGCACACACACACACACTCTCTCTCTCTCTCAAATAAATAAATAAGATCTTTCTTCAAAAAAAAAAAAAAAAAGGAAAGGCTGCATCAAAATAAGTATAAATTAGCACCAATTAGTATACCATCAATTGGGTCTCTAAGCGCTAAATGAGTGAAATAAAAGGTCAATCCTGGAAGATGTTTGAAATGAGTTTTCAGGAAGAAAGGGTAAAAGCTAGAAAAGGAAGCAGGAGGGCTGGACTTCTGTCCCCCACTCAATCCTGTTGAGGGGGAGATGGGCAGAGGGGAATGGAGCAGGCACTCAGGCTGAGCTTGGCTCTCCCCTAGATTCTATGATCCTGCTGGGCTCTGTGGAGCGCTCAGAGCTACAGTCCCTCCTGCAGCGCCACTTGGGCCCTGAGCGGAGGCTGCGGGTGGCCCAGGACATGGCCAGGAAGTTGTCTGAGCTGCCCTACGATGGGAAGGGACACCAAAGCATCTCACCCGAGGGCCGAAGGGAGTCCTTTGCCTTTGTGGATGAGGATGAAGATGAGGACCTCTCTGGGAAGCCCGAGGTGACCAAGCAGGGAAGGGCTGGGGGAGCAGGATAGGATGGGGAAAAGGAAGATCAGGAAGAGGGAGAGGGGATGCTGGTCACTGAGAAAGTCAAGGAGACCAGTGTCCCTGGGGGCCGGGGGCCAAAGGAAGTAAGTTTGCAGACGATGGTACCAATGAGAACTTAGAGGGATATAGGAATTCTGACCAGGTGTGGGGGTAAATGGATGGAGACAGACTTTCCAGGACACCAACTGATAGAGGCAGGAAGGCGCTAGGCAGCCACTTCCCCAGGACTAAGAATTTTTACTGTTCCTTACAGCTGCCTCCTCTTCCTCCTCCTCACCCCTTACCATCTGCCCCATTGTCCTCTGAAGGGTCCAATGGGCCCCTGCCCAGCCACAAACAGCAGCCAGAAGCACCGGAGCCTGCAGGTGAAGATTCTCCCAGCATGTACCCTCCCTCATGCCTTGTGGGTTCTCTCTGGGCTCTCCACCATCTAAGAGCTGCTACCATGGGGAAGAGGACAGGGGAGGGTGGGAAGGGAGTCTTAATCACTGAATCTCCTTATTACTGTCCCAAGGAGTTGGGGCAAGGGCTGAGTTAGGAGCATAGAAGGGAGGGTATCTATGGAGGTGGAGCATCTGGGAAGAACAGTTTGTGTGGCAAAATGTCAGGGGGCCCTTGGAAGTTCCCCCTACTCATTTCCTCCCAGGACAGATACCACTTTGTTTCTGTTTCCATCTGCTCACCACTCCTCTCAGATCAAAGACCCTCTGTCTTTCGGTCCCTGCTGCGCTGCTTACTTGGCAGACCTCGCCCCACGAAGAAGAAAACAACCCAGGTGAGAGCAGATGTGCTGTGGAGGGTGGAAGGGGAAGGGGGCATGCCTCTAAGAACTGGGAAACCTATGGTCCCTAAATCAGGGGGAGAAGGTCCCACCATGGAGGAGTTTCAACATAGGACAGAAATTACAAGTAGGAAAGCAGGCATCTCTGGCCCTGGCCTGGGAGGGTTGGCTAATGGCTAGTGGAGCCACAGCTGCCATGGGGAGAAAGATGGAAAGAAGTTGGACCTATGGCTTTCTTCTCTAGGAGTCAATGGATTTAGTGGACAACATGTCACCTGAAGAGGTAAGAGAAACAGCAATCTGGGGTGGCGGTGGGGGGGATTGTTCTGTGTGATGAAGACATTGCTCATTTGCTTCATTGTGTTGTTGTAAGAATAAGATGTGAATCTAGGCCAGAAAGCATTTTGAGAGGTTGGGAGCAAAATGTGATTATGGAGAAAAGGATGGGCATATCGCTCAGCAGTGGGGGATACTGGGTGGTGTTCTCAGAGGGGTCAGAAGAGAAAGGTTTTGAGCCTCCACGTATAGATGGGACCATCATGCTAAGATGGGCCTTAGATCTCTTAGACATTAGGGATGTTCTGGACCAGGTGGAGGCTGTGCAGGAAGGATGAGCTTGCCTAAAATAAAATGCACCAGGCAGCCAACAGTTACACGTACCAATGTGGAAGAGCAGCACGGAAACTAGAATGGTCGGTGCCTGGGGGAGGTTACAATGCTGGCTTGGCCAGGACCCTGAGACAGTGAACAACTAGGAAATGCTAGGAAGCAAGACTGGAAAGAACTGAAAACCAAGAGCAAATATCACCAGCGGTGTCTCATTTGGACAAACACCTATTTCCTAAAAAAAAAATGTTGTTATTGAGTCCATGAGAGAAAACCTAGCCTGGATCGGGCTTGTCTGTGAAGAACAGACAGATGTGGAGTAAAGATTTGGAGGAGGCAGCAGGGCAGTCCTGGTCAGAACTGACCTCAGGGTTGCCGAGAAACAAGAGTCCATTAGCAGCCATTCCATTTAGTAAAAGAATGCAGTTCTCCTGTGGAGGCAGTAAAGGCAGAGCTTTAAAAGTATGTAGATGACAAAGAACCTTAACGAATATTATTTTAAAATAATCATCTCCTTCATTGTCCACATCAAATGAAGGAGTGCACGGGGAGTCACAGGAGAGAAGGGAAGTCTTCCCCTTCTCCCCTGGTCACGCCTCAAAACACACACCCCTCTGATCAATGGTTACTGGAAAAATCGAATCCATGAGCACAGAGGAAAAAAAATAGTTCTTGTTCCTGCCCCTAAGCAGGAATCAGATGGGTCATAACTATGGTTGAGAAGGGCTTTGCTCGAGTACTAACCCAATCACACTCTTCACAAAAGTACACCGGCAGGAAAAGCTACTTGACCAGTGAGGCTATTTAATGACCACCGGAAATAAAGTGCAATCAGGGGTCAAGACAAAGCATACATTTTTAGCTTATGTCTTTCCCAAAGAAGACTTTAGATATCTAAAAAAGATAAAGATATCTAAAGATAAAGACTTTAGATATCTCCATGTCACCCACCAGGAACTTTCAGAAGGATAAGATGCAATAGTAATAAAAATGCAGGATATTTTGAAGCCAGTTTTCAGACTAGATGGAGGAGGCACCTTTGGCAATATTCAGGTGATGCCTGTGGGAAGAGTGGAAGAGTGCAGTCACACGTCACCAGAAGTGTTTAATCTGTTCCTCTGTTAGGAGTACACACAGTTAGAGCTCCAGTTTGGTACTAGGGCTGAGCCTCTGCAAATAGTGGGACATGTCAGACCCCGAAGCAGACATCCCCCACCCCTTGGACACAAGCTGGGACTTCCTGGAATGTGACTGCCAGGCAGTCAAGGTCGGAAGCCACCTGTGTCATCTTGGGCAAATGACTGAAGCACTCTGTGCCTCTGTGTCCTCCTCTGTAAGATGGAGATGATGAGAGGCCATTGGATACCACTCAAGGAGTAAAGCAACTCGAATAATGCTTGGCCCAGAAGAAGTGATTGGTGGTCATGCACTGGAAACAGTTCTGTTATTTTTGGTCCTCAAGGGAAGACAAAAATGGAGCCAAGGAAGGCAGGAAATGATCCTAGAAAGGTCCAGGAGGATGGGAGCAACCAAACCAGGGTTGGCAAGGGTCCTACAAATAAATCATGTCTACAGCACACCTGCTGAGTGGTCATCCTGTGCTGTGAGAGCCAGCCAAGCCCAGTGTGAACCTTCAGTCAGGGAGAACAAGGTTTGGAGGAGGTGGGGCTGTGGCCCAGAACAACCCGGAAGGGACAGATGGAGAGCACACCACTGTGGACTACCCACTGGGCACGAGAACTAGGAGGCGGCCTTCGAAGACGTTCTCTGACGCTTGAGACGTGGGGATTTGGACAGTAGGAAAATAAGATAGTACAGCATTCAGAAGGTACTGAGTGAAAAGGGATTTCAGGAAATTTGAGATTCAATTATGAAAGTCAGAGCTAACCTGACTTTGGAACTTGCGGATTTCGGCATGGATATCTAAAATCAAGAGGAGATGAAGGCCTTCATGCTTTCATGCCTCCATGCCTCTATCACGGACGAAACAAAAATGGTTTTACTCAAGTCAACTAAGTGCCACGTGATTCAGTACAGCTCTTCAAACCCAACAAGTAGTTGCTGCAATCTGTAAGAGGCAAATGTGCTGGACTCTCCACAACACACGGTGGGCAACCCCACATCACACTCTCAAGAGCTTCCATCCTCGCCTCTGTCCTGTAGGCAGAGGTAAGACAAACTCCAGTAAAAGATTGAGTGCCATCCATGTTGTTTTTGAAAAGGAGAGACCAGCAAAGCACTTTGGGGATGAAAAATCGTGCTCCTGGGAGTGTCAGGGTGGGGGCAATCAGGGTGGGCCAGCAAAAGCAGGAAGGCACGTCTAGTTTCCCTGGAGTGGGTGTTACAGGAGTGGGGGAAAATGAGACCCAGCAGATGGCTTGGAAGTGACAAGGGTCTGGGGCACCAGGGGCTGGAAGAGCTGGAAGACATGCAGGCAGCCGTGCTTGAAGTGCCTGAGGGTGAAGGGGATGTGGGGCCTGATGGGGGTTGTGCTGCCCCTGGGAAGAAGCGGGAAGTCTAGTGATGGGGGAGCTGTTGACAGTTGTGCATATTTCAGGGTCTGGGGTGGGGCTGGGAGGGCTGTCTGGGGTCAGGCTGCAGGTCTGAGGTCATAGGGGGCTCCGTGATAGGGAGTGACTACCCTCCTCTGTCCGGCAGATCGAGGCCTGGGAACAGGAGCAGCTGAGCCAGCCTGTCTGTTTTGACTACTGCTGCATCGACCAATCCCCCTTCCAGCTGGTGGAGCAGACGTCCCTGCACAAGGCAAGCGCTTGCCCTCAGACTGCTCCCGGCCGCAGAGGGCAGGGGAGGCCCGGGCGGACACGTGCTGACCCGCTGCTCTTTCCCCGCAGACCCACACGCTCTTCTCGCTCCTTGGCCTCCACCTTGCCTATGTGACCAGCATGGGGAAGCTCAGAGGCGTGCTGGCATTGGAGGAGGTAAAGGTGGCATGTCCCGTTTGAGCAGCACAGGATAAGTAAGGGTGTGGGGAGGGGATGGTTTAACATCTGGGTGGTCCCCCACATTTCCCTCTCTGTTTGTCATATGGAGACAGGATGCAGGGTGGGGGGGAGCAGGTGGCGGGTGGAGGGGGCTGCCCCCACCATCTTCCACAGAATGGGGGCTTGGGAGGAGGGTTCAGGGCAAGAGTCACGGGTTCCTGTGTGTGCTCGTGCTCGGGCAACGGCCGTGAAAAAGAGGGCAGAGATGGGACATGGCTGAAGGACGCCTGAAGTCATGAAGGAAGGGGCCTTGTCAGAGGAGCTTGAGATTCCTGGTTCTGCAGGTGGGCCTGGTCCCCAGGCCTCTTTACTTGCCACTCCACATCCTTCCTTCCGGTGCTCCTTGTGCGAATCTGCTCTTCTCTCCGGCCTGCTTCCTCTCACACCCATCTTCTTTCTCTTCCCACTTTTATCCCCTCCCTCTCCCCACCAGCTGCAGAAGGCCATCGAGGGGCACACCAAGTCTGGGGTGCAGCTCCGCCCTCCCCTGGCCAGCTTCCGGAGCACGACTTCCACTCGGAAGAATCCGGGAGGCCCACCCCCTCCCACCGAGGCCTGGAGCCTGCCTGAGGATGGAACTGGGGCTCCTGCCTCCCCAGAGCCCCCCGCACCCTCCCCCTCCCCAGCTCCCTTGCTCTCTGAGGCTCCAGCCAAAGTGGAGGGTGAGCTGGAGGAGCTGGAGCTGGGAGAGAGTCCAGGGCTGGAGGAGGAGCTCGCTGACATCCTGCAGGGCCCAAGTCTGCGATCCACGGATGAGGAGGACGAGGACGAGCTGATTCTTTGACGGCCTCCAGGATCTCCTCTTAAAGACCGTTCCGGGGCCCAGGCCAGAGGCTGGACTTGTGTGTCAGGGGTATGTCCTGAAGTTGGAGACCTCACACCATCGCCCTGGCCCCTTCTGGGAATCTTAAAATGTGATAGTGATAGTCCGCTATTTAGGCCCTGTGCCCCCCATCTGGACAGGCAGGAGGTTCTGGCCCCAGTGAAGGACCTGATACTCCACAGGGCTTCCCGAGTCCCCCTGGTCTGTGAGTGGGAGACACCCTGCCTCTGCCGGCCTCGGCCTCCCCTCAGCCCCCACAGTCCCTTGGTCTTCTTGTTCCGGCACCTTCCTAGCACCTTCCTGGCTTTGCCCCGTGTCCGCCAGTCTCCACGGGGGGAGGCCCACAGTGACTGTGGCCTGGGGGGAGATGGGAGAAACTCATGGCCTCGTGGGCTGATGGCCCAGGATACACTCAGGAATAATCCACACGCCACTCTCAGAGCCCCCAACCTCGTTCTCCCACTTACAGCCGCTCCCTGATATTTGCCTCCTCCTCCTCCATCCTGGCTCCCACTACCTGCCGCCAGGCAAGGGCCAGTCCCCTAGCTCCCCTGGCCGGGATATAGGCAGCCCGCAAGAGAAAAGGTCTCTGTGCAGGAAGCAGGTGTCTTGCTGCCCAGCGTTCATGCCTCCTTCAGGCACAAATCCGCCCCATCTCACACCAGGCATGGCTTCCTCGCCCTCCAGGTCCCAGGGCACTCCTGGGAACTAACCCTCACCTCCCCACGGTCCTCCCCGATCTATCCTGCCCAAGGGTCAGGTGTGCCCTCCAGCTGCTGGGGCCAGGGCTTCTCCCACCAAGACCGAGGCTCAGGGCAGCCAGGCCACTGGGTCTCTCAGCCACCAGCCCTACTGAGACTAGTTCTTTGTGTTCGTCTTCTAGAGGTGGACAGATGGGGGTTCAAAGTCAACATGGCAGGCCCCTTTGATGCTTCCCATGCTCGGAAGTCAGAGGCCCTCCTCCCCAAATCAGCGACAGGATGCCTGCCGCTGGCCTGCCTTTCCTATGAGGTGGTCCCAGGTGCTCTGAGTCCCCAGAAGCCCTCATTTCCACACCCACAGCTCCCCTGCTCCCTCCTTTTGTGCTCCGTCCAGTTGTGTAGTTTTACCCCCTGTCTGACATCCTCCTGCCTCCCCTCCCCTATGCCCAGGCTCCATCATCCCCCAAATAAGACACTCATAGTCAGAGGTGCCACCACATTCTGTTTAGTACCATTGAACACAGCCTGTCGCCCTCCAACATGACATCCCTTCCACCTCCCCAGGCCGAGAGAGAGAGGGTGCAGCCTGGAGAGGGGGACTGGCAGTGGGCATTTGAGCCCATGCCCATGTGTATATAATCTATAATATTTATATATATATATTTATATATAATTCTCTCTGTAATATATGTCATAGAATCTCTCTTGGGCCTGGGGTGGGAATGTCACATTAAGAAAACATGCTAAGACTGGCCATAAAAATGGATATTTCCCAGACCTGGAAGACAGAGTATGGGACGTGGAGGTGAGGGCAAAGAGAAGGTCATACGCTCATTCACCAAGAGCCCCTCCCAAGCACAAGGGTAAGAAGGGAGGCGTAGGGGGAGGAGGGCCAGTGGAAGGGGAGGAATGGGAAATTTGGATTTTTCTTTAATAAAGTGATTTGAAAACGAAAGTGCATCCCCCCTCCCCCCGCCCCCCCCAACCAAAGGAAAATCATTTAGCAAGAGCAGTTTCATTCACAAGAATATAAAAACAGCCCTGTTCCGGGACTGTTGAAAAACGTGCTGCACAGCCTTTAACCCCAAAGGAAAAGCGACCCTCCCCCACCCCCCCAGCCTCTTCCTGCACATGCCCCTCCCCTCCCCCTAGAATAGGCTATAAGCAAACCCCATGCACCCTGCCCCCAGCACCAGAGAGGCAGTTCCTCCCCGCAGAAGAGTCCTAAGAGGGTCCCAGGCCAGCTCCTCGGCTCTTCTCCCTCTTCAGAGCGGAAAACGCAGGCCCCCACCTGACGTGAGGTCCGCGAGCCCCCTCCACGTGTAAAATCGGCTAGACTCCCTCACAGCCTCAGCCACTGCTGCAGGGACCATTTGGCTTCCTCGGGGAAGGGAGGGAGGGGGCAAGAACGCTGCTTTGGTCCACCTTTCTCAACTCCACAGGCCCTGAGCAAAAAGGAACTGTAATGAATGAACCTGCTGGATTGGATGTCCACCGTGGTCTGGGGGCAGAACGTAGGCACGGAGGGGATGAGACGAAGAGAAAAAAGATGCTACACTGAGACAGCAGGTGGCACAGGGCGAAGGAACAGGGACCCGTGGCAAGAGGGGACCATGAGCATGCAAAACCCAGACGACCCACGGCAGGAGGGCCAGCAGCCAGTGAGGTCACGCCAGGCGGCCAGGCCACCGCCCTAGGTCACCCCCCGCCCGGCCACCCCCCACCCCACCCCAGCTGCTAGCTGCCAGGTCCTGCAGCCTCCTGAACCCCATCACGTGACCAAACACAAAGCAAGGTCTTCCGTTGAGACAGCTGTGGACAAGGCGACTTGGCCTCCCCACACACACCATGCCCACTCCTGGGTCCTCCAAAGTCCCACCCCTGGCCTCGGCTGCATTGTAGGAGCACGTGGGGATGAAAGTGTGAAGTCTTTGAGGGTGGGGGCATAGAGGGACAGTAACCCCCTACCTCTCAACCTCCTCATTCCCGAGAAACAGAAGTCTGGTGGGGTGGGGAGGGGACAGTTCTGCCCAGGGTCTGGGAAGGGGTGACAGGTGCTCCCCTCCTGGCAGAGGGTAAAGTGGCAGGACCCCTGACGAAGCGTGGGCAGGACACAAGGCCTTGGAGCTGGAGCCTTAGTTGGGCACGAGGAAAGAGGGAAGGCGACGATGCAGCTCTCAGCTTCTCTCCTACCCAGTCTCCCTGTGCCACCGCAGCGGGGCGGGGCAGTGTGCCAGCCAGCTCCACAGCTGTGGCGTCCTGGCTCTCCCCGTCCCCTGCTGTCAGGATCTCTCAGAAGTGCTGCGGCGGCCCTCACCACAGCGCAGCCGAGCCGGGTGTGGGAGGACGAGCCGATTCAGGGGCCTGTGCCTCACTGTCACCGGTCCTGGAAGGAAGGATCCTCGACTCTCCTCTCTTTCCCCACAGCAGGCCCGGGAGGGAGGGGGAACACCTGCGGGGGGGCCCTCTTTGGAGTCCTGGGAGAAGCTGAAGAAGGGGCAAAGGAGCCGAGCGCCCACACCGCTCCTCAGAGAACAGCCCCCCTGGCCGGGGCCTGACAGCACCGGACTCCTCCCTCCACCCCACTCAACCCTGAGTCCCCAAGAAGTTATAAAAATGTAGAAAAGGCAAAGAGAAAAGTGTAAACAGCTCCAGAGAATTAAAGGGTGGATGGAGGGAGACACAGCCCTCATGCTTCCCCTTTTGGCCAGGACACCTGCATCCTGTGTCACCCCCTCAGGGCAGGAGACAGAAGAAGGCAGAAAAGGGGAGCAAGAGCTGGAGCAGCCAGCCCCGGCTGGGCCTTCCCCGGACCCTCGGATCCCGCCTCCAGCTACGGGAAGTGTGATCCTGGAACAGCGGCCGTTCTGGTTGTCCTCGGTGACCTTCTGGTGTCCTCAGTGACCTTCTGGTCTCGGGGCAGGCCTTGACAGAAAGAATCGCGGCTGTGTCCTTGGGCGTCCCAGCTGCAACGTCCACCTCCCCCATGACTCCTGATGTCAGAAGCCAATTTTTCGCTGAGGGCAGACTCTCTGCCCTCTAAGGACACGTGACGTGAGGTGGCTCCCCCTGTGCCCGTCGAGCCGTACCAACAGCCCCCGAGGTCTGTTCCTCAGAGCCGGGATGAGCTGGGGCCACGGCCAGAGAAAACACGGAGTCGGGAAAAGCAGGAGAAACGCGGAGAAAGGCGGCCTTCCCACAGCCACGGCCGAGGCTCCCGGAGCCGAGTCAGAGTGAAGAGCTGGGGTCCGGTCGACGGCCACAAGCCGCCCGAGCTTCACCAGCACAGGCCCCGAAGCCTGCGGCTAAGCCCGTGCACAGCCATCTGTTGGCCTGGGCCTTGGTTCCCGGCCCCGTGCTTCCTGCAGCACAAGCCTGGATAAAATCCCACAGGCTCCCCGTTCTCCTGGTGAGGACTGGCAGCTCCTGGGTCCCTCGCGGTCTTCTGCCCGGGTCTCAGCTGTACTGCTGGGGGGAGGGAGGGTATTGTTGCAGCCATGCCCCTCAGGTGGGAGTGGAAGGCCGGGTGCCGAGTGGGAGGAAGCTAGTTGTTAGCCTCACCCTCCTCCTCATCAAAGGATTGCACACCTGAGGATGTGACATCAGACACCTTCCGGCTGAGAACAGTCGACATCTCAGGGTCTTCTCGTGGGGAAAGGGACTCCAGGTCCCGGCATCCTGCGTCCTCTTCCTCCTCAGGGGCCAACGGCCTCTTCTCCTCCTCAGCAGGGCCCCTTGCCAGGTCCACTCCAACCACCCCCGGAGCCCAGTCAGTGTCTGATCCCAGCAAAGGTGGAGGCTCCTGTGCAGAGTATCCGGAAGCAAGTTGGGAAGGCCCCATTTCGTGCAAGCTAGGCTGTGAGTCATCAAATGCAGGACCAAGATAGGATCCTGTAGCCGGAGAGGCAATGAGGGACTGGTCGCTGGCTTCCCAGGCATCCGATGACCCCAGACAGTACATGCCCTGGGACACGTAGGAGTGAGGCCATCCGTCCATGGGCGCTTGAGCAAGGGCATCTGTAAAGAGAATCACAGAAGTCAGCGGGGTTACAGAGCATGAAAGGCGGCAGCAATAGTGCAGACAACGGAGTAGGCGGGGGGATGGGGGGGTGGGGGGGAGCGTAGGAAAGCTGAGACGGACAGAGTCGTAGAAGAACACACAGGAATGGAAGTAGCCCAGTTAAGCTGGGGAGGCCTCTTGGGCCTCAGAGGGGCCATCCCTCACCTTGACTCTCCATCAGCTCCTGGTAGTTGTCACTGTAGTTGCAGCCCAGGGGCTCCTGGGCCGAGTTGACACTCATGTCCTCACCATCCATAGAAGACCAGGCCATGAGTGTGGCCTCGGAGATGGCAAACTGTTCCATGACACCTACGAGAAGAAATGTAGTTGGCACAAGATACCCCTGGGAACCCTTAGACACGTGCACGGTGGAGGGCGACATCGGGGCAGCGCTGTTCAATAGAAAGACCATGCAAGCCACTTGTGCAATTTAAATTTTCTTGTAGCCATAGTACAGAAAATTTAAAAGAAACAAGTGAAACTAATTTTTATAAATATCTTATTTAACCCTATATATATATATTAGATGATCTTTCAACATGTAATCCATGTGACAATTATTAATGAGATGTTTCACATTATTTTATTCGTACGAGTCTTTGAAATCCAGTTGGTATTTCATACTGAATCTCCATTGAGATGAGCCACATTTCAAGTTCTCAGATGCCACGTGTGGCCAGTGGCTACTATATCTATGGGACAGCATGCACTTCGCATACACCCCCAAACAAGGCAAAACAGTGTGGGACGGTCCAGAAGGTCAGATCAAGGATTCTTAGCAGATAGAGTTGAGGGGTCTTCTGGTGAGCTATCCAAAGGGACTGAAATGAGGAATTTCCAGGAGTTGATCTCCAGAAGCTCGTAAGAATGTTAGCTAATACTAGGTAGTCAACGGCAGAGGAATCTAAATGAGAGGGCTCAATTTCAACAGAGAATCCCCCAGGGAACACCATGGGCTTGTAGGTCCACTGTGGTATCAAGACGAAAGTTCTAGGAATTGGAAAAGAGAAGGAAGGGAGGATAGACTAGGGAGCCTGGGTAGCCTTAGGGGTCCCCATTCTAGTCAAAGCCGGACGTTGAAGCTTCCATTGCCAGCTGCCCTGAACTACCCCCTACGCACTACATGTTTGTCTCCCCTCCCCACTGATCCTCCACCATCCACACCGCCAACACAGAGATGCCTCTCTTCTCTTCTAGATCTATCATTCTTCCCAAGTCTGTTATTGAGACCTGCAATAGGGGCTTGGTCGCCGTGGTAGGTACGCTGTATGCCTGTCTCCTAGCAACTCCACTGTCCTCTTCTGTATAACACGCTCTCCTTACTCAGACCCCCCAATCTTCTCGTGGTTGGTTGTCACAAGTAATGAGCCACGTAAGTGAATGAATCCACTACAGCAATGTGCTGAGGGGCAAGGTCTAGAAGGGATTTTCCCAGTGCCTCTTCTTCTTTTTCCTCAAGAGACATGGATAGAAGGAGGGACTTTCAGTGTCCAAGGCCCCTGACTTTTTGTCCTATACCGATAGTCCTATACCGATGTGGGAGAGAAGGCACCTGGAACAGGTGGACCTTCAGTCCCATGTAATTCTTAGTTTCTGACATGATAATAAAAATAAGTTGGAGGCCACTTACCCGGATCAATCAAAGTTCTTGATATCAGAGCTGATGGCGAAATTAAGTCTTATGGTCATCATATGCCTAGAGCCAATCCTGCCATAGGGGATCAGGCTGGAAGGTCAGTCTCTGACCATCCTGAAAACGCGTCTCTGGAGGGTCCCCGGAATAAGTACCTGCTAGGAAACGTGCCTCCTTCTCACCATCGCTGAGGTCGGAGTAGGCGTCTGTATCTCTGCGCACCGCCTCATGGCTGTGTTGCGGCTGAATGGCTGGTGCCTTCCCCCAGCCCTGCCACTCAATCATGTGGGCCACCCGGCCTTGCCCCATGGCTGTGGGCTTCGTCACATGGTCCTTCATGCTGCGAGAAATCCCTGAGGGGCCAGACATTCCCCTCCAGAACAGCACACGATACCCATACAAGATCCACCCCAGGTCCCCACCCACGACCCACGGGACTCCATTCAGTGGAGGAGCTCCATACGAGGGGTAGACTGGACAGGAGGGCTTTCCAGAAAGGGTAAATAGGTCAGGGACGGGGGTCTTCTTTAGGCCTCAAGGAGCAAGGAGACTGAGACCAGGAGGGGGTCGGTATTCTCCTGTCTGGATGCATCCCCAGGTAGGGAGTCTCACCTGAGAAGGATGACTTGGCCAGGGCCCCGATGCCATAGGCGTTAGAGTTTCTCTTAAGCTTCGGAAGAATAGAAGTGGTGTCCTCCATGGAGAGCTGGAAGAGGGACGGTGGGAGGAGGGGCAGAGGGGAGTTCAGGGTTTCTGGGAGGAAGGGACTGAGCGAGGGCAGGTGAAAGGGAACCCTTACACCAAGGAGACCCAAGGATGCTTATCCCCCAACTACCCTTGAAAATATGGGGGATCGGTAGGGAATGTGAGGGCTCGGGGAGCACTGCATTCTGTGGCAGATCTAAGGGAGGATGTGAGAGGAGCTAGGATGCACTGGGGTGGGGGTGCTGGGGGAAGCTGCACTCACATTGATGCCATCCCAGGAGAAATCAGTTCGGGTTTGCTGTGAGGAGAGAGCAAAGGGAGTGGGGATCCCAGGGACTCCCAGGAATGCAAGTAGCCCCCACCCCACCCCCATCCCAGGGACTTCCAGAAGTGTCTGAAGTAGAGAGGTTTTTCCTCGGCTTAATTTAGGGGATTAGGATCTCAGTGTGGAACATTTGGCCGTGTTTTGAGGAAAGTAGGAGAAATGTTCTGTAAAAGCGTCCACTCTGAAGGGGTGTTTGGGCTGTTCTCTTGGAATTTAAGAAAATAATTCAAGGATCAGGCAAACTGGGAGACTTTGTTCACCTTGGTTTCTGTTTTTTGTTTGTTTATTTGTTTTTTTAAAGTCCTTTGGTTAGGGGCTCCTGGGTGGCCCAGTTGGTTAAGCGTCTGCCTTCAGCTCAGGTCATGATCTCGGGGTCCTGGGATAGAGCCCCACATAGAGCTCCCTGCTCAGTGAAGAGTCTGCTTCTCCCTCTCCCTCTGCCCTGCCCCTTGCTCACTCTCTCTCTCTCTCAAATAAATAAATAAAATCTTAAAAAAAAAAAAAAATCCCTAGGGCGCCTGAGTGGCTCAGTCGGTTAAGTGTCTGCCTTTGGCTCAGGTCGTGATCCTGGGGTCCTGGGATGGAGTCCTGCATCGAGTCCCACATCAGGCTCCCTGCTCCATGGGGAGCCTGCTTCTCCCTCTCCCTCAGCTCCTCCCCCTGCTTGTGCTCATGCTTGCTTGCTCTCTGCCTCTCTGTCAAATACATAAATAAAATCTTTTAAAAAATAAAATAAAGTAAAAGTCCTTTGGTTAGGGGGCTGCTGGGCATGGGTCCTCACCTCGGTGGAGGGCCGGTGAAGGCTGCTCCCGTGCAGTGAGCTGGTGCTGTCCATGTGGATCTGGTCGACATCCTTCAGGCCCTTCCAGTCCACTGCAATCACCTCATTCCCTGAAGTGGCCACAGGGTCATTAGTTGCTCTACCGTCAGCCCCCCCATCCCCACACCCCCGCAAAAGGCCCCTCCAGGCCTCAGAGGACAGCCCCTTCAGCCACCACTCCTTCTGATAGCACATTTCCCTTTACATCCCTACTCTCCCCCAGGTTTTGGTAGGACAAACCGTTATGCTGAGCCAAAATATTCCCTTTGAGCTCAACCAAGAATAGCACATTCACAGAGAGTGTTATATGGCCTTATTTGTTGTTATTTAAGTGGAGGGGTCAGTGGTTGGGTTTTACCCGGAAAACAGTTCTTTATTCTGTCCTGAGGAATCTCTGAGGGTTCCTATATGGGAGTATAGGGCAGCTGTGCCTTTCATCCATGATGTTTCTAGAAAGAAGGGCAGCACTTCTTTCCATATAGGTAAGCTTCCCTATATGTGGGCTTTATGATTCGTATCTTGGAGCTGGTGCATCTGTGTGATGGTGGGGTTAGAGGCAGGACTGGGGCATGTTCACCCAGAAACGGTGATTGGAGAGAAAGCAAAGAATGAGATGAGATGCCATCATTTTCCCTGACTGCTGGGGGACCAGGGATGGATGGAAGGGGAGCCAAGGGGGACAGAGGATGGGGGGGGGGGCGGTGGGGAGAAGGGGAATTTTTAAACTAGGAACTAAAAGAGCAGGCATTCAAGTCATGCCTGGAGAGCTGGGGGCTGGAGGACCATGGTAATTGTTTGGGTGAAGCCAGAGCCTGGGGCCCAGGCAGCTGCTGGCAAGAGGGCAGGGTGGTGCCTCTCCTGGGAGGTTGGGAAGAGCCACTGCTGGGAAGACACTCAAGCATCAGATGGCTCTGGAACCATCTGACCTTACAGATCCCCCCTGCACACGGAGTTTTGTGATTCTGAATTTCGGGCCAGGGGTCCGCTCTTGAGAAGGGGTGAACTGCGGGGGTTTCAAGCATGGGGAGGCACGCAGCTCTCATCCACACAGCCAGGGCAAAGGGACTGTGATTAGTGGGTGGGAAGGAGGTAGGGCCCCTCCTCAGTGAGCCCCTCTCCCTCGGGGCTGCAGGGGAGTGATGAGGGGGCAGAGCAGGGGCCATGGCTGGAGGGGAAGAGGACCTAGGGACCCCTGGGCCGAGCCGGAGAGAGCAGGAAGGGGGCAGACGCGGGGGGTGGGGGGGGGCGGGGGGGGGTAAGGGAGGGAGGAGGGGGGCCGGGCAGGGGCGAGGGGAGGGCGAGGTGGCCTTTGCAGGGGAGGCAGAGCTGAGTCAGAGCCCCGAGGGGCGGGCAGGGGGAGAGAGAACCCCAGGAAGAGGTGAAGGCAGAGAGGGGAGCATCCATGGAAATAAATCGGGTCTCCGAGAATCAGGCTTCCGGAGAGTGAGTTTGTTTGTGATGATAATAATAATACTACTAATAATAACAATACGAATTATTCTCCCAGCCTGAGGTCACTGGGTCGTGTAGGCGGGAGAAACCGGGAGTTGGAATGGGGGAACGTTGGGGGTTTGGGGAGAGGGTTGGACTAAATCGCGGAGCCGGGAGCGTGGAGGGGGTGCGCGGGGTGGGGGTAAGGGGGTGGGAGCAAGGCAAAGGCCGGGGGCAGACCCCGTGGGGGGCGCGGTGCCCGCCCCCCGCCCCCCCCCCCCCGCCCCGGGCCCGGGTAGACAGCAGGCGGCCCCGCGCCGGCCCCCGCCGACAGGTGCAGGTCCGGCCCCACCCTCCGGGAGCCCGTCCCCGCCCCGCCCCGCCCCCGCCCCGCGCCCCCGGGCCTCCCCCCCCCCCGCCCCGTTTGTCCGGGCGTGGACCCGGCTCCGGTCCCCGAGGCCCCGAGCGCATCCCGCCCCCGCCCCCGCCCCCGCCCCCGCCCCGGAGGGAAGGTGCACGTGAACAAAGCGGCTCGGGGGAGGCAGGAGCGACAGAAAAAGGCCACGAGAGAGAGGGAACGAGGTGGGAGCGGCGCACCCGGGCCGGACGGGGGCGGGGGGTGCCCGAGGGGGAGGCCGGGGAGCTGGGCGGCTGCCCTGAGGGGAGGGGGGCGCCGGGGGAGGCGGGGGCGAGGCGGAGGGCCTGGCGGCGGCGGGCGCGGGGCCGCGGAGTGGGAGCGGGGCTGCTGGAGACGGGATGGAGGGGGCCGCGGGGGGCGGGGGGCACGGGAGCCGGCCGGGGGGAGGGGGAGGGAGGAGGGGGAGGGGAGGGGAGGGGAGGGGAGGGGGCCGCCCCCGCCCCCGCCCGCGCCCGCGCCCGCGCCCGCGCCGCCGCGGTACCCACCCACGGTCCGGGAGCCGATGCAGCCCATGGCTCGGGCGCCTCCGGGGCCGGGCGCTCACCGCCGCGGGGCGGGCGCCGGGGGCCGCACCGGGAGCCGCGCCGCCGCCCCAGCCGCTCTGCAGCGCCGCGGCTGTCTCCGCGCGGCTCCGCTCCCCCCGCCCCTCTCCATCCCTCCCCGCCGCCGCCGCCGCCGCCGCCGCCGCCGCCGCCGCCGCCGCCGCCGCCGCCGCCTGGCTCCCCCGCCCCGGCTCGGCTCGGCTCGGCTCGCTCGGCGGGCGGCCGCGGGGAGGGGGCGGCCCGGGGATTGGCTGCGCGCGGCGCCTCCGCCCCCGCCCCCGCCCCCGCCCCGCCCCCGCCCCTGCCCCGAGCTCCCCGCGCGGGGGCTCCCCGCGGGCCCCGGCCGGGCTGGCTCCGGGGGAGGGGCGGGGTGCGGGAGCCCGGGGCACCCCGCGGGGTGCGGCTGCTGGAGGCCGAGGCTCTGCCGGGATGCGCGGGGGGCGAGGGCGGGGGGGGCCGCGGCCGGGATGCGCGGGGGGCGGGGGGGGGGGGCCGCGGCCGGGATGCGCGGGGAGCGGGGGGCCGCGGCCGGGACGCGCGGGGGGCGGGGGGGGCCGCGGCCGGGATGCGCGGGGAGCGAGGGCGGGGGGGGCCGCGGCCGGGATGCGCGGGGGGCGGGGGGGGGCCGCGGCCGGGACGCGCGGGGGGCGGGGGGGGGGCCGCGGCCGGGATGCTCTGGGGGCGGGGGGGGGGCCGCGGCCGGGATGCGCGGGGGGCGGGGGGGGGCCGCGGCCGGGACGCGCGGGGGGCGGGGGGGGGGCCGCGGCCGGGACGCGCGGGGGGCGGGGGGGGCCGCGGCCGGGACGCGCGGGGGGCGGGGGGGGGCCGCGGCCGGGATGCTGGGGGGCGGGGGGGGCCGTGGCCGCCTGGCTCCGCAAACACGTGTTTTCCTCCGGGCCGCGTCCCGACGGTCAGATGCGGCCGCGGCCACGCGGTTCCCCGCGCACCGTCCGGCCCCCGCGAGCGGGTCGCCGAGTCCCGGCGAGGGAACGGGAAACTCGCGGGGGGGTGCGCCTGGGGCAGGTCGCCCCCGGGCCTGATCCCCGATCGGGGGTGCGGGCCTGCAAGGACACAACTCGGTCCCAGTTGCAGCGAAATAAAAATCAGGACTGACTGGAAGCACAGTTGTAAGCCCAGTTGAACTTTCTGAGCCTTGATCTCCTCTGATAGGTGACCGCAGGGATGTCCGAAGCAGCCAAGACAGCAGAGGACTGCCCCCCCCCCCCCCAAGGAGTCAGGCAGGTACCGAGTGAGGGCCTGGGGGGTGAGAGACTGAGAGAGTGACCTCCGCGGCAGGGCTCAGGTGGGCAGCATCCCCACCGCGGCACCAAGTGAAGTCCAGAAAAGTCACGCAAGAAAGGGCCTGGGGACTTGTCTAAGCAGCACCCCCAACCCAAAAGTGTGACAGAGCAGACCTAGTCTGCACCAGTGACGGCAAATGCTAAACCGGGCTCTGCTCCCAGGAATCCCAAGTGTGGGGTGCGGGCGTGTAACCGGACAAAAGATCCAGTCTCCCCGAATCCGCCTTTTAACCCTTTAGGGTCTGAACCGGGAGCTAAACTTTAGGGTGGTAACCACTATGTTCTGCGGAATCCCAGACGAGAGGTGCTAGCGAGGATGCTGATAATGTCCCTGCAGACCTAAGGGATGGAATTGTGGAGAGAGAACTGATCTTTGATCTCTGTGCACGAAGAAATAAACCAAACCTGCATATGTAAAACCACGAGAGAGAAGAGGGCCTAGTCAGTAGATCTGCCGGGATTTGAATCATCCAGAATGATTCGTGGCAAGATCAGATACCTTATTTTGACGGTGAGAAGAATGAGCAAATATTCCTCCCCCCCCCCCCCATATTTACTCTTGTTGGATATCCAAAAGAGGCGTCAGGAGGTTTCTGCCCTCCTGGAATATATTGCCTAGCCGCAAAGGAAAGAACAGGGAAGAGTGGGAGAAAAAGAAGAAGGGGGCGTGGAGGAGAGGAAGGAGA
Organism: Canis aureus; assembly: GCF_053574225.1. Lineage (NCBI taxonomy): Eukaryota > Metazoa > Chordata > Mammalia > Carnivora > Canidae > Canis > Canis aureus. The sequence goes on from NC_135625.1 coordinate 62,146,934, forward strand.
AGAAACAGCCTCCAATGCTACAGCAGCGCCACTCGACCCCTGTTGTTTGTGGCGAGAAAGCACTGACGGGAATATCCAGCCATCCAAGGCTGGGTTTATCCAAATGATTGAAATCAAGTCCACACAAGGGACCTCGGGTCCTGAAGACTCATCATGGTTCCCATTCTGCCTTAAAGGTATTTCCGGAACCAGAGAAAAACAGAATATCAGAGGCACAGCACTGGCCTGCTTTCTTTCTGCTTCTGGTACAGGATCCTCTTACTTCTCACCATTGAGAGGCATTCTTTCCCAGCCTCTTTGCCATCTTCTGAGCCAAGGTCAAAGATTCCAGTTCTGATATGAATAGGAACAACCTTTCCGGAGGACGATTTGACAGTACTGATCAAAAAAAATCTTTAAAATATGCATTGCTGTTGTTGCGACATTACTGAATTGTGACACAGCTATTCCATTTATAGAAATATTCTAGGGGAATAAAAATAGAACGTGGACAAAGAATTAATCTACAGCACCCATCAGAGCACTATTGACATAATGATGAAAGATTGTACACAACCCACATGCTCAAACCTGGGGATTAATGAAATACATTAGGGTATATGCTTATAACAGAATATATGTAATATATGGTAATATTTTATAATTGAACAATTATAATATTTTATAATTGTTGACAAATTATTCATGATATATTGTGACATTAAAAAGAAGCAGGCTGTAGTATAAAAATGAGAAGATATCAATGTTTGTTGGAAAATCACATACACGCATTCTCCTGCCTTTTGTCAGGCTTTCCATCCCAAGTAATTTATGGGATTCCCTGAGGAAAGCCTATGTTTTACAGATGCCCAGGCTCACTCATCAGTTAAGTTTGGCCCTCAGTAAAACCACAATATTAATGAGTCTATTTCCAAACTCAAAATAGAGGACTTTGCCCCAGTGTAGCATTGGTACTTCCTGATGGTCCCCTTTAGAACATGACAGGGTGGAAGGGTGTTTCCCCCTTCTCTGTGGTTGCTGTTTCGTGCCCCCAATCTCCTATGGATGGATCTTGGACAGAAGGAACAGAACCAAGTTCAGAAACAGTACCGTCTAAGGGTGCCTGGGTTGGTTAAGCGTATGACTCTTAACCCAGGTCTTGATCTCGGGGTTGTGAGTTCAAGCCCCACGTAGGGCTCCACAGTGGGCATGGAGCCTTGAGAGAAAGAAAGAAAAAAAAAAGAAAGAAAGAATGGAAGGAAGGAAGGATGGAAGGAAGGAACTAAAATAGGGACTCTAGGGGCACTTGGGTGGCACAGTCGGTTAAGCATCTGACTCTTAGTTTTGGCTCAGATCATGATATCAGGGTCATGACATCAAGCCCCGTGTCAGGCTCCCTGTTCAATGGGGAGTCTGCTCCAGATTCTCTCTCTCTCTCTCTCCCTCTCTCTCTCTCTCTCTCTGCCGGTCTCCCAGCTCGCTGTCTCTTTTAAATAAATAAATAAACCTTAAATAAAATAAAACAGGGACTCTTGTCCCAGGATCCATGGGCAGAATCTAAATTCCCTAACCTTGGTTGGGAAAACTTACATTTTTATGTTCATTGGCTTGTAACTGAAATTCTCCTTGTCCTTCTGGTATGCATATAGGCTGCAAAGCACAGCGGTGTCAGAGCTGTTGTTCTGTGTCTTTACCGCCTATAAAAATTCTGGATGCTTCTATTATACAACAGTAGTTGTAGATTTCTTACAGTATCCTCTATGTTCATCACTACTTTGAGATGATGGTGTTACCGAACCTCCCTGTACATGTTCCTATTTAGTGCTTTTATAAGGAAGCAGGTATGTTACTATATCACAACTGTGTAATAACTGTTTTTTTATGTTAGTCATTTCCTTTTTATCTTTTTAAAAATATTTTATTTTTTTATTCATAAGAGACACACACACACACACACACACACACAGAGACAGGCAGAGAGAGAAGCAGGCTCCCTGCAGGGAGCCCGATGTGGGACTCGATCCCAGGTCTCTAGGATCAGGCCCTGAGCTGAAGGCACGTGCTAAACCGCTGAGCGACCCGGGCTGCCCTCCTTTTTTATCTTATTGTTTAGTATGTAGTATTATTCTCACAAGGAAGCCGTGGATTTTCCAGATTGCCAAGGGATCCAGGGCAGAAAAATGTTTAAGAATCCCGGCCTCAGGGGCCTCTGGCTGGCCCAGTCGGCCACTCTTGATCTCGGGGTTATAAATTCAAGCCCCACATTAATTGTAGAGATTACTTAAAAAAAAAAAAAAAAAAAAGAATCCTTGGCTTCTAAATATATTTTTGGTGGCGGTGGCAGTTTGGGGTGGTCTCTAATTCTGCAGGAGCTTAATAATCCTGTTAATAGTACCAACTTAAATGACCAAGCAAGGCACTTGACATCCCATTTGGAAGCCTCAGTCCTCAAGAACAAAGATATGTCCCTTTTAACTGCGGGACTAAGAGTCACACCCAAGCTCCATGCCTGCCCCCAACAAATCGAGAGGAAATTCTGAAAACATGGCAGCTTAATAAAGAATTGCTTTTGTTTTAATGGGAGACGCTAGGTCACAGTTAAGGGCAGATGAAAAGATCCAACTGAAAGGGGGGAGGTTGATTGTGCTGGGGAGGAAGATTCAGGATGGGGGGAGCGTGAATGCTAAGGCAGTCACCAGGGTGGCGCTCCAGGCTCAGGGAGGGGGACTGGGCTCCGACAGAGGAGCCCAGCTATTCCGGCAGATGGAAGGATGGAGCAGATGCCAGTAGGTTGCACGTTTGGTGTCGAGAAGAGGAGGGATTCCAATCTGATGGTGTCTGTTTTCTCCGAGACGTAGGAAGTAAGATCATCTACTAAGTCTGGGAATGGGGGAGATGGACTAAAATAATAATAGGTAATATGCAAATATCACTTAGCAGTTGACAAAGAGTTTTCGGTGTCTTCCTACAACAATCCGGGAGGGAAGTCATTATCTTAGTGTTGCAGTTGAGAAATCTGGGCGTAGAAGCCCATGAACTTTCTTTTCCCCAAAATTACCCAGCTGGAAAGAGAGAAGGAGCTGGAGCATAAACTTAGCCCTTCAAATTAAAAATTCATCCTTGATGCTGTAGGAAAACGCTTTTTGTGTTTGCTCATCTGTTTTTTAAATACTTAGAGCTACTTGGTTCGTGGTTTTATTTTTTTATTTTTTTTAAATTAGGGGTTTTATTTGATACACATTTTTTCACTCTTTTTTTTTTTTTTAGATTTTATTTATTTATTAGAGAGAGAGCACACAAGCAAGGAGGAGGGGCACAGGGAGAAGCAGCCTTCCCGCTGAGCAGGGAACTGGATGCGGGACTCGATCCCAGGACCTTGGGATCATGACCTGAGCCAAAAGCAGACACTTAACTGAGCCACCCAAACGCCCCACATTCTTCCACTCTTGTGTTTCTTTTATGAAGGTGGGGCCATAAGCTAAAGAGAGGGAAAAATCTGTCTATATTCCTAAATTTTGAAACAAGAAGGCAAGGATCTTTCCTCAGGGTACTTGGAGCCCCTGCTCAAGGTCTCTGGTGCTGTCACAAGGCACTGGAGCATTGGTTTCTACTTATCAATGTCGGGGTTCGTATCAGAGTCTCTATCTCAAGGCGACAAGCAGGTGATTCAGGCTACCCCCACCTTTAGACAGCCTTCGGGCAGCATTTGGTGGCTCACAGCAGGCCCATGTGCTGAAGCCACCAGCACTGGGCATGTGGCTCCCCCAGACTCTGGGAAAGGGCTGCGGTAGGTTACCAGGTGGCGGCGTGCCCGGAATAGCGTGGGCATCTGGGTGGAAGTCAGAACAGCAGTGTTGGAGGCCCGGATTCTTTTATTTATTATTATTTTTTCCGGATTCTTTGAAATGGGAGTAAGTTACTTAATCTGGGAACAGGAAGGGAGCTTGGGGTGTGAGTTGCTGACACGGAGAGGCAGGCTCAGAGCTGGGTCACCGATGGGCGGGGGTGTCGGTGTGGGCAAGTGGGATTCCCACGGAAATGGGAAGCGGCCACCGAATCCACAGTGGTGGAGTTCTCTTCCCCACGCCACCCCCCACCTTCAGCCGGGTGCCCCGAATGATCAGTGGATGAGGTTCGTTTCCTGGGCAGAGCAAGTTTGCTGAGCAGGACGGGACGTCTCAGGGCAGCTGGCTGTTCCATAGCAGAAGTGCTCTGGTTTTGGTGTCAGTGGTGGAGACAACAAGGCCTCACTTGGCCAATCTCTGATCTGTTGGACACTGAGGAAGATAAAACCTTTCAGACCAGCATAGGTCATTGCTAGCTTGACTTTTTGATGAAGTTTGAAACTTCGCAAAATGTTAGGGATCTGAGTAAGGTGAGCTCATTCCAACGTGTACTGAGATAAGGAAGCTGGGCAGCGCAGGCCGGGCGCGAGCTCTCGCCGGGGCAGCGCCCAGAGACACCCCTCCCCGTGTGAGGCAAGGTCTCCTGCATGGGCAGGTCACCAGCCCTGAATGGACACTTTACAGGATCCTGTGGTTTCATTCAGCAGAGGAGGGTACCCAAACAAATGTTTCCCTGGTGACTCTACTAGAGTCTATTCTTCAGCTTATCAAGGGAATGCATTCGCCCTGTCTTCTCTTTGAGAAATAGGTCTGTGGGAAAGGCTGAAAGAGAATCACTTAGGATTTGGGGGTTCCTGCCAAACATTCTGATGAGAAAGTCCAGGCCGGTGGTTCTAGGCCAATGGGACCCTACCTCCCTCAGAGATGGGGAGGCTTTGGAGCAGAGGGCCCACAACGATGTCAGTGCTTCACTACTGCTCCCACGGCAGGCCTCACGTATATTCAGGGTTTCGGGGGTACCATCTTCATGTCCGGGTCACAGCCGCCAGCAGGCCAGGCAGGGGGCCAGGGCCAAGCAAGCAGGCTAGCGTTTGGGCAACTGTGAGCCAGAGGCTGGGCCAACAATACAAAAGTGGAGCTCAGGGCAGCCCAGATGGCTCAGCGGTTTAGTGTAGGCTTCAGCCCAGGGCCTGATCCTGGAGCCCCGGTATCGAGTCCCACATCGGGCTCCCTGCAGGGAGCCTGCTCCCCCCTCTGCCTGTGTCTCGGCCTCTCTCTGTGTGTGTCTCATGAATAAATAAATAAAATCTTAAAAAAAAAAAAAAGTGGAGTTCATCAATAGCAAGAGAGCCGGACCTGATGGGAACTTCAGAGGTCAAGCAAATTCTCAGCCCTCACACATCCCAGAGCCACTGACAGAGGAAGGGAGGAATCACACAGGTAACGCCGGGGCCGGGCGGTGGCTTGGTCCAGCCTACCTGCCAGTATCATAGACCTTCCTTCCAGGAGAATCCGTGAGAACTGGGAATTGGAAGGCGGGGTCCTGAGCATCACTGATAGCTTCCTGCCTAGTATTTACTAACTCAGAGGGCAGGAGCAGCCCCTCTCCCCAACATCAGCCTCTGGAGGCCTCTCACGCCCCCTGCTGGCACCCCCTTGCCCCACCTTTATGGCCAGCTCCCCCAGGAGAGATCCTGCCTATGCTTACAGCACCCCCTCCCCTGGTCTTGCCTCTGAATTACAGCCTGGGGGTGGCTCTCCATTACCACCTGCCACACCTGTCACCAGCTGACAGTTGACGAGCCCCCACTTTCCGATCCCTGAATATACCCCCCCTCCAGGTTCCCAACCCCTTGCCTTCCTTAACTTTTGGGATGTCCTGCAATCTCAGCATGGATTCCTCTTGCAAATGCTTTCTCGGATGAGGATCTGTTTTGCCGCACAGTCTAACTGCCTGGAACCTTTTCTTCTTTCTTGCAACTGGTCCTGATCCTGGATGGTGGGTTTACTACATGACAGGCCTGGGAAGCTCCAGGATACTGCTCTTCTCAGTCGGCTGTCTTCTTCTGTGAGCAAGCCAGCCGAGTCCAGAGAGGACAAGAGCAGAGGCATCTCCTTGACCGGGGAAGAGCAGCGGATATACAGGGCGTTAAGTCCTGGTCTGCGAGTAGGGGAACTGGACGAGACCTTGGACATGAAGTCCGTTGCTATAGTTTCACAGACATGGAAGATTCACCTCTCAGATCAGATCTTCACAATCCTATGGCTAAGTGGCTCAGCTGCGACCAGAATTCATGTTCTCCAACTCTCTTCTAGCATTCTTTTCTCTATCCTATGATGCTACCCTAAATGTATGGTGGATTATTTTCCTGATTTTTATTATGTAAAATGTGTATGAACCTAAAGACCTAAACACTGTTGAAATACGTTCACACCCCATACTCCTTTTGCTCATGTGGATTCATCAGCTCCTTCTGGGTAAGATGAGGTAAAAAGAACATCGTTCTAAGAGGGTAGATTTCATGTTAAGTGTTCTTACCACAATAAATTTTTTTTTAAAAAGAAAAGAACATTGTTCTAACTTTGTTCTTTGTGCTTAAGAATGGGTGTGTAAGAAAAAAAAAAGAATGGGTGTGTAATCTTTGTGTACATGTCCAGGTCATTGTTTGGTTAAGGGCTTTCCGTGGTGATAAGCTAAAGGGCTTTACTTTCCTGGGTGGTGGGGATGGTGGGTGTTCACCTGAGGACTGTTCACTCATCAAATCAGTCCTGATTATCTTGCCAACAGGCAATGGACCCACCCAGATGGGAAAGTCTAAAAGAGACTAGAAATTTTGAACTCTGGGTGGTATGTACATGTTTTCCCAAGGAATATGCACTTGTTTTAGAAAAAAAAAATCATTATTGACTTATTTACTTTTAAGTAGGCTCCACACCCCACATGAGGCTTGAACTCGTGGCCCTGAGATTCAGGGTCACATGCTCTACCAACTGAGCCAGACAGATGCCCCTAGAAAAAAATTTTCATACACACAAGCAGAAAGAAAGAGACCAAAGTCATTGCCTATTTCTTACACTATTAACATTTTACAACATTTCCTTTCAAACTGACTCATGCATCCATATACACCGAGGTGGCTGGTGGTAATGGACGTTGGATTTTATTACTGATGGTGGAAAATTGTGTTGAGGGAGGAAATGGGAGCAATTTCTGCATTCTAAAGTGGGAGCTCGAATTTGCCACTTGATCTTTCTTTCCCTGTATCTCGAGTTTCCTTCACAGCCCAAGTTCTTGAAAGAGCTGCCAACATTCGTCCTCATTTCCTCACCTCTATTCACTCCTCATCCCACTCCAATCTGGCGTCTTCACTTCACTGAAACAGCTCGCATGGTGGTCTCCTGTATCCTATGTCAGCAGATGGGGTTCATTTCTAATATTAACTTGACACATGAGGAGCATTCCACAGTTGACCACTCCCTTGTCCCTGAACATTCTTTCCTGGTTTTCCTCCTCCCTTTCCAGCTGCTCCTTCTCTGCCTTTTTTTCTTTACTAATTCATTCATTCATTCCATATTACAAGTATTTCTCGAGCACCTATATGGCAGTACTATTCCAGGTGCTAGAGACCAAAACTCACACCTTCATGAGGCTCACAGTCTAGTGAGACATGGTAGCAATTAAGAAATTAAGTAAGTAATATAAATTATTTTTTGGTATTGAAGTTCAGGACCTAACTATAACATTGGAGGTGATAAATGGTATGAAGAAAAATGAAGGAAAAGAGGATAATAAGGAAAGAGCATTGGTGTATGTAGTTTTACTTTTTTCTTTGTTTCTGGTAGAGAGAGAGAGTGTGTGTGTGTGTGTGTGTGTGCACATGGACACACACATACTCTGGGGGAGGGGCAGAGGGAGAGAAAATCTTAAGTAGGCTCCATGGAGCCCAGCACAGATCTTGATGCGGGGCTCGATCTCACCACCCTGAGCTCATGACCTGAGTTGAAATCACGACTTGGTTGCTTAACTGACTCAGCCATCCAGGTACCCCATGTAGTTTTGTAGTATGTAGTTTGAAATACATGTGGTTTTAAGTAGGGTGTCAGGGAGGGCCTCACTGACAAGGTGGCATTTGAGGAAGAGTGTGAAGGGGATAATAGAGTGACCTATGCAGATGTCTGGGGAAGGGCCTTCCTAGCAGAGGGACAGCAGGTGCAAGGCTGTTGGGTGGGAATGTGACTTGCATGTTGGAGGGATAGCAAGGAGGCCAGTGTGTTTGGAGCAGAATGAGTCATAGGAGATGAGCTCAGAGAGTATGTGGGACTCGTTTGGATAGAGCCCTGTACTCTGGCTTTCATTCCGAGTGAAATGAGAAAGGAGAGTTTTGATCAGAGTAACACGATGTGAAATAAGATGAAAGGATAACATTGGCATCTATATTTAGAGTAGGTGGTAGGTAGGGAGACCAGATAGTATGGTAAATCGGGGGAGATGATGGAGGCTCTGACCAAGAGAGTAGTGGTAGAGATGGGGAGAAGTGGCCAGATTCTGGAAAGATTTTGAAGACAGAGTCAGCAAAATTCGATGGATTTGGAGTGCCAAAGAAAGAGAGATGTCAGACATGTCTCTAAAATTTTTTACCTTAACCAGAGAATGGACTTTCTATCAGCTGAATGAGGGAAGATTGTGGGTGGAATGAGTTTGGGGGCAAAGAGTAGAATTAAGTTTTGGACATACTTAGTTTGAAATGTCTATTGGATAATCGTGTGGGAATGAAGAATAAGAGGTTGGATGTATGTGTTGTTGGGTCATAGGAAAGATCCATGATAGGGGTATAAATTTGGCGATCATTAGCATAGAGGTGGCCTTTCCAGGCTTGAGACTCAGTATGATTAGCAAGAAAAGCACACAGATGGAGGAGAAGAGACGCAAGGACTCAATCCCAACACTTAGAGGCTGAATTGATTAGCTGGAGCTGGACAAGGAGAACGAGAAGTATGGACCTGGGGGGGTGGGTTGGAGGAAAATAAGAGAACGTGGTGTACAGAGAGTGAAGCAACAGATGCTTCATAAAGAAGAGAGTAAACAACTGAATCGAGTATAGCTGATATGTCAAGAAAAGTAGGAACTGAGAGTTGTCCATTGACTTTAGCAATGTGGAGGTCATTGCTGATTTTGAGAAAAGTACTGTTGGTACAGTGCTGGGGGTAAAAGATGATTGGAGCAAGTTAAAAGAAAGTGGGAGAAGAGGAATTAGACACAGCAAGTATACAGAACTCGAGAAATGAGTGGAGAGATGGAGTGGTAGCTGGGGTGGGGGACGGGCTTAATTTTTAAGTTGGGGCAAACACTAGCATATATCTGCGTATTGTTGAGAAGGATCTAGTAGAGGAGGAAAAACTGAAATTCAAGAGCGTGCATTAATTGCTGAAGCAACCTTCCGGAGCAGATGAGGAGGAATCGAATCCAGCGCAGGAGTGGTGGTGGTGGTGGTGACTTGAAAAATGACTACTGATAGTTCATGATAGTAAGAGGAAGGAAAGCAGACTCAGGTTGGGGGTGGACACCAGGGGAGCCTGCGCGAGCCTTTTGCAATTTCTTCAATTTTCTCAGTGCAACAGGAAGCAAGAGCATCAGCTGTGGGTATGGATGGGGAAGAAGTTGAAGAGAGAAAAGATCTAGAAGTCTTCTAGAAGGGCGGGAAGTGAACGGACAAAAGAAATCGGTATGCTTACTGGGAAATAGAATTGCTGAGTGGCACTTGAAGCCTTGTTGTCAGGAACCTTAAAATGAGATTGGTCAGAAAGGTTGTGTGTTTCCTCCTGCCCCCGCCGAGCTGTCTGACTGCAGGCGTGGGTTTGGGAGAGTTGGGTTGAACCCAGGTTTGGGTTTTGTCCAGTGAGTACCACAAAGTGAGACACAAGGGAGTTGAGGGCTGGTGCCAGGGAGTAGTTCTCATGACTGCCTGAGGCATTTGAGCTGGGTAGAGAAGGCCCGATGCAGGAGGGGGTAAGGGAAAAGCTGACATAAATTGTAGGTCCCGGTGGGTCCAAGGGCTGTTAGGGTTAAGCTAAAAGAAGGGAGTAAACCAGAAAGCTAGAAGGAGCTGGTTGGAGAAAGGGTTGCTTGAAACTGTGATTGCGAAGAGGTGCCACAAGGTCCTTTAGACACAGTAGTCACTAGTGACATGTGACCACTGAGCACTGAAATGGGCCTCGTCCAAATCGAGATGTGTCGTAAGGGTAAAATGCATCCGAAATCCCCAAGACTTAATAATAAAAAAAAAAGTAAAATGTTTTGTTAATAACTTTAAAATATTGATTACATATTGAAATGATAATATTTTGAATATACTACATCAAATCCTTTTTTTGAAGTTACTGTGACCTGTTTCCTCTTTAGTTTCTTTTTATTTTTAAAGATTTATTTATTTTAGGGACGCCCGGGTGGCTCAACGGTTGAGCATCCGCCTTTGGCCCAGGACGTCATCCTGGAGTCCTGGAATCGAGTTCCACATCGGGCTCCTTGCATGGAGCCTGCTTCTCCCTCTGCCTGTGTCTCGGCCTCTCTCTCTCTGTCTCTGTCTGTCTCTCATGAATAAATAAATAAAATCTTTAAAATATATATATTTATTTATTTTACAAAGCATGTGAGCGTCTGTGCATGAAGTGAGGGGCAGAGGGAGGAGAGAAATCCTTCAGCAGACTCCCCACTGCACTGAGTGCAGAGTCCTTGGAGAAGGTCAGCTTGGGACAGTGGGGGGGAGGGGTGGTGTCCTCAGTCCCAGACCCTGAGATCTTGGGCTGAGTGGAAATTAAGAGTTGAATGTTTAACTGACTGAGCCACACGCCCAGGTGCCCCTTTAGTTTCTTGTCATATTTTTTATTTTATTATTATTTTTAAAGATTTCATTCATTTATTTGAGAGAGAGAGAGCATTCTCCCCACTGGGCCCTTGATCCCAAGACCCCCGAGATCATGACCTGAGCCCAAGACAGACCCTTAACTGACTGAGCCACCCAGGCAGCCCCCCCTTTAGTTTCTTTTTAAATTGAACATATAGCTTATGTCACATTTCTGTTGGTCCGTATTGGTTTAGGGTATTACCATGGGAATAGTGATTGAGGCAGAACAAAGATGTGGGAAGAGAGAAGTTCAAGGAACAGAGATGCAGGGGGAAGGAAGGATCATCTCGGTGATGTGGAATTCGTGAGGACTTAATAGCAAAGGAGTTTTGGAGAAAGTGCCAGTGAGCTAGCACATAACAGTGTTTGAGAAATGAGGGTAGATGGCCCAGGGCAATAGATGGCTGTGCCACCGAAGGGCAGCAGGTGGTCTAGTTTGAAGCTGGGGATTTTAGGGAGGAGGGAAGGAGAAGAGTTGGAAGTAGTAACCAGGATCAAAAGGGGTATCTGTCTACATCCAGGGCTACTGGTAAGAAGTCCGGGGTGGGGGGGAAGTTTTACTGCCACCTGAGAGGGCTGCAGAGAGGTGTGTCCTCAGAGGTGATCCAGGTGAGAGCAAGTGGGGGAGAGAATGCTGGAAGAACAGGCACATCTCGGGAGGGCACCTGCCACTGGCTTCCAGAGTTGGGCAGAGGAGCAAAATGTAGGGTGAGCTGGACATCTGAGGTTTCTTTTTTTTTTTTTTAAATAGTTTTAATACTTTTTCTTTTAATTTTTATTTTTTAAAATTTTTATTTATTTATGATAGTCACAGAGAGAGAGAGAGAGAGAGAGAGAGAGAGGCAGAGACACAGGCAGAGGGAGAAGCAGGCTCCATGCACTGGGAGCCCGATGTGGGATTCGATCCCGGGTCTCCAGGATCGCGCCCTGGGCCAAAGGCAGGCGCTAAACCGCTGCGCCACCCAGGGATCCCTGAGGTTTCTTTTTTTGAGATTTTATTTATTTATTCATGAGAGACACACAAAGAGAGAGAGAGAGAGAGAAGCAGAGACACAGGCAGAGGGAGAAGCAGGCTCCATGCGGGGAGCCCGATGTGGGACTCGATCCTGGGACTCCAGGATCACACCCTGGGCCAAAGGCAGGCACTAAACTGCTGAGCCACCCAGGGATCCCCTACATCTGGGGTTTCTTACCGTGACGGACATATGGGGTTAGGGGACTTCGTGCAATCAGCGCAAATGGACGCCAGGTGGCCAGCGGAGGAGCTGGGGAGGAGGGTCCTTTCTTCACTCCTGCTGGAGGGGAGGGGAAGGGAGGAGAGGAGGGGGCCTGGGGGAGGGCCTTCTGAATTCCGAGAGTCCTGCCTCCCTTCCCACCTGTCCCACAAATGCTGTAATCCATCAAAGCACATCGTCCTCTCAACTACCCACTAGGTGATTTTTTTCAGCCAACAGCAGCTTCACTTACTACTTGGAGGCAGATGACTCCTAAATGTGGATACTCAGCAGAGTTCGCCCTGCTTTGCTCTGGACCCGGATATCTCCCTGCCTACGGCACCCCCTCTCCTCTGGGGCAAGTCCAAAGCAAAATCCCCAGCCTTCCTCCCAGACCTGCAGCTCTGGGACCTGGGGACCTGGGGACCGCATGCTGGGCAGGTACCAGCTAGGAGCTGGGCCGGGAACACAAGTCTCTTTCTCCTCGACCCCTCTCCCCCCGCGGCCATGGTTTCTTGCCCGAACAGCCCTCAATCTATCCACTTCTGTCCATCTCCACAAACGTCCTCCTCCCACCCGAGTTTGTCCACATCTGTCGGGGACCCTCCTGCTATTCTCCACATTGCCCCTACCATGAGATCTTCAAAATTCCCGTCTTTCCATGCCATTCTTTTCAACCCGACACTCTGCAGTGTCTGCCCACTGTTCCAGGGACAAAGTACGGTCTGCATCCCTGCACCCCCCAGGTCTCCCAGAGCTCTTTTCCACCTGCCGCACCCTCAGAGGGCCCTGCCCTGCCTGCCTTCCCTCCGCTCACGGGGGCAGTGCGTGCCCATAGCCAGCGAGGGCTTTGCTCTGGCCACCACCTCTGCCTGCAATGCCTTTCCTCCTTAACTCCTGCTTAGCTTTCAGATCTCAGCTTGGCCATCCCTTCCTTAAGCTCCCCCACCAGATCGCATCCCCCACGAGACCTCGTATAGCTTTCCCTTGAGGTCACAGTAACAGCTGCAGTTTTCTTTTATGCTTCTTTGATTGATATTTCTCTCCCCTAGTAGACTGTCCAAGAGCGTGGCCCTTCACGGAGGCTGAGCTCATGCCTGTTCTTGCTCCATATTATATCTCCAGCCCCTAACAAAGTCCTGCACACAGTAGGCACTCAATAAATGTCTGTTAAAAGGATCAACGAATCATTCAAGATGATTCAAAAGCCCATGAGTCCGGGCCTTTCTGATCTAGTATTGGAGTTCAGTGGTTCAGGGACTCGGGCTCAGTCTGCAGATGCACACGTGGCCCCGGCTTTGTGGCAGGCACTGTGCTAGGCCTCTGAGACCCTGCTACTACAGAGATTACAACAACTTGGCCGGAATGGGGTGGGTTGCTTGTAGCTTAAGTGTGTCCTCTGGTAGCATCTCACACTTGGGTACAAACGCTTGTCTCTTGGCTTGCTCGAGAAGCGAGAGAAGACAAGTCTGTGTAGGAAGATGTCTGTGTTCTGGGTGGATCCCCTCTCCTCTTGCTGAGACCGGCTGTCCATTTGCCATGTTGGTGGTATCTCTGGATGGCAGGTAAAAAAAAAAACCCAGTGGCAGGAAGGCGTTGGAGCAGGTTGGAACCAGCACTGTGGCTTTGCTCGGGAGCACCCACTTCTTTTGTCGGGTTGGCCCGATGGGTTTCTTCATATTAGGCTCATTTTCTTAAAGGGAGTGGAGATGGCAGGAGCCACTAGAGAAACATAAGTACTTCTCATCCCAAGCAGCTAGGTTATCTCTCTGTAGTTAGCCCCCGTGCTCCCTGAGATGTTTATTCTCTAGGGCCACTTAATCTGCAATTTACAGTGACAAACACTTCTAGGCCAGACTGTCTCTGATTCTGGCTTCCTTGGGTTCAGGGGGGAGGAAGGCAGCAGATGCTCCACTAGTGGCTGCCTTGATGCCAGCAACCTGCCTGTGCTGCTGTGGGAGCCGTGGGGCTCTTTTCCTGTCTGCCCTTCCCAGCTCTCTGGGCTGCTGACTCCTCGCCATCTGACCATCTGCCTTACTCTGCCCCCCACAACCACCGCGCATTTCCACCTTGCTGACGCTTGCAGTGCCCACAGTGCCTTTGGGTGCCGATGTGGCTCAGGCCTTGGGATGGATGGAGCCCTGCCTTCTACTGTTCCTCTGACCTCTGCACCCCAGATGCCCTATGCAGGCTCTGCTCACTGCTACCTTGCACCTGGTGGTGAGATGATACTCATGAGGTTTAAGTGGCCAGAAGGCCACCCAGCAACTGTAAGTAGTGTAGCCACATCTAGCAGCAATGTTGGGTGGGTGAAAGCTTTTTGTTTAATCTTAACACTCACCCTATGATACTAAAATATCTACTTGAGTGTTTTCTCCTCTGGATCGAGGGTTGCTTGAAGGCAAGAACTGGCTTTTTCTTTTTTTTTTTTTTTTAAGATTTTATTTTTATTTATTCACAAGAGACACACACAGAGAGGCAGAGACATAGGCAGAGGGAGAAGCAGGCTCCCTTCGGGGAGCCTGATGTGGGACTCAATCCCAGGACCCCGGGATCATGACCTGATGAGCCAAAGGCAGATGCTCAACTACTGAGCCACCCAGGGGCCCTTGGCTTTAGCTTTATATTCTGAGTTATTAGTAAATATTGGTTGAACTGAAGTGAGGGATGGAGAGAATACGCTGAAGATGCTATTTTGTCATCAGCCTATGGGGCCAACCCTAGAAGAAAAGAGGACAAAGGTGTATTTGTGGTTGTCAGCACATCCTTTCCATGGCAGGGGTCGGAGTGGGATGGCCCAGGAGGCTGCTCCTCCTTGGCTTTGCCATAAAGCTCCCACCCAGCCCCTGCATCGGGTTTGCTGTTGCAGCTGCCAGAGTCTATTTTGTTTTTTTTGTTTGTTTGTTTTTTTTTGTTTTTTTGTTTTTTTGTTTTTCGGAGTCTATTTTGTACCACAAGAAATGCAAGTGGGACGAGGAGAGGAGTAAATATTGGAGTTCCAGGGAGGGCTGCAGGCCGTGCGGTCCCGGTACTCGGTGCAGGAGGGCACTCTGACAGCAGGGAAGAGACTACGGCCTTGTCATGCTCTTCTTTCTTTCTTTTCCTTCTTATAAATTATGAAAGTAGTATGTGTTCATGGAGAAAAAGACAACAGTTATAAAAGTCTTGTACGTGTCCCTAATTCCACGCTGTAACACAACCACTGTTAACAATTCTTTGAGAAGCCTCCTGGAAAATGCCCTATTATACAAAAGGATACATTATACAAAAGTATGGTTTACAAAAGGTTGCTTGTAGCCTAAGCACGGCCCCTGGTAGCATCTTACACTTGGGTACAAAGGCTTGTCTTAGATATATATACACACACACACACACACACACATATTATATATTTATGTCTATATATAATACCCAGAGTGCTTAGAATGTAGATTAGAATATGTATCTCTCAAACATACAAAACATGAGTGTGTATACACACATGCAGATGGACCCACCAGTACTTAAGGTGAGGGATGGAGTTGGAGGCTGGCCTGAAGAGGCTATCCATGCTCCAGGCTGGGGCTCTGGAAGGGAATAAATGAAGGACTGCAAGGGTGTAATTGGGGGGCAAGGTGTCTTCAAATAATAAAATATTTGCATTGCAATTTTTTTTTTGCGTGTGTTGCAAATTCTTTTTTTTGCAGCTATGGAGGTGAAAAAAAATCCAACATCTAGTTGGCTTCAGTTTCCTTAAATGAAAAATGGGGTAATATATATTTTTTAAAGATTTTATTTATTTATTTATTTGAGACAGAGAGAGAGAGAGAGAGAGAGAGCACTCAAGCACAAGTTGGGGGGGCATGGGCAGAAGGAGAGGGAGAAGCAGACTTCCCGCTGAGGAGGGAGCCTGACATGGGACTGGATCCCCAGCCACTGGGACCATGACCTGAGCCAAAGGTAGATGCTTAATCGACTGAGCCACCCAGGCACCCTGAAAAATGGGATAATAATGTGCATTCCTCACAGGCTTATTGTGGGGATAAAATGGGGGTGATATGTTTAAAGTGCTTAGTTTTGTGCCTTACTCCACACATGAAGCTTTATCTCAGGGTATTACTGGTGGTGGTGGTGGTGGTGGGGTTATGGTGGTTGTCATTTTTGATTCTTGCTGTTGTCCCAGTGCCCAGCACCACGCGGGGCACACTGTTGAACCTATGTCCATCAGCAGCCGCATACAGCAAGAACTTGGTGATAGCATCCCTCCTTTCATTTTGGAATTCATTGCCCTTGTTCCTTCTTTCTTTCTTTCTTTCTTTCTTTCTTTCTTTCTTTCTTTCTTTCTTTCTTTCTTTCTTTCTTTCTTTCTTTCTTCCTTCCTTCCTTCCTTCCTTCCTTCCTTCCTTCCTTCCTTTTTCTTTCTTTCTTTTTCTTTCTTTTCTTTTTTTTTTTTCTTGCCTGGTCTAACTTCTTAGTTTATATTGTGTGTGCTTGAAAGAAACTTTCTTTCAAAATCTTCGGAGGTATGTAGAGATGTTTTACATGGCAAAGGTCACCGCCTGTTTTTTCACATCCTCTCTCTTGCCTGGCCCCATGTTGGAAACGATTGGGAGGGAACATGCTACACTTTACACATATTAGCCCCAAAAGCCAATTAGAATCACTTACTTAAGAAAATACCTAAGAATCCTTAGGGCTGATCCTGTTCATTGTGTGCATTCTGATAGCATTGACCCCAAGCTACACTTGCGACATCTTGGTCACGCAAATGTGTCCTTCTGGGATGCTCTGAAGCGTTTCTACTTGTATTGAGAAAAGCTGGCTTAAAACTCTTAGGTTTAATATTCTGCAGCCCAAATGCTCTCAGTTGTCAGTAAAACTAAGCCTGCCTACACACTCTTCTATTCTTGATTTATAAATAGGTTCAGCTGCCTAACAATTAAACGTACTATATTTTGCACACGCACATTCCTTGAGACATTTAGAGAGTAGATGGCTTTTACTCTAGCGATGCCATCTGGAAACCATCTTCCTAACTTTTTTCCCCAACTGGGTATATAGTTGACCTCAAACAACGTGTGGGGGTTAGGGGCCCTGACCCCTGTGCTGCCAAAAATCTGACTCCCCCAAACTTTACTAATATACTGTTGTTGTCTAAAAGTCTTACCAGTAACATAAATAGACCATGATCACATGGCTTGTATGCTAGATGTATTATATACTGTATTCTCACAATAAAGTAAGTTAGAAAAAAGAACATGCTAATTAGATCTTAAGGAAGAGAAAACACATTCACAGTACTGTATTTCTCCGAAAAAAACAAAAAAACAAAAACAAAAAACAAAAAACTGTGTGTATAAATAGACCTGCACAGTTCAAACCAATGTTGTTCTAGGGCCCACTGCATTTTGAAGGGTTGGCAATGAGACTTTGGGTCTGTAAAGCCCAAGACACAATCTCCAATATGCATGGAAAGTTCAGTATCGAATTTCTAGCAGATCTTCATAGGGACAGGCCCAGGACCAGCTCCTACGTGTTAGAGGAGGTCTGCATGGCATGCTTAGTATCCTACATGGCCCCACATGCTTGTAGCTGTGAGAAATCCCAATGGCAAAGACAGTAGAGCTCTACAGAAAAGATCAGTGGGATGGTAGGAGATGAAAATGTAGGCTCAGAGAAGGTGGAAGGAAAGAGCAGAGCTTTGCAGGTACCAGGGCCCCTGAGAGGTCTGCCTGCCAACCCCCAAGGGGAACAGGGCCCTAGGTTAACTCACTGGAATCTCCCTTCTGGGCAGAACTGGGACTTGAATAATAATACTGAGCATTATATGTCACTTTCAGATGGGAAGTTTTATTTATTTTTATACAATGCAATAAGGTCGGTGGATTAAAGAGCACCACTGTTTTACAGAGAGAATGAAGACACTTGTCACTTATTTTGGGCACTCAGGCTGGGTCTCTGAACCCTGACCCCACTCTGCTCTCTTGTATCTAGGGCTGCTTTACCTGACACCAGGGCTACCGGGAGAGGGTTCTCGCATTTCAGCCCTCAAGAAACCCCGTTCTAGGCTAGCCCCTGCAGCTTACTGGGAACGACCTGGCCCCATGTCCTAAGCTCCCAGGCTGTTTTCTTTCGGGAATGTGAGGGCTGAGTCTGGAAGGTCTCTAGAGCATAGCCCAGAGGCTGGCTGACAGCAGGGTACGGCCCCTTTGCAGGGCCCAGGCCTGGAAGTAACATACTGAGTATGGTGCGCCGCAGGGCGCTGAGCGCCTTAGATGGCAGCGGAGAGAGGAAAGGAGGCTCCCGCCGGGGACACACCGCCCCGCTGGCCGAGGTGCCATATGTCTCCATACTTTGCAGGTAGCCAGTGTGTTGGAATTCAGGCAGCAATTGGGTAAATTTCCACGTTCACTTAAAAACAAAGAAAAAAAAAAAGAGCCTGGGTCTGTCCGTTCTGCGTAGCCAGGGGCGCAGAGTCCCAGGCCGAGGAATCCCGTCGGACCGGTGGGGGCTCCACCGAACGCAGGCTCCGGGGCCGCCCCGCCGCCCAAGGGCTGGGGGGTCACGGGGGGTCACGGGGGGCGCTGAAGTCCGGTCCGAGCCGCGGCGCCCGCCCCCCGCCCCCCGCCCCCGTCTCTCCCTCCCGCGGAGCTCAGCCGGTCTGCGGCGGGGCGCGGCCCAGGCGAATTCCTAGAAGCCCGAGGCGGCTCCCAGGGTTGGAAGTTAGGATCCTCCCGGGAGCCTGGAGGTCCTGCCCGCACCCCGCCCCCGGGTCACAGAGGGGCCCGGCGGGGCGGGGAGGACACCCCCCGCCCCTCCTCCCCCGCCCCCGCCCCGTCCCGGTGCAGCCCCGTCGGGCCGGCGAGCGCGGAGCCGGAGGGGGCAGGGGAGGGGCCGGGGAGGGGCCGGGGGCGCAGTCGGGCCGCGCGGACGGTGAGTCAGATCTCGGCCCCCGCGGGTCGGGCGGGGAGCGGGGGACACGGGGCGGGGGGTCAGGAAATGACATCAGAGGCCTGGGCCCGGGGAGGGGAGCAGAGGGGAGGGGAGGGCGGTCCGAGCCCGGCGGGGGCGGGGGCGGGGGCGGGGGCGCCGCGGCGGAGCCTCGGGCCCGGGAGCCGGGAGCCGGGAGCCGGGAGCCGGGAGCCGGAGCGGGGCCCCTTCCTGGGGGAGTTTCCTGCCGGGTCCGCCCTCCCGTCTCCCCGCCCCCCTCTCCGGGCCGCTCCTTGTATGGTCTGAGCGCCGCTCTCTCCCCGCCCCCTCCCTCCCTCCTCTTCCCCGCGTCCCCTCCCCGCCAGGCTGGAGGCTGCTCGCGGCCCGGACGCAGAGCCCGCGGACCCGGCTGCGCGGCGGCCACCCCGACGCGGCGCGCACGCTCCGGCCCGCGGTGAGGTCGGCGGCAGCGGCGCAGGGGCGCGCGGAGGGGGCGCGGAGGGGGCGCGGAGGGGTGCAGCAAGGGCTGCGGTGCGGCGCGGAGGGGTGCGGCGCGGAGGGGTGCAGCGCGGGCTGGGGTGCAGCGCGGAGGGGGTGCGGCGCGGGCAGGGGTGCGGCGCGGGCTGGGGTGCAGCGCGGAGGGGGTGCGGCGCGGGCAGGGGTGCAGCGCGGAGGGGGTGCGGCGCGGGCTGGGGTGCAGCGCGGAGGGGGTGCGGCGCGGGCAGGGGTGCGGCGCGGGCAGGGGTGCGGCGCGGGCTGGGGTGCAGCGCGGAGGGGGTGCGGCGCGGGCAGGGGTGCGGCGCGGGCTGGGGTGCAGCGCGGAGGGGGGCTCCGGGCCGGGCGCCGCGTCACCTGGCCGCCCACCCCCTGCAGCCCGGCCTGGCCATGGCGGCCCCCCGCCCGCCTCCCGCGATCTCCGTGTCGGTGTCGGCTCCGGCCTTTTACGCCCCGCAGAAGAAGTTCGGCCCGGTGGTGGCCCCGAAGCCCAAAGTGAATCCTTTCCGGCCCGGGGACGGGGAGCCCCCGCCGGCCGCCGGGGCCCAGCGCGCGCAGATGGGCCGGGTGGGCGAGGTGCCCCCGCCGCCCCCGGAAGGTACGCGGGGCCGGGCCGGGGCCGGGGCCGGGGCCGGGGCCGGGCCGGGGCGGTCGCAGCGGAGGGGGCTGGGCGCCGCGAGCCTGTCCCGAGCAGATGTTCTTACCTCATCGTGGAGCTCGTGGCCGGGAGCCAGGGCTCCTGGGACTGTTCCAAGTCCCCCGCCTGGGGGTGGGAGGCGGGAATGTGGGGCACGGTCGTCCCCTCTGGGTCCGTTTTCCCGAGTGTAACGGGAGCTGCATCCCTCCGGGGGCGGACCCCGCCTTTCCTGACCCGATGCTCCCAGGGGTCCTGCGCCTCCGTCGCCTTCCCACACAATCGGGTGGGGGTGGGGGTGGGGGTGGGGTGGGGTGGGAGAGTGCTTGGGTCAGGGGTGAGAGCTGTAGAGGGACAGTAACTGGGGGAAGGGGTGCAGGGGCCCCTGCTGTCCTCCTCTCTGTCCCCTGACTGCCCTCTCTCCTCTTCCACCTCAGACTTTCCCCTGCCTCCCCCTCCTGTCCTTGGGGATGGCGACGAGTCCGAGGGTGCTCTAGGAGCTGCCTTCCCACCTCCCCCTCCCCCTCTGGAGGAACCGTTCCCCTCTGAGTCTCTGGAGGAGGAGATCTTCCCTTCCCCGCCACCGCCTCCCCTGGACGAAGAGGGAGGGCCTGAGGCCGCCCTACCTCCCCCCCCACCACAGGTAAGGGGGCTTGGGAGGGGCTGCAACACTCGGACGACCCCCCCCCCCCCAAGGAGGAGAGGAGAGGCCTTACCTCCACCTCCCGTGCACCTCTGGCCTGATGGGGGTGAGGTGGGAATAGACCTGGGATGGGTGCTCTGATCCTTGACCCTCTAGCCCAGGGAGAAGGTGAGCAGTATTGATTTGGAGATCGACTCTTTGTCCTCACTGCTGGATGACATGACCAGGAATGATCCCTTCAAATCCCGAGTAAGGGACAGGGGAGTGGGAGAGGCAGGGCAGGGAGGAAAGGCGCCCCGCGGCTCTAACTGAGCTTCTCTTCCCTTCTCCCTCCCCTTGCAGGTGTCATCTGGATATGTGCCCCCACCAGTCACCACTCCGTTCAGTCACAAGTCCAATACTAAGCCTGCAACGGGGAGCACAGCACCCCTGCCCCCTTGGAAGTCCCCTTCCAGCTCCCAGCCTCTGCCCCAGGCTCAGGCTCAGGCTCAGCCTCCCAGCCAGGGCCAGCTCCCTGTGCAGCCCCGGCCCCAGGCCCAGGCCCAGGCCCAACCCCAGCCTGTGCCTTTGGCTAACACTCAGCCTCGAGGACCCCCAGCCCCATCCCCAGCCCCTAAGTTTTCTCCAGTGACTCCCAAGTTTACTCCTGTGGCTTCCAAGTTCAGCCCTGGAGCCCCAGGTGGACCCGGCTCACAGCCCAATCAGAAGTTGGGGTCCCCTGAAGTTCCCTCTTCCAGTAGCACCGGCTCCCCTCAGCCCCCCAGCTTCACCTATGCTCAGCAGAAGGAGAAGCCCCGGGTGCAGGAGAAGCAGCATCCAGTGCCACCGCCACCGGCTCAAAACCAAAATCAGGTGAGTGAGGGTGGGAGGACCAGGCTGAGACCAGGGGTTTGGGGCTGGGGGAGAAGTCAGGAGCGGCAGAATGAGGACAAAGGTGGCCCCAGAGAGGGAGGTAGAGTGGGGGCGGTAGGATAGGAGTTTAGAGCCTCCGAAGTTGGCCTGGGGGGACAGTGGTGAGAGAAAGCTCTTCTGAGGCGGGCCTGGCAGGGTCTGGGTCTGAGTGGGGCCTTGCCGGTAGTTGGCGGAGCAGCCCAGGCTCTGCATCAGGAGGATTTGGTGGACTTTCCCTGCCCCCTAATATGTTAAAGGGAGGGATGAGATCATCACCAGTCCAACCTTGCTGCTTTCCCCTTCTTAGATTCTTGAGTTAATCTCTCTGCTCCTCTGAGCCACTCTCACTGCCTCAGGGCCCATCTGATGATAAGAGTCACAGCGTCAGTAAACACTGGCTGAGCCAGCATCCGCCGAGTGCCAGGCACTGTGCTCTGTGCTCTGGAGGGAAGAGATCTCTCAAAGAAGTTAAGTCTGAGCGAGTCAGATGGGCCTGGGATAGAATTCCCGGCTCACGAGAGCCTAGGCAAGTTAAGTTAGGTGAACCTTGGGCCTCAGTTTCCCCACTGTTACCCCACACAGTGGTTGTGAAGATTCAATGAGCTAACTCTTAGAAAGTGCTGGGGTCTGTATCTAGCTCCTGAATGCTCCAAACAGAAAGGTGATCATTCCTGTCTGACCATTTTTGCCTTCTGGTTGAGGGCATGAGATCTCAGTCCAAGGGACCCCGGCGGTCATGTAGTCCTGCCAACTGCCAACCGTCAAGTTACCCGACGGCATGAGTGTGTGTGTACTAGTGTGCAGGCGCAGGGGAAGGGATGCACAATGCCAGCGAGTTTTGCAGGATCTGGTGTTACAGGAACTCCAGACAGGCATCAGCATGGGGGCCTGCGGGTTTGGAAGGGTGGTGTGACTTGAGGTTCCTGAGAGGACCAGGAGGGGCATCTGGGTGGGAACAACATGAGCAGGACTCCAGGGCACAGGTACCCTGGGTGTTTGGAGAAGAGAAAGTAGCCCGTTCCTCTGGGAGGATCGCAGAGCTGTGCTTATGGAGGTGGGTGGTAGGTGGGTGGGCGACAGGGAAGAGGAAATAAGAACACACCAAGGGAGCCTCTGAGTCTTGGAGAGTCGTTACTGGAAGTCTTTGAGGAGTCGTGTGGCCAGGTTGGAGGGCTGGTGACATCTGTGCTTTTGAGGCTCTGGGGGAGTTTTTTCTAGCAGAGGCATGGGCTTGAGGTAGGAAGTCAGTGATGTGGGGAGTTCACTCCTGGTCGACCATAGATTGGTGTTCGTTGCAATGAAAACTAAGGCCCAGATAGGAGAGCTGTTAAAAAGGAAGAGCCTCCAGGCTTGGCCACCGATAAGCAGTTGGAAGAGGAGGGGTGTGTTGGGGAATGACGGTGTCTCTGATAAAATAGAGAAGTCCAGAAAGGGAAATGGTTTGCACGGGAAGAGGAGGGGTCCAGCTGTCAGCGTGTTGAGCAACGGCTTCCAGGAGGACTTGGTCTCAGCGGGACCTGTCATCTGGTTGGAAATGGAGGGCTGGGTTTCAGGAGCGGGCCTCAGTGTGCGCAGGATAGCGGGGTGTGGTGACACCGGAGCTGCCCCTGGAGTGGCAGCGGGCCCAGGGGATGCGAAGGAGCTGAGGGCCTGGGAGGAAACTTGGGTGATGCTCAGGTTGACCAGGTGGGAGGGGGCAGACCGGCCGCAGGAGGAAGAGGGTCACAAGTTGGTGTAGGGTCTCAAGAGAATGCGATGGCCGAGGCGTTTGGGGTGGCCGAGAATAAGGCCAGGGATGTGGCCATTTGGAAGTTGTAGGTGGCCGCGGGGTGCCCCGTTGGTGCCCTGTGGGGGGGACAGAGTGAAAGGAGGTGAGTCAGTAGGTGGTGAGAAATGGAGTAGCCTTGTCCCCAGGTTGGCAGGGAGGTGAAGGAGCAGGGGAGGGAGTGTGCGTGTCAGAGAGAGAAGCAGGAGGAAGAAGCCGCTGGAAGAGGGGTTCATGATGCCGGGGAGCAGGGGCTGTGGCTGGGGTGGCGCCCTGGGGGGAGCATGGGCGTGCGCCCCAGGCATTCCCAGAGGCCGAGGGCGTGTGGCCACAGTGTTTTCTGAGCGGGGAGCTGGAGCTGGCTGGCTTCCACCTTCTCAGTCGTGTAGGAGGTGAGGTCATCGGTGAGCGAGGGGGTGAGCGAGGGGGCGACGCCATCGGGGCTCGGGGAGATGGGAAGGTTTGGAACAGCTGCTGTGGGCAAGGCAACTGGGAGTCAGCAGGAGCCAAGCACCAGCGGGGGCGAGGCCCGAGGGTGCAGAGGGCACCGCAGTGCATTGCAGTGTGCAGTGTGCAGCGAGCAGTGTGCAGCAAGCAGCGAGCAGCGAGCCCTCCACCTTCCTCCTGCAGCTGGGAGGCAGAAGCAGGAAGCGGGCGGTGGCATGACCCAGGGCTGAGACTGGGCCAGATAAGCCAGCCATGGTGGCGGAGGGCGGCGAGAGTCTGCGGGGCCTTGTCGAAGTAGATGGCTCCGCCAGCAGACTTGGGGGCAGGCAAGCCAGAGGCCTTGATGCACAAGACTCGTGGGGACCGTTGGGAGGCAGAGCAGCCTTTCTGAGCTCGTTCACTCAGGAGCTATGAATGGGGTAGGAGGGACGAAGGCGATTATTGGGAGGTCAAGCCTGGGGCCTCGGGGGAAGATTTACTTGAGGCCAGTAAGTCTCGGGTCCGAGGGTCTGAAGTGTCCCTTGGTGTTAGATGCCTGGGACAGAGGACACTTGGAGCTCTAGTCGAAGAGCTTGAGGCCTGAGTGCCACGGCTACTGAAGCTGTGACGT
The DNA here is from genome assembly GCF_053574225.1 of Canis aureus. Classification (NCBI taxonomy): domain Eukaryota; kingdom Metazoa; phylum Chordata; class Mammalia; order Carnivora; family Canidae; genus Canis; species Canis aureus. Next base: position 62,171,268 of record NC_135625.1, read on the forward strand.
TGCTGCTGGCAGGCAGAGAGGGCACACGGCGGCTGCACGGAGTGTGTCTTAAAGGCTTGTGGACACCCATGGGGGGCTGATGTGTACAGGTCGTTCTTAACTTCCAAGGAATGGAACAGGCACCTGAGGTGGCCCCAAGTTCTTTTGAAGATTGGGTTTTTGGCTGAGTGCTCTCCCTCTGTCCCCAAGATGCCGGGAAGGGGAGATCGGGAGAAGAAAGGGTGAAGCTTACCCTGTGGAGGGGCTCACAGGAAGGGCAGGCCCGGGAGGAGTCTGCGGGGGAATGGCTGGGAGCTGGAGCATCCGTGGAGCTGTGCTCCCCGTGGCCGCCCTGGATGCACGCGGGTGTGAGGATGGTGGAGCCAGGCCCGAGGGGACGGTGGCTATGGGCAGAGGCAGCTGGGTGGCTCTGAGGTTCCAGGTGTTACGGGGACGAAGGTATTGACGGGAGAACATTCAGTGACGGGCCACAGTCTTGGGTGGGCTTATCCAGTAGAGAGAAAACCAACCCAGCGTCTCTGCTGCAGTGTCATGGAAACGCTGGTGCAGGCCACACGGACCCTGCAGTGCCTCCACCACCCCCACCCCCCGACACTGCTCAGGGTTCCTGGCAGGACCCCCCTAACCTCACCTGCACCCCGCCCACCTGCCTCTAGCTCTCTCAGGATGCTCTTAACAGACGGGGCAGGCAGGCCTATGGGAATGGGCCTTCTCTGAGGCCTCCTGGGGAGGGAGGGGGGTCAGGGAGCCCCGGACCCCTATTGGGGGAGCCGGGAGCTGGGCTCCAAAGGTTTAACCTGTCAATCCCGCCTATGTTGTGTCCTCACGCTGACAGGGGCTGCTCAGCAGCAGGCGGGACGGGTAGGTGTGTGTGCACCTGGGTGCACACGCCATCACGTGCCAACCTCTTCTGTGGGGGGCCATGCCTGAGCATGCTCTGTGGAGGTGATGCGCGGCCTGGCGTGCGGGGTGCTTCAGTGACCTCAGCTGCTGTGTGTGTGGCCTCTGTCCGCTCCATTGTTCTGGCCTGTCCGTGACTGTCCCTGGGGGGGTGGGGGGCGCGTTGGGCAAAGTGGGTGGAAGGGTCATCCCCTTCCCCTTTATCTGTGTGGTGCTGGGGGTCAGGGAGGGAGAAGGAGGAGCTTTTGGAGTCAAACCCGCGTGTCTGGGAGATGGGAGGGGAGTTCGTCCTTCCTGGAAGAGAGCGGATCAGCGGGCTGGGGAAAGTTCTCAGAGAGGGTGACTCTTGAGAGGGTCTGGAGAAAGTATTGGCGTTTCAGGTACGCTCCCCTGGGGCCCCGGGACCTCTGAGTCTGAAGGAGGTGCAGGAGCTGGAGCAGCTGACCCAGCAGCTAATGCACGACATGGAGCACCCTCAGAGGCAGAATGTGGCTGTCAATGGTGAGCTCACCGGCCACCTGTCGGGACCTCCACCTCACTCCCCGTCCGAGCCAGCCGACCGCCTGCCTGCGCGCTCCTTCCTCCCATTGACTTCTGTCTTCTCTGGCCTCCCAGAGTCCTGTGGCCGGTGTCATCAGCCCCTGGCACGCACACAGCCCGCGGTTCGAGCCCTGGGACAGCTGTTCCACATCACCTGCTTCACCTGCCACCAGTGTGGGCAGCAACTGCAAGGACAGCAGTTCTACAGCCTGGAGGGGGCGCCCTACTGTGAGGGCTGCTACACTGTGAGTCCGGGTGGGGGCTCAGCCCGGGGCTGGCCGTGGATGTGGGGCAGGCGGGCCTGGGGTGCCGGTTCCCGGCCGACGTCCTCCCGCCACCTCCTTAGGACACTCTGGAGAAGTGCAACACGTGTGGGCAGCCCATCACTGATCGCATGCTGAGGGCCACGGGCAAAGCCTACCACCCGCAGTGCTTCACGTGCGTGGTCTGCGCCTGCCCACTGGAGGGCACCTCCTTCATCGTGGACCAGGCCAACCGGCCCCACTGTGTACCTGACTACCACAAGTGAGGACCCACCTCCTGTCTTCTGGGCTCTTCTCTGGGTGCCAGCCGTCGTCGTCTGGGGGCTGGGCCAGGCTGCCCTCCTGATTCCACGGCAGCGCCAACCCCCTGGCCTTCCTTCCTGGCCCCACATGCTTGTCTGACGGCAGGAGACCAGTTCGCCTGGATTCAGCTGTCCAGTGGCCTCAGGCCTTGGTGGCAAGTCTTGCTACTGGCAGGTGCCCCCTCCCTGGGCCTTTGGCTCTCGGAGGCTTGTGGTCTTGTGTTCAGCCACGAGTGTTGGAATGACTTCATTTCACGCACAGGCTGGGTCCCGAAAGTCCTTTTGGAGATTGGCTTTTTGGAACTCTGGATTTCCCCTACAAGCAGTGGCTGCTTTCTCAGGCCAGCAGTAGAATCCCGTAATGTAGCTAAAGGGTGTACAGAAACTGCAGAGTCTGACTCCCACCTCTGCCAGTGTGTTGGAGGTATAGGTTTTCAGAATTCCAGCCTAGGCATCCAGAACTTCACATCCCTCCCTCTGTACACCCCAGCAGTGGGGCAGACGCCATGCAGCAGGGGGTCCTGGGCGGGGGTGGGGTGGGGCTGGAGAAGGGTGCCTCTGGCTGTGCTTTCTGCAGGAGCTGCAGTCAGAGGGTGAAGACCTGGTGGCAGAGGCTCCTGGGGGTACATGGGATTTTGGGGAGGGTGCTGGGGAAAGGCAGGAAATTCCCCTTGATAAAGGACGGATGAGGGGGCTGGTCTTAGGATTTCTCCATTGAGTGTCCTCTACCCAGGGATGTGAGGCAAATGGGCCAAGACACCTGCCCTGTTGCCATGCACATCCCCCTGCACTCTGGGAACCCCTTGCCCCCACCCTGACCCCTGCCTCGCTTTTGCCCCTCCAGGCAGTATGCCCCCAGGTGCTCCGTCTGCGAAGGGCCCATCATGCCTGAGCCCGGCCGCGAGGAGACCGTGCGAGTGGTCGCTCTGGACAAGAACTTCCACATGAAGTGCTACAAGTGCGAGGTTGGCCATCCCTCTGGCCCCCAGCGCTGGGAGGTGGTGGGACACCGCTCACTACCAGGTGGTGGCCGGTACCAGCCGGGAGGAGTTTGGAGCTGCAGTTTTGAGGGTGGAGGGGGTGATACCTGTGCCTGCTCCACCCAGATGCCCCCGTCACTGTGCAAGTTGGGGGGGAGGGCTTTCTGTGGGGTCCTTGGGTTGTGGATAAACCAAGAAAAAGAGTGACCAGTGGGAGGGAAGGGTGCTCTCCTTCGCTGTACTGGAGGGAGATGGAGATGTGCTTGGTGAGGTCAAAGAGGAAGAGAAGGGAGTAGAGGCAGGCGGGAGAGGTCCCATGTCTTTTTTTTGGGTGGGTGCCTTGGTAACAGCTCAACCCACTGTCCGCCTCGGGTGGGAGAGGCCTAGGGACAAGGAACATGGGCAGGAGAGGTAAGGCTAGGAGAGGAGGGTGGGAGTGGTGGGGACACAGGCAGTGATGCTGGACGTTGGCCGAGGCATGGAGCATCTGGTCTTCCTCACTTAAAGGTGGAGGTGTGGGGGGCACACAGGGGCCTTCCACCAGAGGGCTTTTCCTCCTTTCTCACAGGACTGCGGGAAGCCACTGTCCATCGAGGCAGATGACAATGGCTGCTTCCCCCTGGACGGCCACGTGCTCTGCCGGAAGTGCCACACCGCCAGAGCCCAGACCTGAGTGGGGACGGGAGAGTCCACTCCCCACCCGCGGACCACCCACAGAGACCGCCCTGCCCCCCACCTGCCCTGCCCCCCCTTCAGTTATTTTCTGATGTCCAGCCTCTCCTTCCACGCCAGCCCCCACCCAGGTATCCCAGACACCTTGTCCCGGGCCCCAACGTGGCCTAGGACTGCAGAGTCCCAGCTCTGGGTTTCCAGCCCACCTCCATCCTGCAGGGACCACCCACCGTCCTCCAGGTGTACCCCACCTGAGGGGGCACCAGGTTGAGCGCTGCTGCTTTCACTGCTGCACCGATGCCCTCAGCTGGCCCCGGAGCAGCCACGTACTCTGCTTGCTGAGGGCCAGGAGACGCCCAGACTCTGGGAGGCTGGGCCAGGCCGGGCCGACCGGCCTGGACGTCCTCCCACCCCCACCCCCCATGCTGCCAGGTTGTGGCTACAGCTACAAATCAATAAAAAAAGACCTGTTTTCCAAAATCCTTAGGAGTCAACTCTTTTGTGCATATGGCCCTCATGGGTGGGGTAGAGGAAGTACAGGGAATACAAGAGCCAGGGGTAAAGGGGAAAACTCAGTTCCTGTTTATTTACAAAAATATATGTATGTATATGTATATATATTAAACCCTTCCCCAGGTCCCCCCCACGATTACATTTTCACTTCCACCCCTACCTCCCTTTTTAAAACAAAGGCTCCCGGGCCCAGAGGTGAGTTCCTCAGGGAAGGGTGGGCAGGAGCAGCACCAAAGGCCTACATAAGTAGGCTGAGGGGAGGGCCATGGGGAGTGACCATGGCCCCCGTCTTTGCCCCTTTGCCCCCACGACAGGGTGGGTGGGGGAGGGGCTCAGTCCTTGAATCCCTGAATACTGCAAAGAATGCGCTTCTGGTGTCCTGGCAGCGTGATCCCCATCTGGGCCAGGTCCCTGTGGGCAACGAAAGGGGATTGTTGAGTGTGGGCCTAACCCCCCCGCAGTTCTCCGTGCCCAGCACCCCCCCTCCCCCTCCCCCCCCCCCCCCAGGTCCTCACTCGGCCGTCAGCTCAAGCACACACTCCATGGTGTCCAGCCCCGCTGAGCGGAAGTGCAGAATGTAGCGTTTCATGCGTATGGACTCCAGCCACTCGGGGACGCTTCGATAGGGGATCCCGTCGGAGCCACTGAGGCTGGGCAGGCGAAGCGTCACCCTGCGGGACACCGGGTACCCCAGTCACATGGGAGGGAGATGCGGGGGCTGTCCTCTGCCTTCCAGCTCCAGCTTCCCTGACATTGGGGCTCAGCCTCTGAGCATCTGCGGCCGGCATTCAAGTTGGGTGTCTGAGCACAGAGATTATCTGGACTTTGTGGATTAGCCTGGCCATTGTCTGTGAACTCATTTCCTGGCCTGATTCCTGGCATGTTCACAGCAATGGGCGGGCTGACAGTCCTGCTGCTTTGAAAGACCCAGGGGGGTGGCAGCCCTGCCACACACAAGCGTGTGACCGGCCCACCTCCCACTGGAGTGGCCAGTTCCGGCTGACTGACTGGGGACTGACTCCCAAGTGTCAACTCTCCCAGCCCAAAGGAAAGATGCAGGAGGCAGGGGAGCTGAGGCCTCGGAAGCCGGGCATGGCCCTGCCCTTGTCTGGGTGGCCCCTGTGAATTCTGGGAGCCGCCACCGCTTGCCCCCTCCAAGCCCGGCTGTTATTATTGCCCTCCGACACCCACGAGACAATGAGTGTTCCTGTGCTCAAGCCAGCCAGAGCCAAAACCATTAGCAAAGTAAATCTGCTGGGGGAAAAATTTTCAACATTCCAGAAAGATTAGCACATGCAGTCTCCAGTATACGAGGGAGTCCTGCTCCAAAAGATAGTTGCAAAAGTTGGAACTTGGAGCACATTTTCTCCCAGAAACAAGGTTATATATGGTGGTTTGATACAGAGGCCAGCATGCCAGGGCTGGTTTACTGGATTGAGCATTCAAAGTCCAGCCATGCCCACCCCGCTCCCCCTCCTCAGCCCTGCCACCAGTTCATTCTCCACACTCTGGCAATGTTTTTGGCAAAACACGATTCTGAGTGAGTCCCTCCAATTTCAAAATCGGTCGATAGTGCTCCATGCTCAGGATAAAGTCCAAACTTCTCAGCAGAGCTGGTCCTCCACCTGTCCAGCTTCACCTCTGGCCACTGTCCCTAAACAACACTGCTGCCATCCCGCACTAAGCCCGCCCTCAGCGCCCTAACCCATGCCTGCCGTGTGCTCTGGGAGACCCCACAAGGCTGCCCCTCCCAGTAATGACATGCCTCCCACTGGCACCTGCTGGTTGCTCTGTCTTCCCCACCCTAGTGACCGAGCTCCCCGGAGGAGATACCAGGTCGTAAGCACTACCTATCGCTTCCCATCCTCTGTGTGCTCGCTTCCTGTCCTCCACCGGACAAGGACGGGATGGTGTGTCCTCCCTCAGGGTAGACTGTCCCGCAAGGGCTCAGACTCCTCCTGCCTCAGCAGTACTCTGTGCTCTGTCCAGAGCTCATTAATGCAGCTGAACGCTCCTCTCCCACACCTGCCCTCCGAAACCCTGTGCCCTCTCCAGTGTGGTTACCTGGGATCAAAGTTAGCAATGGTCCGCAGTGAGTGGGGGTTGGCAAGCAACTGGTCCAGATGTGCCTTCAGCTGGTGGAAGGAGGGCCGACGGGCCCGGTCATAGGCCCAGCAGTTCTTCATGAGTTCATAGAGAGGGGCAGGGCAGTCCACGGGAGGCGGCAGCCGGTACCCATCCTCAATGCTCTTCATTACCTGCCGTGGGCGGGGTGGGGGGGTGGTGGAGCAGCCTTGAGGTTGGAGGGTCACCTTCCCTGGGAGCCCCTGAGAAATCTCCGTTCACACAAGATCACTGCAATAGAGCCTCTACTCACCCCTGAGAGTAATGACGAGAACAGGGAATGAGGCAAAGGGGACAGGAACAAGAGTGCAGAAAAACTGGGTCAGGAAGAAGGAATAGGATATTTGCAGGCAAGAGCCATGGGAGGCTTTTGGGAGGAGCCGAGGAGTGAGGGGTGACATGGGAAGAGGACCCCAGGCTTACCTCCTGATTGCTCATCTCCCCATAGGGCTTGTCTCCAAAACTCAGCACCTCCCACATCACAATCCCAAAGCTCCACACATCGCTGGCTGTGGTGAAGGTGCGGTGGGCAATGGCTTCAGGGGCTGTCCAACGGATGGGGATCTTTCCCCCCTAACAGGGCACGTAGAACAGAAAGGTGATGTGTTTCAGGGCATTGGGGGGAGGGGGGCGGCGCACACAACAAAACACCTGTGCAAAGGCATGACTATCGTGTCCACAAGAGCATGTGTCCTGTACTTGTGCATGTGTGACTACATGTACGACACATAATCGTGTGTATGTGCGCGTGCACGTAATGACGACACGGCTCTAACCTGGGTTTCATAGGTGCCATCGAAGTTGTCCAGGAGGCGGGTCAGGCCGAAGTCAGACACCTTGCAGCACAGGTTCTGACTCACTAAGATGTTCCTGGCCGCGAGGTCCCGGTGGACGTAATTGTGGTCACTGAGGTAGTTCATGCCAGATGCAATGCCCTGCAGCATGGCCACCAGCTGCCCAGGGACCAGCTGGTCCTCCCGCTCCTGCAGCAGGGTGAGAGGGCAAGTCAGGGAATGGGCGGGGTCTCCTTCCCAAACCAGGAGCCAAACCCCGGGGTCCATGGGTGCATTCCCCTTCCCAGCTGGCTCTCCGCCCTCCTCACCCTCAGGAAGGCATCCAGGGCTCCATTCTCCATAAACTCCGTGATGATCATGATGGGCTTTCCTGAGACACAAAGCACATGTCAGCACGGCAGCCTGTATCCCATCGCCACCCAGAACCAGACTTCCTGCCCCCGGCAGCATATTTCCCCTTCTCTCCCGGGGGTCTGACACCCTCCTCTCCTCCTCTTTCTCTCCCCATGCTCTCGGGGACCGCTGCTCGTACGCTTTGTGACAACGCCTTCCAGGTGCAAAATGTGCGGGTGGTTGAACTGGCCCATGATAGTTGCCTCTCGAAGGAAGTTCCACCACTGGCCGTCTGGAGACGTGTCTTTCAAGGTCTTAATGGCCACAGTCTTACAGTCCTGGCTAGGGATTTTCAGGGTCCCTCGATAGACTTCTCCAAACTCTCCTGGGTGGAAAGAAAACAGGCCATGGCCGGATGCCCCGGCAGGCTCCCCTAGGGGGACGGGCAGCAGTATCCTCCAGTCTCCTGGTTCTTTTCTTCTCTGGATCAGAAAAGTGGCTTGACCTTTCCGGGAAAGGGGCTCTCGTGCTGCGCTTCCTGGGGAAGGAGACGGGAGTCTGGAAGAGGAGTGCAGCTCTGCAACCTATTCAATACTGTCCCCCCAGGTGGGTACAGCTCCTGGCTAAGGGGAGGGGCTCAGTAAACGCCCGGTGAGCGTGGCTGTGCGGGGGCCCTGGGCTGTGTTCAGCAAGGACAGGCTGGTCCAGGGCCAGTGCTCCAGTGACGGGGGAGGCTAAGCACTGCCTCGTCTCTTCCGCGAGCTCCTCCGGTCACAGCTCAGCTGGCTCGGCTGCACAACTGCCAATGACACTGCCAAGCTTTGTTCTCTGCTCAGATCCATTTCCTCCGGTGACCCAAGGGATCAGGGCAGCCCAAGGACACTGGGCCCGGGTTGGGGGGGAATGCGGGGTAAGGGAGGCTTTGAATCTCTCCCACATTTCGCAGCCGTCTGAGAATAGCCTGAGCCTGGGCACAGCGACCCTTCTGTTGACAAACATGACATGTTTGGGCTGTTAATCAGAAACTCCATAACCACAGAAGCAGATTGTGTAGGAAGCAGGGGCTGCTCTAGGACACCCGATAAGGGGGTTACAACTTGACCACAGCGATTCAAGCAGGATACAGGGTAGAGCAGAGAGGGAACTCGTCTAGGAGCCCTTGGGGCAGCCGAGAGACCAGCTGGCGAGCAGCTCCGTCCTGCCACGCAGAGGGGACCCGCAGGGCTCACCTTCCCCTATGACAGTGTCCACAATCAGCCAGCCTGGATCAAGCTCCTGGGTGAAGTCCAGGGCTCCCTGGGCAGGGTCCTCATACGCTTGGAGGTCCACATAAGGCTTCAGCCACAGCTTGTCCTCTGCGGGGAGAACAGGGAGGGCTCGGCCACAGGAGCCCCAGCGTGAGGGCTCGGGAGGATTTTTTGGTGGTGGTGAGGGGAGCTGGGGCCAACAGCACTCCCCAGACTTTTCATTGTTCTGCTCTCTTAGGAGTCCCATTTTGGCTAAAGTGGGAGAAAAACCTTCCTCTGTCTATGTGCAAAGCTTCGCGTCCCTGCCCCCAGAGGCCCAGAGCTGCGGGCCAGAACCCAGGCCTGAAAGCTGTTCACGGCCTCCGGTTACCCAATCGTCCCACGGCTCACTGACCACACTTCAGATTCCTCGCCCTTCTTCCTCACCCCTGCTAGCCATACTCCTCCGATCACTCACACCTCATGCACATTCCCAGACAAGCCTCACTCCCACCCTTTCACTTGGATGAACCACTGACTACCCCTTTCGTGGGACACCTAATGAGGTGACCCGCAGGAAGCCCACATGCCCTGGAGGACTTCTAGGGGCCTGCCAGCAATCGCTTCCTCGCTGAGACTCAGCCCACAGACCTGGCCAGCCAGGACGGGGGAGGCCGCCCCGGGCCCAGGTGTCGGAACAGAGGCAGCAAGAGCTAACAGGTAATTGCACAGAGCCTCTGGGGGGCTATCGTTACAAAGTTAATTAACCAGAGTTAATTAGGTGGCAAAACAGTAAAGCCCTAGAGACAACAGCCCCAACCCGTGCTCCCAGAGTTGGCCTGGCAAATGTGGCTTCTCTGGTTCCATCTCCGTGGCACGTCCCAATACCGCTGCCCCCACCCTGCTCCACCACCACATATACGCACAGGTGCCCTGGGCTCACCTCGGTTCACTTCGGCGACACGGTCACGTTGCCTCTGCGGGTGTCTCCGCTGCGCTTTCCTGTGGGGGGGGGGGGGCAGCTTCTTCAGAGTCCTAGGACTGGCCCAGGGCCCTCCGGCTGGGCTATTCCCACAAACGACAGGGTGGGGGTGTAGGATGGCGTGGGGGGTACGCTGGAGCTTTCGTCCTAAGGGCTGGGAGGGTTGCTGGGGCTGCGTTCTGGGATTTCTGGCCAGGCAAAGGGACCCCGGGTGGTGGCCGCGGAGGGGCAGCAGCAGCACCTTGATCGGAAGAAGAGCATCCCCATCAGCAGAGCGACACCCAGCAGCAGCCCGAAGATGATGGCCACAATCTCTCCTCCGGTCAGGCCCCTGGAAACTGTGGCACGTGGCGTGAGGAAGGCTGGAGGGCTCAGAGGCCACAGCAATGATGGTGGCTAACGGGGCATGCCCGGGGGCAGAGCCCTCAGTGGGCCACAGGGGGGTCCCCTACCCAAGGAGATGGGGGTGTGTGAGACAGAGCCTCACACTGGGACCACTAGCTTGGGGCTGCCCACTGACGAGCACGACCCCGAGGGCTTGGGAGAGTGCACAGGACACTGGAAGGCCGCATCCAGGGTCGGGGTATCTGAGGAGATTACGATGCGGCAGGGGCTTCGTGTGGGTCTGTGGGGGGCTCTCCGCACCCCAGGCAGCCTCTAAGTGTGCGTCTGTGCGTGTGCATATGGGAAGAAGCCAGGGTCTGAGAAGCCTCAGTGGGGTGACAGGTGCATGGGTGTGGGGTAGAACACGGGATAACCCCTCACCTGGTGGGCTTGTCCGAAACTCATGGTCAGGGGAGAACGGGCCAGGACCTAGAGGGGTTAACATTCGAACCCTGACAATGTACGTGGTGTCTGGCTGCAGCTCAGTCAGCAAGACCCTGGGTTCCAGAACCATCTGATGCCGTTCTTCGTCCTGTGGATGAGAGCTAACGTCAGCTGGCCTGTGCCGAGCCCAACCGGGCGGAGGCGATGGCCAGTCTTGGGATCCCATGGAGACGGGCGGGTAGCGGTCAGGGCAGGGCTCCCTGTAGGGTTTTGACCTGAGAAAGCCGCACAGCTCACTTTGGTCAGTTTTCCGTTCACCCCGTACCTGGGGATGCCGGGGTGTGCCCGGCGGGGACCCCAGACACGGTCCCGCAGCCCCGCCGCACCTGATTCAGCACGTGCAGCTCGTAGCTCAGGTTCGCCCCGGGGCTGCGCGGCCTGGATCCTGCCCAGGTCAGTTCCAGCTGCCGCGGCTCCTTCTTCACCAGCCTCAGGGACAGGCCTGACAGGGACTCTGGGAGCCGGGAGGGGTCCAGCGGGTTTGGAAAGAAAGAGGAAAGAGCTTCAACAGCGTTTCGATTGCTTCCCGCCCATCCGCTTGGCCCTGGAGTCCTCAGCCCTTCTGGTTTCTTCCAGGCCCATCCCGGCTGCTCACCTGCGTGGCCCATGCTGACGCTCAGGGAGGCGCTGGCGGGGGTGGAGGTGCCCAGCCCCGACACTCCGTTCTGGGCCTCCACGTTAAAGGTGTAGTTGGCGTAGGGTTCAAGGCCGTTGACGCGCACGGCTGGCGCCGTGAGCCCGCTGGCTCCTGGGGAAAAGCGCACACTTCCCCCGCAGGGCTGGCAGGGCCCCCCGTCCACCGCTGCTCCCCGGCACTGTGAACACCCCACGCTGTACCTCACATCCTGGCGCCCCCCCATATCCGCCGGGGGTTCCCAACGCAGCGAGAGCTGAGTCCCCAACACAGAGAAGCTCAGGTTTCGGGGAACTGAGGGGGGTCCTGTAAGGAGAAGAGCCGTCGGGAGGAGCCAGCTGCGCTCTCGCTCTGTCCAAGCTGCTGGCCCCTGCCTCCTCCCACCTCCGAAGGCCTTGCTGAGAGATTCCCACTGAGGGAAAAGGACCTTCACCTCATTTCTGCTTTCTTCTGGGGCAGGGGAGCCTAAAGTCTCTGCCCCCCCCCTTTTTTTTAAGATTTTATTTATTCATGAGACACAGAGAGAGAGAGAGGCAGAGACCCAGGCAGAGGGAGAAGCAGGCTCCCTGCAGGGAGCCCGATGCGGGACTCGATCCCAGGACCCTGGGATCATGACCTGAGCCAAAGGCAGATGCTCAGCCACTGAGCCATCCAGATGTCCTCTAAGCATCCGACACTTTAAAGGATGCCCACTATCAGAAAAGCTCTGGAGAATTCCAACCTTAACACGGGCTGGACAAAGTCCTGCCCCGCCACCCGGGACTCACGTGTGCAGGACACCTGGGGGCCCTCCCCAGGGGCTCGGAAATGGCCGCTGTGGCAGATGCAGAGGGTGGCCCCCTCGGACTCAGCTGCGCTGTGTCCTGGGCACTTGACACAATGGGGCGCATCTGCGTCCGCCCGGTAGGAGCCGCTGGGACAGGCTGGAGAGAGAATGCAGCGGAGCCATGGATGTCCAGCCTTTACAGGCAGGCTCATCCCCACTCCCCCTCCCTCCCCCAGTCCTTTGTACCAGAAACACAGGTGCCTCCCTGGGCGGGGGGAAGGGGGGCTCAGCCGCTCAGTCTAAACATCACTGAGATGGCGCAGAGGCATCCTTCCGTCCCCCAGCACCTGGAGGACCCCCCCCACCCCGCATGTCCCCACCGCCTCCTCCAGTCTCCTTACCCAGGCATCCTTCACCACCGCCTTCCTCGTAGCCGGGCTCACAGTGGCACCGTCCCACAGGCACCAGCCACTCCCCGTCGGGGCTGCAGTGCATGCGGGGCGCACCTGAGGGGCCGGGGCTGACCTGGGCGTGGGGCAAGCAGGTCCCTGCCACCCCCACCAGCCCGCCAGGTCCGGGCAGAGTGTTGGGGAATCGGGCCAAGCCCTGCACGACCTCAGGACAGCGCTGGTAAAAGACCCTTACGGACACCAGGGCCACACAGGCACCCGGGTTGTGGAAAGCGAGGTAGAGGCCTCGGCGGGTCAGGTGCCCCAAGGAGCAGCGCTCCACGTTCAGTTTCACAGCGCCAGACGCGAGGTCCCGGATGGTGAAGCTCTGGTCTGCAGCCACAGTAGTTACCTGGGAAGGGGCGGGGGGTGGAATGGCAAGTCATGCTTCATGCCCACGGAACAGAAAAAAATGATTGTTTGCTTGATACCTTAGAGTTCCTGCAACCATAAACCAAGGGCTTATTACGTGTGAGCTACTGAGCTAAGCGTCCTGTGCATGTTACGCTGTTTGGGTCCAGTGAGGTGGGACGGATGGCCAGCCCCACTTTACAGATAGAGAAACTAAGGCTAGGAGTAGGACAGGTTCAAGACCTTGTACGACGTGGTGCGGCTGGAATCCGGGCAGTGAGACGCTACAGCCCATATAATTTCCACTATTCGAAGGTGTTCCCAACCTCTGTGCCAGTGAGGTGATCAGTTATAAAGTGCGTCATGGTTAATTTATTACTAATAACAAACTTTACAACGTCTTCTCTTCGGAAAAAAAAAAAAAAAAAAAAAGATGAGAGCACATCCTATAAATAACATGCTCCTTACACCTCTGCATTCCGGTACGGTTCCTTGAGTCGGAAAGAAACGGATGGCATTAGAGAGAGAGCCCGTAGCCTGCAGAGAACGGTCTCCCTGCGCACCTCCGGGTGGACCCCTGGGGTGTGTCGCACACCAGCACCCTGCAGGCTGATAGGGAAAGTCCAAATACCTCTTCTCAGCCTCCCCCAGGGGAGGCTGTTATGTTAGTGGAGGCAAAGCCTCCGACCCAGGTGAAGGCTGGCACCGTTATCAACGCTACTGTAAGACCAGGTAAGCAGCCTCGGAGGGGTTCAGTGGAGCCTGAAGGCGGGACACAGTAGGAAAGACATGGTGGTTCCTGCTTATCCGTGGCTGGGCTTTCAGGGTGGCAGGTGTTACCCGGTGCCATCAGCCACAGGTGCAAGCAGGTGATCCTCCGTCTGATCTTGCATCAGCAGGTCAATAGCAGCCCGACGGGGCAACGTCGGGATTCAACGCCTGGCCATGGGCCTCCGCTCATCTCCTCCCAAGGCATCACATCGTCTCACGGTACCCCCAGGAGGGTGACTACAGAGCAATGACATAGTTCGAGAGGGAGAGAGGCTACTCTGATGACTTATTGCAGCATCCTGTCATGACTGTTCTAGTTCATTACTAGTTACTCCCCTCGTACGGCGCCTGGTTTACACATGAGCGCTCAGCATGGGGATGGATGTGCAGGAAAGAACGTGGCACATCTGGGGTTCAGTACTGCCCAGGCATCCGGGGGGTCCTGGGAGGTGGGCCGCAGCCGCGGGGGATGCTGCTCTACTCAACTCCACCTCTTCTGATGTCTAGGCCCACATTCTCATCCTTAGTTGACACCTACACCTCTTTCTGTTTATGCCACTTTGTCTTTCTCCTTAGCTGAGCGGGGTCCTGGGAAAGAGTGAGGCGGGAACCAGTGTTAGGACCAAAATGGCACTGGAGGAGTGGGGGTGGGGGTGCGGGTGGGGGTAGAAGCACCTTTTGGAACAAGGGCCGTCGGAGCTGGATGCCCACGTCCTGGTCACTCTCCATGTACAGGAGGTTGAAGGTCTCCTTGCAGCCCAGAGGCCCGGCTCCGCCGGGGAAACTCTTACAGTCCCTCACGGTGAACTGCAGCTCCACGTGGACCCGAGAAGCTTCCTCCCCGCGGTAGATCCAGTTGGAGCGCAGCCAGTGGTCAGTGTCCCCGCCTGCTTGCACTGGGCAGTCCTGGTACATGTAAAGGGGCGTCCCGTTCAGGATCTGCTGCACCTCACTCCACTGTGAGAGGAGAATCGAGTCAGGCTCCAAGTCACCACCTGCCCCCCAGACTCTGGTTCGCTTAGACCTCCCCGGGTTCGCGCTACTTGTCCTGCTGTCTTCCCACCATGGGCCTGAGGACAGTAAGTTAAGTGCTTAGGGTCAGGAGTTATTTGGATACAGGATGGGCATGACAACAGCGACGCCTTCAATGAGCCCACTCCAACTTTGGAAGCACGAGCACCAATTTTTCCCCGTCTCGTCAGCAGAGTCGTGGCAAAGACAGACTTTGATGGCAAAACGCTCACTCACGAAACCTGTCTGGCTCCTTGTTCAGAGAAGAGGATAGTACATTTATATCAAGGCCCCTAAGCTCGGGGGGCAAGAACAAGCATAGAACCCTTCTGTATGGAGGGAACTCATTCCTTCTAATAACCCTCTAGTTATGGTCACTATCAAAATCAACAGTGGACGGGGTTGGGTGGACTCCCAGACACCATGCAGTCCATGCCCCTTACCTGTTTTTACATTAAAATAATTGTTAGGGGATCCCTGGGTGGCTCCGTGGTTTGGCGCCTGCCTTTGGCCCAGGGTGCGATCCTGGAGTCCCGGGATCGAGTCCCGCATCGGGCTCCCTGCATGGAGCCTGCTTCTCCCTCTGCCTGTGTCTCTGCCTGCCTCTCTCTCTCTGTGTCTATCATAAATAAATAAATCTTTAAAAAATAATAATAATAAAATAAAATAATTTTTAGACTTATTCATAATAATGGCTAGCCTAATGCGGCAGTCACTGTTGCAAGCACTTCCCATGAGGAAACTGAGTCACAGCGCAAGGTTCAATGACTTGCCTTATGCACTCAGTTATTAGGAGGCAAAGCTGGGACACACACCCAGGCACCCTAGGCTCTAGAGTTTAAGCTTTTTTTTTTTTTAAGATTTTATTTATTCATCAGAGTCACAGAAAAAGTCAGAGACCTAGGCAGAGGGAGAAGCAGGCTCCCTATTGGGAGTCCAACGTAGCACTCAATCCCAGGACTCAGGGATCATAACCTCAGCCAAAGGCAGACGCTCAACCACTGAGCCACCCAGGCGCCCCTAGAGTTTAAGCTCTGGATCATTATGTCTCTCTGCGCTTATTATTAAAAGTCAAAGAATAAACATATATAACGTGAAGTGAAAGTCCTTTCACCCAACTGCCCCTTCACAGGGAGCCACTCTGAACAATTTGGAATAAAGCTCACCAGACCATTTTCAGCGCCCCTAGAGAAATGTTTGAATATTTTTCTGCGTATGTGTTTTTAACATATTTTTTTTTTTTGGACACAAGGCTATTTCGTAATCTACTTTTTGTTTTTAACAAACAAAAAAAGCCTTTGAGGGGCGCCTGGGTGGCTCAGCCCGTTAAGTGTCTGTCTTCAGCTCAGGTCACGAACCCAGGGTTGTGGGATGGAGTCCTAGATCGGGGCTCCCTACTCACCAGTGTCTGCTTCTCCCTCTCCCTCTGCTCATGCCCTCATTTGCTCTTTCTGTCTCTCTCAAATGCATAAATGAAAAAATCTTTAAAAATCTAAATCTAAAAAAACAAAACAAAACACCTTAAAAAGTCTTTGAAAGATGTTCACGAGAATATAAATAGATCTACCTAATTCTTTTTAGCAATCTATAACAGTATTCCACTGTATGGATGTACTGTGAATTATTTATTCATTCCCCTATTGTTGGGCATTTAGGTAGTTTCCAGTTCTACTGTTGTTTATTTATTTTTTATCTTTTTCTACTGTTGTTTAAAGTCTACATGCACAGATTTCTTTTTTTTTTTTTTTAATATTTTATTTATTTATTCATGAGAGACACAGAGAGAGAGAGAGAGGCAGGGACATAGGCAGAGGGAGAAGTAGGCTCCATGCAGGGAGCCTGACGTGGGACTTGATTCCGGGTCTCCAGGATCAGGCCCTGGGCTGAAGGCGGCGCTAAACCGCTGAGCTACCCGGGCTGCCCTACATGTACAGATTTCTAAAAGATTTCTGTAGAACTGCTATATCAAAGGGTAAATACTATAAATTTTATAAGAAGATAGTGTCAGATTGGCCTCCAAAAAGGATTTATCAATTTACGGTTTCACCAACAATGCATGAGGCCTCATTTTTTGAAAACCTGGATATTAACGATCTCTTTACTTTTGGCCTATCTTATGGACAAAATACAGCTTCTTGCCATTTTAATTAACATTTTTTATTTTGAGAAGGAGGTTGTGTGTTTCTATTTTGTTCACTGGCTATTTCTATTTTTATGTAATTACGTTTGTAAACTTTGCCTGATATTCTGTTCTTATCTTTGGAATATTCATTTCGATGAGATTTTTTTTTTTTTTTTTTTTACATTATAGGTGTTCATCATTTACTTGAAATATGTTTCAAATGTTTTCTTCCCATCATGCCACTTAATTTGCTAATGATGTCTTTGATGTTGGTACTTTTAAAAATCTCACATCATAACATCTATCTTCTCTCCCTCTATGAATTCTGGGTTGTGTATTTCACTTGGGAAGCTCTCCCATCCCAAACTCATAAAGATCTATATTCTCTCCTAACATTTTTGTAGGTTTGGCTTTTAGGTTCAGATTTTAATCTCCCTAGAATTTATTTATTTATTTTTTGTCTATAGCATGAAGTGGAGATGTAACTTTACATCCTTCTTACTCGTTGTCTTCTTCTTTCTCAAATTATGGACATCCAGCTGTCAATCTACTGTCCAGTCTATATTTTGCACATTGATTTGCCATTCCAGTGTTAATCTCATACCAAAACCTCATTCATGTGGGTTTTCTATTCTGTTCCATTGACCTGGGTATTCTTGTGCAATGCCAGGTTTTAATTACAGTTGAGTACAGATATTGTCCGTTCTGATAATCTGGTAGGGCAAGTGTTCCATTTCATTCTTTCTCAAAAAAAAAAAAAAAAAAAAAACTTCTCAGACATTCTTACATATTCTTTCTGCCAGATAAATATAAGAAAGGAGCTCTCAAATTCTATAAAATACCCCCTTGATATTTTGGTTGCAACTCCCTTAGCTTATAGAGAAGTCTGAGGTCTTTAGAATGTTTCCTTTTCCAAGGGCTTTCATTGCTACTCTCAGATCTGGGAAAAGGCAAGAGAAAGAACGATTAACTAAGGATTGGGGTGGGGATCCCTGGGTGGCTCAGCAGTCAGCCCAGGGCATAATCCTGGAGTCCCCGGATTGAGTCCCACATCAGGCTCCCTGAATGGAGCCTGCTTCTCCCTCTGCCTCTCTCTCTCTCTCTCTGTGTCTCATGAATAAATAAATAAAATCTAAAAAAACAAAAACTAAGGATTGGGTGGCATGGGGCAATAACACCTGAGGTACATATTTTCGCTTTATGTTAGGGAGTTCAAAGATTGGGCAAGGGTTGTCCAGGCCATGAAGGCACCCAGGGCCTGTTCTTAAGAGGAAGCTATGATGGGGAAGCCAAGTGGAAGGCATGGGGTGGAGGTCAGGTGGAAAGGTAGTAGGTGGATAATGTGCAGCTCATTAGCTAGATTGCCGTGGCTGCAGCTGGAGCCAGGAGCAGATGTTCCCAGCTGTAACTTGCCTCTCCCAGTTCCCGCAGTGACAGATGGGAGAACCAGCTGCCCAGGATCAGCAGCAAGAATCCTTTCACTTACCACTCCGGCTGCTGGCTGCTACATGGGTGCATTCTGGGGAGTCTGAATCTGAGTGTGTTTGTGTGTGTTGAAAAGATAAGGAGGGGACAAGATAGACATGGGGAGCATGTAACTGCTGCTGTCTTCTTGCCTCCAGCTGCAAAGCTGCGAAAGGGGCCTTGCTTCCACTCGGGCCCAATTAGGGAAGTTATTTGGGTCGGGGTGGCTGGGGTACACCGGGGGTGGAGGCCTGTGGGAGCCAGCGAATGGACCTGCGGCCCTCGCTGTGGAGTGATTAGCTGCTTTACGAGACGGGGTGCCTATTACGGCTGGCCTAACCCAGGATTTTCCAAGCAGCCCCTCCTGTAGGATACAGTATGGTTTAGTCTATTAATTCTAATTATAGGCCACTCTGTGGGAGAACTTAGAGCCAGGACCCTAGGACCCAGAGGGAAAGAAAGCAAGTGACCCCGATCCCAGAAATAGAGATTGCAATTCCCACTGGACTAGGAAGGGGAAAGGGGTCCAGGACCAGGGGGGAAAGGAGGGCCTGAGGCCAGCCTCTCACGGTTCTGTGGCCGGCTCTGCTGAGTGGCGGAAAGGTGCTCTCCGGGACTCACAGGCGCCTACCTCTGCTCACTAGGTCTTAAGAACACCCAGGGTGGGAAGGGACTCGGAGCAGGTTCAGACAGCTGGACCGTACCGTGTGCCTGGGCTGGGGAGGATGGAGAAGGTGCCAGGGGCTCAGGGACCTCTAGTTGGGGAGGCAAACACCCTTCGAAGGGTTTGATGAAAACGTTGGCTCTCGTCTCCATGTGCGTATACACAACTTACATTACACTTTTATGGGGCTCCCTGACCCTCTGAAGCCTATCTGTGCAACTCTATTGGGACAGAGGGACCTCAGTGTGAGGACACATCTGGTGTTTTGGTTCTCAGCCCTCAACCACCCCAAGGATGGTTCATCCTCTCCCTGGAGGATGTGGGTTCATCTCCCCCCAAGTCCTCCTAAGTATTCAGCCCTCTTTCACAGGGGCAGGGAGGGAAGGAGCCAGGCATTGAGGCGTTCTTCATGGGGTGAAGCCTGACCCCCCCACATTGTCCCATTCTGGAGGCTCTGACTCACCTCCCCTCCCCCTCCCCGAGGAGGAGACACTTCCAGTTTTTCCAGCTCTTTTCTCGGTTCCTCCACCCACCTCTCCGCCCATTTCCCACTGGCCTGCAGCTTTGAGCCTTCCCTCCCCTGACACTTACCCCATCCTCCGGGGGATCCAGCAGCCAGCCCAGCTCGCCCTGTGCTGTGCTCGTGTCCATCAGAGTGACTGCACGAGGGAGAAGAGGGGCCTGTCACCTCTGGGGGAAGAGGCCCCACACGTGTGACCCACATTCCTCCCCGTGGGCCCCCAGCCCCAAGCCTCCCACATCCTGTTCCTAACAGCTGTGACTTCCCGAGCTTTAGCCCAGGAAGGAGGAGTGAAGAGCTCTGGGGATTAGTCTGTCTTCCTCCAGAGTGTGAAAGGAGGACGGCAGCGCCGGGCAAGGGTTGGAGGGCTGGATCTTTGACCAAAGTCAAGGCAGGAAGTGTTGGGCAGAGCAGCCCCACACAGGACTCGCACCCTCTCACTCGGCAGGGGCTGGTCAGCCTGGGGCATCCAGGCACCGGCCAAATGCGAAGGGTGAATGGGCAAGAGAGGACCTCAGCCCCTGGGGGTCATAAGCGGGTAGGGTGTGGGCAGGGGACCCTAGACGGGTGGGTGCGGAGGTTCCCTTCTACTGCCAAAGGGCCTGCTCAGCCTGTGGCTGGGGGTGTGCAGTGAGGGTACAGGGCACAGCTCTGGGTCTTGGGAAGTAGGGCCCCGGAAGGGTGTGCAAGCCTTCACAGGCAAGGCTTGACCTGTACATCTGGGAGCTCCTGCACCCGAGTTCTGATCCATCCCCCAGCGGCAGGTCCCTCTGTCCTCGGGCCCAGGATGGCTTAAGGCCTCTTCGCACCGCTGCCCTCTGGGTTGGGCCCGGGAGGCCGAGCCTGGCTGGGAATGAGGGATCCCCACGATGCTGGGGTGGGGGTCTGGGCGCTGCCTCCTCGCAGCGGTCAGGGGCTCCCTCCCCCCCCCCCCCAGGTGCAAACTGTTACGGGGCGCCTGAGCCGGGAGAGCAGGGTCTGGGGGTCGAAGACCAGAGGCTGGCCGGGCCAGGCGGTCGCCGGGCGGCGGGGCGCACCGGGGCGCTGGCGAGGGCGCGGGGAGGCCGGGGACCGGGGCCGGGGGCGGGGGCGGGGGCGGGGGCGGGGGTCGGTACCTTCCTCGGCGCGCGCCCCCGGGGGCAGCGGGGCGCGGAGCAGCAGCAGCAGCCCGAGCCCCAGGGGCCAGCGCCGCTCCATGGCGCCGGCCGGGACCTGGGACCTCGGCCCCCGGCTGGGTCAGGTCGCGAGGGCTGCGCGAGCGGGGCGGGGGCGGGGCCAGCGCCGGGGGCGGGGCCAGCGCCGGGGGCGGGGCCCGCCTCACCTGGCTCACCTTCTTAAAGGGACAGTGGGGCAGGAAGGAAACTCGCCAGACAGGTACTAGTAAACTTCAAACGCCGGAGGCCTGGGGACCGGAACGGGACTGCGGGCGCCGCCTAGTGAGTGGGATGAGGAACTGACTCACCGCTTCGAATTCTAATCCTGAACCCAACCCAGTCCTGATGCAGCCTTTAACCTAATTCGACCTCCGACCTGAACTGCATCTCCCCGCCCCTTAAAGGTCTTCGCGAGGGGGGACAGACCCCCGGGAAGGCAGGGCTGCGAGCTGCAGAAGGGGAGGCTCGGAGGGGGGCTCCCGGGCGGACGGACGGACGGACGGGGGGGGGGGGGAGGGGGGGGGAGCCAGCCCAGCCCGCGGGGCACATCAGGGGGCGACCCTGTGGCTGGGTTATCGGTGGTGGCCGAGATTGGGAAAGGCGAGGGCCTGAGGCGGGGAGCCTCCAGGTGCGCTCTGGGACAGGTGAATGGACCAGTTTGACTGCTGGGGCCCAGGATTTGCCTTAGGAGCAGGGCAGACAGGCGGGCGTGGCCAGAGCGGACGAGGTCTTGGTAAACACATTACCGTGCACTTGACAGAGCAAGAGAGAGGACCCCGCCAGGGTTCTGAGCGCAAGTGTGAGGAGGGCGCAGGTCCAGCCTGCTCCAGCTCTGTCCAGTTGGAGACAACCCACGCCCCTCCCATGCTCTGCCTTACGTGATATTTTAACAACTGTTCATTCACTTTCTACTCTGCACGCATCAAGCTCTGAGAGCATGGACCAAGAGTAAGACAGTCCCTGCCCTATACAAGCTGTGGGTCGCAGCAGTGCCGAGGACTAGGGCGGAAAGCAAATGCACGTGGCTAAGAATGAGGACAGGTGGAGACCCCAGCTGAGGTGTCAGGTGTGTGTGTGTGGGGGTGACAGTGGCTCAAAGGGGAGTGATGCATCCGGTGAGGAAGGTGGAGGCTGCCCTCCCGGGGCCTCTCCTTCCTATACCCCTTCCTGGCTCCCTCTCATTGGGGTGAATGATTCATAGTCTTTGTATCATTGAAACTGTGGTTCAGTGACCGCGGAGAAAGGCAGGTGGCGCATTACAGGTGCTTACTATATTTTCGAAAATTAATACTTCTCAGGCTTTCTGCTTTTCTATACAGATATGTGAAAGGAGGAAATGGCTTATCATTTCCCGGCCCAGACTACCCTCGTTGGCATCACTAAATGTAATCCATGTCCGTTGGTGGGAAAATTCACATTGAACAGAAAAGAAACCAAATGGAAAGTAGACTCCTCCCTCCTTCCACCCTCCAGGTCCTCTCCCCAGAGTTAACTGCCACCAATTGTGTCTTGAGGTTCTCCCAGAGTTTTTTTCCCTAAGCACACACAGGAGCCTGATGTGAGAATGTATACAGAGGGGCCATCGGATGCGCTGTGTTCTGCACCAGGGGCCTTCTTTCTAATGGTAAGTACTTTGGGAAGGAGGCGGAGGCTCCTGCAGGCCCACTGGGGTCAGAGCTTTGTGATTTCAGCAGGGAGGAATGGGCGAAGGGTGCACAGCCAACAGAAGGGGGGAAATGGAGCAAGCTTTGGACAATTGCTGCTAGGAAATAAGCCAGACTGTGGTGAGGTAATGCATGTGTTCCTTGCTGTAGTTTGTTAAAGTTACAAGACCCTTGGGACTGAAGGGGGTGGGGTGGGGGCTGCTCCATGCAGTGAGAGGTGGTGTGGAGACAGCTGGAAAGGAGCCTGGCTTTTGTTTTAAGATTGCTTGCTTCTCTGTCCAGGGTCTGGAAGTGATGCAGAAGGGGAACGAAAGCCCACCTTCTACCTCCATTCAGGATGGTCCCCGTTTGACAATTCCTCATTCCATTTGTGGGGGATAAGGCACGACTTTGATTTTGGCCTCTGCCCTTGCCTAGCAGTGCTGCTTTTGCCAAGCTACTTACACTCTCTGGACCTTAGCTTCCTTAGATTCGGGTGATCTCGGGAGGCTGGTTCCAGGAAAGATGGCAGGATTTGGAGTCAGAAGACACAGGCCAGCTCTAATTCTGTATCTCTGCTTCCTTAGCTATAACCCGGGGATTCCTCCAACCCACCTCAGGAGGTAGATGTGATGCTCAAAAGAGGAGAAAGTCTTCCGCTCTTGTGCTAGGAGATTGTTGGAGGTGTGGCTTGCCGAGGTTCTCCTGCAGGCCTCTCAGGGCACATCTGGAGTGGAACAATCTCAGTGACTAAGGCATCAACTTTTTTTTTTTTTTCTTTTAAAAGCAACTTTATTGAGGGATAATTTGCATAAAGTGAATTGCACTCCTTCTAAGTGTACAGTTCAATGGATTCTGAAAAAGGCGTACACCCTCAGAGCCGCTGCCTCAGTCAAGATCCAGAAGGCCTTCATCATCCAGAAACGGTCCCTCATGCCCTTTGCAGTCAAGCCCACCTCGGCCCCAGGCTTCCTTCAGCATCGATAAGTGTTCCTCCTGGGGCCAGAACTTCCTGTAGTCTTGAATCTCACTTTATCCTTTCAGTATGACGCCCCTGAGGTCCACGCATGTTCTGGGCGTCAGCAGTTTGCTCCTTCTGGTTGTTGACCGGTATTCCCTGTGTGGATGCCCTAAGGCCTCATTTAACAACACAAAAATCAAACCTGAAAGTCTTCCTCTACTCTGTTTCCCCAGCACTAGAGGCCCCTTAGCTGACGAGGCTTCCCAGGGGGATACCTGTTTTCCCTCTTAGGTGGAGAGAATGAACCCAAGTTGTCTGGACCAGTTCTCATTCTGTAGTCAAGAAGCAAGGAAAGCCTGTGCATCCCTACAACTTCAGACTTCCTGGGTTCTGGCTGGATCCTGCAGTCTGGACCTTAACACCATTCTGCTTGTGTTGTCCCATCCCCTGCCTGTCCCGATTCCCCCTCCCCCAAAGAGCCCCACCTGGCTATTTGCTGATCTGGGACTGGGTAAAATTTCACCCAGCCTAGATCAAGACCTTGTAATGTCCATAAGGTTCTGATTGAAACACAGCCCAATCAGCAGGGTAACCCAGTAAGCTGCCAGCAACCCTGTGAGAGCGTCAGTGCAAATTGGTTTATCAGATGAGTATCAGGTCCTTAGCAAGGGCCTGTGTGGATGGGACCGAACAGCTTTGTTTTGGCTGCTTTGGGCTGGCCTGCACTTGTAGGCAGCACAAGCCAGAAGACTGCGTGGGCAGTGGGAAGCGAAAGAACAGCTCTCTCTGAATGCATTCGGGTGGATTCCGTACATCTTTGATCACAAGGCTAATTTGGTCCTTCCCTTTCCTTCTCCGCTGGGCTCTTACCTATCTGTTCTCTGATCCTGGTTTACCATCAGGCAACAGGGGTGGGGATGATCATAGTTACCATTTATTACTGCACCTACGCATGCTGCCAGGGCACTTCACATACATCATTTCATTTACTTCTCACACCAACCCTTTGAAGAAGGTATTATTAGTTCTATTTTATAGATGGAAAAACCTGAGGCACAGGGAATTTAAGTTACTTGTTCAAAGTCACTCAGTTGCAGAATCAGGATTTGAACCCAGGTCTGTCGGACTCTGGGGCCTAGGACCCCTACTTGAGGTTCCGGAAGCAAAAGAAGTAGGCGACACCTAATTTTGCTTTCCTACCTCCTTACCTCTGTCTCCACTGGCTTAAAACAGCACGGATTAGATGTGCCTGTTTTTGAGCTTTAGAAAATGGAATCATGTGATATGCATTCCTTCCTGAGTTCTTTCATTTGCTCTTTTGTTTGCGCAATTTATTTATGTAGTTGTATGCTAATTCATTTCCACTGATGTACGATATGCACTTGTATAAAAAACACCTTTTTTTAAAAAAAAAAAAAAGATTTATTTTATTTATTTGAGAGAGAGCAAGCATGTACGTGAGGGAGACCATGAGCGGGGTGAGGCGGGGGGAGTAGAAGGAGAAGTAGACTCCCTGCTGAGCAGGGCTCCGAGGTGGAGCTGGATCCCAGGACCCTGGGATCATGACCTGAGCCAGAGGCAGGCGCTTAACCAACTGAGCCACCCAGGTACCCCATGAACACCTTATTTTTAAAGACTTCTTGACTTGTGGTTAAACATTCTACACTTGAATTGCCACACCGGGTGACTCCCATAGTTTATCTGGCTTGTCTGGGTATCTCTGAAAGAGGCTTGATCTTCCCCCAAGGTAATTCTGTTTTTAAAGGAGACTTCTTGCTAGCCCCGTGGCTCCTAAAGGGATTAAATCTACACAGAGGCAGCCTGTGAGCAATGCCTCAGTCCCACTATCCCACTCCACCTCCCCTTGTCCTTTGTCCCTCCCTCCTTCCATGTCACTTTGTCAAGAAGAAAGCACTTGATTTGTTTAAGTAGTTGCAATTCTTCATAGCAGAAGTAGGACTGTTCTGGGACCGAGGCAGTCGTAAGTTTTCTCTGAGATGTCGGGAACTTTCTATTAGAAAGTCCTACTCTGGGCAGCTTGGGTGGCTCAGCAGTTTAGCGCTGCCTTCGGCCCAGGGCGTGATCCTAGAGACCCGAGATGGAGTCCCAGTCAGGCTCCCTGCATGGAGCCTACTTCTCCCTCTGCTTGTGTCTCTGCCTCTCTCTCTCTGTGCCTCTCATTAACAAATAAATAAAATCTTAAAAAAAAAAAAAAAAAAGAAAGAAAGTCCTACACTTATCACTGAATAGCCATGTGACCTTGGGCGAATCATCTGATTCTCTTGAATCTCAGCTTCCTCAACAGCAGAATGGGGGAAATGGTGATAGGATGTTGGTCCTCGGCACCTACAACATCATAGTGTACGAGGCGGGTACAAAAATGATGAAGGATGCAAGCCGATGCTCCTGCTTCCACTATGCAATGTAAGGCTATATCTTTTTCCTTTTTGTGTCTCTCCTGTACAGGGTTATTTGCAAGATAGATTTAGAGAATCAAGGAGTAAATCTGCTGACGGAAGGAGGAGAGACCAAGTAGTATCAGCCCCTGAATTAAAAGGGATGTTTGGTTGCAGCTCAGATCCCAAGAAGAGACAAGAGAAGAATAAAGCAAGAGCTAAGAGAAATCACTCCTGATCTATTTAGATTACGAGGCGTTATGGGACTAAATATGACCCTAACACTTTCAGGACATATTGTAGCCCCCTGCCTGCTCTTGTTTTTCTTAAGATTCAGTTTCCTTTTGCAGTATTAAAAACCTCCCAAGCGTTTCATTTGTTTTAGAGGCAAGAAGATGGTGAAAAAGCAGTGAGCTTGCGTTGCCTTCTAGCATGGGCCCCAGAGAAGAGGAAATGCAAGATGGAAAATGAGTGTTAGCGGCCACGAGGAGATAGAGCTGTTTCTGGCACTGACGGGAGAGACAAGGCCAGGAGAGTAGGAATTCACTTGCATTCCATCCAAGTCCATATTTAGGTACAAGATTTACCTCAATACTTACCCCCCCCATTAAATTTTTTTTTAATTTTAATTTATTTAATTTTATTTTAATTTTTTAAGATTTTTAAGAGAGACAGAGTGAGAGCACAAGCAAGGGGAGCAGCAGAGGGAGAAGGAGAAGCAGACTCTTCTGCTGAGCAGGAAGACGGATGTGAGGCTCGATCCCGGGACCCTGGGATCATGATCTGAGCCATAGGCAGATGCTTAACCGACTGAGCCACCCAGGCGCCCCCCATCACCCCTCATTCTTAACTGATCTCACTCCAGAGTAAAAATAAAACCAATTTGCAATCGTCCTGTCCTTTCATTGGTTTCCAGAGTGGTGACATGAAATCGCAGCGTGGTCAGTCGTGAAGGGGCTGTGACTCAGAATCCCTTACACTAATATGTGTGTGTGTCTCATGAGAAATCGCCGTGCTTCTACCTTAACCTGTTTGCTTGACTGCCTCAGAAGATAATATTGCTAACCTGAGAAGTTAATACGCTCTATTAATGCTTAGGCAGGTAGAAGGGAGGGAGAGAACAAATGTGTCTCAGTGAACTGGGACACGTCAGAAATTTAATAAGGACAAGTTGAGACAAGTGTTAAATACCAGAATCCCCCGGGAGAAGAGTGAGAGCTTGGTCCTTGTCAAAATGTTTACTGGTTAGACCACAGGAAGAGAAGAGGGAGTGGTAGACTGACTATGTTGTCAAGTCAACTTTTTGTTTAGCCAGCATGAAAGAGGAAAGGGCTGAAATAAACCATCAGCTTTGTCTTCCGGATTGAGCTAACATAATTTTTTTGCAAAACTTAACAATTTTATTGCTGGTCGAGCCTGGGAGTTCTGGGAAATTAAGTTCTAGAGAGGGCGGGGATGTAGATTGGCACAACCACACTTATAGTTTTGAGCTACTAGCCCAGGGGTCCAGAGGTAATATTACCTTGTTGTCTTATAAAAGAAGTATTTGATAAGTACGGATCTTATTAATTGGGCATAAATGTGATTCCTTTTAAATTTGGCTTTGAAGGGGTTTTTAATAAAAAGGATTCTAATCCATACTTCTCTCGAAATTCTAGGTAGTACTATTATGAATGCAAACATGCATGTTTGAACATACAGATACAACCACCTCTGTTAAGAAATTATTATTATTATTATTATTATTATTTTGTTGTTGTTGTTGTTGTTGTTAAGAAATTAATGTACACTTCTCTGACTATTTCCCCTAGTGTGGAAGGTACCCAGGGCATGGGTCATAAAATCTGAGCGCCACCTGCTGAGGAGATGTAGGTATCTGCCTCTGTATCTTCAAGTACGCTACCAACAGCTAATTAACCCCTTATAAACTCTTATTAGACTACCATGGGAATAATTATGCACATGGTATGAAAGGGACAGTGATCTTCATTATTATGAAAATGGGTAGGCTTTAGACTAGGAAGTAGCTTTCCTAGCTTGCTCGGGTCATCCGGGCAGTGACAGCCTCTGATAGGAGGAAGGGAAGGTCCAGGTGGGAAGGGAGGTAAGGAGGGGTTGGCCTACTTTTTTACTTCAGTTCTGGACACGCGAATAAAAGCAGAAACCCAGTGGCCTAGGAAGTGCTGGTGGGAGGGAGGTGGATCATTATTTGCAATGCGTCGGTCCTGTCAGATGCTAGGTGGAGAGAGATGCTTCTCTACTCCCATTCAGCCCTCTTACCTTGTATCTCACCCTGAACCTGCCGCCATTTGGGGGGAGCACTTATGAAGGAAGAGTGACAACAATTTCTCTTTTTTCTTCTCTCTTTCCCTCTCTGCCCCTCCCTCCCCTCTGTCCCTCTCTTCTTTCTTCTTGTCTTTTAAAATAATTCTCCGGAAGCATTATTATACCAAAATTAAAAACTGTACTCATTGTATTGGGTGTTTCATTATTTAGAAAGTAGAAAGTGTGTGTGTGTGTGTGTGTGTGTGTATGTGAAGCTGGAATTTATTTTTACTTTGAAATGCTCGAGTCTCAAAAAAAAAAAAAAAAAAAGTCCAAAAGCCTAAGGATGCCCAGACTTAATTGAAGATGATATGGAGGTGGTGTCGGTTTCTCTATTACTAAAGCCTCAATTTGATCCCGGTTAATTATCTGCCCCAAAAATTCTTCTGGTTGGGCAGTGAGAACATTCCTATTTGTATTTGAAAGGCAGTGAGGGTTAGTGGAAAGGAGATTTGGGAACCTTTGGAGTCAAATAGACTTGGAGTAGAATTCTGGGTTTCTGCCTTCGAGGTGCAAGACTATGCGCATTTTTCTTCCCTCTCAGAGAGAGGCTCCCTCACATGCATGAGGTTCATTTACCTTCTGGAGCACCTCCGTGTGTGTGTGTGTGTGTGTGTGTGTGTGTGTGTGTGTGCTGAACCCAAGCGGAATTCAGCTCCCCATAAGCCCTCCAGTGGGGGCAGAGGCAGAGACAGACAGCCATGTGAATACAAGAGGCTGGTTTGGACAGGAGCAAACAATACCCCACCAAAGGAAAAGGTGGCCTTTGTGTTGGGTCACAAGTAGCATGAAGTAGAATGACTTGAATCGGGCAATTTATTCATTTATCTAACAAGAATTTATTCAGCCTCTACTATGAGCTAGGCACCGTTCAGGTGATGAGATACACCTGTAGACAAGGAAAACAAAAAAAGACCCGTCCTCATTGAGTTTCCATTTTAGGGAGAGGAGCCAGACAGTACACATAAATATGTTTTTTCAGAGGGTGAGAAATGTCGGGAGAAAAAACAGGGGAGCGGGATCCCTGGGTGGCGCAGCGGTTTGGCGCCTGCCTTTGGCCCAGGGCGCGATCCTGGAGACCCGGGATCGAATCCCACGTCAGGCTCCCGGTGCATGGAGCCTGCTTCTCCCTCCTCCTGTGTCTCTGCCTCTCTCTCTCTCTCTCTGTGACTATCATAAATAAATAAAAAAAATTAAAAAAAAAAAGAAAAAAAAAAAAAAGAAAAAACAGGGGAGCATTTATGCGAGGCGGCCTCTATTTTATATAGATAAGGTGAGTTTGGGGCAGAGAATTTAAGGAGAGGAGGAAACATGCCAGGCAGATTCGGATCGGAGGGAAGAACAACCCGGGGCAGAAAACGCAGCTCTGGAGCCCAGGGCAGGGGTGTTCGGAGGTTCGGTGAAGGACCAGGAGACCAGTGTTTCAGATCACAGCAAGCAGAGAGGGAAGTGGGATTAGAGAGGCACTGGGAGGGGTCAGCACTCAGGGGGCATCCAAGCCATTTGAAAGACTTTTGGGCTTTTCCTTTGAGAGAGCTGGGGACCCTTGAGGGAGGGGCCAGTCAAAGAAGATGCATGCTGGTCGCCTGGCTGGCTCAGTGGTTGAGGGTCTGCCTTTGGCTCAGGTCCTGATCCAGGAACCGAGACCCACATGGGGTTCCCCACAGGGAGCCTGTTTCTCCTCTGCCTTTGTCTCTGCTTCTCTGTGTGTCTCTCATGAATAAATGGATAAAATCTTAAAAAGAAAAAAAAAAGCAGACACACGCTTTGACTGAGCTTTTTAAGGGGCTACTCTGGTTAGTGTGCTGAGAACAGATGGGGATGGGGTGGGGGCAGAGCAGGGACAAGTTAGGAGTCTCAGTTTTGGCCCAGGGGAGAGATGGGAGGGCATGAAGCAGAGTGCTCCTGGACGGTGCAGGGGAGAGGGGGGGAGTTTTGAGCATGGGAGCCATGTGATCAGATGAGGGTTTGAGCTCTGGTGGACACCGGAGGAAAGGTTACAAGTCAGGGGAGGAGAACATCAGATAATCCAGGTAAGGTGGTGTATCTACCGGAGGGGGAGCCCCCCAAATGTGGGGTGACCGACTGCGGGGAAGCCAGTGGTGCAGGTGGTGAAAGAATTCACCCAAGGCAGAACAAGGGGCCAGCACTAAACGCACCTCATGCAAGTGGTGGGGATGGAGAGGCTGTCTGCAGGCGGTGGTGAGGGGCCGTGGCTATAGGGACGTGGGAATGCACACCACTTTCTCTGTTTGGTAATCCTAGGAACTGTGCCCGGTTGTAATTGGTCAGTGAGGGTGGCTATTTCCAGGTGGGTCACTTAATGAGCCTATTTGCTCTCAGCTGGGGGGCCCTGAGGGCCCTTTGGCCTTGATCAAGTTTCCAGGGCTCACATCTGTGGCCTAAAAGTGGCCTCTGTGGGGAAGACATAGTAAGAGCTTGAGCTTGGACAGGGAGTGGAGAGGATATAGGGGTGACATTTTACTCCTGGAATAACAGGGTGTGTCGCCCTTCAGACAGGGAGGTGAAGGAAGCTCACCAGTTCGTATTGACTCCTATGGGTAAGAGCTTTTTTTTTTTTTTAATTTTAGAAAACCGTATCTCTATGGAAGTAGGTGTGCTGGGAGGAATTTCTGCCTTCTGGAAAACACGTTAGAGATGATGATGAATGAGTACGATATTGTGGTCTAGGATAAATACATACTTGGTCTTAGTCCCTTCTCTGGCACAGAACTCCTAAAAACATTGCAATTTCCTGTGCTGGGAGTGGTGCAGGTGTCTTTTGTCATGTTAATGAGTGACTTTTGGAAAGCTCTCGGTTTCCAAAAGGAAGGGCTTGTTGCCAGGGGAACCAATGGGAGGATCAGAGGGTTTGAACTTTCACCCTCACCTCAAGGAAGGAAAGTGAGGCTGGAGGCTGAATCAGTCACCAATGGCCCATGAGCTAATCCATCATGACTATACATGACTATAGAGTAAAGCCCCCATAAAAACCTAAAATGAAGGCCTTTGAGAGCTTCCAGGTTAGTGAGTGCGTGGAGATGCCGGAAGAATGTGGACCGTCCAGAGTCCGAGTCAGCGTAGAAGCTCTGGGTCCCTTCGCACGCACCTTGCCTTAGGCATCTCTTCCACCTGGCTGTCCCTGAGTTCTGTCCTTTTATAATGAACTGACGATCTAGGAGGTACACTGTGAGGTGCCCCCTGAGGAGGAGCTTCTCCTTTACAGCCAGACTGTTAGGGGCACAGGTGACAGCCAAGACTTGCTTTGGCATCTGATGCGAAAGGCAGTCTGGGTCAATTACCTGTGGGATCTGACACTATTTCTGGGTAGACAGTGTCAGAATTGAATGGAAAGATACCCAACTGGTGTTGCACGCTTGCTCGGCGGTGTGGGGGGAAAGAGCCCATGCTTCAGAGTCGGGTGCAGAATTGTAGTTTGAATTGGAATAGTTAAAGATTTATTATGGGGGAGTGGGGTGTGTGGCCGGGAAGATTGGGGGGGTAGTTGTCGGTGGCAGGTGAGAGGCAGGGTCCAGGGAGGCCAGGCAGAGGCGAGTTTGAGAGGACAAGGGAAGTTGAGATGCGGTGGGTGCCTTCCAGAGTAGAACATTGATGAAAAATGGCCCAGATACTCAAAGGGGACATTTGTGAAGATTAGGGGTGAAGTATGACATGGGATGTAGCCTTCTGCTCTGTTCCCCATAGAAACCAAGTCATTGTATGGGATTTGGGGATTCTGATTCTTCGTTTTCTTGGAAGTGTAGGTTGCCAAGGACAGTTCCCCAGGATCAGGTCAATCTTTTTGCTTGCTCTGCTGCTTAGTAAGAGAATGAAACGGTTGAAAATTTCAACGATGCTGGTATTTTTCTTTTTCTCTATTTAATGTGTTCTATTCCTGCTCTCTGCTCTTCTTAGCCCCCTGTTTTGCTCCGTGCGCCTGCTCTGTGACGTAGGTTTTGCTTTATGTCTCCCCACAGTCTAGCTGGATTGAAAATAAAGGTCACTGTCTATTGCTCCTTTGCTCTCTCTATCTCCCTGCGAGCCCGGATCTTCAAAGTCCTCCCTGTGGGTCTGGCCTCCTGCCTGGAGGCCCTGCTTGTCCGGAAGAGGTGCCCAGGGTACTCAGTTCTTCACTTGTCTTTTGTTTCCTGGTGAGGATTTGTTGTGGTTGCCTCTTCCTTTATCACTTTTCCAGCTTGAAATAACGTCTCTTGCCGTCATTTTGCAATTCTCAGAACCAGAGCGAAAACCAACAGATTAATGGAAAAATGGCATTAATCATGTCGTTGCTGGGATTATTGTCACGTTTATCAGTAAGTCTCGAGGAAGCATCCAATTGTGACTGGTGTGTGGGAACGGCAGTGAGCAAGCATAATTATTGTCCAGAAACTCTTGGTCCTTAGGGAGTTGGGAGTTTGACACCAAGAACCATTTTTTTCACATATCATGGATGTGAAAAATGTCCTGACTTAATTGGGTAATCCTAACTTCCTTCTGCCTTCGATCCTCCATCCTCTACCAGCTAGTAGACCCTCCGCAAGTCTTTTGAGCTCCCTCGGCTTCGAGGAGGGGTAATGAGATCTTCCCTGAATGGGCAGGATCACCTGATCTCCTAAAGTCCCCTCCTGTATCAAGATCTTCAGTCCTGGGGCAGCCCGGGTGGCTCAGCGGTTTAGCATCGCCTTTGGCCCAGGGCGTGATCCTGGAGACCTGGGATCGAGTCCCATGTCAGGCTCCCTGCATGGGGTCTGCTTCTCCCTCTGCCTGTGTCTCTGCCTCTCTCTCTCTCTGTTTCTCTCATGAATAAATAAAATCTATTAAAAAAAAAAAGATCTTCAGTTCTGTGGATACTTTTAATTAGGTCCCAGAAACAAGGTCAGAATCAATCCAGCGTAATTTCAGAATTCCCACTCTTCATGGAAGAGTTTGGAGATAAGGGGATACTACAGAAATGATATATAAGTCAGAATGCAGGTCTTTAACGTAGGAAGGTTGTAGTAAAGGCTCCTTCTGCACGCCTGTCCAGGTCTTGAGCAAGCTATCACGGCACCCTGGTCTTGTCATCAAGGAAGCTTCTGCAGCCATCCTGGCCCCGAGCTACCTGTCAAGAGCACGTCTCCCGAGGGGAAAGACGTTCTGTGAGATAATGTAAAGGCTTGACTTTTTAAGGGTGAGGGAAAGAACATGATCCCCAGAGGTGGGACCGCTTCTCCAAGTCTGGGGGCCACAGGGCACAGGTGGTGGTGATGTGAGGCCACGGGCGAGCGGAGCAGTGCCTGGAATGACAGCAGCAGCAGGGAGCCTGACAGCTGCGGGAGCTGAACCCTGCACAGCTGTGTGGGGGCGAGGAGGCCCATGGGGGTGGGGGGCGGAGATGCACAGCCCAGACTGGCAGGGCACACAGAGCCTAGTGCCATGGCGATGCGTCATTTGCCCCCCAGGCACTTGTGACCCGGGGAAATAGCTGTTAGTAGGACAGACAGATGTGGTTTTTTTCTGCTAACATTTTCCAAACTGGGCTATGTCAATGTCCTATTCCATTGCTGTAGGTGCCTTATCAAAGGGTGAGTTCCAAATTTTTTGTTGTACCTATTGACAATAGGCCCAGTGAACCTTGGAGGGGGGCAGTTTCTGCTGACCGTAACTCCCCCAACCCCGAGATTCCTCTGATCGAGTCACATGGGATAATGGGACAGGTGCCTGCTGCTTCTGAGTGCATCAAGCCCTCTACCCTACCCTATCCTACACTACCCTACCCTACCCTACCCTACCCAGGAGCTCTTCCCAACCCTCCTCTGATGCTTCCGTCCCTTCTTGTGTGTCTGGGGTGTCCTAATGCTTAATCTAGTCTTGATCTGGAGCAGAAGGAAGGAGCCCAGTTTGGCTCAGTCCTACCTCAATAGCTGCATAAAACTGGCCTTTCTATACTGGGTGAAGGTTTCGGACCTCCTTTATGGCTAATGTTGATACTGCAGTGCTGTCCCCTGGAGCGGCAAACCTTTGATTGGAAGGCTGGACCTGAGTCAAAGCTCCGTATTCCTACCTCTTGTGCAGAAGGATGCAGTGACCCAGGTGTGGCCAAGCAGTGCTGAGGGGCTCAGGGCGCTGCAGGATGGGCTCACAGAGCCCTGTGAAGTCCCTCCAGCAGCGAGGCTGCTCCTGCATAAGGCTGGCCTGAAGCTCAGGCCAGGGACACAGGAGTGACAACTGTGAGACCTTGGCCATAGCTTTTTGACCCCCTGGCAATTCTTTTCAAAATCGTATCTGAGCAATTTTTAATTATGTAACAGATCTCTTCATTCATTCTCTGTGGACACATTCAAGCATCGTGAATAAAACAGAAACCCCCTCCTTGACTTTCTTTCCTGATTCTATACCCTTGTTATGGGCTCATTTAGTAAACTTTCAGACACTTCCTCCATGCATTTGTCTCTCTTTATGTGTATATCATCATACATAGTTCTGTGATTTTTGTGTCTATATCTTTATATAAATTGGTACTAGCTGTTTATGCCGTGTACATTTCCCTGAAATAGCTTTATTCACTCAACTATCTGTCTTAGAGATTTTTCCTCATCAGTTTATATTGATTTATTTTTTATTTTTTTTAATTTTTAAAAAAGATTTTATTTATTCACTCATCACACACACACACACACACACACACACACACACATAGAGGCAGAGACACAGGCAGAGGGAGAAGCAGGCTCCATGCAGGGAGCCTGACATGGGACTCGATCCCGGGTCTCTAGGATCACACCCTGGGCTGAAGGCGGTGCTAAACCACTGAGCCACCCGGGCTGCCCCAGTTTATATGGATTTAGCTAATACTTTTAAACTACTGCAGAGTATTCCACAGTACAATGTATCACTTTATTTAATTAAATGTATTTTGTCTGGATCAATGCTCCCTTTTTATGAAATATTGGGAAATACCTTCTGTATTATCCTGAAATGAAATTTCTAAATATGACTTACTTAAAATTTGACTTAAAATCTATACAGTGTTCTAACTGTACCATAATGATATAAAGAAGAGCAGTTTATAATAAACTAATATGTTATTTTGAGGTATACATGGCTCATGCACACTGCCACAGAGGACATTGTAAAGTCGATAGGTGCTTGCACCAAGTGTTGGACTGAAATGAGGGCTACAGCCCCAATTGAAAACAGATTTAGGTGTGTTTGTTGCTGATTTAAATACTTGGGGTGATATTGCTATTGATTTCAGGATTTTTCTGAGATGAACAACTTGTGGTCAAGATTCAAACTGAACAAAGTTCCAATGTGTCAGTTTCTCTGATGGTCCCGTTCTTAGAAAACTCCTCGTACATTAAAATTGTGCAAAAACTACTTTGTGTTTATATACAACTGAGTTAAATTCTTGGCTCAGATTTTTTTTTTCCCCCCACAGGAGTTTCTGGTAGGTTACCCAAACTTCTTGCTGGCTGGGAAAATTCTCCAGCGTGTGCAATACATTGTGGCCTCCAATCACTAAATGTAGTAGTACCCCAAAGATGGTGCTAAACACCCCTATAAATTTCCTAAGTACCTTTTGGAGAGTGTTACACTGTCCTCATTAAGAACTGCTGATCTGATGAAGACATTTATGCTTTTTTCCCCTCCAGATTTTTGCTGCTATAAACAAAACAGTGAAGAATATCCTTATTTATGCCTTTTTATGTGCATGTCAGAACAATTCTTCAGGAAAAGATCAATCCCAAGTCATTTCGACCAAGGTGCCCTCACACGTAAGCAGGGACACGAAGCAGGACCTCTCTACAGGATGCCCATTTCTGTTCCACTTCTTTTCTCTTTTCCAGATGGTCCCCAGACCTGGGTTAGAGTGGGTTCCAGTTCATGGAAAACCCAGAGCCATGGCCTCCTTTCCACCTCTGGGAATACAGCGCTCCTCTGGTGCAGGTTGTTCTTACCTGTCCATCTAAGGTAGGTGGCACATTCATGATTTCAGAGCCCCGCTGCCTTTTCCAAAGAGGCTGTCTTCTGAGTTGCGACTCCTCAGCCATAATGTGACCCACAGTTTCTGCTGTGACAGGTGATCTCTGGTGGGACAACTTGCTCCCACTACTTGCCAAAAGTACAGAATAGGAGTGAAATACCAGGAACCATAATTAGGTTGATTTTTTTTAATGAGGTATCTTAATTGTGCATATTGAAAATTATGAGTAGCTTGAAGGTGTTTCTTGGAGAGCTGGTGAACTTGGACTTGTTCCCAGAGACATTGATGACGAAAGAGGTAGAAGTTCCCAGACAGTGACTGAGAATGGGAGACAAGGGTCAGAGATGTGGACTTTCGGGCTGGCGGGGAACTTGGAGGACATTTAGTCCAATTTTTGATGCCCTTTCCATGAGTGAGACCCCTTTCAAAAGCCTCAGATGCAGCAAGTACTGTTGCATGTTCTAAGAGAAAGAAGGAAGATTCCAGAATGTTACAAAGAAGCCATGAAAGGAGTCGAGATTTATTCATAAGTAAGGACCAGAAAAGGTAATTTTTTTGTAAATGAGGAAAGACTTTGGAGCAGGAATGTCATGGGAATAACTTTCCCTTCAAAGGAAAGGAAACCAGTAGACTGATGACAAGGAGTTTGAATTGTGTGTGTGTGTGGTTTTTTTTTTCTTTTTTGCATTGTCTTGATTATCTTTCCTGGGTTGCGTCTCCTTTACTCAGTCGCTAATATCTAGGGCTCAGCAATGAACAGAAATGTTTTTATATATATTGCCTCATCTAATGTTCACAGGGTCGCAAGTATATATGACTATAGGCGTACATATCCAGGTGGAAGAAGAGGAGGAGACAACTGTAGGTTACAGGTTGAGAAAGTGACAGGAATAAAACCCATGCCCAGGGCTTGCAAATCTTCATCATATGCCCTTTACGACAAACCAGCTCTAAATGAATTTGAACTCGTAGAATGTTACGATGAACATTGTGTTTTTATAGCTTTCTTTGGAATGTTATGGTATTTTCTCAGATTCTCTAATGTTTGCCTACCTGGCTGTATTTACTCATTGTACCCTGGTGGTAAATAAGAAATATTATGGGGAAGAGGAGAAACAGGAAGATGAGAAGATGCTTGTTCATTACTCTGAACAGCAATGTTGGCTCAGAAATTTGAGACTCAGCCACTGGAAAAAAAAAAAAATCAAAGAAAAAACCCACAACAACAGGGAGATAAAGCTGGTTCCTTTTGGTCCCACCAGGCGATGGGACACAATGTGCAATGATGTGGCCTCCTGGTCTCCCATTCAGGGCAAAGGCAGAGTGGCAACAGCTTCACTGTATTTTCCTGAAGGAAAAACACAGAGGTATAGACAGTGTATCTAATAATAAAAAGCAAAATCTAGAGCACATATGGCATCCTTGAATAAGATTAAATGAGAAAATGATGTATGCAAATGTGTTCAGCATAATGCCAGCCACAATTAGGTTTGCAATGAATGTTGGTTCAATTTGAGATTGTATTTGTTTCCTAGAGCTCTCTATTTAATACCTTGTGATTTAAAAAACAAAACAAAACAAAACTCTCCTCTGACTTTTTTCTTTTTCTCCTCTGACTTCTATTGCCATGATCTAATGGAGAAAAATGAACCAGGTTACCAACCTACTTACCTGGGAGCCCCTCCCCAGTCCCTACTAGGTCTGCTGTCCCTCACCCAGTGTTCCTGCAGCCATCCTGCAATCTCTCCCTAGGGTTACCCAGTCAGAAACTGGACCATTGCAGCCGACTGAAATCCTTCTCTTTCCTTGGCTTCTGCACATGCAGACAAAATGATGGGAGCTCTCTGAAGGGATTGTCAGAGTCCCTGGATGGTTGGGAATGTGTTTTTAGACTCCTTTGTTGAGTTTAAGAGGAAACGCACGAGCTCCCGCATCATGGTGGGAACACAGTGGATGCTATGTTCTCCCTTTGCCTCTTTATTTTATCCCCCAATTCCCAGGACTGTCACTCCACTAATTGTGGTATAAGGTCAGCTCATTTGGCCTCATTGTAGGAAGAGTTTCAACATAGGCCACCACCAATACTCTCCTCAACCCCAATGCCTCCCTTACCCCCTACGCCTCCAGGAAGGTGTGTGATGAATAGTGGGTGTGGGCTGTTTGAGGATCCCATGAAGGGCCAGATGGAAGGGGTGTGAAGAGAAAAAAAGGAGTATAATCAACATTTGAACAATGGAAAATCTTAGATTATGATTTTTTTTTAGCAGAATGATTAAGCCATTTTAGAAACATGACTCATATGTTGACTTCTGCCCTTTCTTCCTCCAAATGATTATGAAAAACACATACTTGGAGGATTTTAATAAGATTATGAGTAATATTAGATCATTGTAATTCCTGTTTATGGAGGACAGCAGTCCAATACTTAATTGCAAGAGGAAAATGAATCTGTGCTTCTAGGAAGCACTGCTATTTTACAAAAAACAAGGAGGAATAATTTGGCTATGTTTGCTTCTAGCCCTCTCCTTGCTGTTTTTTCTCATTTTTTTTCTTAAGATTTTATCAAAGTAATATATACGTCTAGTTTAAACATCTAGTTCATCAAAGTAATATATACATCAAGGTAGATATTTCTACCAGTTTGTTTTGAAAAAACAGTGGTTCTTGCTCCCATTCTCTTCCAAAACCTTCTTTCCCAAAGCAACTGCTTTCACTGCTGTTAGCTGTGCGTGTGTGTGTATGTCTTTTGTCTCTAAATTATATGTTTGTACTGCCACCTTTGACTTCTTGGTCTCTGGCATACTTTCCACTATGGAATATGAAAACTTAGTTCTTCCTCAGCCCATTTCCATGGCAGACCCTTTCCGTCTCACTTTTCAATGTCATTTCATTGTAATGTTGGCTAAACCAATATTCAGCATTTGAAATGTTAGGACTCACATAATAAGAAATATATATTTGGTCCCTGCTTCTGGTTCCTGATGCAGACCTAGTAGAACCCTTGTAATTTCCTGAGTGATGGGAGTGCTAGGAGCATCTTTCTTTCTTTTTTCTTTTTTTTTAATATTTTATTTATTCATGAGAGACACAGAGAGAGAAAGAGGCAGAGACACAGGCAGAGGGAGAAAGCAGGCTTCATGCAGGGAGCCTGACACAGGACTCAATCCCGGGTCTCCAGGATCGCCAAAGGCGGCGCTAAACTGCTGAGCCACCCAGGCTGCCCTAGGAGCAGCTTTGTTCCAATATATATAGTCTTTGACCCCAGTTCCTGAGCCAGAGCTTCTAAGACCCTTCAAATCTCTGGAGTGATAGGAAGATCTTTTTGATGCTAATAACCTGACTGGTGTTGGGTGGCCTCTAGCATCAGAATGGGGTTGGTGCTAGAAAGACCCAGCCACAGCTAGAAGATGGGAACTTTGAGCCGCACCTCTAGCCTCTGGACATTGAGTCAATCACTGGCGGATAATGACTTAATCAATTATACCTACATAATGAAACCACCATAAAAACCCGAAATGAGGAAGTTCAGAGAGCTTCCTGGTTGGTTGGTGAATACATTCAAATACCAGGAGGGTGGGGAACCCCAATTCCATGGAGACAGAAGTTCTGGCATTTGGAACTCTTCTGAGTCTCACCCTATATACCTCTTCATCTGGCTTTTCATCTAAATTGTTTGTAATAAACCAGTAAATGTGAGCAAAGTGTCTCCCTGAGTTTTGTGAGATGCTACGGCAAATTACTGAACCTGAGGAGGAAGTGTGGGAACCTCCAATTTATAGATGGTTGGTTGGAAGTACAAGTGACAACCTGAGGCCTGAGACTGGCATCTGAAGTGGGATGCAGCCTTGTGGAACCGAGCCCTTAACCTACAGGTCTGTACTCACTTCGAGTAATTAGTTTCGGGATTGAATTGAATTGTAGGGCACCTAGTTGATGTCTGGAGAGTTGGAGAATTGGTTGGTGTGAGAAACCCCGCTTCCCCAATTTGATGTCTGGTGGTGTGAGTAGAGAAACACGTTTTCTTTTAATGACAATGTAAGTGCTATTAAAGAAAAAAAATGTTATTCATGATGGAACTATGTATTACAGGATTTTTCTTTCCTGTACACACTTTTGTTTTCTGTGAAAAATCGCCTTGTTTTTATTTGCTTTCAAACTCTGCATCAGTGAAATCCTCAATAACTTCAGAAACATTTAGTAGTCTAAGATTTTATTTACCTGAGAAAGTCTCTCCTCAGGCCTCTTGTTTTGTTCCAGTCTGGAACTGTTCCCTTTGGTCCTGAGATCTGCCTTTACAATCATCCTGGTCATCCTCTTTGCCTCTCTCTCATCCTGGACCTCGTATTGTCTGCACTTCATGTCTTCCTTTATCACCTATGCCCTAGCTTTGGTGGAGTGGTTCCCAGAAAAAGAATACACAGAAAGTAAACTGTTTTTGAGATTTGGGTTGTCTGAAAAGTCTTTATTTTGCCCATGTACTTGAGCATCCAGATAAGAAATTCTAGGTCAGAGATGATTGTTGCAGTATCTTCCAAAATTACCTTTGAAAAGTCTAAAAAATACTCAAATTGCTAATATTTTGAATGTAGTATCCTCTTCATGTCTTGCCCTCTTGAGAAGCTCATAGGGTTTACACGTTATGCTCAATATTCTGAAACTTTATTATGGCCCAGATACTTGGAACCCCCCTTCCCCTGCCTTTTTTAAGGTTTTACTTATTTATTTGAGAGATAGAGAGAGCATAGGAGCAAGGGAGAGAGACAGAGGGAAAGGGAGAAGTAGGCTCCCTGCTGAACAAGGAGCTTGATGCAGGGCTCCATCCCAAGATCCTAGGATCATGACCTGAGCCGAAGGCAGTCACTTAACAGATTGAGCCACCCAGGTGCCCTTAAAAAAAAAAAAAGTTTTTATTTATTTATTCATGAGAGACGTAGAGAGAGAGAGGCAGAGACACAGGCAGAGGGAGAAGCAGGCTCCCTTCAGGGGGCCTGATGCGGGACTTGATCCCAGGACACTGGGATCATGACCTGAGCCAAAGGCGGAAGCTCAACACTGAGCCATCCAGGTGCCCCTGGAGGATCGTTTTAATAGGAAAACTTCCGT
This sequence comes from Canis aureus, assembly GCF_053574225.1. NCBI lineage: Eukaryota > Metazoa > Chordata > Mammalia > Carnivora > Canidae > Canis > Canis aureus. The sequence continues at coordinate 62,212,025 of NC_135625.1, forward strand.
CCTTTAGTTCTGGGAATTTTTCTTCAGTTATTTTGTTAGTTGGATTTTCCCCCCTCCATTTATTATTTCTCTCCTTTGAATCTCTGTTAGTTGGATATTTGATATCCTGGATTGGCATTCTGTTGTTTTCTACCTACAGTTTTGTATTCTTTCTGATCCTGTTTTCTGTGAATTTCATATATTAGTCTTTTTTCCCTTATATTGAATATTTAATTTCAGAGAATCATGTTTTTGAGTGAAATTAAAAAAAAATTTTTGAATGTCTCCTCTTAACAACATCTTATTTGTTATCCAACTGTACTGTTATCCAACAGTATCTTGTTGGAGACTCTGATCTCTGAGAATATTGATTTTGGGGAGGAAATTTTTTTTTTCTTCTCCTTGCATTGATGAATTTCCTAAAAGTAGCTCTTTTGTTGCTTTGTTTTCATTTTATCCGCCATTTTTTCTCACATACTCCAGACTCCTTGTTTTCTGCTGGTGTTGAGTAGGGAATGGAGGGCTAACTGGAAACTGTGAACTTGTGAATGGGACTTGTTGACCTCAGGCTTCACTGTAGAGTGTTAGCAGGGCTAATTATTTGAGGAATCTCTGATAGTGTCTTTAGATCTTCCTGTTGGAATGCTTGGATTCATGCCTGGAAGCTGAAGGCCTGAGTGCCAGTGTTCTGGAACCCTAGTGAGGGGAAGTTGTTTGTTTACCTAATTCCTCTGTTTTCAATGTATCCTTACCTCAGATGTGTTCAGTGTTCACCCAGCTCAGAGATCCTGTTTTATCGTCTCCAGAGAATATCCTCTAGTCTTTCCCTAGGGCTAAGGAGGAGTGGTTGCCTAGTTATGCAAAAGGGAGGATGTGATCTGGGCATCTGAATCTTAAACTGACTTACAACCAATTTTTAACAGTTTTTCTCCAGAGGTACCTGGTATTGAAAATCCTAAGTAAAAGTCAGTTAACTCTTGACATTTCCTTCTGCTTGCATAGGATTTCGTTTTCTCAGATCTGCTGTTTTTGGCTACTTGTCCATCTACTTTCTAGCTTCCCAAGTGTTTTTTTTTTTTTTTCCTTCCCTCATTCTCTCTCTCTTTTATTAAGATTTTATTTACTTATTTGAGAGAAAGACAGAGATAGTGACAGAGAGCACAAGTGGGGAGGAGAGGGAGAAATAGGCTCCCCACTGAGCAGGGAGCCTGATGTGGGGCTCAATCCCAGGATCCTGGGATCATGACCTGAGCCAAAGGCAGTTGCCTAGCCGACTGAGCCACCCAGGACTTCTCCTTCTCTCATTCTGTTATTGTAGATTGAAGGCTTGAAAAAGAATTTCTAAAAATCTCTGTATAGTCAATTTAGAAGAGTTTTAGGGAGAAAGTGAAGGAAGATGCAGGGATTCAATCTCTTTCCCTCTTTATGACTTTCAATCTAGGACATCAGCTCCAAATTTGTTTTGTGGTGGAGTTCTGTCTTTAACTGAGGTCTCACGCAGAATGTGTATATATATACACACATACACACATACACACATACACACACACACACACACACACCCTATACATACATACACTAGATATAAGCAAAGCTACTCTGTTTTGTTTTGTAAGATTTATGTATTTATTTGAGAGTGAGAGCAAACGCACATGCACGAGCTGGGGGAGGGACAAGCAGACTCCATCCACCAACCTGAGATCATGACCCAAGCCGAAATCAAGAGTTAGAGGCTTAACTGACTAAGCCCCACACATGCCTCAAAGCTACTCTGAAGAGGAGGTGAGAACCTGTGGTTGCACTTCCTCAGTTCTTATCTTGTCCCTTCTCTACCATGAGAACTCCCTTCAAGGCATGGTTTGTAAACTGCTGATTTAGGAGTTGAATATGATTTATCCTTCTGCCAGGTATTAGACATTTGGGTGAAACATGGCATTATGGAAGGAGCATTAACTTATTCCATTAGAGATTAATTTTATCGCTCTCCGTTGCTCAAATGGTGCAAGTCAGAAAGTTTAAAATTTTTTTTTCTCAAATTTTTTGAATTAGAATAAAATTGGACTCTGGACGTCCTTGCAGCCAAACTTTATTTATTTATTTTTTTTTAAGATTTTATTTATTTATTCACGAGAGACACAGAGAGAGGCAGAGACACAAGCAGAGGGAGGAGCAGGCTCCATGCAGGGAACCTGACGTGGGACTCGATCCCGGGTCTCCAGGATCACGCCCTGGGGTGAAGGCGGCGCTAAACCCCTGAGCCACCGGGGCTGCCCCCAAACTTTATATTGCAAAAAATAGCTTTAAAATTATATATATGTATATATATTATATATATTTATTTTAGTTGAAAGGAAAGTGCATAAATTTTCCTGAATATTAAGCAATATTTAACAATGTTTATACATTTGATAATTGAGGATGTTGTATATTCTGATTTATTTTCGGAAAGTTACAATTCTATTTTATGCTGGATTGCTATTAGATTCAATGTTCAAAATTATTTACCTGAATATACATGTGAGAGGAGGTCTACAGGGCCAGAAGAATATTTTGAGCTTATTCTGCAGGGAAATCATTATTAAATTAATGCATAATTTAGCTTCGTGTTTATGCATAGTCTAGCCTTAATAAAAACATTGTTATTTCCTTCCTCCTCCACCTTTCCCTGGCACAGACCATCAATTACCTGATGAAATCATGGAAGAATGTGGAAGTGTTTACACACTACAGGTCATTCAAAGGTCCAGTGGGGAATGGACACCAGGATTTACAAATGCTGTTAAATGAAATATGTATTTTCACATGTCACTAAGGTGACCCAGTGCATTTTTTAATGTAATAAGAAAATAAGACAAAAAATACCTCCCTAATAAACAGAAGCCAAAAAAATCCTTTACCAATGTCGAGAGTCAAAATGAAGGAAGTGCAGGTAGGTCTCTTCAGAATCATGACCTTCTGCTGTTATGTGTTGACACCAGCAAAGTTTCACAGGGGACTCAGGTATCATGTTAAAATTTTTTTTGACAATTGTACTACAAAAGGATTCATGAGTTTTATCTTCAGGCATGAGATACCTTTAGAAAACAGGAACATGCCCCAAACTGTGGTGAGAAACACCGAGTATTTTGATTGGTGTTGAATATCGGAGGGACTCTCAAGAGCAATTAAAAGAGTTGTCCTGCTTGTGGCCTCTTTTGGAGGCAGACTATGCATGGGATATGACCTCTCTATGACACATCTAGTGGAGCACTGTGAGATGGATGACCAGGTGCCTGACAAAGGGTACTCTTTCAAGCTGCTTACAGAGGAATATGGAAAGGAGAAAAACATCACTTGTAGAGCTGTCAACTGTAGAAACAGAAGAGTCCTGGAAAAACCATTTCTGGAAAAGTATATATTTTGATGACTGTGCAAGTCACTAAGTTGCCTGTGAGCACACAGGGGATACTTGGTTACATGTGATCGCAACAGGGTGTGTGTGCCATGGCCTCGACTTGCTTCTTGACATCATGAAGCTGGCCTTTCCCCAAAGGATTCCAAGAGCCAAAATATTGTGAAACTCGCAGGAGCCACTCATTGCTGTTGTCTTCAAGAAGAACTCAGGGGAAACACAAAAAACTAAATCAAGTCACTGCAGGTGAGTTACAAAACCATTGAGGAGAGTGGATTGTCTGATCTTTGGCAATCTTTTGAGAAAAGTGAAGCAGCTCTTCAAGCAAGTGCACTTTTTCTTGAGGTCTCTATAAATGTTTATTCTTGTTTTTATTCTCTTTCATCTTTCACAGTAGACCTCTCACTGTGGAGTCTTGAGTGAGACCATATCAAGTAGGAGAGAAGGCCTTTATTTGTGAGTGGCCTTGGAGAGGACCATGACTCCAGGATCTTTGATATTGGAAGAGCAGACTCCCTTCTCTGCTTCTCCTGCACCTCTACTTCCTTCTACCCTCCTATTTCTTTCCTCTTTCCCCTTTCCTTTTTTTCTTTTTCATGTTCATAAGCATTCTTGCCCCTTTAAAGCTCACCTGAGTTGGATTCTTCTTCATTGCCCCCTGATCTGGACCAGAGTCCTTGTGTGGTTGGCAGCAGAGGCAACATGTAACGTGTGTAATCACCTTATGAATGGCAAAGTGTTCCAACAGGTTGGTTGTTACTCTCTTACTGTCCCCCCCACTCTCACCCTCACCCCCACCCCCCTCACCCCATGGGCTTGTTCTGAACTCCTCTTGTTGTCCCAACTCTTGCTTCCTTGGCTCCTGTGGTGTGTCCATTCTGGATCTGGCCTCCTTAGTTTCCCTTCTTCTCATGACTTACTTATCTCTCATTTCCTCAGAGCGTTCTTAGGAAATGAGTAATTTTGGTTTGCTAAGCACATTGAAGCTAAGGCATTAATGGCTAACAGATTTGATGTTGACACATCAAGAAATTACACATTTTAACTGGAGACTCCTCAAACTTCAATATGGAGGCTGCCAGTGAAATTTCAGGCAGCATGAGCAGTCAGTGGAGGAGAAATGAGCCTTTTCCTGGTGCCTGTGCATATGGATGACTTCTTATTCCACTCATACAAGAGATAGGCCTTAATATGATGTTAACAGACCACTGAAAAAACTGGGGGATGCCTGGGTGGAGCCTGCTTCTCCCTCTGCCTCTCTCTGTGTATCTCTCATGAATAAATAAATAAATAAGATCTTTAAAAACAAATATTAAATTGGGACATGAAGGGTCAGAAAAGGTTTATGGTTAGGGGAGCCAAACAAGGATAAGGACATCTTTCAAGGAAAAGTTAGGAAAAAAATAATAAAGTATAAAACATGAGCATTTTCAATCACCCCTGGAGCCTCTCTTCTGTTAATATTTCCCTGCTTCTGGCTCTGGTAAGGAACAGGCAAATACAGGTTAGGCAAATACAGACATCAAGTCATTGAGCTGGGAGTGATTTGCATGCCAAGAGAGATCACAGGGATCCTCTTCTCAAATCCTGGGGGACTGGAGGTGTTTGCTGGCTTTTGTGTGAATCCAAGGGGAGAGATTTTAGGTCTCTGGTCTCAACACAGTGGCTTGGCCAGAGAGTCCAGTTTACCTTGCGGATGTGTCCCCATGTGAGCAGAGCCTCCTGGAGAGGATGTCCTCCTCACCTACATTGATCTTCATGGTCATCTTCTTCCTGGAGTCGTTGGCTGCAATGCTGCAGAATGGCTTCATGGTTACTGTGTTGGGCAGGGAGTGGGTGCGACGCCGGACGCTGCCTGCAGGTGACATGATTGTGGCCTCCCTGGCTGCCTCCCGGTTCTGCCTGCATGGGGTGGCCATCCTGAACAACCTCTTGATCTTCTTTGGTTTTCACTTCATAAGGGACTATTACAACACCCTCTGGCACTTTGTCAACACTCTCACTCTCTGGCTCACTGCCTGGCTTGCTGTCTTCTACTGTGTGAAGGTCGCCGTCTTCTCTCACCCGGTCTTCTTCTGGCTGAAATGGAGGATTTCTCGGTTAGTGCCCAGGCTGCTGCTGGGCTCCCTGGTCTTAGTTGGCCTGACAGTCATCTCATCAGCCATTGTGACTGGAATTCTGAAACAGATGATTGCCTCCAAGAGTTCCCAAGGAAACAGCACCTGGGCTGAGAGAGTACAGGCCTTCTATAGGTCTTTTCATCCATTTGATGTAATGCTTATGTGGTCAGTTCCATTCCTCCTGTTCTTGGTGTCCATGCTCTTGCTTGTGTTCTCACTGTGCCGGCATTTGGGGTTGATGAGGAACTATAGACAGGACCCATGTGATCCTAGCACCCGGGTTCACACGATGGCCCTGAAGTCACTTGTCTTCTTCCTTGTCTTCTACACATCATATTTCCTGTCTCTGGTTGTTGTTGCTATAGAAATAACAAACTTCCAGAGTCACTGGTACTGGGCCTGGGAAGTGGTAACCTATGCGAGCATCTGTCTGCACTCCAGCATGCTGGTGCTAAGGAGCCCCAAACTGAGAAAGGTCCTGATGACCAGGCTTTGGAAAGCTCTGGACAAAGGCTGATTTGTCTCAAGTTATCAGTATCAATAATCACTTCTCTCTTTACATTTCCCTCTTTCTTTCCTACTCCTTCTATGCCTTATTAATTCTTTTTGCAGCCCTCTCTGTTCCTGACATCCCCTCTACTGTTTCTAGTCCTCAGGGTGGGTTCCAAACAATCCTGGGCCATGATGATGGCTTCATTGCCTCACAGACCTTTCACACCCTGTATATGAGCAACTATTATAAAGTTCTCCAAGCATCCTTTGGTCCTGACTGCTTTATGGAGACCTGTAATGGTTGTCAGTTGTCTCTGTGGTCAACTTGAAGTATTTTTTTAATGGTGGTACAAATTGTCCCACATCATCCCACACACAATGCCCTCCTCTTTACTGCTCTGCTGTCAGCTTAGGCTCTCCACTCCAACCCAGTAGGTTCTTTCCATCTCCCCACATCCTCACATCTTCTTCACTGTAGCCTGTGGTCATTTGGCCCATCTGGAAATTCCTTCTTTCCTTTGTCTGCCATTCTCGTCCATTCCCTTTTCTTGTACCCAGCTTTTGACTGATTCCACCCATGGAGTCTTCTCAGTTTTATCCCATGGGAGGCCGAGGGTGTATATATGAGTTTCCTGCCAGTCTAGGCCCTGCCTAAGATTTTGTATGTTTGCTATATGTTGACTTAAAAGGAATTGTCTGATGTGGAAATGCTTTTAGGTTTTGGTCAACAGAAGATAGAGAAGAAAAAACAAAACAAATTTGCTGTTGTTCTTAATTTGGATGATCCTATCATACCTGTATGCTCACCCAGGAGGTGGATCCTGAATGTCAGTGCCTAGGATAGTAGTCTCCAGATTGGGGTGTTTGCATCCCAGAGTTGTATGCACAATGATCCACTGAGTGTGGAAAGAAAAGTGTGGAAACTCCAATTTCCATTTATTTTGATCTCTTCCTTTTAGTTCCTTTTTTGTGTATCTATTTTATGATCTACAGAGTGTATTACATTACATACTTTACAAAGCCTGTGAAGTATACATATATGTAGTTAAATAAATATGCATATGGTTGGATGCATGCTCATACTTTTTTTTTTTTATGATGGAATTCATTTTAAAAACATATGTAGACCAAAAGACTAGAAAAGAGTTGGGTGGGAGCAGTGAAGGCAAGAGCATAAGGGGTATCTCACTCCATGGACAACTCATCTAGAAGCACCTGGAAGATTGCATTTCCTTGCCTACTCTTTCTTGGTACAATAGAGTTTCAGAATTATACTGAATGCCTTGGGTGGGGAGAGGATGGTGATGTAACTCTTTTTTAAATTTTTTAAAAAGATTTTATTTATTCATGAGAGACAGAGAGAGAGAGAGAGAGAGGCAGAGGGAGAAGCAAGCTCCATGCAAGGTCCCTGACGTGGGACTTGATCTCGGGTCTCCAGGATTAGGCCCTGGGCCGAAGGTGGCACTAAACCGTTGAGCCACCCGGGCTGCCCCTGATGTGGCTCATATCCTGCAACATGTTCACAGCCCTTTGAGTTATGCCAGGTCTAATGGACTTATCTTAGGACTTCTTGATTGGTTGATGTTCTTAACCTTTTCCTAGGTTTTAGCCCCAAACACTTGGTGGCTCCATCTCGACCAGAAACATAACCCAGTATCTCATCTTGACTTTCAAGGCTTTCTGTGAACTCTTCCCAGCCTGCCTATTCAGCCGGATATGTCACCATTCCCTCTGCTGTAGCCCAACTTGTCTGATTGTTCCCTAGACATAATGGCAGTTGCAGCTCCTTTACTGACCCATGGCTCCTTCCTTGCCACATACAAGACAGCATCTTTGTTCATCCCACAATGAGGGCTCTTCTACTGCTACTCCAACTGAGCTCTTCTCAGAATTCTTGGAGGTGTGAATAGGATGCCACATAACCTTTCCAACTGCAGGTAGGAAGTCCTCCCACTTTATCCCTCTCAGAGAGAGTTCTTGAGGTACATGTTTCCCGCATAGAGAATCTACTCCAGATTCCTACCTGTACCATCCCCACTGTTACACATATCAAGACCAGCTGTGAAAACTCAAAATTCTCAGATTTGTCTTCTGCCTGAGGAGATAAATCTGAAAAAGAGGAAGTAAAATGGAGCAAACACATAAAAAGCACAAACAAAAGAATCACTATAAAACACATTGCATATTTAAATACAAATGGTTAATTACCTTTTTGGAGTAGCTTAAGCTGCACATAGTTTGTGGCCAGTTGATGTTCTGCTTTATGATTGGTGTGTGAAAACACTTTGAGGGTAGTTGCCTAGTTCCCTGTTACAGCCCTGGTGCTTTTCACAGGGCTCTTATGACATAGGGGATGCCTCATAAATTGCTGTTGAATGAATTGAAGGCTAGCACACATCTTGCCAATGTACAAGCCATCAAAGATGTAGAAGGTGGTTGGGAAGGATGAGCTTCCATACTGAGAGGTTTATGGCTGGCCAAACTCCAGAGCTAGGAGCTCAAAGTTTGCCCCATTGTTCCAAGGTCCAGTAGGAAATGGCCAAATGTCAGCCAGAGGAACAATGCCAAGGAAGAGAGCAGTTGGGAACTCTATATCCTGAAGATTTGCATCCTCACAGAAAGGCAAGATGAAAAAATACCTTAGTTCGCCATCTCTCCTTTCTCCAGGAACACGGTAGTCACCATAGCAAGGGCTCTGTGTTAGAAGAATAATTCCACCTGGATTTTTGTCCCAGGTGGACTGGGAACTGGAAAGAGATGCTATGTTTTATGGACTCTGTTCTCTCTTCATGGGGTTGTATGCATGAAACTGGTAGGATATGGTGCTGGCCAGAACAGGAATGTACTATAAAATGCTCCCTCATTCTCATGTTAACTTGATCTTGAGCCTTCAATATTGCCATATATGACCCCCCAACATTTCTGTTTGCCTGTCTGCCTGTAGACACATTAATCTGCTTATCACTCACCTAGGTAAGTAAGTATTCACCTAATTGCTGATTTTTTTGGACTCCTTGAACATCATGCCTATGAAAAAACAAAACCTTTGCTTACTCTGCCATCCTCTGGTTAAAGTGGATGGTTCAAGATTTGGTGTTCTGACCTCTACTGCATCTCTGATGCTCTCCTAAATTCTCCTAGGACTACTTGTCCCTCCACAGGATGGATGGAATGACAGGTAGTTATTATAATAACGGTTGTCATCGTCACCATAATTCTTTCTTATGCTGTACGAATAGTATAGATATATACCCACATGTATTTGTGATTCATATGTCTTATAGGTGAAAGTTTAAGTGACTAGCCTGAAGATCTGTAGATAGTGATTGTGAAAAGACTCAAAATCTGGCCTCTGACTTCAGCTGGAGATGAAGGAGATCAGAGTAAAGGATGTGTTGCGAACTATGGCAGAGATCTCTGGTCCTGGAATCAGTTTGCGTCTTGGTTTTTCCTCCTTGTAGCTATGACCTTAGCTAGGACTTTTAATCTATAATTTGAGGCCTCGTTTCTTTATTCTATAAAATTATTTTAACGCTTTCTTTCACCCTAAAAACTGAGATTCTAGTCTCAGATTCTAGTTCAATCTTGAATTAGAACAGTTAGTACTTGGGGTACCTGGCTGGCACAGTTGGAAGAGCATGCAATTCTCGATCTGGGGGTTGTGAGTTCGAGCCCTCTGCTGGGCATAGGCTTAAAACTTAAAAAAAAAAAAAAAAAAAAAAAAAAAGAACAGATGACACTTTTTGCATCTTACAGATGGAGAAATTGAGGCACAGAGGGGCTAAACAATGCACCCAGTAACTCACAATGACTTCTTGTCCGGGGTTCTTTTTTGCCACATCCCATTGATAAATTATTAGCCAGCCTTGGGGCTTCTTGCCCCTGGTAGCGATTCCTCCAGGAAATCCTACTTTTAAGGTCACAAATTATCAAATGTTGTAACAAAAAAGGCACCTGCCGGGCAGCCCCGGTGGCACTGGGGTTTAGTGCTGCCTGTATCCCGGGGTGTGATCCTGGAGATCCAGGATCGAGTCCCATGTCGGGCTCCCCGCATGGAGACTGCTTCTCCCTCTGCCTCTCTCTCTCTCTCTCTCTCTCTCTGAATAAATAAAAAATAAATAAAGATTGATTGATTATAAAAAAGTCACCTGCCTGATAATATATAATTGTTTCCTGTGTTCTTTTTGGTGCTGATTGTCACAGCAAGTTATAGGACTTGAACTAACCTCTTGTAGGAGAGGTTTAGCTCATTTTTCTATCGGGGAGTATTCCAAAAGCATCTACTTCATAGGGTCATGGTGGGAACAACACAATGGAAAACACTTAGAACAATGTCTGGAATGACAGCCAACCAATGGATGTGAGCTCTGACTGTTGGTGAAGGTTGCGTCACAGAGCTGCCAGCAGGTGTGCAGCCATGTAGCTTAGAGAATTAGACCCTCCAGTGTAGGGGATCGCCACATGCCAGTGCCTGCCTGATAAATTATTTACACCGATGTTGACATGGGCAGAAAGTAGGCAGAGGAAGGGCAGGCAAATTCAGGGGCAGGCAGGGAGCCTTCTGAAACTGAGCTTTACCAATATTTGCATCTGTTCTAAGAAGGAGAAGCTTCGTACCCTCAGGAGACAGCCCATGTCCTCTACTTTGTCCTCTACACTTGGAGGCAACTGGAGGGGCAAATGTTATGCAGGACCTTCCAGAGCCACCCAACAGGAATAGACCTTGAAGTCTTGAGACCCATCTTCATCCATGGGATTGATGAATGGAGATGACACGATTCCAGAATCTCCAGTGACTGTTTAGAGACCCATCACCCTGGCTATCATTTTGTCTTATTTTTTGTTCCTGGTGGCAGCAATGACCAATAGCTTCATCACTATAGCCCTGGGCATGGTGTGGCTGCTACGGAGAACACTGTTAGCCTTGTGATAAATTATTAGTCAGCCTGGGGGCCTCTTGCCTCTGTCTGCAGTGGGTGGTGAGAGGGAAGAGCATTTATATTTTCCTGTATCCAGGGGCCTTCCCATACAATCCTGTACTGCAGTTCCTGGCCTCCCAGTGGGACTTGTTGAACACTGCCACCTTATGGTTCTTCACCTAGCTGGGTGCCTTCTGTTGCGTGAAAACCCGCAACCATCATTCATCCTCCCCATCTTTTCTGGCTAAAACAGAAGGTGTCTGGGTTGGTTCCATGGATGCTGCTCAGTTCTGTGGGGCTCCAGCTTGAGCACCTATTTTCATAGGCAATCGGAGCTTACAACCCTATTTTTAAAAAAGATTTTATTTATTTATTCATGAGAGACAGAGAGAGAGGCAGAGACACAGGCAGAAGGAGCAAGCTCCCAATGGGGAGCTGGATGTGGGACTCGATCCCAGGATTCCAGGATCATGACCCGAGACAAAGGCAGATGCTCAATCACCGAGCCACCCAGGATGCCCCATATCCCTACTTTTTAAGGAGAGGGTTGCAATCTTGGAAGCCTATTTCTTCTCTTTAAAACTTGTTACCTGGACAGTCTTTGCTGTTGTCTTTCTTGTTGGTATGGCTTTGCTCATGTCTCTGGAAAGACACACTAAGAAGGCCCTGCTCTCCATTGTGGCCTTTGTGACCCCAGTGCCTGGGCACACACCCAGGTTCTCCTGGCTCTCATCTCCTTTGGTATCCTTCTCACCTCCTATTCTTCTGTCATTGGTGCTTAGCACTGCAGGTGTTTTTCCATCTTGGAATGTAGGCGCTGGGTGTGGCAGGCAGTGATTTATCTGTGCACAGTGGCCCACCCCATCACTGCTCTTGAGCAACCCCAGGCTGCGAGGTGTGCTGGAGGGGGGCCGCTATGCAGGGTGCTGAGTATCTTGAGTTGCAATTAATGAAAAACTGCAGAGACTACTGCAGAGGACATGGTGCAATGGGACATGGCTCCTTTAAATCTCTTCTCCACTTTTAATGCTCTTTTCCTCTCCACTACATTTAATGATGAGGAGAATAACTTCAATGAAATAGCATTTCAAGGGGAGATAGAAGACCCGGAGATAATGGGCTAGCGTCACTGATTTACACTCAGCAAGCGTGTAGCTAATGCAGCTTGTTCCCTGTGGGACTTCATGTGGCCAAAGAATCCAGAAACTTTTATTTTCCCTGTGATCAATCTCTTGGAGTTTAAAATTATCCTTCTGGAAACTGGATGCAAGGATCCTGACACATCATTCAATTTTTATCTGTTGAGTCAGACTGGAGAAGATATTTGGAACCTCAATTCTCCTCTGGTTTCATGCTGTAAACCACTTTTATTTTTCCTTTCCTTTCTTTCTTTTTTTAATCACTTCACTGTTTTCCAGCCATCTGTTGCAGGGAAGCTTTCTGTCTTCTGTGCAAGAGTTCCTGGTGTCTGAACTCTCTTCACAGAGCATGGTCCATTTGTACATGTGCATGGCAGTGTGTGTTATCTGGGGTTTGTGTATTTGCAGATGACCTTTGGAGATCCTTGTGAAACCTACGGTTTATGATTTATATATTGCTTATGTCTCTGCAGTAGCCTATTCTGTCAGCCTGTTTTGTCAATGTTAAGGTCCATGAACCCAGACATGACTTAGTTTATGCTGATATGAGGACCTACTGAAATTTTTGATGTGGGGAGGTTCATCTATATCTATCTGACAAGAATTAAGAAGAAAAGACTTGGGTTTGGTTTGGTGAAGAATGCAGGCTGCTTTTCCACCTTCCACAAATCTTCTCAGACCTTCTTTAAGCTCTTGAATCCTTCAAACTAAGGTTCCAAACCTTCCCTCTATTTGCTTTAAAGCCTTTCAGCCTCATCTCCTCTTTTTCATTAGAAGACAGGTTTTCTAGAAGACCTGTACTTGGCTTTTCATGGCTCTCTTTGCTTCTTTTCTATGCCCTGCTCAGTCAAGGATTCCCAATTCTACATGAATCTTCAACCTTCCCCTCTTCATTACCCTTACTTTCCTCAACAAATATGCCTCTTCTTTCTTGAACGCTTTTACCCTTTTACCCCCTCAAGTGGCTATTTTGCTAGTCACTTGCTCCCCCGCCATGATCCTTTACAATCCTCTTCTGTTCCCCTGTTCTGTTCAAATGTGTTTCTTTCTTTTTTAGAAAAATATTTATTTATTTATTTATTGTTTATTTATTTATTTATTTATTTATTTATTTATTTATTATTTATCAGAAAGAGAGAGAGAGAGAAAGAAAGAAAGAAAGCAAGAAAGAAAGAAAGAGAACACAGGCAGGCAGAGGGAGAGGGAGAAGCAGGTTCCTTGCCAAGCAGAGAGCCTAATGTGGGGCTCGATCCCAGGACCCTGGGATCATGACCTGAGCCAAATGTAGACTCCCAATAGACTGAGCCACCCAGGCACCCCTCAAGTGTATTTCTAAAGGATGCACAGGAGTTCCGAATCCCTAAATGTGATGTTATCCTCAGCCCCCATTTTCTTTTTAAGTTTATTAATTTATTTAAGCAACACTTTACACCCAGTGTGGAGCTCAAACTCACAACCCCAAGATCAAGAGTCACTGGCTCTTCTGACTCAGCCAGCCAGGTGCCCTATTAGGGCTCATCTTAAATCTCTATAGTATTTGATATTCTTTTGATAATAAGTGATTTCTTTAAAAAAAACTGATTAAAAATACTTCTATAAAAATAAAACCTGATCTTGATAGATTTTAAAAAAGAGAAAATGAACACCATGCATAATTGCCCATCTGTAGGTCTTCCTGAAAGTCCTGTGTTGGTGCCCTGGGTTCTCCTCCCTGCTCTGCTGTTTGTCTTGTGTCTCCTTCACACCTGCTCATCCTCCTGCCCTCTGGCTCTTCCTTTAGCCAGCCCTCTTCTTTCTCAGGGATTCATCTGCTCCTTTTCCTTTTGTGTTTACAGCTTCAGTTGTGACCTTTGTATAAATAATCAATCATCAAAACATTGACCTCCTTCAGAACTCCAAATCTCTATTTTCTTCCATTTGAAGGCATTGCCACTTGATGGTACCATGAACATTTTAAACTTGGAGAGTTCAAAATGGTTGTCCTTTCCCTCGTCCTTCCTCCCACCAGCTCCCTTTACTGCTCAGTTGGATCTATTTCTTCTATTATTTATATCCAGTAAATCAGGCTTACCACCTCTTAGATAATTTTCACTCCCCATCTCTGCTGAGCCTTTGAATCTAATCAGTAACTTGTCTTCAGTTGCTACCTCTGCAGTCTCTATCGTCTGTGCCCTTCTTCCCATTCCTGTGGATTCTAGTATAGATTAGACTGTCCTCCTGCTAAAATTATTATAATAATTTTATAATATCTATAATAATATATGTATTAAATAATATCTGTATTATTATAATACAGAACTGCTAAAATTTCTTCTTCACCACTTGCTCCATTACACTCTCCTCTCCCTCTCAATCAAAACTACTATTACCAGATTCATCCCCTGAAGGCATAACTAGCCATTCCACCCACACTCTTACTGGCTCTCATGCCTAGAAATGAAGCATGGGTCCCTAAACCTAGTATTCACAGACCTCCGCAATATGGCAATAATTTCATCTTTCTCTGTGTCTGTTGTAGTAGAATTCTATTTTGTATTGAAATCTGGATTATCCTTGTTCCCAACATGCCTGGAGCTTCCTTCCTGGCATACTGAAATGTGTTCTTTGATCTCCACATCTACTATGAAAATCCTATTTAGTTTTCTCCCCTATTTAACTGTTAAAGGTTAATTCAAATGGCTCCTCTTCAGGGAATTTTTTCTGGCTTGCTAGCCTCCAAGCTTTGTTCTCTCTGACCTTTAAGGACATATAAATGAGGTATTCCTCAATCATGAGATGAAATCTGCTTTGTGGTGGAATGATCTATATTCATGTTTTATTCTCCCTAGTATATTTTATTTCATTTATTCTTTTAAAAATATTTTACTTATTTATTTGAGAGAGAGAGAGACAATGAGTGGGGAGAGGGGCAGAAGGAGAAGAGAGGCAGAGAATCCCAAGCAGACTCCATGCTGAGTGTGGAGCCTGATGTGGGGCTTGATCTCATGACCCTGAGATCATGACCTGAGCTGAAAGCAAGAATCAGATGCTTAACCAACTGAATCATCCTTTCCTGGTATATTTTAATGTGTTTTGAATTTTTTTAGATTTTATTTATTTATTCATGAAAGACACACACAGAGAGGCAGAGACATAGGCAGAGGGAGAAGCAGGCGCCCTGCATGGAGCCTGATGTGGGCCTCGATTCCCAGATCTGGGCATCATGACCTGAGCCAAAGGCAGATACTCAACCACTAAGCCACCCAGGTGACCCTATTTTAAAGTGGGCTTCCTTGTCCTCTTCTATGTGTCCCCTGAAGCACTTATAAATACTTGATACACTGCAAGAATAATTCTGTTGCACCTTGAATGCAGCCATAAGCACAAGGATTTTGTCTGCATATTTATTTCTGGGCTACCTACTACATTTTTATGCTGATGTTTGACCTGTATCTCCTTCACTATCTGGCCAGCTTATTTTTGGAGGTCAAACTGATATTCTGTTTCTCTTTGACTAATGCTCAGTGTAGAAATAATAAATGGGTGAGAGAGTAAGATGTGCCTGATTTTGTGATGGCTTTACCTTCTTTCTTGTGCATTTACATGTTGCTAAGCAACTGTGAATGACTAGCTTAGCTCCTTCCTATGGGAATCTCAGTGAAGTTCCACTTCTCTTTGTTTCTGACCCAGTCTCCCTTTCCAAAGCACCCTGTATAAGCTAATCTTTGTTCCTTCCTCTTTTCACATTGTTAGCCTAGGAGAACAGAACATCTACCGGAATCTGAATGATCTCCCCATAGGGACTAGTTCTTCTAGAACTTGAACACACAGGGAAACATAAAAGAGTAGCAGGGTTTGTTGTATTTTTTAAATGCATAGTTAGCTTATTATTATTAACTTTTGCCTGTAGTCCAATTTCATCATGCATTATGATGATATTAATAATAATAATTTATAAATGCCTATTTCATGTGAGGCACGGGGCTAGGAAATTTATTTACTTATATCCCTTATATATCTAATTCTGAAAACAACACTGCAAAGTAGAACCTGAGGCTCAGAGAAGTTTACTTAGGTCTCATGGTCAATGAATGATGGAACAATAATTCCTTAGTGCCTTAATCTTTAAGACAGTGTGGTATTGATGCAGGGATAGATAAATGCATCAATACATGCTCCAGATAATAGTTACATGGAAAATTATATACGATAAGAAAGACATCTTTAATCAGTGAGGAAAAAAATTGTCATTTCATGGTTGCAGTATATCAGTACTATGGTTGGAAAAACAAAAATATTAGAGCTGTCATTTTATCCTAAATTACAGATAGATTATTTTAGCCCAAATGTTATTTAATTTCTTTTAAACCTCCCTTTAAAAAAAAATAAACCTCCCTTTTTTGATAATTAAATATTTGTTAGTTTATTTTATGAAATACTGCCATTAAATGTTACAGAAATGTTGACTGTTCTCTCCCCCACCTTTTTTGTATGACGTTGTAGAATATGTACATACCCTCAGCTTCCACAGTCCAGAAAAGCCCTGTTTTCTTAGACCTTTTTTTTTTTTTAAAGATTTCATTATTTATTTGAGAGAGAGAGAGAGAGAGAGAGAGAGAGAAGACACAAGTTGGGGGGAAGGGAGAGGGAGAGAAAGAGCATCCTCAAACAGACTTCCTGCTGAGCATGGAGTCTGATGCAGGGCTTCATCCCAGGACCCTGAGATCACGACCTGAACTGAAATCAAAAGCTGGACACAACCAACTGAGCCACCCAGGTGCCCAAGAGGGGGCCCTAAAAGAGACCTTCTTAGTAAAACTTGAAATATCAAGTTGTAATAGAAGTAATTGATAAGTAATTGGCATACTTTTGACTGCAGAAAATTTCAAAACTTTAAAAAAAAAAAAGATTTATTTATTTATTTATTTGAGAGGCACCTAGGTGGCTCAGTGGGTTGGGTGTCTGCCCTCAGCTCAGATCATGATCCCAGATCCTGGGATTGAGCCCTGTCTTGGGCTCCCTGCTCAGCCCGGAATCTGCTTCTCCCTCTGCCTATGTCTCTGCCTCTCTCTGTGTGTCTCTCATGAATAAATAGATAACTAAAATCTTTTTAAAAGATTATGTTTTTCATTATTGCTCATAGGTGGTAACCAATAGATGTGGTCAAAAGAAACAGGACTAAGAAAGTCACATAAAATTATAATTATAAAGGTAGGCAGTAAAACAGAAAAATAAACTTTTTACAATTAATAGAACCAAATAAACAAAAATGAAGAAACATACAACAAATACAAACAGAATAATCATCCCCCTGTAAATCTTTATAAATAAAATATAGAAAGTAAAATAATGTGCTAGAACTAATGTGAAACATATGGAATATAAAATTAAATAAAAATAAAAGATTCATAAGAAAGAGAAAGTTTAAAATTAAAAGAATGATAATGTCCATTAAATCCAAACAGAAGGAATTCATACCTAAAATGATCAAATGGGATAATAAATTTTTAATGTTAAGGGGTGAAATACAAAATTAGGATAGAATTAGTATGAATATCTATATGACAACATAGCAGCCACATTTATAATGCAGAAATTACAGGAAATGCAAGAAAATTTTAACAGAATCACTAAAAGCAAAAGACTATCTTTGTCAAAGAAAAAATAAGTATAACCAAATAAATTAGCTTTTATTGATAGAGACATTAAACTCTGTACACACCCAGAGAACACAACTTCTTTGCAAATACCAGTGGAATAGTCATGAAAACTGAGCTAACAAAAAATTGCGTAAAATAAAGAACTGCAACTCACTCTCACTTATGCATATAAAATCCTAAAAAGAAAAAAAATCAGAAAGCAAAGTCCAGTAGTGCAGTAAATGTTATAGTATCACCAAGTAGAGTTTAATCTAGGAATTTTAAGTGTGATTCAATATTAGGAAATCCATCAATATAACCAATTTTATTAATCTAAAGGAAAATTCATATAATAAGCCTTCAAAAATACTAAAAGACAATTGAAAAATCTAATACTATTCTTTGATAAAATACTCTATAACATATAACCCAAAAGCTTCATCATATTTGATGAATATGGCATCTTTTACAAAACTCAAGGATTTAAAAGAATGAGTACTCCTGCCACTATTGACATGTTAATGGTGACAATACCTAATGTAATCAAGAGAAATAAATTAGTTAAAGACATTGGAAATAGGATGTAAAAATACGTTTGTATAGTTGAAAAGTATATGTTGGTATAGTTGAAAAATCAACATAAGAACTACCATAGAAGGAGAAAAAATGAGTGGGAAATATTAGAAAGGGAGACAGAACATGGGAGACTCCTAACTCTGGGAAAGGGGTGGTGGAAAGGGAGGTGGGTGGGGGTGACTGGGTGACAGGCACTGAGGGGGGTACTTGATGGGATGAGCACTGGGTGTTATGCTATATGTTGGCAAATTGAACTCTAATAAAAAAAAGAACTACTATAGAACAATAAGAATTTTGTAAGTTAGTGGGGAGCAAAATAAATATATATAGAAGATGATATATTCTAATATACACAAATAATCATCAGTTAGGAAATAGAATGAAAGAAAAAATTCTATCTGCAATAATAACAAAAAGACAAAATACCTGGAGTATTTTAAAGACATGTATAAGACCTGCATTATGGAAGCTTTAGAACACTCCAGAAGACATGAATGAATGGAATATAATACCATATTCTTAGGGGGCCAAGGTAGCTTAGTTGGTTAAGCATCTGACTCTTGGTTTTGGCTCAGGTCATGATCTCCTGGGTGGTGAGATTGGCCCTTGTCTGGCTCCCCACTCAGCAGGGAGTCTTGCTTTAAGATTTTCTCCTCTGCCCCCCTCCTCCACTATGCATGAGCAAATTTGCTCTCTCAAAAAAATAAATCTTTAAAAAAATACCATATTCCTTTTTTAAAAAAAGATTTTATTAATTTATTTTTGTGAGAGAGAGAGCATGAGAGCATACAAGGAGGGGAGGAGCACAGGGAGAAGCAGACTCCCCACTGAGCAGGGAGCTTGATGTAGGACTCCATCCCGGGACCTCAGGATCATGACCTCAGCTAAAGGGGGCCCTTTAACCGACTGAGCCATCCAGGTGCCCCCTAAAAATATCTTGGTTGGTTACCTTTAATTTCTTTTTTTTAAAGATTTATTTATTTATTTGAGTGGGGGGTGAGCAGGGGGTAGGGGCAGAAGAAGAGGGAGAGAGGGCACAAGCCAGCTCCCCACTGAGCACAAAGCTCCACATGGGGCTCAATCTCACAACCCTGAGATCCCAACCTAGGCCAAAACCAAGAGTTGGACACTTAATTGTGCCACCCAGGTACCCCTCTTAATTTAATTTAATTTAATTTAATTTAATTTAATTTAATTTAATTTAATTTAATGGAAGGCCTATAAAAATGCCAACTTACTGCCTCTTTTTAAACCTATAAAAATAAGACTAACATATTCAGAGATTATTATGGAAGTTGGAAGGAGCCAAAGAAGAAAGCAATGAAAGTAGACAAGCTCTATCATACATTGATATATAGTGTGAACCTCAAAATCTAAGTGTTTGTAGTTGTGCCCCACTCAAATAAGTAGTCTAGAAAACAAACACATACAATATGGGAATTTAGTTTAAATTCAGTACAAATGAAAATAATATTTCAGACAGAAGCAAATGGATTATTCAGTAGCTGATATTGATAGCTCTGAAAAAAAAAAAGTGTTGCCATAACTCAAGCTGTATACCAGGATGAGGTCCAAATGGATTAAATATTTAATGTTAAAAAAACAACTACTAGAAAAAAGTGGGAGGATGAAGGTTCTTTTTTTTTTAATAATAAATTTATTTTTTTATTGGTGTTCAATTTGCCAACATACAGAATAACACCCAGTGCTCATCCCGTCAAGTGCCCTGCTCAGTGCCCACCACCCAGTCACCCCCACCTCCTGTCCTCCTCCCCTTCCACCACCCCTAGTTCGTTTCCCAGAGTTAGGAGTGGATGAAGGTTCTTTTAAAACCTTGGGGTATGGCTAGGGCACCTGGGTGGCTCAGTCATTTAAGTGTCTGTGTCTTGATTTCAGCTCAGGTCATGATCTCATGGTGGTGAGATCAAGTCTTGCATTGGGGTCCATGCTCAGCATGGAGTCTGCTTGAGATTCTCTATCTCCCTCCCTCCCTCCCTCCCTCACCCCTGTTCATGTGCAGTCTCTCCTTTCTCTCTCAAAATAAATAAAATCTTAAAAAAACCCTTGGGGTACAGAAAGTCTTTTACACTCACAAAAGATTGATCAATTACAATTTTAAAAATTCTCCATAATAAAAATCTAGAGGACACTTACCAAAAATATAGCAAGCTGGGAAATATCTACATTCATAATGAAAGTTTAATCTCTAATATGTAAAGGATTCTTAGAAATGATGAGAACACGATCCACAACCCAAAAGAAAAACAAAAAAGGCAAATACTATGAATATATAATTCACAGAAAAGGGGAAATATAAATGGTTCTTAAACACAGGAAAGGTGGTTGAGCTAATTTATAATAAGAGAAATACAAATTAGAGATGCCTGGGTGGCTCAGTGTTTGAACCTCTGCCTTTGGCCTAAGTTGTGATCCTGGGGTCCTGGGATCGTGGTCCTGGGATCCCGTGGGGAGCCTGCTTCTCCCTCTGCCTGTGTCTCTGCTTCTGTCTCTGTCTCTCATGAATAAGTAAATAAAATCTTAAAAAAAGAGAGAGAAATACAAATTAAGAATATACTGAGACTATTTTTAACTATCCATTTTGGAAAACTGCTAAACATCGAAACTACTTATTTACTAAATTATTGGGGAAATACATTCTCTTACACATTGTAGATGGGAGTATAAGTTAGTATAATTTTTATAGAGGGAATTTAGCAATATCTGTCACATTTAGTATAAATGCATGCACGCTTTGATGCAGCAATGCTCCCTGGGATTTTGGGGTATATCACACCTTCTCACTGATCACAACTTGCATCTTATCCTGTTGGACCTGCTGGGCCTTGAGTCTGATTATATAGATCTGGAAGCAATGAGGGGAAACGGAGTCACTAGTAGGATCATCAGGGATCCCTGGGTGGCGCAGCGGTTTGGCGCCTGCCTTTGGCCCAGGGCGCGATCCTGGAGACCCGGGATCGAATCCCACGTCAGGCTCCCGGTGCATGGAGCCTGCTTCTCCCTCTGACTGTGTCTCTGCCTCTCTCTCTCTCTCTGTGACTATCATAAATAAATAAAAAAATTAAAAAAAAAAAAACTAGTAGGATCATCAGTGCCTTGCAAGGAAGCTAGTAGAGGGGAATCCATTGCAGCCTCTGCAGGGAAGGCTGACCAATTTCCTCAGGTAAGAGAGGAAGAATTGCCACTTTTGGTAAAAAAGATTTGACAGGATTTAGGGGTTCAAGTATCTAACAATCTACACTCCAGATCTCCCCATAATATCAAAGCAAGTCTAGATTAATCTTTGTGTTTTTTGGTCTAGTTTTGTTCCCTGCCCTATCTTGTGTCTCTTAATTCCCTACAGTTTTCTCCAGAAAGCACTTAGTCATAAATCACTTGTGCAAGAACTCATGCAGGCTCTGCTTCTAGAGCTTGGTCTAAGTCGTCTGCTCTTCAGACTGTATCTCTGATCTACATCCTATATTCCTTCTTGAGACATCCACACGGATGTCTAATAGGCATTTCCAACTCATCCTATTTCAAACTGAGCTCCTGATAACTCTCTGACTTCAACATGCTTCTCTCACCACTTTTTCCCTCCCCTGTGTCAGCAGATGGCAACTCCATTCTTCCAGTTGCTCTGGACAAAGCTTTTTACTTTACATTCCACACACAATCACTCCGAAACCCTGATGTTAAACTATTGAACTAGGTACTGAATCGATGTTTAGATAAACTGCTGCTGGGTTGAGGTTTCATATGCAGCAAGCAGCTCCTTCTCCACTGCAATCTATTGAAAGTTGGCTCCCACAAAAGAGTTTGAACAAATCAGGGTTAGAGTTGTCAACAGCTTTCGAAATGAATCTGTAATTCCACCATTTATCACCACCCCCACTGCCCCTACTCTGGTGCAAGCCACTACTGCATCTTGCTTGGGTTATTGCAATGGCCTCCTAACTGGTTTTGTAGCTTCTATGCTCATTTGCCCTTGGTCTATATTCAGCGTGGCAGCCAGCAGGCTCCTTTAAAAATATAAGCCATGGGGCGCCTGGGTGGCTCAGTCAGTTGAGCATCCACACTTGGTTTGGGCTTACAGGTCTCAGGGTTGTGGGATTGAGCCCCATGTTGGGCTCTGTGCTCAGCAGGGAGTCTGCTTCCCCCTATCTCTCTCCTGTCCTTCCCTCACTCACACATACTCTGTCTCAAATAAATAAAAAAATCTTTTAAAAAATAAAAAAGTATGTCATATCATGTCACATGTCTTTCAAAATTCTCCACTTGCTTTTCATCCTTAAGAAAAAGCCTAAATTTTCATAATGAATAGAAATCCTTTAGGATTTTGTTTGCTAGGATAGTTATTTCTGCTACTCTATCCGCTTCTCATACTGCTCTGGTCACTTTGGCTTCCTTGGTGTACCTTGAATAAACCGGGTGTGAGTCTTCCTCAGAGCCTGTGCATTAGATGACCCTTCTGCTTGGAAAGTTTTTCCCCAGATGTGTGTATGGCTCACTCCCTCCTTGCTCCAGGCATTGTCGTGTCCACTGTAAACCGCCATTCTCTGTACTACCATTCCCTGCCCGGTTGCTCTTCTCAGCATTACCACTGTCTGTCTTACACTTACATTTTTTTTAATCATTTGTTTCCCTCACAGCGATGTAAACTCCACAGGGATAGGGATTTGTGTCTGTTTTGTTCCTCCCTGGTAAGTGGTAGGCACTCAATAAATATTTATTGAAGACAGGAAAGCATTGTCTTGTTATAATTAACTAGATTACTTATTAATGCAAACATTCATTATTTCTATGCCTGTAGGACTATCTATGTCTACTAGAAACTGGATCAGCAGTGAACATTGTCTTATAAACTCAGACCCTTCGGTGATTTTTTCCAGTCCACTGATGTAATGACTAGCCTTCACATTTTGTACAATTTTTGGTAGAGAGAGCTGATTGCTGCCATATTCTTTTACATCTGAACAAGAGTTTATTGAACATCTAGATATGGAAGTCTAGGTATATATCTCCCAGCTATGTGCAATGGGGATATGAAAGTAGAATCTATACATTCCAGAAATCTGCCACGGAACGTATATATACCCCAGTTACAAGGATACAAAATAGTTAAGCGCTTAAGTGCCCATTACCAAGTACTACTAGTTCACATTTGACCCTGGTGTGGAGAGAATTCTAGAATGGAAATTAATCAGACACAGTTGTCCAGCATTATCTATTTATGATGTTTTGCTGCAAATTTTATATGTCTCAAATACATGATATTGGGGCATTTCCATCTATCTTTGATAACACTGTTTGGTTTTGACATCTCTTAATGTCACGGATGGCCTCCTATTCTGAATTTCTATGGACTTACGGCCTGTATCGCTGACGACTCTTGTGTGGTCCACTCAAGTGAAGAAGGCCAATCTCAAGATTTTAAAAGTCTCAAGAATGAGGGCTTGCATGGGCAGAGAGTTGGGAGGGAACCAAACCTTTGAAATCAGGTCAGAATTGTGCAGCAGGGAGTGAGCCAGGACGTGGCTTTAGGTGGCTGTTCACGCGGCTGGCCTCCAGCACAGGCTTGTAATGAATCCAAGTTCCAGTGGTTTGGATGGTCAGCCTTGGTAACAGGTAAAAGCTTTTGAAACTGGGCTTTAGCAGTGGGCAACTGAATGCATTTTGAATTTTAGTAAGCTGAGCTGACGTGTCTTTTAACTATAAATAATACTAATCCTGAACTATAGTGGTAGAAACCCAAGCCTGGGGTGATAGAGAACTCTAAGGGGTGGCAGTGGTTTTTAAGGACTCTTATTTTTCTTTTAGCAAAAATAAATCATTTTTTAGAAGAGGTTGAGTAAACTATTTAAGATACAATATTTACAGAACAGTATTCCTTCTCCATATTGCTCAAGGTGATTTTTTAAAATGAGAGACCACTCCTTTGTCATTAGATGATTATATCACTTACATCAGAACTAAACTGCAATAGGTTTTTTTTAAGGTTTATTTATTTAGGGCAGCCCTGGTGGCTCAGCGGTTTGGCGCTGCCTTCAGTCCAGTGCCTGATCCTGGAGACCTGGGATCGAGTCCCACATCAGGCTCCCTGCATGGCGCCTGCTCCTCCCTCTGCCTGTGTCTCTCTGCCTCTCTCTCTCTCTCTCTCTGTGTCTCTCATGAATAAATAAACAAAATCTTAAAAAAAAAAGTTTATTTATTTAAGTAATCTCTACACCCAACGTGGGGCTCAAACTCACAACTCTGAGATCAAGAGCCACACACTCTTCCAACTGAGCCAGCCAGGTGCCCCTAAGGTACAATAGTTTTGAGAGCAACATGGATTTCTGCCTCCAAGGAGCACTATAGTTTTCCTAGGATATCAGATTAGGACGGAGGTGGGTGGCTGACAAACTCCTTGGATGTACTGTGATTTGGGTCATCACCAGAAGCAGGATCCCTTCTATCCTGTAGGGGTCAGATTCAAGGAAACTATTGTCCTTATTGCTGAAAAGTTTCCAATGGAGGAGAAAAATAGCTGGTCCAAAGGTTTAGAATTGGGAAGCGTTTAGATTCTAATTCCTTTGTACTGTAACAGAAAAATCCATAAGGAAACTGGGAGAACAGCTGCAAGTCTTAAATTAAAGCCGATGACTGTATTTATGTGAATCAATAACATTTTTTTATATTATCTGCTTTTGTTACATGCATTATTGCAAGCCGAGATTCTACTAGTCTGTTATTTTTTGGGAAAATAATCACTGGCCTTTAGCAGCAAGACCAGATTTTCAGGGCTCCAGAGAACAAGACTGAAGACGTCTTTGTGTGTCCAACATACACATTGCTTCTCAGCATTTCCAAGGTAGACACAAGCACTATTGTTTGCTATCATAGCATTTATATAAAGTCTCACGAACTCAGTGTCCCGAAATAACCAAAAATTCGAAGGCATCTGTAGCAAAATATGTCAGTAATGCAATTTGTAGAAGGGTGACACGTAAAGATTATTTTAAGAAGGACAACAACCAAGCCCATTCATTCAACAAGTATTTCCTTTGTGCCCACTCTGTGGGAGATGCGGAGACCAGAGAAGACAGTCTTTGTGCTCTGAAAGAAAAACATATTTTTCTATTAGGCCAAGAGCAATGTCTGAAATCGAAGCATGCATTTAAAAGATGAGGCCCCCTCTACTGTATTCAGAAAATATGCTTTGAGAATATACTTTATTGTGGCGAAATACACCTAATAGAAAGTTCCCCATTTCAGCCTTTGTAGAGTGTACATTTCTGTGGCATTAGTACATTCCCATTGCTATGCAGCCATCGCCACCATCCGCCTCCAAACTTTTCATCCTCTCCAACTGAAACTCTATCCATTAAACAAAAATGCCCCATTCTCCACCCCCCCTCCCCTCAGCCCCTGGCAACCACCGGTCTACTTTTTATCTCCATGAATTTGACCACTTTCAGTACCCCACTTCAGCAGAATCACACAATATTTGCCCTTCCGTGTCTGGATGATCTCACAAGCATCATGTTGTCAAGGTTCATTCACGTTGCAGCAGATGTCAGAATTTTCTTCTTTGTTAAGGTAGAATAATATTCCATTGTCCGTATAGACCCCGTTTTATTTGTCCATTCATTTGTTGATGGACACTTGGGTTGCTTCCACCTTTTGGCTCTTGTGAATAATGCTGTGGTGAACATAGATGTGCAAATAATCTGTTTGAAACCAAGCAAATGCCTTTTAGAATCTGAATGAGGGGTAATGAACACCGTGAGGAAGATTCATTGTGGCACAATGAATTAAAGTATTTATGGATGCTGATGGGAAAGAGCCAGAAACTGTATAACATTCTTCTTCTTCTTTTTTTTTTTTTTTTTAATCTAGAGCAGTGAAATAGACACACTGCAGAGTATCTTTGCTATAAAGAATGTGATGTCCTTCAGCTCTGGGGAATAGCCCAGCAGTTGCTCTGTGGAACAAGACCTTAGAACCCTACAGTTTCCTGGGAAGCAATGGTTGGCACAGGCATCCATGGAGCCTGGCTCTCCCTTCCTGGAGTGCAGATGCTGCCAGAAGCTCTAGTTCTCTTACATCAAGAATGGCTTTAAGAGCGCAGAGTTCAAGTCAGTCAGTCTCTACCCAAAATTCAATAGCTTACTTTTTTGGATAAACCTTGATCTGTTTTGCTCTGCCTAACTATGCTATCTAGTCACATTCCTTTGCTTCATTTCAACGCTGGCTCCAACTTCAGAGGTCCTGTCTTATAGCTTGTCTTGTAGGCACCCCTGGAAAGTGAATTGATTTTGCATGGAGGACCTTGCTGGCCTATTCTATCCCTGTGGTTCTATCCCTGTGGTTGTTGTCTTTGACTCACACTACTGGTCCCCCTTTTTTTTTTTTTAAGATTTTATTTATTTATTCTTGAGAGACAGAGAAAGAGAGAGAGAGAGAGAGAGGCAGAGTCACAGGCAAAGGGAGAAGCAGGCTCCATGCAGGGAGCCCGACGTGGGACTGGATCCCGAGTCTCCAGGGTCACGCCCTGGGCTGAAGGTGGTGCTAAACCACTGAGCCACCCGGGCTGCCCACTACTGGTCCCTTTTAGCCCTTGCTTCCTTTTGACAGCATCACACTTTACGGACTAGTATGGATTCCATCCTAGTGTCTCCTGGTCATCCTGGTCTTGTAGCAACTGGTAACCCAGCCCTGAGAAATGAAATCACGAAAACCTCAAGAAGGTTCTTTTCTTTGACTCAGACTCAAAATTTGTGAACAGTTTCCATGAATTTAGGGAATCCTGGGGAGTCAGAACCTGAGAACTGGGACTAGGCTTGTCAAGAGTCCTAATCACAGCTGATTGTCCACCTAATCACTGATTCCCAAGGTACAAATTGAGGACCAAACATTGACACTTCTCTCATGCCCCACTCCCTGTATTCTACTACAGACTCTCCTCCTGGCAGAGATTTAGGTAGTGGAAAGTACTAAGATCCCAATTTTGGTCCCTGTCTTGGAAACTAAAGGGCTTCCAAGGCATGAAACTTTTGATGATGATGAGAATCAACCCAATGAATAAGGGCTCTTGGGGGACATGGTGCATGGTCTTGGAGTAAAGATCTGAATTTAAGAATACATTCTTTTCTTCCTTTTATCAATGTTGTGGCCTTGGGAAAGTCAATTACCTTCCCAGGGTCTCAGTCTTCTTACCTGTAGGATGGGAGAAGAGGGTGAAATCCTCGGGTTGTGATGGTGGTGGTCAGATGGTAGTGCCAGTATTGATAGTGGTGTCACATGTATGCGGGGGAGGGGTGGGGCAGATGTACTGAAAGAGTTAGTTGGACCAATTAATCAAATGTTTGATATTTATCTAGAAGATTTGTAGGAAAGCAGCAGTCAGTCTTTGGAAGATTAATATATAATTTTGAATAACAGTGGAATCTCGAACACTGCCTCCATTTCTGTCCTGCTCTGCTCTGTCCTACCTTCCCCTGCCCTATGCCACGTCAATCCTTACTGGTCTCTCAGATCATAGGGTCTTACAGGCTAAGTTCAATGTTTGAGATGAAGTAGAATTATTTAGTCTCCCTTATTTTGTCTACAAATGATTTATTAGTTTTAAAACTTAAATGAACTTTTGCTGTTGTTCTTTTTGATGATACAGGGTTATTGTAGGAACTTGGAAAGAATAGACTATTATAAAGAAGTTTGATAATCACTCAGAGACTTTCATTATCCAAAGATAATTATCATTAGCACTCATTATTCCTTTCAGACATTTTCCTTACATAGAATTGCATTTATACATATGTGTACACAAAATAATATTAATATTTCAGATATTTAACTTTTTACAAAAATTTTTATGTATTATGATTATTTCCTTTTTATGCCATGGCAGACATAAGAAAGCCTTGCAAGAAGTATTGAAAGAGACTCTGAATTTTATATGTGAAAAAGCATGAACAATGGAATGATCAATAATGAACAAAACAGGAGTGCTTTGGTGGCTAGTCGGTTAAGCGTCTTACTCTTAGTTTCAGCTCAGGTCATAGTCTCAGCATCCTGGGATGGAGCAGAGTATTGGGCTCTGCGCTTAGTGAGGAGTCGGCTTGGGGATTTTCTCCCTTTCCTTCTGTCCCTCCCCCGTACTTGCTCTCTCTCTCTTTAAAATAAATAAATAAATCTTTAAAAAATATAATGAACAAAATAATTATTAATTTCTCAGAAAGGATCATTTGTTCTCACAGATGGCACTTTTCTAGGACACAAATATTTTGTGGAGAATGTGGCACAGAACATGAAAAAAATTGGAATCTTAGGAGTAAAAATATTTGACTCAAGAAATGTGCTGAATAAGCAAGATTTTATTTTCAGTCTTTTACAGTAATTTTAAACGGAACCAGGACACAATAAACTTGGTGCTGTCATTTCATTCCACCACCGTGGTGCTCTCCCCCCCAGAACCCAGCAGGACAGTCTGAAAAGGCACAAATTGTGAAGATTTTATTGCAGGCAGGGTTTTTATATCCTTGCTCATTGTTTCGCAATCTGCATTGTGATGACTATCATTTTAAATGTTCCATTTCCTCTCTTCAAAGAGGGAATCGTGGATTGGTTCTACCCTAGATTCTCAGCCAGTGTTATTCTGCATTATAACATTATGTCCTAAGGAGCATGCTCTCATGTATGTTGATTTTATATTTACTATTTTTAACCACTATAGACAATTTTATTATCTAACATTGTTCCAAGGATCGTATTAGCTGAATCTCTGCCATTTGGGGGATATTTTTTATGACTTCTCTATTTTACATCAAAAGTATTAGTGGTTCTCTCTCTCTTTTATAAGCACAAGTCATGTTTATGTTTCTCATGGACATACGTATCTGAAAACAAATGCAATAGCTATCCCATAGCAAAGTGTGTCCTACATTTCTCCATCAACATTTACAGGTATTTTGTGATTGACTCCAGTCTTGTTTTCAGCCCTACCGAGGTATAACTGACCAACAGTTGTAATATATATGAAGTGTGTAATGTGATGATTTAATACGTATACACTGTGAAAGATTCCCATGGTCAAGTTAATCAATATCTCACACAGTTACCTTTTTTTTTTTTTTTTTTTTTTTTGGTGAGACCATGGAAGTTCTACCCCCGGTAAGCCATATATGATCACAAGGGTAAGCAACCAATCGATAACACCATTCTATACCAACACAGCCATTCTATTTTCCACTTTCATTACTATATTCAATAAATGACATGAGGTATTCAACACTTTATTATAAAACAGATTTTGTGTTAGATGATTTTTCCCACCTGTAGTGTTCTGAGCACATTTAAGGTAGGCGAGGCCAAGCTATGATGTTTGGTAGATTAGGTATATTAAATGCATTTTCAACTTAAAGTATTTTTCACTTACAGTGGATTTATCCAGACATAACCCCATTGTGAACTGAGGTCGATCTGGATACCTGGGCATGGAACTTCTGGATCATATGGTAACTGTGTGTAACCCTGGAAGGAGCTGCACCCAAGCAATTTTCCAAAGCAGTAGCACCATTTTTTGCAATCCTAGCAGCAGTGCATGAATGGTTCAGTTTCTCTCTATCCTTTCGAATACTCGTTTGTCCTTTTGGTTTTAGCCACACTAATGGATGTGAGATGGTATGTCATTGCTTTAATTTGCATTTTTATAGTAATAATAATGTGGAACATCGCTTGTGTGCTTATTGGCCATCTGTGTGCCATCTTTGGAGAAATGTCTATTCAAATCCTTTGCCCATTTTATTATTTATTTATTTATTTTTCCTTTGCCCATTTTATTTTTACTTTTATTTTTTACTTTTAAAAAGATTTTATTAATTTATGAGAGAGAGAGAGAGAGAGTGAGGCAGAGGCAGAAGCAGGCTCCATGCAGGGAGCCCGACATGGGACCTGATCCCAGTTCTCCAGGATCACACCCTAGGCTGAATCAGGCAGCACTAAATCGCTGAGCCACCTGGGCTGCCTCCTTTGCCCATTTTAAATTGGATTATATCTGTTTATCGTTGAGTTATAAGTGTTCTTTGTATATTCTGGATGCAAATTCCTTATCAGATATTTGATTTGCAAATGTTTTCTTCCATTCTGTGTTTTTTTTTTTTTTTTTTTTTTTTTTTTACTTTGTTGATGGTATCCTTGGAAGCTCAAAAGTTTTTAACTTTTATTTATTACACTCTCCCTATGTCTTCTTTAGTCATTTGTGCTTTCAATGTCCTAAGAAGGCTTTTTACTCTTGGTCATGAAGAGTAAAGGTCATGAAGATTTACTCTTATGTTTTCCTCTAAGAGTTTTATAGTTTTATCTCTTATATTTGGTCCTATGATCCACTTCGAATTCATTTTTGTGCATGGTGTCCAATTTTTTCTTTTTTTATGTGGATTTCTAGTGTCTCAGCACCATTTTTGATGCTCACTAAGTTTTTACGAGTCTCAAAAATGAACATATATAAAGCACTTAGAAATACCTGGGGATGCATAGAGCAGCACTGAGTAAATATTAGTTATTATTTTATCATTTATTGTATGGAGCTGTCATATGTCTACTTATCCTTCTGCCTCAAAAGACTATCTTTATCTTCATGCCTATGTGCCTGGCCTAGTTCCTGACAGACAGTACCTGCTGAATGGATTTTGTTGAATGGATGAAAATATATAGAGTTTCTCTGCTGAGACAGTCAGAGGGTAAAGCACAGTTTCAACACTGATGTTCTACTGGGCTTGGCTTGGGTCCCTACCAGAGGGCTTCTCAAAGTTAGAGCACATTGACAGTACCTGCCTTAAAGCATCTCTCCAGAACACACAGAATGCAAACTCTGGATACATTACCCTGCAGAACTAGAATCTTTTCAGCATAGTATTCATTCCTGTGTGACCCTCCTCACCATTTGCTTCTTTCTCCTCTTGTTCCTGAGCATGCACGTAGGGAATGGAATCCCTCCTGAATATCAGAGTCAGCCAAATCTCTTCTGCTGTATCCTTTGCCTTTCAACCCCTCAAAGCTGAAGGTAAAAGGCTCACTCCCAGCATCTTCCCAGTCTCTATCCATACAGTTTTCCCACATGATCTCATCTAATGTAATGACTCTAAATACCAAGTAAGTGTTGATGACTCGCAAACCTGTTACTCCAGCCTTACTGAGGTCCAGACTCACAATTTAATTGTCGTCTTCATGTCTCATTTTGGATATCTAACAGGTGTCTCAAACTTAATATGGCCAAAACCGAGTTCCTCCCACAAACATATTCCTCGTCTCAGTAGATGGCTCCATACATTTTCCTAGTGACTGCAGTTAAAAATTTGAGATCCATCCTTGATTCCTCTCTTTTTTTTTAAGATTTTAAATTTATTTATTTGAGAGAGAGAGAGAGCGAGTGAGAGGGAGAGCAAGCACATGGTGGAGAGAAGGGTAGAGGAAGAGGAGCAGAGGGAAAGAGAGAAGCAGACTCCTTGCCGAGAAAGGAGCCCTATGCAGGGTTGGGTCCCAGGATCCTGGGATCATGACCTGAGTTGAAATCAGACTCTCTTTTTTTTTTTCTTTCTTTAATATTTTATTTATTTATGAGAGAGAGAGAGAGAGAAGCAGGCTCCATGCAGGGAGCCCGACGTGGGACTCGATCCTGGATCTCCAGGATCACGCCCTGGACTGAAGGTGGTGCTAAACCGCTGAGCCACCAGGGCTGCCCTGAAGTCAGACTCTTAATTGACTGAGCCACTCAGGCACCGCCTTGATTCCTCTTTATCTCTCATTCCCATATCAGGCAAATCCTACTGAATCTGCTTTCAAAATATGCCAGCATGTTATCACTGCTCACCACCTCCAGTGCTTCTACTTGAGAACAAGCTCACGTCTGCCCATGAGTGGTCGGATGCAGTAACCGCTGACTGCTCTCTATCCTTATCTTCCCCTATTCCATTCTCTAAGTCATAACCAAGAGGATCTGTTTAAAAACATAGATTAGGTCATGCTACTCCGTTGTTTTAAACTCTCTATTGGCTTTCTATTATGTTAGGATAACATCCAAATTTCTTACCATGACCAACATGACTTTCTTGATCTTGCCCTTTAAGTAAAAGTTGAAATTTCTACCAGGTGCAAAGATTTAATGATAGGAGATTTCAAAGCAAGCTGCCAGTTCACAATATTCAGGTTTTCAAAGAAAATGGGCATAAACCTGTTCCATAACTGCTGAAACCCTTTGATAAAATGAAAGGGTTAGACAGTAGAAGAGAGAGGATTTTGTGAAGAATAAGTATTTAGAAAAGCTATGTAATGAAACCCAGTCTGTCAAGGAGGTCTTACCTCAAAGCTGGTGGTGCTCCAGAGCTTTCCTGGGGCCACTTGCAAAGCTTACTGTGTTAATGCTTCAGTTGGGAGGTTTGTAGGCTAAGGTTTTGCTCCTGCTTGGGGGGTTAAGATAATGAGAAACAGACTAGCTAACTTTTGGGGCAGAGCCAGGAGCATGTGGCCACATTAGGACTGTGGGGGCATGGTGAGGGCACCAGCTGCAGGCCCCAAGGGAGAGAGCATGTGTGTACAGGTATCTTGAGATTTGACCAATAGGGCTGCCTGGTGGAGTGAGGAAATGCCAGCAGTAATAATTTGGAGGCAAATGTCTAGGGGCTGAGGATGGAGTCTCAAGAGATCACCCAAAATAGAAACGCTCTCTCCCCATCAAAGGGAATTGCAGAAGAGAGAGCCCAGTGGGAATCTTCCAGAGCTCCGAAGTTTACTCATGAAGAGGCATCATCATCATCATCATCATCATCATCATCATCATCATCATCAATCATCATCATTATCATCTGCCAGGCCTGGAAAGGACAAGGCTTTGGTGCTAGTCTAAGTGAGACCCTTCCTGTCCCTTTTCCAGTCTCTACCTGCATTAACCAATCTCGGAGGGGTTGAAGGTACAGCCATCTTGTTATTTTGTGTTCATATATTGGACAGAAATGCCCAGTTTCTGCTTTGGGGTCTTTCTGTGGATTTTTTTTAAATTTTTATTTATTTATGATAGTCACAGAGAGAGAGAGAGAGAGGCAGAGACACAGGCAGAGGGAGAAGCAGGCTCCATGCACTGGGAGCCCGACGTGGGATTCGATCCCGGGTCTCCAGGATTGTGCCCTGGGCCAAAGGCAGGCGCTATACCGCTGCGCCACCCAGGGATCCCTTTTCTGTGGATTAAAGTGATTCTGAGACAACTAGTTTGATAAGCGTGAATAGTCATGTGGCCTGCTGGAGTCCTTATTCTCTGGCAGGAGATGGCTCCCTCACTTGGTAAAATTAGAAGAAATAGTGGATGAGAATGCATGAAATTATGACTTGATAACACTATGAGTTCAGCCAGTGATACATGGCGAAGGCTCTGCTTGCTCTGGCCCCTTAGCCCACGTCACCCCGGAGAATGCCTTCCCAAGCCTACAGGTCTGAAGGAGCAATTTTTCCCTTTCCAGGCAGTCTCTGACAATCTTACTCTTCTGTTTTCTTCGCAGCACTGATTACTACGTGAAAGCGTCTTGTTCATGTGGGTTCTTATTGTCAGTTACCTTCCATTGGGCTACAGGTTCCATAGACGGAGGAATCCCACCTCTTTGGTTCACTGCTCTATCCCCGGTGACTAGACTAGGTACTCTGTGTACATAAGTGCTCAGTAAATATTTGCTGAGTGAATGCATAAAAACTGTACGAGCAATATAGATCTGAGAGTAGGGGAATTGCATATTCATCAACTTCGGTGAGATCTCTCTATTGTGGATTAGTCATTTTCATATAATTCTACATGTATGCTGTGGTAGTGACAACTTTTACATTATTTGTATAACTGTTTCTCTTTTATCACAAGGTCACGATCCAAAAGGATACACTTACATTAAAAAAATGTTTCAAACAAATGTGGAGAAAGGACAGATTTGAAGTATTAAAGAGAAAATATTTGACTATGAATCAACTTGACTATACTTGCATTCAAGAAAATATTTTTGCTTTTTAGTTTTTAATTTTTTTAAAGATTTTATTTATTTATGAGAGACACAGAGAGAGAGAGAGAGACAGAGACACAGGCAGAGGGAGAAGCAGGCTCCATGCAGGGAGCCCGATATAGGACTCGATCTCAGAACCCAGGGATCATGCCCTGGGCTGAAGGCAGACACTCAACCACTGAGCCACCCAGGCGTCCCTATTTTTGCTTTTTAATATGGTCTCACAGGGATCTCTTTTTAATGCTGGTGTTGGAGGACAGGATAGCACATGCACCTTGTAAGCTATGGTATCTCAGTGTGACAGATAGACGCTAAGATGGTTTCCCATGACCTCCACCTTTGGTGTCTGCACCTTTTTGTAACCCCCACCCTTTGAGTGTCCCTGTAGACTGTGACTTGCTTCTATCCAACAGAATATGGCAAAAGTGATAGGTTGTTACTCCTGGGACTGTTCTATGCCATTCAAGACTCCATCTTGCTAGCTAGCTTGGCCTAGAGACTATCTTTGCTGGCTTGATGAAGTAAGGCACCATGTTGAAACGGTCCACTTGGCACAGACTGCCGGTGGCCACCGGGATCCGAGGGAGCCTTCAACCATCACGCAGGAAGAGGCAGATGGCCCTCATTCCCAGCACCACATGGAAATGGGTTCTCTCACTGGAACATAAAACCAATTTAAACCATTATCAGCCACTTATACCTCAGAGTCCAGGAAGGATTTAAGAAGAGATTTGGTAGAAATATGGACCAAGGCTCTGACCTTGGTCCTATGACTGCTCGTAGGTGAGGGTGGATGCGTAACAGGGAAACTCAGCTGGAGACAGACTCGTCTCCATCGTTTAGGTCTTGGCCATATGAGTGTCTCTGTATACTTGTCGCCTATACAAGTATACAGTAATCTTACGAGTAATCTGATGGGGGGAGATATGTTTATAGGGCTTGAGGGGGAATAAGAAGGCTGGAACTCAGTCAGAGACAGGGAAAACCCTCTACATTGATGCTAACGATGGTAGCATGCAGGCAAAAGCGGAACAGGCAAATCAGGGGCAGTCAGTGTGCCTCGTGGTAACCGAACCCATGGGGAATTTGCATCCTCACTGAACTGAGCTCTCGTGTCGCCTGGAGCCCAAGCATCTGCCTTCTAAGTGGGCTCTGGTTCAGATGTAGAGGAAGACATCGGTCTTCTCACATCCCCAGGGAAAGATCCAAAGGGGGGCCGTGGGTCGGGGGTAGGGAGGAGGCCAGGGGCCAAGACAAAGGCTCAGAGTGGTGGGAAGAGCGGAGAGGCCAAAATGCAGCCCGCCGTGTCCGCCTTCTTCATGCTGCTCTTTGTCCTGCTGTGTGTCCTGGGGATCCTGGCCAACGGCTTCATCGTGCTGGTGCTGAGCAGGGAGAGGATGCGGCGGGGGAGGCTGCTCCCCTCCGACGTGATCCTCCTTAGCCTGGGCGCCTCCCGCTTCTGCCTGCAGTGCGTTGGGATGATGAACAACTTTTACTACTACCTCCACCTGGAGGAGTACAGCACGGGCCCGGCTCGGCAATTCTTTGGCCTCCACTGGGACTTCCTGAACTCGGCCACCTTCTGGTTCGGCTCTTGGCTCAGCGTCCTCTTCTGCATGAAGATCGCCAGCTTCACCCACCCCACCTTCCTCTGGCTGAGGTGGCGGCTCCCAGGCTCGGTGCCCTGGCTCCTCGGGGCTTCCCTCCTGATCTCCTTCCTCGTCACCCTGCTCTTCTTTTGGGGAAACCATGCCGTGTATCAAGGATTCCTAATCAGAAAATACCCCGGGAACATGACCTTCCAGCAGTGGAGCAGGAGGCTGGAAATTCACTATTTCTTGCCCCTGAAATTCATCACCTTGTCAGTGCCTTGCTCTGTCTTCCTGGTGTCCATCGCACTGTTGATTAATTCCCTGAGGCGACACAGGGGGAGGATGCGGCGCAGCGGCCATGGCCTGCAGGACCCCAGCAGCCAGGCTCACACCAGGGCTCTGAAGTCCCTCGTCTCCTTCCTCATTCTGTATGCTCTGTCCTTTGCGTCCCTGGTCATCGATGCTGCGGGTTTCTTCTGCTCGCAGAGTGACTGGTACTGGCCCTGGCAGATTTTAATCTACCTGTGCACCTCTGTCCATCCCTATATCCTCATCCTCAGCAACCTCCGGCTCCGAGGGAGGTGCAGGCAGCTACTTCTGTTGGTCAGGGGCTCCCAGCTGGCCTAGGTGGCACGGTCTCATCCGGACCCCCAGAGGGGACTCGGGGACGATGACAGAGCCAGTGCCCACGGACGCAGAAATAGCTTCATGGGCAGAGAGATACCCATTGGATTTGACTCTGGGCTCCCCGCCTTGGGGAGTGGAGGGGGAGTCAAATCTGGGGATGCTCTGAGTGAGACTCCTTCCTTGGGACACTGGTAAATGGGGCCCCCTGGGGCTCAGAGAGCCAGTATTGTCCAGAAATTCAGAATGTAAAATTTTGTCTACTCTCCGTTTTGTATCCCCTCCATTCCACGGCAGCTTTAAGTTAAAAAAGTCTTGGGGCAGCCCGGGTGGCGCAGCGGTTTAGCACCGCCTTGGGCCCAGGGCGTGATCCTGGAGACCGGGGATCGAGTCCCCACGTCGGGCTCCCTGCATGGAGCCTGCTTCTCCCTCCTCCTGTGTCTCTGCCTCTCTCTCTCTCTCTCTCTCTCTGGGTCTCTCATGAATGGATAAATAAAATCTTAAAAAAAAAAAAGTTAAAAAAGTCTTGATTAGGGGCGCCTGGTTGGCTCAGTCAGTTAAGTGTCTGCCTTTGACCCAGGTCATGAGCCTGAGTCCCACGATGAAGCCCCGAGTCGGGCTCCCTGCTCAGCAGGGGGAGCCTCCTTCTCCCTCTCCCTCCGCAGCTCCCCTGGCTTGTGTTCTCTCTCTTACTTACTCTCTCTCTCTCTCAAATCAATAAATAAAATCTTAAAAACAAAAATTCTTGATTAACAGTACATGTGATCTCAACAGCTTCCCAGGGAATGAAGAGAAAATGTGCTTATGGCTGAGCTAGGGTGTGGATGGGGAAGGAGCATCCCTCCTGAGGATAATGTGATGGTTGCCATGGGAGCCCCAGAGGACAGTAGTTGTGGCCCACAGTGGCCAGGGCTGTGATGTCTAGAGGAGCCCTCCCTTCTGTGGAGATTCTTTCGTTCTCGCCACACTTGTAGAATTTGATTTTAATTTTGTGAAAACCACTGGAAGGTTTCTCGACACCAACCCGTCTCTTTTCTCATGATTCTTTCCATTGTTCTGCATTCGGTTTTCGCCCCTCTGAGGTCTAAGTGGCAGCCAGACTTTTTCCATGTTTATTCTTCCTTTAGAATCTCACATTGCGATTTTCCCCATTTCCAAATTGTCTCTGGAACTTTTTTTGTTTCTCCTCAAGCAGAAGTCACAAAGTCCCATGTTGATTGAATAAGCATGTACTTTTAGTTCTGAAAAACGAAGACTCAAGAGTTTCACTTAGTTTGTGTCCCAAAACTGTTTAAACTCCTTTCGTTTTAGGAATCACCCCATTAAATCTTATGTTTAAATATTATTTTCAAATAGTTTGCTCCAATTACTATACAAACATTTCTAGAAGTAATTTCGGAAAAAAAAATTCTATTTAGAGTTGGGTGCCTCTAAGGCAGGCGTAAGAATTTTTGCTCAAAGACACCAGTGTGCAAATTTCCGAGTCTTAACTCCCAACTGGATTCCTGGCAGGGACAAATTTTAATGTTCTCTGAGAGTGAAAACAATTTCCCTACTGCTTGGGGTATATGCTGCCGAGTAGAAGTACACTCATGGACTAAAATCTTTGTGCAGATGCAGATTATTCTATATTTTTACTCTAAACATGTATTTTTAATAGGTAATATATTTGCATGGTTAAAAATTCAAAATGTACTAAAGAGTGTATGTTAAAAAAATCTCTCTCCTACCTTTCCCCTCTGAGGCATTCTTAATAGTTTTATGTCTGTCCTCGAGATATTTCATTGTATAGCAGAAAGCCACTAATATCAAACTACCAAACCAGTCAACCAGCTTACTTATGTATTCTATACTAGTAACTAACTAACTAACTAACTAGCTTCTTAACTATGTTCTCCTAGTCTCCTTCTACACAGATGGCTGCACAGTATGCATGCTGCTCTGCTCCTTGCTCTTTCTACTTAATAATTGTCTTGGAGATCTTCACATTGTGGGAACACGCAGCATTTCCTCACTTTGGGGTTTACCGTTTTTTGTTTTTGTTTTGACATAGATGCACCACAATGTCTTTAAATGGTCACTAGTTTGTGGTCATTTAAGTTGCTTCCTGTCTTTCCCTATTATGACAATGTTGCAATGTTGAATGAATCTCCTACATAAGTAATCTTGCACATGTGCCAATTAACTGTAGGATAAATTCCATGAAATGGGATTACTGGGTCAAGTGGCATGTGCATTTCTAATTTTGACAGATACTGTCCTCTATAGGTTTGGATCAATTTACTTCCCCATCAGCAATTTATGAGTGCACTTATTTTCACACTTCCTTTTTTGCCAATCTGTTAGGTAAAAAATGGCCTATTAGTAGAGTTGTCATTTGTGTGATTCCAATTTTGAGTAAGGTTTATTATTTTATGTTTAGAGTCATTTGTGTGTTTATTTTCTGTAAACAGTCTATATCTTCGCTTAATTTTAGATTTGAATTTTTGCTTTTTTTGTCTTATTGGCTTACAGGAGCTCTTTATATTTTAGAGAAATCAACTCTTTGTTGTTGTTGTTGTTGTTGTTTTAAGATTTTATTTATTCATGAGAGACACAAAGAGGACAAGAGGCAGAGACACAGGCAGAGGGAGAAGCAGGCTCCACGCAGGGAGCCTGATGTGGGACTCGATCCCGGGTCTTCAGGATCAGGCCCTGGGCTGAAGGCAGGTGCTAAACTGCTGAGCCACCCAGGCTGCCAGAGCTCTTTGTTTTTGATACAAAAGGCAAAACACTCCCCCACCCTCAGTGGCTTTCATTTTAATTTTTCTTGATACCAATATTAATTTTAAAACATTTTTTATTTTGAGATTTTATTTATTCATTTATTTCTTTGAGAGAGAGAGAGAGAGAGAGAGAGCAAGCACAGTTGGGGGGAAGAGCAGAGGGAGAAGCAGACTGTGTGCCGAGCAGGGAGCCTGATGTCAGGCTCCATTCCAGGACCCTGAGATCATGACCTGAGCTGAAGGTAGATGCTTAACCAACAGGCCCACCCAGGTACCCCAAAACCTTTTTGTTTTGAAGCAATTATAGACTCCCAGGAAGTTGTAAGAATAGTACAGAGCCCTAGGTCCCCTTCACCCGGCTTCCTTCAGTGGTGGCATCTTGCATTGCCATAGTATGATCTGGACACTGGGTTGATACAGCAATGCACTGATACAGGTGCATTGCTGCTAAGAAGAGTGTATGCAGTTTTCCCTCTTCTTTCAAACCTGCATTCGTGTGTATATGTGATTTGATGCAATTCTATCCCATGTGCAGATTCATTTAGCCATAATCGAGGAACAGAACTGTTCTATCATCCCAAAAGAAGTCCTTCACGTTACCCTTTTGCATTGTATCTGCCTCCCACCTTACCCTCTGCGTGTTTTTGCATTTTACTTTTATAATATATTTTTTGCCATGCAGATTTTGTTTTTGTTTTTTGCTGTACTTATTTATTGCTGTATTTATTTAAAACAATAATGACTGCTTGGATTTTGTCTCATAGTTTAAAGGCATTCCTCACTTTGATATCATAAAAAAAACCCTGCCTTTTAGTTTCTTCTAGCATTTTTATGCTTTCATTTTTATATTTAAATACTTGGTCTTTGTGGAATGTATTCTGATATAAGATATCCTATGTGGATGAATTCTATTTTTTTTCCAAATGATTAGCTTGTTGCTTTAACACTTTTTTTTTTGCTTTAACACTTTTTATTATATATATCTTTTCTCTGCTTATTTAAAAGCTACTTTTTATCATTACCAAATCCCTATGCATATTGGTTTATTTTTACACTTTCTCTTCTGTTTTACTATCTTGCTATAATCATGTGTGCCACCACCACAGCATTTTGACTATTTTAGGTTTATGATATTTGAATGACTAGTAAACGAGTCTTCATTAATCTTCTTTTCCAATTTTCATGGCTATTATTTTAAAAATAATAGTATCTGGTCCCAAACAAAAATTTCTTTTTAGGAAAATTAAATTGGATACTGCTAAATGTATAATTCAGCATAAGGAAACATACAGATCTGTGATGTTGAGCCTTTCTGTTCAAGAATATGGTATGCTTCTCCGTTTATTTAAGATTTCATTACTTTCAGTAGTGTTTTAATGTTTTAAAATACAGATTATTTTACATGATGTAATGTGAATGCCTATGTATAATTGACCCTTTATGCCTTAGTTTCCTGGCATATTGCCTGAGGTGATAACAAGTAATTGCAAAGATTGAAGTAGGTAATGTATTTACGTGACACATTAGTATTCATTGTAACTGGTTAATAATTATTATTGTATTGCATAGCTAATACTTAAAAAATTATTATTATTATTTTCTGTATCTGCATCAGTATGAAAAAAGTAGAGAAACTCGAGTATGGCAAGGACCTTTCTAGTCACCAGGAAAGACTAGTGTTTTGTTTTTTTTTCTTTCTTTGACATCTCTTGTTTTTTTCCCATTCTTTCAATTTTTTTCAACTGTTAAATCAGGCCAATAGGCTTGGTATGAGTGAGATAAAGAAAAAACCACTTGTGGTGGGTAAGAAATCATTGAGAAAGGATTTTGATGCTGAAGGGGGCCACTGGAGGCTCACTAAGGGGCTGTGATTCTCAGAGATTAGTTTACTTATGCAACTTTTTATTTTAGTTTTTATTTAAATTCCAGTTAGTTAACATACAGTGTAATATTAGTTTTGGGTGTACGATATAGTGATTCCACACTGTGATTACCTGGTGCTCATCACAGCAAATATCCTCCTTGATGGCCGTTACCTCTTTCTCCCATCCCCCACCCGCCTCTGGTGGACCATCAGCTTGTTCTCTGTAATTAAGATTCTGTTTCTTAGTTTGTCTCTTCCCTCACCCTTTGTTCATTTAAAAAAAAAAAAAAAGTTATTTTTCAAACTCCAATGCAGGGCTTGAACTCATGACCCTGAGATCGAGACCTGAGCTGAAATCAAGAGTTGGATGCTTAACTGACTGAACCACCCATGGGCCCCTGTTCATTTGTTTTGTTTCTTAAATTCCACATAGTGAAATCATATGGTATTTGTCTTTCTCTGAGTGACTTATTTTGCTTAGCGCTTAAGTAGCTTTTGACATCAGCTAAGGGAGACAAAAAAAAGAGACAAGAGTTTGTTTTATTTTTTTGTTGTTGAAGACATAAAGGGGAATGTAGTTATCTAGCTGTTTAAACTGGATAAACTAGCTCTTTAAACTTTGTTCTGTGTTATGAGTTATAATGTTGCTATATTGAGCTGTTCTACTGAGAAAAGAAGTGAAAAGACTAAGAAAAATAAATTGGAGATTAAATCAATGGGAAATCAGATTGATTGGTGGACTTTGGACCATGTG
The DNA here is from genome assembly GCF_053574225.1 of Canis aureus. Classification (NCBI taxonomy): domain Eukaryota; kingdom Metazoa; phylum Chordata; class Mammalia; order Carnivora; family Canidae; genus Canis; species Canis aureus. The sequence continues at coordinate 62,253,871 of NC_135625.1, forward strand.
CTAGGCTTCCACAGCACTCTTCTGGTAGCATTTCCTATTGATTCAGCTCTGTGGTGTCGGGAAGGCTTAGCTGAAACCCCTATCTTATCGACCTGTGGCAAATATCACAGCTCACTGCTAGAGGTTTCATAAAAGAAATTTTGTAAGATTTAAAAACATAATCCAAAGCAATACAGAAGTCAGGATATGTTAACCTTTTACAGGGCCGCAGATTGTTTGCAAACGTATTTGATTAGCAGATATTTTTGGGGTGCCTCCCTATAGACAGTGCCCCATGCTGAGGATAAAGCAGTGAGCATTACAGACGTCATTTCTACTGCCATGGTGTTTACAGTCTTGTAGGGAGCCAGGGGCAAACTGTCTAGTCATACAAATGAGCATATCATTACAAATTTCTCAGGAGGTGATAACATTGTGGATGAGATGACGTTTAAACACACAATTCCAGGTGCTTGTAGGCCTGAAAACCTATCAGTAAGTTCCAGGCTGAGAACCCTGGTCTCTAGTGGTATCTTGGTTGTGTGATTATGTGAAGCAAAGAGTGCTGTAGGGGGGAGATTTTTGTTCTAGATAAAAGAGGCTGCATTTGTGCTCTGCTCCCAAAGCAAGGAGGTCTTGCCATCAGGATCCTCTGCCATGGAAAATCCCAGATCTGTTCAGAATGGTCACAGAACGATGGTCCCTCATGCTCATTTATTTACTCCCTCCTTTATCTTCTGAGTGGCTCTAGAAATCCTCTCCTAATATAGTTCCCACTGTGGACTTGAGTTTTTCTCTCCGAGGCTTCATGCATTGGTTTATTTCCCATGGGGAGGAAAAAAAAGTATGAAGGCTGTGCCAGCCTAATGCCTTTGTTGAGACTCAGACCCATTTTGTGAATCAGTATTAAAAAAGCAGACTCCAGGGCAGCCCTGGTGGTGCAGCGGTTTGGTGCCGCCTGCAGCCTGGGGTGTGATCCTGGAGACCCGGGATCGAGTCCCGCATCGGGCTCCCTGCATGGGAGGGAGCCTGCTTCTCCCTCTGCCTGTGTCTCTGCCTCTTTTTCTATGAATAAATAAATAAAATCTTAAAAAAATAAATAAATAAAAAAGCAGACTCCAAATCCCTCCTTAACCAGGATGGGACCTGTCTAACCAGAGGATTGCCTCCTGAGATATGGCATGAGATCAGAAACAACAAGGTTGTTATCAGAGGTGACGCTTACAAAAATGCTAGGTAAACTGTTTATTTTTACTCAGTCTTCAGAGTGTTACTCAGATGGAATGGTTATCTTTTCATTAAAAAAAAAAAAAGAGGAAAGTAGAAGGCACTTTACAGTTATACCCTCTGTTCAATCTCTATTTCAAGATCTGTTCACTTTTACTTTTAACATTTCCTTATGTTTTAAATAATTTCTGGTCTACATTCTTCCCAACTCTTTTGGTTTTTGAAACCTCATCTACCCACTCTACGAAGCCCACCCTAATTAGAGGAAGTTGAATGATAAATAGTTGTTTCACTTAACTCCCTCTAGTTAAGCATAAAATAGAGTTTGTTGGACTAAAAGAAGAAAAAGTCTGTGCTATTGGTTTTTGTCTCAGTTGGTCCAACAGGCCTGGGGCAGAGGAAGAGGACAGTTTCTGGACACCTATCAGATGTGTTAGTCCCTAAATCAAAAACTCTGCTGTCTTGCCAGGGCCTCTAAAGTAAATTCCTTGACCGAGTCTTCACAGCCCTACCAAGCCCATCCCCTCTTTGCAGCCTTATTTCCGCCTCATAACTCCTCAGAATGAAGTCTTGGCTCTAACCAAACTGGTTTGCTCACTCTTTCCCAGACAGAACTCCGTTTTTTCTACCTCCTCACTTCATTTGTGTCGTTCCCCCACACACAGGAATGAACACGTCTCTCCTGACTCCCTCAACTGTCCAAATATGCCCATTTTCTATGGTCCAGTTTAATTTTTTCCTCCCCTTTAATGCTTTTGCAAACCATCCAGATTTTTCCCCTTCATGGGAGAATTTTATGAGTTCCGTGGGGTTTTTTTTTTTTTATTTTTTTATTTATTTTTTTATTTTTTTATTTTATTTTATTTTATTTTATTTTTTTAAGTTCCGTGGGGTTTTTAATCTCTATCTTGTATTTGGAAATTAACCAAATATTCCCTTATTGTATTTTTTGCATTGTAGGATTATGTTGCAGTCTTTCTTTTTCTTTCTTTTTCTTTCTTTCTTTCTTTCTTTCTTTCTTTCTTTCTTTCTTTCTTTCTTTCTTTCTTTCTTTTTCTTTCTTTCTTCCTTCTCCTCCTCCTCCTCCTCCTGCTGCTGCTGCTGCTTCTTCTTCTTCTTCTTCTTCTTCTTCTTCTTCTTCTTCTTCTTTCTTTTTCCCACTTATCTCTTATCTTTCTAGTCTCCAGGTTGTGGGAAGGATCTCCCAGACTTTGTATGTCTCTTGCAGCACCTGGTGTGGTATATGGCACACAAATATATTTACTGATTGATATTTCTTTCTGAGATCTGAATGGTGTTCCAGGTCCTTATTGCTCCCAGCACTTGGGAGGAGGATGTCGGGATGGTAACTGTGGTGAGCAAGGGCTTCAGGCAGGGCAAGGAAGAGGTGTTCATTAAACGTGGTATTTGGTGATTGACTGTAGAGGCCAAGTTGACATTTAGGGCAGCGGTGAATGTGGTTGTGAGGATTATGCTAAAGCTCACCCAGTCAACAAGTGTTTGACATTTCTGATTAATTTAAACTGTTTTTGAATCTTGAGGAGCCTGGGCCAGAGCTACAAAGAAGATTTCAGAACTTAAGTCATTATCTATATAAGTCTTCAAAAACAAAGAGTGCATTTTTCACACACGGACACATACATACCACACAATGTGCACAGTTGCACTAATACTTAATCCTTAGTATTAAGTACTAAGAAAGACTTAGTACAAGCTTCACTGTCCTTAGGAAGCAGCCTTCTCTTTCTACTTCTGAGTTTGTCTGTAGTTCTCTATTAACACAACTGGGTTCCTAGCCAGCATTCAGCTCTGTGCACCAGTAGCACCACTACCCTGGAGCCCACCATTACAACATGGTGTGTGTGACATCCACACAGGCCATGTGGTTCAGCACACGTGCCCACAGGTGGGCAGGTGCATGATGACCAGTGTCTACACCACAAAATTCACTAGGCTTATAAGCCAAGAGACTGCTGTCACATAATGCAGGGGGTCACAGGCAGTCATGTAGCAGTCACAGGCCATAGGAGCCAGTAGCAGGATCTTGGTATCCCTCAGGGCCAGTGAGAAGAAGAGCTGGATCCCACATCAGATGAAGAAGATGGTCTTCTTCTCCAGGAGAAAGTGTGCCAGCATCTGAGGAACCTCCTAGAAGTGTATCAGACATCCAACACCAAGAGGTTGCAGAGGAAAAAGTACATGGGCAGGTGCAGTCGTGCATCCAGTCCGGTCAGGAGGATGATGAGCCCGTTGCCCAGCAGGATCAGCAGGTAGGCGGCTCCAAATAGGACAAAGAATCCAGCCTGGGCCTGCCTGTCATGGAGAGCCCCAGGAGGACAAACTCACTTTCCCAGATCAGGTTATCACTCTTCATGCAGCAGGTGGGCTAGGCAGGAGGCAGGAGGAAGGAGGAGGTAGCTTAGAGAGGCCAGATTCAATCAGAATTCATAGTCTGGGCCTAAACAAAGGACCTCAAGCAGGACTGCAAGAATTTCTATGTGGTTTTTTTTTTTTTCATTAGACTCGGAGCTTCTTGAAATCAGGGACCTTTTGCAATTTTTCTTTTCTTTTTTTTCAGAGGGAGACACAGAGAGAGTGCCTGTGGCTTGGGGGGAAAGGGAGAGAGAGAATCTATCTTAAGCAGGCTCCATGCTCAGTGTGGAGTCGCTCCCGGGGCTTGATCTCATGATGCTGAGATCATGACTTGAGCCTTAATCAAGAGTTGGATGCTCACATGACTGACCCACCCAGGTGCCCATGTGATTTTTCTTTTTATTCAAAGATTTCTAAGAATTGTTTCACAATAAAATTTTTTGAGTACACAAATTAAAAAAAAAAGTTTAAAGTAGGGGCTTTGAGGATTATTCTCTGATCCTAAGATGTAGGACTTGTGTTCTGGACTTCCTCCTTGTCATTGCTACTCACGCTGGAGCTCGTGGTTCTTCCTGTCTCTCCCATAAGCCAGGCTGGGTCAGTGACTGAGAAAATCACTCACTTGGTTCTCAGTGTGCTGATTAATCAGGCTTATTCTTGGGTTGATAAGATCAGGGCCTCATTGTAGAGCATTATATTAACTATAATTATGTCCCAACTTCTTGTGATTATGCTATTTCCTTGGTGAAATGCTGACATTTATTTGAATGGCAAAGTAAGTGATTTATAAAAGATGAATGCATACATCACGTAGTTGCAATGATAGCATTTGGAACCTTATGGTGCCCACAGATGAAGTCAGTAAGGGAGTGCCTCTGAAACCCTTTGAGCTTTGTCATGTGTAAATCCTTCTGTCATAGCAGAGACAGGTTTGCCCTTGGAACGCCTCCCTGTTTACTTTGCTGGTCTTTAGCCTCTATCAAAGGAAAACATGTCATATTTTCCCATCGTAAAATTGAGCAATTTTATAGTCTTTATTTGTCTGTTGATAGCAACCCCCCTAGCTGCATTGCCATACTCACATTATGTGTCTTTGCAACTTGGGGGGAGGAGATAGTGCTTTTGGCTAGTTTAGGAATAAGGATAGACCACAGGGATGTGGAGAAGAGTCCGACTGCTGGAAAAGTCCATCTGGATGCCCACTGGGGAAGCTTGATATGGAAGGAAAAAGTCTAGATAGTAGGATTTGCCTATGAAAATCCCACATGACCCATGGTGGACACCAGAGCAGTGCCTGCTATAGTAGCTACACAGAAGAATCACGTGGCACACTCTGAAGACTCCAGAAGCCCAGACCATACTCCAGAGCAATTGAGTCACAATCTTGGATGAGTGAAACACAGATATTAGTGTATTTGTAACTTGTAACGTTTCCCAAACAATTAAAATAGGAAGCTGAGATTGAGAACCACTGCTTTAGGTGGAACCTTTTCATCTTATTTTTGAAGATTCAGGACATGTTCTTTTTGGGAGAGGAAAATATTTTGAGATAAATCTCAAAGAGTTTCTGTGTGGAAAGATCTTTTGGGCTAAGCTTCTCATTCTTTGTTTGAACAAGTTGAGGCCAAGAGAGTTTAAATGATTTGCCTCAAATTCCACTAAATCAGTGAGAAAATGATCCTTGATATCTTGTTTTTCTGGTGTGTGTTGGGTTTTCCTGTAGTCTCGATTTCTTAGATCTTGTCCAAACACAATGTCTCAGAGTATCTTAGGGTCAGGGAAGAGGTAGTAAATAATCAAGTAAGATAATGTGTGAAAAAAACCCTCATAAACTTTAGAGCAGTATCTAAATGAGAAGGATTTGTATTAAAGATATGAGAGATGGGCCGTAGAATCCAATGAAATGGAGATGAAAACAATTCAAGCAAGTCTTCCTAACCAGGTGTAAAGATGAGGCTCACAGCTGGATGCAGGTGAGGAGGGCAAAACTGCTAGACACCACCCCCTCTCTTTAGCCAGTTGGAACCCACTCTTCCTCCTTTCAGTCCTGTGGCTAGAAGGTGTCACTGTAGGAAATACTAAAAATAGAGATTGGCTTTGGCAGGGTACCCCGCTGATTTTCAGAGCCTCACACTTGAGGTGGAACCCCAGATTTTCACAAAAACTATTTCTTTCATCAGTGCAGTAAGTAGCCAAATTTTACTCTCCAAATGTGGCTCCTGAGTGCCCAGAACAGCAACTGAAGTTCTCACCACGGAAGAGAATAAAATGCTAAATAAGAACACAGAAGTGAAAAAAAAAAAAAAAACCTGGAAGGACTTTCAAGATTGTCATTTCAACTTTGTCGTTTTACAAAATGAGGAAACTGAGCCTCCGAGAGCAGAAGTGAATGCACGAAGTGGTTCCACCAGCTAGGAGCAGAACTGGACTGGATCTGGTATGGGAGATCATGTTCTCCCTGCTACATCATGTTGTGTTATCACTTGGAGCACACAGAGTATGTCATAGCAGCTAGTGGGGAGCAGCATCCCCCCAGGACGATGTGTGGCACAGGTCTGACTTATGGGGGAGGTGGTGATATCAGGAAAGGTGTAGTGTATGGGATGTTGCTCCAGGGGGGACTTTGAATTGCCACAAAGTAATGCAGGGAAACTGTCTGAAGAGCAGTTTGGAGAGGCCAGCAGACTGGTGGTGCGTTCATTAGAGCAGCTGACTTCCTTCTGTTTCATCTGCAAAAGGGAGACATCCGCCCTGGAGTTCAGTGAGAGTAGGAAGCCCACACACCTGGACTCTCAACTTTCTCTGCAGCCAGGGGGTAGAATGAGAAAAGAAACCCTCCAATAAGCCTTGCCTTTTCACTTTCCTTTTATGACTTCTAACAAACTACCTGCTTGAAGGGTATAGAGAGTGTTTTCTCTTTTTACTGTACCCCTTTCTCATTTCCAGCAGAGGTTGGCATATAGAGTTGCTGGACAGACTGACCGAATGAACAAATAGTAAGGAGCGGTTTCCTTAAACTTTACCCTCTCCTCTAGGAGCTCAGGATCCCCTCTCATCTAGTATAGAACTTTCTTATTGATGAGATTATTGATTATTCAGAGTCCGCTCTGTAATAACACCTCAAGAATACTCCACTCAGAAGGGTCTCTTGAGGGTCTAGTTTTTTCTTCCTGATTGCTAAGTGTCCTTCAAATAAGCTGAATCTCTTTAAAGGGATAAGGGCCAAGAATTCTTTTTCCTTTCTTTATTTTTATTTTTACTTTTTAGAGAGAGAGAGAGAACACACATGAGCGAGGGTTGTGGGAGGGGGGTCGGAGCAGAGAGAGAGAAAGAGAGAGAGTCCTAATCAGGCTCTTTGCTCAGCACAGAGCCCAACACAGGGCTTGATCTCATGACCCTGAGATTGTGACCTGAGCCAAAATCAAGAGTCGGACGCTTCACTGACTGAGCCACCCAGGTGCCCCGCCCCCCAATTCCTTTTAAATTCTAAAAGTTAAACAGTAGTGTAAGTAGGAAAATATTTTGGACCTGCTGTCCTTTTTCCTAACCTGTAACTTAATGAATTAGTGTCTTCTTCGGATAAACTAGATGTTTGCACTCCTGCCATAAACAATAGAATATGAGTATTATTTTATATACATAGGTATGTTTTCATTATAATGATTGAAAGATGGCTCAGTAGATTACTGTCCCTTCTATATTGTAATTTAATGAAGCATTATAGCTCAACCAGTAAAAAAAGCAATATCCTTGTCTTTAGTTGACACCTTCCGAGCTTTAATAGGTTTTATAAAAAAGATCCCCCTACACAAGTTTGCTCATTCAGTGATCTCGCTGATCATTTTGTACTTTGGTTACGTCAGAAGGTGTACTAGCATATCACACGGCTCAATGCTAGATGTTCCATAGATACGTGATGAAGATAAAGAAAACATATTAAATTATAAGAGCTTGTGATTTGTTCTTCCACACTTACTGAAGAGAAAGAACTGAGGTTTCTTTGCTGTGCAAATGCAAACACTGGGCAAAGACCAGGTCAACACTGAAACATGGAGGCAATAGAGAAAACAAAAGATAATTTTGTTGATTTGTGGGGAGGGAACTTAATAGTGAGGGAAGGAGAGTTAAAACATTTTGACTGGAGATGGGGCTAAGTGCCTCACGTGGGAGTGGGAGCAGGGAGGGAGGATGGCCAATGAAGGGTGGTGGTGGTGGTAGGGGAGAAGGAGGTGAGCAGGGCTGAAGGAGGGAGGGAGCTGACATTCAAGGAAGGGGAAAGAAGCGGATGAAGTCTTAAATAAAAAATGAAAAAAAAATTTTTGCTGGAAATTTCTCCAAAGAAGATGTACAAATGGCCAACAAGCCCATGGAAAGATGCTCAGCGTCATTTGTCATTAGGGACATGAAAATCAAAACCAGGGTGGGATATAATTTCCTACCTACTGAGATGGCTGCCATCAAAGAAACAAAAGCCAAATGTCGGGAGGATGTGGAGAAGTTGGAACCCTTCTTGGGTGGGTGGGTGGGTGGTTCAGCTGTGATGGACAGCACTTCGGTAGGTCCTCAAAAAGTTAAACATAGAATTACCATGTGATCCAGCAATTTGACTCCAAGATATATACCCTAAAGGATTGAAAACAGGTTTTCATACAAAAACATGCACATGGGGACGTCTGGGTGGTTCAGTGGTTAAGCGTCTACCTTAGACTCAGGTCGTGATCATGGGGTCCAGGGATCAAGTCCCATATCAGACTCCCCACAGGGAGCCTGCTTCTCTCTCTGCCTGTGTCTCTGCCTCTCTCTGCATCTCTCGTGAATAAATTAATAAAATCTTTAAAAAATACGTACATGAGCATTTATAATAGCACTACTCACAGCAGCCAATAGTTAGAAAGAACACAAACATCTCCTACCTGATGAATGGGTAAGGAAATATGTTTGTTTTCATATCATGGAATATGATCCAGCCATAAAAATGGAATGCACCACTGCCATGTGCTACGAAAACATTATGCTAAGTGAAAGAAGCCAGACACAGAAGGTCACATTTGTATGATTCCATTTCTGTTAAGAATCTAGGGTAGGCAAATCCATAAAGGCAAAAAGCAGATCTGGGGCTGCCAAGACCTGGGTGGAGGGAGGGGTGGGGAGCGACTGCTTAAAGGGTATGAGGTGCCCTTGTGGGGTGATGATAATTTTTTTTTTTTGATGATAATGTTTTGGAACTAAATAGACATAAGTTTGAACAACATGGTGAATATACTAAGCGCCCCTGAAATGTACACATTAAAATGGTAAAAATCATGAAACCAATGTTATATGAATTTTATCTCACTTAAACAAAAAGTTTTACTAAGGATTTAAGAAGGTATTTCGGGGACACCTGGGTAGCTTAGTGGATTAAGTGTCTGACTCCTGATCTCAGCTCAGGTCTCGATCTCAGGGTCATGAGTTTAAGCCCCATGTTGGGCTCCACAGCGGGTGTAGAGCCCATTTTAAAAAGTTATAATAAACCACATCTTCTTTATCCATTCATCTTTCAATGGATATGGAAGACTCCTAACTCTGGGAAAGGAACTAGGGTGGGGGGGGGTGGAAGGGGAGGAGGGCGGGGGATGGGGGTGACTGGGTGGCGGGCACTGAGGGGGGCACTTGACGGGATGAGCACTGGGTGTTATTCTATATGTTGGCAAATTGAACACCAATAAAAAATAAATTTATCATTAAAAAATTAATAAATATTTAAGGAATTAAAAAAAGTTATAATAATAAAGAAATACAAAGGCTCTCCATTTCCTACTCTGTAACCTTTTGGCCTTTTCTCAGCAGATTGATGAGAAGTTTGAATTGTTCTCAATTTATGGTTTTTTGTTTGTTTACGGGTATGACAAACCAGATATCTGCAATATTTAGGTAAGAGATGTTTTATTTTAACTTGTAAATGTTATTTTAAATATTTTTCTGGACGAAATTATTGCTGTTTTGCTTTCTGGGTTAGAATGTTTAATGCTCAGTCACTCATTGTGTGTTACTAGAATAGAACAAGCTTGGAAACAGATTCTTTCCTTGCTGAGTAGCTCGCCCGGCTCACCTCCGCCGGGGTGTGGCATGATAGATCAAGTGTGCATTCTGAATACATCTCTCTTTTCAGAAGAGTATATCCTTAGACCTGATTATGTAGAAACTATGTGTTTGAGGTTCCGAACGCTTGACTTCCTGGCCAGCCATTTGCCACCACTTGCAAGTCTGAGAGCACAGAGGCATGCAGAGTGATGCTCACATGAGTCACGCACGGTCCAGTCCTGCTTGTTAGGGTTGTGGGGTTCTTTACTCTGAATCTGGCTCCACGTCCCTGTGTGAACTCCCCACCCTACTGAGCTGGGCTGGGCCATCTGTGAGTCACATGGGTGACCTTTGCACCTCTGGCCTAATGCCTGTTTGGTCCCTTGGGCACAGTGAATTCTGTAAATCACAGCTCTCTCGTCTCGTCCCTCTTCTCGCTGGTTGCAGAAAAGCTGAGATATATGGTTGTAGATTTTAGAAGGAAATATACTTTCTTTTTTTGTGCCCTGCCCTGGCTTTTGATATGATCTTCCTTTCTAATTCGTATACGCTGTGGTATCTTTTTATTCTTTTTCCACTTCGTTTTCCGTAGGGTGTATGTATTTATAAATTGGAATTCCCATTTTTAGAATAAGTCAGAGACCAAAAACAGAGTCCAGGGATACAACCCATTTCCCTATTACCTAAAAAGAAAGTAATGCAGATTGTGATCCCCTTACCCACTCCCTTACAGCACGCACATGCACACCCATGCACAGGCACATGCACAGACTCGTGCATCCATCATGCCAGAGGGCACACCCCAAGGTCCATGGCCTTCAGAGTGAGGCCTCTAATGACAAAGTGGCATCCTAAAGTTTTGATTCAGAACTCCTCATCAGAACTCGACTCAGAGCAGCCTTCATCTCCTGGTTGCGCAGACTGTAGATGAGTGGATTCAGCATGGGGGTCACCACGGCATAAAAGAGCACCACCACCTTGTCCTGCTGGGCAGAGGCCGTGGAGTGGGGCTGCATGTAGGTAACCAGGGCCATCCCGTAAGACATGGAGACCACTGTGAGGTGGGACGCACAGGTCCCGAAGGCTTTGCGACGTCCCCCGGTGGAGTGGATCCGCAGAATGGCAGCCACAATGTAGGCATAGGACAGTGAGACCAGGCAGCAGGGCAGCAGCAGCACCACCACACTGGAGGCCACGATGAACACCTGGTTGAGGGTGATGTCCACGCAGGCCAGGCGGACCAATGCCAGAGTCTCACAGGCCACGTGGTTCAGCACGTGGTGCCCACAGGTGGGCAGGCGCATGGTGACCACCGTCTCCACCACAGAGTTCACCAGGCCTATGAGCCAAGAGACAGTGGCCAGCCCAACACAGCACCTTGGGCTCATCACTGCTACATAGCGCAGGGGGTCACAGACAGCCACGTAGCGGTCGTAGGCCATAGCGGCCAGCAGCAGGAACTCGGTACCCCCTAGGGCCAGTGAGAAGAAGAGCTGGGCCCCACATCGGATGAAGGAGATGGTCTTCTTCTCCAGGAGGAAGTGCACCAGCATCTGGGGGACCCCGCTAGAGGTGTAGCAAATGTCCACCACCGAGAGGTTGCAGAGGAAGAAGTACATGGGCAGGTGCAGTCGTGCATCCAGTCCGATCAGGAGGATGATGAGCCCGTTGCCCAGCAGAGTCAGCAGGTAGGCGGCCCCAAATAGGACAAAGAATCCAACCTGGGTCCGCCTGTCGCTGGAGAGCCCCAAGAGGACAAATTCACTCTCCCAGGTCAGGTTGTCCCTCCTCATGGAGCAGGTGGGTCAGGCTGCCAGGAGAGGGCAAAGGCAGACAGGGGTAAGTGAAGGTCCCACCTTAGGAGTCGGGGATTAGGCCATGAGCTGGAACTGGAGCCGAACAGGGATACCTACCGTCAGGTTCCTTAACCTCAGTGCTTGGGGAGAATGCAGGGAAAGTGCTGGAGGAAGGGACAACTAGGTCCTCAACTAGATTGTGAGATTCTCAAGGATTAAGTCCCTGTTCTGGTCATCCTTTTGTGGCTAGGATCCAGCACAGCTACCATTACATAGGAGGTAATCATTCACTGTAGAAGGAAAGAGAGAGGAAAAGTGATGGAGAAAGGAATGAAGGAAAGACAAAAAAGAAAATTAACAAACAAAGAAAAACTAAGGAAGAAAGTTGGGAAATTGGAAAAGGAGGGAAGTGGAAGATAAGGAAGAAATTCCTGTCTAGTTTTAAGCCAGCATCTGTTCAGCCCCTGTGTGTGCCAGGGTCTGTGCTAGACATCAGGCATCTGTCTGTGAACAAGAGAGAAGCATGAATCCTACTTTCTTGGTTCTTATAATTTAATTAGGGACACCAAGATTAAATTAATAATTACAAAAATTAATTAAGTATAATTGTGCTAAGTGCTTTGAAGGAGAACAGGGTTACTAGTTGTTTAATTAAATTTGTGGCTGTAATTAAATTACCACTGGTTATGTCTTACTTCTCAATAATGTGTAATTTATATAGTAAATTGCCAACATTTATTTAGATGTTTAAATAAAATGATTAACAAAATAATGTAACAAGGGCTTTTGGAAACCAAGAATCATATTCTACTGATTACGAACTGAGTGAAATCCGCTGAATCTTTCAGAGGGAATGAATACTCCTCTCTCAGCTAGGATTGTGTTGGATTATCTATCTCCCTTCCAACACGTTGACCAACCCAGTATAAAAATAGAATTAAATGCCACCAGTTTTTTTAAATTTTTTAAATTTATGATAGCCATAGAGAGAGAGAGAGAGGCAGAGACACAGGCGGAGGGAGAAGCAGGCTCCATGCACCAGGAGCCCGATGTGGGATTCGATCCCGGGTCTCCGGGATCGCGCCCTGGGCCAAAGGCAGGAGCCAAACCGCTGCGCCACCCAGGGATCCCCCCACCAGTTTTTCTTAATAGAAACATGTCAAGGTGTATTTCCTGCTCTTAAAACAGTTAATAAACTAATTAACTCATTTATTAAAAATATTTATTGAGGAGGGACGCCTGGGTGGCTCAGTTGTTAAGCATCTGCCTTCAGCTTAGAGCGGGATCCTGGAGTCGTGAGATCGAGTCTCAAATCCGGTTCCCCACGAGGAACCTGCTTCTCCTTCTGCCTGTGTCTCTGCCTCTCTCTCTGTGTCTCTCATGAATAAAAAAAAATTTTTTTTTAAATCTTAATAAAATATTTATTGAGTATCTGAGGCACCATGCTTTCAACCAGCTTCTAGCATGTAATGCCTCTCAATGTTAGGAATTTGTGTTTAGAAAATCAGGGTAACAGATTCAAATAAGAACCTTTAAAAGTGGATCTTGGTAAAATCTGTGACAATCAAATGAGACAGCCAAACAAAGGACAAAAGGAATATATCAGTGTTAAGAAAGCCAGAGTGCAGCCACAGAAATAAATACAATAGAAGTGAAAAGCATAATCTGATAGAAAGTTCTTCTGGCTGAGCATAGTGGCCTGGGAGTGAGCAGAGAACCAGGGTGGAGGAGGCATCCCCCACCTTCCCTGCAACCCTGGTCGTTCCTGCGGAAGCTAGAAATAGAAACTGACTTTAGAGGCTCAGGGTTGGAGACCCAGGACTGAGGCCAGAGGATGATGGCTGGTGGCTGGGTTTTGAACACCACCCCAGGGAGCCTTTGGCTGCCTCTCGAGCGAGGTTCTGATATCAGCCAGAGGAAGTAACTCCACTCCGATCTATATGATCTATAGGCTGCCAAGCATCCAGAATTCTCCCCCTCAGAGTCGCTGCCATGGATCCAGATTCCCTTCAGAAGAGCCCTGTTAAGAAAAAGAGCCTTGATAAGAAAATCAAGCAGGTGAGAAGTGAAAGGAGCCATGGAGATCACATACCCACCCATTTCATCTTATAGATGAGGAAGCCAAGGAACAGGAGTAAGGTGGTCGGCCCAGGTGTCCCATCTCCCCGGGAAGCAAGGTGGAACCAGGCTTAAGTCTGGATGGCACAGTCTCAGCTCTTACTGAGACTGGTAGTGAGGGGTGGGAAGGAGTTGTGGGAGGATGTGGACCAGGGACGGAGGCACCTGAGGGATCTCAGATTGGAGGCCCAGCAGCTGTCTTGCCGTGGAGAGAAACACTGTGTAGCTAGTGGGAAAAGCTTTGAATGAGAAGTCAAGGGATCCAAGTTCTAATTCTCCTCTTCCATTAGCCTGCTATGCACCCCGGGCTAGTTGCTTGAACTCCCTGAGCCTCGATTTCTTCATTTGAAATGTGGGGATAATAATAATGTCTACCTCGTAATATTTTGAATAAGATCAGATGAAGAAATGAACACGAATGTGCTTTGTAAAGTACTAAGTAAGCATAAGTGGCTCTGTTATTATTATCATTATGTTTAATAATAAGCAAGTCAATTTCACTGAAGTAAGTTCTGCCCAGTGATTCGGAGACAAGAAACAGTACGAATATGTGCTATAGAGGCCAGAAAGTTAACAGCCTATAAATAAATATAAATCCCCTTTCAATAAATCCTATTGCCTAAATAACTTAATGATAGAGACCCTGCTTCAATAAGCGAAGAATTAAGGTGGAGAGTTTGTCTATACCCAGTGGGTAGTACTATGCTCTACAAGCAGTATGAGCTCAATACCTTTTTTTTCCAATAAAACTTTGATGCTGTTTTTATTTTAATTTTTAAAAAAGGATTCTGTTTATTTGCTTGACGGAAAGCACAAGCAAGGGGAGTAGCAGATGGAGAGGGAGAAGCAGGCTGTTGGCTGAGCTGGGAGCCCAGTGTGGGGCTCGATCTGAGGACTCTGGGATCATGACCTGAGCCAAAGCAGGTACTTAACAGATTGAGCCACCTAGGCACCCTTGATGCTGTTTTTAGATGGTGATAAACTATTTTTATTAATAGATGGTCTTGCTCTCAGCTTTTGGGGATTAGAGAATTTCATTCCACTTTGCTGGACTTAGTGTATATTTACTGAGCATTGAGTAGTGACTGCTCCCGTGGCAGGTGTTGGGTGATGGGATCATACAGCCTAGTCTCCCTCTCCAGGAATTCAGCCTGGCAGAAGGATAGAGAGGGTGAGTTATCATGACCTTATCAGAGTTTTCAAAGGAAGCTACCATGTCTGGTAACTGGAGACATAATGTCGGATTATGTAAATAACCAGCCACATATATAGAAATAATAAGGTAAAAGCAAAGAAACAACCAGTGAATTGGCTTCTTGAAAGAGTAGATGCAGTTTAAGGCACATGTAGATTGGTAGTAAAGAGACCTGGGTTTCAACCCTGTATCAATAAACCATCTAGATATTATTTTAGACCAGTACCTTTATGAGGCATATTTTCTTCATCTGCAGAATGAGCACTTTAGGTAGACACCAAGATTTCTCCAGCTCTAAAGGTCTGCAATACATGACTATATGTAAGCTATAGTTTAAAGCAATAAAGAGGGGAAAAGAAGTCCTTCAATCTTTGGTTACTCTAAGAATGCATAGCTAGTGAGACTGTGGGCACTAAGGTATTATGGGTTACTGGATTTGGGGATCAAAGCATTCATATCACACATAACTATTTGGAGAGATGCCATTGAATGGGATCAGATGGACTTGAAAAGAGAAGTTAAGGAAATAGGGAAGGGGGCCTTAGAGATAGAAATGGGAAAACCACTTGGATCAAAGATTCTTTCCAAAGCGGGACCCAGGGAATTCCTAGAGTGGGATGACCCCTAACAAACCTACCTTAGTTTCCCTAAGGATTATGCTTCTTAATGACTGAGATAATTCACCTTCTTTTTCAAGAAAAGATAGGCTTATGTCTATGTTTGGTTCTTACAGTAACTAAGCTCAGCTCTTTCTGCATTCCTTCTTATCTCCAACATAATGCAAATGTCTTGAGGCCAAGAAAAGAGACTTATCCCTTTTGACCTTCCACTCTTGGCTGTTTTGAATGTGTGTCTGTCTCTCCTGAGCACTTCTGTTTATACTGTTGATTAGGTGACTGACCAAGACCGGAGGACTTGGTTGAGGGGCTCAAAAACAATGAGTTGCATTTTCTGGGTCATGGGAAGAATCAAGAGCCTCCAACTATAATAGTGAGAAAAACGCAGGGGAGGATCCCAGGGCAGTCCTGGCTGCTCCCAGGAATTTGGTCTCTACTCTCTCACTGCCTCCTCACAGCCTTCCCTGTCGTGGGGGACTCACCAAGGCTCAGTGTTCATCTCATGCACATAATTCCTTTTGGATGAGGAGGTGGCATATTTCTCAGGAAGCCTCGAAGCAGGAGTCCTCTTCTGGGGGATGGAGGTTTTATGTTCTCAGTCTAGGATGATAACTTTTCAGAATGTTAAGAATCCCCAGAGGGCAATTACTTGTTCTTGGTGTGTTCCTTCATTCACCCCTGCCCCAAGCTACTTCCCCGCAACCACAGCTCCCCACTTGTCTGAGTTCCCCGTGGGATCAACATTTTGAAAACATTTTATCTCCACTTTTAATTGTCCTTCTAGTTCCTAGACTGATGAGCCCATCTTTGAGTTTTGGGTTTTTCACTGCTATTCAAGGCTATGGCATTGCTGGAGACTTTTGGCAGGAGTCAGGAGACAGGAATATTTCCTCTGAGTCGATGGAAAGGGATTGAGATTCATTGGGAAACAGAAGAGGTGCTAAAATCTCAGAGCCTGATCTCCTTTCTAAGGGAAGTAGATGAGTGCACCTTTTCCCCTCTTTCCACACACCTGGTTTTAGTGACCAGGGAGTGGTAAGACTGCACAGAAAAACCATCATGTCTGTGGCCTGGAAGCCACCAAAAAATCCCAAGGTCATAGTCAGGAAAATATTTCCATGGACTCCTTAGTGGTCTCCAATATCACATTTCTGTTGAGTTGTTTCCTTTGCATATTTTCATATCACTGGAGGTTTTTCTACCTTTTTTTTAACCTTTCACTAAGCTTGATATCCTGGTTCTTGATCATCTTCCACAAGGTTTTAAGCTCTTTACTGGATTTACGTAGAAGGAGCAGAGAAAACAATGGGTCAGGATGGGGTTTTACTCCCAATATTTACCTATCCATTTCCATGCAATAGAACATGGGTCTTTGAGAAGATAGGAAGAAAAAACAGGGATGTTATTACCAAGTAATTCATTAGAATTTTTCTATAATAATATCAGCAAGATAATGGTTTAATTATCTTGAAGATTTGTCACTCTAATGACAACAGACTGGGGGAATCACACAGCAAAGTTCAGGACACCAAGGACCTGGAGCTGTTCTAAATTTATGGTCCATTGAAAGAAAAACTGATGGGACTTTCTGTCTGAGAGCTGTACCCAAAAGTTGAGGAGGATGGCAGAGTAGAAAGGAGTCTGAGGACACCATGAAGTAGAAGAGAAAAAGTGACACCTGCCAGGTGGCCTTGTGATGCACATCAAAGGTAGACTCAGTATGGTCTGATGTAGGTGAGCCACGTACAAAGGAAAAGAACGTTTGGGTACCATCTTCCAGATGACCTAGTGTATGATCATCTAAGGAAAATATCTCCTTGCTGGTAAGATGGAAATGCATCTTTCCTACTTTTCCAAATACAGGTAATATATAACTGGATGAAGAGAGTAGGCTATAAAATTATAGGTTCAGTATGATCCTGTATTGCATTAAATACTATACATACAATGGATGTATATAAAGGTAGAAACAGAAAGAATACTGGAAGGATGATCAAAAATATCAATGGATTATCTCTGATAATAGATTTGCAGGTATTTTTCTTTTCTTTTTTTAAATCTATTTTGAAAAATGTCTACAATAAATGTGTTATTTTTCTAATAAGAATCTCAGTGACATTTTAAAATTATTGATAAAGATGTATCCTATTGAGGCAGGACTCCTGTGAAATCAATTCATTGGCTCAAGTCTAGCAGTACTGAACGGCCTTTGAGTAACATGGGTGGGTATTAGGGTAGGAGGAAGGTATCATACTTCTGTCTCATGAAAGTCCTATAATGGCAGATTTTATGTTATTTAGACCATGAAATGTAAATCTGTAAATATCCTGTGGTAGGTACTTTGGACTAAGGACAGGATCATTGTTTTTTTGCTCTGGCTTTAGTATAAATGGCTCTGTGACTCTGGGCATGCCTTTTAAACTCCCTGGATCTCAGTTTCATTGTTTGTGAAACCAAGATTAGATTAACCCTCTAAGGATCCTGCAGTTCTGGAAGTCTCTTTACTAGTGTGGACATTGTAATATTCTGCTTTCGTCCTAGATACAAAGGTCTGAGACTGGAGTCAGACCATTGTGGGTTCCAGACTGTGGTGTTGAGGAGCTAGGAGTAATTGTTTCCTTTGAGCCTGATCCACACCAGAAGTTTCTTTCTTTTTTTTTTTTTTCACACCAGAAGTTTCATTGGCAATCAATATTTTATGTACTGTTTGGACCCCTTACCCTTGGAGATAATTCACTTCCGGCATTGTCTATGGAGCCCCAGACCTGCTGCTTGCTGGCTCTTTCTCTTTACTCTTTTGGAATTGCATCCCCACCCACTTCCCCTACCCCCTACTTCTCCACCCTAATATCTCCTTGCCACAAGACTTTCCTGTTGCTATGAATAGTTGATTCACTTCCATTGAACTACTACTATATCTGGTTCTCAGTTATACACATTTCCCATTCATTTCTTTCCACTTGGTAGGTTTTGTTTTGTCTGTTTGTTTTTATGAGAATTAGCTTTCCTCCCACCTTTTCCCAAGGAAATATCAAGAGGCATCTTGACCGGAAACCTGATGACTGCCATACTTAACAGCAATTTTAAAGGCTTTGGATACAGATTATCACTAATTAGCTCTGTTATGAGAGGATCTGAATACTGCTTTCCTTCCTATTTCTAGACACCAGGGAAAAAAATTTGTTTTAAAGATTTATGTATTTATTTGAGAGACAGAGGCCGGGGGAGGGGGAAACACATGCAACTGAGTGGGAGGAGGGGCAGAGAGAGAGTCTCAAGCAGCCTCCTTGCAGAGTGCAGAGCCTGAGGTGGGATCTGATCCCAGGACCCAGGAGATCATGACCTGAGCTGGAATCACACGTTGTTTGATTAATTGGCTGAGCCACCCCAGTGCCTCCCAGGAACATTTTTTCAATGGTATTTCTGTGCTTTGGTCTTCTCTGTGCCTAACCAAGTATGTGACTTGGGGGAAACCACTTAAATGGTGGGGGAGGGGATGATGAGAAAGAAAGATTTGGCAACTAGTATTTAATGAGTATGAAATGCTTTGTAAGAAGCATCTCTTTGAAACTTTATGTAATTTCCTCATTATTATTGACATTGGACAGGTACAGTACAGCCCCTTTCTGGAAAAGAAGCCCTTCTTCAATAGATTGCTAGCATACACATGGAGTCCAGAACAATCTTGACTTCAAGATCAACTTGCCAAAAAAATTTTAAAAATAAAAAAAAAAGAGAGAGATCGATCAACTTGCCTATCTGATGGGGTAACAAATTTAAATACATTCATGGTGGATGTTCAATGAAAATGTACCTACCTTGTTTTCAATAATGATCTTTTCTTTTTAAGGCTATATCCTGATGGGTAGTATGGAAATAGGGGAAAAAGCAAGCAATATAACATGCCAATTAAAAATATCTTAGCTTTGGGGATCCCTGGGTGGCTCAGCAGTTGAGCATCTGCCTTTGGCCCAGGGCGTGATTCTGGAGTCCCAGGATTGAGTCCCACATCAGGCTCCCTGCATGGAGCCTGCTTCTCCCTCTGCCTGTGTCTCTGCCTGTCTGTGTGTCTCTCTCTCCGCGTCTTTCATGAATAAATAAATAAAATCTTTAAAAAAAATCTTAGTTTTCTACACTACAGTCTCTTTTGACTTAAAATCATTTTTCCAAGTAAATATTTAATTAATTTGAAATTGGACCTTTGATCAGAATGGTTTCCTTTTTCTCCTTTTCTTGAGTGCCTTCTGTGTATGAGAAACCTGCTATGGTGGCTTATGGCGGGACTTGGAGTGGGGGTGTAGACTCACTGCTGTCTCATGCTCCTACTGGTACTGATCTCTGCAGTTGGACAGCCACTCTCATCTGTGCACACGTACATGGCCTTTCAGTTGAGAACCTAGATCTGGCGCTTGGCATCGACTGTTGAAGTGTGCGGCTAAGGGACTCGTGGACTACTTATTGTCTTGGCATTGTCAGGGCTCAGTGGCAATCCTTTTGTTGAAATGGTCCCCTGTCACAGTTTTCTGATGTGATTTCCCCCTCTTTTGCACACCTGCCTCCCAATGCCACCTCTAAGAACCGATTGTGATTCCTTTTGGGGCCCTGGCTGTGGAAGTTCACTTTTTCCCCCTTCTCTCCAAAAAGCTGATCCTCCCTTAGTAGGTTGTCTGGTTCTATACCTCACATTGGAGGCATGCAGAAAGTTGGGACATACATCTTGCATCCTAGGAGCCAGTAACATGTCTCAGATTGACCTATCTGACATGTTTCTCCACTGCTGCTCTGAAATCCCTTGACCTCCTTGGAGTTTCTGGGCCACCTTGAATAATCTTGTCTTGCCAGGTCTTCAGTGGGGATCAGGAAAGCATTTCCACTCTTGGCCCTCTCCACACCCATCACTTCTCCATCCTCAGGGAACTTCAGAGGTATGATCAGGACACATATATTTGACTATCTGCTTCTCTTACTTTTTTCTTCCTTTATTTCTCCTCACACATGAACCGGAAGGGAAAGGTTTTACTCCTCTAAGGAATACAGGGACTCCTCCTATATCTTATCCTGAATTCCCTGTGCTCCTAGTTTATGAAAATCTCAATGTTCAAATACAAAGGCTTTGGATGCCTCAGGACAATAAGAAATGTGGAATTAATAAGGATAAAACCATATTAATCTAATATTCCTAGGTGCCTGAGTGGTTCAGTTGGTTAAGCATCTGATACTTGATTTTGGCCCAGGTCATGATCTCAGGGTTGTGAGATAGAGCCCTGTGTCAGATTCAGTGCTGAGTGTGGAGCCTACCCAAGATTCTCTCTTCCTCACCCTCTGCCTCTCCCTGCTCTAAAAAAATCTAAAATTCTCAGAGTATTATTTGTTATACCTACTATTTTTCACACAGTGCCTATCTTTTGTAGGGAATCAGATATCTCTCCCCTCCTCTTCAGCTCATCACACCTGCCCTCCAGTGGACAGGTTGGACCTTCATTTCCAACTCCATTAGTTTCCACTGAGGAAATTCTCCTGGCTTCTCTCCACATGAGCTCTTTCAGTCTTGTGCTCCATATGCATCCCAGCCCTCATCTAGCATTCAGTTTCATCTTGGTCTTTGGCCTGGGTTGCCGGTCATTCTGCTCTTCCATGGACACAACAGACTGGGGCTGTGGACCATACGGGTAGAGGGGATGGAGGAATGTAGCCACAACAGGTCTGACTGCAGGACTAAGCAGTAACATGACAATCAGATTGTGATCACCAAGCATAAGATATGTGAAATATTTTAAAAGAGCCTGTTTGATTCTTCTTGAGAGGCCCTCCTCAGTTCCCCTAACTTGTGCAGGGGGTTGGCCCTAGAGTGAGGACTGGGTATGTGCCATGTCCTAGGGAATGAGGGAGGGAAACAATCTGTCAAATTCAGGTAGGCAGAGACTTGGCCAGAGCTGGACAATTGGTAAAGAACCAGTGGAGTTGAAAATCAATATATGTCTATTGTCAAATCATAAGCTCTTTTTACTAGACCACACTGCCTCCACTATTCCTCCTTTTCTGAAATGATATGGTTGCAAATGAAAGAATGTGGAGGTCTCTTGATGCTCTGACATTCTGAAATTTTCTATGTAGAGATTAGCAGAAGGGGAAGCAGTATCTTTCTGCCTCAGGATCTTTTTCATGCCCCAATTAAGCGAAACAATATTTCTTAATCCTCAAAAGGAGCAAGGAAAAGGTTTCTGACTGTTTCCTGCTACTTTTAGATATAGTTGCTTCCTGGCCTTCATACAAGGACGCTGACTTGCTTTTTTCTCTGGAGTCTTCTGGCTCACTTCCAGGCCTAAACATTTGCCTCAATTTGGCCCTAACATTTTGGATCCTGTGGTAGGCTAAATAATTGCACCCCCGCCCCATCCCCTTGCATCTACATCCTAATCTCTGGAGCCTGTGAATTTTACCTTCTATGGGAGAAAGGACTTTGTGGATGTGATTAAGTTAAGAATTCTGAGAAAGAGAGATTATCTTGGATGGTCCCAGGTGTGCCCAACATTGTCACTAGCATCTTCTAAGACGGAGGCAGGAAGATCAGAGTCAGAAAAAGATGTGTTGATAGAAGCAAGAGTTTGCAGTGATGTCATTAAGGAATCACAAGTCAAGGAAGGCAGGTGGCCACTAAAAACTAAAAGACAGGGAAAGGTTTCTCTTCTAAAGCCTCCAGAAGGAATGAGCCCTGCTAATACCTTGACCTAAGCCCAGTAAAATTGATTTTGGACTTCTGACATCCAGAACTGTAAGGTAATAAATAAGATAATAAACTGTAAGATAATAAATTACCACTAAATTTGTGGTAATTTGTTATAGCAGCAATAGGAATCTAATACAGATTCTAATCCCTTCCCTTACTCTGCATCCCTAGGTTCGCCTGACATTAATTCACAATTAATAATGTTTCTGCTTTGTTCTCCGTATCTTGCCTTGTCTTCTTGCATCTGAACTTCTTCCTTTCCATCTCTATCCCTCAGACTGTGGACTCTGTTTTGGGAATTTTCTGATCATCTCCCCCAATAGATGCAAGTGAGGAATTCTGCTTTCCTCAGAACAGGTGATTCCTCTGCCAGCTTTGAGTTCCACATTGAGGTACACCTCTCGCCAGCTCAATTGAGAGGGGCCTCTTGTGTGGTGAGTGTGGAGTACAGGCCTATCTATCCATGCTCCCCTTCTTGCCTTTCTTGACCCCGAGCTGGGTTGTTTCTGGACACAAGTCAAAACAGCTCAAGGACTTGTTGACTGTTCAGGTCTCAGCGGCATCTTACACCATCTTAGCTACTTAGGAAGACGAGAGGATCCTCACCCCAACGGCTCCCTCCCATTTCTCCAAAGGCTTTGCAACCTGTATAAAAGGACTGTAAAATGGATTCCATCTCTGTTTTGTCTCTATGTGAGAACAGCTAGATCAATGGTTGTTTCCACACCTTCTAAAGTGAAATGCTTGCTTACTATTACAGAGCTTTCAAAGAGGGTTTCTAAAATCAGTTGGTGGGCAGCCCCAGTGGCTCAGTGGTTTAGCGCTGCCTTTGGCCTGGGGTGTGGTCCTGGAGACCAGGGATCGAGTCCTCCATCGGGCTTCCTGCATGGTGCCTGCTTCTCCCTCTGCCTATGTCTCTGCCTCTTTCTCTCTGTGTGTGTGTGTCTCTCATGAATAAATAAATAAAATATTAAAAAAATAAAGTAAAATCAGTTGGTGGCTCTTGTCCCATCTCCCCAGCCCAGTATGAAAAGATTGAAATTGAAGAGGAGGGAGGAGAGATTGCAGAGGAGAATTTCTTGGAGAGAGTTGGTATTCTTTTGTGTTTGTCATCCCTCCCCTCCATGCATAAAGGATGGGAGGGCTTCCCTTCCCATGAGGCCATTCATTGTCTTCTACTGGTCAATCTGTATTTGGGAAGCTAAGGACTGGTAAGAGGAGTGGTGGCTAGAGAAGCTGGAGAAGGCAAAGCAGAGAAGAAAGAGGATTGCAGGGCAGTAAATGGCATTTCACCTGAAGGTAGAGCAGAGATACTCAAGGGTTTCTTGTGGACCAGAGGTAGGCCCCATGGAAATGAGTCAACCAGCTGTCCCCTTTGACTCTTTCCCAAGAGACTACTTAGAGGGGAAACGTGACCCTAATAGAGGGGTGGACCCTCAGATACCCAGAGGTTGAGAGAGAAACTGTATATGGTCACCAGAGGGGGAGGTGGTGAGGGGGAGTTGGTTATAGGGGAGAAGAGACATTTTGTGGACATCAGAGGAGCTGCAATGAGCCCAGTTGGAGAATCTCTGAGGAGACCGTGAAGGTGCTTTTGAGTACAGCCAACTTTGGGAATCTGCTCTTGAATGGTACCATTGCTGGTTAAGAAAGGCATTTCCACTCCTTACCTGTGTCTTTCTTGCACTCTCACCCAGGAAAAGTCAGGAGCAGTCTAGTGGAGGCCAGGCAGGGGATGGAGGTGAGGAAGAAGGCTGGAGAAGAGGGAAGAAGCTGACCCTCCTAATGTAGGCTTCTAGAATTAAGAGTGAGGAGAAGTGTCGACTTGGAATGAGGGTCAGAGTTTTATTTTATATTGGACTGGCTACTTTTAATCCTGAAATGATAATGTTTCGGGGAGTAGAAGTGACTAGAAACCTTTATTATTTTCTAAGAGGAGCTAAGGCATTTATGCTTCATGTTATGGATTTAGTCCAGAAACGGGGGGGAAGGACTAGCCCCACGGTGCAGGTTTGAGAGTATGGGAGTAGGAAGGAATAAAGTTAGTTTTGGCTAACACCCTGAGAATTCAGCATGTTCAATGAACCAGGTCTTCTTAGTTTCCAGAACATGATAGACCTGACATCTGGTGGTTTGGAGCCTGGAATTCCATCTTGGCTATTTCCTTTTCCTAAGACTTTCAAAAAAAATACTTTTTTTTCAGGCTCAGATGGACTCTGTGTAGCCAAGGTATTTTATCTACTTAGCAGACCATGGCCTGGCTTAGGCACCATTGCCTGGTGGTGTCATTTGTCTTCAAATGACAAATGGAAAGAATGATAAAATGAAAGCCAATGTTGCTTCTCTTCCTGCAGGTGATTAAACACGATTCGAGTTGGTCCTCCAGATTATTTTACTATTGCCTGAGACCCGGCAGCTATTGCATGATCGTCAGGCTTTCATGAGAATTAAATGAGGTGATCCAGGTAAAGCACTGAGCACAGTGTCCAGTCTATGGTGAACTCTCAAAAATGTTAGATATTTTTATGTTTGAATACCACCAACACTTTATTTTTTTATTTTTCTTTTTCTTCCAAATTTTAATTTAAATTCTAGTTCGTTAACATACAGTGCAATATTGGTTCCAGGAGTACAGTTTAGTGATTCATCACTTATTTGTAACACCCAGTGCTCATCCTAATCAGTGCCCTCCTTAATACCCAACACCCATTTAGCCCATCCCCCACCCGCCTCCCTCCATCGATCCTTAGTTTTTCCTCTATAGTTAAGAGTTTTATGGTTTGCTTCCCTCTCTCTTTTTTCCCCCCCTTCCCACATGTTCATCTGTTTTATTTCCAAAATTGCATATATGAGTGAAATTATTTGTCTTTCTCTGGCTATTCTTTCGCTTAGCATAATACGCTCCAGCTCCATCCATGTCGCTGCAAATGGCAAGATTTCATTCTTTTGTTGGCTGAGTAATATTCCATTGTATATACATAACACACCTTCTGTATCCATTCATCAGTCATGCAACACTTGGGCTCTTTTCATCTCTTTTTATAGTTTGGCTATTGTTGAGATAATGCCGCTACAAACATTGGGGTGCATGTACCCCTTTGAGTCTGTATTTTTGCATCTTTTGGGTAAATACCTCATAGTGCAATTGCTGGGTTATGTGATGTTCTATTTTTAACTTTTTTGAGGAACCTCCAGACTGTTTTCCAGAGTGGCTTCACCAGTTTGCATTCCCACCAACAGGGTAAGAAGGTTCCCCTTTCTCCACACCCTTGCCAACATCTGTTGTTTCCTGTATTGTTCATTTTAACCATTCTGACAGTTATGAGGTGGTATCTCATTGTGGTTTTGATCTGTATTTCCCTGATGCTGAGTGATGTTGAGCATCTTTTCATGTGTCTGTTGGCCATCTGGATGTCTTCTTTGGAAAAAGTGTCTACTCACGTTTTCTGTCCATTTCTTAACTGGATTATTCGTTTCTTGGGTGTTAAGTTTGATAAGTTCTTTATAGATTTTGGATACCAGCCCTTTATCTGATAAGACATTTGGAAATATCTTGTCCCATTCTGTAGGCTGCCTTTTAGTTTTTTGACTTTTTCCTTTGCTGTGCAGAAGCTTTTTATCTTTTTAAAAAAAGTTTAGTTAATTAATTTATTTGAGAGAGAGCACGTTTGCATGTGAGGCAGGGGGCAGAGATGAAGGGAGAGGGAGAAGTGGACTTTCTGCTGAGCAGGGAGCCTGACTCGGGGCTCCAACCCAGGACCCTGAGAGCATAACCTGAGCTGAAAGCAAACACTTAACTGACTGAGCCACCCAGGTGCCCCTGGAAGCTTTTAATCTTGATGAAGTTTCAATAGTTCATTTTTGCTTTTATTTCCCTTGCCTCCCACCATGTGTCTAGTAAGAAGCTGGTATGGCTGAGGTCAAAGACATTACTGCCTGTGTTCTTCTCTAGGACTTTGATGGTTTCCTGTCTCACATTTAGGTCTTTCATCAATTTTGAATTTATTTTTGTGTATGGTGTAAGAGTCCAGTTTCATTCCTCTACAAGTTGTTGTTCAATTTTCCCAACATCATTTGTTGGAGAGACTTTTTTTCCATTGGATATTCTTTCCTGTTTTGTCAAAGACTAGTTGACCATCAAGTTGAGGGTCCATTTCTGGGTTCTACATTCTGTTTCATTGCTCCATGTGTCAGTTTTTTTTGTGCCAGTACCATACTGTCTTGGTGACTACAGCTTTGTAATATAGCACAAAGTCCAGAATTGGGATGCCTCCAGCTTTTCTTTTCTTTTCTTTTCTTTTTTTTTTTTTTCAGGATTGCTTTGGCTATTTGGGGTCTTTTGTGGTTCCATACAAATTTTAGGATTGTTTGTTCTAGCTCTGTGAAAAATTACTGCCAACACTTTAGAAGAAAGGTGCTAGTCAAACTAGTGCCTCAAATAGAAACTAAATTTCTTCCCTCACACATTTACTTCTATCCTGTTGAGCCTTGTAAACTCATTTTTTTCTAATTTTCTCTTTTGCAAAATACAAGCTGTTCCAACAGTTCTCTGCACCAAAACCAAAGTGTTTTATGCTGGTTTTGGGATTTTGTGAGAGACGTTTCAGAAGTATCTTTTTAGAAGCTTCCATGGCTTCCATGGTTTAGTTGCATTAAGTGTAGAAGGCTTCAGAGCTCCTTGGCCCATGGAGCTGTGGAGGGCAGCTGGGACTAACACACAAGCACGGCTAGATTCCATCTCAGGAAGCCTTCTTCCAGCCAAGTGAGGTGGCTACGGGGACACTGAGGCCAGCAGAGAGATCAGAAAGGAAAGTGAGTACAAGGGGCTGGGAATGATTATCCAAGAGCAAATATGGGTCCAGAAGCTATCCAGAGACAAGAATCCCTTCTCATCTTGCCTCTGCTCCTATTCAACTACTCACGCAGCAAAGATACTCACTTTAAAAGAAGATATCTATTTATTTATGCTGGTGTCATAAAGAAAGGGTGCAGATAGAAGGATCCGTCCTGGAAACTGCCTTAAAAACTTCTTCCCTGTCTCCATCCATCTCCAGTGAGTAAAAATCCAAAGGAATTTCCTCAGCTGCCATAAGAAAGTCATCTGACTTTCCCGCTTTGATCCTGCATATGGGGGTTCCACTTTTCCTTATCCTAAAAAAGGGAAAAAAAAAACCTTCCATTTGTGCTGTGTTTAATTACTTCCCAGAAATTCCGTCAGCACTATCTCATTTGAGGACGGAGAAATCGAGGCTGAGTTGGGCTATCTAAATTTTGCCAAAGTCAAATATTTCCCAAGTCTGACTCCAAGGGTTCTGACTCCAGCTTATGTTAGATTGGCTCTTTATTAGTTTGTTTGCTTCAAAACATATATTAGTGGCCAAATCCAACCATCTAGGCAGTCTTTTCTTTTCTTTTTAAATTGAAGGATAGTTGACACACCATGCTACACAGTTTCACGTGTTCAGCATAGTGATTCCACAGCTCTGTACATTATGCTTTGCCCACCCATTATGCTTTGCCCACTTTGCAAGTGTAGCCACCATCTGTCACTATATAATGCTATTACAACATCATTGACTATTCCTTGTGCTGTACCTTTCATCCCCATGACTTACTCATTCTGTAATTAAAAGCCTATATCTCCCACTCTCCACTCATTTTTGTCCATTCCCTTATCCCCTTGGCCTTTGGCAACCATCAGTTTGTTCTCTGTATTTATGAGTTTGTTTCTGTTTTTGTTTGTTAATTTTTTTTAGATTCCACATATAAGTGAATTAATATGGTGTTTGTTTTTCTCTGAGTTATTTCACTTAGCACAATACCCTCTAAGTCCACCCATATTGTCTCAAATGGCAAGATCTCATTCTTCTCCCCTCCCCATTATTTCTAATGGCTGAGTAACATTCCATTATATCTATCTCATATCTTCTTTATCCACCTACCTAGTGATGGACATAGGTTGACTCTTTTAAGAATCTAGTGGGAACAGTGCTATAATCATTATTAACACCACCACCATTGAACATGTTTAAAATCCTACACTACCAGTTTGAGGTAGCAATAAGATCAGTGGAATGATTTTGAAGGTTTCTGCTTGTGAAAGGGATACTCACCTTAAAAAAAGAAGATATCTATTTCAAACAACCTTAAAAGCAATTTTAAGGTTTGGACCTAGATTGTCCAAATATTTACTTTAAAGTTCTTTCCAAGAAAAACAACAAAACTGTTTTCTAAAGGTGATTACAGCTAGCATATTATTTTTTAAAAATCAAGCATATCATACTGGTTATATTTTTAAAATTATCTTTATATGCCTTTTATGGTTGGGAGCTTTGCATTCAAAATAAAGACTGTTTATACCCATTTAATAAGACTTTAGAATATTTATTTCACCACTTAAATTATTTAGCTTATAGTATTATTTTATGATCAATTTTTGGCCATGTATAGGATTGATTTAGTGACAATTTTTGGTTAGAGAGTTATCTGCTTATGATATTGTTCTTTTAGGATAATGTAGTTTATAGCATGATATACCTCCTGAAGAGGTAAATTTACAGGAATATCATAGATTAAATAGTTTTAAAACATTTAATAGTGAATTTCTTCTGCTGAAGCTTTTAATTTCAACTACTCATGCAACAAAACATTTTATCAGTGATAAATGATTTTCTAGTTTAGTAGTGACATTGGACAAAGCTGAAATAAGGGTATATTTTGCAAACATAACCACACCATAAATGAACTTCCTTCTCTAAGGATTGCATCTTCCACATGAACCATAAATCCCAGGACACTGACAGATCATTGATTTCGCCATGGAGTGTGATAGATGGAGGGAGGGTGGGCTACCTCACACCTCATGTGGCAAATCTTCCTAAAAATCTCCCTAAATGTTCTTGATTTTCCCTTGAAATCCCTTTCCCCGTTATCACTGCCTCTTTCCCCTAGTCTAGGCTTTCTCAGCCAGATGCTCATGCATGATTTTGTTTCTAAAAAGAGCAGTGTGAAGAAGCAGGCATCCCATGTAGAGAAGGAGATGACGGAAGGATAAAGACAGAAGGTCTAGTATCCAGTCCCCAGCATGATACATGATCTGTCCTAGCAGCAAAGCCATGAGGTCTTCAGCAGAGCAGTCCTCCCGTGTGGGGTGGGTAGGTTCCTGGCTTCACTATCTACATACCGAACTTCACAGCTCTGCAAGAGATTCTACAGGTCTTTTAATAGCCCTTATAAATGACTTTTCTGCTTAAATTGCTTAAATAACTAGAGTAGATTGTTATTTATTTTTTTTAGTATAACCAAAATGCTGACTGATCTACTCTGTTGATCTCAACCTCAATCCCTAAGCCAGTTTCTAGTCTCAGGCATTTCACTTTACTAGCTTTTCACCTCAGAACTCCCTAATGTAACAGGAAAGGGAGGCAGAGAGCAGCCCAGCAAAACAAAAATGGCAACCACCTTGGGAACCTCCAATTCATCCAGGAAAAACAATGACAAAAAGGCAAGAGCAAACATACAAGAACTTGGAGACAGACCTGCCCAAGATATACCCAAGCAAAGGTGAAAAGGGCTGCAAAAGGAGAATGCAACCTGCTTTCTCCTTTTCCTGTAATACCAACCAACAACCCCCTTGCCCATGCTCTATTACATATGTGCCCTCTTCCTTCCAAGGTGTCATTTTAAGGTATAGGGCTTGGGATGTAAGGCTACAGATTTTCTCTGCCTAGAACAGCTTTGGGACTTTGGTGTCCAATCCTGCCTACCAGAAAATATCTCCTATTAATGATGCCTCAATGCCAGACACTGTTTTGGCACATTTCCTACGTTAACTTTAATTATAACATCAGGTGATGTGAGACAGATACTAGTATTGTACCAATTCCAGATTATCCAGTGAAGACTCACAGGTCCAGAGAGGCGTGAGTAACTTGTCCAAGGTCACAGTTAGGTATTCAAGGGCTCAGAATTCAGATCTAAGGAGCCTGGCTCAATGCCCCAGTGATGGTCACAGCATTACTATTTTTCTCCAAGAAGTCCCACCTTGTCTCGGCAGCTGTCATGTTTCAGGAACGTTCTGTCGAAGGACTTCCCTCTTCATGGATGTGTGCTTTATTTTATTTATTTATTTATTTTTAAAAAATTTTTGAATTTTTAAAAATTTTTAAATTTTTACTTATTTATTCATGAGACACACACACACAGAGGCATAGACACAGGCAGGGGGAGAAACAGGCGCCATGCAGAGAGCCTGACATGGGACTCCATCCTGGGCCTCCAGGATCACACCCTGGGCCGAAGGCGGCCCCAAACCACTGAGCCACCCTCGCTGCCCTGGATGTGTGTTTTAATTGTAGTCACATAGTGGATTAAATTCATTCTGTTCATTTTCTCACAAGGGTAGTGGCTCCTTAGGGAATCGCTGAAGTTTGGGGACAACATGGGCCCCTGTGATAAGGCCCTAAGGCCGACACACCAGGAGGAGCCAGAGGAGAAGCAGAGCCTATTAGGGCATGTGGACACCCGATGAGTAAGGGAGCTTACATGGCTATGAGGCCTTCTCTCGTTATAATATGAAGAAGGTACATTTGCCCATTGTCAGGAGGATCATAGACATCTGGTTCTCTACCATGTGGGACTGGAACGTCAGAAGTGCCAGGTAAAGGTTTTAAGTCATTAATAGATAGGCTAAACTGTAACCTACATCTCAAATTTCTTGAAGACTCGTGGCCCCCAAAGGGCTACATAAGTATTACTTCTGTCAAGTGGGCCGTAGGCTAGATGTGGGAAATGGCCTCCTATGCAGAAGAATTTCATGGAAGGTGAATAAGCATCTTTTGTCCCTTTTCTTTATCCAGTTCTTGTTCTCTCCCATCTGCCCCTGCTCACCTGCTTGTCCTGGTACCTACCTAACTTGGGGAAGTGTTCACCGACTGGGAACTGTGATTGTTAGTAATCTAGCCACTTCCCCCCACTCAGAACTGGCCGCTTCAAGGAAAAGACCCTGTGCTATCAGAGAAATGGGAACTTTCCTATCTTAGAGATGTTTAATCCTCAAGTTCAAGCCGTGGCAGAGGGTAGCAATAAGAAATATATGAGCTGTCTGAGGAGCGGTTGAAATGGGACCTGGAGCTCAGGCAGAAGGATTGTATTTGAGCAGGAGCAGGGCAGCCTCTATGGAAGACTGGAGTCCCTGATACTGAGAGGCAGAGGTTCTGCATCTTCATTGCACCTCACAATTACCTACGGGGCAGCTTTTAAAAATTCCAATGCCTGAGCTTTACCACGACCAGTTAAATCAGAATTCCTAGTGTTTGTGTCCAGACATCAGTATTTTTTAACGTCTTCAGGTGTTTCCAGTGTGCAGCCAAGTGAGGGACCCACTGAAAGCAATATATTGTGGGCAGAGGATAATTTCTGGCTGACTTTGGATCTGATAAATACCCGTGGCAGGACTGTGAACAGCTGTGAGATCTTCTTCGGCAGTTCTAAGAGCTCCTAGATCTGTATTTGAGATGTTACACATGCTGTCCTAGAGTTTGTGTTTGTATCAGCCATGTTTTTTATTTTTTGTACTTTATGATGTTTTGATATCTTGGGGGCCTAGCTGGTTGAGGATAGGCCACCCCTCCCAGAGCTAGCTAATTCCTAGAGATAGCAAACCAACTTCCTGTGAGTATGCCTTTTGTATGCAAACCGACCAACCCAAAGCCCATATCTCCAACCACTCCTTAGTCTGACTCTTGAAGCTGCCTGCCCTGTCATCCCAGGGCCAGGTCAGCTAAACCAGACAGCTAGAGACCACTCTTGTTTCCCAGAGCCCCCCTGAAATTATTCAAACTATTCAATTCTAAAACTTAATCTTTCCTACCTTGCTTTGCCCATTTCTTCCCATAGAAATCACAAGGAAGTCACAGGGCCATGCTTTCCCCTCTCTCTTTCTGCCTCCGGACTGACCCAGGGCGTCCCCATTTGGCTCTTCATGGTGTCATGTGTCCCTTCTGTTGGGAATTGTAACTAATAAACTCCTTCCATCAGGGGCAGTTGTCTCTGCGTCTTTACCTTCCCATATCTGATTAAAACAAATCCCAGGTACAAATCTTGAAACCGTGTTAAAGTTTTCAGCATTTGAAATGAAATCCAATTTCCCATTCCAGCGGGTGATTAAACAAGATTTGAGTTGGTTCTCCACATTTTTTCAGTGTTGGCTAGGACCTGGTAGGCATTGCATGATCCTGGGTAGACGGCATTTCTAGATGTGAGGTTTGTGGTTTGTCTGCCAGGACTTTGTACATGCTGAGGCCTATAGACACACACGATTTGTACATATGCACATTCTATGCGTTTTTATATATAAATGCTCTCATACCATAGCACTGACTTATTCACTCTTTCATTCAACAATTTATTGGCAGCTATTTCCATGCCGTACACTGTTCAGGAACAGGAAATACTGTGGTGAGTAGACAGTTTTCATAGAGTTTATATTGTGCTGGGAGGGACAGGTAATTAAAACATTACAAAGAAAGAAATATCATTTCAAATAACGAGAGATGATTAGAAATAAAAGATAGAAGGCAGAGAGGCAATATTATGTGGTGTGACCAGTGAAGCCCTCTATAAGGAGTTCATATTTGAGTGCAGACAGCAACTGAATGACAAGGAACCAACCTGTGAAGATGGTGGGAAGAGCCCTGGAGTGGAAATCATAAGTGAAAAGGCCAGAATTGAGGACGACTGCACTACGTACTATTAGGCACCCTGCTTTTTCACTTAACACATATAAGATATGGTTCCGTGTCACAGATAAAACAGCCTTTTCTTTTTGGCAACTGCATAGGATTCCACTAGAGGGATAAACCATAATGTACTTAACCAGTCACATATTATCATTTAAGTAATTTCTATCATTTTTGGTGATCTAAGCAATTTGGACGTGAATGTTTTTTGAATATATATATCCACAAGATAACTCCATTGGTAAGGACATACCCAGGAAGTAGAGTGACTGGAACAAATGACATGTGCCTTTAATTCTAATTGATATTTAATTGATGTGCCAAATTGCCCTCCTAGAATTGAACAGATGTGTACTACCAGCAACAAGGTATGGGAGTCCCTGTTTCACCCTCTACACTGTGTGTTGCCCTTTTGAGCATCATCAAAATGAATGCCCCAAATAGCATTTTGAAATTTTATCTTGCATTTCTGTCGTGAATCTGAAACTTTTCCTATAAGTACAAGCCATTTGCATCTCCTTTCCTGTGACCAGTCCATCTGTACCCTTTGCCCATTTTTGCTTTGTGATTATTCATCTTTTTCTTATTGATTGCCAAGAATGCCTTATGCATTAATGAAATGGGCCCCTCCCTCACGTTAAATACGGAAGTTTGCGTCCTCTCGTTTCATTTTGTTTAAGGTGGGATCCCACGAATCAAGCTGTTTTATATGTAATTAACAAATTGTGTGTTTTGCATCACGTTGGACCGTCCGTCTGTCCTTCAATGCTGCTGCTCCTTGCGGTCACCTGTTGCAACTGCTCTGTTCCTCCTCTGTTCTTTGTACCCATCTCAGTTGCCACCGATAAGCTGGCAGATTCTAAATATGTTTCTGTAGCTCAGATTCTCCTCACTTACACCCCCTCTGCCAACCGTACGGCTCCACACCCCATGTCCACATGAACTCACCACCTGCACCTTGTCCTGCCCTCGACCTGGTGACTCTCCCAGTCTCAGGGGGCCTGGTCGGTCATCCTTTCCAGGTAATCCGTGTCATTCCTGACTCTTCTTTCTCTTTTATCCCCAAGCAATCTGCACTAAATTGTGTTTTAGCTATCTTCTAAATATTTCTCCAGCCAGTTTACTTCCCTCCATTTCGAGTACCACTGGCCTAAGATGGGCCAACAGTGTCTCCCAACTGTACTTCTACACAAGCTTCCTAGCAAATATACTTTTTGTCATGTTCTTCCCCAGTTCCTTCTTCACACAGTAGTCAGGGTTCAGATTGGATCATATAACTCCCCTGTTTGAACATCTTTATGGCTTTTCCTCCTCCCTGCCCAGCCCCCTCCTTCTCTTTTCTCCCTTTTCTCCTATGTCTTCTTTAGAGTGAAGTCTAAACTCTTTAATATGGCTTACAAGGCTCGTGTGCTCTGGTCCCCATTCATACCTCCAGCATAATCTCTTAATACTTGAAATACACAGCACTCCCAACCCCTCATCCCCACCAGTTGGAGCCAGTCCCATCAATAAGCTCTTGGAATGTATAATGATCTCTTTTGACTTGCTGCTTTTGCACATGCTTTTCCTCTGCCTGGATGCTCCTTTTCCCAGCTGTCTTTGTCTGGCTCTGCTATCCCTGCTTGAACTTAGGTCCTACATGTCACTTCTTCATCAGCTTTTCCAGATGCTCCTACTACCCCAACTCTAGACTAATTGCTTCCCACAGGGTCTTGTATTTTTCCCATCATGGTACCTGTCCCATAATAATGCAATGCCTATTTATTTGCCTGAGTCCCCTAGTAGATTTCAAATTACACATGGGCTTCATCTTCTTTCCTTCAATAATTTGGGCTGAGGTGCTAGAAATACATTTCGGCATTTTGATCACAGTTGAATCCTTAACTGTCAAGTTCTTGGCTTGGAACCATCACTCAACAAACAGCTATTTATTGCACATATGGATGAATGAATAACTTCTGGGATTTTCGCAGCGTAGCCTAACATTTGTATTTAAGGTTTTGTGCCAGTTTGTCCCCTTTAATATACCAGGATATACTAATGTAACATTGTCTAGAAACAGTCACATCACGGGGCTTTATCTTCTCTGTTAGTTTTACATGACAATGTGGATTCGTCATTCTTTAGTAATTAGTACGAAACTAGTAATTAGTAAGTCTTCTCAATGTCTCCTCCCTGTTTCTCTGACAGCAGTATTTCCTCCAAGCTACTGGTGGATTAAAGTTCTTCGTGCATTTCTACTCTTGTACCACACAGGCATACACTGGATCCACCTCCGCAAAGCTCACTCTAGTTCCTCTTTATTCCCGAGCTATCGAAGAGACAGTTTTTAGCCAAATGGGCTCCAGGATGGGGTAAGAAGTCTGTGTGATTCACTGAGCAGGCCCCCAAAATATTTGTTCTTAAGAAATGATTGTTTCTGTATAGAAGTAACATCCATTGAGAATGATTAGGAGAAATCTGGAAGATATATAATGAAGAAAATAAAAATCGCCCATAATCCCATCACATAGAGAGCAACTGTTAACATTTTGGTGAGTGACATCATCCACTCCCTTGTGTCAGTGGCCATCTGTAAAACCAAGTCTACCCTCCTCTTGACCCTGTGCTCCTCTTGACCCTGTGCTCTGGATTATTGGATCTGCCTCCATCAGCATCTTCACCGGTTTGTCCTTGGCAGCATTTCAGGTTCAACACAAGTTCAACACAGAAACCTCCATCACCACCCTCCCAACTTGCTCCTGCTCTTGTGTTCCCTTTTTCAGCAAATGGCACCATCATGCATCCAGTGGTCCAGATCAGAAATGCTTCTAACTTCCCTTTCTTTCACACTTCCATACCGAGTCAAAGTTCTGTAGTTTCCACTTCCTGCATATCTCATGACTCCATGTCCCCAACCTCCTGTGTCAATCCTCTGGTCCAGACTCCATCACCTTTCTCCTGGAATAGAGCAGCAGCTCCCCAGACAGGCCATCCAGTGCCTGGATCCTTCTCTATGCTG
This sequence comes from Canis aureus, assembly GCF_053574225.1. Lineage (NCBI taxonomy): Eukaryota > Metazoa > Chordata > Mammalia > Carnivora > Canidae > Canis > Canis aureus. The sequence goes on from NC_135625.1 coordinate 62,289,706, forward strand.
TGGCCAGAGTGACCACGTAGGAACAGCAAGTCATTCCATGAATCCACATCCTTCTGCTGTTGACAGAGTCCTTCCTCGAATGTCCTGGCCCTTATTGGACCCTTGCTGCTTGAACCATTCTTCATCTTCCCTTTGGACTGACCTCTACTCAACCTACAGTTCTCCACTTAGCCATCTTTGTCTTCTGAGACTTCTTCTTTGACTCCCCTATCCTCTCAAAAAAGTCTAGCACAGAAAACTCCTAGGAGCCACTCTATCCATCGCCTCTTCACCCCTCACATCTGTCCTTCCTCTCCCATCTGTGAGCCCCCCTCTGGCCATGAGTTGTGCCTTCTTCATCCTGAGCCCATCGCCTCACACAGGGCCCAATGTGTGGGGAGAACGAGCCAGTGTGGATGGGGACCCTATCTGCAGATCCAGGGTTCTACATCCTGCTGCCTTTGGCCACTGCTCAAAGGAGGGGTGGAGGATGGAGCACCTGCTGGGAGACTCTCCTTTTGGGGGACGCTCTTCCAGATTCTCTTTCTGCAGTCCAGTCCTTGAGTCCCCCCCCCCCCCCCCGGTGGCATTGGTGACACAGAGCATCCCGACAGAGGAAGCTTTGGGGGGCAGGGCCACCCCCTGTGGCCTGTCAGGGCTCACGCAGACCTTGCGCCTGCCGCCCCCGCCCCAGCACCCTGCGGATGGCCGCGGTGACCTCGCGATTGCGCAGGCTGTAGATGAGCGGGTACAGCAGCGGGGTGACGTTGGTGTAGACCAGCGCCAGCGTGCGGTCCCGCCGCGGGGAGTAGCTGGCCTTGGGGCGCGCGTACATGAAGGTGGCGCAGCCGTAGTGCAGGCAGGTGACGGCCAGGTGCGAGGCGCAGGTGGAGGCGGCCTTGCGCCGGCCGCGGGGGCAGCGCAGGCGGTGCAGGGCGGCGGCGATGGCCCCGTAGGAGGCCAGGATGAGCAGCGAGGGCAGCAGCAGCAGCAGCAGGCAGGCGCCCAGCAGGGGCAGCTCGTCCGCGTAGCTCCGCGTGCAGGCCAGCTCCAGCAGCGCCGTGATGTCGCAGAAGAAGTGCACCAGCAGGCGGGAGCCGCAGAAGGGCAGGTGGAAGACGGCCCCCGCCAGCCCCACGGACACCGCCAGGCCCCCGAGGCAGCAGGCCAGGGCCAGCCGCGCGCACAGCCCCGGGGTGACCACCGCCGCGTAGCGCAGCGGGTGGCAGACGGCCACGTAGCGGTCGTAGGCCATGGTGGCCAGCAGGAAGCACTCGGCCCCACCCAGCGCCACGAACATCTGCATCTGCAGCGCGCAGCCCAGGAAGGAGATGGGGCTGCCCCCGGGGGGCCCCGGCGCGGCCAGGTCGGCCAGGGAGCGGGGCACCACCACCAGCGTGTAACAGAGCTCGATGGCTGACAGCTGGCACAGGAAGAGCAGCATGGGCGGCCGGCTGGGCACCGAGGCCACGGCCACCAGGATGAGCAGGTTCCCGCCCACGGTGGCCAGGTGCACGGCCAGCAGCAGCAAGAAGAGCACGGGCCTCAGGTGTGGGAACTCAGAGAAGCCCTGAAGGAGAAAGCCTCGGGGCACGCTGGCGTTGCCCGGACCGTCCATGCACTGGCCTGCCCACAGGCACCTGCAGGAAAGGAGTGCAGGGAGGGAGAGCCGGTGGGTACAGCCCCTCTGCCCCTCTGCCGGAGGGAGGGCTGGATGTTAGAGCGGGGGTCGCAGTCGGGGCTGCAGAGAGGGGTAGGGTCCCCAGGCGCACTACCAGCAGCCCCCCACACCCCTGCCATGCTGGACCATTCCTTAACTCCTGATGTCTTGCCTGCCTCCTGGACTCACATTCTCAACATGCTTTTTTCCAAAGAAGCCTTAACTTTAGGATCTTGCCTTACAACCCCTCACTCCTGACCGCCACCTACAAAGGACTCCCTCCCTGCCTTCAGATCCTAGTTATTACTTGGTGGATCCCCTATTGCCAGGAGTGTTATGCCGCCCTCAGCCTTAGCTCGCCATGGCAAGAAATGTGTCCATACGCCCCGCTTCCGCTTCCCCCTCCCTGCCCTACTCCACAGCTTTGAGCTGCTTTCTGTGGTGTGTCACAGAATCGTAAAAACAAGATGCAGGTGAAGGCCTTAATCTCACACAACCTCATAATTTTCAAAATGAAAATAAAGCTGGCATGATGTGTGTAGGGGAGGCTTACCCACTCACAGAAAGCTAGGAACAGAATCTGCATTCCTGAGACTGAATCCAGAACTTTTTGTGACCCCACATGCAGCCTTAAAAAATGGTCACCGGGATCATTTGGTTGATCTATATTGATTTAGCCTTCAGTAGAGACCCAGGTGTGCGCCAAGTGCTGAGGCAGACACTTAGGCAGCAGGGAATGAGCAGTGGGAAGGGCTCCCTGGGTACATCAGGAACAAAATGTCCCTAACGTTTTTATTAATATTCCGTCAACACGAGAAAAAAGTGATGTGTATCTGTTCTAACTCGCCTTTCAGAATTAGCAGTACATTCCAAATTTGCCGATGGAACACAATTTCTTTCTCACCAGTTACCTGGTGACTCATTTGCAGGCAACATTTGGAAAACACGGAGAGTGTGTAGGTTGACGGCAATTGTTGCAAACCTCTGCAGTGGGGAACATGAAGTGATAAGGACTTTGTGGCCGACTGGAAGAGAGTATTTGATTTTCCAGTAGTTGTTAATGACATCTCTTTTTTAAAAAATTATTATTAGCTTTAATTGTAAGCTCAACTATTATTTCCTCTTAACTGCCTCTGAGTCACTGTTGATAACCGATTTTGGAAGTGGAATTTGTGCATGGTTGTGATACCGTAGAAAGCAATAGCAATCAAGCTGGGCTAAGGAAAAACTGGGAAGAGTGGGAAGAGCTCGATTTTTGCTGTGTAATGCTCCTTTTTGAGAGAATTCTGACAGCTTATATTTATCAGTACCACTCCATGCTCTTTCATCTGAGGGGGGCAACTTCAAACACAAGCTTGGGGTCAAACACAAAGGTGGGGTGGGGTTTGGTGTGGGTGGAAAGCGGGGAGTCCCTTCCCATAGGTTTTAAAGCCCTCACATTTGTTATCGTTGTTGGTTTTGGCCAGTGTTCGTTCTCCTGAGCCAGTTTAACAGACCTGTGTGCAGTGCCTCTTCCTTGCCGTGTGGCGAGTGTCGTAGCTGTGAGTGGGGACAAGAGGGCTGTCCTGGAGGTTCAGGCAGGGTGAAACTGTAGAAGTACCCACCGCGGCCCTCTTCACTCTGCTTCAGCTTGCCATCTCTCGACTGCTTTCTTTTCGTCTCCTTAAAGAAGCAGGGGGTGGGTGGCAGAGAGACAAAAAAGAGTCCAGTTCTTTTTCTTTCAGTTCACCCTGCACAGAAATGACAAGGAAGGTTGGGCCGGGACAGCAGGAACTGCAGGCTCCAGGGACATTGTTGTGTTTTACAAATGAGGCCATGAGTGGACAGCAAGCTGAGTGGGTCGAGCCAATCAAATGTAGACTGAAGAATGTTTCTACCTTGTTTAGTAGATTTGGGAGGATTTATCATAAACTCTAGGAATGTATTAGAAATGCCTTTCATCTGGGGGCAGGATGGGGAGGTGGGGAAGAGACATGCTTAAAACTTCCATGATTTGATTGAAAAATCCAGCTCTACCCTTAGTAGGAGAAGCTGCAAGAAGGAAAACATTACAAGGCCTGCCTGAGCCACCTTTCTTCCCAGGGGCAGAAGGGTAGGTGGTCTCATTTCCGACAATAACAGCTACACATAAGAGACTGGTAGGCCTTTGCCATTTAACCAATGGTAAAGGACTTTACCATTTAACTCACTTAATCCCAGTGACTCTCACTATACTCCCACTGAGGTAAGTAGACTCTTAGTATTCTCATTTTACCAATGAGGAGATTGAGACCTAAAGGAAATAAGTATCATGTAGCTGTTAGTGGTTAAAGGCAGGTTTTATACTCAAGCAACCCTGCCTTCATAGTCCATGGTCTTATCTACTACATGCTCGTCCATATTCACGCCTCTCCTAAAAAATCCTCTCTGTGTAAGATATACCCTACAGCTTTCCTCATGCCTCCACTGTCCCTTGCCCAGAAATGACCTGCACCCTCCTAGGCATTTCTGTCCTCAGGTTCCCCTTTGCTGACATTTCTCTTGAGGACATGTAGAGGTGAGCAGTAATACAGATGACCTCAGAGAGAAAGTCTAAAAATAATTTCTCCTTAGCTTTGACATTCATCGCTGGTATTGTTACTGTTCTGACAGAGGTGCTTTACTAATCGTCTGAGGCTCCATGGAGCACCCACAGAGTCTGGCTGGCTGGTGGCCCAGGACATCTGGATGTGGCTGGAAGCCCCACCGGGCCGGGGTTACAGATCTGGGATTTGATTTTTGCTGTGCAGAATAATTAAAGTTATCTGTAATAATGATATTTTAAAAAATCATCTTAATAGTCAATCAAAGCACTTCTAAAAAGAGGTTGTACAGTGAGAGATTGGAGAGGCAGACAGGTCAGGCCCCTCTGGGTTATAAGAATTCCATTCCCTTCTGGGAATGCAGCTTAGAGGTCAAAGGTCGAGATCCTCCTGTTATAGCGGGTGAAGCACAGAGAGGTCCGGTAGTCAGCCTGGGGCCTCCCTGCTATCACCTGAGCCCAGATCTCACAACTCCTGGTTGATGGTTCTATTTCTGCCCGAATTGTCTTCCAGAGTAGACCTGAGCCCACTGGTCTAGTATTATTGCTTACAAAGGCACCAAAGGAGATCAGTGTCTCCCACAGAGTTAATACAGAAGATTATAAATATGCCTACACTTCCCTAACTTGACTTAATAATCTATCATGGGTCTCTAGTCTATGAATATATACAAATTGCTCTGGAATCTATTTTCTTCCTGTGTTTCCTTTTAGGAAAAATACACATTATACAGTCAAAAGAGTTTTTTTGTTTTTGTTTTCTTTTAAAAAATCCTTGGTGAAGTAGAAAAATCCTCCCCACTCCCTCCACCACCTCGAAGTGTAAATTTTTGCTTTGTCATTTGCCGAGTTTGACTCGGGTGGGGACAAGTCACTTAACACTTCCAAAGCCTCACCCCCTCACTGTTAGTTAGCGTTAACAAAGGAGGGGTGTTGTGTGGATTCCGTGAGATACAAGCACAGAACCCAGTGCACACACACACAAAAATGAAAAGCATTCTCGTCTTATCTCTCATCTTCACGGTTGATGGGCATAGATCGTCTTTCCTCTGGATACTCATTTTTTCCACCATGCAAACCTCCTCACCTCTTAACTGTGTCATGTAGGTGCTTTTCTACTTAGTGTCTTTTCTGTCTTTCTGGGGTCCAAGAAGCAGGGTATACATAGAATTCTGGATTTAGGAAACTCCATGGGGAGATAAGTAGACATAAATGTAGATAAATCTGTCTGCCTGTCTATCTACATATCTATCACCATCGTCATCACCACTCTCTCCCTCTCTATATTTTTTCTCTTGGGTTTCCTGTTGATTTTCTAAAACTGTATAGACTATGGAAGAAGACATCTGTCGGTTCAAACTGCTGCAGCCACTCACCAGCCACATGACCTCTGTCTCCCTGATCTTCAGTCTCGTTACATCTAAATGGAGATGCTGGTGTCTAATTCAGATGGTTGTGGTGAGAAGTAGACACACGGCAAAGGAAACCCACAACACAGTCCCAGGCACAGGTGGGCAGCAAGAGGTGGTTATTCACCGTATCATTATTATAAACCAATGGTATTGCGTCAGCCTGTGGCTCCGTCTGCATACGGCAGCTTTGGTTACTGTAATGACTTCTTTTCCTACGGCATAGCCTTGTCCTTGGTCTATGAAAGCCAGCTTGAAACTCATGAATTTATATGTACTTGCCCTGTTATGCACCTTAAGTTTAGATTTGTTTTCTGGAATAAAATCCCTTGAATTAAAATGCATTTACCACCATCTTGTTCTATCACACCAACATATCTTTTAGCGTTTTTTGGGCTTTCCCTCCCCCCCCCCCCCGCCTTCATCAGTTTGGTGACTTCTTTACTCAGAGGAGTAAAGGAGTAAAATATCATCTCTGGATGTAGAGATTTCACTGTGTGCTTCCTTTTGCAATCATTCATAATCTGAGCCTCGACCCCTGGGTTATGTGCCTCTTTTGTAGCAGTACTTCTGTTTTGTGACCAGTGCCTTATACACGATAAAGCATCTTACTGAGTCCTTGTTGACTAAATTTGGTAAGACAGCTTGTCAAAGGCTTTTGAAAGTCTAAAAAAGAGAAATCCTTTGTTGGTTTCTTGTCGGCATCTTTATCCTCTAAAAGCATTTAACTAGATTTAATAGAGTATATTTTCCTTACACAAACATTCTTGCTTTTCCCTGTTTATATGTTTTCTGAAGTGTTTAGTGATTCTCCATGTTATAAAAATGAGATGCCATTGCTGGTTTTGGTGTCTGCTCTGGAGCTTCTCTCAAAATGATGGTTCTGTGGGCAGTCTTAGTTCTCTAGCTCTGGCTCAATGTGTTACCTTGGGTTTTGCATTTTGCCAACATTTTCTCCTCAAGTTTCCTCGGAATTCAGAATCATAAAATGTGTGCACTTGTGTTTAGAGCTTCCTGAAGAGTTGCCACCCTTAGTTCTTCCCCTGCCCCCTCTCAAATTAATTGTGGGATTAGGGTTTTGAGTAAAATATCATTTCGGGCTTCTTGGGCTCTTTCATTTTCATCTGAAGAGGAGCTTTGAGCCATACAAATCTAGGAGTCCCACTGATGTAGAGGCAGCTCTCTGCCTTTGATGCTTTGAAAGAAACTCTTGCTTGAACAGCAACCATTTAAAGTCAATCTCTGATCCAGGCTTCCACCAGAGGAAGAGGGCTGTGCTTCAGAAACAAGCACTTTCATGTTTAACATCAAAATTGTCTGGTGAGGAGACTGTCCCAGCACTGGCACTGTGAAGGTCAACTTACCACACATAAATGCATGGTCATTGTACCATTACCATTTGAAAAATAGTCTAGATCTGAGGACCAGTCACTTTATCTACTAGAAAAAAAAATATTGCATGTTTGCTCTAGGGGGAAACTAGTTTGTTTTCAAAATTTATTTTTTGAAGATCTGCTATCATGTTCCATGAAGGCAGTTTTAGTAGGTTTAAAAATGCTTTTAATTTCTTTTTTTTTTTTAATGCTTTTAATTTCTAAACTGCATCTTGTGCTACAAAAGAGCAGGAGAGCTCCTTCAAAAACCCAGAAGACCCTCCTTGTGAAGGCTGCTATTTTGATTCTTGTTGGTCACAGCCTGAAAGCTAGAGCTCAACGACATGGCAAGGCAGCTGCTTGAATGAGGAAGTCAAGGCAACCTCAGTTTTGCCAGAGTAGTTTCATGATTCATTAAAGTGAAAAAAAGAAAAAACAAGAAAACAGATACTGGTGAGAAAAAAAAAAAAAAGTGTTGATTTCCTGGCTGGCTACCTTCTAGAAGAGAACCCTGTTAATATTTTCAGAACACTGCCTCAAAAAGTCATGGGCCTCTCAGAAAACCTTTCATCTGTGACAGTTGTGTGCATTATTTTGGCTTCAGGAGCACTTTCCAATAGGATGCTCTCCCCACCATCCTACTGCCTGCCTCTCAGTTTCCAGAATAGACTACTGTGGTTCCTGAGAAAAGCAACAAAGATTAGATGAAATGAGCTAGAATGCACAAGGTTTAGCAAGCCCAAGGGTGGGCTGTGAGGACCCATGTCTTCTTCAAGGACGGGTCCCTGAGGTTGGTGTGGTCTGAAGCCTGAGGAATTAGTTCTTTGGTAGGAAGCGAGAAAAAAAATGGAGCCATTAACAATAAATGACAGGGTTTTTTTTGCATCCCATGGAGCCAAATAATAATTATAGATATTATCTTCTTGAATCCTCTCTGTCTGCCTCTAAGAAAAGAAATTATTTTCCTTAATTTTGTTCTTACATATTACTTTATGGAAACAACATATCATTGGATGCCTCTTGTCATGAGAACCTCTGTTCACTTGAGAAGACAGGACTCCCCCATTTTTAGATGGGAAAGCTGAGGCAGAAAAAATGCATTTGTGTAAAATAATTTGATAAAAATAGAAGTAGAACCTAAAAGTTCTGGCGTCTGTAGCTGCCTGATGTTCCTCATACCTGCCCCCACTTCAGTGCACCCAGGACTGAAGGGTTCCACAGTTAGAGCACTTTGAACATCGTGTGCCCCATGACTTCCTAATGTGGGGCACTGGATCAGCCCTGAGGATGGTGGTAGTGTGGGAAGAAATGCCTCTCTGACATGTGGTCTCTCTTTTGAGCAAACTTAGCTGGGAAGTGTCCTGATTTCCTTATGTCTATGCTAACTTTTAAAAATATTTTATCTTTAAATAATCTCTACACCCAACATGGGGCTTGAACTTACAACCCTGAAATCAAGAATTGCATGCTTCAGGAACGGAGCCAGAAGGTGCCCCCCCCTGCTCTCATCTTGGTGTTTCTTTCTCTTCCCCTGCCCACCTACCTCATGAACACCAGACTTCTGCTTACCTGGGCTCAGGAGACAGATTACCTGGAGATGGAGGGGAGAAAAGACTTAGCTTGTGGTGACTGGAGGTTAGAGAGATCACAGGCACAATGAAAAATAGGAGGCTACATAGTTGCAGCAGGCAGCTGTAGAGGAGAAGGAGGACTTGGAGGGAGGAGAAGAGATGGAGAGGCTATATGAGGAACCCAGAAGGGTTTTCCACAATAGTTTCTGATTAGCTGTGTCGAGTGAGTACTAGAACCTTGGCTTGCCTTATATCCCTGGAGAGGTGGGGGCAATAGGGAGGAGAGGAGTATACTTGTCCCTTCCGGAGGGAGGGCAAGAGGGAGAGCATCCTGTGATTAATCCACTCACCACAATCCCTCCTTGAGGTTGGAGACCTAGGAGGGACTTGGCACACATAGTGTTCAAGAGAAACAGCTCTTCCTGTCTCACGCAGCCCACCCACCCAGAGTGCTATCTGTCCCATTGGTACCCAGTGCTTTCCCTAGGGTGTGCCATGCTCCTCTCTCATCATGGCAATTCCCATCTCTGCACGTTGGACCAGGCGGCAGCTCCAGAACATGTAGTGAAGTGTCAGGTGCCTGGTAGGTCTCAGATGTCTTAATTTGTCCAATGGCTAGAGCATGGGAGCTGGCTGTTGAGATGCATGAATGAATCCCTTTCTTAACTCTCATACATGTGCAAGGACCCAGGAAACTGCACTAGGAAGCCTCCACCGAGGAGTACTCCTGCCCCTGGAGTAGGAATTAGGCAACTCTGGCAGGTCCTTCTGTGTTTGGGAGCTGAGGAATTGCTCTTGATTTTTTTAGTTATTATTCTGCACGTCTTTGTGTATATGTGTGCTGTCATCACAGGACTCTATTAGAGGTTTTCTTTTCTCATTCATTTACTCATTAATTTATTCATTAATTCAACACATATTTATTGAGTACCTACCATGTGCCAGGCTTTGACTTAGTAACTAGGGTATAGATCAGGAAGCAAAAAAGACAAAAATCCTTGCCCTATTAGAGCTCCATTCTAGAGGGGAGATAGACAATCACCAAATTAAGTAAATTATTCAACATATTCAGAAGTGATAAGTCTAATGGAGAAAGATAAAGGAGGATAGGAAATGTGAGGGAAGACATGCAATTTTTTAAAAAAGATTTTATTTATTTATTCATGAGAGACACACACAGAGAGAGAGAGAGAGAGAGAGAGAGAGAGAGAGAGGCAGAGACACAGGCAGAGGGAGAAGCAGGCTCCATGCAGGAGCCCGATGCAGGACTTGATCCCCAGTCTCTAGGATCACACCTCGGGCTGCAGGCAGTGCTAAACTGCTGTGCCACTGGGGCTGCCCCAAGACATGCAATTTTAAATAGGATGTTTGAGGAAGGCTTTAGTGAGTAGGTGACATTTGATGCAAAGCTTTAAGGAGGTAAAGAAGTGAATCATGTTAATATGTAGGGGAAGAACATTACAGACAGGAGAATTAGCTAGTCAGAGGTCCAGAGGAAGGTGCAGACACGGTGTGTTTGAAGCACAGTGAGGAGGCCAATGTGGCTGGGGTGGAGTCAATGAGGACTGAATAGTAGCAGATGAGGTCAGAAAATCAGTGGGTGGGCAGGAGGTGGTGCCTTATAGGCAATTGTGGGAACTTGGCTTTTGTTCTGTGTGAAATGGAAAGCTACCGTAGGCTTCCCAGGATTGGAATGCTATAAAAGGATCCCTCTGGCTGCTTTATTGAGAATAGACTGCAGGGGACCAGGGTGGAAGCAAAGAGATCAGCATTATAGTGATCCAGGTGAAGGAAAATATGACTTGGATTAGATGAGCAGTAGAAGTAGGGACATGTGGTTGGATTCTGAATATATTTGAAATGTAGAGCCAGCAGAATTTCCTGATGGATTGGATGTGAGATGTGAAACAGAGGGGTCAGAATGGCTTTATTTTTCTGCCTGAGTGACAGGAAGGATCAAAGTATGAGATGAAGAAGGCCTCAGGTGGTGAGTTTGGGGGAGGAAGGCATGATCAGAAGTTCAGTGCAGGGTATGTTAAGTGAGATACCTACTAGACATCCACATGGATTTGTCTAATTCATGGGGGTTCATGGGAGAGGCCCAACTTACATGTATAACTTTGAAGTCATCAGGGATGCCTGGGTGGTTCAGTCAGTTAAGCTTCTGACTCTTGATTTGGGCTCAGGTCATGATCTCAAGGTTATGACATGGAGCCATACATCAGGCTCCATGCTGTGTGTGGAGAGCCTGCTTAGGATTTTCTCTTTCCTTCTCCCTATGCTCCACTTCTCCCCCCACCTCTGCTTGTGCTCTCAAAAAATTTTTCTTTGAAGTTTCAATTATAGGTGGTATTTAAAGTTATGAAACTGGGTGAATTGGTATGGGAATGAGTAGAATTAGAAAAAAGAGTCCCCCAAGCTGAGCCCTGGGGTATTCTAGTGGTAAGGAGTTTAGGAAGATGAGAAGCCAGAAAGTGGGTCTGCAGGGAGATGGGGTCTTACGGCCTCCATTTTTCAGCCCCGGAAATCATATACTTGTCTACTACCTACTTCCCAGTGGCATCTCCATCATATAGAATATTTACATGGAAAATGATTCCATGATAGAGCAGAATGACTTCCTCTATTGATAATAGACAATTACCTCAATGCCTACATACTTCTGATGTTAAGGGGGCTGTGAAGGGTTGCACGATAGTTGGATGGAAAGCAGAAGGTCTTATTCTTTCCTTATTCTTCTTAAAGTATAAGGAGCTTTACCACAGGCTGGAGTTGAGAGCAGAATCCAAACCCCATGGAGAAGAAGGAAAGAATTGACAACAGAGACACCCAGCTGGCTCAGTTGATAGATCATGTGACTCTTGATCTCAGTTTTGTGAGTTAGAGCCCCACATCAGATGTAGAGATTACTTAAAAATAAACTCTTAAAAAAATTGGAAATAAAATTTTGGAATCTAAAAATCTAGGTTCTTATCTCAAGTTTACCATTTTTTGTTTGTGTGCTATGTGTACTTTGGGGAGTAATTTACTTTGTCCAAGTTACATGATTGAATATGGGAATAATACTATAATTTGTGTCTAATTAGCAGATTGTTTTAGATTTCATTTAATCTTTAACAACTTTATTGAGGTATAGTTGAACACGAAGAACTACACCACATTAGAAGTGTACAATTTGGTGTTTGGACAGATGCAAACACCCATGATACATCACCATAGTTAAGGGAACAGACATACCTGACACTTCCCAGAGTTTCCTGTTTTCCTTTGTTTTTGCGGTAAGAACGTTTAACGTGAGATCCACCCTCTTAACAAATTTTGAAGTGCACAATACAGTATTGTTAACTATCAGCACAGCGTTGTACAGCAGATCTCTAGAAATTACTCATCTTGCATAACTGAAACTTTGTCCCCTTTAAATAACAATTTCCCAATCCCTCCACCCTCCAGCCCCTAGCAACCACTATTGATTTTTTTTCTTCTATGAGTTTGGCTGTTTCAGATTCCTCCTGTAAGAGGATTTAAACAATCTCCTATTTTTCTTCTTTTTAATTTTTATTTTTAATAATTTTTTGGTAAACTCTACACCCGACTCTACACCAACTCATGACCCGAGATCAAGTGCCTCAAGCTCTACTAACTGAGCCAGTCAGGCACCCCTTAAACAAACTGGTATTTCTCTAATTTTAAAGAGTAAGATTAATCTCTCAATCCCATTTTTTTCATCAAACTCCCATTTTTCTGCAGTCAGAAAAATTCCTAAAGAGTTGTCTGTCCTTGCTTCCTCACCTCTTATTCTCTCTTTTTAAAAACTACTTTACTGAGGTATGGTTGACACATAAAAAACTTTTGGTATTTTAAATGAGATCTTATGAAAACATTTTGTAAATTCTAAAGTACTGCATAAGTGCCACTTACAATTATTATTATATCGAAGAGTTATGATCAACATATTATTGAACATAGGACTCTATTCCCCCCTTCTCTGGCACTGAGCTTTCAGAATGTAGAGTACATTCTCATCTCCCATTCTTTTTACGTGCATAGTTTCCCAGTAAGGTGAGAGGCAAATGGGAAGGGACTCTGTCTGAACAGGCCTCCTCAGTGATCAGGACTCACAGATGTGATGATGTCATTCACAAACAACAGTGTGGTCATGGTTCAGAATTTTGGAAACAGTGCCAAGAGGAACTTGGACATAATTTTCAGGATGTGTAAACTCTGCATGAAAGCAAAGGTTACCAAAGACAAGGACTTTGGGATTTTATACATAATGTTTTCTTTGGCTGGCGTCTGGCTTTATTTGAAGAGTTGTGTCAACATAGGGAATTCTCTACTTGGGCCTAAGGATTCCTCAGGCTGGTGGTGCCTCTGTCCCCTCTCAGAGGGTTGCTGGAGGGTTGGAACCATGTGGGATCTGTGCTGGAAGAGAGACTGGAAAATACTTACATCATCTCCACATTCCTCAGCCATTTGTCATTCGATTGCAAATCAACTGGTGAGATGCCAGTGAAGAAGAGGTTAGTTAAATTATTGAGTTTGATGAATATCTATAGCCCTTAGGGAAAAAAGTTAATTTCGTTTGGGGCTTTGCATATTTTTTTTGGTAAATTTATAGAAATAATTGATGATAGAAAAAGAGCAGTAAACCTAAAGTATCAAAAATAAATTATAATGATATATATACAAATCAAAGACACAGAAAAGAAATAAAGTAGACTATAACCCAAACCTTAAGCAGATTCACTAAAAATTCCAAGATGGATAAATTTCTGAAATTCTCACCAGTGAAAAATGAGAAAATATATAAATGAATTTAAAAAATTAAAAAGGTAGAAATTAAAATACTCATAGAGATTAAAGATAATAAGAAAATATTATTAAGTATTTCTAGACACCATGGACACATATATGAAGATAAAAGCCCAAAGGCTTAAGAAGAAAGAAAACTTGGAACCACTTATAATCATTGACATTGAATTACTATTAAAGAGATAAACTTTTGCCCTTCTCACTACTCCCACGGAAAATAATTTTAAAGATAGATTTTACCAAACTTTCAAGGGACACATGATTCTCATATATTAATGTTTTTCCAGGAAATGAAACAAAAAGAAAGAAAAATTGCCCAACTCATTTTATGCAGTTTTCATAACCTGGGCTAAAATAATCCTCATGTTACATGAAAAGTGTACACTGATTTTATAGATGAAAACATTTTTTAATGTTATCCAAGGAAATTGAATGTTTTTTAAAAACATATTTTTACCAAGTGACAGTTTCCTCAGGAATACAGGGATGATTCAGCTTCAAAAAATGTATGATTCACTGTCATAATGGTTGGCCAAAAGAAAAGAGAGTCATCTCAGTACACATGAAAAAAAAGCGATGAAAGTTCTTAGAAGTTAGAAGTAGGAACTTTAAGTTTCCAAGACAAACAAAAACTAAAGGAATTTGTGAACACTAAACCAGGCTTGCAAGAAGTATTAAAGAGGATCGTTTGAGTGAAGAGAGAGCCCAAAAGTAATAAAGATCAGAAAAGAACAGAGACAGTCTACAGAAACAATGACATTACAATTAATACAAGGGCACTACATTAATATCTTTCAATAATTACTCTGAATATAGATAGACTAAAATACTCCAGTCAAAAGTCCTAGGATATCGGACTAACCCATCAATATGCTGTCTACAAGACACTCATTTTAGATCCAAAGGCGCCTCCAGGTTGAAAGTGAGGGGGTAGAGAACCATTTATCATGCTAATGGACATCAAAAGAAAGCTAGAGTAGCCATTTTTATATCAGAAAAACTAGATTTTAAACCAAAGATTATAATAAGGGATGAAGAAGGACACTATATCATAATAAAAGGGTCAATCCAACAAGAAGATCTAACAATTGTAAATATTTATGCCACTGACTTGGGAGCAACCAAATATATAAACTAATAAATAACGAAATTAAAAACACACATTGCTAATAATATAATAATAGGGAACTTTAAAACCCCACTCACTGCAGTGGACAGATCATCTAAGCAGAAGATCAACAAGGAAACAAGGACTTTGAATGACACACTGGACTAGATGGACTGCACAGATATTCAAAGCATTTCATCCTAAAGGAACAGAATACACATTCTTCTTGAATGCACATGGAACATTCTCCAGAATAGATCACATAAAAGACCAGGCACAAATCAGCTCTTAGCCAGTACAAAAGGATTGAGATTATACCATGCATGTTTTCAGACCACAGTGCTTTCAAACATGAACTCAACCTCAAGAAAAAATTTGGAAAGAACATGAATACATGGAAGTTAAAGAGTATCCTATTAAAGAATGAATAGGTCAACAAGGAAATTAAAGAAGAATTAAAATAATACATGGAAGCAAATGAAAGTGAAAACATGACAGTTCAGAGTCTTTGGAATACAGCAAAGGTGGCCCGAAGAGGAAAGTATATAGCAATATAGGCCTTTCTCAAGAAACAAGAAAAGTCTCATGCACAACCTAAACTCACACAAAGGAGCTGGAAAAATAACAGCAAATAAAGCCTAAATCCAGCAGGAGAAGAGAAGTAATACAGATTAGAGTGGAAATCAATGATAAAGAAATTTAAAAACCAGTAGAACAGATCAATGAAACTAAGAGCTGATTCTTTGAAAGAATTAATAAGATCAATAAAACCCTAGCCAGACTTATCAAAAAGAAAAGAGAAAGGGCCCAAATAAATAAAATAATGAATGAAAGAGGAGAGATCACAACCAACACTGAAGAAATAGAAACAATTATAAGAGAATATTATGGGCAATCATATGCCAACAAATTAGGCAATCTGGAAGAAATGGGTGCATTCCTAGGAACATATAAACTACCAATGATGAAACAGGAAGAAATAGAAAACCTGAACAGACCCATAACCAGCAAAGAAATTGAATCAGTAATCAAAATGCTCTCAGCAAACGAGTCTAGGGCCAGACAGCTTCTCAGGGGAATTCTACCAAACATTGAAAGAAGAATAAATACCTATTCTTCTGAAACTCTTTCAAAAAATATAAATGGAAGGAAAGCTTCCAAACTCATTCTATAGGGTCACCATTACCTTGATCCCCAAACAAGACAAAGATCCCACCAAAAAGGAGAATTACAGACCAATATCCCTGATAAACGTGGATGCAAAAATTCTCACCAAGATACTAGCTAATAGGATCCAAAAGCACATTAAAAGGATTATTCACCATGACCAAGTGGGATTTATTCCTAGGCTACAAGGGTGGTTCAACATCCACAAATCAATCAATGTGATACGCCACGTTAATAAAAGACAAGATCCATATGGTCCTCTGAATGAATGCAGAAAAAGGATTTGACAAAGTACAGCATCCTTTCTTGATTAAAACTCTCTGCAGTGTAGGGATACAGGGAACCTACCTCAATATCATAAAAACCATATATGAAAAACCCATAGTGAAAATCATCCTCAACTGAGAAAAACTAAACTTTTCCCCTAAGGTCAAGAACATGACAGGGATGTCCACTCTTACCCCTGTTGTTCAGCATAGTACTGGAAGTCCTAGGCTCAGTAACCAGATAACAAAAAGAAATAAAAGGCATTCAAATTAGCAGAGAAGAAGTCAAACTTTCACTCTTCACAGACAACATGGTGCTCTATGTAGAAAACCTAAAATACTCCAGCAAAAATTTGCTAGAACTGATATAGGAATTCAGTAAAGTCACAGGATATAAAATCAATGCATAGAACTAAGTTGCATTTCTATACATTAACAATGAAGCAGAAGAAAGAGAAATCAAGGAATCAATCCCATTTATGTTGCACCAGAAATCATAAGATACTTAGGAGTAAACCTAACCAAAGAGGCAAAGGATTGGTACTTGGAAAACTAGAGAACACTTATGAAAGAAATTGAGGAAGACACAAATAAATGGAAGAGTGTTCCGTGCTCATGGATTAGAAGAAAAAATAAAATGTCTGTGCTACCTAGAGCAACCTATACATTCAATACAGTTCCTATCAAAATACCATCAGCATTTTTTCACAGAGCTGGAACAAATAATCCTAAAATTTGTATGGAATCACAGAAGACCCTAAATAGCCAAAGTAATTTGAAACAGAAAACTGAAGCTGGAGGTATCACAATTCCAAACTTTAAGTTCAATTATAGAGCTGTGGTCATCAAGACAGTATGGTACTGGCTCAAAAACAGAGACATAGATTAATGGAACAGAATAGATGACCCAGAAATGGGTCCTCAACTCTATGGGCAACTAATTTCCAACAAAGCAGAAAAGAATATCTGATGGAAAAAAAGACAATCTCTTCAACAATGCATTGGATAGCCACATGCAGAAGAATGAAACTGGACCACTTTCTTAGACCATACACAAAAATAAATACAAAATGGATGAAAGACCTAAATGTGAGACAGAACTCCATCAAAATCCTAGAGAAGAACACAGGCAGCAACCTCTTTGACCTCAGCTGCAACAACTTCTTGCTGGACATGTCTCCAAAGGTAAGGGAAACAAAAGTAAAAATGAACTATTGAAACTTGATCAAGATAAAAAGTTTTTGCATAGCAAAGGAATCAGTCAA
Source organism: Canis aureus (assembly GCF_053574225.1). Taxonomy (NCBI): domain Eukaryota; kingdom Metazoa; phylum Chordata; class Mammalia; order Carnivora; family Canidae; genus Canis; species Canis aureus. The sequence continues at coordinate 62,306,876 of NC_135625.1, forward strand.
CAACCTATGGAATGGGAGAAGGCAACCTATGGAATGAGAGAAAATATTCGCAAATGTCTTCAGATAAAGGGCTAGTATCCAAAATCTATAAAGAAACTTACCAAACTCAACAACCAAAAATCAAAAAATTCAGTCAAGAAATGGGCAGAAGGCATGAACAGACATTTCCCCAAAGAAGACATAGAAATGGCCAAAAGACACATGAAAAATGCTCAACATCACCTTGTATCAGGGAAATGCAAATCAAAACCAGAATGAGATACCACCTTACAACTGTCAGAATGATTAAAATTAATAACTCAGAAACAGCGGATATTGGTGAGTATGTGGAGAAAGTAGAACCCTCTTACACTGGTGGTGGGAATACAAACTGGTGAAGCCACTCTGGAAAACAATATGGAAGTTCCTTAAAAAGTTAAAAATAGAGCTACTCTACAACCCAGCAATTGCACTGTGAGGTATTTACCCAAAGGATACAAACATAATGACTCAAAGGGGCGATGCACCCCAATGTTTATAACAGCAATGTCCACAATAGCCAAAACATGGAAAGAGCCCAGATGCCCATTGACAGATGAATGGGTAAAGAAGAAGACTGGTATATATACACAATGGAATATTACTCAGCCATCAAAAAGAAACGAAATCTTGCCATTTGCAACCATATGGGTGGAACTAGAGGGTATTAGGCTAAGTGAAATAAGCCAGTCAGAGAAAGACAAATACCATATGATTTCACTCATGTGAACTTATGAAACAAAACAGATGAACACAGGGGAAGGGTAGGAAAAATAAAATAAGAATGAAATCAGAGAGAGAGAGAAACCATAAGAGACTCTTAACTGTGGAAGCAAACTGAGGATTGCTGAATGGGAGATGGGTAGGTGGATGGGGTAATCGGGTGATGGGCATTAAGGAGGGCACTTGATGTAAGGAGCACTGGGTGTTATCTGTGACTGATGGATCACTACATTCTAACTATGAAACTTATACTACACTGTATGTTAATTAAATTGGATTTAAATAAAAAATTCATACACCATCGAATCATGTATAATGATGTATAAGAATCAGAAAGAAGGATGCCTGGGTGGCTCATTCTGTTGAGTGCCTGACTCTTGGCTTCGGCTCAGGTCACAATCTCAGGGTAGTGAGACTGAGCTCTGCACTGGACTCTGCACTGGGCAGGGAACCTGCTTGGGATTCTCTGTCTCCTCCTCCCTCTGCCTGCCCCCCTTTTAAAAAATTAAATTTTGAACTAGGATGGAGAGGAGAAAGGATGAGTAACTTTCCTAGATATTAAAATATACCTGCAAAGCAATAATTAGTAAAATACATTGATATTTATATAACAATAAATAGACATATAGTACAGATTGACAGTTCAAAACACATGTATTTTTATGTGAAGTCAGTAAATGATAGTGATGCATCATAAATCAGTGGAAAATGCTTTAATTTTAAAATAAATGTTTTAGAGAAGTAGGTTTATTAAATGAAGAAAATTTAAGTAGATGCTCCAGATATGCCAAAAAGATGTAAAATATACACTCCTTTAAGAGACAAATTGATGGATTTGACTACATTAAAAATAAATATTTGGGTAACTAAGGACAATATGGGAAATAATAGTCCAGGAAGTGATACTTGCATCATGAATATAAAAAAGTTATTCCACAAGGAAATGCCACTACTTACTTTTAAAAACCAAGAAAAATAGACAAAGGATATGATTAGGCTTTTTGAAAAGAGGAATTTGAATGGATAATAAGTCATTGAAGAGATTCTCAGCATCGTTTTTGTCACAGAAACGTTTAAACAACCACACAATCTCTCTTTTCTTTCTCCATCAGCACTGCTATGATGTGGATCCTTGGTCTTCATTTAATCTTGTCTTCATACTAGTCTTTCAGGATCAAGTTATCTTTGTGCCGAGAAAGGAAAGCAAAATTGTCCTATTTCTCAAAGGACTTTTTAAAGGCTTTTAAAATTTTTTATTTATTTGAGAAAGAGAAAGAGAAAGAGAGCACATGAGCTGGAGGGAGGGGCAGAAGCAGACTCCCCACTGAGCAGGGAGCCCTACATGGGATTTGATGCCAGGACCCCAAGATCATGACCTGAGGTGAAGACAGAGGCTTCACTGACTGAGCCACCCAGGCGCCCAAATTTCTGAAGGGATTTAAATATAAGTCATTAATCAGATCAGGTGTGACTCCAAGAAAAGCCATTTGAGAGAAACAAAGCTGGGCTCACCTATTTATCTTGCCTTGATTTCACATTTCTTACCATCCTGCTCTGAAACAAGTGCCTTTCACAGTAGCTAGTTGCAATATGTTGGAAAACATAACCCATCAACTCCCCACCTCGTTTTGTGTAGTTCAGTAATAAATACATGTAACCACTTTGGAAGTATTGTTATACCTTAGTTCATGAAGCAGCATATTTCCCAAATGTGACTTTGAGGTCACACCCACTGACCTCACCCAGATAGAGTAACACGTTGAGTATCACACCTCATGCAAGACACTAAGCAGACTATTAAATGAAAAAAAATAAAAAAAAAAAGCAAGAATAAATGAGAAACCCATTTACAACCATGAGGTTGGCAAAAATTAAAATGCCAAGTAATATAAAGGACTGATGAGGTCGGAGAGAAATGGGAACCCTCTTGTACTGCGAGTGGCGATATAAATTAATGTGATCATTGTGCTCATATTAGTTCATAGAATTAATGAGCCTGCACCGTGTTCATGTTGTGTGTCCTCATGGTTTCATTCTGAAGTGCCGCAGACTCTTTGCTGGAGATACAAGAAATACAAGTGTTCAGGAGTTCCCTGCAGCATAGTGTGAACCAGCAGGGTTGGAAATAACTTGAATGTCCAATAGTAGAGAAAGGGATAGGAAACTGTGCTGTGTGCAAATAATGGAGCACTGTGCAGGGAGTAGAAGGAAGAACTAGATTGAAATATGTCAGCATGAACAAATCTCAAAATATAATGGCAAGTAAAAGAAAAATTAATGTAGGGGTACATGGGTGGCTCAGTTGGTTAAGCAGTTCAGCCTCTGTGTTGTGCTCAGGTCATGCTCCCAGGGTCCCCCGGGCTCCCTGCTCAGTGGGAGTCTGCTTCTACCTTTCCCTCTACCTCTCCTCCTGCTGGTTTGCTCTCTCTCATGCACTCTTTCTCTTTTAAATAAATAAAATCTTTTTTTTAAAGAAAAATGGATATAGCATAATGCCAGTATGTTAATCAAACACACAAGAATGAGTACTTGAATATAATAATACTATTATTAAACATAAGAATAAGGAAAGAGGAACTGCACATGATTGGTAAATTCTATCGCGCCACAGAGTGATTATGGTCACATTAGTTTTTCGCCCCTACCTCTGAGAACTAGTTGGTTGCAGCTAACTAGTATGAGATAATGATTGATGCTTCCCTTATCATCCTGTTTTCTCGAGTAAGATCTATGGTATTGCCGGTTCACATCAGAAATGCTTGTCACTATTGTTAAGGTTCCAAGACTGCTTTTACCATCTTTGATGATTTCTCATAATAAAGACTTGGCAATATGAGGATGAGGGCCATATTTTCAGCCTCCTTGCAGTCATGCGATTAGTTCCTTAAATGAAGCGATCCTACAGAGCCTTGCTGGTGATTTTCCTGTTCATACTGATATCCTAATCACACTTCTCCTTGATTATTTCCACTCCTTTGCTTAGCCAGTAGCAAGGAGATGCTTTCAGTATCACCAACCCTTCTGTAAGATATCATCTACTAAATCCTTTAACTGATTGTACCTTTGTGTAGTGGGATTGCCTACTCATTTCAATTCCATCCATTCCACTAGCTTCCTTTCTGACCAGACACCTACCAACTTTTCCCCATACCAATTCCTGGCCAAACTGCAAGTGAGTTCCCACAGATGCCTAATAATAGCTTGCTCGTTTGCTGAGGAAATCTTCATAGTGTCTCTGCCAACCAACCTTCTGTTTTCCTCAAACTTATTTCTGCTTATTTTATTCCTAAAAAGATATTCCTTGTTGATTATTGCTTCTCTTGGTCCTTCCATTTCCGCCCTACTGCATAGCTTGGAAGAGTGCCCAGAACATGGTAAATACTCAGTGTTTGCTGTTGTTTCTTATTGCCACCCCTTGTACCACTGTTGAGTCTCCCAGGACCACCAGATATTAAACAATTAAGATGCTTTGAGCCTTGTGCCAAGTATTTTCTCACTTAACTTAGTACATTCTTTGGCTGAGAACATTGAAGCCCTGCAAGAAACTTTTTTTTTAAAGCTTTCTCAAAGTCAAGCTTCTTAAAATTTGAACTCTCTGCTTATCCTTCTCATCTCAGAAAAGAACTGTGTCTTCCTTTACAAGGCTACCACTTCAACATGTATTTTCATCCTTATTCCTGTAGATCACTCCCAAGACTGTGTTTTTTTGGTTTCTGACACCCTAGATTCTTCATCCTTTCTCTTCCCACTGCCTCCTTTCTCCTTCTAACATTCACAGGTCTGCCTGACTTGTCTTGAAAACCCCCAGGTTTGGGCTTTTTTCTGCATAAGATTCTATACATTTTTCTCCTTCACATCCTTGTAGACATTCTTAGGTAAGTTTTTGTCTATCCCATGCCTTCTTCATGCCTGAAATCTACACTCCTAGAACTCACTTCTACCATTTCTGAACTAATCACAGTTGGTACTGATTTCCCAGTTACTTAAATCCTCTTCTAACCACTTATTCTTCATAGATTTTTCTTGTGCATCTTGCCCCCATGAGTGCTGTATCCTTGAAACTCTTTCTTCTTTGGTGTTTATGATAGCAAATATTCTTGATTCTGTTATACCTTTCTGCACACACACCCCTGCCTCTCCCTGCCTCTTTAAAACCAGATGGTGGGGCAGCCCGGGTGGCTCAGAGGTTTAACGCCGCCTTCAGCCCAGGGCGTGATCCTGGACGCCTGGGATTGAGTCCCACATCGGGCTCCCTGCATGGAGCCTACTTCTCCCTCTGCCTGTGTCTCTGCCTCTCTCTCTCTCTGTGTCTTTCATGAATAAATAAATAAAATATTTTTAAAAATAAAATAAAAATAAAATCAGATGGTGAGAATCATGTGAGGAACCATCTGAAGGGATCCCAGAATCAGAGCATGGATAGAAGTTTAGGCCTGGGGCAGCAGGAGGGTCAATATTCACAGTGTTAGAAAGAAGTCAAGAGGACATGAAAAGCAGAGAAAGACAGAGGGTTCATATTCCTGGCGTTGATTGATAGCTGATATGTCTGCAACTTTAGGTAAAATATTTAGAGGGCTTACAAAAGCTGATGGAGAAAGGAGGGGCAGAGTTGTGAAGGTAGAAGTTGGATGGGATGACAGGTATGGGCAGGCTGGTAGGGAGAAGAACAGATGAACAGCAAGAAAAAAAAGGATAAAGAGACTTAGCTCCATTTATTTACTTTCTCCTGATGGAAGTTAATCCTGAGTTGGCCTTGCTCAGAAACCTGTGAGTGATGATACAACAAAGCCACACAGTCTTGGTGATCCCAAGACCCGGGTTGGTCTGATGATTGGCAGTGGAATGAATAAAGTCTGCTGGAGGTACAGACCTGATAAGCAAGACACTTGAACCGTCAACCTCCCATTTTTTTTTTTTTTGAAGATTTTATTTATTTATTTTGAGAGAGAGAACAAGTCGGGGAAGGACAGAGGGAGAGGGAGAAACAAACTCCCCACTGGGCAGAGAGCCTAAGTACAAAGCACAATGCTAGGGCCCCAGGATCATGACCTGAGCTGAAAGCAGAAACTTAACCAACTAAGCCCCTGTCATCCTTCCTCTTTAATAAGCATCAGTTATCCACACATTTTATACCTTTCTATTATACAAACTTTCAAACACACACACACACACACATATATGAAACAGAAAGAATTATATATATATTATATTATATATATATAACAAAGAATAGTATGACAAGCCCTCATTTATCAATTACCATTGAATTTATCAATTCAATAGTCATCAACATATTGCAATCTTATTTAATCTGTCTTTGCCCCATGTCCTTAAGATAATTGTTTTTGTTGCAGTGTTTTAAAGGAAATCCAAAATTTCACCCATAAGTAATTTAGTGCCTTCACTTGTTTTATATCTAAGCACCTGCACCCAGTGGTGAATTTCCTGCTTTTGTACAATTATTTCTGTAGCTCTTTAGTTATGATACTTGAGTACCAGGTGAATCTTAAAAAGGAACAGTGGAGTGGCCGTGCTGCAGCTCCCTCCTGGCCTGTGTCTCCGCGCTCCCTGCTGCAATGAGCTTCCTCAAAAGTTTTCTGCCGTTGGCTTGGCCGAGGGGCTTCAGCAGCAGCAGCCTGAGACCGAGACCGAGGCTGTGCTGAACGGCAAGGGCCTCGGCACCGGCTTGCTCTACATCGCGGAGAGCTGCCTGTCTTGGTTAGATGACTCTGGATTAGGATTCTCACTGGAATACCCCACCATTAGCTTGCATGCGGTGTCCAGGGACCTAAATGCCTATCCACGAGAGCATTTGTATGTTATGGTGAATGCTAAATTTGGACAAGAATCAAAAGAATCTGTTGCTGAAGAAGAAGAAGACAGTGATGATGATGTTGAACCTATTGCTGAATTTAGATTTGTGCCTAGTGATAAATCAGCATTGGAGGCAATGTTCACTGCAATGTGTGAATGCCAGGCTTTGCATCCTGATCCTGAGGATGAAGATTCAGATGATTACAATGGAGAAGAATATGATGTGGAAGCACATGAACAAGGGCAGGGGGACATCCCTACATTTTATACCTATGAAGGAGGATTATCCCATTTAACAGCAGAAGGCCAAGCCACCTTGGAGAGATTAGAAGGAATGCTTTCTCAGTCTGTGAGCAGCCAATATAACATGGCTGGAGTCCAGACAGAAGATTCAATCAGAGATTATGAAGATGGGATGGAGGTAGACACTACACCAACAGTTGCTGGACAGTTTGAGGATACAGATGTTGATCACTGAAGATGATTTATGCTGCTGTGGGATTCTGCTCATAACTAGGAAAGGACTAAAGAACTTGGTGCCTCTTCTACTGTGGAGTGGGTGTTGATGAAAGTCTTTTTCCTTCTCCAAAATTTACCTGAACCAGTTCTTTTTTTGAGACAGACTGTATACTGAGACAAAAAGTTGTCACCAGCAGAAGAAACTATGACCTTTATTAACAAAGGTGAATTAACTTAACCAAGAGGGTATTTGTAGTTTATCATCTACCCAAAACTTTTGTGTATAGGTATCCTCTGAGAAGGCCTATAGTTCCTGCTTTCACTATATGCATCTTCTATGGCCTATGTGGTGAGAATGCGCAGGTGCTTGAAGACATAGGTAGACTGGATGGGAAGGAAGGAGGCTGAATCTAAGATTTATCCTTTAGAGCCTAAGGATTCCCTTACCCCTTAAAAAGAAAGACAAAGAGATCTCAGAGAAATCCTGGCCACTGCTTGTTCTTCACAGGGATTAGGGTCTTTTTACTAATTTGGGATCCAGGTTAGCTCATTTAGGCATCTTTAGAGAGCCTCTTGGGAAATATCCTAGCCACATGAAATACCACTAATATGGATGCTTCTGATCAGCTTTTACTTCTTTCACCATGTTTCACCAGTCTGTTTTGTTATAACCTCTTAGGTTATAGCCTTTAATTTCTAACCTCTTAGGTCAGTTTCCATAACAAATGAAATTGGGATGAAGTCCTCACAGTACTTCAATGATAATTGTTTTGTCTTTGTAATACTTTAACAAATAAATCTAGGTTTTCTATAAAAAAAAAGGAACAGTGAGTTCTGCAAATGAATATAATAAGGACTGATACTGGTGCCTCTTGGTTCCTTTAATCTTCATGGCTTTAAGATACCCCATTAAGGACTGGCCTTATTCCTTAAATTAAAGCAGAGTATTCCTTTCTCAGGCAGTCTTGGTCTTAAAGGTGAAATCTGTGTTTTGGGTAACATGGATTTTGCCATTTGAAAGTCTCTGAGCTAGTCTAATAGCAACCTTAGAATCATCATAATCAACCTAGATTATTGAGCATTCGCCTCTGGAAGATAAATACTGGAGATAAATGGACCAACCTGGTAGGGGTGGTATGAAGGGATATAAAACATAATTAACAATACAGAACTGCGGACAGTGTGTCCAGTGAACAGTCCAAAAAATAGATATGATCAACAATTATAGCAAACAAACTATATAAAACAGAAATCAGGATATATGGTTTAATAAAGGGTTTTTTCCAACATGTGAGCCTATTTACAATAAGAATTCCTCAAAATAAAATCAAATAACTTTTCATGCTTTTTTGAATCATCTTTATTAAGAAGAATAAATCTCAGAAGACCAGGACCATGTAAAAAATCTGCAACATATGGTTTCCTGTACAGTGAGCTCTACAGTGAGTCTGGAGTTGTCCACAGGCTTTTTGGGTGGTTAGAGGAGGATGGTATTGAACTTGAAGGTAGAACTTGGTCTGACTTGGTCTGGAGCCAATTTTAAGGCCAAAAAGGATTTGTATGGGGTAGTGGTAGGAGATAAGTCCAGGAAAGGATGTGGAGGTGAGGTGTAGAGTATCCCAGACTGTGTTTTGTGGAACACTGTCAATCAGATGTTCCTAAGTTTTCATTGAAACAAGTGTTCTGTGATCAAATGCATCTTGACAACGTTAGTTTTTTTAAAAAAAGATTTTATTTTTAAGTAATCTCTACACCCAATATGGGACTCAAACTTACAATCCAGAGATGAAGAGCTGTAGACTTTATTGGCCGAGCCAGCCAGGGACCCTGAAAATGTTAGCTTTAAGAAAAAAGTTTCAGATCTCTAGGTCACATATTCGGACTCTTAGCTAGTGTGCATGTAAATGGGGAAGAGATGATAATAGTTAGCCTTTCTTTCTTTTCTGTTTCTAATGAAGCACCTATTAATATCCACAGAACATTGGCGTCCCTCAGCACACCGTTTAAGAACACATGGGCGGCAACTGATCTTATCTTAAAGGATGTGACAAGCCACAGAGTTTTTCTGCAAGAGGAAAAGCGATGTTACTGAGATTCATCTGATGTGGGTTTAAGATGGAATGAAAAAAGAGAACCTGAAAGCAAGAAGATGACTAGAGTAGTGGTTGACGGGGTAAGTTATGAGTGTCTAGATCTAGGCAGTGGGTGTCTGAGATGAAGGGAGAGTTCACATGCGGGAGTAACACATAGAGAGGATGTTCACGTTTCAGTGGATAATTGAATGGGACGGGTGAGGGCGAAGGGTGGGCCAAGTGGGATTCTGAGGTTTTCACATGTAGGGAAAATTTGAGACCATTGACAGAAATGGAGCCATGCACATAAAGAGAGTTAGTGAGCTGGAAAGGATGCTGAGGTCAGAAGTGAGCCTACTGGGCTGCATGTGGCTGGGCAGTTATGCACAACAGCTGCTGATGCAGCTGTAAAACCAGGAGCACTAGGGCAGGGCCAGACTGAAGGCTTGGAATTTTATTTTATTTTACTTTGTTTTCTATTCTAATTTTATTTGTGGAGCATGATTTTAACGGTTGATTGATCGACATTGTCATTCACTTCTAAATTCACTAAGCTGATTGCTGTGATTTGGATATATAACATCAAGCCTCTGAATGAGACTTGGAAATTTTTATAACCGGGTCTTGAATCTATGCAAACTTTATGGACAGTGTGGTACACTGGAAACAATACAGTGTCTGGAGTCAGAAAACCTGGTTTCTAGTTCTCTCTCTGCAACTAATTCTTTGCAGCTTTGGACAAATTATGTATCTTGCCTGGATACATATGCAATAAAAATGCCTATCTCAAAGGATTATTCCTTGTGAAGTTTGAATTAGATAATATTTGTGCATAAACTGTAAAGGGCCGTACCAATTTTAGTCGCTACTATGCCGTGATAGGTCAATGGAGAGAGGAACTTGAAATGTAAAGCTCAGATTCAGAGATCAATCCCAGAGTAAGTGTATAGTGGTAAAGACCACTATAGCTCATGTCAACACAAAGATCAGGGTCTAGGGGGTTGAGCTGGTGTGAGGAAGTCAAGTAGCACAAAAGTGAGCAAGTATTTTTCAGCAAGTTCTGATAGCAATTAGCAGAGATTGACTCATTGGGAATCTGAAGAGTGAGGGGCAGGCCACAGGATACTCCGCATGAGGTAAAAATCCAAATTGACAGGCCTGGGGTGGAAACCAACTCCTAAAGCATGGAATGCCAAGAGCAGAGCAGAAACAAAAGCAAGGCCGGTGGTCCCAAGCCACTAACAGCGAGAGAGCCTCAGAGTTGGAAGCAGAACGCACTTGAGGAGGTCCTTAAGGAAGGAAACGACAATGGTACTCAACACTGAACACTTGCTGTGTTCCAGGCACTATCATAAGCTCTTATACTCACTGAATCCTCTAACTCTCAAACAACACTATCGTTATTAGCATTTTGTAGTTAAGGAAACGGAAGTCCAGAGGAGCAAAGTGACTTGCCCCAGTTCGCACAGCCTGGAAGAAGCAGAGCCAGGATTTGCCCACAGTGTGACTGGCTTCAGAGTCTCAGCTCTTTACCTGTGTGCCATAACTGCTACTGTTAGAAGGGAGGGGGCAGGCAAGGGGTAGGGATCCCATTCCACTAAAGGGCACGTGACCGGTCCACCACACACTCCCAATGTTTTAGGAGTCTTACCGTTGACCTCCATACTTCAGATCTCTGTATTCTCCACACCCTTTATACCATTGGGTAGGTGTGTTCATGATCACTGGGAGTGTTAATTCTAGGACAGAAAATGGCTTGCTTTCCTTATTCTATTAGATTCTCTATTATGGAGGCAGCATGACATCGTGATGCCAGGTGGGCCTTGGGTTCAGCAAAGGCTGGATTTGAGGGCCTGGCTCCACTCCACTGTGACTGTGAGGCCTTGGTTTGTAAGGATTCTCTGAGCCCCAGTTTGTCATGTGTTGCTATAGGTAGCATTGCTCTAGGCTAGCAACACATACTTCATTCTTGTATAGGTTTGTGAATCACACCCTTTGAATTTGGTATGGACTTTTATTAGCTGTGTACCATTGGGGAAATGATTTTTTTTGCTGTTTCTCAGTTTCTCCATCTATAAAATAGGCAAAATAGCAACTATACCTGGACTAGAAAGCTGTTATGAGGATTGAATGGAATTTAACAGGATACGTGAGATGTGGTGAGTGTCCAACCAGTGTTCCTTTGTGCCAGTGTATAGGGTTATAGCAAGGACACAAAGGGATAGTTCCGTGAAGCAGTGAGTACAATGCAGGGCACAGATAAGTCACTAAATATCATGGATTAGTATTATTTTCTTACTCATCCTAATGTATTTACCACAGAGCAACAGCAATCCCCAGTCCACATTCTTTACCTTGCAGATCAACCCTCCGTGCTTATTCAGGGGCACGTATCTTAAATTTAGAAGGCCTTTAGATAGGTTCAAATCTAAAATTCACTCTCGTTACTGACTCCTAGATGCCTAGAGGAATTTTGTCTTAGAGCTAATGGCTGCAGGACAATCTCTTCTCACTTCCGTCTATAATCTCATCTGGATGGTTCTGCTGCCCTTTGCAGCTCTGTGAAGGCTTCTCAGAAGGCAGTCTTATTCCCCAGGAGGAGCTAGACAAGGGCATGGCTCTGGTGGCTTCGCTGTGCATGGCCAGCAGGTCAGACGCATCTCCCAGCTGTTGGCTGTATGAGTCCTTGTAAGTCTGTGTCATGAGTCTTACCACATATCCCACATCATCCTCAGGCTTCTGGCAGGAAAATACTCTTCTTTTATAGTTGAAGTTTTATTTTGATCAGTTAAAAAATAATTATCTAAGATTGAAAAAAGTATCAGTCCCCTACCCCACCCCTGCCTACCTCTGACTTCTCAATGTTGGCTCTTTTTTTTTTTTTTTTTTTTTAGATTTTATTTATTCATTTGACAGAGAGAGCACAAGCAAGGGGAGCAGCAGGCAGAGGGAGAAGCAGACTCCCTGCTGAGTAGGGAGACCAATGTGGGGCTTAATCCCAGGGCCCTGGGATCATGACCTCAGCCAAAGACAGATGTTTAGCCAACTGAGCCACCCAGGCACCCCTCAATGTCAACTCTTAATTATTTCTTCTGGCAGTGTACTTTAAAAAAATCTTAATCTATTTTTGGTTGATTTTTTTTTCCAATTTCACATATTATTTCTCAACTTCCCACTGTGGAAGATGGGCATTTGGTTTTCTTATAGTCCTTTCCAGTACAAACATGGGAGAGGAAAACACAAGTACTTCCTTTCATTATATAATAGTTACATCATGGTTTTGGTATAGGATGATTTTTGCAGTGTACCTTATTGTAATTATGTTAATATTATTCATGGATGAGCCATAGATTATACTGTTACTGCCAATTATTATATTTCCTTTCATGTAAAACCTTTGTTTCCCCTTGAGTCAATAATTACATCATCTTTTGATTCGCTCAGCTTTCTGTGTAGCTATCACTATTTCTTCCTGGAACATGGAACCAAAAGTTTGATTCATGGAGTGCATTTGAACAAATCAGGAATGTGTCAGTTTGCCAGGTGTCGTGGAGACGTCTCTCCTGGAGCTCAAAACTCCTGCTCCAAGATGGACTAGTTGGTCTTTGCTCACTTCACAGCTGTCCTCCTGGCATCTTTCTTTAGCACCATGTTGAGCGTGACTTTCATTTTCTATTGGATCCCTGTTCCCTGGATGCTGGATCATTCTCTCTGTCTCCCTTCTTTATTCTCTAATTGGTTGGCAAATATTCCCCTACAAACTTACTTTAAAAAGTCATTGAAGCCTTTAATGTCTCTTAATGTTCTTATCTGTCCAAAGAGTGGATTACTATTTTGGGTAGGTATAAAATTTTGTGCTGAAAAATCTTATTCCTTAGCATTGTGAAATTTCATTCCATTGTTGCTGGCTGCCGGTGTTGCTTTGGAGAAGTATGATCTTATTTTGATCATTAGCTCTTTTCATATAACCTATTTTTCTTTTCTTTCTGAAAACACTTGGTATTTTCTCTTCTTCCAGAGTAACTTAAAACATGACAACAGTGGCATGGTAGGGCCATTTTTAGAATGGATCATGAGGACTTTGGTGAGTCCATTCAATATTGAAACTCAAGGTCTTCATTCAGGGAAATATTTATTGATTATGTTTTGGATAATGTTGTTCCCTCCATTTTCTTTGTTCTTTTTTTTTTTTTTTTTGAACTCCTGATTCTGGAATATTCTCTTGTTCCAGAATCTTCTGGACTGCTCTCTTGTTCTTTCTTTTTTTAAGTATGTATTTTCTCTAGTTTTTCCTCTATTTTTGCTTTACTTGTGGGAGATTTTCTTGACTGTCTTCAGATTCTTTCATTGCATTTTTCATTTCTGCTGTCAAATATCTGATTTTATTTATTAAAATTTTTTATATTTTTAAAGATTTTATATATTTATTCATGAGAGACACAGAGAGAGGCAGAGACATAGGTAGGGGGAGACGCAGGCTCCCTATGGGGAGCCTGATGTAGGACTTGATCCCAGGACTCTGGGATCACTACCTGAGCCAAAGGCAGACACTCAACCACTGAGCCACCCAGGCATCCCAAATATTTGATTTTAAAGAACATTTTATTCTCTGGTGTTCCTTTTTTTTTGGTCTGTGATATAATGTTCTATTTGTTCTTATTTGATAGATGTAATATCTTTCCTAATTCCTCTGAGGAAATATAAACTTTGTAATATCTCTTATGTATATTTTATAATATCTTCTTTGGGGGTAATATATTTCTTTTCTTCCTCTGAGATTTCTTTTTGTGTGTATATTTTCTCTGATAGTAGAGGTTTTTAAAATGACAGGTGCTTCCTAACTTTTTTTTCATAATATCAATAAAAACTATCTAGAATCACAGTATGTATAGACAAAGCTTATTGATTGGTGGGAGTCAGTAATTGAGTGAGGCCTCAGTTTCTTCAATGTGGGACCTCTACATGTCGGGATCTGTAAGTCTGTTCTGCTGACTTCTCAGGGTACTCAGGATGAATTCCCTAATCTCTAGCTGGTAGGGCATAAGCCTGGCTGCCAGCACCCTGGGAATCTGATGAGGAAGGTGAGCTGGGAGTGAGATGAGAAATAAACCTCACTCAGTGCCTATTTTCAGCATACCAGCCCTGTTCTGGGATATGTATGGTGTCCTTGGATACAGAACTCTGCCAATTGAACCTCTCCTATCTTCTTCTACCCCTTAGGTGGAATAGGGGCAGCTCATTGACTGTAGGGATCTGATTGCTTCTGTGAAGACTTTTAAGCCAACCCTCAAAACTCAATCTTTCTAATTCCAGAGATGTCCTAATAATCTGAAGTATAAATCTGGGCTTCAGGGCTACTGTATTTGCAGCTTAGGTTTCTGTTTCCTTGGTCTGCTAAGTTGGTTACAGGTCTATTTATTTTGAAGAAGTCAAAAATTTTGTTACTGTCATCATCATTCCATTTTTTTTATATTTTTTATTTATTTATGATAGTCACACAGAGAGAGAGAGAGAGAAGCAGAGACATAGGCAGAGGGTGAAGCAGGCTCCATCCACCGGGAGCCCGGTGGGATTCGATCCCGGGTCTCCAGGATCACGCCCCGGGCCAAAGGCAGGCGCCAAACCACTGCGCCACCCAGGGATCCCATCATTCCCATTTTTTAAAAAGGTTTTATTTATTTATTTGAGAGAGAAAGAGAGAGAGAGAGAACGGACAAGCAGGGAGAATGGCAGAGGGAGAGGGACAAGCAAGCAAGCTCCCTGCTGAGCAGGGACTCCCCCCCCCCCCCCCCCCCCCCCCCCGCTCAGTGTAGGGCTCTATTCTAGGACCCCAGGATCATGACCTGAACTCAAGGCAGATGCTTAACTGACTGAGCCACCCAGGCACCCTCCATTTCACTTTCTTTTCAATGGAGAGGAACAATGCAGAAAGCAGCTAAGCTTGAAGATTTATATGTTTTACGTCCCTTACTTGTCATTTTAGAGAGGTTTGAGGGGAAGCAGAAGTGAACTCCTATGGTAAATGGAAGAGTCTTGAGAGGTACTTCTTCACCATCTTCTGCAATGCATGTGTAGTTACCAAGTACAGAAGTTTTTTTTTTCTTCTTTTCATATATTTTACTTCCTGACAATGGCCGAATTTGCTTTAGCATTTAACTCTCCCATAGTTCCCCTAACCACAGATCCTGTCCTTTCCTACTCAAGGGGTGGGTGTGTGACCCATGCTGAACTACTTTGATTCTTACTCCTCGGGATTTAAACCTTCAGAAGATGTAACACAAGGCTGAAGATAATTGGCATTCATTCATCCTATCCATGGTATCCTAACTAGATCCCTTTATCTATTAAATAATTCCTGATCTTCTTGCCTTCTAGACTCCAAAAACTGCCTTCACTCCTGTTGATTTCAGATGTGATTCTATGGGCTTCCAGTCAATTCTATTAGCTTCTGATAATATCTCACCCAATTTCACTCTTGATTTGGTGTTTAGTTTGAGACTGTGTAATAGTTGTCTACCTTTGATATGGTAAGAAATTACCTCATTATTCAACCCTACACATTCAGAGCTCACTAAATTCCCTCTAAATTCTTGCAAACTGATTAGTTCTTTCCTCAGTTCAGCTCTTTCAGGCAGTACCTTAACAACGTAGCTAGTAGCAGTCAGCTCATCTTTCAACATTCCATTCTTCTTTAAATCTCTTTGCCAAATGCTATAATTTCATCAGCTACAGTTTCTGCCTTACAAGTTACCACAGGCAACATATATGCTAAGTGTTTTGCCTCGATATAATAATGCCGCAAGTTTTTTTCCAGCTTCTGCTAACAGTCCCCTTGTAGCCCAAAGCCAATATTGCATATTTCAGTTGATTACTATGTTATGACAGTGCCCTACAATTCTGTACCAATTTGTGTTCTAGTTGGCTATTGCTGTGTAACAACAAACCACAGATCTCAATGTCCTATGACGAGATTATTCTTTCTCCGTTGAATTCCCTTTACATATCTGTGGAAAAATATGTTGATATTTATGTGTAAGTCTATACCTGGATTCTACTTTTTTACATTGATTTATGTGTCTATGCTTTCACCAATGCTATGCTGTCTTAAGTCTTGAAATGAAGTAGTTTAGTCCTCCAAGTTTGTCTTTTTCAAAATTGTTCCAGCTCTTGCAGTTCCTTTGATTTTTCCCCTGGGGAGTTTGGAATCAGCCTCTCAATTTCTACAAGAAATTACTGCTATGATATTAAGATTGCATTGAATGTATAGAACAATTGAGGCAGAGTTGACATCATAGCAACACTGAGACTTTCAACTCATGAACAAGATATATCTTAGATTTTTTTGAGGTCTTTCACTTCTTCCATCAGTGTTTTGGAATTTTCAGTACACAGATCATAAATACATTTTGTTAAAATTTTAGTCCTAAAATACACCAAAATATTTTGTATTTTTTTTGGTTCTATTATAATGATACTACTTGAAGTTTTCCAATTTCTGTTGGTAATATAAACAATATATACAGAAACACAACTGATTTTGACAATTGAACATATGTTGGCCTTCTATCTTTCATTGAACTTACTTTTCAGTTATAATTCTCATGGACTGGAATTTTCTAAATACATATCTGTGAAGAGAAACATTTTTATTTCTTTCATTCCAATCAGTATGTCATTATGTCTTTCATTTCTATGTCTTCCCTTACTGCAATGAATAGAACTTCCAATATTATGACCCATAAGAGTCAAAACATTCCTTTCACCATTAACTATGATGTTAGCAGGCCATTTCGTAGATGTTCTTCCTTAGTTTGAGGCAATGCCCTTCCATTATCAACTTCTTAAGAGTTTTTGTTATGAATAGATGCTGGATTTTGTCAAATTATTTTCTGCATCTTTAGGAATAAGCATATCAGTTTTTTTCTTCTTTTGTCTACTAATGTGATTGATGAATTAATTTGATTAGCTTTTGAATGTTTTAACTATCCTTGCATGCCAAGATAAATCTTTTTTTAATTATAAATTTATTTTTTATTGGTGTTCAATTTGCCAACATATAGAATAACACCCAGTGCTCATCCTATCAAGTGCCCACCTCAGTGCCCGTCACCCAGTCACCCCCACCCCCCGCCCACCTCCCCTTCCACCACCCCTAGTTCATTTCCCAGAGTTAGGTGTCTCTCATGTTCTGTCTCCCTTTCTGATATTTCCCACTCATTTTTTCTCCTTTCCCCTTTATTCCCTTTCACTATTTTTTATATTCCCCAAATGAATGAGACCATAGAATGTTTGTCCTTCTCCGACTGACTTATTTCACTCAGCATAATACCCTCCAGTTCCATCCACATCGAAGCAAATGGTGGGTATTTGTTGTTTGCCAAGATAAATCTTATTTGGCCATGATGTTTTACCATTTTTACATATTGTTGGATTGCAATTGCTACTATTTTATTAAAGATTTTCATATCTAGGCTGATGAAGGATATTTGATCTGTAGTTTTATTTTAATGTCTTTGTTTTTAATGTAAGGTAATACTGGTCTCATAAAATAATCTTGGTAGTGTTCCCTCCTCTTTTATTTTCTGGAAAAATTTGAATAGAATTGATATTGTTTTTCTGAAATGTTTGAAAAAACTTGCCAGTGCAGCCATCTAGCCTGGAGGTTTTTTTCTTGGAAGGTTTTTAATCACAAATTAAAAATTAATTTTTAAAAAAGAATATAAGATTCTTTAAGAAGTCTGTTTCCTCTTCAGTGAGTTTTACTAGTATTTCTTTCAAAGAACATGTCTGTTTAATCTTTATGAGTATAAATATCTTTAGGCTCTTCAATGAGCCTCCTTTATTCCTAAAATTGGTAATTTGTCTTTTCTTATCATGGCCAGTATAGCTGGTCAGGTATTAATTTACTGATGTTTTTCAAAGGACTAGCTCTTTATTTTATTGATTCTTTCTCTCTCTTTTATTGCTTTTCCATTTTATTGTTTCTTGCTGTTATTTTATTATCTCCTGAGGATTCTGGATCAATTTCCAAGAATTAACATTCTAGGTCATTAAGTTTTAAACTTTAAAAAAATTATGACTTACCATAAATATATTTTACATCATAGTCTACTAGGTGCACAAAAGCCCAGATATATATAATTAAACTTTCGCGAAATAACTTACCTGTACTACAAGTGATACATTTCATCCTCCCTGCCACCCCAACTCAATTCCATTCTGTTCCAGCCTGGCTATAGTCTCATGTGTTAAAAAGTTATTCACAACTTGATAAACTGTATTTACTGCCTACTAATGGTTAGTGATATGCAGTTAGATAAACATTGCTGCAGATAATTCTGATAACAGATCATTTTTTACATCATTTTAAAAAATCCTCTAGTATTTCTTGATCTATATCAGTGATAAAAATGAAAAACAAAAAAAAATGAAAAAACAAGAAAAGGCACATTATCTAGTCCTACAGCATATCCCTAAAATATCTTACCAGGTTGAAACAGATCATTAATGAGCATAGTTTGCATGTGATGGTTTGTTCATTCATTCAACAAATACTGAACCAGGTATCAATTTAGGCACTGTGGATGCAGCAGTGCATAGAACAAATAAAGTCCTTTACCTATAAAATTTCCATTTCAGTAGGTGAAAATAGTCAACAAATAAAATATACAAATAAGTTTTTCAAGTGAGGATAAGCACAATCATGAACACTAAAACAAGACGCAGAAAAAAGACATGGAAGCCATGTGATTGTTTGGGATGGCCAGTGATTATTTTCCTTAAAAGATAATATTTAAGCAAAGAACTGAAGAAATGAGAAAAAGCTGGGAAAAGAGCACTCCAAACAGAGAAAAGGGCAAGTGCAAATGCCCTGGGGCCAGAATCACAGCTAGAACTGGAGAGGAGCACATGGAGGCAGGGCAATGGTAGAGACAGGAGCAAAGGTAGCAGTGTCCAGGCTGGGGCCCACTTTATAGGGCATGATGTGACTGGATTTTAGTCTAAGAAAGGGGAAGCTATTTGAAGTACTTTTGCAGCTGAGTTATAAGATCTGACTTACACTGTGAAAGACTCAATCAGATGGCTGTGGGGAGAATAGAACATAGAGGGGTAAGATAAGACAAAAGAAGGTATTGGGAAATTCCAGGCAAAAGGTTATGATGACTGGCATTAGGAAGGTAGCAAGAAGGTGGAGAGAGAAATTGAATTGTTTGTGTACAAGATAAAGCCAACCAAACCTGCTGATAATTGTATGAGGGCATGAAAGAAGGGAAGAACCCAATCCTCATTCTACATCATCACATTTTATGTGTATTTATGGAACTTGCTACCATTTATAATTATATTGTATATTTTTTTCTTACATGTTTATTGTCTTAACTTCCTTCCCCCTACTCACATGCACTTGCGCACTCTCTCTCTCTCTCAAATAAATTTAACTTCTAGAGCAGACACTCCATAAGATCATAGACTGTCTGTCTGGTTGACATACTCCAGTACCCCAAAGAGTACCTGGCACATACAGATGCCCAATAAATACTTGCTTCTATGAATGAATAAGAAGAAAGGAATTTGGCCTTTATATGAATCCTCAGTATATTTCTGCCCTTCAAGTCTCTAATTCCACTTCTAGGAATCTATTTTGAGGAAATTTTCCCAAATGCAAAACTTATCTCCATAGACCTTCATCAAAGCAATGGATTCTAATAGTGGAAAATTAAACACATGCTAGCTGTTCAATAAGAGGAGAATTTGGGACCCTTCCTAAAAGGTTCAAGGAAGACTTTGCCTACTTTCAGAACAGGATGGCCATTGGTAGAAAATAGCTCCTTGCCTGGGCATCAGCACCCAGAGCCCTGTAGACTCGTGGGCACAGAATTATGCCAGCTAGTTGTTAGTTCACTTCATATCATGCATTCTAATTATAACTATTAAAATCTCAAGGGTTTAATTTAAAAAGTTTTACAGCAGGCTTTGAACCAGTTCCTGGGGCCTCATTATTGTCAGCTTTCTTCACTCTGGGCCTGTGTGGAGGGAGTTAAGGGAAAGGATAGAGGTAACCAAGGGAGAAGGAGGGGAGAGAAGGATAAATGATAGAAAAACTCAAGGGAAAGTGGGAGCAGAACTTTAATTAAAACCCAGCTGGGCAATTTGCAGCAGTGAGTTAAACCCTGAGAAGGACGGGCTAGCCTAGCCTTAGGAAGTGCTGTGGGAATATGGGTGTGCTGGGCCCCTAACATTTCAATAGGTGTACAGTTCTCCTGGCAGGTCCTCAGCACCTTCCTGTGGGAACTCATGCTTCTGTGAGCAAATGTGAACACAGTGGCATTTACAATTTTACTAATTAATAAAACCTACATTTATTCTGCTGAGTGCTGGGAAAAATACATGAGATAAAACCCCATTTTTTTCTCACTAATGAAACATTTTTTTAAACGTGCATAATGGAGCTCTGAGTCCTCATACCCAATTTTAAGTGTATTTATTCCCAGATCAGAGAGTTCCTGAGCTAAAGGGTACTCAGCTACTTTGCCTCTTCATTTTACAAAGAAGGAAAATGATGCCAGAGAGTACTTTAAGGTCATAGAAAAAGGAAGAGAATCCCTTATTTCTTGACCCTATTTCAGCTTTCTCTTCATGATTCTTTACTGTTTTATCATTTTTTCCTGGATTTGCTTATTTGACAAATACTAACTGAAAATCTATGTGCACTGCACTGGTTAGCCATTGAGGAAAGTGGCACACAAAGGTGAAACAAAAATGAATTCTATTTTCTTGGATGTATGCTTGAGATGTCAGTATTCTTATACTCATTCATTCAGTCTTTTTCCTCTGCCTGACTCTAAGACCAACCTTGGGTGACCAAGATTTGGATCCTTGTGAGCCAAATGAGACCCAGTGCAAAGGAGAAACCATGAGTACGATTTGGGCTTGCGGAGATTCCAAGACTTAGATGAATCGTTGGAGGAAGAAGCTTTCGGGTTGGCTAGAGGATGGTAAGTTAGGAGCATCTTAGTGCAGCCCTCGGGGATCTTCATTGGAAAGCAGTAGGAAAGAAAGCCTTGGCTAACTCCCAGAGGAAAGGAATTTATAGGAAATAATTTGGACAGTTCTCATAATTAATGCCATGTATGGAGATCCAGGAGCTAGATGACCAGAAGGGCAGCACATTTTATACCTCAGGAAGTTTGGTTAGGATGCAGCTGCTGTGGCCACTAGCCACTGGATGCTACCAAAGGAATTAATTCCATACTTTTATGCTCCCCTGACGTCATCTGTTTGGTATGCAGTGTCCCAGTGGGTAACACGGACTACTCTAGTTTCAGGGTTGAGAGGAAAAAATATATGTATTTGGCATTTTTACCTACTGTGCTGGGAGGAGGACCCTAAACAGAACCAGGGTCCAAATGCTGAGCACTCAGAATGAAACAAAACAAAACCCCCAAATGACTAAAAATCCCCTATGTCTGTTTAAAATTAAACAGAACTGAATGAGTTGAAAAAAAATAGGCAATCTGTATGAATCTGGTCAGATTTCTACTTTTTCATCTGTAGAAGGAATTAGTAAGTCTTCTCTCAATATAGTTTTATCCTAGATACCCCAGGATCTATTAAGAAGTAAGATGCTAATATTAGAGGGAAAATCCCCAGATATCTTATTGTTATGAAAATCATCTGAGCTAATTATATATCTTTGAAAGAAAAAGTATCTTTTACACATTAGTCTCTTAAACATCAAGCATATAACAAATTTCAAGTCCAGTCAAGATGAATATCAGTGTTGCTGAGCTATGGATCATGATCTATCTAATCTCTTTCTTTTATTTGAAAACTACTTCATAATTTCACACCTCCATTAGTAAAACTAAATGAATTTACTTCCCCACCCCTTTCAAACACAATTTTAAACACAGAATTTCTCCCTCCATCCTGAATTAGTCACATCTTCATACAAATATTCTCTAATATTTCATTATCTTAAGAAAACAAACTCTTTAGATACATGAAAAGATGCTCCACGTCACTAATCATCAGGGAAATGCAAATCAAAATCACAGTGAGATGTCACCTTATACTTATCAAAATGGCTAAAATAAAAAAAAAGATAAGAAATAACAAGTGTTGATGAGGATGTGAAGAAAAAGGGAACACTTGTGCGCTATTGATAGGAACATAAATTGGTGCAGACACTGTAGAAAACAGAATGGAGTTTTCTGCAAAAAATAAAAAATGGAAATACCATATGATCCATTAATTTTCCTACTGGGTATTTACCCAAAGAAAACAAAAATACTAATTTGAAAAGATATATGCGCCCCTATGTTTACTGTAGCATTATTTACAATGGCCAAGATATGGAAGCAATCTGTGTCCACTGACAGACGAATGAATTAGGAGGATGTGACATAGAGTATTATATATAGTGAAATATTACTCAGCTATAAAAAGGATGATATTTTTGCCATTTGCAACAAGGATAGACCTCGAGGGTATAATGCTAAAATAAATCAGACTGAGAAAGACTACATGCTTTCATTCACATGTGGAACCCAAAAATCCAAACAAATAAATAAATAAAAAGCAGAATCAAACCTACAAATACAGAGAACAAACTGATGGTGCCCAGAGGGAAGGGGGTGGGGGGAGGGGCAAGGAAGTGAAGGGCTGAATTGGGTGAAGGGGAGCAGGAGGTACAGGCTTCTAGTTAAGGAAGTCACTGGAATAAAAGGCACAGCATAAGGAGTATAGCCAGTGATATTGTAATAGTGTTGTATGGTGACAGGTGATGGCTACACTTGTGAGCACAGCATAGGGTACAGAGAAGTTGAATCACCATGTTGTACACCTAAAACTAATGAAACATCATGTACCAACCATACTAAAACCCAAAACAAATCAAAAGAACTCTTCCCTGAGTTTTTTATCCCTCCAGTTGTCACCTCTTTTTTTGTTTCCTTACCAAGAAAAATTTATCAAGAGCATTTTAAATACAGGTTATCTCAAATTTCTCCCCTCCCATTCCCTCAACATACCTCAGTTGGATTTCTGACTCAGACACCACCTCCCTTGACAAGATCATCTCCACAAGGACTGATCCCAAGGTCACATCTTTTTATCCTCCTTTTACACAACTTTTCCTTGAGTAGTCAATAACCTATGACTCTGGATATCTCCCTCTTCCTCTGCTTTAAAAAATATTTTCTTTCCAATAGTTCTGTGATACTGTAAGTAGTTTGAGCTTTTATCCTACCAGGCTAGTCCTTCTCAATCTCATTTGGTTGCCTCAAAATGTTGGCTGGTAGCATTCTCAATGTCTTTCTTTTTTTTTTTTTTTTTAATTTTTTAACTGGAGTTCAATTTGCCAACATTTAGCATAACACCCAGTGCTCATCCCGCCAAGTGCCCCCCTCAGTGCCCATCACCCAGTCACCCCAACCCCCCCCCCACCTGCCCTTCCAGTACCCCTTGTTCAATTCCCAGAGTTAGGAGTCTCTCATGTTTTGTCATCCTCACTGATATTTTCACTCATTTTCTCTCCTTTCCCTTTATTCCTTTTCACTAATTTTTATATTCCCCAAATGAACGAGACCATATAATGCTTGTCCTTTTCCAATGGACTTATTTTTGAACTTGGCCACAGCAACTTCTTGCAAGATACATCCATGAAGGCAAGAGAAACAAAAGCAAAAATGAATTATTGGGACTTCATCAAGATAAAAAGCTTCTGCACAGCCAAAGAAACAGTCAACAAAACTAAAAGACAACCTACAGAATGGGAGAAGGTATTTGCAAATGACGTATCAGATAAAGGGCTAGTGTCCAAGATTTCTGAAGAACTTATCGAACTCAACAGCAAAGAAACAAACCATCCAATCATGAAATGGGCAAAAGACATGAACAGAAATGTCACAGAGGAAGACATAGACGTGGCCAACACACACATGAGACAATGCTCTGCATCACTGGCCATCAGTGAAACACAACTCAAAACCACAATGAGATCCCACCTCACACCAGTGAGAATGGGGAACATTAACAAGACAGGAAACCACAAATGTTGGAGAGGATGTGGAGAAAGGGGGACCCTCCTGCACTGCTGGTGGGAATGTGAACTGGTGCAACCACTCTGGAAAACTGTGTGGAGGTTCCTCAAAGAGTTAAAAATAGACCTGCCCTACGACCCAGCAATTGCACTGCTGGGGATTTACCCCAAAGATAAAGATGCAGTGAAACGCCGGGACACCTGCACCCCGATGTTTACAGCAGCAATGTCCACAGCAGCCACACTGTGGAAGGAGCCTCAGTGTCCATTGACAGAGGAATGGATAAAGAAGATGTGGTCTATGTGTACAATGGAATATTCCTCAGCCATTAGAAACGACAAATACTCTCAATGTTTTTCTTAAGGAATTCAGTGTGGTCTAAAACTTTGAATACCATCTATATTCTGATTTCTAATTTATTTTTATTTCAGACCTGACCTCTTGCCAGAAGTCTAGACTCATCTATCAAACTGCCTATTTGATATTTTCTCTTAATCCCTTACTCTCATTTCCCACTGTATCAGTTAAGGTTCTGAAAAACACTGAGGACTCAGGCCAGGGGCCCAGGTATCATGCTTGGGCTCTCTTTGCGTGTCCCTGCCACATCTGATTCATCAGCTAAGTCTGTTAGGTCCACCACCAAAATACAGAGGGTTGTGCTTTCTTGCTTTCTGAAAATAATGACTATTTTGTTTTTTCTTTTCCAGTTTGTCTATTTTTCTTGTCTTCAGGGATTAGTAAGGACCTCCAGGGATATGCTGAAGGTAGTGCCAAAAGTGAATATTCTTCTTATGTTCTTGAATTTAATGTGAACTCTTCTAACTTTTCACTACTGAATATAGTGCTTTGTCAGGGGTTTCTGGTAGATATACTATTTGTTATAGGAAGTTTCTTTCTACTTTACTGTGCTGCAAATGTTTAATCTTGATTGGGTCTTGGATTTTTCAAGTTATTTTCTGTCACAATCATGAAGTTTTTCTTTTATGATCTGTGAAGTCAGTGAACATGTTAGTTGTACTAGAATTGCAGCATTCTGCATTCTTGAGATTTATCTGTTCCCCCAATCTACTTCCTCTAGACTTGGAGAATTTCCATGGCTACTCCTGCTCTGTAAAACACCTTGTACTGGCCAGGTTCTTGGTTATCTTCTACCATGTGATACCATCTTCCTGGGTCTTTCACAGGGAGCTAGCCTTCTGGCTTTCCAATAATGTGTTGGTGTTTTAGAAAAGATCTTGTCTTTATAGTAATTTAGAGCCAGAATTTCAGAGAGGCTAGAGCCTGGGCTTAGCGGGCCATCTTGAGGACAGACAGGGAAGGACTGGGGTTATTTTGGTTGATCCTGTAAAGAGACTTGGGAATCATCCTGATTTAGAGGAGTGCCTTTGATCCAGAATTTAGTGACATATAGCAGGACCAAAAGAACTGACAATTTAGAAAAAAGAAGAGCCTCTCCACAAGTAATGTTGGTTGAAGTTCAAGTGAAGAAAAACAGGTGTTGGAAGAGCTAAAGACAGAAAAGACAAACATAAAAATGTCAAGGCCTAAGGAATTTAATTAAAAGCTGATTATTTCTGAGTGCCTGGGTGGCTCATTCGATTAAACATCTGATTCTTGGTTTCCACTCAGGTCATGATCTCGGGATCATGGATTGAGCCCTGCGAGGGGCTCTTTGCTGGGCTCGGAATCCGCTTGGGATTCTCTCTCTCCCTCTGCCTCTCCTTCTGCTCTCACATATGCTCTCTCTCTCTCTCTGTAAAATAAATGAAAATTTTTCTTGAAAGGCTGATTATTTCTCTTGAAGGTTTCCATCATCATCCTCTACAAAATTTTTCCTGAAAACATTCTTATCAGTACTGAATCTTGAATATATAAAAGGGGTAGGAGAGGAAACCAGTGGAAAGTTAACTTCTCATCTAATCTGGCCACCAATATGACCAGTATTTATGAAGTAAGGAGGTAGAAAAAAATAGAAGAAAGACTAACGTCCTATTGCAGCTTCTTTCTAGAGGATGGAAGAATGTCTTTGAATTTCATTAAATATCATAGGCCTGTATAGGATATTAAGAAACTCAGTCTTGTTTAGCTTTATCTAGTCCACAAATACCTTTTGGTGTGTCAGGCAGGCCCTGTGCTAGGAGTTGGAGGTAAAGCTCTGAGGAATGCAGACATCAACCCCACCTTCATGAAATGTACAGTCCAGTTAGGGAAGAGAACATCAAACAAACATTACTGCAAATGTGATGAGAAGTAGGAAAGGAATACCTGCAGGGTATGCTTGCAGGTAACTGTGCATAACAAGGACACAGTAGAGTTTGCTCTAAGAAATGGTTTTTCAAATGAGACCTACAAGGGGAGATAGAACCATTGGTCAGCCTCTGACCAGATTCCTGTCTTTCCAAAGCAGGAGAAAAACAAATTCTTTGCCTGACTGATGATTCTCTCTATCCAAGTCAACCTTTAAAATCATGAGTGTATGGTTTCAGAATCATGGAATTCTAGAGTGGAGTCCTTGGTGATCATTGGCTAGCCTTACCGTCAGTGGAAAACTGGCTTGTGATTTCACCGTCCTGACTCATGTGTAGTGATGTCCATCCACTGTGAGTAGAGGGAAGAGAAGTGACATGAGAGCAAATCCTCAGTGAGAGAAGACAGGAGTCATACTGCTCTATCGGCAAACTGGAGGAAAGGGAAAATATTTCAGTTGGACTTTTATGATGACAAGTGACTGGAACTCAGCTCACACTGGTAGATGCAAAGGAAGCAACTGATTGGTTTAGAAGACAAAAAAGTATGGGAGTTTATGTGGACTTTGAAGACACTACAGGCCCTAGACTTCGAAGCAATATCCTTAGGGACCCTGCAGAATCACAGCCTGACAAGTGAAAGTAGAGCACCACTGTCATTCTTCATTATTGCTCAGCTGTGATCTGT
This sequence comes from Canis aureus, assembly GCF_053574225.1. NCBI lineage: Eukaryota > Metazoa > Chordata > Mammalia > Carnivora > Canidae > Canis > Canis aureus. The sequence continues at coordinate 62,333,940 of NC_135625.1, forward strand.
CTGTGTCATTAGGAGATATCTCATACTAACTATAGCCAAGCATTTGCTGAATATCTACAGGGTACCAGGTGTGGTGCTGCGGGTCACAGAGATGGAAAAAGAGAAGACTCTGTACTGCCTGATAAAGAGAGATCACTGCTTAAACAAGCAACTTAGGACGTGGTGTCATTAGGACACAAAAGTAACATGGGAGAGCAAGTAAATAATATCTTAAAGGAACATATTCAGGGAAGGCTTCTTGGAGAAGGAGACAAATGAGCTCATCTTGAAAAGTGAGCGGGAGTTTTCCTGATGTATAAAGAAGGCAAAGCTGTTTCAGGGAGAAGGAACAGTATCTGTAAACATACAGAAATGTGAACCTTGGTGATGTGTTCTGAAGACTAGAAACAATTTGGAATTGCTGGAAAATAAGAGGGTGGAAAGTGGAACTCAAGGCAGGAAGATAAGGGACAGCCAGAAAATTAAGAGTCTGGCATTCTCCCTGAAGGCAACGAGGAGTCACTGAGGGCCTTTTAGCTGAAATATGCAGTTTTTTTTGGCAGGAGTTTGGAAGACAGATCAGTTGGGATCATGCCTACTAGTAGGGAACCCCATGAAGAGGCTATTGGAATAGTTCAGATGAGAGAGGCCAGGGACTCGAGTTTTGACCATGATGCAGGAAATGGAAGGCGAGGAGTCAGAGTGGTGGTGACCTGGCCCTGCACAGGAGGAGTCTCAGCCCAGAATGATGGAAATCTAGACAGAGAGCAACAAAGGAAGTCTGCCCCCGGGGGCTTTGAATTGAACTTGCCTGTCAGGCTTCTGGCGAGGACTGGGACTCTTTCCGGTTGATGTTCAGACAGATTCCTTACTGCCAGGCGAAATGGTACAGTCCTAAATGACCTTGCTGCCTGAAGTAATCTCAGACTCTTTGGAATTGTGAAGGCAGTAAATATCCAGAGACAGTGCGCTGTAAGATAAAACACATGGGGATCAAGAGTCAGAACACTGAACTTGAATTCTAGCTCTGTCCCTTTTTGGTTGGTTAAAGGGCCGATGGCAAACTACTTGTGCCCTTAACCTTCAGTCCATGCACCTGTAAAATGAGAATTGTATTTTCCACATCTGGCAAGGATTACATGGCAAAATGGAAAGGAATTATTTCAAAATGCTATAAAACACTGTGCGCATATTATTTATTTCATAGTGAAACCAGAGTTTGGGATTTGAGTAGGAAGATACCATTTTGAGAAAGTCACTATCAGATCACTCTCCCCAAAATATGTCCTTGTGATGCCTTGTATAGTGAGGTGAAGTCATCATCTTCTGAGCTATAAAGATAACTCAGGAGAAAATATTGATCTTGTATTGGCAAAGCTGAGAGTCTACCTTAAGATTTCTGGCCAGAGCTGTGTTATTACGGTTTATTTTCATAATGACTCTACCCACTTTCATTTATTTCCACAAACTTTGGAGGTAGAGGGGAGGAGCAGAACATGTATCATTAGCCATTTTAGACACTTAAAACCTGGACCACAGAGACACCACCATGTAGCCCAGTCTCCTTCATCCAGGGAAGGTGGTACGTCCATGGCTGGTGTGGGTGATAAAGGAGTTGTGTGGCTCCTGAGGTCATCAGGACCTTGGTTGGGGAGGGGATCTAGTGGTCCCCATCCCCACCCATTTCTGCTCAATACCTGAAGGTATGTTTCCAGGGCTATCCACACTTTCCAGTCATGCAGGGAGCTTTCTTATTCACTTGGATTTTGATCCTCACCTCTTGCCTTAGGTCTCAGAGCAGAGGGGGCCTGAGCCAGGAATGTTCAGGATCATCTCATGCACATAGACAGGCCAGAGGTTGCACATGGCCTCAGTGGTTTGGGGACAGATAGCCCATCCATTCACCATTGGTTATAGTCCGTTTATGGAAGGGAACCCAAATGCCTTTGGACCTTGTGATCCCCTCATCAAGAAACATGGGCACTGACTGTATATGGCACATGATGGGATGTCCTGAAAGCATCCAACATGAAGAAAACAATAGAAAAGAAGAGATGATGTGATGTCCAATATTCTTTGTAGATTATATCTCCCACAGCATCCTGGGAGACCTTAAAACATTTTGAGTGATCTCAGATTAATCAGAGAAGCATTTTACTTTATCTCCCAAGTTTATTTGTAGTCTAACTGGTCTCCTTCCAAGTTCCTTAGGGTTTATACTCTCATCCCCACTTGACCCTGAAATATACACAAAAGAAAGAGAACCAGATTCCAGGAAAATCAGAAACAGAAAACAGACCAACAACAAGGAAACTTCCCTCATGTACTTTGGGTACCTGGAGGCTCTGATTCAAACACACATTTATGTCCTTGATCAGTACAAGCAAACCTAACTATATCCTCTCAGTGTTACCATAAGCTCCAGGCACACAACCGTAGTTCCATACACAAGGAAGGAAGCTCAGTAACACCTCTCTCCTCCATGCCTGGATCGTTCACATTCCAGAAACAGCCAGAGAAGCTCACCTGCTCATTTTGTGACTATAGCTCAGGTCTAGTGTGAAAGAGAAGAGTCATCTATGTAGAAGTGGTGAGAGGATGGTCTGGAGATGCTATATATAGGGAAGAAGGTGTGATTGCATTTTGGAATATCCTGCTTCCTGCATCCTTTTGTGAGAGTGGTTCCTGGCTGGACGACTTCCCTGAACACCTGAGTGACACTCAAGTGGTGCTTCTTGGGTCTGGGTCTGTAAGTGAAACTGAAAAGATTTAGGCTGAGACCATCCTAGGGCCTTCAAGTGTTTTCCACATGTTATCATCATGCTCTGCATGATATTATTCCCTGTGGTGAGCCGGAGATCTCTGCAAAACTTCTGTCACTTTCAGTGAGAAACATGACCCAAAATGACAAGAAATAGTGACTGGATGAGGAAAACAAAATGAATGGAAGCAGAGGTTAATGACTGCTCTGGGCATGTCCCATTAGGGAGTCTCCTTGGAGACTTGAGTTTTCATCTTTAATTTTTGATCCTGGTTAGGAAATTGGAATACCACTACTGACCATATGGGGCCAGACTGGACATTCTGTGTTGGGCAAGTTCCTTCTAGTGAGAGGCAAGGCAATGCACCCCAATGCAGGGTGCAGTCAGCTGTGAGGCTTCACAAGACACCTGGGCTCAGGGTTGCTGATTTGGGAAGAACCGAAGTGCTGAAAGCTGATTCACCAAGAGCTAATGTTTGAAACATACATCCCCTGGAAGCCTGAGTGATGAGTTTGCTGATTTTATTTGTTCCTTGTAGCTCTTTGTATAGTTTGCAGCACTTTGTACAAGATGGCGGTGGGTTTTAATGAATTATGAAGAAATCTGTCTAGTTTAAGGTTTGGTTAGTTTTTATTTCAGTTTTTGACAGCATTTGAAAGAATTTTCATTTGTCCTTTTTGCCAAAGCCTCACTACTATACATGGAGGGAGAAGGGGTAGAGAGAATAAACTCTGTGCTTGGGAATGATGGAGTGAAAAGTGATTAGTGAAAAATGCACATTCTTAAACATTAATATAAGAGAAGAAAGACTGAAAATAAATTGAACTAAATATCAACTTATAAAGTTAGAGGGTGGTAGCAAAATAACACTTCCCACAAGAAGGAGAAGAAAGGAAATAATGAAATTAAGAATAGACATTATTTAAACTGAAAGAAAGTGGAAATAATGAGACTTGAAAGTCTGAAAAGACGAGTCTCTGGTGAAACTGATAAGAGACAAAAGAGGTGAATGAAGCACAAATAATAACATCAGGAATGAAAAGGGCAATAAAAGGACAGATGACATGGAGATAATATAATTACACAAGGATGTTCTAAACATCTTGAAGCCAACACATTGATAAAGTTACATACACAAATTAGTGAAAAGCATAACTTTCAAAGCTGAATTGAGAAGGACTTTAATAATTCTGTAACCATCAAGGAAATTTTATAAAAACTTCTTACAAAGAAAATTCCAGACACAATGTCTAGTGAGTTCTTTCAAACATTCAAAGAACAAATAATTTTAATCTTATGAAACCTTTCCGAAGAAAGCAAAAGAGGGAAAGGTTCAATAACTTATTTTATGAGGAAGGATGTAACTTGGATATGAAAACATGTCAAGGACACTAAAAGAGGAGAATTGTAGCCCAATATAATCTAATATAATCTAAAATATAGATGTGAGAATCCTAAGAACAATATTAAACTTATAAATAATAACTTACACCTATCATAATGCATGTGACTAGTTAGGTTGATACCAGGACACCACATTGGTTTAACATTAGAAATTCAATTTATGAACCCACCAATGTTAACAGATAAAAAAAAAGAGAGAGAGAGAGAGAAAGCACACAATCATTTCAGCAGCTGAACAAATGCTTTTTATTAAACTAAAGTTCACTCAATAAAATCCCTTAGAAAATAAGGAATAAAAACAAACTTTCCTAAACTGATTGAGGATATGTACAAAACCTATTGTTATAAATTGATTACATGATGAAATATTCAAATATTTCCTTTTGAGATCAGAATAAGAGAAGGATGTGCACCGGTATCATTTTTATTCAGCATTAAATGTCCTAGCCGGCACAAACCACTAGGCGAAAATATATAAACAAGCAAATAATGAACATAGAGATGAATAAGTGTTATAAGGACTGGAAATAATTTTTTAAAACTTTTAGTACTTACAGGTGATATCAGTGTGTGTGTGGAAAATATTTAGAAATTCTCAAAGTTCAAAAGCTATGGAGTTTAGTAGTGTTGCTGGAGTTAACATACAAATGTTAATATTTTGTGATATTGCTGGAGTTAATATATAAACATTAACTGCATTCCTATATACTAGCAATATTCCAGTTGTGAAATGACTATTTTATCCATTTGAAATAATGGGAAAATCCATTACATTAAAAACTATGAAGGATTCAAGAATGAAATAATATATCTAGAAATTAGAAAAGTATACAGAGAATCACTGGGGGTAGCTAAAGAGATGCAGAGGTAAAATATCATTTTTCTTTATCTGAATAGTTTTTTCCTAGTTTATTTATTTTTTACATTTTTAATTTTAAATTCATTTTGCCAACATATAGTATAACACCCAGTGCTCATCCAATCAAGTGCCCTTCTTAGTGCCTGTCACCCAGTTACCCCATTCCCCCGCTCACCTTCCCTTCTGCAACCCTTTGTTTGTTTCCCAGAGTTAGGAGTCTCTCATGGTTTGTCTTCCTCTCTAATTTTTCCCCACTCAGTTTCCCCCCTTCCCTTATGGTCCCTTTCACTGTTTCTTGTATTTCACATATGAGTGAAACCATATGATAATTATCTTTCTCCAATTGACTTATTTCACTCAGCATAATACCCTCCAGTTCCATTCATGTCTATGTAAATGGTAGGTATTCATCCTTTCTGATGGCTGAGTAATATTCCATTGTATATATAGACTTCATCTTCTTTACCCATTCATCTGTCAAAGACATCGTGGCTCCTTCTAAAGTTTAGCTATTGTGGACATTGCTGCTATGAACATATATGGGTGCAGGTGTCCCGTCATTTCACTACATCTGTATCTTTGGGGTGAATACCCAGTAGTGCAATTGCTGGGTCGTAGGGCAGGTCTATTTTTAACTTCGTGAGGAACCTCCACACTGTTTTCCAGTGTGGCTATAGCAGCTTGTATTCCCACCAACAGTGCAAGAGGGTTTCCCTTTCTCTGCATCCTCGCCAACATTTGTTGTTTCCTGTCGGTTCATTTTAGCCATTCTCACTGGTGTAAAGTGGTATATGATCATCTTTCTTAAAACATGTCAATTCCTCCCAAATCGATTTTAAAAATTGCTTAGGATCAAACCACAACAGGGTTTATTGAAGTAGCAGTTGTTTGCTTATTTGTCTGGTGGAACACAGTGAGCTGATTTTAAAATTTAAATGGAAGCAACAAAGAGCCAAGAATAGTTAAGTGTTCTAGAAGAAAAATAACGAGGAACAAATATAAAAATATTACAGTATTGTAGCATTGGCACAGAGATAGAAAAATAGATCGATAGTAAAAAACAGAGAGCCTAAAGACCCCAAGTATACAGACACTTGGCCCTGCAGATGAGAGAAAGAGCAGACTTTTTAATGAACAGTATTATGATAACTGGGAATCCATATTTTTACACACTGAAATTGTGTTCCTATCTCATGTGACACAAAAAACATCTGAACTTGAAAGGAAAATTGCAAAGCTCTTGGAAGATAATATAGAAAAATATCCTCATGAAAAAAAAAACCAAGAAAAAAACAAAAAACAAAAAACAAAAAAAGAAAAATATCCTCATGGAATTTGGGTAAACAAAATAATTTTCAATCAAGATACAAGTAGTGTTAACCATAAGGAAAAGATGAATAACTCTGACTTATAATGTTTATCAGAAAAAGCAATTAATCAGATGATATTGGAAGAAAAAAGAAAGGGCAACCCAGAGTGGGAGAAGCTATTGGCATGCAAGTAACTGACCACGGCCATATAAACAGAATGTCACGACATACAGAAAATCCAACAGAAAAATGCACAAGAGGGAAAAACAAAATTTAAATATCAAATTAGTATATTCAAAGCTGCCTAATCTCATTAGTCGCCAGGACAGCATAAATTAAAACCACCATAATATGCTCTTATGCACCCATCATTCCGGAAAAAAAAAAAGCCCATGCTATTAAGTATCCAAAGGATCTAGAACAATAGAAACTGCTCATATAGCAAAAGTGGTAAAACTTTAACTCGCTGTTGTCTGTAACTTGTTTTCATCTAGTAAAGTTGAAGCTGTGTATGTTCTATGGCACAGCAGTTCCATTTTTAGGGTTAGCAGAGAGACTCTTTCATGTATGTACCAGAGACACATAGAAAGATGTTCATAGTAGCAAATGGGCTCCAAATAAAAACAATCAAATATCTATTGATAGCAAAATAGGTTCTATTTTGTATACTATTCACACAGTGGACTATTAGGCAGAAATAAAAAATAAACTATAGCTGCAGATATCAATGCAGATGAATTTCACAAATATAACCTTGTATCATAAAGTATTACATACAATCCTTTTGCATTTATATAAAGTTCAAAATCAGTTAAAACTAAACTACATATATATATTTTTAAGTAATTAATTTTATTTTATTTTATTTTATTTTTTATTTTTTTATTTTTTTGCGAGAGAGAGAGAGAGAGAGAGAGCATAGGGGAAGGAGGCGGAGGAGGGGCAGAGGGAGAGAGAGAACCTTAAGCAGACTCCATGCTTAGCAAAAGCCCGAGGTGGAGGTGCAGCTCCGTCTCAGGATTCAGAGATCATAACCTGAGCTGAAATCAAGAGTTAGACACTTAACCAACTGAGCCACCCAGGTGCCAATAAACTAAATTGTTTACAGTTGTGCATAAAGGGCAGTAAAACTATCAAGGAAAGTGAAGTAAGATGACAAATGTCAGGTTGTGTTCTATCCCAAGAGGCTTCAGTTACTGGCAATAGTCTTATTTCTTAGCCTGCTGTTGGCCTGATGGTTCACTTTACAATTATTACTTAAATTGTACCCATCTTTTATGTACATTTTTTGTGAACATGACACATTCCAAAATAGCAAGAATATTGTTATGTTGTATCCTCAGACTCTAAAAAGCCCCACTTTAGTTATTAGAGCATGTTATATAACCTGTGTAGGTCATAACATGGTGGTATTCCTAAAAATACTTTCTTTTTTTTTAAATTTTAAAGTCTATAGTATAAAGAATGGATTGTGGCAAGTAAAGTTCAAAGTTCTGCCTGCTTCTGAGTGATAACTTATTGCTTCTTCTTCAAAGTGTTTGGCGTTAGCACAGATTCTAACAATTTCCATGTTTCCTTTCAATTTGGCCTTTAAAAACCTTAGAATAAATCTCCCAACTCCTACTCCAAGATCTCATTTTCTCTGGAGGGGTCCAAGAGGGTGGCATCTTTTTCATAGAAAATCATAATATCCTAATCATATTAGTTTAAATCATTTATTATCTGCAACTCAGAACTGCCTACACTAAGGAATCTTGCTTCAAGTAAAAGCAAAGAAAAATAGAGTAGAACCTCCCTCAACTATTTACTTTTCTTTTGTCTTTTTCCAGCTGAATATAGGATTTGGATAGAAATAAAGGGATACATTGGCTCAAATCCTTTTAAGGGCAACCACCTATCCACATTCATAAACCAATTTCCTGCCACTGTAGGAGCAATTAGAGCTCTCACTGGAAGATCAGCTCTAATTAAGGTATCCGCTGCATAATTCTGCTTAGAGTCTTTAATACCTCATGTACACACACACATACACACACACACATTTGGTTAGCATCAATATGTGAGACTAAAATTTTACGATATCTGTGTATTTGGCCACCTGCTTTCAGATTGATGTGCTCTATATTACTTTGGGCTTGGTATACCAGTTGTCCCATGGCCCAGGGCTTGAGCTCAGCCAAGTTACTGGAAGTGGTTCAGGAATTCTCTGTGTACCTAAGTATTTTATTCTGGAGCCTTTCAAGATCTTCAGGCCTGACACAGTTGCTCCTTTTAGAGCCCTCAGCAGGGTCAGAGTCCTTGACAGGAAGTTTGAGAACAGAGATTCAAAAGAAATAAAGACCCATTTCATGACTGGATTGTTTGTTTCTTGAGTGTTTTATTTTTATTTTTATTTTTTTTATTGGAGTTCAATTTGCCAACATATAGCATAACACCCAGCGCTCATCCCATCAAGTGCCCCACTCAGTGCCCGTCACCCAGTCACCCCCACCCCCCACCACCTCCCTTTCTACCACCCCTTGTTCGTTTCCCAGAGTGAGGAGTCTCTCATGTTCTGTCACCCTCTCTGATATTTCCCACTCATTTTCTCTCCTTTCCTCTTTATTCCCTTTGACTATTTTTTTGTCTTTTTAATCCTTTCACTATTTTTTATATTTTATATTCCCCAAATGAATGAGTGTTGATGTTGATAAGTTCTTTATAGATCTTGGAAACTAGCCCTTTATCTGATACATCATTTGCAAATATCTTCTCCCATTCTGTAGGTTGTCTTTTAGTTTTGTTGATTGTTTCCTTTGCTGTGCAGAAGCTTTTTATCTTGATGAAGTCCCAATAGTTCATTTTGGCTTTTATTTCCCTTGCCTCCATAGATGTGTCTAGGAAGAAGTTGCTGTGGCCAAGTTCAAAAAGGGTGTTGCCTGTGTTCTCCGCTTGTATTTTGATGGATTCTTGTCTCACATTTAGATCTTTCAACCATTTTGAGTTTATCTTTATGTATGGTGAAAGAGAGTGGTCTAGTTTCATTCTTCTGCACGTGGCTGTCCAATTTTCCCAAAACCACTTATTGAAGAGACTGTTCTTTTTCCAGGATATTCTTTCCTGCTTTGTTGAATATTAGTTGACCATAGAGTTGAGGGTCCATTTCTGGTTTCTCTATTCTGTTCCACTGATCTATGTGTCTGCTTTTGTGCCAGTACCACACTGTCTTGATGAGCACAGCTTTGTAGTACAGCTTGAAATCAGGCATTGTGATGCCCCCAGCATTGGTTTTCTTTTTCAACATTCCTCTGGCTATTTGGGGTCTTTTCTGATTCCAGTAATGAAATGGGTAGAAGACATGAACAGACATTTCTCCAAAGAAGAGATACACATGGCCAACAAGCACATGAAAAAATGTTCCACTTCACTTGCCATCAGGGAAATACAAATCAAAACCACAATGAGATCCCACCTCACACCAGTGAGAATGGCTAAAATTAACAAGGCAGGAAACCACAAATGTTGAGGAGGATGTGGAGAAAGGGGGACCCTCCTGCACTGTTGGTGGGAATGTGAACTGGTGCAGCCACTCTGGAAAACTGTGTGGATGTTCCTCAAAGAGTTAACAATGGATCTGCCCTATGACCCAGCAATTGCACTGCTGGGGATTTACCCTAAAGATACAGATGCAGTGAGACAGTGGGACACCTGTACCCCGATGTTCATAGAAGCAATGTCCACAACAGCCAAACTGTGGAAGGAGCCACGATGTCCTTTGACAGATGAATGGATAAAGAAGATGTGGTCTATGTATACAATGGAATATTACTCAGCCATCAGAAAGGATGAATACCCACCATTTGATTTGATCTGGATGGAACTGGGGCTATTATGCTAAGTGAAATAAATCAATTAGAGGAGGACAATCATCCTATGGTTTCATTCATCCATGGAATATAAGAAATAGTGAAAGGGATTATAAGGGAAAGGAGGGGAACTGAGTGGGGAAAATTAGCGAGGGAGACAAACCATGAGAGATCCCTAACTTCGGGAAACAAAGGGTTGTGGAAGGGGAGGTGGGTTAGAGGGTGGAGTAAGTGGGTGACAGGCACTAAGGAGGGCACATGATGGGATGAGCACCGGGTGTTATACTATATGTTGGCAAATTGAATTGAAATTAAAAAAATAATTTTAAAAATCCGCCCCCCCCCCAAAAGAAGTAAAGACCCTTGAGTCTGAGACTCTGGTCTTCAGGATAGAGTCAGAATTCCCTGCTTATGGCCCCCATTTGGTGAGGTGATTATTGATGCAGGTATAGGTGAAGTTCTCAGTAGATTGAGTTCTATTTCCTATTATGCTTTTTTCTTTTTCTTTTTCTTTTTCTTTTTTTTTTTTGCCAGAGTTCTTCTTAGCCTAACCATGTTGTGGCTGGCTATCCTATCATTATTCAATTTTTGATAAGTAGTTTGTAGCGCTCAATATTATTCTATGAGTAGACTTTTTTTTTTTTAACCAAGTGGCCAAGTTTCCTTTTCTGTGTCGTATGAATCAAGTGGAAAGCCAGCCTAGACTGGGATCCAAAGAGCATCTTATTACTTCTTTTTCCCATTGGGTGGTCACTAGTTCATGTACATCCCAAATGGTTAGACTGAAGGATCCTACCCATATATGGAATGGTCTAACTCCATCAGTTAAAAAGACTACTCATGTCTGAACCTGTTTCCTAGGAGAGAGGGTTTAAGTGACAGAAAGGTAATGTTTACTTTGGGAGGATATTTCTCTATGGTGTAGATATCTCTGTGGCCAAAATGGTATCTTTTGGGAAGGTTTTTTTTTTTTTTTTTTTAAGATTTCATTTATTTATTTGAGGGGGGTAACAGACCCCCATTGACCAGGAAGCCTGACATGGGACTCAATCCCAGGACTCCAAGATCATGACCTGAGCGAAGGCAAATGTTTAACCAACTGAGCCACCCAGGGCCCTGTTTTTTTTTTTTTTTTAAAGATTTTCTTGGGCTTGCTGTAATGATCATCTATCTTATGAAGCTCATAATTTAATGAGAAGTATTAACCAAAATTTCATATGTGTAATTGATATGGGAAGTTATTCTTATATGCCAACAATCTAAATCCATTTCAACAATATTACGAGCTAAACAGTAGATGAATTTATTTCTATTTGAGTAAGAGTACATTGATTTGGGAGATTTTTTCATGGATAGTGCAAGCGAAGCTGGCCTCCTTTGTGTATCTCTATTCAAAGATCAAAAGCCATGAGGGGTCTTTTGGTGAGATACTTGCCTTCATAATAAAGACAAACTTTCAAAGATCTTAAAGATTTGGACAGTAGGCTTTAAATTACCCCTTCAGGGAATTTGTGTATTTGCCCTCTTCTAAAAGTTATATTTCTTGGCTTTAAAAAATTCATTTAGAATATTTTTTTAAAAAGTGAAGAGCCAGTTGCTTTATAGGAAGAGTAGCATGGGGATCCCTGGGTGGCTCAGGGGTTTAGCACCTGACTTCAGCCCAGGGCCTGATCCTGGAGACCTGGAATCAAGTCCCACGTCGGGCTCCCTGCGTAGAGCCTGCTTCTCCCTCTGACTGTGTCTCTGCCTCTCTCTCTCTCTCTCTCTGTCTCTCATGAATAAATAAATAAAATATTAAAAAAAAAAAAAGGAAGAGTAGCATGGATAGCTCTTGTAAAGGAAAGCTAGGGCAGGGACTGTTTGCCTCTGCCTCCATGGAACAGTGCTGTTGAAGGTCAGAAATTGTAATGTTTCTGAGCAGCCACAAGGAGGAGACAAAGAACAATATAGGTGATCCCAGAATCTACAACTCTAGGTTCACTCGACAGAAATTACTTAAATTCCCTTTAGCAGGATTTATTTCAGTTTAACAATATTTGCTGGAAGTAGGAGGTTGTATGGTTCCATTCGGTGTGACCAACCACTAGTTCTGCAATGTTTTTGAAATTAATTGCCCATACTTCTAAATAACTCAGTGGTGAGGGAGAAGATACAGGTAGAGTCCTTTTTATCGCCTTTAAAACTGTAAGGCAGCCATTACTACTTCCCTAAATTACCCTGGTGGTGTCTTTCCTTTGAAATTTATCCAGTTTTCTCTGAATGTGGATATTTCAGACATTGGATTTAATAGTCCATAAAACATATGTGGTTACGGGACGCCCGGGTGGCTCAGTGGTTGGGTGTCTACCTTTGGCCCAGGGCATGGTCCTGGAGTCCCGGGATCGAGTCCCACATCGGGCTCTCATGGGGGGTCTGCTTCTCCCTCTGCCTGTGTTTCTGCCTCTCTCTGTGTGTCTTTCATGAATGAATAAATAAAATCTTAAAGAAAAAAATATGTGGTTCCTTGTCCCACGGGTTCTGAGACATGAAGATGGAAATTGGGATATCCTTCAGAATGAGCAAAGGACACTTGGATACAAGTCTTGTGTTTGAGACAAGCTTCTAGAACTCCACCAAGCTGTGATTTTGAAGTATCAGATCTTTAAAATCCTCCAGACTAGGTAGGGCAGGGTCGTGGTATTAAAGGATGTGTACCTTGGATGAATGACCCTTATCATTAAGTAATTTTCTTTTTGAGCAACTAGAAATCACATGCTTGGTTTTTAGCAGTTTGGATCGGGTTGGCCATTTGTGGTTCAGTAGCCAAACACGCGAGTCTCTCGCAAGCAGAGCTGCCGATTGCAGTAGACCCAGGAAGCATATATAGTATGTTGGCTCTGAGGGTGGGCTTGGGGGTCCAGCTTCCAGGGTTGGAAATGTGGCCTCACCACTTACCTTTGTATCTCTGCTTCCTTCTCTGCCAAGCAGAGACAGCATTAGTACTTATTCTGTGGCTTTGTTGTAAGCATCAATAAATAAAAGCATTTATAACAGTTCCTGGCAAACAGCATTTATTGATGATTCACCATGGCTCCATTAACATCCTTGTGAGCATTAAATATACTCTGGAATATGGAATACCCTGAGATTCTCACAGTTACAAGTAATTGTGAACTTAGAATTGTAAGAAGGGAAGGCTCCAGTTTCCCCTACAGAGTGTTGAGGAAGAGTCAGGTTTTGTCTTTGTCTCTATGGCAACCTCTTAAACCCAGTAGTAACCACCTGTGCTCTCCTCCTTAACATCATGGTTAAGAATACCAGTTCTGAAGCTGAATTTCCTGGGTTCAAATCCTTTCCCTACCGATAGGCTAATCATTTGCGGAGACAACCAGAAAATCAGGTACTAATGCCTTCTGGGAGGTTAACTTTGATATTTAACAAAAATTCAGTAGTTAACATGAGGCAAATCAGAAGTTTGATGAGCTTCTCTTTTCTAGGTGAATTTCTGTTTCAATTATAAATCCTTCAAGGATGATTTTTTTTTCATTGCTGGGAGTTCCACTCAAGCCCTGGGGGTTCAACTTTTCCTCTTATTAGCTTGGTGACTTCAGAAGTTATTTAATATCCCTAAATATCTGTCTTGTCTTCTCAACTCTGATGTGGGGATAATAACAGTACCTACTTCAAAGGTCTGTTGTGAGGGTTCCATGAGATGACTCAGAAAACAGCCCACACAATGCCTGGGACACACTGACTGCTCATTGTGTGCTACGTGTCATTACTGTTCTTTCTTTTCACAAATGTTTATTGAGCCCCTTTCAAGTGAAAAGCACCTGGCAAAGGATAAGATTAAAATAGAAGGAAATTATCCTAGAATCAGGAGGAAGAGGATGGGATCCAGAAGAAGACTTCCACCGGTCAGTTGTTCTTCTGAGGAGCCACTCTACTCTCAACACAGCTCATGGAATGATATTCAAAACAGCAAAAATATGGTTCAAAATCAAGCTAGAGAAAAATGGCCACACCTCATTCATTAATCCTGGAGACAAAGCTTCAGTGAGAACTCCACGTAGCCAAAGGGTTGGGATGGGTTGGAATGGATTATGAGAAAGCTCAGGGAGGTTGTGTTATGGGTTAATTGCTCTGCTGCGCCTGCTATAATCCTGCTCCCAGGTGGAGCCTGTCATGCACGTGGACTTCTCAGCATGGCTGCTGTTAACACCAGACAGTGCCTTGATTCTGTAGTGACCAGAAGGGTCTGTCGCCTGCTTTGTGCTAAGAACAAACAGGCTGGTGGACTTGGTAGCGTTTGCTACTGTGACATTTACTTTTGGTTGAAACAAAAGTACTAGAACGTGCAACTAACCAAGAAGACCAAGTGGCTCTATGTCATCCAGTTTGAGTTTATACCATCTCTCTCTCTCTTTTTAAAGATTTTATTTATTTGAGAGGGAGAGCAAGCAGGGAGAGAAGCAGAGAAGAACAGGAGACTCTGTCTGAATGCAGAGCCTGATGGCAGCTTGATTTCATGATGCTGAGACCATGACCCAAGCTGAAACCAAGAGTCAGATGCTTAACTGATGGAGCCACCCAGGTGCCCCTTATATCATCTGTTTTGAGTTTACACCATTCTTCGGGTTGTGTCATACCCAAGAATCCTTGCAGCGGTGGGAGAAAGGACATGAGACAGAACAGGATCTCAGTACGGATCATTAGTACCGTGTCCGGAACAACACTGATATGCATTAAATACTCTTACACGGACAAGGACTGCATGCCCATCTCAAGGTGGCCAATTCTGAGGTGGGATTCGGTTTTCAGGGTGTCCACACAAGACTGGACACACAGGCCACCATGAGCCCCGGCCAAAGCTAAAGCCCTTGCATGTGTATGCGTGTCGCAGTGGATGAACACTTCACTGCCATCAAACGGCAGACTTTTATCCCCATGTCATGGATGAGAATACAGAAGTCCAGAGACCTTAAGAGATTTTCCATAAAGCCAAAGCCGCTCAGGGCTCTCTATACCAGCCTGTCTCTTTTGCTGTTAGAGAACTTCCCAAAGCATAAAAAAATTAGTAGCCGTGTTCAAGTTCAGCAGGGATGAGATTATTACGGAAACTCATGGTCTTTAGAACTGTTGGTCAAGGCGCTCCTGGCTGGCTCAGGTGGTTAAGCATCTGCCTTCAGCTCAGGTCATGGTCTCGGGGTCCTGGGATCGAGCCCTGCGTCGTCAGACTCCCTGCTCAGCAGAGTCTCCTTCTCCGTCTCCCTCTGCCCTTCCCCCTGTTTGTGCTTGCTCTCTTGTGTGTGCTCTCTCCCTCCTTCAAATAAATAAATAAAATCTTTAAAAAAAGAAAAGAAAGAACTGTTGGTCAAAAGTAGAAGCCAAGAGCCTGTAGGATCTTAAGATGCACAGACGTTAAGATTCTCTGCTGGAGAATTAGATGGTGAAACGAGTAGGTGACAGTGACAGTATAAACAGGGGAGCAGCAACGAGGGCATTTTCCTGAGAAAGTTGGTGTCATTTTGTCTTGTGACCATAACTGCTCTCCCTCCGCCACCTTGCTACACTTCGTCTACTCCTAGTGATGCATGTCCACCCGCATGGGGTTTCCCTGCCACTCAGGCAGATAGGCCAGACTATTCGCCACGTCCTTCTGGACAGGCCAGCCCCAGGCCTCAAAGAATGGAGCCAGATTCTTCTGCACCTTTTCAGAGAACTTCTTCACCCAGAGATTCATCTTGCCAGCCTTGTCTTTGGGGATGCCAGAGAGCATCTGGTACTCTGCAAAGAGCTCGGTGAAGGGCTCCCACCCAAAGGCCTCCTGCAGCTGAGAACAGAAAGAAGAGACAGGATGAGGAGCCAATTTGTCATAGTACCTGCAACATGCCTGTTCAAAGTATATCTCAGTCACAGTGATTCCTTCCCCTTGATCTTTCATGAACTTCCCTCCTGTGATTTGCCTTTGTTTCCCCATCCTACCCCTGCACATAAATACAATCCTGTTGGTGCATTCCGCCTCTTGGCCACTGAACCGACAGCCCCCGAATTTAGTAGGGGACCTCACAGGGAAGCTAATATCTGAAAAGACGTAAATACTCAGTAAATGACAGTTATTATCATTATCTCTAATTTATAAGTTATATCCCCAGATCCTAAGTGTTTTCCTAGGTATCAGATGGGTCTGAGCCCAACCGAGGTGGGAAACCCTCGTGTCTTTCATGATTGGTCTCTGGGATCCTAAAGGCTGGGGACTTCCAACACTTCCCAGGCATAGTAAAGCCCCTGTTCTTATACAGCCATCTCAGATCGGTAACTGTCGTCAAGGCTACTGTTTTGCTCTGTGGAACACTCGCTTTGGGGCAAAACAAGAAAGATGCAGGCACATCACCAGGGGCTCAAAAGGACAGTGACTTAGGTTCTCACAGGGGTGGCCCACCGGAAAGCCACGGGCAGGAGGCCCTTGTTCGCTAATAGAGATGTGGAACGCGCGAGGATCCTGGGGTGTCCTAGGAGGAGAATTCTGACTCCAAGGACAGATGACATCCTGAAGTCAAGGCCTCCCTCTGATTCACTGCCTTGGGCTCTGACAGTCCTCCTGCACGTCACTATTAGTACATCAACACATTAAACTCTTCTTACACACATGACATTGAATATCTACCGTGTGCCAGGTATGGTGCACACTGATATTTGATCACAAAAGTGATGAAGAGCTCCTGTTCTCCCAGAGGTCGCGGGTCAGTGGGAGAGACAGATGTGTAAATAAATTACCAAAAAAGGAAATAATGTCAGGAGCAGAGGGCAATAGAGTTGAATTTTGACAGGTGAGAGAGGCAACGGGTTAAAATGTTCAAGCACGTTTCGGCCACGGGAAGGAAACATGGGGGTTGGTGGGTAGGAAGCTGAGGCGGAAGATGTGTTCGGGGGCAGGAGGGAAGCAGTAGAGGCTAACTAGGGAGGCCAACTAGGGAGGCCGAGAAACGGGAGCTGGAGCTGGTGCAAGCCTGTCATGCGGGGCCTTCTGCACCCTGCCAAGTGGCTTCGACTTTACTCTGTATGTGGAGGAGACCACTTGAAGAGTGAGATTTTGAGGTTATTTGGGAAGTAAACTGGAGGATGGACTGTGGGGGTGGAGGCAAGAGGCTGGAACAACATAGGAGGCTCTTGCCAAGACAGAGAAAGGTAGGGAGCACCTGCAAGGTGACAGGGGGAGGGGGCAGGTGGAGGAGTCCGAAGGTGTCTGCCCATCCCAAGACCAAGGACTCCAAGGTGATGGGTCTCTCCATAGCTTCTGCAAAATGATCTTCAGGGCTCCCTGGTGAGTGGGTGGGTGGGGAGGGCACATGTATGGCTCTCGCTGACACTTTGGTGGCAAGCGGCATTTCTAGTGTGTTTCCCTGTAGGCTCTCAGAGTGGCTGCACGACACAGGCCTGAGGCGGTACACAGTCATCTCGTGGACTCGAGCTGTCTGCATTCACTCATAGAAAACACGGGGAAGAAAACAACTTGAGGGGGTGTGGCAGTGCCAAAGCCGGAGACTTGTCATTACCTCCCTACTTTAGGCTCTGGGTCCATTATTTAAACGAGCGATACGGGACAGGCTGCTGAAATTCTGGAACCTGGCACTTGCCTCTGGGAGAAGTGGGCGACACCACTCTCCTGCAGGGCTGTGGTGGACCGCACATGGGGTCCGATCTGGGGACAACTTGGAGACATTAATGCTCAGTGCAGGTCAGGGGAGGGACAGGGCTTTGCGTGCCTTTCACAGGAAGCCCACCTGCTTCAGGACTTTGGGGTTCTCCCATTGGCTTGGTTGGTTATTCACTTACTCTTTTTTTTTTTAAGTGTATTTTATTATTCATGAGAGATACAGAGAGAGAGAGAAGCAGAGACACAGGCAGAGGGAGAAGCAGGCTCCATGGAAGGAGCCCAATGCAGGACTCGATCCTGAGACCCCAGGACCATGCCCTGGGCCGAAGGCAGGTGCTAAACCGCTGAGCCACCCAGGGATCCCCCTCACTTATTCATTCAGTTTCAAGTGGGTAACTGAAGTCAGACCTTGACAACAATGAGCTCCTAAAAAAGCCTCTTGTAACACAGTTGTCCCAGAGACACACCACTGTTACAATGAGGGGCTGAAGGGATGCAACACTCACTTGATGCCCTGAACGAAGGTGAGAAGCAACAAAGCACAACAAAACAGCTCCCCCTTCTGGAGCACTTATCTGGTGACCATGGTCAAAACTGGTGAGTGGAGGCGCTGGGCTCCAACCTCAAGAATGACTAACTCAGAACTTCTGCTCGTGACCAGTAGACCAGTAGGCTGTATTTTCTCTACTTGTTTTCCAGAATACTTTTCATTTCCTCTTACCTAATGTCACAAAGGATAGGAGGCCAGTGGGACAAGTGTCAGTATCCTCATCTTAGAGAAACCCCACCATGCAGTCTGGTCCCCCATGCCCTTCCTGACTTTCTGCTCCATACCTGTAGGTATGTTTCCAGAGCCGTCCACACATTCCAGTCACACAGAGGGGCTCCCTTGCCCAGGTATGTTCGGATTCTCTTCTCTCGTTCTGGAGGGCACAGGGCAGGGTGGGCCTGAGCCCTGGGGATGCCCAGGACCGTCTCATGCACGTAGACAGACCAGAGGTTGCAGGTGGCCTCAGTGGTGTGGGGCGGGAACTCCCACTTTTCTTGCTGCTGGTTGTGACCCAGCTCATGGATGGGTCCCCACAGACCCGTGCTCCTCATGCCTGCCTCATTGAGGAGCTCTTGCACTGACTCCAGGTGGCACATGATGGGGTATCCGGAGTGCATCCAGCCTGATGATGCAGAAGGAAGAGATGAGGCAATGGTGGGGTCAGTGGGGCGGGGGGACACAAACCATCCCCCTTCATTCCTCTCTGCAGGGTAACTTTTCCTTACCATCCTGGCTGCCCCCAGGAATACCAGAATGTCCATGCTGATTGGAAAGCAGATGGCTACTTGGTCAGAAACTGAACAGTCCCCAGCCCCTTTCCCAGCCTTTCACGCCAGGGTTATGCCCTCCTCCCTCTCCGGCCCTGAAGAAGACGAATACACTTTACACAGCTGTTCTCGCTACAGTTCAGTGCTTTATTTTGTGCATTTCCTATCGTGTGAGTCTGCAGCACTACGTCCCATGTCTGGATTTGGGATCCTTGGGGTCAGAGCCGTGTCAGTTCTTCCGCCGTGTAAGCCACCCACTGTACAGATTTATACTCTTTAGCAGAGATGATCTTCTCCTTTTATAAGAGAAGAAAAGTGAGGTCTAAAGGAATGTTCTCTATGTCAGAAACACGTTTCCTTCTTTTTCTTTCACGGAAACCTCTCAATACTTACCATAAACTTCTTTCCCTACTCCTTCCTTCCATTGCCAACTCTGACTTACGTTTGAAAAAATATTTCTGTTTTAACATCTCCTTGAAACAATGAAGAGGAGGCTCATTGCTGTCTGTGAACTCCTGGTAGTGATTTTTTCCCCCTGAGATTGTTCTGCTATCCTGTGAAATCTCACTTTGTAGATGTAAAGGACTCACCTTTTCACATGGGAACATCTTTGCATCCCCGTCAAGGTCTATGTCTATTATGTCTTTTTTCTTTTACCGGTAAGATTATGCCTTTTACATATGGGACATTAAATAAGACAAAATAATGAATAAGTGGTGTCCACTGACTGGGAGCACACCCCTGGAGCACCCACCGGCTGAGATCTGCACGTCAGCAACAATCCTCTCGGGACGGCAGAAAGGAAAAGGCCGGGCTGCTAGCCGGGCTACAGCACACATCATCTCATCCCAGAGGCGGAGTGCAGGCTCGGGGTTCTCCAGGGCTTGCAGGTTTGCAGTTGGCACCGTCAAGATGATATTGTCCGTTGCCAGCTCTCCCCAGGGAGCCAGGCTCCCCTGGATACAGTTCTTCCACTCCTCTAGAGAGGTTTTACCTGGGAATAAATATCATGGGCCTGTTATCCATTTCCCCAACTTACCCTGAACTCCAGGAGGAGGACAATGAAATAATGAACTAGTTACATGTCATCTACACGCTATGAAGTGAAGGACAGGCCTCCAGACCTTCCCCTTGGTTCTGCCCAGGTGTCTCCATGGACATGGTATGCCATAGTTCCCACCTCCACTATATCTTGAATGGTTCTGCTTTCTGTCGCCAATCCCTACCCCCATCCCCCTTTAGCAAGCAGTCCATAACTATGGTGGCATCCTCAGCACCCCTTCTTCAGACCTTTAGCATTCAGTCCACTCACCCAGCTTGTAGTAGGGGGCAGGCACAGCCCTCTTGACGGTGATAGATATGGGGCCCAGTTGGCTGCCCTTTGGCACAATGACATAGATAAGGCCACCCCAGAGGCAGGAGATGGATTGTACGGTCCTGTCCATACAGCACTGGTGAGTCACCACAGGAGCTCGAGACAGCTTGCTGGCATTGGTCAAGTTATCGGTGTGGCAGCCAATCTGTACCTGGGGAGGTGATTCCACCATGTGTAGGAGGAATTAGGTCCCTGTGGTGTGGTGTGGTATGTGTATGTGTATGGGGGGGGGTGCTATGTGTGTGCTGAGTGAATGGCAGGTCTTAGAAAAACACCAGCTTCCCCCTTCTATGAGCTATGCATGGAAACTTAAGGAATTTTTGTACTTCAAAAGTCATAGGGACTGAAGGGGATGTAAAACCATTCTTCTAGGGATTTAAACAACTCAACAGTGGGTTGTCACCAGATAGACCAGGGAAGATAACCCTGAGACAGAAACTGACTAGGGCCCCACAGTGCCTCTGTACCACGTGGAATACAGGCTCTCATGTCAGGGCGATGCCCATGTGGTGACTCCAAAGCCAGGATGAGCCACAGGGGATCGTGGCCCACCCTTTGTGTACAGACAGGAGGCCACCCATCCAGAGGCAGCGGGATCTGGCCTGAGCCAGGAGGATTGATTCTCACTTCTCCCTTTGTCAAGGGCTCTCCTTCTGGGTCAGATGGGTTGAAAGCTGTTTTGTCTGGAGTCCTGGGGTTACTTTTCTTAAGTTTAATGTAAGCAAAAGACCCCCTGTAACAGGAAGTGACCCTCAGAGCTGAGGCAGGACAATTTTAATTCTGTCTGTAGGGCCTATATTTGTGACTAGATGAAGCACACCCTCTGGGTGCCTAGGTAATGACGTATAATGCAGAAAGGCCGTGTGCTGTTGGTGAAGCAAGTGTGGTCCTGAGGATGTGACGGGTGCTGGCCCCCCTCACATCCCCGTGGGGAGGTAAAATTACTATACATGGACATCCAGGGGCTTGGGTTTGAATACCTGAAATTTGCTCTGGCACCAGGTCACTCCTTTAGGTTCCCTGAAATTGAGCTGCTTCATCTATGAAATCTGTGAAATGGGCAGAGCAGTCCCTTCCTGGCCTCCCAGCAGCCCTGCTGTGAGCTGAGGACAAGGTGTGGCTTTGCAGATTGGGGTGTCAGCAGTGGGCGTTCTGGCCTTACCTTCAGGCCAGCACAGGCTGCGGCTTCCGACAGCGAGACTTCTGCACTTTTTCCTTGTGGCAGGTAGAGGCCGGTGCTCACCCAGGAATCACAGCTGCCTGCCAAGAGCCAGAGGACAGGCTGAGTTCTTCCCCCACCTGGTTCTGCTGCACCTGGAGCCTCGCCACCCCTCCCGGAAACACAACCCCTCCCCTGCCTACCTCAACTCATCCATGCTTCCCGTTCGCACGCATCCCTCCCAAGCGGGACCCCAACCCCATCTTCCCCAAAGCACACGAGAGACAGTGAAGCTGCCCCACCTGAGCTTCAGCACCTGCAGTGTCCTGCGATCCCGGGAACCCCCCCACTTCCCCCAGGGTTTGATGCTCGGGGTGCGCTCCTCGCTCTCTACCTGGGTTGCTCCCATCAATCTCCACGGTGATGGGGTGTTCTGAGGGGTGCGGACTGGAGCTGCAGGTCCAGGTCCCAAGCTCCTGCACCAGCTGGGAGCAGTCGGTCCCGGCACGTGCCAGCTCGGTGGCCAAGCAGAGCACCGCCGCCTCGAAGGAGTCGCTAGCCACGGGGCGCTCGGGGCTCACGGCCGGGAGGCCCGACAGACGCAGCATCTTCCTCAGCAGTCGGTGCAAGGATAGGTAAGCAGGGACCCCCTCTGCAGGGATCTGCAGGAAGGCTGCGCCATCTGCTCCCAGCCTCGCCAGCCAGCGCTTTCCCAAGTCCCCAGCCCCGTGGTTCAGCGCAGCCTGGAATTCAGACAGCGCCTTGCGCAAGTGGTAGCCCCGCATCTCGGGGGTCGGGGCAGGGAACCGGCCTGCCTGGAGAGTCTGAGCCAGGATGCTCAGGCCAAAGCCGTTGAGGATGACGTTACCGGGGAAACCGGCCAAAGCGGAGCGGCCCGGGTTCTGGGAGGCCCACCACCAGGCCTGGCCCCCGATCAGCAGGCCCCCACCCTCGGCCACGAACTCCCGCAGCTGCCGGGCCTCCCGGTCGCTGTAGGCCGTGCAGCAGTACACGCGCAAGCCCCGAGTCAGGTGGGGCTGCAGGCTGCACTCCAGGCCATGCTCCGACAGCAGGGCACACAGGTGTTCCAGACCCGTGTTCACCCCACACTTGCCCGGCTGGCCTCTGGCCAGCCAGCGCACAGCATTGAGCAGGAAGCGCCCCAGCTTGGGAGCACAGAGCATGCCCTCGTGGGCAGCCAGGACCACCCGGCCCTGGCCGTAGCGGGCGCCTGCCAGGAAGCAGCCCAGCGAGGCGTCTAACCCCAGAGGGAAGGCGAGGGCGCCGTGCACCAGCAGCTGCGAGGGGACTCCCCCCGTCTTGATGTCCAGCTCTGAGATCCCTTCCAGGAGCTGCTGCTGATCTTGCCGGAGAACCTCCCCACACCTGGCAAGTGACAGGGGGACAGAGGGGCGACAGTCAGGCGGAGAAGCACTTAGACAAACTCACAAGGTAGACAAACTCACAATCTGGGCAGGGGTGCAAAGATGACCTCGTTCATGCCAATCCCCTCGTTCTCCCTAATAACTGCTAGGATTTGAGTAGGTAATGCCGTTTACTTTCTCGAGTCTAAGGCATTTTTCTTTACCTTTTAACAACCAACTGATGGTATATCATTGTTTACTTGGGAGTGTTTGCTCTTAGTGACATATAAGATAACGGTGCTGCTTATAACTGATGTGGTCCTAGATTTGATGACACATGGGGCACCTGGGTGGCTCAGTGGTTGAGCATCTGCCTTTTGGTTCAGGTTGTGATCCCGGGATCCTGGGATGGAGCCCTGCAGGGAGCCTGCTTCTCCCTCTCCCTATGTCTCTGCCTCTCTCACGAATAAGTAAATAAAATCTTAAAAAAACAAAACAAAACAAAACAAAAACGCTTTGATGAGATACTGAGGAGTGTGGTAGTGGCCTTATGTGCACATCTTCAAGTCCATCTTCTCCAAGTAAACACTTCCAGGAATTCTTCCCATGTTAGTCAAATGAGTGTTGAATATTCTGACTTGACTTTCATGTCTTTTTAAGTAATTAAACATATAAATAGGTTAGAAAAAAATAGTCCATTCCTAGAGAAAGTGATCCTACTCCTACATTTCTCAGAGCTAATTTTCTGGGGAAAAAAAGCTGTGGAAACATCAAATTCCTAGCTCTGAGCTAGAAACACAAGTAAATTGTTAGTACTACACTTAAAGATTTATGCAAACATGCCCTCTTTTAAAATTATCACTTAAATCTGATGAAATTATTTTCCACTTTTTATTGAGAAATGGTCTAAATGTAATAAATTCAGACAAAGTCTGTACTTCAAGATTTTTTTAAAAACCAATTTGTATACTCTAAATGTCAAACAATGGGGGATTGGTTAAATAAGTTATGGTTAACTGTATATGGTTTACCATGTGGTAATTAAAATAATTATTAAATAATATTGGAAAATGCTTAATGGAAAAAAGTTAAAAATCAGATTCCAAGAAACTGTGCCCTAAATAAGCCAACTTTCATAAACCACCAAAAACAAAAACACAAAACAAAACAAAAAAAGACAAATAGAAAACATCAAACCAGTCATAGAAGCAGAATCTAAGGCATATTTATCAAAATGTCTTCAATGACCATCTTGGCTAGTGGGATTATAGATAATTTTAATTACCTTTATAAAACTTTATTGTCTCATTCTAAAAATCAAACGTTAAAAAGAATTTGTTGAAGTAGCAAAACATTACTGAAAAAAGTACCTCTTGTACAATTTCTCCCAATTTCTCTTCAGCATAAGGGAGAAACAAATAAAAAACTGGCATTAATCATACCATGGCTTGTTATTTACTGGTTAATAACAGCAAGTAGATCCATGCGAATTAACGTGGACAGATGTCCAGAACATTCTGCTGAGCAAAAAAAAATTTCTAAAATAGCAGAACTTGGTGATGCCGATGACATAAGACAAAAATAAAACAAAGTTAATATATGTCAACGTAAATGTCAAGAAAGTCAGGGTAAAACCACAATAAACTTTTTTGGGTTGTGGATAGTGAGACAGGGCTGGTTTTGAAAGAGATGGTCAAAGCGGCTTTAGCCTCATTAGTATTTTTTTTTTCAAATAAAGAAAATGTAAGAAATTTTATTTTCTCAGGTAATTAAAAATCACAAATTAAACTTAAAATGTTAAAGTAACTGCTTGAAAAATAGGAATGAAATGTATAATCTACAAATGTGTTGGGGAATTTAAGGAATAGAGAAAACTTAAGAAAGGATGTAGACAGAAAGCATAAAAACAAAATAAGAAGGCAAGAGTAAGAGATACACTGAAGTTATCACTATATATGCATGGGTTAAATTTCTATATGAAAAGACAGAGGCTCTTAGATTGGGCTAAGAACATCTAGGTATCAGCTGCTTGTAAAAGACAGACTTGAAACGGATCCAGAAGGGCTGCAAGTGAGGAAATCTAGATAGCAACAAAGCTATATCTGGAAAACACTGCAAAAAGAAATCAGAAGTGCTAGTATTAATTAGAGATGCAACTGAATTCAAAGAGGAAAGAATTAAAATACACAAAGATGAATATTTTTCCATGGGTAAAAGTTACACTTAACCAAAGATACAATTTTCATCAGTTTTTAGGATCTTAAAAACAGCACTGAAAGCAAAAACTGCTGCAAAGCAAATTAAAATTTGATGACCTCCTAATCACGTTTGGGATGGTAATGGCTCTCTCAGCATCCAGTGAGTCGGTAACATTAAGAGAAAAAAAAAAAAAGAGAATAGAAATGATTCAAGCGGAATAAAAACACACTTGATTAGAACCAGACCACAATAGGGCAATAGTCTTCCAAACTCTGAGGACAACAGAAAGCCCAGAATGCCATATTCCACCAATCTGTGACATAAATATACAGAAAGAAACAGACTTTCTCAAACATGATACATTAAATAAAAATACCAATTTTTGGCTTACACACATGCACAGATGAGCAAATTAGATGATCTGCATCAAGCTTCTCAGAGTGGTAGTAGCTACCTTAGTTCAGAGGCTTGGGATAGAAGACAACCTGCCATTCTCTTCTACATATTTCTGTTGTATGTTTTCACAGTAACCTTGAATTCCTTTAGAAATATTTTTGTAAGAAGATGGGATATTTCTCAAAAGAAAAAAGA
Source organism: Canis aureus (assembly GCF_053574225.1). Classification (NCBI taxonomy): domain Eukaryota; kingdom Metazoa; phylum Chordata; class Mammalia; order Carnivora; family Canidae; genus Canis; species Canis aureus. The sequence continues at coordinate 62,359,740 of NC_135625.1, forward strand.
AGGAAGGAGGAGCAAGCATAGTAGATGGGACATGAGGCAATTCTCAACAGATTGACAATGTTAGACGGGCAATATGAATGATCTCAGATGATCTATTTACCAATATTTAAAATCTTGTATACTATCTAGTTACAATATTGAAGTCTGAAAAATATTGAAAGTAGCTATTACTTAATGAGGCTTAATATATGCTAGGCATCTACACGTCTGGATTCTCTCTTTAAATCATGATAAACCTGAAATATATTATTGTTGCTTTATAAATGAGGCTTAAAAAAGTTAGGCAGCTGCTCCATGGTTCTTAGCTAATAACTGGTGGGAACGGGAAGCAAATCCAGGGTGGTTTGCCCCTACAGCCAGTGTTGTCCACACAGCAGAAACTCTCCTTTAATTATTGAGTCCTTGGATTAAGCCCATAGGTGAGTATATGGCAATCAACATGTACAGTTTGTGCAAAAGAGGCTTTAAATAGATGTGAAGGTTGGGGCGCCTGGGTGACTCAGTTGAGCATCTGGCTCTTGATTTGGGCTCAGGTCATGGTCTCAGGGTCCTGGGATTGAGTCCTGCATCGGGCTCCACACTTCACAGCGAGTCTTGAGATTTTCTCTCTCTCTCTGCCCACCCCCATCCAAATAAATAAATAAATAAATAAATAAATAAATAAATAAATAAATAAATAAATATTTAGATAAATAAACAGATGTGAAGGTGCAAATAATACAGCATTTATAGAAAAGGAAATGCAATGTGTCCCTTCAGAGAGGACAGTGCAGGAGACACTGAAGAAGAAGGGAAATGAGAGGTGGTGGTGTTCAGAGGGACCTCAGACTGATGCAGGAAAGACTTTAGGGCTCAAAACCCAAGGCCAAGAAAGAATTCTTGAAATGTCTTTGGTGCAAGAAGATGGTTTTATTAAAGCATGGTGATAGCGGTGCCTGGGTGGTTCAGTCGATTAAGCATCAGCCTTCAACCCAGGTCCTGATCTCAGGGTCGTGACCTCAGGGTCCTGGGATCAAGTCCTCAGGCTCTCTGCTCAGCCGGGAGTATGCATCTCCCTCTTCCCCTCTCCACTTGTGCTCTCTTGCTCTCTGTCTCAAATAAATAAAATCTTGAAAAAAAAAAAAGCACTGGGACAGGACTTGTGGGCAGAAAGAGCTGGAAAGGGGTTGTGAGGAGCAACTGATTATATACTTGGAGTTGGGTGAGATCAGGAAAAGGGAGGTTTTCCAAAGAACTTTCATATGCGAAGGAGGACCTCCAAGATACTGGAGGCCTTGCCATTGTCCAGTTAAGGTTGGTTTTCCCTCTAGTTAAGCATTGACATTAAAATAGTCGGGCATTTCCTTCTGGAAGTTAGGTTATGGATAAGAATGCTTCCTTCTTGTAAATCACTAAGACATTTGTAAACTGAGGGCGACTCCTGTCTTTGCTGGACTGTGATCTCTATTAGGGAAGCATTTGTTTTTCCCTTTAGGGCAGCCAGGGGGGCCTGAGGAATGCCACACACATCCCACCTGGGAGTGGGAATGGGGGGAGGGGGCAGGACTATCCCCAGCAAGGACAGCAGCAGACCCAGGTGATCTTTGCCTTCAAGTGCATGCTGTAAACCTCAGGAAACAAGAAAGTGAAAGTAGAAGTATATCAACCTCCATATTACCTGGGAAGGTGGATGAATGCGGGATGCGTGTATACACACTTGCTGGGGATAGCCCTTCCACTCTTTGGGGACCTGAGGCTAGGCCTACTCCCCCGAACCAGGGGTGGACGCAAGGGCGTCACCTTCATGTGAGCAGTTCCTAATACATTCTAGACCTTACAGGTCTAGAGCTGTTGTGTATTGAGCTGTTGTTCTGGGAGTAATGTTTTCCCTAGACTCCACTGTGTCTTGGCTTAAAAGCAGTGAGTGCCTTTGGATCTGACCTTGCATATGAAAGCAAGGGCAGTGCCCTCCTGGGTACATAACCACAGGTGTGGGTCAGCTCTTGCCCTTGGGGACAGGACATTGAGAGTTATCTTCTGTTGGGTTTTTAGACACCGCCCCTCTCCTTGGCAGACAGAGTATTTCCTGCCTCCAGCAGGAATCTGAAGTTAGCAAACCTGCTGGGTCAGTCCAGGAGCTTTGCACCAAGATTTGCTGGCAGGGAAGTTCCCTAAAAACCTCTAAGGTGATGCCAGGTGAAGGAGGACTGAATCCGAGCCGACGTCTTAAGTATAATTTGAGGAAATGTTTCCTATTGTTTAAGATTTTATAAAAAGGCAGAGAAGTAATATAAAATTTTCTCAGGTTATAATTATAGACAATTTGGAAATTACAGAAATGTTTAAAGATGAAAACAGTCATCACCTATCAACTTATCCCTAGAGATACACTATTAAAACTTTGTTTTATTTTCTTCTAGTATTTTATTTTCTACTTACGTACATACACTTGCCTTAACAAATTTGGCATATCATTTTAATCTAATTTTATATCTTAATTTTATTTTATTTTGAGTATTTTCTTATTCTTTAAGTAATAAGTCTTTAAGGAGCTGAAAAGTAAGATATACCATAATAATGGAAGCAATGTTCCATTTATTAAACACTTAGAATTTTCCCAGTGTTTTACTTAATAGTGAAAATACCATTAAAAGTATTTGCTACTAAGTATCTACCTCACGGCCCAATTTCTCCTGTCCAATCCTTCCATCTCCCCTTCCCCCATAGGCATTGATTTGGAGAGTCCCTCCTAGTAAACTTCCTGTACACTGTGTTGGTTCCTGAGCTGGGTTCCTGGGGAACCCAATTCTGGGGAATTAAATGTTTAGCAGAAATTACATTTGCACTTCTCCTTTGACTCACCAATCTTATTTGCAGTGATATGGTAAAAATATGAAGACATGCACATAGGAATTTATTGCAGGATAGATGTAATAGTAAGAATACTGGAAAAAGGGGCACCTGGGTAGCTCAGCGGGTGAGCATCTGCCTTTGGCTCAGGGTGTGATCCCGGAGTCCTGGGATCCAGTCCCACATCGGGCTCCCTGCATGGAGCCTGCTTCTCCCTCTGCCTGTGTCTCTGCCTCTCTCTCTCTCTCTCTGTGTCTCATAAGTAAAAAAAAAAAAAAATCTTTAAAAAAGAAAAAGAATACTGGAAAAAGATTTTAAATACTAGAAACTCAAATGTCTGTCAGTAAAAAACCAACTGGATAAATTATGCGGCACACATACATTTCAATGTAATAAAATATATAGTGAATATCTATAGGCTACTATGGAGCCATCTCCAGAAAATAATATTAAGTAAAAAAAGTAAGGTGGAGAAAAATAAGTGTGGTATACTATCACCTTTTTTCAAGTGTGTGTGTGTGTGTGTTCATGTATCAACCAAGAGTGGAGTAAAGATAGTTTTTTTTTTTTTTTTAAAGGGAGAGAAGAAAATTATGTTAAGGGAATAGGGATAAAATATTGGCTTAATATTTTACTGTAGACCCACACAGCTATGTTACATAACTATACAATAATATTTTTTACAATAATATTAATTCACAAATGCAACTCCCGAAAAGCAGGGTAAACTATCTAAATGAATCTCATGTGTGTCCACTTAGTGGTATAACCACAAAGAGGAGAGCTAGTCTAAGTGTCTTTAAAGAATAGTAATTTGACTTTATATACCTAATAAAATATATCATAGGGATGAAAGGAGCTGAAAATCATCTTTAACTGTGCTGGTAGTACCGTTATTTAGCAACCGTTATGTATGTATTGTGGCATCAAGCCAATGAATCATTAAGTTACTTTTTTCAGAGCTCACATTTTTTCATCAAGGGGTAAAAAGGAAACAGATGTAAGATTGTTCAATTAAATAAAACCCTGTAGCCCTGAAGTTGAATTTGAAGCATCAGTATGAACTCTTGATGTATGTATCTTTTAAAAATACTTATTTCTTAGTTCAGCCCACTCAAAAGGCCTGGAAACAATGATCAGCCCAGGAGCAGTGAGCACCCAACAGACTTTGTTTCCTAAACACCATTTCCCACTCAAAGAAGTAAGGGTTCCTTGGAGAAATGGCTGCTCTTAGGTAGGGGGCAGGAACGTGTTGAACATGAGACGGAAACAAGGAAGCCCATGAAGGTTGGGTCAGAAATTTCAGGAGTTCCAGGGGTGCCTGGTGACCCAGTTGGTAAAGCGTCTGCCTTCAGCTCAGGTCATGATTTCAGGATCCTGGGATCAAGCTCCGCATCCAGCTCCCTGCTTCTTGGGAAGTCTGCTTCTCCCTCTGTCGCCTCTCCTCCCCTGCTCATGCCCATTCTCTCTCTCTCTCTCTCTCAAATAAATAAAAAAATCTTCAAAAAAAAAAATTTCAGGAGCCTTTTTGTGAATAGGCTCATAATGGCCAAACCTAAGATGAAACACATTTATTATGTGTTTCAATCCATGAGTTCACAATGGAGGCCTTTGGAAGATTCTAGGGATCCACTCAAACCAGTGCTCGGAAAACCGGTTAAAAAGGGGAAGAGAAGCAGAATCCAGCACTTGTCCTGCCTTCCCTACACAGACTGGACCACAGGAAAATAGTGCAGGAAGCAAATAGTGGAGGAAGGGAAGTTCATTTTTATAGAAATATTCTAAATATTAAATAAAAGAAATGCTAGAACTTTAAACCTATCATTTTATAACCACTAATGAATTAATGAATCTAGGGTTAGGCAATGATTATTAATGACTGCTAATGTCACCATGAGAGAAACAGACGTTAGGTTCCGTCCTGTGGACACACAACATGGTACCACTCTAAAGTGGTCAGGCCAAAAATTCAAACATAAATCTCATCAAGCCTCTTAAATCGGGGTGTGTGTAGGGGACTTTGTTAACAGGTCAGGTAATAGACATTTTAAGCTTGTGGGCCACCTGGTCTCTGCTGATACTCCTCAACTCTGCCCCTGGTAGCTCCAAAGCAGCCATAGACAACATGTAGGTACACAGACGGGTGTAGCTGTGTTCCGATGAAACTATTTTTTTTGAGATTTTATTTATATATTCATGAGAGACACAGAGGCAGAGACACAGACAGAGGGAGAAGCAGACTCCACGCAGGGAGCCCAATGCGGGACTCGATCCCAGGACCCCGGGATCATGCCCTGAGCTGAAGGCAGATGCTTAACTGCTAAGCTACGCAGGCGTCCCTCGGATGAAACTATTTACAAAAATGGGCTGGCCCACTGGCCAGTTTGCCAATCCCAGCCATAGAATCTAGATCTAACTTCCAGTGTGCAGAAAATACAGGGAACAAAGGAATATATTAAATGACACCATAGGGATGTAATCAGCAAAATTCTGATTGCAGGAAACTGCTCAAGACAAAGTACCTACTTCCTCCAACAAAAAATAGAACAAAGCAAGAGATAAGAAGAGTTGGTGAGGCAACTCATATGAGATATAAAAGTCAGAACCATCAGTCAAAATATTTGGGCTTTAATAAATACCAAGTTCAACAAACTTTGAACAAAAAAAGATAATCATGGAAATACATGATAACATTAAGGAATTATTAACAATTTTAGATGTGACAACGGTATCCTGTGGTTATGTTTTCAAAAATGTTTATAACTTTAGACATACATATTGAAATCTGATACGATGTCTGTGATTTACTTCTGAGTAATCTGGGGTGAAATGGGGGGTGGGGCTATCAGTAAAACTGATTTTTTAAAAAAGATTTTATTTATCTACTCATGAGTGACACAGAAAGAGAGGCAAATACATAGGCAGAGGGAGAAGCAAGCTGCCAATGAGGAGCCTGACGAGGAACTCGATCCTAGGACCTTGGGATCACGACCTGAGCCAAAGGCGGATGCTCAACCACTGAGCCACCCAGGTGCTCCAGTGAAACTGACTTTGTTCTTATGAAGGTCTCTACTTTTGCATGTTTGAAATTTTCTGTAACTGAAAGTCAAAAGGAACACAAAATATAACTTTGGTTCGTCAGCAGAGATGAAAAATGTATGTGTAGACAAAGAAAAATAGCTATAATAAGATGGACCAGAGCCTTTGGCACAATTAAGAGGAGTCAGGCTCATGGGGTTTGTCCCTGAGAATTAGAAGCAAAAATGGGCTGGAGTGGATCAGATCCACCCTGATGTTTCTGAGTAACCTGTCACCTCCCACCCCCTCCCAACCCTGTCACAGGGAAGGAGGTCCAAGCGCACCCTGGCTTGGGGCTGACGGCCCGGGGCACTGCCAGCTGCTCATCACCACGCGTATGCTCTTCTTTCTATCAGCATCTTGATTTCTTCAGAGTTGCCAGTGCTCTTTTAAAAACGTCCCGCCCCGACACCCTCTGGCAGCAGAGCTGGCCAACTGAGCTAGTTTGGGCCACTGACATGTAATAGGAAGTCTAATGGTCAGGGCTTCCAGAAAATATTTTATTTTCTGAATCAAAAGGAACGTACGCCGCAGCGGGTGTGGATATCCCAGCTTCTCCTGGCCCGGGTGTAGGTGTAGCACCTGAAGTGGGAGGGGCAACCTCGTACCCATAAAGGTAAAGGTGATTATGCCATGAAGGCAGGGGCAGGGGTGCAGGCGGAGCAGAGAGAGACAGAGAATGAATGAGCCCGTCATTGCCACAGGCCTAGCTATCTGGACTTCACGTTACACAAGATTAACTCCTGCACAGTCAATCCATTGTGGTGAGGCCTCCGTCACATGTGGCCAAAGTTGGTCACCGATCTCACCTGTGATGTGATCCCAAACCCCAAGTGTCCAGAATGAAATGCCCCGTCTCCTCTGAGCTGCCTTCTCAGCTCCTTAAGTGGCAACACCAGTCTTGAAGGCATCCAGACCCAAAGTCCTCACGCCTTTTTGCCCTCTTACTCCATGTTCACCCATCGGGTCCCGAATGTCACCTTCAGCTCCGCTGCTATCACCCTGAGCCACCTGCCCCTCTTGGGTGGGCTGTTTCAGGAGCCTCCCGATGGGTCTCCTGCCTCCACCCTTGCCTCCTGCAGCCTGTTCTCCATCGAAGGGTTCCTTTCGAAATAGAAGTACCTCTTGTCACTCCTCTGACCCACATCCTCTCCCTTACACCAGCCCTCATTCACTCAGCTCCGGGCACACCAGCTTCCTTGATGTTCCTGCAACGAAGCAGGTGGGCTTCAGCTTCAGGCCTCCTCCTTTCCTCCCTGCGAGTTCTCTTTTCACAGATGTTGGTAAGGCTCATTCCCTAAATTCTTTGAGATCTCTTAGGGGTCCCCAGACCAGACCAGAGAGGCCTTCTGAGCCGGCCACTTGCTTGCTGGCACTCACACCCACTCGCCACCGCGCTTCTCCAGCCTGCTGGGCTTTTCAGAGAACTGCCCTTCCCTGGCTTCTGGTGGGGACACCCAAGGGAGGCAGAGGTAGAGGCCCGAGGCCAGGCAGGCAGAGGGAAGGAGCCAGGCTCTTTGTCTCTCTCTTCAGCCTGTGTTGCTGACAATTGGAGCATCTCCTCTGAGACCCCAGGTCCCATGGACAGCCCCCACATCTGGGGTCCCAGGTCCTGCTAGACAGGCCTCACATGGCTCCAGCGTCCACCAGGTGACTCGGCACCTGGGCTCCAGGGACACCCTGTCAGTCCAGCTGTTACTAAGCCTTCGGCTACCGTGCTGTCTCTTGTAGAGGTTTTCAGCTCTGTTTAGTCAATTCCTTGTATTAAGTGTCTCTGTTTGAAACACCACCTAGTTCTGATGACCCTAAGTACCCTCCCCTCCCTTCCCTGTCACTCTGTCCACTTGTCATGCTTTACTTTCCTCGTAGCGCATATCAGCACCCGCTAGAGTTTCTATCGATTCGTTTCCTCAGTTGCCTAACTCTGCACTGGAATATAAATGAGCAGGAGGGAAGGCTAGGTCCGCTGGATGGGGCCTGGCACCCGGCAGTGCTCCCACAACAGCGTTCTTTCATCTGTTTGAGAGACACTGATACGCGCTCTCGCCACCCCAGGTGCTAGACACGGGAAACAGAGAGGTGAGTGAGATCAGCTCTTCTCTTTGGCCACAGGACGGAGTAGCAGCGAGAACCCAGCCCCCCTCGGGCCTCGGTGTGTTTTCATCATCCTGTGTTTGGCTTCTGGTGGTTCCAAAATAGAGTGGAGAATCACGTGTATTAAAATGGAAGCTCGGGGGTGCCTGCATGGCTTAGCTGGTTGAGTGTTCAATTTTTTCTTTAAACGATTTTATTTATTTATTTTTGAGAGAGCAAGCATGAGTAGAGGGAAGGGCAGAAGGAGAGGGAGAGAGAGAATCCCAAGCCGACTCTACGCTGAACTCTCAGACTCTGAGACTGAGAGTCAGATGCTCAACCGACTGAGCCACCCAGGGGCCCCTGAGCATCCAACACTTGATCTCAGCTCAGGTCTTGATCTCAGGGTCATGAGTTGAAACCCTGCTTTGGGCTCCATGTTGGGGACAGAGCCTACTTTAAAAAAAATAAAAAAAGGAAGCTCACTGAAGAGGGAGATTGAAACTATCATTAATATGTGTCAGACTCCCTGTGGGGAAATACCACTCACCCGACCTGGAGTGGGATCTTGGGTATCTTCTTAGAAACCTTGAACCGGCCTTTGTCCCCATAGATGTCGGTGAAGTACACTCCAGCCACACTTGTCACCTGGTTCCCAGGGAACCTGGACAGCACGTTGTCACGACCATGCTGACTGGCCCAATACCAGGCCTGGCCCCCGATGAGCAAGCCACCTCCATGTTTCACAAACTGGATCAGCTCTGCAGTCATCTTATCATTGTAGGCATTGATGCAGTAAACCCCCAGGGGGGGCCCCAGGTCTGACTGAACTTGTGCCTGAACTCCACAGGCCTGCAGGATAGTTACTAATGATTCCAGGGAGGGGTGCACTCCAGTGGGAGCCCCAGGTGAGGCACAGAGCCAACGCACTGCATTACGAAGAAATGGAGCCAAGCCAGCATCCATCAGGTAGCCCTCATGGGACACCACCACCAGGCGGCCTAAGCCATAGGAGGAGGCAGCAATGAGGACCTGTCCCTTGTCATTCACCATCACTGGGAAGGCGGCTTCTCCAATAAGAAGCAGTTCACATGGGACGGGGTCTTTGGGGACATTCCAGCTGGTCACTCCATCCATGAGGGCCTCGAAAGCCCGGGTGGGAGTTGTCACCATGGTTCAACTAGCTGCTGCAGATGCTGCAGAGAAAACCAAAGACTCAACTTGGCTTAGAACTGATGAAGGATTGAGCGAAAAACACAACAAATGCATTCACACAAAAGCCATTTACTGGGATCCCCACTGTGGGCCAACCCCTGGGAATACAGCAAGGAACATAGCAGACAAGGGCCCCACTTTCATGAATCTGCTATTTCAGAAGGGGAAGGACAATAACGGGTACATAAACGGATACGGGAAATGCAACAATTAATAACTTCGGAAGATAAACCAGTGATGGGTTATCAGGCAACTGGAGAATCTAGATCGCATGTTAGGAAAGGACTAGATGAAGGAGTGACTGTGGAGCTGGAACTGACATTTCCACCGAGATCTGAAATGCTTCAGGAGGAGAGGACACCAGCCCAAAGCAGCACCTGGCGGGGTGGCCGGAGGGCGCCGGGTGGGGCAGAGCAGGACCTGAGTGGCCCAGGGAGGGGCCTGGTGTGCAGGGGAGAACTGGTGTGCAGAAGTTGCCTTGGTATTGCACTGCATCTCTGTGGACAAAAAGGTCAGGTGACCTTCCAGAAACTGCATTTTGGGGGATACTTCTGACTAAATGAATTGAAATGCCTCCCAATTTATCATGTCAGCCCTCACCTGTAGGTGGGTAGCATTCTGTGGTTTCCAGAGGTCTTTTAAAATTCAGGGTGCCTAAAATTGAGCTGATTATTTCCTTGAAGCAGCTCCTCTTGGATAAATTACTTAAGCCTCAGTTTCCCCATTCCTAAAAAGAGACTCATATACCCCCAGGAGGATTGTTTTTGATGAAGAGAATGCATATGAAAACCCCCTGTTGTGAGCACACGGTGAGTACTGAGGAAACACGAGGGTCTGTCCCTATGCTGACCTTTCTGGCTCCCCCAAGTGACAAAGGCCATACTCCGGGTGCCCTGTCCACTCCCCTCGGCCCACCTCCAACTTCAGGAGCCACCAGGCAGGAATCTCCTGAGCGCTGGAATGCCTTGTCACTTGGGCAGGTGCACAGGGGCAGCTTTGAAGTGGTGGTTAGCTTAGGGGGGATGTCGGGGACACACGGCCAGGTGTGGTGGTCCCCAGGTGCGTTCTGGAGTTCCTCATCACAGCTCCAAGCTGCAGCTGGCCACAGGGTAAACAGCTCAGCCCTATGCCCTTCCCTTCCCCTCCCTCCTTCCTGGTCTCTCCCTTCCCACATCCTCGCTCTGGCATTCTGGGCTCACATCCCAAACAACCTGACTCAGGTTCTTATGGCAAGGCTGTACTTTGGGGGAAGAAATGAACCTAAGACACCAAAGCTCTCCTCTCCCTTTGCCTCTCTCCTGTTTCCTTAGCCAGCCAGCTGCCTCCCTCACTTTGTTCATCTTGCGTCACCAGGTCCCTCGAACATCACCTGTACTGGCACCTAGACTACACGGATCTGGCTTTAGTCTCAGGACGGATTCTCACCCACAGTCTTCCTCAAGCCATCCTATCCGCTCCTCTTTGTAATAAAAACTCTCCAATTTCATCCAGTCCCCAAAAGGTAAAAGCTGGGAGCCTTGCCTTGAATTTGAAAGCCACCCAGGTCTGGCCCCCCCCACCCCCGTTTTGCAGACTTTTTTTTCCTGCTACATTCTCTACAAACCTGCAGCAGGTGCGGCACCCCTGAACATGCCCTGTATTTCCTGTACAAAGTCCAGCTCCTTTCCACCCCCCAACTTCCCTTCCCGTCTGACCGCCTGTTTCTCAGTAATGCTCCCAGGACAGTGAATTCCCAAGAGATCCAACACGCACGCGCAGTGTCACGGGGCGTGTGGGTGACCTCAGGTTTCGGCTGTAGGAGGGGGAAAGCAGCGACAGAGGTCAGGAAGCCCAAGCCCCTCTGAGACAGCGGCCTCCACTGCCCCGGGACCCGCGGCGGCCGGGCAAGCCGACCCCGCCGCAGGAGATGCCCGGGGTCCTGCTCCCCCGGAGGGGTGCGCCGCACGGGCACGCACACACCCGCGCACACGGCTCCCTCAGGTTCCCGACCCCCAAGTCGGTGTGTTTTGAGACAAAAAGCAAACAGCAGCAGTCCAGCTAAACGAAACGAAACTTGGGACCTGAGAAGAGAGGAACAGGCCGGCCCAGGGCACGTTCTCGGGAGCTTCTGGCCCCCGGGGCGCACCAGTGTCCCCGGCTCGGTCCCGCCCCAACCCCAGGGCCCTCGGACCGGCGGACTCACGAGCAGCAGGCGGATGTGCAGCGCTGGCTCGGGCGCGGGGGGCTCCGGCAGTGCGCGGCGGGCGGCCGGGGCGGGGCGCGGAGGGCGCGGAGGGCGCGGCCCCGCGGGCTCAGGGTGCGCGGGGGGCGGGGGCGCTGCCGGGGCTGGCGGGGCGCAGCGGACCGCCTGGGGCCGGGTAGGCTGGGTGCGCGGGGGGCGGGGGCGCTGCCGGGGCTCACGGGGCGCAGGGGACCGCCTGGGGACCGGATAGGCGGGGTGCGCGGCTGAGGGGCGGGGCCAGGCGCGGCGGGGGCGGGGCGAGGGGCGGGGCTGGCGGGCGCAGCGGACAGCCTGGGGCCAGGTAGGCTGGGGGCGTGGCCGGCTGAGGGGCGGGGCCAGCCGTGGTGGGTGGGGGCGGGGCGAGGGGCGGGGCGCAGCGGACCGCCTGGGGACCGGATAGGCTGGGTGCACGGCTGAGGGGCGGGGCCAGGCGCGGTGGGGGCGGGGCGAGGGGCGGGGCGCAGGGGACCGCCTGGGGACCGGATAGGCGGGGTGCGCGGCTGAGGGGCGGGGCCAGGCGCGGTGGGGGGCGGGGCGAGGGGCGGGGCGCAGCGGACCGCCTGGGGACCGGATAGGCTGGGTGCGCGGCTGAGGGGCGGGGCCAGGCGCGGTGGGGGCGGGGCGAGGGGCGGGGCGCAGCGGACCGCCTGGGGACCGGATAGGCTGGGTGCGCGGCTGAGGGGCGGGGCCAGGCGCGGTGGGGGCGGGGCGAGGGGCGGGGCGCAGCGGACCGCCTGGGGACCGGATAGGCTGGGTGCGCGGCTGAGGGGCGGGGCCAGGCGCGGTGGGGCGGGGCGAGGGGCGGGGCCACGCCCCCGGAGTCGCCCCCGCGCGGCGCCTGGGCTGGGTGCTCTCGGGGGCCTCGGGGCTCGCGGGGCTCCGTCGGGGTGGGTGGCTAGCGGTCCCAGGAGGCGGGGTTCCTCCGTCTGCAGGGGTCGGGGCCGGAAGCAGCTCCCTCAGGCCCTCCGACGGTTCCGGGGTACGAGACGCAGCCTTGCCAAGTTGCTATCGCACTTGATGCGGAAGGCTAACGTGAAGCCTCCGGTCACCCGGATTCGGGGTGAAGAGCTCCCGGCCACGCGGTCGCCCCGGCCGAGGGTTGGTGGCGTGGAACCGCGTGCCCCCCTCCGGGCGCTGGAGGGCTGCCCCCTGCTGGTCGGCACCCGCTCGTGCACGCCGTGCTGGCCGAGGCGCGAGGCTCCTGCGAGCTCAATCAAGCTCCAGAAGGGGTCTGGAAGCATCATAGAAACTGGTGTCAGAGGCAGCCCTGCTGCAGGGGTTTAAGTTTACTCAACCGTATGCTCCTTCCTATCAAAGTGAAACTTCCTTCTCCTGGAAAGCGACTCAGCCGTCACTTGCCTAGAAAAGAACTTCCTAACCTCCAGATCATACCGAATCCTCCTACAGACTACACCAAACACCTCTACTTTTTTTTTTTTTTAAGATTTTATGTATTTATTCATGAGAGACAGAGAGAGGCAGAGACACAGGCAGAAGGAGAAGCAGGCTCCATGCAGGGAGCCCGATGCGGGACTCGATCCCGGGACCCCGGGGTCACGCCCTGGGCCGAAGGCAGACGCTGCACAGCTGAGCCACCCAGGCGCCCCGCACCTCTGCTTCTAATTCTTCTTATTCTTGCCCAGGTTGCGGTTCCACACTTACTTGTATGACCACTGATTATCGTTGGTTCCTCCCATAGACTGATAAATGAAGCCTCTGTCTCCACTGTGACCACTGCCGCCTGGTTTCATTTCTGTCATGCAGTAGGCTTTAGTTTCTTAATATGTAAGAGCGGGTGGTTGGATGAATGAAGGAGCACATAGTCATTGCTCAAGAAATGTCTGCTGAATTAGTAAATACCCGAGTCTTTGGAGGACTAGAGGGAATCTGTTTGGCAGTGGACCAAATACAGTCAGGTTTCAGAAAGAAAAAGCAAGGAGAAACCTACACAAGGAGAAGACCTATCGGGATTTCAGAATACTTCAGGGTGGAAGCCCAATGTGAGCTGAAGTTACTTGAAGTCTTTCTTAGACTTCATACCAGGAAACAAACCTTTGGGAAGCAAAGTGGAGCCAGCTAGTGAGGGAGTGTGTCAGGAGAGTTCCAGGCCAAACGCTGAGTTCAGGGAGGGGCTTTAAGGTTTTAACCAGACCCCACCTACATCACTATTTTTAGTGTAAAAGTACTGCTATTCCAGAAAGACTCCTGGGAGTATTTTGGTGTTGATCTAATAGAAGAAAGGGCTTTAAATGAAGGTGATTTTTCCAGGCCAGAGAGCAAAAGGTACCTGTGGTCAACAAGGTATCTGCCATTTGGGAGCAGGAGTTGGCTGAAGGATGGAAGCAAAACAACAACAGAAGGAAACAGAACAGCATGAAGGTCCATTTATTTATTGGTTTTAAATTTTTTTGATTTAAATTCAATCTAGTTAACGTTACTGTATCATTAGCCTCAGGGGTAGAATTTAGTGATTCTTCAGTTGCACGTAACACCCAGTACTCATTTACTGCAAGTGCCCTCCTTAATGCCCATCCCCCAGTTACTCCATCCTCCCACCCATCTCCTCTCCAGCAGCCCTCAGTTTGTTCCCTAGAGTTGAGTCTCTTATGGTTTGCCTCCCTCTCCTCTCTGCCTTTCACTTATTTTCCCTTCCCTTCCCCTGTATTCATCTATTTTGTTTCTTAACTTCCACTTAGGAGTGAAATCTCATGGTGTTTGTCTTTCTCTGGCTGACTTCACTTAGCACAATATCCTCTAGTTCCATCCACATCGTTGCAAATGGCAAGATTTCATCTTTTTTGATGGTTGAGTAATATTCCATAGTGTGTGTATGTGTGTATACATACTACATCTTCTATATCCATTTATCTGTTGATGGACCTCTGGGCTCTTTCCATATTTTGGGTATTGTGGACATTGCTACTATTTTATTTTTAAAGGTCCATTTAAAACCTGGCAAATGAAAGAGGGTGGCCAGCATGGTTCTGCCTAAAGGGACATTACTGGTGTGAAGGTGCAGACCCCCAGACCCTCCTGCAACCTGGGAGAAAGCAGACTCCTCCATGAAAGTCAACATACCCTCATTGGGCACCTATTCTTGAGGTGCTCTGGGAGATGGAAATGATACTGCAGTCAATAAATCTAAGAAGACAATAGATGTGAAATAAGCATAATACCATTAGGATTTATGGAGGTGTCAAAATCAGCTGCCAAATTAAGTGATAGGGAAGATAAAGGCAGAAGCAATTATTTCTAGTAATCAGAGATGAACTTACAGGGAAGGAGACATTAAAGCTTAGCTTTGAAAAAACATAAATGTAGTTTGTGGGCAGAGAAGAGTGGAGGGTGTTATACCATGAGGCCACATCGTGGTTCACAGCATGGTCCACAGCATGGAGATGTCGGTGTGAATGCTTGACTTGAAAAAGACAAAATTTTCATTGTGACTGAAATTTATTAACCTGCACTTGCAGGAGTGAATTTGGATGGCACCCAAGGGCTTTGGATTGGAGTCTGTAGTCTGGAGGAAGATTTTTAAAGAAATGCCAGGTAGTGAACACTGAACTTCCTTCCTCAGCATCTAGTCCCTGCCCTTTCTAAGCAGGTCCCAATTTTGTCCAGATAATCTACCTTTCCCTTACAAGATTCAAGGGAAAATGAAGTCACTTCCAATTCCAAAGGTAGCTATGAAGCCAAGCATGCTAATCCCTGTCCTTCGTACTGCAGTGTGGGCTCTTTCTGTTATTATTATACACAATAAATATTCACAAACGATATGACACTTAATTGTCGGGTGTATGCAAGAGGCGTACACAAATCAGAACTGTTACTGTTACCAGTGGTATGTCAGCCCATTTTTGTCAAACAGAGGAGCATCCGTGGAGTAATTGCATTTTCTCACTGAGCCAAAGGTAGGGGTTGCTTCATACATAAGCTTTCTAATTATGGGCTAACATTAATAGTCGCTGACTTCCTTCTTCAATTATTTATAGTTATGAGTTAAACTTAACGTGGTCCCACATATTCTTTCCCTGAAGGGCCTCAAGAATCTGGAAAGGATTAGCCACAGTCTAATTTAGGAATAGGGATGGTTGTATCCACCTATGTGCCTTTACTGGTATGAGTCACTGGGGAGGTTTACTAAGTCACTATTTAAGACGATCCAGAACAGGTGCCTACAGCTGTTTTAAGAATAAGTACTATGGTGACCATGAAAATGCTCGGCTCGGATCTCCAACTGGAGGGAGTGGGTATATAATTGACAGACAGCCCCAGCTGGTGCCTCTGGAATCCGTGGTGCCAGGGCCATACTGTGATTCTCTCGGCTTCTCCTGGTTTGTGATTAAGGGTACAAAGGCAGGTCCATTCCTGGGAGACAGGGACTCTTCTGATGAGTGACTTTGACTCAAGGACTCCCATTGGCCTTGACAAGATTTTCCAAGACCTGCCCTACAGGATAAGCTTTTCCTCCCTTTGATCTTTCCTTCATGAGGATTAAACCTACTTCACAGTCTGATGGTCTCCCGGTCTCCGCTGGTCCCTCTCTGTTGTCTCTCACAGATGTTTCTCTTAATAAATCTCTTGCACATCGATCTCATCTTGGCTTCTGCTTCTTGGAGGATCCAGGCTAACACGTATACTGTTATGGTTATATCTCCTAAAGTTAAAATACTCAAGTGCTTTTATTATAAATGTGTTATAATGGGAGTAAGGAGCAAAATCATTAACTTGAGAGCATTTAGGAAAGCCTCACCCACTACATTTTTTTATTCTTTAGTACATTTAGGATAACCTTTATTCAAATTATAGCATGGTCTATCTCTAGAGCAAGTTCCTGCCTGCCTATTTATTTAAAGCAATGATGCTGAAGTTTGGTGCTACTCTTGACAGGTGTTAATCAGAGTTAGGAAAGCTTTCATATTCTCCTTTGGTGTATTTGTGAAATTAACTTGCAGCTACACTTTCTTTTTGGATCATAAGTGTGTGGGACATATATGGTAGGAGTGGTTAATATTGCAGTAAGAACAAGAGAGGAGTCTTCTTATGTTTCCAAACTTGTCCCATCTCCAGGTCAGATATAAAGTTTGGTTTTGTACTGAAGAGTTTGGAGCCAGGGGAGCTGACTTAGGCCAAGACTGAGTGTGGATGTTTTTCCTCTGGCTCTGAAATATCAGACCCATTGGGTAGGCACGCAACAGATCTAGTTTCTATAATTGCACCCACACCAGTGTGGTTTATATGTCTTCACACACAAACCCACAAATGTTGTCTGGATGCTAGTGTATGGGAATTGGGAGTGGATAAAGGCCAATATCTCTACAACAAAATCCCCACAGAGGTCAAATCCATTTTCTCCATAAGAATGTGGTCCCAAATTCCACTTGTTACTGGATCCATCAGGCCATCAACAGGGGCTCAGAGCTTAGAGGCACGTCTTCCTTCACTACCTTTGGTAGAGGTTACAGCAACCACTGAGACGAGTGCCTCTTACTCCTAAATTTCAGAGGGAGAAGCTACTATGAAGTGTGCCTTGACTTTGAAGTTTGAGGAGAGATAGTCAAAAGTGGTGAGTTTCCATCAGGTCAGGGGATCCTATCATAAGGTTCAGGTCAGAAGTCAACACTTATATCCAAGACAGTAGCTTACTGACTTTTAAGGGATGGAACTCTGATCTGTCTTGCTGCTCTCAATATGCCAACTATAGCTTTACCTCTTTTTACCTTAAATTGTCTGCTTGGTTTCCTCTATCATTTCCTTCAAGGATTTGCCAAATGTCCCCTTATCAGAGAGGCTTTCCTGGACCTCACTGCATAAAAGGGCAAACATGCCCTTTGTCCAGTTCCCCCACCACTCAGAACACTCACTTCTCTAACTTTACTTTGTTTAATATTCCTTCATAACACTTATCATACTTGGTATGCTTATTTGTTCATTTTATTTTGTTTTTATAATAAATGGTGTCTTATTTTTAAAGTAAAAAAATTTTTGAAGGAGAGAGAGAGAGAGAGAGAGAGAGAGCAAGTCATGTGTGCACATGGGAAGGGGGAGCAAGAGGGGAAGGGCAGAGGGAGAGAATCTTAAGCAGCCTCTATGTCCAGTGCAGAGCCCGACACCCCTGAGATCATGACCCAAGCCAAAGGCTTAATCAACTGGGCCACCCAAGTGCCCCTATTTGTTCATTTTAATGTTCAAAATGGGACATAAGTGCTATGAGGGCAGGCTTTATTATTACATTTATTGTATATTTCCAAACCCTATAACTGTAAATAGCATTGTAGTAGGTGTCCAATAAATGTTTTTGAATGAATTTATAGGTGACCCAATGACCCAATTGGGAGAGGTTGACCAAATGTGGGTCATGTATCTTACAGATTTTATAAAAATTTTGTAATGGTTTTATGAATGTTTAGGAACCATTTCCACGAGTATTTCTTAAAAGAAGGCAGAAAAAAACATGAAGGATTTTAACTTGAGAAAATATTTTCTAGTGGCTTCATCTAGTTTTGTGCCAAAAAATATTTAAAATTCAGTGAAGCCACAGATCTTTACTACCTTACTCTGTCTCACAGAGACCATAAGTTCAATAGGGAGAGTTTGTGAGCACATGAGAAAATGATTTCTGCTACTCCTTTTATCAAAGTATCATGTATCTAATGTAAGGGCATCTTTAGTTTCTGTCTTAAATTCCAACTTTTTCTGCATGGCTCAATTAGCAAGTGAATTTACACAGGTTGTAAAGATATATTTTTGTTGTGTTATTCCTGCTAGGTAAAAAAGCAAACTGCTGCCCTAATGCCTAATTTCTGTCCTTCCTGGGACCGGCTCAGGGAATCTATGTATCAGAAGTAGGGATGTTTGAAGACAATAAGTAGGTGACCTGTTAGTATTGGCTTGTGGTCCCAACTTCATTTTGAATTACAGCCCAGACTTCCATCCTGTCTATGGAAGCATTAGGGAGTCACCCTTTCTAGAAGACACTCTTATGTACCTTGTAATATTAATTTTTTTCCTGAATTTATCCCTATATTTAATCAAGAGAAATGCATATTTTAATCTTGTGTAGGAGGAACAGAGGCTCTTCATCCATTCTCTTGGATTGAGAAAGAAAAAAAAAAAAAGCAGCCCTTGACATCCAAGAGCTTGTCTGACACTTGTCTGACACTCACAGCTAGGCACCGTTTTTCTCCTTTATACATAAACAATTTCATAGAACATCCATATCAAACAAGATCACTCTAAGATCATGTCAAAGCAAGATAAGAACAAGATCTCTGAGCAAACACAAAATACTCAGTATCTTTCTTTCTTGTCTAAAATGAGGACCTGCTACTTTTCCAGAAAACAATTATAGCTTTATGGCCACTTTAGTCATCCCTACCAATAGATGAGATTTATGGCAAAAATCATAGGATTGCCCCTGCTTCTTGACAGCATCCAATCCAGAACAAAGCCTTACTTTCTTAGACTCTCCCCAAAATTATCCACCCAAAGCCCAAATTCTCTAGTAGTTTAACACCTCTTTACTGAGATTGAGTTTCTTGCAGTGTTTGTTTTACCCTAGCTGCAATGGGTAATCCAACTTGTCCAACTATAGGTGTGTTCCTGGTGGTCTATTGGCTAGAGAGTCCTAGTACCATCATCTGTTATACCCAAGGATATTCTCTCCTCCCCATCTCATTAGATACTCTTCTTTATCCAGCACCAGAGATCTATTAGGCATAAAGGTCACTCCAACAGTACTGACACGAGTCAGCTGTTTGCCTTTCTATGGTTTAATATCAGTTTCCTAGGAGGATTGAGATTTAAGTCTGCTCTAGGTTTTGACTATTTGTTACCAATGGACAAACTCCCAGTGAGTGCTACATGTCTTGTGAATAAATGTCAAGAGCCTCAACTGAGGCTCATTATTGTTTCTTTGGTAACAGCTTGGCCTCAAGGCTGCACTGACAATAAGAACAAAAGGAGAAACTCTATATTAAAAAATAAAAAGTTGGAGTTGCATTTTCACTCTTTACCTAGATGGAGGCTGAGGGAAGGCTTTATGACCTCTTTCAGGTACTTGGTTCTTATTTCATAGATAACAGGACAAGGCATAGATATAGCCTGTTAGATATATATACTTGGGCCTTGGATTACAAGTTGTGTTGACAAAGTGGGGGGATGTCTCCTGTGTCTGCAAGGCCTCTTCTGGACTGCATGATTTCATTGCTTTTATGTTGTACATTTGATCATTTTGCCCTCCTGGCTCCCACCCTGTCTCCCCTCCCATCCTCCCACTTGTACTATCTCAGACCCCAAATTATACTAAATAATTTTGGCAGCCCGTGAAAGTGAATTTTATGTCAAAATTTAGGCAAAGAAATTTTTAGTACCTACATCTACATATTTCTTAATTATGTATATTTGAGTTCCCGTACAGTTCAAATGAACAGAAGTAACATTTTAATGGCCCTCATGTATATTTATTTGTATTAATATATCCTTGGCTCCTGGTACTGTCATCACTGGTCAATACATGGTTTATTTTTAACTTACTCACTTGTTTATTTTTTCCTAAAATGGAGAATACCTCTAAAACTAACCATCCAACATGAGGATAGAACATTGACAATAACTTAATCTACACAACCTTTCCTCACAAAGAAATGGTCCTTCTTTATAGCATTCAAATGTACAAGAATCTAAATGCATAAGTAGCATTTCTACAGCTCTCTTGAATTAGGTGTGGAGTTTGTGTGTGTGTGTGTGTGTGTGTGTGTGTATGTCTGTGCGCGTAATTAGAAGATGTCTGAAAAGTAGAGGATCACCCACCATTCCTTCTCTACCACACTTAGAAAATTGACTTCAAATATGAGAACCAAAGAAAGAAATCCTTTTCAAAATGGAAGCTGATCAGGGGTCTAAAAGCTTTGAAGAAATAAAGAACATAGATGTGATGTGATGTAGTCTTGAAAGAAGGGATAGCATGTGTTACTTTTGTCAGCAAAATAGTCAACACCTAAGGCCATATCTGGTTACCTATTGGTTTACTAGGCATATACAATAGGTGAGGTTATCAGGTGGGGACTAGCTTAGGGACTAAATGTATCAGACTGATCTGTAAGGCCAGTATGTAAGACCAATATTCCTTAGGAAGCTCCATCTGGCCTTGGGAATTAGACAATAGAAGAAAGCAAACTAACGGAGAAGGAAGAGCCATCAAGAGACTAGGAATAGCAAGACTCAAGAAATTTGGGAGCCTGAAGATCTCCTAGATAGCTGACTGCTTCTCCAAAATATGGTCAGGGAGGAAGAGGGAGAAATAGCAGAAAACAGGTTATGACATTCAGGTAGAGTGGCAAAGAACAAAACAAGGTGACTGATAAATGGACAGAAATCCTGACACTATCTGATCTCATATAAGACTAAAACTTTCTAAAATGACCAAATGAATAAGAATGCAGACAAACTTACAGCCCCGTTATGATCTTGAAATGCTTCCTGGAATAGGGACAAATATCATACTCCTTCTTGGGAAACAACGCTGGTTGGCCATCTTAACACTTGTTGAGTGTTCCTTCACTCAACAAATATAGAAAATCTGCTAGAGAGTAAGCTTAATCTCAGATACATGGTGAGATCAGGGGCAGGCTTTGCTTTTTGTGGCACGCCTACGGAAACAAGAGAAGGTGAAGTGTGAAAGCTGGAAGATATTTAGTGTGGCCAGAACCAGAGAGTAATGGGGAGATACTGTGAACTTGGACACATCAGGTGGATCCAAATATCGAAGGGCCTCATCAACCATTTTAAGGATTTTGGTTGGAGCATAACTTAGTCAATATGAAGTCGCTGAAGAATTTTTATTTGAGTTTATTAAAAATTTTTCAAAGTAATACATGCACAAGTTAAAAAATTAAATAGTACAGAAGGACTTGAAATGAAAAACACAGTTTCCCACCCCATGTCTTTTAACCCTAGACCCCTTCCCTAGAGGCAATGCATTTAACAATTTCTATTTTTAGATCTTCTGTTAACTAACTTGCTAACATTAAATAATACGTCTGAACAATAATTCTTGACTTATTAACTTTAGACAATCTTTAATAATTCCCCATTACAAAAGATAAGGATTTAACTTACTCTATCCCCACCTTTCCTTTGCCTATCCCTTGCCAGATTTTTGATAGATATGTCATTTTTAAGACTTCTATTGATGGAATTTATAATTTTGGACTGTATAGTATCCTCAAGCTCTTGTTCCATTAACTGCAGACTTTATCCTCTCATTCCCACTGTGAATATATAAGTAGCCCCACTCTTCCTTCCACCTCTCTTCCCCAACCAATTCTCAAACTCTTTCTGCTCTCTGGTTTATTAACTTGTCAGGATCAATTATATTCGATTTCAGTTCTGAATAAAAAATTAAGCCTTTCATGTTTTGTGTCTAGGCTGATCGGAACACTGAATACCAACACACAGCATCTGCATTAGTTTGGCTAAGTAAATATTGCTTACTGAGAGCTGAATAGAAGCTAAGACTTTTTCTTCCATACATATCCAATGTTCACGATGCCTGTGGCACTTATAAGGAGAAGTACCTACCGCCAATATCAAATTGAGTTTCTTCTTACGTTCCCTGAATTTTTGTTGTTGTTTCACAAATGGACCTGAATGTCTTGGCATATTCCTGTTTTCTTTTTGCTGACTAAAGAATGTATGTCCTCCATATTTTCAAACATTCCAGTTTCTCAATGATATTAACAGAATGTATATTCTTCACAAAGAGCCTGAGACTTTGTACTCTTGTCTGAAATGGGTCTGCTAGAGTGAGACATCCTGGGTGGGATCCATTGTTTTCTGGATTTTATTCTTTCCTCTTTCCTGGTTTTCTTCCTCATTTTGCTGGAGAACCTCCTCCAGGTACTTTCTCAGAAAAAGTACAAAGTAGGTAGACTTTCTGGAAACTTGCATGTCAGAGAATGTCTACTTTGACAGTTTGGCTTGCTATGTTGTTCTGGGTACAGAAATTTTCCATAAGTGAAAAAAGTGTTCCACTGGCTTCTAGCACTTACGTGTTGTTAATGAAAAATCTGCTGCCAGTCTATTTCTTATTCCCTTTTCAGTTGAGCTATTTATGATAGTTTAACTTTATTCTCTTTTTGGGCAATTTTAATATCTTCCTTCTATCCTTAATATTCCAAAATTTCACAAGATTGTGTCTAGCTATAGGTTGTATGGGGGCCCTTCAAACTGGAGACTTGGTTCTTTCAGTTTATTTATTTATTTAATTTATTTCTTCACCTATGTTTTGTATGTTCTTTTTTCCAGAAAGTCCTAATGCTTAGATATTGATTGTCTAGGTCTTTCCTTGTTTTATTTATTTATTTGCTATTTCTTTTTGTTCTGTATCTTAGGAGTTTCTATTTTCCAGCCTGTTTACTGAGTATTTGGGGCAGTTTTATTTCACTTTCAAGGGCTCTTTTTATTCTGTTTTTCCTTCTTTCTTCGTAGCATTCTGTATTCATTCTGTATTCATTCAAATATACCTCAAATTTCTCTGAAGATACAGATTTTTTTTAAGATTCTTTTTTTTTAAAGATTTTATTTATTTATTCATGAGAGACACAGAGAGAGAAAGGCAGAGGTACAGGCAGAGGGAGAAGCAGGCTCCATGCAGAGAGCCCGACATGGGACTTGATTCTGGGTCTCCAGGCTCACGCCCAGGGCTGAAGGCGGCGCTAACCCGCTGAGCCACCGGGGCTGCCCTGAAGATACAGATTTTTAAAGTTATTCTTTCCATGTTCACTTTGTTTCCTCTAGAGTTTGTTGTATTTTTTGAGTTTTCTAATTCTAACTGGTTATTTTTTTTTTAAGATTTTATTTACTTATTTAAGAGAGACAGAGAGCACAAGCAGGAGGAGTGGCAGAGGGAAAGGGAGAAGCAGACTCCCTGCTGAGCAAGAAGCCTGAGGTGGGGCTCAATCCCAGGACCCTGGGACTATGACCTGAGCTGAAGGCAGATGCTTAACTGACTGAGCAGCCCAGGTGTCCCCTAACTGGTTGTTTTTCTTACATGCTCCTCCCCTGGTCTTCCCCCTCCACCGCTCCCCACCCCATGCCCAAAGACTGAGGATTCCTAGCTGTTTGCATTTAAGAATCAATATAACTGTTAACTTTTATAGGAGTTGGCATGGGTGGCCTCTGCCAGTGTATGGTTGGATCTGTTTCTCCAATAAGCCTCTTCCGGGACTAGAAGCACTTAGGTACTTGAGGAGGGGTTTCAACAGTCAGAGAATTAGCTGATAGGCTAGAGGTCACTTATTTCCACAAAAGAGAAGTTTTATTCTGGGGCACCAACTCCTACCTCTCCTCAGGCAGTTTATTCAATTTCTATACAAACAACCAACAAGAACAGATTTTTAATGGATACCAATTATACACTGCCTGTGTTCTATGCACAGTGGTTGGGGCAGAAAAGGATGGGGTTCAATTTTACAACTGCTATAACTCTTTATAGACTTTTCAGGTGCTCATGTTTCTTTGGGATTATGTTGTTCAGATCAGCTTTTACTCTGTCTGAAAGATACCTTCACTCTTTCATTCATTATCATGCTTCATCCATTTTCTCTCTTCCAGAAATGTGTTGAGATCTTCTTCAGTTGTAATCAAATCTGTTCAGTTTTCTTTGCTGAGATGTGCCAGTTCTCTTTTGCATTTCTTGACTTCAATTCAGTGGGGCCTGGGGAGGGAGGGGAGGTAAACTTATATGCTCAGTTCATCATCTTAAATTCAAAGTCCCACTGGAAGCTTTCAGACAGGGGAGTGACATGAATAGCTTCATATTTTTAAAAGGTTCCCAGGGGCCATAATGCTAAAAATGAACTAAAGAGGGCCAGAAGGGATATGAATATTATTCTAGAGTACTAAGAATCTGATTTCCTTGCAGAGAACATGCAATGTCTGGGACTCTTGGGAGTCAGGCACCTTACCAAAATAACCCATCATTCAAAACCCAGTAAACTACTAGGATGCTTTCATGTTGCCCTAGAGATAATGCATGAAACTTGAATAAACTGAAATCTAAAAGACCTGGATGACGCTAAAGGGGTCAGTGTCTTTGGGAAGTACCTCAGGAGCCTATCTCAAGTTCCTCCTTTGAACTGGCATTTGGGATACACAAAGGGACTTTCTGTTCTGATAAAATTGGATGAGGGTGAGTATAAGCAGCCAAAGAACTGGCAGGTAGGGACATAGAGGTCCTTCTGTTTGCTGGCTGGTTTCTTCATTTACTCATTTACTAGCTTATTCAAAACGCTAGAGTTACTAACACCCATTCTGTATTCAGAGTGCCCGGGTTTGAATCCCAGGTCTACCACTAATTAGAGGTGTAGACTTAGGCAATTTACTTGATCTCCATAAAATTCAGTTCATTTAGTCCTAAAACGGAAATGATAAATTTCCATCTCATAAGATTATTGTGAAGATTAAATTGTTTAATTTAATTTTAATGATCTATATAAAAAAACAAGTACAATATTTGGCACATAGTCAAAAACCCGCTAGCTGATAGAATTTTTTCAAATGTTGAATGAATGTTCGACATCTATGTTTAAAGCACCTAGATGATAGATATTCACGAAATAAGGGAAAATAATTCTAGGGTTAAAAAATGACATAATAAAGAAGTCCAGAGAAAAACACTCTCTAGGTCAAATTTTATTGTCTATGTATCCACCCAATTCTTAATAAAGCAAATAATATAGTGTATTAAAACAACTAAATAAATAGAAGTGATCTGAAGGAAAACTGGCTGGATGTATACATTAATCCCAGATCCTCAACTCTAGTTAAAAGTACACAGAAATGGGAGGTTTTGATTAAGATTAGAAGAAAACTTAAGAAAATCTTTGCATTGTTATTAAATAAAATTTGGGCCGGTTGTATCCAGTTATCTGGTTCGAAAGTCAAGATTTCTCTATGTGTGTGGACTTTATCTGCCAACTGGTAAAGAACTCTGGGCAGTGATAGGAATCTGTGTCACTACAGAAACATACACATCATCACTAAGTCGGATGCCCATTGTTTGCTAAAAACAAATGCCTTTATGCATTTGTTCTGATTTTTCAAGTGACTCCCATTCTTGATTTAATCAAAGAAGGAATTTCACCTTTAAGATGGAATTGAATAAAGAGATAAAAACCCAAGAAGCTATGAAGACCACACTGTAAATTTAGAGCCTATGGGTCCTGTAGATCCTGTAGCTCATAAAGCAACACCCCTAGGTGTTTTGAGAGGCTGGCGTATAAAATTTAGGATGGGATTCGATGGATCACACTGCAGCAATAAATGCCATCTAAAAGGGTAGTCTAGCTCTAAAATGATTAATTATTGTTAATTAGACAGTAATAATGGCAGCTGGCATTTTCTCAATACCTACCAACCGCCAGATGCTGTTTAATTCCTTTTAGAAGGACTAAAATTTAATCTTCACAATAATTCAATGAAATAGATCCCATTTGATAAGGAGTCATTTGACTAATAGGTGAAAGAACCAGGCTTTGGATACAAGGAGTCTACTGTGAGAGATGATGGTCTTAACTACCAGGCCATGGTGAGAAAAGGGGAGTACTAAGCTTACTACTCTGTGGACCAGCAGAACATAGAGGAATCCCTTGATATACAAGCACTGCATTCACAGACCTCTTCAGGACTATCGGTCTGGGTCTTCCTGACAACCCTGTGAGGTAGGGATTTTTGTCCTCATCTCACAAACAAAGAAATGTTGAGTAGTGACACAATGACCTTCCCAAGAGCTAACACTACCTACAGGCTCTTTTTACTATATCAGATTGCTTTTTAAGCTCTTTGAAAACTACCTAAGCCACAGAATATCAAGGAACTATCTCGTTATCCTAGTAAATTTGTGTTTCAGTGGATTCTATGGGCAGGTTTCTGGAATAGCTGATCAAAAATAAAAGCCCAGAGAGTCCTCAGGATATCAGAATGGGAACCACCCCCAAGGGCCACGGCCCATCATGGTAAACCAAGGGCTGGCACAGAAGCAGGTGCCAAAGCTCTCAGAACCAGGCCAACAGAGGGCCAGCAGGGAATCCGGGAGCAGAGGAACGAGGCTCATAAACAGAAGGCATTGTTCCTAAGGATTTCTGATTCCCCTTTTTGCTGTGTTCTTAACCCACTTTCTAGAGATGGAACTAGGTAGGAAGATATGTGGGCAATGAGCCAAGAGGGCAAGGCTAGAACCCTAAGAGACAGAGGTCGAGGAGTGAATCCCCATCTCTGCCTACCTCCCCAAACCTCTCTACCTGCCACCTCGCTGGGCACTCCTTACATCTGTGTGAGGAGGTATAATTTCATAATATTTTCCTTCCATTCAGGCAGATAGGCCAGGCTGGTAGCCACTTCCTTCTGGATAGGCCAGGCCCAGGCCTCAAAGAACGGAGCCAGGTTCTTCTGCACTTGGTGGGAGAACATCTTCACCCACAGATTCATTTTGTCAACATTGTCTGTGGGCAAGTTGGTCTGGTTCCTGTACTCCGTGAAGAGACGGATAAATGGCTCCCAACCAAAAGCCTCCTGTAGCTGGGGACAGAAAGCAGCAGCAGGAGACATTTAATTCACCGAAAGAAGACCCAACAAACACTATAACAAATTAATGTAATGTATTTAGCCCCTAAAATACCAGTTTCATTTCTGTCACTGGCCCCCTCTCCTGTTCTAGCTGCTGGCCTGACAGGTTACTCTCTTAAGAAGGGCCTCTGGGCAGTGCAGCGCTCACACAGAGCAGATCCTCAATCAAGGATGGCTGTGCTAATAACTGCAAGGATTAGTAGCAGTATTTACGACCTAGGTCATTGTTCCTGTAGCTCACTGGATTGTGAAAGTGTCGACAGGGTATCTCACAAGGATTTAAAACCGGCCGAAGTGGGAAAAAAAAATCCTTGTATCTTTCATAGCTGCAAAGTGAAACTCCAATAACTCCAATAAGCCCCCCCTCCCCTTACCCTGATATGACCTGCATCAGTCGCAGGCCTGCACCAATCTGCAAGGCTGCTAACATAGCCTTTCAGAAAAAAAAGTGAGTCCAGTATAAACAGGAGACTCTATTTAGTCCAGGCGGCTAGAATTAAGGTAAGTAAGGCATAATTTCAGGAAAAGGCAGCTGTCCCCGAGGCCACTGGAAATAGCCCGTGTGAGGCTGGGTTATGGCGCCTCACCGTTAGGACAGACATCAGCAGTTCTCTGAAACAACCTCAGCTGCATTTCACAGGTGAGCGACTTCTGTCCCTGGGGTAAAATGGCCCCAGTGACAAAGTTCGAGTCTCCAGGCAGTTTCACTATCGTTCTCGGGACAGAGGGTACAAACAGAGAGGGACTGGGGCAGGTGGAAGAACCTGGCTGGAGACTGAGTTCCAGAAACCCAGGTGGTGGGACTCTGCACCGTGACCTGGGAGCTGCTCCAGGGCCTGGGGGCCAGGAACGGGGCTGGTGGACAATCGTTCAAAGGCAGGGGCAACCTCATGTGCAGGCCAGTGAACAATCTTGGATTAACTGAGGCAATGAGAGGACCTGCCTCATAGGTTCCGTCCCAAATCCTGTGTGTGCCCGGGAGGGGGAGGTCATGGGGGTGGGAACGGGCAGGGTATTTGGTGTTAGATCGCTATTCAAACAGGACATGGTTTGGCTCCAGTCTCAGGTATGTGTGGGGTCAAAGCTAGCCATGGTAACCGTATTTATAGTACCGTCTTCACCTCTTAGTGCTTTCTATCTCCTCTCATGAATCTCCTCAAAGTCATGGTGTGAGGGTGCAGCTGAGGCACTTAAGTCCACCCTGGGGTCACTAGAATGTCCCCTAATGAGGCCATGCCAGGTGGTCCCCGCAGTGGGGTCTCCCACCCCCCTCCATTCTGGCCCAGTACCTGTAGATACGTTTCCAGGGCAGTCCACGCATTCCAGTTTTTCACATTGGGACCCTTGCCCAGGTAGATTCGGACTCTCTTCTCCCGAACTGGAGGCCACAGAGCAATATTGGCACGGCCTCGAGGGATGCCCAGGACTGTCTCATGCACGTAGACACACCACAGATTGCAGGTGGCCTCGGTGGTGTGTGGCGGGAACTCCCACTCCTGCCGCTGCTGGTTCCGGCCGAGCTCATGGACAGGGCCCCACAGCCCCTTGGTTCTGATGAGCTTCTCATTGATGAGCTCCTGCACGGATTCCAGATGGCACATGATGGGGTACCCTGCGTGCATCCAGCCTGGGAACACAGGAGGGAGGAAGAGAGGTGAGAACGCTCCCCACCTGTCCTTATCAGAACTTCCAGAAGCCCGTAATGCTCAGAAGGGCAATCCACGCAAAGACCCACCAGGGCTCTCCCTCAGCCTCTCTTTCTGTTATCGTGCCTCCACCCTCACTCTGACCCGAGAGCACGCGGCTTCAGGACGGATGTGCATCACCCACAGCCCTCCACGTACTCTTCAGCTTTTCCATTTTCGTGAGTGTCCTGGCGTGTGAACCTGTCTCATGATACTCTTTTCTCAAAGTTGAGAACTCTTTGATGGTGGCTTCCCCTTCTCATTATTTAGCTACGGAGTTGCCTGCATTGATGCTCTTCCTAGGGAGCATCTCCATAAGGCAACAAAACCGGGGTGGAAAGGAATTTCCATTGTTTTCTTGTTTCTACACACCCCTGATGTGTTATGCTTCTCGACCCCACTGGCAGAGATCTCTTCATAAGGCCTCTTCTCAAAGTCATTAGATTCCTTCTCCCAACAGCTGTAACCCCGGTGGAGGCCCCCCCAACCACTTTTATTTTCTCCTGGAAGTCGCCGATGGGGCTGTGGCGAAAGCCTACACTTCGTTCTTGCACTATTTCCACCGCTGGAAGCTCTCTCTTGACATGCTGACCTAAACTGTTCATATTTTAATATACTGCTCACGCCCATTTCCACGGCCTGCTTTTCTTGTGTTACATAATCCCATCAAATGTTCCTCATGCCATCAAAATATCACTTTAAATGTGTCCTTCAGTGTCTGTCGGAAGGTATGCACGTTATATTACCTCCCCACTCTGTCCTGCTGGACATTTAGGGAGTTTCCAATTTTCTGTTGGGGAATACAGTTGAGGTTTTTTTTGTTTTTTGTTTTTTGTTTTTTTTGATGCATCCCCCCGCTTCCATTTAGATAGCAAGGTTTGCATCTTCTATATCTTGCTAGAGCATGTTTACCACGCTGGCTGCCCGCTGCAGGAGAAACAGGAAGGCCGCCAGGCGCAGCATGCACAGAGGGCTGGCTCCCCCAGAGTACCCACCAACTGAGATCTGGACGTCAGCAACGATCCTCTGAGGCAGACGCAAAGGGAAGGGCTCGGCCCCCAGCCGTGCCACAGCCTGCATCACCTCGTCCCAGAGGCGAAGCAGCGGCTCAGGGTTCTCCAGGGTACGGAGATTGGCGGTTGGCACTGTCAGGATGATGTTGTCCGTAGCCAGTTCTCCCCAGGGACCTGGATTCTCCTGGATACGCCTCTTCCACTCTTCCTGGGAGGTCTCCCCTGGGAAGAGAGGTCATGGGGCTCGAAACTCACTTTCCTAAATCCCTTATGTTAAAACGTACAACTTGAACTCCAGGAGGAGAGCACCAAGGTCACGAGTGACCATATCCCCGTTTTTGTCCTCTTTCTACGAAGGCCCCATGAATGTGGTTTGGTCTTAATCCGCTTGGCCCCAAAGCTGAATCTAAGGAAACCTAGCTCCCTCCCCTCTACCAACCTGGACTTTCTCTCTTCCTACACCAAACAGCCCCAGATGATCTCCTGCCCTGGCTCTCCCACTCCCCTGGGGTTCACCCCGCAGCTCCACTCACCCAGCTTGTAGTACGGGGCGTGCACGGCCCCCTTGACAGTGATGGGCACAGAGCCGAGTTTGCTGCTCTGAGGCACAATGATATACAGCAGGCCGCCCCAGAGGCAGGTGATGGACTTGGTGGGCTTGTCCAGGCAGCACCGGTTAATCACAAGCGGGCCTCGGAACAGCTTGCTGGCTCTGGTCAGGTCATCAGTGTGGCAGCCAATCTGTATCTGGAGCGGAGAGATCCCCCCTCAGAGTCACCCTGGGTTGTGTGCAAGTGGAAAGCAGGAGGCTCCCAGGAGGTGAGGGCAGGAAGGGTCTCTGGGTCACAACCCCATGCAAGCCTACGCAACTCCATCATTCCTCAAGGCTGTGCGGACTGAATTGTATAAATGACCTCCCAGGGGAGTCAGCTCCACATAGGGTCATGTTGAGATGCTGGAGCAAGGTACACCTGGTATAGCCCCCCAGGCTAATGCTGAGGAGGGCGGCCCCCCACCCTGGGTGTCTCTATAACCCACCGAATCCTGGGTTGCCTGTTTCATTGTGGTGATTCTGGCCTTGGGAATGGGGCAGAGGGGACCTCGCTGACTCCCAGTGGGAGGCAGTGTGATCGGCTGATAAAACTGGAGGGTGGACTCAGCTCCTCCCCTTCTCTAATGACCCCCTCCCCGGCCATGCGGCAGCTCCCTGACTGGGTGGAGTCCTGGGATTCTCCTCCCAGGTTTATGCAAAACATGTTCCAGGACAGGTGCAGACACAGCGCAGATCCTACCAGTCAAAAGACTCTCACGGGGGACAAAGCAGGATGGCTCTTTAATTTTCTATCAGTGTGTGTGTGTGTGTGTGTGTGTGTGTGTGTGTATGTGTAAGCGACAGACTGAAGGTGGACCGGGGAAGCAGGGACCAGTCTTCAGTGTCCCAGGGAAGATGCAGGAAAACCTTGTGCTCCACTAGGAGATCGCCTTCCCCAGGCACCAAAAGGGGACTGAGGTTGTCTGAACACTCCTGCGTGCCAGGGTGCCCTCCATCTGCTGCTTTTTGTTTTTTTCAGCTTTTTAAATTTTTTATGGAATTATCTTCTTTAAAAAAAAGTTTTATTACTATTTTTTAAAGGAGTTTCCATGGCATGATGGGGCTTGAACTCCCAACCCTGAGAGTAAGAGTCACATGCTCTATTGACTGAGCCAGCCATGTGTCCCTGTTTGGTGCTGTCCTTGTTCCCCACTCTAGGACCTAAGTGAAAAGCACAAAACTTAAGAGCCAGACGTTGGTTAGGATGGAGCCCTGGGCTCTGAAATGTGTCAGATCTATTGGTGGATTGATTGGAATATCATTGACACACAACGTGCAGCTCATTTGCCTCACCCTTAAAATGGGGTAAAAGTACATGCCACGTTGCCAACAGGGTTTTTGTGAGATCACACAAGACGGCAACCGTGAAAGCCAGGATATCTGGGTTCTGCGTGATGTGGCCACAGGGCACGGCCTTACCTTCAGATCAGCAGAGGCAGCAGCTTCAGGCAGCGAGACCTCTATGATCTGCCTTCCAGGAATGTAGAGCCCAGTGCTCATCCAGCAGTATCTGGTGCCTGCCAAAGCACAGGAATGGTCCCTTGATCCCTCCCCCATGACACCATCTCACCCCAGAGTGTACACAGCCTCTTCGGGAGCTCCACACGGCTCTCTCTCTTCATGCCCGCCCCGACTCAACTCTTGCAAATGTCACCTGACACCCCCACCCCCATCTCCTTGACAGCGCCCGGCCACGGGTGGAGATGGCCCCACTTCCACACCCCCCACTCTGAGCGCTCACCCCGCGCCCCCCAATTCCATACCAGGATTGTTGCAGTTGACCTCAACGGTGATGGGAGACTCGGAGGGACGCAGATAGGGGCTGCTGTACATGTCTTCGATTTCCGGCACCAACAGCGAGAGGTCACTTCCAGAGTGGGCCAGGCCAGTGGCCAGGGAAAGCATAGCACCCCTGCAGCAGTCATTGATGACGGGGTTCTCTCGGGTTGCCACCGGGAGCCGATACCGACTCAGCAGCTTCCTCAGGAGCCGGTGCACAGACATGTAGGCAGGGATCTCTTCGGCGGGGATCTGGAGGAAAGCTGCCCCATCCGGCCCCAGCTTGGCCAGCCAGCCTTTCTCCACATTCCCTCTTTTCCTGCCCATTATGACCTGGAACTCGGCCAGGGTGGAACGGAAGTGGTAGGTCCTTATCCCTGCCTTAGGAGTGCGGAAGGGCCCTGGGTTGAGGCTTTGGCTGGTGATGCTGATGCCAAAGGGGTTGAGGAGGAGGTTTCCTGGGAACCGGGCCAGAGGGGACACTCCGGGGTTCTTGAAGGCCCACCACCACGCTTGGGCTCCGACGAACAGCCCCCCGCCCTCAGCTACAAACTCCTGCAGCTCCTTGACCCCCACATCACTCACGGGTTCAAAGCAATAGACACTCGCGTCGCTGGTCAGGTGGGGCTCGATGCTGGTGTCTATGCCCCCCACCGCGAGCAGGCCGCTCAGTGTCCTCAGTTCCGTCTGCACCACGATCTTGCCTCTGCGGCCCCCGTCCAGCCA
This sequence comes from Canis aureus, assembly GCF_053574225.1. Classification (NCBI taxonomy): domain Eukaryota; kingdom Metazoa; phylum Chordata; class Mammalia; order Carnivora; family Canidae; genus Canis; species Canis aureus. Next base: position 62,392,578 of record NC_135625.1, read on the forward strand.
GCGCACGGCATTGAGCAGAAAGGGGCCCAGTTTGCCCACCGTGAATAACACCTTGTGGCCAGTCACGACCACGCGGCCCCGGCCGTAGCGGGCAGCCGCTATGACACAGCCGTGGTAGGAATCTAACCCCAGGGGAAAGGCGAGAGCCCCGTGCACCAGCAGCTGGGACGGGAAGCAATCCGAGTTGCTGATGTCCAGCTCTGAAATCCCGTGCAGGAGCTCCTCTCTGTCCTCGGAGAGATCGTCTTCACAGCTGCAAAAGACACAGGCATTGTCTATTAAAGGAGTGGCCACACGAAGCTCTGGGAACAGAGAGCGCGCCCCACACAGCAAGTGTCAGCTTTACTAATGTGATCACTTCTAGCTCTCGCAGGACTGCTGGGAGGATAAAGTGGGCGTCTCTGCCCTGACTGGGTGTGGAGGCTGGTCTGAGGGAAGACACAGGGACATCAATTCTGGTCTGCCCCCTCTTGCAATGCAAAGTCTCCAAAGGAAATCCCAGGGGAAGCCGTGCCATGCTTACCCAATATCATAGCATAAATATTCTAGGTTGCAGTGTTTATTTCAGCCTTTTGGGCATGATGTAAACAACTGAATGGGAAATCATGTTTTCATTCTTATAAAGAGTCTCATTTGTAAATTTCATGCAGCCAATTTTCTGCAAATAAAGTCAATGGAGGGCTGAGTTGGTGGCACCATTGAAGAATCACTATTATCTCAAAAGGTGGGGCAGAGGAGTGGGCTGGCTTCAACTCTAGTAGAGACCCTCTGGTTACTTGAACTCAAAAGGATTGACCATCTACTCGCAGCACTCCATCCACTCATTGCCGACTCTCAGGAGTCCCATATCCATGCTATAAGGGGTTTCTCAGGACCATCTGTACCCGTCTGTGAGTAACAAACTCCTGTACGACTTCAGGACTGCCATGTCCCCCAAATGGGCGATGCAGCCCTGGGTACCTAGGGGATCAATAGGGGGGAAGAGGCACAGTGACCTCTAACAGCCGGAAGATCCCAGAGCTGGTTATGCCAGTTTTGTTAGGTAAAGGTGTGGCAACTACAGGATGAGAAGGCAGCTGCATGCAAATACTGAAAAACAAGTCAAGTAGACAGCCTAATGGCGTATCTGTGTTGCACTCTCTTGGTTGTAAGAACTCCAGTTAAGTGATGGGAAACTGGTACTCTTAGTAGGTATGATCCTTTCCTGAACACAAAAGTATCACCTTACTACTGCCTCTCCAGCTCCTTGAAGCACCAACCACTGAAATCGTTCAACTAGCTCTTCCTGCTCTGATTCCAAGTTTACTAAACCACTATAATTTATAATCTTACTTCTGATGATTGACTGCCTAAACAAAGAAATCATGGGTCAGGCCAAGCAGAATGTTGTAGTTCTGTGACCTATTCATTTCTCAAGCAATATCTTGGACAGGCTATCTTTAATTCTGTGATTCTAAAATTAAAAAAATAATTTTTAAGGTTTCTATTACTTTACATGTATACAAAATTAAGTGAAAAACGTTTTAATTCTCATAATGAGTTTTTATAAATTTCATGCAATTATTTTACAAATGAAGTCAGTGAAGAGGTAGGCTACTGTGTTTTAGATTAATACTGGCATCAAGATTTATACACTAGCCTATTATGATGAGGTGGCCGATATCGAATGTGCAAACTTGAGGCCCAAACACTCAATCACTAGGATCTCATCTAGACAATGTCCCTAGGTGAGGTCCTGCTCATGCTTAGCCTGGGTCGGGGAGAGGGGACACCCTCAGAGACATCTATCTGTTATTTCTAACAGCCATGACTTATGTGCAGAGGGGGATAAATTTTTGTTTCATAAACTGAAAAAAATATGAACTGGATTTTTACTTTTCTTTCTCATTCTCATCTGAAATGAAACAAAAATTTTAAAATCAGAATAAATTCATGATTATACTCTGTTTTGAAAAGGGCACAATCAGTAAACTATGCTAGTAAGAATTTACCGAAAATATAAATCAAATGGAATCAGACAGATCAGAAATCCATGAGCACAGAAGAATCTGTAACTGCATATATGTGAAAGAAAATGATCACGAAAACAAAAAGAGGGATTATCATTTGTCTTGAGAAAATACGCTTCAGTAACCAATAATGATCAATCGAGCATTTCAATGCCATTTAACATTTAAAGAAACAAGAATCACCAAATATTTGATGAAAAGTAACAGCATAAAAGAGAAGCACTGACCTAACCAAAGAAAGCCAACACCCTAGGAAATAAGAGTGATAAGTGGAGAAGAAAATCCTAAACAAATGCTGTATATCATTGGAGAGTTCTGAGATGAGGTATTATCTCTCTTTTCAAAAGAAAAAAGAAGTTACTGCTATTAAAAGTTACTCATTAGAATAAAAATACAATTGCCAAACAGGCATCTCAATTTTAATATATGGACAGAAAGTAAATCTTGATGGATAGAAACGCTATGAATAGGTCAATGGTAAAACTGAGTCAAGTGGTAATTGCAGAGAGCAGTGTTAAAAGGCAAAAAGAAAATCATTAGCAGAAAAAGTTGAGAAGGATGGACCAAGGAGAAGATCTGGCAAGCAAGAGTTAAAAAAGCAAAGCAGAAAGAGAAGAAAGTAGCAACAAACCTACAATTACATGCAATTGCCTTTTACTGAAAAATAGATCTTATTCCTTAGAATGACAGGACTCCCTGAATGCAAAGTAGGGTAAATGAAATGAAGAGCAGGATCTAGCTGATTACCGATAAACTAATGAACTTCAAACAAAGAAAAAGCTTTGAAGGCCATCAGAAAGAAAACAAAGCAAAAGAGAAGAAATTACGTACAAAGAAACAAGTGAAACCAGTGCCCTAAAAACAACGTATTTGAGGGCAGTGCAAATACTCTGATAATTAGCCTCCTAAGACTCTTTGTTGGCACATGGAAATCCTGAAACCGTACCAAGGGCTTAGAAATGTACCACTCATGAAAGTTTTCCCAAAAAGTTACTTGAGGTTACCCTGTAGGTCTGTAAAAGAAAAAGAAATACAACAGAGGAACAAATTGGCTTCACAAAACAGTGGTGGGCAAGGATATCAGTATAATTTATAACGAATGCCAAGAAACTGCTGATAAAGGTCCAATGACACCTGCTGTTGCTAAGAAATAATTCCAAGTTAGTAGAGCCAGGATGATAACACAGGAAGAATGAAACCAAGGCAAAATCCAATTGGAACCAAAATACCAGATGATTTCAACAAAACGCGGGAGGTAGGGGGTGAGCATGGAAAGTGCATTAAAGAGATAAAGGAAGTTCTTGATTTGAATGGAGATGTAGACTATAAAATTTAGCTAATTCTCAACTCAGATCTAAAAATATTTAAAAAATAAAGGCAGCAGTAAATATGGCTACTAGTTAGTTTATAATAAAGGTGGCATCTTATATTATTAGGAAAAGACCGATACTTTCATAAATGTTGTTGGGAGGGCTGGACAGGCATTTTGAAAAAGATAAATAGGATACCCTACATTACACAACACACCAGACAAGATTCCAAATGCACCAGAAAAGTAAATTTTTCAAAAGGAAACCACACAAGTACTATAGGAAACCAAGAGTGGAATCTCACAATCTGGGCATGATCCCAAATCAGATGTGATGATAGAAAAGACTGATAACGTTAGCTACGTAAACATTTTTGATTGGCAAAAATACTAAGTTCGCTCACAAGGCAAGCACCCTATAAACCACAGATAAAAGATGAATATTCCTAATCTGTAAGGAACCCTTAAACTGAGGAGAACACCAAAAACACATCAGAAAACAGGCAGAACATGTGAAAAGACAGTTGGCAACCACAAGAAAACCACAAATGACTCAGGCACTGACTGACTTGGAGAAAAAGAGTGTAAATTACAACTACATTGTGATACCATTTCCCAGCTATCAGACTAACAAAAATTCAGAAGTCAGATAACTGTTCTGTTGGACTTGTGTGGGTAAAATAGGCATTTTTTTTCCATTGCTGGTGAGAAGGCCAAGTGATGCAACCCAATCTGGAGATGAATCTGGCAATTTCTAACAAAAATATGCAAACATTTATTCTTTGACCTAGCAATTCTATCTCTAGAAAATCAGCCAAAAGGCACAACTCCAGTAAAATGGAAAGCCACGTGAACGCCCATTGATTCAATACTGGTTGACTACACTATGGTATGTTCACAGACTGGAACAGAATGCCATCATGGAAAAAAAAAATGAGAGGGTTCTAAATATTGTCAAGGAATAGTTACAAAGATACATTAATTGAAAATAGTTGGAATCAGAATGTATGATTGGAACGTCTGTTAATTAACGGCTTATTAGCTCATTTCTTTTTAGCATCAAATAATATTCCATTGTCTGAACATGCCACAATTTATTTATCCATTCCCCTCCTGAAGGACATCTTGGTTACTTCCATGTTTTTGCAGTTATGAACAGAGCTGCTACAAACATCCGTGGGCAGGTTTTTGTGTGGCCCTAACTCCTTTGCGTAAATAGCAAGGAGTGTGATTGCTGGATCCTACAGTAAGAAGCAGCTTAGTTTTGTAAGAAACTGCTAAACCATCTTCCAAAGTGACCGTACCGTTTTGCATTCCCATCAGCAATGAACAGAGAGTTCCGGATACTCCACATCCTCATCAGCATTTGGTGGTGTCAGTGTTTTGGATTTTCGGCAGAGTGATACCTTATCGTTTTACTTTGCATTTCCCTGATGACACAGGATGTGAAGTGTTTTTCTCATATGATTATCCGACATCTGTACATCTTGGTGAAGTGTCTGTTAAGGTTTCTGGACCATTTAAAAAAAATTGGATTGTTTTACTGTTATTTTAAGAGTTATTTGTATAGTTTGGATTATAACCCTTTATCAGATGTGTCTTCTGCAAATATTTCCTCCCAGTCTGTGGCTTGCTTTATCTCTTGATACTGTCTTTTGCAGAACAGAAGCTTTTAATTTTAATGAAGCCCAGCCTATCGATTATCTCTTTCATGGATCTTTGGTATTATGTCTAAAATGTCATAGCCATATTCAAGGTCATCTAGGATTATTTTCTGTTATCTACTAGGAGTTTTATAGTTTTTTTTAAAGATTTTATTTATTTATTCATGAGAGAGAGAGAGAGAGGCAGAGACACAGGCAGAGGGAGAAGCAGGCTCCATGCAGGGAGCTTGACGTGGGACTTGATCCTGGATCTCCAGGATCACGCCCTGAGCTGAAGGCAGGGCTAAACTGCTGAGCCACCCAGGCTGCCCCTATAGTTCTGTTTTAGGTCTGGGATCTGTTTTGAGTTATTTTATGAAAGCTATAAGGACTGTATCTAGATTCACTTTTTTTTTTTTTTTTTTTTTTTGCCTCTGGATGTCCATTTCCAGCACCATTTCTGACCGTTTCTGAGGGCTTTCTTTGCTCTATTGCATGGCCTTTGCTCCTGTGTCAAAGATCAGATGACCATATTTCTGTGGGTCTATTTCTGGGCTCTCTATTCTGTTCAATTGGTCTGTTTTTCCACAAATACCACACTCTTGTTTACTGTAGCTATAGTGAGTCTTGAAGTCAGATAATGTCATTCCTCCAACTTTGTTCTCATTTAATATTGTGTTGAACATGCCAATTTTGAAAAATCAACTTCACTGACATGTGGTAAAATTCATTTAAAGTGTACATCTTGATGAGATTTTATTACATTGATATGCTTGTATAATCATAATAAAATTACAGGACATTTCCATCACCACGGAAAGCTACCTTTTGCCCCATTTCAATCAATCCAGTCCCCAGGCAACAACTGACGTGCTTGCTTTCTGCCTTTTTCTAAAGTTTCATATATATGGAGTCATAAAGCATATACTCTCGTGTTTGGCTTTTTTCACTTAGAATACATTTTTGAGAGCCATCCATGTTATTATTGAGTCTCTCAGTAATCCATTCCTTTTTACTGAGGAGTAGTATGCCACTGGATGGATATATCACATTTTGTTTATGCATTCATCAGTTGATGAACATTTGGGTAGCCTCCAGCTTACGGCTTGCGGCCATGAACATTCATGTACAAAATTTTTGTGTAGATATGTTTTGCCTTTCTTCTGGATAAACACATAGGAATGAGATGGCTGAGTAGTATGGTAAGAGTAGGTTTAAATTTATAAGAAATTGTTTTCTAAAGTGGTTGTATCGTCGTACATTCCCAACGGGTAAGGTATGAGAGTTCCAGTTGCTCTACATTCTTGCCAACACTTCATTTGTGATTTTTTTTTAGGAACAATTCTAGTGGAGGGGTGTATGGTATCTAATTGTGATTTTAATTTGCATTTCTCTGATGACTAACAATGTTGAGAATCTTTTCATGGGCTTATTGGCTTTTCACAGTTTATCTTCTGTGAACTATTTAAAATATTTTATCCTTTTATTTATTTTTTACTGGATTGTTTATCTTCTTATTGAGATGTAAGAGTTTTCTATGTATGCTCAATGCAAGTCCATTGTCAGATATAGGTACTGCAAATAACTTTTCTAATCTGTAGCTTGCCTTTTGTTTTCTTAATACTGTCTCTTGAACTGTAGAAATTATTAAAATTTTTTTGATGAAGCTCAATTTATTAATCTTTTCCTCTTTTGGCTTATGGACTTTTTGTGTCCTATCTAGGTCATCTCTGCCTACCCTAAAGTCACAGATAATCTCTCCTGTGCATTCATTTAGAAATCTTTAACGAACAAACAAAAAAAATAGAAGTTTATGAATTCTAGCTTCTGCATTTAGTTTTGTATGGAGTGGGATAAGCATCAGGATTCCCCTTTTCACCATGAGGGTATCCATTTATTCCAGAACCATATGTTGAAACAATTCTCTTTTCCTCTTTGAATTACCTTGGCACCTTTGCCAAAAAATAATTGAGCATGGATCTGTGAGTCTATTTCTGAACCATGCAGTCCGTTTCATTATCTGTATGCGTATCCTTATGCCAATGCCACGGTATTTTGATTGCTTCAGCGTTTCTAATGAATACTGAAATTAGGTTATGTTAGTTCCTTTCCTTTGCATTAATTTTAGAATCCATTTGCACTTTGGTTAGGACTACAATGACTCTATACATCATTTAGGGCAAAACTGACATCTTAAAAATATTGTGTGTTCTGATTCACTAATGTGGTATATTTCTCCATTTCTTTAGGTCTTAATCCCTATCAGTGACATTTTATAGTTTTCATGATATAGGTCTTATATATATTTTATTAACATTATTCATTAGTATTTCACAATTTTGTGCCCTGTTTTAACTGATACCGTATTTTAAATTTCAGTTACCAATTTCTGGCTGCTAGTATATAAAAACGTAATTGATTTTTGTATATTGACTATATCCTGCAGCCTTGCTAAATTCAATTATTTTAGTATTTTTTGTAGTTTTAAATAATTTTTTTATGTAGATGAGCATGTTTTCTGCAAATAAACATAGGTTTACTTCTTACTTTTTCATCTCTGTGCCTTTTTTTACTTGCCTTACTGTAATGGCTGGGACCTTTAGCACAATGTTGAATAACAACAGCAAGAGCAGTATTATTCCTTGTCTTGTTTCCAATCTTAGGGTATTTCACCACTAAGCATATTCTTAGCTATAGCTTTTTCAAAGATGACTGACTCATCAAAGAGTAGAAGTTCCTTTTTATTTCTAAGTAAAATATTATTAGGATTTGGTACTGAACTCTGTCAAATGCTTGTGTGTGTCTCTCTGTGTGTGTGTGTGCACACATATTGAATTGTATGCTTTTTTTCTCTCCCTATTCTGTTAATTTGGTGAATTACTTCCACATTAGAATGTTAAGCCAGCCGTGCATTCCTAGGATAAGCCATACTTGATCATGATGCAGTATCCTTTTTATGTATTACTTTTATTCTTTCTACAATATTTTATTAAGAATTTTTGCATCTTTGTTCATGAGGGATACTATTCTATAGTTTTCTTGCAATGTCGTTCTCTGGCTTTAGCATCAGAGAAATACTGGTTTAATAAACCAAGTTGCAAAAATTTTCCTCCTCTTCTATTTTCTTGAAGGGTTTATGTAGAGTTAGTATTATTTGTTCTTTGAATGTTTGATAAAATTCATCAGTGAAGCTATCTGGGTCTAATTTTTCTTATTGGGATTTTTTTACGTTGTTCATTTTAAATAAAAATTTTAATTTAAAATAAAAAACTATAAAACTTACAAATATAGTACCAAGTTCTTATTTATATGCTCTTCCCCCAGTTTTCCTAATGTTAACATGTTACACTATCATGGTACATTTGCCAAAACTAAGAAGTTAAAACTGGTAAAATGCTATTAACTTTAGGCTTTATACAAATTTCATCAGTTTTCCCACCAATATTTTCTAGGATCCAATCTGGGAAACCACATTATATTTAGTACTGGGATGTTTTAAATTATAATTCCAACTCATTTAACATATATTTTCTGTTTCTTCTTGCATCAATTTTAGTAGTTTCTCTCCAGAAATCTGTCCATTTAAGTTGTCAAATTCATTGGTATACAGTTATAATATTCCCTTATTATCCTTTTAATATCTGAAGGATCTATATTAATCATCCATATTCCATTCCTAGAATTTATCATTTGAATTCTCTCTCTTGTTTTTGTTATCAATATATCTAGACATTTATCACTTTTATTTTTTTCAACTAACAAGCTTTTGACTTTACTGATGTTCCCTATTGTTTGCCTATTTCATATTTCATTGAATTCAGCTCTCACCTTTATTATCTTCTTTATTCCTTCCATATATTTTGGGTAAGGTTCTCATTTTTTGTTTAGCTTCTTGATGTGGAAGACTTAGGTCATTGAATTTAAACTTTAATCTTTTCTAATAAAAGCACTTAAAGGCATACCTTTCTCTCTAAGCACTACTTTAACTGCATTACACAAATTTTGACAGGTTGTGTTTTCATTTTTATTAAGTCCAAAATATTTTCTAATTTCCTTTGTAATTTCTTTCTTTACTTGTAGAGCATTTATGTATTTTTTTTAACTTACAAATATTTAGATATTCCAGATATGTCTATGCTATTGATTTCTACTGTAATACCACTGTGATCAGAACACACTGTGTATGATTTCAATCCTTTTAATCTTTTTGAATCATTTTATGGTTCAACATATGGTTTATCTTCAGTGTTTACACTTAAAAAGAATATATACTCTGCTGTTTTAACCATGTTCATATTCAAAGTTTACATATTCAAAAAATAAAATTAATTAAACAAATATGGGCTAAAACCTATATTAAAGTAGAGCCAAATGAAAAAACAATCCAAGTGCCTTTGGAACATAGTACTCAGACCTTCTATGCTAAGTGCAGTATATTCTGAGGACAAAAATAAATACAAAGAAATCTTTAAAACTTATTATTTATGATCTTGATAATAGTATGTTGGTAATAGTACTTGCCAAATTTGAGACAACACGACCTTCAAAAAACACTGACTATAAATGAATTATAGCACATATGATTTTTTTTTCAAAGGGTCCATGACATGAGTGATACTAAAACAAAATTTTTAAACCATCACAAAATCAACAACAAATGCTATGGAAATGAAGAAGGAAAGCTCTTATTGACAGAAGGATCTCAACCACTTTTGGGAGAAACCTAAAAGCAGAACTATACTCAGTGAAGAAGGTTATGTTGGTACAGGTGCGCAGAAGAGAGGCATCCATATCAGAATGAGAGGGGTTGGGGGTAATTTTCTGGAGGAGGTGACAGTTCACATGAATCTTTATAAGAAAGGAGCAGGAGCTACCTAAGTGTAGTACAAGTAACCACTTTTGTAAATATTGACTCAGGCACAGATCATCAACAAATCCTAAAACCACTGGGTGGAAGGCTGTTGGTAAACAGGACACTCTCAAATTGTCACACCATAGATTAAACTAGTTAAAGAGAGGGAAAGGCACAATTACAATAGGGAAATCTGGCTAACTTCAATTTAACTAAATGGTCAACTCTATCATCACCAGTAATCGTCAAACCGATGTCACTTGCCTCCCAATTTGATACATTGTAATAAAAACAATTTCACCTATGTAGTATTCTTGCCAAAAATGTTTGGACTGTGTATAACCATGAAAAACAATTAGACAAATCCAAACTGAGGGACATTCCACAAAACAACTGGGCTAGATGCTTCAAAAACACTCATATCATGAAAGAGAAGAAAAGGTAGCAAATGTTTTGGTTGGATCCTCTATTTAAAAAAAAATCTAAAAAAGACATTGTTGGGACAACTGCAGACATATGAACATGGACATTAAATAATAGTATTGTATCAATGGCACACTTTTTGAGATCACTGCATTATGGTTATACTGGAAAATGCCTTTGTCTTTAGGAGATACATGCTGAAATATTTAGATGTGAAGTGTTACTTTTCCTATAGCTTACTGTCAAATGGTTAGGCAAAATAATTGTTCCTGTGTGTTTATATAGTATATGTGACAAAATCTAACCACTGATATATCTAGGTGAAGGGTATGCTTGTCATTACATTATTCTTGCAATGTTCCCATAAGTGTGAAAAATTTTAAATAAAGATCTGGGAAAAAAAAATTAAAAAGAACTACAGGAAGAATAGAAAATCATGTGTAATTTCCAAACAGTGAGCAGAGAAAAAGAAACTCAACGGATGGAGCAAAAGTCAGTAAGGGATAATTTTAAAAGAAGCAACAAGAAAGTATAACAGAAAATATTGGGCAAGATGATAGCAACTAGAGTGTCAATTTTCTTGATTGTAAATGGCAGAGCTCTCTGATTAGGTTAAAAATCAGATTTATACTAAGAGACAAATCTTTTAGAAAAGATACAGAAAGCGTAAAAGGATCAAGAAAGAAGTAAAACAAACAACAGCAAAAAACAGGAATAGTAATTACCATTCTAGGCAAAAAAGAATTCAAGGTGAAAAATACTAGTTGCAAGAAAGATGGATATGTTAGACTGACAAAATGTACCCACCATGAAAAAAATTCATGAATTTATAGGATACCAGAATGTAGCTTTGAAATATGAAAGTAAAAGCCAAATTCAATTCTAAAATCACATTGTGGATATGAAACAATGATTTTAGAAATCTTTTAGATCAAGTATATTAAAATTAAGTAATTTATGGAAAACATGAATAATCCAGTTGATCTAAGGGATATATTTAGAGAATTTATGGTATGCTCTCAAAAACAATAGTGTTACTGATAGTTTGCTAGGTCAGAAAAAATAATGTTATTTAAAGTATGTGATAATAATGCTATTTAAAGTATGTGATAACAGTATTGTGGTTATATTTATTTTTTATTTTTTTTTTTGTGGTTATATTTAAATATCAGTCCTTATCTTTCAGAGATACACTATTTTTTGGACGGAATGATGGAATGTCAGGGACTTGCTCAAAGCAAACAAGAAGAGGGAGGAATGGGTAGGTGATGAGTTGGGAGGCCCATTAGCCAGAGTTGATAATTGTGGCACCTGGGCGACGGGTGCATGTTTGTTCACTCTTCTAATTTCTATTTCTGTATATGTTGGAGGATTTCCAAAATAAGTTTCTAAAAGGAAACTGCCAAATATTTAAAATGAATAGGTGTAAAATAAAATAAAATAAAATAAAATAAAATAAAATAAAATAAAATGAATAGGTGTATATCTAGCCTGTGCGGGCTCTAGTGAAAGGTTATTCATTAGATCTTTATTCATAGAAGAAAAACTAGAAAATAACTTTATCAGGTGCGAGTATGTGAAGGGTTATGTAACTTAGGGAACATCCAACTGTGAAATGCTACGTAGCCTTTCTGAAGGATGATGCACGTTTATCAGGAGCACACAGAAAAATGTTCAAGATAAATATATCTTTAAGTGAAAACGCTGCAGATCTCTCTTTCTGTTCCCTCAGCTCTTCCACTACCTCCTCCCACCCTCTGTACACACATACACACAGAAGAAAAGTCAGCACAGACAGTCCAAACTGGGGAAAAGAATGAATTAGCAGGGGCAAAGGGAGAGGTGGAGGCAAAGAATCTTTTACTTTCTACTTTGCATAATTCTGGATTATTTTAGTTATTTTTCTATAGCATGTATTTTGAAACTGAAGAAAGGAAAATGTTCATAAAAAGGGAAAGAAATCTGAATTGTGATTTAGCAATTACTCTTCTAAAGTGCCCTGTCTTCCTACTTGGATTCACTCTCTAAAACTCCCTGTTTATTTTTTGAGAACCAGCTAATGCAATTTTAGTCTACATAACTAAGCATGCAGTGAGAAGGGTGGAGTAGGAGTTAGGTCAGTCTATTTACCCCCACCACGCCTGGCCATGTTCCTGACTTAAAATTCAATACTTAGCATCCTGAAAATTGCTAACATGTAATAAGCAGTGACCTCTAACAATTCGTGGATCCTTGTTATAAACAAGCATATTAATTACTATCTGCTCAATATTTTTGTTTTCCAAACTGCTTGGGAAGTCCTATTCGTGATTATCTTCCATAAACTGATAGTGTTCTTGCTTCGTTTGGGCTAGTTTCAATTTTCAAAATTCTGAAATTTTAATAATCTGGAATTCAAAGACTTCATTGTGTGTGATAATGAAGGGAATATATATAGTTTAATGAAGGGAATATATATAGTTATCAATGTGTAATATTTGCCAATCCAGGTTTCACAGGGGTGTTTTCAAGCTGAGGAATTTGGAGCATGTAGACATTTCAGGGCAGGACCCTTTGTACAACATTCTTCTCTAGGCATCTCTGATAACTTTGAGTATATATGAGAATCACTGTAGACTGAAAAAAACCACAGTCTCAATGGGGTAATGCTCAAAGGAGGAAAGGATGTTCTACTCCCTTCATTTAGAGGGGAAAAGGGGTAGCAGGATATACCAAGGTCACACCGCATTTACTGGCAGTAGGATCTTGGGTTTTCGGGTACCAGTGAAACTCAGTATCACAGCTCTCTTCCTACTACAGTTGTTTGGTTTCTGCAATTCCTTCCAGTCTGTTTACTGATGATGTTTCTGTGCTTTTAATTCTCAGATCTTTGGAAACCATTTTCTTGACATAAGAAATAATGCGTGGGATATAGAACATCCTCAGTAAATGCTGGCTATATAAGTGGATAAATGAACAACAGAGTTGGAACTCTTTAATAAAAGCCTGAGATTTGGGTAAAAATGAGACAAAGGGACTTCTTATCCAAAAGAGGGGCTAGGTTGATTCTCCTAAAACCTCCCTTAGATTCATCATCCAATGATGCATTTTATCTGCATCACATCTCTTATCGGTGGAGCCAATTCGGTCTCTAGTACCTGTTTTATTAAATGTATATAGAGGGTAAAGTGTGGCAGTTGATTGTGATGCTGCCTCAGTCTTGTGGAAGAAGAAGGTAAATACATGAGCTAAAATGCCAATACTGGGATGCCTGCGTGGCTCAGCGGTTGAGAGTCTGCCTTCGGTGCAAAGCCTGATCCAGGGTCTGGGCATCAAGTCCCTCATCGGGCTCCCTGTGAAGAGCCTGCTTCTCCCTCTTCCTATGTCTCTGCCTCTCTCTCTGTGTCTCTCATGAATAAATAAATAAAATCTTTAAAAAAAATAAAATGCCAATATTTTACACAGCTGGGACAACATACTGAATCTAGGGTAAGGCATCATAATGATGGATGCTAGGGAGGTTTCAATGATACTCATGACATCATACTCTTATATACCATAGTGTGGAAGCTGGATGTGAAAATAATGAAAGTGTTTTAGGTATTTGAGCATGTTTCTTAATTCACTGAATCCTCATAACCATCCTAGAAAGGTAGCCATTATTAATCTCACTTCAGAGATGAGGCTTAGAGAGGGTGGCTATGGCACCAGGTTATAGAGCACATACCACACTGAGCTTGGAAACTTAGTGAGGTCTGCTTTCTCTAGAATATGTGCTTTTTTTCCAGGTTATATGAATCCTGAGTCCTGCAATGAGACTATGAGTGGTTTACGACAATGGACCCAGTGTTTTTTCAAAAGAAATGCTTAATAGAAAGTGAGGCTACTTTTGCACATGAAGTATAACACCACTGGACTCAGAGCTGGAGGTGCAGTAGAGACACTGAGGATGAAGCTGATAGAAGAGTAGAAATCACTTGGGGAAGAGACTACAGGTGGCTTGGTCTTACAGAGGGCATGAAGGCTAGTGTTCTAAATGCAGATGACAATGCTCTCCAGGCAGGAAGTGAGGGCAGTGACTAGGAGGCTCATGTCCTGACACCTGTGGGTATTCGTACCAAGCTAAAAGTAGATTCTCTGGTTTTAATACTTAGGGTTTTGCTCTTCTGATCATAAAGTAGGCTTCCTCTGATAAAAAATCTGATTCATCTGGATAAGACCTACAACAGGTTACTATTAGAAGCATGAGAGGATCCCAAGATCTTATTTAGAATTTAATTTAGTAAGACATATACAAGTAGTAAGATTAAAGTTACCTGAATTCACACTCTCATGTCTAAATTGAAGGTTTAAAAATAAGTAAGATCCTTTGACAGAGTAACTAAATCCATGGGAGTTTTCCGTCTGAACCTCTCTCAGCATGGGATGGAAATAATCCTCCCTCTTGAATTCTAACAGAAGCATCCTGGTATCTCGTATTGTCTAAGGTTTCTAAAACGTTTTAAAGTTCTGCATAATACTGCCTATTGCAGCAAGAGTGGAGAAAGATCCAATGTTCAACAGCAGGCAAATGATTAAATAAATAAGGCATTCTCATGAAGCGAATCAAATAGAACTTTAAAGATTATATAGAATGAAAATATTTATGAGTGGAATTCAAAATAGTGTGTATACTAAAATGATAACAATGAAAAATTATGGATGAATGGGGAGTATAATATTCAAAGATGAAAAGAGCTGTGGGTTTATGACCTATTCTTAAAATAAAAACTTTTAAAAATAAGAGATATTGAAAAAAGTGGTATAAAAGAGTATCCCATGAAGGACCATGATTCAAAAGTATTGGCAATTGGCAACACACACACAGAGACATATTTATATGTATATCAGAGGTGTCAAAAAGCTAAGTGAAAAAAAGTGAATCATTTCCAGAGTTAAATTTGGCTTTTTTTTTTAAACATTTTATTTACTTATTCATAGAGACACAGAAAGAGAGAGAGAGGCAGAGACACAGACAGAGGGAGAAGCAGGCTCCATGCAGGGAGCCTGATGTGGGACTTGATCCCTGGTCTCCAGGATCACGCCCTGAGCTGAAGGCAGCGCTAAACTGCTGAGCCACCCAGGCTGCCCAAATTTGGCTTTTATTTTATTAAATTTGTGTCATATAAGTATTTATGCATGGACAGATGTGGAAGGTCTTTAATGTGATTTGTGAATGATTTTTCTTGCATTTTAATGTTTTTGTGTGTGAAGTGAGGTAATGAAATATATACCTTATTAGTAAAATTTGGTAGAAAGTTTGGAAAATAAAAGTTTAATAGTAAAAATCATCTACCATTATTCCATGACCCAGAGATCTACCTACTACAACTATTTTGACCTTTTCCTTCTATAATATTTCCTACACATAGCTATATTTTTTGAAGAAAAGTAGGAACATATTGAACAACAGGTTAGTATCCTACTCTATTTCATTTAACAGTACCTCCTAAAAGATTTTCCCCATGCCCTTAATTATTCTTGGAAACACAGTTTTAATGGCTGGTTAATAAATGTACAATTTATTTAGCCATACTATTCATTTCTATTACAAATAATGCTGAATGGCATATCTTTGTAAATGAATCTGATTGTATCCGATTCTTTTTAAAAGTCCTTTAATACGTATTTTTATTTATTTTTTAATAAGATTTATTTATTTATTTATTTATTTATTTATTTATTTATTTATTTATTTATTATGATAGACACAGAGGGAGAGAGAGAGGCAGAGACACAGGAGGAGGGAGAAGCAGGCTCCATGCCAAGAGCCTGATGCGGGACTTGATCCCGGGACTCCAGGATCGCGCCCTGGGCCAAAAGCAGGCGCCAAACCGCTGAGCCACCCAGGGATCCCTAAGAGACGTATTTTTATTTTATTTTATTTTATTTTTTTATTTTTTTTAAGAGACGAATTTTTAAAGGTTTACTAAGATCTAATTCACATAGAAATTCACTTGATTTAGGTATGCACAGCTCCCTCATTAACTGATTTTTTAAGCATTAGTCTTCAAGCTAATTCTACTTGTGTGCACAATATATGTGAGTACACATACACGTACAGCCTAACTTCCCCATCCCCTCAAATCGAGAATCATCGATGATGAGAGATGATTTTGGCACAGCCAAAGAAAAAAAGAGGTATGGTTTTGGTAGAAAAAAACATCTTTGAAAACAAGTAAGGGGGATTAGGTTGTTTAGAAATAGAATTATGGTCAAGTCTCACCTCTCTATTCTTTTTTTTTTTTAAATATTTTATGTATTTATTCATGACAGGCACAGACACAGGCAGAGGGAGAAGCAGGCTCCATGTGGGGAGCCTGATGTGGGACTCGATCCCGGGGCCTCCAGGATCAGGCCCTGGGCTGAAGGCAGCACTAAACCGCTGAGCCACCCGGGCTGCCCTCACCTCTCTATTCTTTAGGATGAAGAGCATTGGTAAGCTGAAATTTGATCAATTTGGCCAATCACGATGCCTCAGAATAACTGTCTTTCTTCATTGCACCTGTGGGGTTTTGCTTCAAATGTTCCATGCCAAGAAGAGGCCGCTGCCCATTCCCTATGCATCTATACTAACCTGCTACGCCTTCCTCACCCAATCCTACTTTGCTCTGCTCCCCAAGCAGAAATACCAGTGTTCTTTGCTCCAAGGATGCTGGGAGTTGTAACACAACACGGTGTGGCCTGGTACACTTCTTATACTCCTAGGACTACTCCAGCCTCTAAGCCCCCTCATTCATCCATCCAATCACCAGCCAACAAACGTTTACTGATCACCTGCCCTACGTTAGGCACTATAGTAACTGCTAGAGCACAGTGTGAACAGAACAGACTGGCAGTGCTCTTAAAGAACCTTCCACGTAGCCTGTCTTTGTACTCATCACCTCCCTCCTTCATTCTCCAACATCAGGTCTTTTTCCTCCAGGCATAAAATCCTCCCCTAACTCCTAAATTTAGCACAAGCAACTCATGCTATCTTTTCTTCTATCTCAACTTTTGGATCCTCTAGTTCTTACTTCCATCCCAATCCCATCTGGCTGGACATTTCAAAGCCTTCCCCCCAGCTCTTTCCACTTTGTCTTACGGGGTTCCTCATGTCTGTTTTCCTTTTCTTCACATTTCATTTGAAAGCAACCTTCTGCCATGAGCCTTCCTGGATTAGCAAGGCCAGCCAGCTCTGGGATTCAGTATTGTATTTTAAGCTAGACGCCAAAAGTTTCTCTGCTCAAATAGCTGAGTGGTCTGGTCTGGGATGGCAGCAGCCAGGGGAACCTTGATTGATTGAGGGTGATCTGGTTGATTTAGGGTGAATCCACACCTAAGTGTCAGTTCTCTCCTGTTAGCCTGGGAGAAACCTAAAGACAAGAACGTTGCTTGATTTTAACGTGAGACCAAATCCCCCCTGGGGTAGTGCACTTACCTAACTAAGACTGGGATCTTGGGCATCTTCTTGGAGACTTTAAAGAAACTCGTGTCACCTTTGTTGTCAGTGAAGTACACGCCGGCCACACTGGTCACGAGGTTGCCAGGGAAGGTGAAAAGCACCCTTTCATCATCACCCTGGTTGGCCCAGTCCCAGGCCTGGCCTCCAATGAGCAAGCCCCCTCCACGTTTCATAAACTTGACCAACTTTTCCGTCATGGTTTCGTTGTAGGCGTCAATGCAGTAAACCCCCAGGGAGTCTTTCACTTCTGGCTCGATCTTCGCCTCCACCCCAGAACCCTCAAGGATTTTGGCCAGGGGTGCCAGGGATGGGTGTACACCAATGGGAGCCCCAGGGGAAGAACAAAGCCAACCTACTGCATTGAGGAGAAAGGGAGTGAGCTGGGCTTCTACCAAGTAGTCCTCATGGGACACCACCACCAGGCGGCCTCGGCCGTAGGAGGAGGCAGCAATGAGGACCTGGCCCATGTCATTCACCATCACTGGGAAGGAGGCCTCCCCAATTAGAAGCAGTTCACATGGGATGGCATCTTCGGGAACATCCCAGCTGGTCACTCCATTCATCAGGGCCTCAAAGGCAGCAGAGGGAGTTGCCATGGCTGGATGGATTTCTGTAGAGAGGAGAAAAGGCTCAGTTTGGCAAGGAATAGATAAACAAATAAATAATGGAGCCAAAGAGTTCACTCTTTTCCTGGTGGTGGCAATTCTTCTGACAATGTAGCTGAGACCGACTCTGAACTAACTCAGAGATTCACCAGGGGTGTTGAGACATCCAGCCCAGGAGACCCCATCGCACCCTGCTCAGTCCTCCTAAACTCTTATGGCTAACCTAAAAGAGCTTGGCACCTTGCCATCGCAGAAGGAAACAAACAGAAGTGGAGAGTGTGGGCAGAATTGTGCCCCCAAAGAGATACCTTGGAGTCCGAATTCCCAGTATGTGTGAATGGGACCCTATTTGGAAATACGGTCTTTGTAGGTACCATCAAGTTAAGATGAGGTCATAGTGGGTCTGAGTGAGCCCTGATTTAATGACTGATGTCTTTTAAGAAACATCTGGATGCAGACACAGACGCATAGGGGAGAACAGTAAGAGAAACAGGAGCGACGCATCTATATGCCAAGGGAGGCCAGAGGTTGCTGGTGAGCACCTGAAGCTCTGGAAGAGGCATGGGACAGATTTTCCTTCAGAACTTCCAGAAAGAACCGCCCTGCCAATACCTGGACTTCAAACTTCTATGACCCCCGGACTGTGACAGAACATATTTCTGCTGTTTTAAGTCACCCTGTGTGTGGCGATGTGTTACAGCGGCCGCTGAAAATTAATACAGTGGTGCAGCATGCTGACCCGCCCCGCTCTGCTCCCATGTCCATCTTACTAATCCCAGCTTGAAGATCCCAACATTTCAGCCTGGAAAGTCTGGGTCCTCAGAGAAGCTTCTTTGGTCACAGTCCCAGGGGCTGGGGAAGAGGAAACCGTAAGTCTTCTGTGGCTTGAATCCAGGTCCCAGACAACCAGGAATTATGGCAGATTCTTACTTGTACCTGGACGCAGTGGAGCAAGGTGTGTATGTCTGTGGATGTGTACTCACGTAAATCCTCTGCTGCTTCACCATGAGCTCCCTGCTCATGATGCTTGATGTCTGACCTCCACTATATATTCTCTACTGAAGCAACTCCCCCAAGAGCAGATAGATGTGTTTTCATGGGACATCCAGGGCTTGGCCTTCTCACTGACCACTCGACGGCACCAGACAATGCTGCTCTCCCAGTATCTGAGGCTCTCACTGCCAGTTACGTTATGGCCAGAGCCAACCTCATCACCTTCAACCTGCTGACCCATCCACTTTCCATCCTTCCCTTACCTCTTCTGAAAATGCAGATATTCCTTATGTTTTTACCTTTGGTCCTTAACCTCTCCCTTTCTATTTCCCTTGTCAGAGAATAGGCTCACTCTCAAGGTAATACGGCAAAGCAGTTATAAGCTCAGGCTTCTGGAATTAGGCTATCTGGGCCTGAATCTTGGCTCTGTTTGCTTACTAACCGTGAGATGGGGAAACATCTGAGACTTCATTTCCTTATTCAGTAAGGATAAGAGTATCTAATAGCACATAAGGTTGTCCCAAGGATCAAAGGAAAAACAGTTTAAGTGTCTTTCAATTATTTACTATATATATGAGGATGTGTATGTGTGTGTGTATGTAACATGTATTTGTCTATGTATATTTACTTATAAGTATGTGGTTAAGAGTAAGCTATTTAACTTAGAAATGGGACTAATATAGAATTCTGTTTTTTTTTTTAAATTTATTTATTTGTTTTTGAGAGAGTGAGCCAGCAAGTAGGGGGAGAGGCAGAGGGAGAAAATCCTCAAGTGGATTCCCCGCTGAGTGGGAAGCCCAATATGGGGCTCAATCCCATGACCCAGTAGATCATGACCCAAGCTGAAACCAAGAGTTGAAGGCTCAACCAACCCAGCCACCTGGACACCCCAGAGAGAATTCTTATAAAGTGAACAAAAACCAAACCTTGTGTCAGATTTTATAAATACTGGACTAAGTATTTTTTTAAAAAGATTTTATTTATTTACTCATGAGAGACACACAGAGAGAGGCAGAGACATAGGCAGAGAGAGAAGCAGGCTCCCTGCGGGGAGCCCAATGCAGGACTCAATCCCAGGACCTGGGATCACAACCTGAGCCAAAGGCAGACGCTCAACCACTGAGCCATCCACGTGCCTTGGGCTAAGCATTTAATGATTCTGATTTTATAGTTTTCACATCATGGAGCCAAAGCTAACACTACTATTAATTATTATAACATTTAGTTCTCAAGCGTTTCCGCTGGTCTTTGAGAAAGTCCTGGGCCCAGACACTGTGCCTTCCCAAGCACAGATGAGAAGGCCCTGGTTCTGAGGTGACAAATACACCCAAGATCCCTCCTGGAAGAGCACCCTCTACCATTTGCAGTGGTCTCTAAAACTAAAGAAGTCTTAAAGTTAGTCTTTTCCTTCCACACTAGCTCCTTTTCGGCACATCACCTGAGCTCAGTGTCCCTAGATGCAAGGGAGGGTGACAGCTACCTCAGAGAACCTTGGAGACATAGAATCAGCAGGCAGCTGGTTAACAAGAGCTTGTCCCTTCCTCGCTCTTCCTGGTGTCCACAAATAGCCAGGACCGCAAACCGCACAGTGTCACAGCTGTGTCCCTTCTCCCTCCTGTCCCATCTCCAGCTGGTCACAGGCCTGTCAATGTCATTGTCCATGGTTTCCAACTACACTGCCAGTAACCTAGTTCAGATGCTCACTAATTCATTCCTCAACTAAACTGATCCAGTTTCTAAGTCACCAGGGTCTGTTCTTGCCTCTATTCTTCTAAAGCCACTGATAGCTTTATTTCCCAGAAGAGATCCCCCTCCCAGAGCTTTGCCTTTTCCTGAAGGGTTAAATCGGACACTTTCATCCTGGGGTTTAAGGTCTCCAGGGCTGGCTGCTCCTTACGTTTTCTAGCCGTGTCTCTGGCCGCCTAACCTCCCTGCAGCTTGCAGGACACTTGGCATTCCCAGACATGTCCTGCTTTCATTTCAGAGTCTCTTTCCATCCCCTTTCCTTCATGTTACCTCTCTCACATCTTTCTATCTGTTGAAATCCTATCCTTCCAAGAGAAGATGTTCACAGAAGAGGAAATTTAAACGGCCAGTTAGTCTATGAAAATATGCTCAAGCTCACTGGTCAGGCAATTGAAAACAGAATGCATGATGTTGTCCATAAGATTATCAAAAAGGAAGAAGGCGAAAGAGAAAGGGAAGGAGTAAAAAGAAGGTGAAGAAGATGAAGGCAAATAACAATGCCCGATGCTAAAAACCATAGTAATAATAATAATGCCCAATGCCCAAAAGGCTAGGAAGGAGGACACTACCACAATCTGCTGGAAGGGCCAAGAAGCTGAGAGCAATCTGGCAGTGGCAGCTCCATTTCAGAGGTGAGCCTGTCCTCGGTCCAGCAATCCCTCTTCGGATGACCTTTCTTACAGAAATAAGAGCAGCAGTTCTAAGGATATAAGGATGCTCACTGCTGTAGGAAACTACCAATGGAGACAGATAAATGCAAACCTAGAAATGGAGATAGATAAGTGACAAGGAATGTTTTCTAGAACCATCCATGACTTGTGTGGGTGCAGCTCTTTAACCCAAAGCCACACCTATCCTTCTGTGTACTCACTCCCCTCAGTCTGTTGTTACAACATAAGACCCTGGGGCGCAGCCCTCCCCACACCCCCCTACTCCTGCCAGCCATGCATACACACCCCACAAAGAGCTGCCCATCAGACCCCACCTCTACAGGCCCTTGTTGCTGCCGCTGGTGCTCCAGAAACACTCAGAGCAGGGAATTCACATTTCTGTATTTCGAGCTAGTTCATGGGAGAACTATCTGTGGAGAAGTGACAAAGGGATGGGCATGTAGCCTGGAGATTTGAAAAGCAGGGGACCAGAAGGAAGAAGGCTGTTCCTGTGAAGTTACTTCCTTCTACCTGCCAGGCTTTGGTAGGGAACACTCAAGCTCCCCTCCTCTGGGCCAGTTTCCCAAGTCTGCACCACGGACTAGTGGGACTGCAACGTAGCTTCAGCCTTACAGCAATGCTGCATGTACGGCAAGCCGACGTCGGAGAGGAAGAATGTTTGAATAGAGTATGATAATCTATATGACAGGATATCATGTTGCTCTTACAAAGAATGAGTTAAATCTGTTTTGCATCTACACAGAACACCCTAGATATACTTTAAGTGAAAACCTCAAATCACTGTAATATATAGGGCACAAAGCCATTTTTGTATGGATGAAGATAATAATAGTAGGTAGGACTAGTAAATTTAGCAGGAGTGATGACCACACACTGCTTCCCAGGTTCCAGGCATTATTTTAAGTTCCTCAGTAAATCAGTTAATCCTGACAGCAAACCTGTGAGGTATGTACTATCACTACTCACTTTGAAGTGGACAAAAACAAAACAAAAAACGTGATGGCCAGACAATGTGTTACTTGCTCAAGTCACACAGGTGGGAGTGGTGGATCCAGGATTCAAACCCAGGGAATCTTGTACTGACTCCACATTCTTAAGTACCAGGATTTTCTGTAAAACAGAAAGTCTATGGAGGCCACATTTCAACCTGCTGACTTTAATTAACTGCATTAGGAAGAGAAGAGGTGAATAGTAGACTTTATATAAACCTACATCCTTTGAATTGTTGTATATATTACTGTTACAGTTAAAAATAACACGGGTAGGGGCACCTGGGTGGCTCAGTTGGTTAAGCTTCTACCTTCTGCTTGGGTGATGATCTCAGGGTCCAGAGATGGAGCCCCGTGTCATTCCTCATCTCATCCCACTCCCTGCTCAGTGAGGAGTCTGCTTCTCCCTCTCCCTCTGCCCCTCCCCGCTGTCTGTGCGTATGCATGACCCCCCATCACTCTTAAATAAATACATAAAATGTTAAAGAAAAACAACACAGGTAATATAACTGCAAACAAGCAAGGAAACACGCATTAAATGATTGACCATATACATCACTGGATTGTTCAACTGATCATATCTCACTCACCCTAAAATGTTTCTTTTTCATCTCCCAATCTGTTGAGTATGTACTCACTAAAAAATGTGATTTCCCCCTCTATAGGGTCCTTTGAACTTTGCAGCTGGTTCTGTTCCCACTCTAACCAGCTATATCCATGACTCCAACACTGGACTTTTAAACCAAATGCTTCCTGTTTATGCCCGAATCCCTGTTGGCTCTCCTAGCTTGGGGACTGTAAAGGAGCACAGTCCAGGGGGTCCCTTTTATTTCTCTCCCTTTTATTTCTTCACCCGTGGTTCTCCTTCCATGGCTTCTGCTTTCTCTCCTCTGGGCCAACTCTCTTTCAGCTTTCTGGAACCCAAGGCACCTCTAAAGCAGAAGGTATCTCAGGCACATCCTGTAACTCTGAGAGAGAGCTTTACGAATCCCCTACCCCTACCACAAAGAGGTCCCAAGCTACCTAAATGGGGCTTCTCTTTAAGAAAGAGATGTATTTGGAAGGGAAGGAGGGTAGCAGGCCTGTCTTGGATGCTGCACCACATCCTGGACTGTAGTTTGATTTCAAATTCAAGTAGAGTAAGCGTCTGAGATCAGGGGATATGTGTGATTCTTTGGATTCCCCAGGAGAATCAGCAGGTGCTCCGTGGATGGATAACTGAGTGATGGACGTAGTTGTCAAGGGCAGACCTAGGATCACTTCTTCAGCAAACAGCTACCCTGGCCTTGAGAAATGATTAAAATCACATTAATAGGGCAGACATCCAGTCCTATAAGTCTTCTCTTCTTCATACCATTTTCTTCCATGAACTCCTTGTTTCTTTTTCCTTATACGTACATCCAATACCCTTTCCAATGTCCATTAACTTCTACTAAGCTAGAACTGGTGTGGGTTTGCCCTTTTTTTTTGCATTCTGTGCCACATATATGCAGACCAATCTTATTTATTTTTCATTAAAAAATGGTTAAATCAACATATTAATAAAAGGAATATGTAATACACGTGGAAAGACATAGATGGCAAAATAAGAAAACAATTTTAAAAATCAAAGATTCCTACATACCTACTACCCAGCTTAAAAAACAGACCGTTGCCAGTATTTCTGAAGGCTTTCTTGTGGTCCTCTCCAATCCCTTCCCACACTCCCCCCCAAAAATAAGCGCAATTTAAAATGCTGCTTTTCTATTCCCCTATTCCTATCCCACCATGATCCCTTCCTAATTCCATAGTTCCCCAGGGACTCTCTTGCCCTCACTCACATTTGCTCACTTCTCTCCCAGTGAGGTCCCAGGAGAACAGCATCACGGGGAGCGCAGGGCCAGGAGCGCTGACCTGCCTGCCCCCCAGGGCTGAGCGTTCTAAGAAATGGACAACGAAGGACACAGGTGGGTCTTAAATCCGAGGGGCTGTCCCTACGGAGTTCTGGGGTGGGATCCTCTCGGTTTGTCTGCAGGCCCTGCCCCCAGCCAGACTTTCCTACACAGGCCCAGAGCCAGTCTGCACAGAGCCTGTCCGTGACGTCAGAGGAGGGGATGGGGAAGGGGGGCGGAGGGGAGGAGGGGGCGGAGGGGAGGAGGGGGCGGAGGGGAGGAGGGAGCGGAGCCTAGCAGCTCAGCCTGGCAGAGAATGCTCCAGACCCGCAGGCCCGGTTTGGGTGGGGTGGCGGTACACAGACCCCGCCCCTCTTGCACTTTTACACACACACACACACACACACACACACGCGCGCGCGCACACGCGCATCTCCGGGGGTGGGGGTGGGGGTGGGGGTGGGGGTGGGCAGGGCACTCAGTCCCAGAGTCGGTGTCTGTCTGCAGCGACCAGAGGGCAGTAGGACAGCAGTGATGCTCGGTCAGCAGCCGCCTGCGCGACCCGGAGCAAGCCGTGCCTCCCGCACCAAGCTGCGGAGCAGACGCCGGCCCGTGCGTCCCCCCATCACACAAAGCGCAGCCAACACACCCAGCGGGGGTCGGCGCCCCGAGGGCGGGCGGGCGGCCGCGGCCACGCGGAGCCCCGAGCAGGCGACCCGCAGCGAGGGGCGCGCCCCGGGGTCCCCCCGCGGCCTCCTGCACCGCCCTCCGCTCCTCGGGCCTGCGGGGCTCCCGCGGGGCGGGGTCAGGGTCAGGGTCGGGGTGGGGGGCCCCCGGGGGGCGGCGGCCGCGGGAGGGCCGGGCGGGGCGCAGCGGGGAGGAGGGGTTCCCGAGCAGTCCCCTCCCCCCACTTCCTCCCGGGCGCGGGGCGAGCCCGGGGGGCGGCGCTTGGCGGGGGGCGCCGCGCTCCTTTGTGCCGCCGGCCCCCCTCCCGAGCCCCAAAGGTCCCGGCCGGCCGTCCTACGGGGGAGGCCGCGGGCGCGACGGCACCCGGTCCTCGGGAGAGCGCGCATCTCCGTGCGGTTGGCGCGGGGGATCCCGACGTGCTGCCGGCGGCGGAGGGGGCGCGGCGGGTAGACAGCGCGGGGCGCCCCTGGCTATGCCTTCGGGTTCATAACCGAAAACGGCCCCGCCGCGGATTTGCATCACGCTGGGCGAAGGCGAGCCTCCCTCGCCACCTGTTAATAATCCGGTTTGACCTGAGGATGAGTGGCGGCAACTTACACATGGCTCTGCATCGTCTGCATGGTCCCATGTGCCACTCCTGCCAAGTTAAAAATAAGAATATATTCTATTCCAGGCAGCGGAGAGCTAGAGTCTATCCTATGTCTTTCCTGAAGTCTTTTCTGATAACCAGTGGACAGTCGCTCCTCCCTGCGGTCACCTGTGAGTTCTGCTGTGTCCAGTGACTTCACGGCCCTCAGGTGCTAGTTCCAGGGAGAGAAATGCAGGGCTGTACAGCAGTTAAAAACTCAGACTATCCCCAGAGGTCCTGGATTCAGATCTCAGTGCTACAATCTACTGGCTGAGTGGCTTGCGGCAGGTAACTTAATTTGTGCCTCATTTTATCTGTACAATGGGAATGATGATAAAATCAGAACCTATATTACAGATTTATTGTAAGGCTTAAATTTGGTGAGTGAGTAGTTATAAAGTTCTCAGACCAATGACTGGCAGACGGTAAGACTGTACCAAGGCCTCTTAAAAATAAAACATTCAGGCTGTCCTAAGATTCAATATTTCATGTTCTAGGAAAATGCATACCCTTTAACACTGACTAGAGTTTTGGTCCAAATCCAAGTCATATTTCCTTTCCTCAGCCCCCCTTCAACCTCCTTCCTCTTTCCTTTCTTCTTTAAAATTTTCCCCAAATTGAATCATATAAACAATAGTCAATAGGCAATGGAGACAGGTGAACTCACTGGCATAAAACATGGAAATCCAGAGATCAGTTCAGGACCCTACCCAGTGAAGGACCACCTGAGTGACAGTGAGCACGTCCTTTATTTCCCAACAGGGCTCAGGGTTCTGAGCTAGTCAACAAGGAGGGCTGGAGACTTGCTAAGTCCCTTTCCGGTCTGAAATGACAAGACTAATAGCACCGCAAGGCAACCCCCCACCGCCTCAGTATTGAATTGCATGAAGAATTTTAAAATGCAAAACAAAAACGCACATATTGCTCCACCTAAAAATGAATAATCAAAAAAGGACAAAAACACACGTGGGGAGGATAGAACCTAATTCCCATCTGAAGATAGACCTGAGATTTGATGGGGAGAAGATGTTTTAACTGTCACGTTTTGTTTCTTAGAAAGGAGGAGACACGCACACACATACACACACACGGGGAGGGACACCCACACACACACCCACACCCACCCATGGGGGGGTGGAGAGCAAGTGCGTTGAAGCAAAGGTAATAAAATACCCGCATCTGACAATTCTGTTATTTTCTGTACGTATCTTCAGCTTTGAAACCTTTCATCGGGAGAAGTGTTTAAAAAGGGCAGAAATTCCTGGAGAAGAATGAAGCACGGAAGGAATAAGAGCCAGAGTGGTGGAAAAAATAAATAAAAAATAAAAAAGCAGCAGCAGACACAGACAGGGAGAGCCCACAGGGAATCCTCTTTGGAAGACGTCTGCCTCCTTAGGCCCAAGCGGTCTCAGGCCCACACCCGGACTCCCCTCCCCCGCGCGCCCCCGGACCCCGGCCGGGTCGCTCCTGCTCCCGGGCTCGGTCGGTGCGCCGGGGCCTGCTCCGGTTCCAGAACCATCTCTGGACCATACTCACCCGGTAGCCAGCGATTTTCACACCGGGCTACTTCGGAGGGGGGAAGGGGCCCCTCTGCAGAGACGTGCCTAGGAGGCCGGGCGGCCAGCCTGCGGAGCCGGGACTCGGTGGAGGTGGCGGTGGCGGCGGGCGTGCGAGGAGGGAGCTCGGCTGCAGTGCGGAGCGGGGCTGGGGGCGGGGCTGGGGGCGGGGCTGGGGGCGGGGCGGGGCATCCCGGCAGCTGATTGGCCGCCGCGGCGGGGGGCGGAGCCTGGCCGGCCGCCCCCAGACCTCAGAGGCCCCGCTTTGTGTCGGTTTCGGGGAGAGGATGCTGCAGCCCCCAATCCTGCATGGGGTCCCCCGCACAGCTCCGGGAGGGCGGGAGGGCGGCAGGGCGATTTGTTAAAATAAAATCGTAAATCCGTAAGGCTCTTTACCAACCCGGGAGGGGTTGCTAAGTCCAGATCTGTATATGAAACGACACAGAACTATTTACAAGGAGTTAAATCGACGTACGTGTGCCAGGAGTTAGGCTGCCTCTCTCTTCATGTTTTTAATGAACATTTCACACGGTAGTAAAAATAGGGAGCTTGCATTTTTGTAAGAAAAACTTTATAAATGTTTATATATGCTTATCTAAACAGAAATTATATGGAAAACACACATCAAACTATTAGAAGCAGTGACTTCAGATAGTTAAGAGTAGATTACTTTTAGGTATTTTTTCTTCCTAGACTTCGCGTTTCAATAGAAAGGAATATGTATTATTTTGCGATTAAAAAATGATAAATGTAATCAACTAAGATAAAATATCTTTGCTCAGATAGCTGGTAGTGACACGTCTATAAATATGATTTCTCCCTGTGTGGGGGATTCTTGAACTTTGTCCCTAGTCCTGTCTTGTTTTAGTCGAGAAAGAGCAGGATAGAACACTTGATTTTGAGCCATAACCTGACTTATAGGGTCCCGCCTTGAATCTATGTCTGCTCATCCAGCTTGGTAGCTCAACTTTAGAAGCCAGGAGTAAAAACCACTTGTCCTTCTTATGGCTCATCCCAAAGGGAAAGATTTGTGTGGCCTCTGTACATTCCTCTGTTTCCTCACCCTTCACCCATCACTGCACTGGCCCCTATTTTCTGGGTGCCTAAGGAGAAGATATCACTGACCCAACTGTTCTCAGGGAGCAACCATTAAAAAGCTTTCTCCCCTACCACAAAACAGTGTCCAGGCTGGAACTTCCACCGGAATGTGGATTCACTGGTAAAGGGGACAGATTACTACACCCTGTATTACTTAGGGTTTCATTACAACTTCCCAAACTAGAGTACACATAAGTCAAGAACTGTGTTTTATTCTTCTGTAGATTCTCTGCTTCACGTGGCCACAAACAGGCACTTGGTAATGGCTGCTTGATGGATGGATGGACAAGATGCGTGATGTGGCGTGAGGAAGGCAATCTAGCACACTCTTCAACAGGATCCAGAGCAACTTCACATTGAAAACCAATCAAATTCCAACTTTCCTATGTTGTAAGTTTTCTCCTCTTCTTCATGTTATTTTATTTTAATATTCTCCCATAAGCCTTTTGTTTTCTTCCCGTATCTGCTAAAATTTCAGCTAGCCTCTCTGTTTCACACTTCACGCCACTAGCTCAGTTTTAAATCCTATATCCTTCTAGAGTTTCTCATTTGCTTTCCAGTTTCTACCTTGACTGCCATTAAATCCTGAAAGTGCTGAAATAACTTTTGAAATATTACATTCTGTAAACACTCAGCTAAATTGGAATGAATGAATAATTTATTAAAAATCCATACTATAAAATATTATGCAATTCTTAAAAAGGATAAGCTCAAGTCATACCTTGAGGAATGCTCTCAATATATATTTTCAGCAAAAAAGTCTGTAATGCTCCTTTTGAGTGTCTATGTTTATGTAAGCAGGAAAAATAAGGACATATTTGGCTACCTCAGGATGTGGAGAGGTTTGACCAGTAATTTTTTTCTTCAGACCCTTTGTATTTTTAAAATGTTACAAACATAATTTGGGGGGAAAAAGACTATTTAGTAATACCACTCTTAGGTGGTATCACCAAAATATAACCAAAATACATGTACTAGATAGAATGTTCAAAGCAGCACCATCCATAATAATCTAAAACTGGAAGCTACCTAAATACTAACCTCCCTGCTTTCTTACCACTAGTGCTGTCCAGGCACTATCTTCTATTACAAATGTCTAAAACATATTATTTTTCAGAAAAATTTGAGAATTTATTTTCAAAAGATCTTTAAGGAAATTCTAAAGGATATATCTCAAGAAGAAATAAAATAATCTTATATAAATTATCTGAAATGTAAGACAAAATGTTAAGAGACTTCTAAAGCCGGCACTGAGAAAATACCTTATTTGGGACAACCCTACCACTGAAAATTCACAGCAATAAAAGTTGGACAAAATATAGGAAACAATGGAAGACTCTGAAGAGCAAACAACACAAGGAGAACTTGAGAAGCTATAATCCCAAGGGAAGGAAAACAAAGGACATGAGCTCCACATTTGCTAGGGCTTTTCTGTTTAGGGCATTTCCCAGCTCTAATGCAGGAAAAGCGAGGCCACTCAGAAAGTATCAGGCTTACTGGTTCAAGATTCTCAAACCAACTGAACTCAAAGTGCAGAATTTCAGACAAGAAGATATTTCTGAGAGTGAATATAAAAATCTATGCACAAATTCCCCTTAGTTTGTCATTGGCTGACTCTTAAGCTATGCACACACAAGGAGGGACCCCCACCTCCAAAAAAATCCATCAAAACTAGTTGAAAATACTGGCTAAAGTGCTAAACAACTGACAGACATTTCAGTAGCTGTACTGTTCTAGAATAAAGCAGTGGAGGTCAAGTCCCACAAAAACAACACACTTATCAACACACTGCTTTCAGTTGAGACATGAGAAAATCCATGACTGTGAGAAAATCCATGACCATAAGGATTATGGTCTGGGGTAAGGGAAAAATTTGAAATGCGCTAGTTTTAAGAAAGTTTTGAAACTAACTCTTGATAGTATGAAAATATTCATCTGGTATTTTACCCATTTCTCACCCCCCCCCCAAAATCCTATTTGAAAAACAATAACATCAACAATAACTTTATAATTTTTCATTCCTATGTCTTGCACCCAATCCAAAATTTAGGGGGAGGCTAAAAATCAGATTACATTGCCAAGAACTCAGAAGAAACAGCAAATGATAGAAACAGACTCACAGGTGGTTTGGACATTTGCATTCCTTGGGACTTACTTTAAAATAACTGAGTCAATATGTGCAAAATCACAGAAGCAAGCAAGGCTGGAGAAATTTAGTATAGAATTAAAACTCATAAAACTCACATATACAAAACCCTAAAGACCCCATAAAAAACTGTTAGAACTATTAAACATATTCATTATATTCAGTATGGTTGCAGGATATCTAATCAACATACAAAAATTGTTTTTATAAACTATGAAGTATCTGACAAGGAAATTAAGAAAGCAATCCCATTTACGATAGCACTCAAGACAAAATACTTAGGAACCAACTTAACCAAGGAGGGAAAAGATCTATACAATGACATCTATAAAACATTGAAGAAAGAAATTGAAGACACAAATAAATGAAAAGATATTCCATGTTCATAGATTGGAAGATTAATAATGTTAAAATGTCCATACTAACTAAAAACATCTACAGATTTAATACAATCCCTACCAAAATTCCAATAGCATTTCTTACAAAAATAGGGGAAAAAATCCTAAAATTCATATGAACCACAAAAGAATTCAAATTGCCAAGGAAGTCTTCAGCTAGAAGAATAAAATTTGAGGCATTACAAATGAAAACCACTATAAGATACCACCGCACAACAGTCAGAATGGCTAAAAGTAACAGGGCAGGAAACAACAGATGTTGGCGAGGATACAGAGAAAGGGGAACCCTGTTACATCGTTGGTGGGAATGCAAGCCAGTGCAGCCACTGGAAAACAGTATGGAGGTTCCTTAAAAAGTTGGAAACAGAGCTACCCTATGACCCAACGATACTGGGTGTTTACCTCAAAGATACAAAAGTAGTGAGCCAAAGGGACACCAGACCCCAAAGTTTATAGCAGCAATGTCTACAATAGCCAAACTATGGAAAGAGCCCAGATGTCCATCAACAGAAAAATGGATAAAAAAGATATGATTATACACACACACACACACACACACACAATGGAATACTACTCAGCCATCAAAAAAATGAAATCTTGCAATTTGAACCTAGAGGGTATTATGCTAAGCAAAATAAGTCAATCAGAGAAAAGACAATTATCATATCATATGATCTCATTCATATGTGGAATTTAAGAAACAAAACAGGATCATAGGGGAAGAGAGGTAAAAATAAAACAAGACAAAAACATAGAAACAAATCATAAGAGACTCTAAATCATACGAAACAAACTGAGGATGCTGGAGGGTAGATGGGTGAGGGGTTGGGGTAACTGGGTGATGAACATGAAGGAGGGGACACGATGTAATGAGCATGGGGTATTATATAAGACTGATGAATCACTGACCTCTACTTTTGAAACCAATAACACATTGTATGCTAACTAATTGAATTTAAATTAAATTACAAAACCAAAACCAAAAAAGCCCCCAGAAAAACAAATGCTTGATTTCAAACTACACTACAAAACTAGAGTAATCAAAATAATCAAATTATACTACAAAGCTACAGTAATCAAAATACTATGGTACTTGCATAAAAACAAACATATCGGCCAATGAGAAAAAACAGAGACCCCAGAAACAAACCCACGTTTACATCCAATTCATCGTCAACAAAGAATACCCACCAGGAAAAGGATAGACCCTGCAATAAATAGTATTGGAATAACTACTGGCTATCCACATGCAGAAAAATGAAATTGGACTCTTTTTTTTTTAATTTTTTTTTAATTTTTATTTATTTATGATAGTTACAGAGAGAGAGAGAGAGAGAGAGGCAGAGACACAGGCAGAGGGAGAAGCAGGCTCCATGCGCCGGGAGCCCGATGTGGGATTCGATCCCGGGTCTCCAGGATCGCGCCCTGGGCCAAAGGCAGGCGCCAAATCGCTGCGCCACCCAGGGATCCCTGAAATTGGACTCTTATACCATATATGAAAATCAACTCAAAATGTATTAAAGACTCAAATGTTAAGACCTGAAATTGTAAAGCTCCTAGAAGAAAACATAGGGAAAAAATTTCTTGACATTGGTCTTGACAATAAATTTTTAGATATGATCCCAAAACACAGGCAACAAGAGCAAACATTTAAAAAGTGGGAGTATTTCAAACTGAAAAGCATCTGCACAGAAAAAAAAATCAACAGAGTAAAGGAACAAATTATGCAATGGAAGAAAATATTTGTAAACTATATATCCCCCAAAAGGGGTTAATATAAAAAATATATAAGGAATTCAAACAACTCAATAGCAAGAAAATAGATAATCCAATTAAAAAATGAGCAAAGGACCTAAATGGATATTTCTCAAAAGAAGATCTAGAAATGGCCTATAAGTATAAGAAAAAGTACTCAAATCCACTAATCATTGGGGAAACACAAATTTAAACCATGACTTATTACCTCACATCTGTTAGAAGGGCTACAAAAAGATAAGTGTTGGTGAGGCTATGGAGAAAAGGAAACACTTGTGCACTGTTGATGTTAATGTACATTGGTAAAGCCACTCTGGAAAACTGTGTGGAGGTTCCTCAAAGAGTTAAAAATAGACCTGCCCTACGACCCAGCAATTGCACTGTTGGGGATTTACCCCAAAGATACAGATGCAATGAAACGCCGGGACACCTGCACCCCAATGTTTCTAGCAGCAATGTCCACAATAGCCAAACTGTGGAAGGAGCCTCAGTGTCCATCGAAAGATGAGTGGATAAAGAAGATGTGGTTTATGTATACAATGGAATATTCCTCAGCCATTAGAAATGACAAATACCCACCATTTGCTTCAACGTGGATGGAACTGGAGGGTATTATGCTGAGTGAAGTAAGTCAGTCGGAGAAGGACAAACATTATATGTTCTCATTCATTTGGGGAATATAAATAATAGTGAAAGGGAATATAAGGGAAGGGAGAAGAAATGTGTGGGAAATATCAGAAAGGGAGACAGAACGTAAAGACTGCTAACTCTGGGAAACGAACTAGGGGTGGTAGAAGGGGAGGAGGGCGGGGGGTGGGAGTGAATGGGTGACGGGAACTGGGGGTTATTCTGTATGTTGGTAAATTGAACACCAATAAAAAATAAATTTAAAAAAACCTGAAGAAAAAAAAAAAGAAAACAGCATAGACATTCCTCCCAAAATTGGGAATAGAACTACCATATCATCCAGAAACCCAACTTCTGGGTATATATACAAAGAAAATGGAAAATGAAATCAATATCTGGAAGTGATATTTGTACTCCCATGTTCATTACAGCATTATTTACAGGAGCCAAGATATGGAAACAACTTAAGTGGCTATCCAATGAATGAATGGATAAATAAATTGTTGTATGTATATCAATAGAATTTATTTAGCCATATAAAAGAATAAAACCTGGCCATCTGTGCTGACGTGGATGAACTTTGAGGGCTTTATGCTAAATTTCAAAATAATTCAAAGACAAATACTGTGTAATCTCATTTATATGTAGAATCTAAAAGTCGAACTCAGAAGCAGATAGTAGTATGGTGTTTACTAGGAACTGGGAGGTGGGAGAAATGGGGAGACAGCAAAGTTTGCAAAGTTTCAGGTATGTAGCATGAGTAAGTTCTGGACTATAGTTAATAATATCGTATTATATACTTGAAATTTGCTAAGAGAATAGATCTCAATCATTCTCTCACACACACATAAACTCTGTGAGGTGATCAATATATTAATTAGCTTGAGGTGGTAATCATTTCACAGTATAAACATATATCTAAACATCACATTGAAAAAAAATAAACATCACATCGTAGATCTTATATTCATGCAAATTTTCTCAATTATACCTCAATAAATGTTATGAATTAAACAACATTTAACTTCCGAATAAGAGGAGCAGTAAAATGAAACAAAGGACTGAAAGAAGGGAGAGGAATGAAAGAGTTAGATAAAGCACAAAAAAATAATAAGCAAAAAGAAAGGAAGAAAGAAAGAAAGAAAGAAAGAAAGAAAGAAAGAAAGAAAGAGAAAGAAATCTATGCACTACTAATCACAATAAATATAACTGGAATAAATTATTCAATGGTAAGCTATAAGTTATCAAACAATTTTATTTTTTATTGACTTATTTTAAAGGATTTATTTACTTGAGAGAGAGGGAGAGGGCAAAGGGGCAGAGGGTGAGGGAGAGAATCTCAAACAGAATCTCCAATGAGTGTGGAGCCTGATGCCAGCCTCAATCTCATGACCCTGAAATCATGACCTAAGCCCAAATCAAGAGTCAGATGCCCAACCTACTAAACTACTCAGGCACCACTCAAACAATTTTAAAACCAGCATTTAAAAAATACAGACAGGTTTATTACTTTAAACATAGATTTAGAAAGATTTAAAGTCAAAGGATGAAAGATAAATCTTTCTGGAAGGTAAACACTGATCAAAGAAACCTTGATTTGATAGCTGAGCAAATTAAGAATTTAAGACAAAAAAGCATTAATAGGTAGCCATCATATTGAATCCTTGCATTATGAAAATTTTCAATTTACTCCACTTCACTAATAACATAGCTTCAAAAAGTAAAAAATACAGATCTACAATAAGAAATTTCAAAATCTACCATCATAGTGAGAGATTTTAACATAATTTTTTTGTAATTGATAATTCAGATAAAAAATTGGTAAGGCAGATGTGGTAATGGCAGATTTGGATTGTATAATTAACACACTTGTTTTAAGGGTGTATATATGTAGGACATTATGTAATTAGACACCACACGTTATCTTCAAGTACAAAAATGATACTGACCATGTGCTAGGTCTTAGAGCTAGCTTCAATAAATCCAAAGGAATTGATGTCATACATTCTCTGACTACATTAAAGGCAACATTTACTACAAGATGATAAAGGATCTTCATATGAGCAACTGGAAATTAAAATACACTGTTCTAAAAAATTCATGGCTTAAATAAGAAAGCATAATTAAATTTTAGATACAGCTACATGATAGCAAAACATTCATATCAAAACTTGTGAGATATAGCTAAGAAGCAGTGACACAAATTTGTAGCTTTTGAAAATTTGAGCTTAGAAACTAAATAACAAAAATTCAAAGAAGAACTAATAAAATAAGTAACAATTAACAAAATATAAATAAATGACAATTAATGAATTCTTCCATTGAATAGGAATGGTGAGAATACTACCCATCTTATTTTATGAGATGACCTAAGTTTTGTGTTTGTGTGTATGTGTGTGTGTGTTTAAATATATAAAAGAGCTAATAAAGTAGTCCAAATTCTGGCAAAATTAATCAAAACAAAATGAAAGAGTATATCTATACACTTTAATAATAAAAACAGGTCATAATAATAGATGATGAAACAGATAAATGAGAGAATATTATGGACCATTTTATTCTATTAAGTTTGAATTTTATATATATATGTAACAGTTAAATATCTTAGAAATTAAATTTATGAATATTGACTCATAAGAAAACCTAAATAGTCCTATGACCTTAAGGTAATTGAACCAACAAGTTTTTATAAAGTAAACTCCATACCCTGGGGTTTTGCTGGTGATTTGAAGAAATATTCAAGGACCAGATAATTCCAACCTAGCCCAAATTCTTCCATAGACTAGCAGTAGTGAGAATACTACCCATCTTACCTATGAGATGACATCAACAAATAATAAAGTTAAAACCAAAAAAGATAATTACATGCCAATCTCAAATCACATATATAAATGCAAATATGTGATACTTATCTTGATAAAAAAGTTATTGCATATTTACCATAGTCAGTTTATTCCAGGACTGCAACATTGATTAAATATTAAAGATCTAATACTACATGTTATATTAACATATTTAAATGGAAAAAATGTATGAGAAAATAACTACAGAAGAAGCATTCAATAAAACATCTACTCATAATAAAAATGCTACCCAGGAGAATAATCAAACTTTCTTATCATGGGACAAGGCATTTACAAACTAACCATTGCAAATGCAATATTTAAAGTTGACATAATGAAGTCTTTCTCTATATTATTTTAAGGATAAAACAAGATGCCCTTCTCACCTTTACTCAACTTTATACTGAAGGTCCTAGGCAATGCAGTAAGACAGGAAAAAGAAATGTATAAGGACTGGAAAGGAAGAAATAATACTGTTTTTAGGTGATATGACAGCCTGTGTAGCAAATCTGAAAGATTCTATTGGTAAATTTAGAATTATTAATGGAGTTTGTCAAGTTTGATATGTAGTCAGTATTTAAAAGGCAACTGAATTTCTATACACCAGAAACAATAAGCTACAAAATATAATTTTATAAAACAAAACATTTATAAAGCAGTAAAAATACAATGTATTTAGAAATAAATTTAATAAACATAAATAAGCAGAAGGAAAACAATGAAAAATACAAACATTAAAGATTAAAATTTAGCTAAACAAAATAGCATTATATACCAAGTTGATAGATAGGAAAATGCAACATCTTAAGGAGGACTTTTCTCCCCAAATTGATATATAAAAATAATGCAATATCAATCAAAATTCCAGCAGGTTTGTTTGCTTGTTTGTTTATTGTTTTAGAGAACTTGTTAAGTTTATTTAAATATTTATTTGGAGGCACTGGTTGGCTCAGTTGGTTGAGTGTCCAACTCTTGGTTTTGGGTTGGGTCATGATCACAGGGTCACGGGATTGAGCCCCACATCAGGTTCCATTCTCAGTGTCTGCTTGAGATCCTTGCTCTTCCTCTGCCACTGCCACCCTCCCACCCCCACTTGCATGCTCTAAAATAAAAAAATCTTTTAAAAAATTTATATGGGGGCACCTGGATGGCTCAGTCAGTTAAGCTTCTGCCTTTGGTTCAGGTCATGGTCAAGCTCCCTGCTCAGTGGGGAGTCTGCTTCTCCCCCTTCCCTCTGCTACTCTCCCTGCTTATGCTCTTGCTCTCTCTCTCTCCCTCTCTGTGTTAAAAAAATAAATAAAATCTAAAAAAGAAAAAGTTATAGGGAAGGTCAAAGATCTAAGAATTGCTAAAAAGTCTTGAAGAAGAAAAATTTTTTAAAGGGAAAGATCCTTACTACCATATTTCAAGACGTATTATAAAACTAGAGTCATTACGGAAATAAATAATTACAGGATTAAGGAAATTAAATTCACGCATTTATGAAAAATCAAATTCTTGAAGATCACTGGTGCTGGGACAATTGATTATCCATATTGAATAAACAATATAACAATCCATTTCCAGGTGCATTAAGATGAATTGCTAAATGCAAAACTATAAATGCTTTTAAAGAGATAAATATAGTAAAATTAATTTATTGTCTTGAGAAAGCAATGATCTTTTTATAAAAAAAATGTTGGTAACTTGAATTTAAAATCCAAAACTTAGTTCATTGAGAGACGGACATACAGAGAAAGAAAAGCAAGTTGAAAGCTGCTATTTGTAGCATACACCCCTGATGAAGACTGGATTATCATCCACACTATATGCAATCAATGAGTCTATAAGAAAAAGGCAAACAATCCAATAAGAAAATGAGTAAAAGTTAGGAACCAGGATTTCAGAGAGAAAGCACAATAGTTCACCAATGTATGAAAAGATGGTTGCTTCATTAGGTATTAGAGAAATGCTAATTAAAATCATAGTGGAACACTATTTCTTGTCCACCAGATTGGCTAAAAATGAAATTTGAGAATACCACGTTATAACAAGTATGTGGAGCAATAGAAACTCTCATCTGTTACTAGAGGTTGTAAAAAACCAGCTCAATACTTAGGAAACAGGTTGGAAATAACCTAATAAAGTTGAACACACACAAATCTTTTAACCGGGTAATTCTATACCTGGGCGTGCAATCCAGGGAAACCAGAGTGAGCCTGTGCATGTGAACTGGAAGGCATGTACAAGAATGTTAGAGAACAGTATTTGTTGCTATCCCCTGTAGGAAGCTGCCTTTAAAATGGTCCCCCATAAATCCCTGCCTCAGGATGTTCATGGTCTCGTGTAAGCCCCTTCCCTTGAGTGTGGGTTACAGCTGGGGACTCATCTCTAATAAACAGAAGATCACATGTCACATTTGAGATTAGGTTACAAAAAAGAATCTGCCCTTCATCCTTTTCTCTCCTTTCTCTGAGGGAACCTTTATCCTGGGGGAAGCAAGTTGCCAATGTTTTGACTAGCTTGTAAACAGGCCCATTTGGCAAAGAACTGACGTGTCCAACCAAAGACAGTGAGGCTGAAAGGTTTGCCAAGAGTCACTTGAGGGAGCTTTGAAGGGGTTCCCTCTCCCCCCAGCCTTGAGAAGACTCTAGTCTCAGACTGATACCTTGCTTACAGCCCGTGAGGGATACTGCATCAGACACTCCCAGCTAAGCTCCTCCTGGATTCCTGACCCACAGAAACTGTGAGATAATAGGTTTTCGTTTAAGCTGCTAAGTGTTGGAGTAGTTTGTTACACAGCAATAGATAATAATACATTTCCCAAATCAAGAACCTAAATGTAGATGGATAAGTTACGGTATACTCATACCATACACAGTGAAAATGAAGGAATCATCATCAAATGAGTTTTGAATCTCAAAAACTTGAGTATGTACAGTACAATGTCACTAATATGAAAATTAAACAATAAGGGAAACAAACATGTCCACATATATGTTTTCAGAACACACACACACACAAATCACCAAGCTATAAAGAAAAGCAAGAAAATGACGAATACAAAAATCAACTGTCATGTCTGGTGGAAGGGAAAAGGATGGGCTGGAGCTGGGGCATGCGGGGGGCTTCTGTGGTACTGCAATGTCTTATTTTTCCAATCTAGGAGATGGTCGGGCATTCTGTTCATTATTCTTTAGACCATTCTTAGATGTTTTATATGCCTCTTTCTAATACATTTAAAAAATCACACTGAGGCCGAAAAGAAAGCCAGATATTGAAGTCAATAGACAAATAATTTGGAATGTGAAACGATGGATGAATGGATGGATGGATGGTTTGCTAGACATATCATTTGGTCCTTTATGTCTAATTGGACTTGCGCTTCTTCCAAGAAGTTTCACGATTATCTGATTTATGAATCTTTTTCTTCCAAACTTAAGGCCTTCTTCATTCATTGACCCAACTCATTGGCCAGCTCCTGGTGTTTACGTGAGAACTGTATAATAATCCAGCGCTTACAGCTTCAGGCCAAACGCATTCCAGGCTACCCGTGTGCCCGCTTCACCTCACCTGCTCTCATCACCACCCCTGCAACCCCCTGCCCCAGCGCACCCCTCCTCCTCCGGCGCAGAGCCTCTGGGCGCCTAGAGCCCTGCAGTAGGAGAGGCCTTTGACCTTTGGAGCTGTGGAGTTGGAGGTGGGGGGGAGGTGGGGTGGGTGGGTGGGAGTGGTCCTGCACAGGCCAACGACCCCCACATAATTCAAGATCAAGCCCCCAGCAGATGAGCGGACAGCCACCTCTGGGGTTCCTTTTAGCTCAAACCTCAGTGGCTCCAGGCAAAGCCCTTGCACAAAAACAAAACAAAACAAAACAAAACAAAACAAAACAAAAAACCTACAAAAACAAAACAATAAAAAAAAAAAAGCTCAAGAAAATGGGGAGGGGGAAAGGTCATCGCCTCCAGAGGGTGACACACACTGCGGCGAGAAGGAAATAGAGACCGAGCTGCAGCAGCAGAGAAGAATCCGAAAAGGCAAAAAAAAAAAAAAAAAAAAGGCAAGAAATTCTGTGTGTCACCCGTCGGCCACCCTCCCACCCACCCACGCAGGTCCCCATCCTCGCCCCCACGCGCAGCGTCCCCGGGCGTTCCGTCCGCCTGTCCCCCCGCCCCCGGGCCACCGCGCTGCGGCCGGTGACCTGGGTCGCCCCGGGCCTCCGGCCAGGATGCATCCCCGACCCCCCTACTCACCGGCTGCCCCGCGGTGCCCTGCGGCGCGGTTCGGGCGCGGAGGAGGGCCGGGAGCGGGCGGCGGCGGGACCCTAAGGTTAGGAGCCTCCGGTGAGGGGGCGGGGGCTGCGGCCGGGGCTGGGGACGTGGAAGGTCGCGGGCGGACCGCGGGGGGCGGCCCGGGCGCTGGTTGGCGGCGGCGCGGGGCGGAGCCTCGGCTGCAGCCCGGGACCGGGAGGCCTCGCTTTGTATCCGCTTCTGCAGGAAGATGCAGCCCCTGAACCGGGAGGGGGACCCCAGCACCGGCCGGGAGCGCTGGCAGGGCGGGCTGTGCAGAGAGAAATGCGACACGATTCAGGACCGAGTGAGCAGTTCATACGTGATAATAATTATTTTATGTAAGCCAGGACGCCCTGATTTCTAAGGGCGACTTAGAATCGATGGGTCCGACATACATTTTTATTTTTATGTTTATTATTTTAATTTTTTTTACAGTAAGTTCTGAAGTTGGTTTTCTTTCTTTCTTTCTTTCTTTCTTTCTTTCTTTCTTTCTTTCTTTCTTTCTTTCTTTCTTTCTAGCACAACCACAACAAAAGTAAGTCATAAAGCCCCAACTGTATTTCCTTTCCATGACAAGGAACAATGAAATGTTCTCTGTTTCTGAGAGGATCATATGTTCTATAGAACACAATTTAATAAAAAAAAAAAAGAACATCACTTAAGAAGGCACATCTTTTTTTTTTTTTTTTCACAGAAATGAAATTAGGCATTTATTTAACAAAGACTTAGGAAGAAGGCACACCTTAGAGCAGTACAGACATTTAAATTTTGGGCCACGTATTTATGATTTATTTTTTATTTTTATTTATTTTTAAAATAAATTTATTATTTTTTTTGGTGTTCAATTTGTCAACATACAGAATAACACCCAGTGCTCATCCCGTCAAGTGCCCCCCTCAGTGCCCGTCACCCAGTCACCCCCACCCCCCGCCCTCCTCCCCTTCCACCACCCCTAGTTCGTTTCCCAGAGTTAGGAGTCTTCCATGTTCTGTCTCCCTTTCTGATATTTCCCACACAGTTCTTCTCCCTTCCCTTCCATTCCCTTTCACTATTATTTATATTCCCCAAATGAATGAGAACATATTATGTTTGTGCTTCTCCGATTGACTTATTTCACTCAGCATAATACCCTCCAGTTCCATCCATGTAGAAGCAAATGGTGGGTATTTGTCATTTCTAATGGATGAGAATATTCCGTTGTACACATAGACCACATCTTCTTTATCCCAAAGATACAGATGCAATGAAACGCGGGGACACCTGCACCCCGACGTTTATAGCAGCAATGTCCGCAATAGCCAAACTGTGGAAGGAGCCTCGGTGTCCATGGAAAGATGAATGGATATATTTTTAATTCAAAGCAGCAAGTCACATTAGAATGGAGCATCGGATCAGATTCTTGTTAGAAGAATTGCTTAGGTGCCGGGCAGGGCTAAGAGCGCAGGACTTGGCTGTTGACACTTCCCTTCATAACCACTAACTTCTGTTAAAGTAGCGCATGTATTATTTTAGAAGTTAAACGAAGCAGGAAGGGGGTTAATAATTTTTACTACCCAGCAAATGGGTAACAGATCCTGGGTGTGAAAGAGAGAAAGAAAGATGTGGCCATTAAAAAGCTAGACTCTGAAGCCACTGGCACAGCTTTCCCCAGGCCCCATAACAAATGACCACAAATGCAGTGATTTGAAACAACACACTTATGATCATACACTTCTGAGAGTCAGAAGCCCACTGGCTGACGGAGAGGTGTGTGTAGACGGGACTGTTTTCCTTCTGGAGGCCCCAGGGGAGAATCCGTTTCTTTGACTTTTTCAGCTCCTGGGGGCTGCTCAGGTGCTTCGGCTTTTGGGCTCCATCCTCAAAGCCCATCTCATCACCTGGACCTCTGTGTCTGTCCTCACATTTCTCTTACTTCTCTTGCACTTATTTCTGAGTGACTTTGACCTGTGGAAAGTTCCCTTTCCACCCTGGATCCAACGAGTCACCCTCGGTTCTGAATCCCACTTGCCTATTTATGCTCATTCTCTTTCTGTTCATCTTCTCTTCTGCATTTCGTTGGTTTGTCTTCGTCCTCCAGATAATTTCCTTCTTTGCAGGTAGAAGAAAGTGTGGTGGGTAGAGCATCTGATAAAAAGAACACTTGGTTGTGCCCTCTTACTGCCACTTAAAACCCTGCTGCTTTTCAGGGTGGTGGAAACACGTGTGATGCCCTGTGAGACAGGGCCCTCTTACCTCCGAGGGCTGTCAGGACTAGTTCCCTGCTGTTCCTCTCCAGACCCTCAATAGGGCCTGACTTTCCTTCCCAGGCCCAGAGCCAGTCCTCAAAGAGCATGTCGGTGACGTCAAAGGAGGAGGGACGAGGGGGCTGGGGTGCAGGCAGGCAGCGGTGGGAAGAGAGAAGCTGAGCAAAACAGCCGGCCCCCCGTTGGCAGGGAATTTGCTGGCGCTGTCTCCCTGTGCTTGGGCGGAGGAGGTTTGCAGGCTGCAGCGGCTCTGTCTCCACCCAGGCCCTGCACACACACACACACACACACACACACACACACACACTAGGAGCAAAGCCTAGAGGACTGGGCCAGTGATTTGGGCCTCCCGGATTTTGTC
The DNA here is from genome assembly GCF_053574225.1 of Canis aureus. Lineage (NCBI taxonomy): Eukaryota > Metazoa > Chordata > Mammalia > Carnivora > Canidae > Canis > Canis aureus. The sequence goes on from NC_135625.1 coordinate 62,435,764, forward strand.
GTGAGCGCACCAGCCTTGGTCGGCATAGAAATGTCAAGGTCATGCTCCATCTCCACCTGCGCTAACCCTTTCTGCTGTCTGCATTCAGTATTCCTTTTTTTTTTTTTTTTTTTGAAAAAGGAGGAGATTGGACGAGATGCTTTAGCTCTCAAACTCTGTGACCAATTGCACAGCAAAAACAACACCAACTAAAAATGGTGGGTTTTGTGAGTGTCAGGGGAGGGAGTGGGGGCGGGCAGGCGTGTGTGCTGTTGACTCTGGGTTTCTGAGAGGAGGAGGAATGTGGCAGGAGAGAAATGCAGCTGCCTTGGCAGAGAGAATGGGAAAGAGAAAGCTCACCGCCAAGGCACCCCAGGTCTTTTAGGAACACTCAGTCCGCCTCCACAGAAGCCCCTGGACACCCCACTCACTGCAAACATGCCCAGATGTTGGCTTTGTCTTTCACCCTTAGAGGACTTTCTTTTTTTTTTTTTTTTTTAATTGTATTTATTTATTCATGAGTGACACAGAGAGAGAGAGAGGCAGAAATACAGGCAGAGGGAGAAGCAGGCTCCCCCTGGGGAGCCTTATGTGGGACTGGATCCCAGGACCCCAGGATCACGCCCTGAGCTGAAGGCAGATGCTCAACCGCTGAGCCACCCAGGTGCCCCCCTCAGAGGACTTTCTAGTCAGAAACTACCCCTCTGTGTCTGGGAAGCCGGTTGTTCATTTCTAGAAAGCTCTGACAACTGACCCCCATGCCTGCCCTCCACTCTGTGGCCAGGCCTGGCAGTTCTGAGGGAGGAGAGGGCAGGCGGCTGGCTTGCAGATTTCCGGGGGAAAAGGGGGCAGTGGTTGCACCAGTGAACAGAAAGACCGACCCTCTCCGGAGTAAGAGAATTCTTCCTGCCTTTGAACTGATCCTCCTGTCCTTTTTCCCAGATCTGGGGCCTGTTGGCCTCCGGACTGGAATCCCGCCATCAGCTCTCCTGTCTCCTGGCTAATGGCAGAGCTTGAGACCCGCTGGCCTCCACAGTCGCCTGAGCCAACTCCTTGTAAGGAACCAACGTCCTCTCTACCTACCTAGACAGATAATACCTATCTATATCCCATTGGTTCTGTTCCTCTGGAGAACCCCGGCCAATGCAGGCCCCCCTCCACCCTGGGTCATGCATCTGGAACCTGCTGGGCTCTCAGCTGCTTCGGGTCTCCACATGGCTTTGTGGCTGGCCACTACTGAGAACTCCTGAACCCAAGCCCCTCGCTGGGGCTTTTCTTTATTTACAGAGGTGGAGGGTGATCACCAGGCAGGCCTGGCTCCCTGTGTGTTTCCCGAAGCTTTGTGTTTTCATCTCATCAACCCTAAGAGCTCTATGTTTCCTAACAAAGGGACTTGTAGGGTGAGAGGGCAGACATTTGCCTACACCTACTGTTACTCTTCACTATTGTCTGTGACAAAAGCCTCCAGGAAAATAAATCAGCTCCTGGAGTGCCTTCAGGGTAGCTTCTGTCCCTCCCCATTTTCTCCCTCACGTCCTCATATGGCCCTCTCTGTGGGCTTTAATAGGAACTAAAATCAATTTTTTTAAATGGAATTATTACAGACCCAAGTACAAAGAGGAACATTTTTAAAGCGTAGGCTTGGAACATTTTGTGTTTAGAAATCAAGTGTGGGAACTTCATTGAGAAATAAATATAATCAAAATAGGAACAGTGGGAGGATGGGGAAAAATGAGGGACGACTGGTAAAGCTAGAGAATTTTTTTTAAAGAATGGTTAAGCGCTATCTTCTGTTTTTAGGACATGACTTCCTTATTTTTATGAAAGCAATGCAGAGCATTAATAGATGGAAATACATGAAAAAAGGAAGAATGACACCGCACATCCTGTTTTTATTTATTTATTTATTCATTTAAAATTTATTTATTTATTTATTTAAAATTTTACTTATGTAAGTAATCTCTACACCCAACATGGGGCCTGAACTCAGGACCCCAAGATCAAGAGTCAAGTGCTCTGCCAACTGAGCCAGCCAGGCATGCCTGCATGTGCTATTTTTAATTTAAAAGGTATTTAACTTGTCCCAGTCACTTTGGGCTGCTGTCACAAAAATTACAACAAAAATGAGTATTTGAAGAACAAATATTTCTTTTCTCCCAATTTTGTGGAGGCTAGGAAGTGCAAGATCAACAGATCCAGATCACAGATTTGGTGCCTGGCAAGGCCCCCTTTCCTTCGTAGATGGTGTCTTATTGCCGTTGTGTCTTCAATGGTAAAGAGAAAGCCCTTGGATTTCTTCATCCCTTTCCAAGGGCACTAATCCCCTTCACGAAGAGTCCACCCTATGACCCATGACCATCCAAGGCTGTCCCTGCTAATATCAACATTAGGCTAGGTTAGGCTTTCTACATAGGAATTCTGGAGGGACACAAACATTCAGGCCACAACAGTGTCACTTCTTTTCTTTCTTTCTTTTTTTTTTCTTTTAAGATTTTATTTTTTTAAGAGTCTGTGTGTGTGTGTGTGCGTGCCCTGGAACAGGGAAGAAGCAGACGGAGAGGCAGACTCCCTGCTGAGCAGTGAGCCCTACTCTGGGCTGGATCCCAGGACCCAGGGATCATGACCTGAGCTGAAGGCAAATGCTTCCCAGACTGAGCCATCCAGACATCCAACAGTGTCACCTTTAAGTTAACTTAAATTCGACTAAGAAGCCAAAAAATTGCTCAGGTAAAGGTTTCTCCACAGCAAGGATATGTGAAATATTACAAAGTGTTCTGAGCCAGAGTTTTCTGCATTTGGTTGGATGTACCCTCTTCTTGGGGTGCAGTACTCTTGAACCCTGGGAAATTGCCAGCGCTGCAGATTTTTTTGATCTCTGTGCGGATTATGTTGGAGGTAGGAGAGATGTTTCTACCTCGAAGGATTTCACTCTTTCCAGGGCCACCCACCTAATCAGTCCACTCTCTCAGAATTGGTTAATAACAGCCAAGAATTCTTAACATTTCATCAACTCATCTTCTTCCTTTAGTTTAATTTCTCAGGCTATGAAGGAGCCCTTGGCAGAACCAGTGGTGGATGGTGTTTAACATCATTCCAAGATGAAGAATCTTATTTTTTGTAGAGGATTTGAAGCCAAGCATCCTGGCTTCAAATACCATTCTTAATAAGACATGGTTTGAGGGATCCCTGGGTGGCGCAGCGGTTTGGCGCCTGCCTTTGGCCCAGGGCGCGATCCTGGAGACCCGGGATCGAATCCCACATCAGGCTCCCGGTGCATGGAGCCTGCTTCTCCCTCTGCCTATGTCTCTGCCTCTCTCTCTCTCTCTGTGTGTGACTATCATAAATAAATGAAAAAAAAATTAAAAAAAAAATAAGACACGGTTTGAAGAGGGCCTAGTACATAGAAGGGCTCAGTCAACGCCATGCATTTTTAAAATTATATTCACATTTAGGCTTTATGGAATGATGGTGTGCCCCATTCCTTCTTTGCTTTACACTTTTTACATATGTTTTCTTATGCTCTTACAACTTTCTTTAAATTAATTTCATTATATATTGATGGGAGGGAATTTTGTGATCTGGCCTCTTTCTGCCATCTTCACATGGAAATTCCTGTTTCTGCCTTCTAACAGTAGTAAGCATTTATGCTAACAACATGTTCCTGGAAGGATTTCACCTATTTTCCTTTATAGAATTCTCAAATAGTTCAGTTTTTACATTAACCTAAAAAAGCTTCACAGGCATTTTTTTTCTCCCGATCACTGAAATATATAGCCTCCACACCCTAAATCTGGGCTCTCTGTCTCTCTTTATATTCTAATTAGGAAATTCAAATAGGGTGGTTTGGAGAAAGAAAAACAAAATCTACTAACATCCTTGTAACAGAAGAAAAATAATTTTAAAGCATTCAGAAACAAGTCTTGACAGACCTGACACAGACTTAGACAGTCTTAGGGGGCACTCATGGACACCCCTTGGCTTACATGGTGTTCCTTGATAATGACACTGACAGAGCCTGGGAGCAAGGGAGCCTTCAAAGCCACCCATTTTCTTCAGCTAGTCTCCTGCTAGGCCCCCATTCCCTCTGATCTAGAGCCTGGATTTCAGGTTATAACCCTTGGGCAAGTCACAGTTAGGCTGGTCATTTCTGGAGGAAACTCCTATATCCTGAAGACATTAGGAGCAGCTGCAGCCTCCGAACCCACCCACCCCTCCTGAGCTAGCCAAATGTTCTGTCCTCATCCCTTTTGCACCAGGGCCTGGATGCAAGGCTGAAAGCCCTAGAGAAGCTGGAAGCTGACCTAGGTGCATGCATTCTGAAAGGCAAGAAATTGTGACAGATCCTCAGGTGTGAGGAAAACCTCCTTTCCCCACCTCCTGAGCTAACTGCCAATTCTGTCCCTAACTCATTTTATGGCCTCTGTCTGACCTGGAAGCCTTGGGGAGGTCTAGTGATGGCCGGGCAATGCTCATAGTGAACTCTATCTAGAAGGTACTGGGGCCTGTCCTCAACCTCTGCTACTGCCAAAGACTAAACAAAAAAATCACAGCCCCTGTGTTTTATTTGCTTGTAGACAGAAAAATGAACATCCCCACTAAGTTGGATAGCTGTTGGATTACTGAAAAATATCCTCAAGAAATGGACTGATGTATCTCATTGGCAGGTACAGCAGGGCTGAAGAAGTCAAACACAAACCCGGGTATGTAACCACTGTGATTATGTGAGGTTTTGACATTAGAACAGATATAAATCCTATTTATAGATTGTTCATCTAAAATATCATGTTTTTTTCATTACATTTTCCAACCAGTCATACTGGTCTGAAGGAATGCTACTGATCTTTTTTAAAGAAGTGTGATGTTAGCTATTGATTTAAAAGGGAGAGATAATTTTTTAAAAGAGTTTATTTATTTATTCAAGAGAGACACAGAGAGAGGCAGAGATATAGGCAAAGGGAGAAGCAGGGTCCCTGCAGGGAGCCTGTTGTGGGACTCCATCCCAGGACCCCAGGATCATGACCTGAGCCAAAGGTAGACGAGCCACCCAGGTGTCCCTGGTGAGATAATATTTATCATATTAAGGAAATATATTTTTATTTCTGGCATACCAAAATATATAAAATCTGGAATGAACAAAACATCTCACTAAACATCATACTAGATCCAGTAGATTTTAACTTCTTATATTGGTGGAATATATGCACTTGATTATGGTAAATTATGTTCTAATCAAGGTTTAAAATTATTAATGCTTTTTTTTAGGAGTTTTGATCTATTTCTTTCTTTTTTTTTTTCAAATGAGCTTCATCTATACAGCAGTCCTAGATTATTTTTCTGTGGAACAGGGGTCAGGAACATATTAATAAGTGAGCTGCTCAAATAACTTTGAGAAATTCCATGTTCTATACCCATTTTTGCAGATTCAAAGTCATATCAGCATATTGAAGGCTCTGAGTAGTCCTGCAATAAATAATACTCCTTACGTTTATTTAATGCAACACTTTATATTTACTCAAAAATGAAACATTTCCCTGTGATATTTGTTAAAGTATATGGGTCAGACTTCTGTGGAATATCAACTTTGGGACACACTGGTCTGTGGATTTCTTTTGTTATACTGACTTTGCCAGATTTAGCACCATAGCGATGTTAGCTTTATAGGATCTAGACATGAACACAACTTTGTCAATATTTTTGCTTATTTATATTAAAATAACACACTTTTTATTATTACGAAACTACTATATGTCCATTATAGAAAATGGGGAAATACCAAACATTATAGAAAATATTTTAAATGACCTATATGTAATCCCAATATTAGAGATAACCCTAGTTAAGATTCTGATCAATTATTATACATCTATAGCTAGATAGAGTCTATTTATATATTTACATATATTCATATATTTAGAAAATTGGGATCATCTTGTATATTGTATACAGTTCCATGTTGTATTCTTTTCTTCATGATTTATATATTGAATATTTTATCGTGCTATTAAACATTCAAACATGGTTTTTTAACAGCTGTGTAGCAGTTCAACTCATTTACTGAAATTATATTTGGTCAGTTTCCATTTTGGAAGTTAGATTATTCCAGAACTTTGCTAGTCACAATAATTGTTTTAAAAGTATCTGTTTTATTTACCTCTTGATTTGCATTTCTGATATAGGATGGATTCCTTGAAGGGGAATGGAAACAAGACAAAAGATTAGCATTTAGAGGGTTTTTGATACATAGTAACAAATTGTCCTCTAGAAATGTTTTATATATTTATACTCCCAATCCCTTGGTATGTGTGTATACATCTGACAATATCTTCTTTTCCAAATATTATGTAAGCTTTCTCCATGTTGACTAAAACCTTTTTTTTTTTTAAACTCTTTTAAAAAATTTATTTGAGAGAGGCAGTGAGTGTGAGAGAGAGCATGAGCAGGGGTAAGGGGTAGAGGGAGAAATAGACTTCCCCGCTGAGCAGAGAGCCCAATGTGGGACTCGATTCCAGGACCCTGGGATCATGACCTGAGCCAAAGGCAGAGACACTTAACTGACTGAGCCATCCAGGTGCACTGAAATCCTTTTTGGTACAGATTGAAACATATGCAGCAGAACAAGTTTTTCTCTCTTTTCTTTCCTTCCTGGAGCCCAACTGCATTTGGAGCCTTCAATGAGAGAGAAGCATATTTTCAAAATAAAAGCCAGGGTATGGGGAATTTAGGAAGATTCACCAGCTTAAAATTAGTATCTGCAGTTTATAAATCCGTGTATCTCCTAGACAATCCTTGCGGAGGCTGGTCTGGTAAGAATCCTGCTCCTTCTACTTTCCCATCTCATTATTCCTTCCCATCTCAGCTTTGGAATAAGTAAAGAAGCTGAATAGAGCAAGAAAAATGACTGGAAACTCGAGCTGGAGACTGGGCACAGAGGACTTGTGGTGAGCAGTTGAGGGGAACAGGACCAAGGGGCCGGGAAAGAAGGGAGAGAAGACTCAGGAGGAAAGTTTGCTGCTGATTGCAGGTGCCATGTTTAGGATAAACCTTGAGACTATAGGTCTAAAGCCCTGTGCCCATGGATGGAGTTTAGCAACCGGTTGAACAGAAAAAAGAAGTTGCTCCAAAATCTCTACATGGATTAGACTCTATCATACACACTTGTAATAAGAAATGATTAGTCCTTCTCTGGGATTAGAGCATCTGTTGAATTGGGTAACTCGAAGGTTGCTCTGTTGTTGTGCATTGATTGCCCTATAATGTTTGAATACCATCAAGTCATAGAACTGAGCCAAGGGCATTGCTTAACCATGGTTGCTCAACTGTTAGAAAAATAGTTTCAAAAAGCTAAAGTAGACCCTGAGAAAGTAATAATGGTACTTAAAAAGTGTTCTGAGGGGAAAAGAGGATGCTGTGCTCTCATTTCTAAAGATTAAGTCTATAATTTAAAAATGATGATTCAATAGCAAAGTCAGGATTATTCTGTGCTGTAAAAGATGCCAGGGAATGGTGGCTCATAGCAGGGTGGGGATATGTGCTGGTGAGGACAAGTCCATATGGATTAACATTTTGGAGGAAGACATTATCAATGGATAAAATGACAAATCCAAACAGAATGGGATTTGTTGGTTTTAGTTCCAGAATCCTGGGTTTTGGGGCCATGGTGGGCAACAGGACAATCACATCCATGTCTTTCTACCAAGTTCAGAAAATCAAGTGCATGTAAAGGTGCAGAAAGGCAGGGTAGAAGTCAGGAGGAGTTTAAACTATGGAACATATAAATACATTAGGGGCCTAAGAAACAAAGGACTCTTACGGCAGGTAAAATCTGAACGTGATGCAGGAGTTGAAAGCTGTGAAAGCAATAGCTCAGTGCATCGCTGGATGCTGGTCTTAGAGTCTTGGGGAGAGCAGAGAGGGTTGAGAAAATGCATGCCAGATTTCTGAGTATCTATCAGGGGACAAGCAAAAATTTGAATTTTCTAATGAGATTACAAAAAGTCTTCTTTAAGGCAATAGTAAAGACGCTGAAAATATGGCCTGGTTCAGCCAAGCACAGAGTCAAGCTTGACTCATGACTCTGCTTGCATAGCCTGAGAGCTGCCTGGAGTTCTTTTTGCTGATGTGTAATTGAAATGGTAGAAGAAGAAGGCAGAGCCAGGGAGAATTACAAGACTCAGGATGGAACAGCTGAGACTGCATCTTGGACCGTAGCTCACCTCTTGGAGGATGATGAACAAGCTGACTTTTTTTTTTTTTCAAGCTGACAATTTGAACTGATGGCGGATCTTTTATTCTGAGAACAAAGAGCTCTGAGAGGCAGCAAACCCCACGTTGGCCAGGGCAGGATAAGGTGGAAAGGATACCTCAACTTTTGTTACTGATGAAAACTCAATGGGCAGGAGATCACAAACATTATTCCCTTGGAGACACTTCACTTCCTGGTTGAAGTTAACCAAAATGTCTTAATAGCCAGTTGGATGATTTCCATAGAAAGATGTCGGACATTTAAGTCAGAGTCTTGCCCAACTCATTATCAATCCCAGAGCCTCCCTGACCTTTGGAGATCCCATGATCCCCCCGAAGGACTTGGCAGTGCCTGTTCCAAAGAATCACACATGTTAATTTTTTTCATTGTTTTAGTCTTCTTCAGTCTTTCTTTCATGTTATGACCTTGACACTTTGGCAACTATAGCCAGGTACTTTCTCTATCCACATTTTGAATTTCTCTGCTATTTCCCCATCCTGAGTTTCAGATTACACGTTTTGTCCAGAGAATCACAGAAGTGATGAGGAGTTCTTCACTCTATCACGTGATTTCAACTTATCCCATTACAAATGATGTTCATGCTTATTACTTGATTAAGGTGATATTGGCCAAGCAGTTTCTTTCACAAAAATCTCTCAATTAGCCCCCCTGTAATACAGTCCTCCAATCCTATTTTAATTTAGTACAACCCCATAAACTCACTTTTTCCAAATGTGGTAGCGATGGCATACCCAAGGTCACTGGCCTGGCTTTATTTGTATTGCCATAGTTCCTGTATCACATTAACCTTTTTAACTTGATTATTTAGAACATTTCTCTTAGCTTTTATTGACAGAAGAGTAAGGAGAAGGTGGAATGGCAAAAGTGGATGTATCTGCATCTGCTGTCATGAATCAAGCTTGCACCCAAGCCTGGGTGCCAAGTGTGTGCTGGCTGGTGGATTGCCCTTACCTGTTCCCCCAACATGTGGAACCAGCGGGCCAGCGTGCTCAGCTCCAGGGGCTGTGTGATGGAAAGAACAGATGGAAGGTAGAGAACCTGGGGACTTGGGCCTGTGTTCTGTCATTAATTCATTGTGTAATGCTGGGCAATCCTCATTTTTCCCTGGACCTCAATTTTCATGTCATGGAAATGAAGAGAGACAATTCCCTTTCAACACAGCAGAAGAAAAAAGGAATATGTCAGGAGATTCTGAGATGAGAAATAAGGTATTATAGTAACACAAGTGAAGTAACACAGAAACAGATAATCCTTAAGGAAACTTTGGCCCCTTTGGGCTCACGGAGTCTTTAACTCATAGATACACACTTTCCTGTGCCTCATACATACACAAAGATCAAGCCACTGCAACCACATGTACCGGTTATGACTGCTCCCCTCACCCTTGCCCTCTCATCCTCAATGCCTAGTAAACTAATCTTGCATATTCCAGGAGCTCTTAAAGGTTAAAAAAAAAAAAACTCCCTCATCTATGTTACTTACTATTTCAGCTCAGAACATGCTTAGGAGGAGGTTCACCCTCAGAGAAGTGATAAGGAGACAGATAAACAGCCTAGAGTTTTTAAAGTAGGAGAAGTGAGTGAAAAGGAGAATTACTGTTTGCAGAAGCTCCTTTTCTTCCATCTGGGCTTCACTAGAAGCCTGAGGGACTGGAGCTTTGTAGTGGAGATGCTCCTGACTCAGTAACATTTATAGATGTGGCTTGTGGAGCATCTTGGCTCTGACAATTCACAGAGCTGGATGAAAAGAAATTACAAAACCACTTAAAAATCTTTTAGTCTTGTTCAAATGTGCTTTTTCTTTTCCTTTTAAAGGATCAAAATCTTTCTTAGCTGTTGTTTCTCACATAGCCTTTTCACTGAAGACATTTTTCACAATTGGAGGTTTCTAGTTCCAAAGACTTCTGAACATTATTACCCCAGCGGCTATCCGGTAAAGAAGCATAAAGGAGAAGGAAGGAGGTTTTTTTTTGCATTAAAATAAATAAGTGCAATTTTCAAAGCTTAGCTGCCTTCTAGGAATGGAAAGAATGAGTCATGGGCATGGCTTTCCAATGGCATTAGGAGCACTGTGCCCTCACATGCCCACAAAACTTCTCTTTCTGTTTCGGGTGGGAGGGGTACAGAGAAAATATTTCCCTTAGGCAAACTACCTAAGAACCACAAACCAAATCTGTTCTTTCATTAAGCTTCCAATGCCAAGCAAGACAAATTGACAACTCCAGTGGCAGAAGGCAGCAAGCGGGTTAAAAAGGCTGGCTAGAGAGACCATTGGTATCCAAAAGCAGCTTTGCTAGCTAACCATGTGGTTCACTATGTACCAGGGACATGCTCTCACCTTAGGGTACACTGGGGGCTCAGCTTAGGGGGCTGAGAGTGAGGCAGGGTTTATGTCTTTGCATTTTAAGGATTATTTGGAAGCCTCTTCTATGGCAGGAGACTCAAAGAATATCTAAAGGAAAAACAAAACAAAACAAAACAAAAAAACAAAAATGAAAGCCTAAAGTTAAAATTTTTTTCCATTAGGAATTTAAACATCTAGATAGAGAGATAGAAATAAATCTGCCACTGTTACAAGATCCAAAGAAAGCAACTCTTAACATTATTAAATATTTTCTTCTTTTTAAGTCCCTATTTTTTAAAAACATAGCTGTGTATTTGCTTATTCAATTGATTAACTCATTCAACAACTTTAAAAACTTTTCACTTTGAGATAATTATGGATTCATAGAAAGTTGTAAAAACAAAAAAAAAAGTGCAGGGAATTCTTGTGTACCCTTCACCTAGTTTTCCTGAATGGTGACATGTTGCGTAATTATAGTCCAATATTACAGCCAGGAAAGAGACATTGGCTCAAGTCACAGAGCTTGCTCAGATTTCACCAGTTTTATATGCACTCCTCTGGGTTGGTGTGTGTACAAGTGTGTGTGTATGTGTGTATACAGTTCTATGCCATTGTATCACACGTGTAGATTTGTGTATCTTGATTGTGATCAAGATGCAGAACTGCTCTACCACCACAACGCATCCCTCATGCTACCCATTTTAGCCACTTACGTCCCAACAACATATCATTATAATTTTGTACACTTTCAATGTGGCAGTCCCTGTTCTGGGCACCAGGAATGCATCAGTGAACAAACACAAGTACCTGCCCTATTGAGAAGAGACAGAAAATAAACATTTTTAAAAAATAAACATATATATTAGGTAATGAGTGAAAAAAGTGAGACCCAAGAGAATAGATACTGAAGATTCCATTTTTTAAAAGATTCTATTTATTTGAAAGAGAGAGAGAGAGAGAGCAAGCATGAGCTGAGGGAGGAGGAGGGGGAAGAAAGGGGAAGAAGCAGACTCCCTGCTGAGCAGGGAGCCTGACCTCGGCCTCCATCCCAGGACCCTGGGATCATGACCTGAGCCGAAGGCAGTGGCTTAACTGACTGAACCACTGAGGCGCCTCTGAAGATTCCATTTTAATGAATTACAAGAACAGGAAGACTAATATCTATTGTGAAAACATCAGAAAGTGGTTGCCTCTGGGAGTATATTGGTTACAAAGGGGCACAAGGCACAAAGGAAGTTTCTGGAAATGTTTCATATCTTGTTTGACTGCAGATTATATGGATATATATATATATGCCAAAATTCACAGCACTGAACATTCAAATCTACATATTTTATTGCATAAAAGTTATATCTCATTTTAAAAAGTAATATACTTTAAAAGTGATAGAAAATATTTAACTAGTATTAATCCTCAAGCTGCTGAGCATATCAGGTTATTATGTTCAAGGTAATCAGTTGCAGGCAAATGATTATAGTCTTTAGGTCAATATTTATACTCTAAATTCCAGAGGCTACAACTTATCTAAACTCAAGTGTGTCTTGACTTTGACCATGAAAAGCAAGATGATATAGTTTTTGCAAAATAGTACCCAAGCACATGTTCATTTAAAATGATATTTGAAAAAAAATGATATTTGGATGACTTCACTTATGAATGGACTTGCATTTTGATCTTAATTCTCCTTATAGGATGTTTTTTATTACCATGTTCCTCAAGCTGTGGATTAAAGGACTTAGCAGAGTTGACTATGCTGCAGAATTTGATTTTATGTCATTTTAGTGCAGAAAGCATAGACAGATGGCTTTGACATGTACAAAAATCAGCAACATGGAAATAAACATGCTAAGTTCATTGGCCACAGTAACTTCTTGCAAGATACATCCATGGAGGCAAGAGAAACAAAAGCAAAAATGAACTATTGGGACTTCATCAAGATAAGAAGCTTTTGCACAGCAAAGGATACAGTCAACAAAACTAAAAGACAACCTCCAGAATGGGAGAAGATATTTGCAAATGACGTATCAGATAAAGGGCTAGTTTCCAAGATCTATAAAGAACTTCTTAAACTCAACACCAAAGAAACAAACAATCCAATCATGAAATGGGCAAAAGACATGAACAGAAATGTCACAGAGGAAGACATAGACATGGCAAACAAGCACGTGAGACAATACTCCGCATCACTGGCCATCAGGGAAATACAAATCAAAACCACAATGAGATCCCACCTCACACCAGTGAGAATGGGGAAAATTAACAAGGCAGGAAACCACAAATTTTGGAGAGGATGTGGAGAAAGGGGGACCCTCCTGCACTGCTGTTGGGAATGTGACCTGGTGCAACCACTCTGGAAAACTGTGTGGAGGTTCCTCAAAGAGTTAAAAATAGATCTGCCCTATGACCCAGCAATTGCACTGCTGGGGATTTACCCCAAAGATACAGATGCAATGAAACACCGGGATACCTGCACCCCGATGTTTATAGCAGCAATGTCCACAGCAGCCAAACTGTGGAAGGAGCCTCGGTGTCCATCGAAAGATGAATGGATGAAGAAGCTGTGGTCTATGTATACAATGGAATATTCCTCAGCCATTAGAAATGACAAATATCCACCATTTGCTTTGACGTGGATGGAACTGGAGGGTATTATGCTGATTGAAAGAAGTCAGTTGGAGAAAGACAAACATTATATGTTCTCATTCATTTGGGGAATATAAAAAATAGTGAAAGGGAATAAAGGGGAAAGGAGAAAAAATGAGTGGGAAATATCAGAAAGGGAGACAGAACATGAGAGACTCCTAACTCTGGGAAACGAACAAGGGGTGGAAGAAAGGGAGGTGAGCGGGGGGTGGGGGTGGCTGGGTGATGGGCACTGAGGGGGGCACTTGATGGGGTGAGCACTGGGTGTTATGCTATATGTTGGCAAATTGAACACCAATAAAAAATAAATTAAAAAAACACACTAAGTTCAGTTGAGATACAAAGGTGAAAAAAGATTTTTTTAAAGATTTTATTTATTTATTCATGACACACACATACACACACAGAGAGAGAGAGAGAGAGAGAGAGAGAGAGAGGCAGAGACAAGGCAGAGGGAGAAGCTGGCCCCTTGCAGTGAGCCAGATGCGAGACTTGATCCCGGACCCCAGGATCACACCCTGAGCCAAAGACAGAAGCTCAACCACTGAACCACCCAGGCATTTCTAAAGAAAGATTACTTTGGTATTTGCTGGGTCTCATCATCAGGACAATGGTGATGAATATATATTCCGTCTTCATTTATTCATTCCTTCAGTGACTGCTTATTGTGAATTTACATATTCTGTGCATTTTCTAGGAGCTGGTGATAGATGGGTGAGTGAAATAGACTAAACTCTTTCTCCTCACAGTGCTTACATTCTACTGGGAAGAGACTCAATAAAGACAATAATAAGAAAAGGAAACGTTAATCTTTAGGAGTGTTTGAAGATGATTGGTCTACAGAAAAAAAGGAAAGAAAGAAGATCAATTGTGTGAAGGGAAGGGAGGTCTTGGTTGTCTCAGTGAGAATAAGAATACAGTATTTGGGCAGATCTTTGAAGGACATGTGGAATGAGCCATATTTGGAGAAGAGTATCCCTGTCAACAGAGCACCCTAGGCAAAGATCTAAGGTAGAAAGTGCCAAGCATGATCAGAGAATAGCAGGGACTTAGAGAATAAGGGAGATGAGTTCAAGTCAGGAGGGTGGCCGAGTGTATACAGAACCATCCAAGATAATAATCAAGAACTCAATAAAGAATTTTCTGATGAGAGGAAAGTCAATGCATAATTAAGCAACATCAATATCATCTCCTAGATTTCAAATTCATTTCCTTTTATCTAGGGCTACCACTTTGCCCTAGTGTAACCAGTGTCAGGTCTCCCCAGGTCAGAGGCCACACCTCTGACCTGGTTGGCCCCACATCTATTCCTGTATTCAACAATCCTTTCTTCATATCGCAGCCAGGCAAGTAGTATACTCATGTCCTTTTTGGTAGTGAGAGACTAAAATTTATCATGGCTTATGAGTTTTGACTTTATTCACCTGTCCAGGCTCCTCTGGTAGCACACAGATCTGTGATACCTCCCACAGCTGAAGCTGTGCAGAGACTCTTCTCTTCCTCAGAAATCAAGTTCCTGTTTACTTCTCAACTTCCCAGGACACCCTCCCCACACACATCATATTAACTCCTGTTTATACTTTATACTTCAGCTTATAGGTTCATTTTTTTTCAGGAAAAACTTCCCTGCTGCCCATCACTTGGATATGCACTTTGCAAACTATGGTTATTTTGCTGATGGTAATTGTGGTAGATCATTAACTCAAGGTTTATAGATGTACTTTCATGAGTTTCTATTCTTGGAAAATTTGGCGACCTAAAACTGAATCTGCTAATTTAAAAGCAGTATTTGAATATTAAACTAAAATGTTTTGTTTTTGGAGGGATCCAGACTTTTAGACAGATGTCTCATGGAAGAAGTATGGTAAAAAAAAACTTGCAGAAGTTGTTGGTCACTAATTCCAAAGTACTTTTTATGAAGTATTCTTAAATGCCAATGAACTTTAAACCAGGGATAGTCAGGAAAATCCATATGACAAAGGGAAGGGAGTTGCATTTCATTTCTCCAAAAAGGAAAGAGAAAACCCAAAGGCCTTTACAACTGGAAAGAACTAGTCAGGGTGCTTTCATGATTTTTGGAATGGCATGCCTCTACAAACCTAACAAGCTTCCCTTGGGGTTTCGAGTGATAGGACAAAAAGATGGAGAGGATTGAGATAGAGGGAAATACTAAAGATTTTCCCAGAGAATAAAGGTAGCTAGGAAAGCAAACCAAATACATCTTTTCAATTAGCTCTAAATACTTAAGCTAGGAAAATTGACCCTGGCAGAGACAGAAGGCTGGCTTTGAAAGCTGGCCAGAGAGGCAACTGCTGACAGACAGCTTGAAGTGCTTTGCCTGATTCTCTGTGGTGAGTCATTCTTTTATAGGGCAAAGCTATCATCTTGGTGCAAAACAGGTCATGGCAGGAGAGTGAGTTGAGGTTCGTGCCTTGAAGCTTCAAGTGTTAATCTTTGCGACCATTCTCTGAGGGTCTCCTCCCTGTGGTTATAGCCTGAGACAAGATTTAAAAGAAAAATCAGATAAGCAAACACAAAATGAAATCCATTTCCCCCCTTCTTCTGTTATGATAGTGAAACAGAAAAGTGGAAAGAAGAAAAATACCCACCCATTGTGCTATTCCTATTATTTACCAAATTTCCATATGTCATCATTCAGTGATCATAGTCACAAGCACTCGAGAAAAAGTTTGGCTAATGTAAGCAGAAAACACAGTTATTAAAGGGTACTAAACAGCTCACAAAATCTCTGAAATTAGGCGTGGAGTTGAACAACATTATGAAAAATGATCAAAAAACATTCTGCAGAACTGGTCCATGGCAGACACCACCAGTATTTCTTGAGCCTGGAGACTGTAGTGTGTTCTGCAGATACTCACCACTCCTGCACTGTTACCACTGCTGATTCTAGAAACCACATTTGCTCTGCCTTGAGTTCTGGGCTCATAACATTGTGTTCTAGGTAGTTCCTCCCTTCTTGCATTGCTAGTCCTTGTCCCAAATCTGGCATGAAACACCAAACTGACAGAGCCTGGGTCACACTCTGTGCTCTTGCTGTAAGGGATGCTGAGAACATTTTAGCCTCTTTTGAGGGGTGGATACCCCAAACACAGAAGGAAGGTTCAGATGCTGGTTGAAAAAAAAAATCATGACAGGTGATGGCTTACATTTCACCCAAATCAACATATCACTTTCTTTCCATGTTTACTCCATTCTTCCTCTGGAATGTCAAAGTCCTGCATGGATAGTCTGCTACCTGTCTACTGATGTGAAACACATACCACAAATATACCTTGTTTAAAGTGATAGGGGAAAGGTGATAAAAGAAGAAAATTAACAACAGCCAGGAGGAGAATATGCGAAGATGCTGTACCCTATTTGTGACTGGTGTAGGGTCACCATGTGACTTCTGTCCACCTCCCGTCCCATGATCCCTCACCTTCACCCTCACCCAGCTGCACAACTTGTTGGTGTTCTTCACCCAAAGGGTCATCCAGTCTTCCTTCTGAGAAAGCAGAAATGTTGAGTGGGCATTAGGTATGTGGAAACATATCATGTACCTCAGAGTCTACTGGCTAAATTTCTGTTTTTCTCATTTTCATTGCATAGACTGTATACTTTTCAGGATGACATTTTCTCAGCCAGTGCTAATACATTAATTTCTAGTGGGCCCACTGGAGATTACAGGAATTCCCAATTAGTGGATGTTTATGAAGGACATTCTGGATGCTCAGGAAAAAGGAAAGACCTGTCAATGCAGGGCAGCATAAGAGGAAATGCTACACTAAGGCCGTTAATAGGAAACTTAAAGTTGGGTGCTGAGAAATATTTGAGAAAAAAAATCTGATTCAGTGTTTCATAACCATAATGGCATATCCATAAAGTTTGTCTGTAAAACAAGCCCTTTGGGGACATCTGGGTATGAAAGGTTGTCTTGTTTCTCTGGTGGACTGTAACATTTAATCTCCACTGGGCTTTAGGGTAATTAGTCACAATGGATAGTGATACTTCAATGCATGTGTGTCATCTTAGAACATCTATGAACACACGTCTTTTAGTCAAAAAAATCTTGATTAACTTATTTTATTTATGTATATAAAGGCAAATAAAGGATTTTGCTATATTCTTAATCTTAAAATGGATGCATTTAAGTGATTTTTGACATGACAAGTCTAACCATGAAAAATGCTACTCTCCAATTTGCCCTTTGGAACCTGGATCTGACTGTTCTTCTGGCTCTGGAAGAAACAGCATCGCATGCTGGTCATAGATTAGAGCAGTTTCTCAACCTTGTCGCTGTTGATGTTTGGGGCCATATAATACTTTGTTGTAGGGGACTTTCCTGTCCATTGTGGGGTCTTTGGTAGCACCTCTGGCCTCTACCCACTAGACAACTAAATGTCCCCTGGTGGACAAAATGACCCTCCAGTGGAGAGACACTGGGTAAGAGCATATACAACAAAGCAACCCACCAGATAGTGTTTCCCAGTGGAAGACATCCCGATTCTTCAACAGATTATTCTACTTGAGTAATGGGTTAACATGGTGAGACTTGTGAATCCTCAAGCATTAGACCATTTCCTTATCTCTTTTTTTTTTCTCAACAATACAAGTAAAATTATGAGATTTGAATTCTCATAAGTGAGGCAAGAAGTGCTTTCCATGTGTTAACTAATTTGGTGCTTAGTGTTAGCCTTGGGGGAAAGCATTTTTGTTAGACCCATTTCATAGAAGCGGCACTGGAGCCCCAGAGAGGATAAGAAACATCCTTTAAGGCCACACTGCTGGGATAAAGCCAAGATTTTGCAAATTGATTTTTAAAACATATTACTTTCTTTTGAATTATTTGTGCCTGTCAAAACTTTTCCAACAGCACAAAAAGGTGCATTATAACCAAAAATCTCTTCACACATGTACTGCAGTCTTCTTTCAAGGCAAACATAGTTTGTATGTGTGTATGTATAGTTCCCTTAAACATAATTAGTAGCATGCCACACCCAAACTACCTTAGATCTTGCTCTTTTTACTATACAACCATTTTGTGTCATTAATATAGAGAGAGCTGTCTCATTATTTTTTACATGAACACAATCAGCTCTTGCTAGAATTCCAAAATGTTTCTATTATAAAAATTCAAAAACCTACAGAAGAAGATGTATAGTAACAAATCTCCATGTATACATGAATACAACGCTCAAATTCAAAATGATCAAATTATGGCCAATCTTGTTTTATATACAGCCTCACCATTTCCTCTTCCCTCAATCATTCTGAAACAATATTTTACTGTGAACTTCTAAAATATATAAACTGGGCAGCCCAGGTGGCTCAGCGGTTTAGCGCTGCCTTCAGCCCAGGGCCTATCCTGGAGACCCAGGATTGAGTCCCATGTCAGGCTCCCTGCATGGAGCCTGTTTCTCCCTCTGCCTGTGTCTCTGCCTCTCTCTCTCTCGCTCTCTCTCTCTGTCTCTCATGAATAAATAAATAAATAAATAAATAAAGTCTTTAAAAAAAAAAAATAATATTTTTTGGTTAATTTATAACAAAAATACTATTATTCCACCTAAAATTTTTTTTAGAAATTTCCTTCATATCAATTATTCACCAAATGTTCTTATAACTACTTTTCTCCCATTTACATCCTGATTTAAAAAAAAATAATATTTATTTTTTATTTAGAAAGAGACAGTGTGTGTGAGAGCACAGAGGGGGTAGATGCAGAGGAAAAGGGAGAGGGTGAAGGAGAGAATTCAAGCAGATTCTCCATTGAGCATGGAGCCTGATATAGAGCTTGATCTCACAACCCATGAGATTGTGACCTGAGCCAAAACCAAGAACTGGACATTCAAATGACTGAGCCACTCAGGTGCCCTTTACATCCTGATCTTTGAAAATACTCTTTGTAATATGTATTTGCTGGACCAAGAGCAAACAAAATTTAAAGAAAACCAAGTTAGAAGCAAACTGAGTCTCCAGTTTGGATCACATTCTGTGGTCTGATCTTTTGAAGTTGAAGACCATGTGCTGCGCCTGGTCTTTCTTATGAAATGACACTAAGTGGCCTCTACTCTAGACTGTCTGTTACCTTGTCTGTTAAATCTTTAAAAAATAATTTCACATCTCTGTGTGTATCCAGATTCTGTTTAGAATTGTGTTGTTCCCTTTGAGAAATCTCCATGAACATTTTTTTTTGTAGTGTGGATTTTCCAGCAATAAATCCTTTTAAAAAATGAAAAATAAATAAATAAAATAAATCCTTTTTTGTGTGTGTCTGATGAACTCCTATTTCTTCTTCATCTTTGTAAGATATTTTCTCTGGGTATAGAAATTTGAGTTGACAACTATTCTTTTTTTATCAGCACTTTATTATTGTTACTCCATTTCCTTCCAGCTTGCGTAGGTTTATTTTTTGTTTGTATTTTTAAAGACTTTGAATAATCTCTACACCCAGCATAGGGC
Organism: Canis aureus; assembly: GCF_053574225.1. Taxonomy (NCBI): domain Eukaryota; kingdom Metazoa; phylum Chordata; class Mammalia; order Carnivora; family Canidae; genus Canis; species Canis aureus. The sequence goes on from NC_135625.1 coordinate 62,455,451, forward strand.
TTGAACCTACAACCCAAGGTCAAGAGTCGCACATTCCACATACTGAGTAGCCAGGTGCTCCCAGACTGTATATTTTTAAGGAGAAGTCTTTTAATTCATTTCTTTGTTCTTCTGCATATAACATATATGCTTTTCTTGATACTTCTAACATTTTCACCTTTTTTCTTTAAAACAGTTGAAATATATCTCTAGTCATTTTTATTTGTTTGCTTGTTTTTGTAATTATCCCCTTAGTGTTCTCTGAACTTCCCATGTCTGTAGTTTGATCTATTTCATGATTTATGGAAAACCGCCTGTCATCTTTTTAGATACTTATTCTTTGTTCTTTTCTTTCTGTTCTTCTTCTGGGATTCCATCTGTGAATATATTACTTTGATTTGTACCCTCCTATGAGCAGCCACTGCACTGTTGTCCATTTATCTTAGAGAAATGAACACTTATTCTCACACAAAATCTTATTTTTTTAAGAATTGTGTTTATTTATTCATGAGAGAGACAGAGAGAGAGGCAGAGACACAGGCTGTGAGAGAATCAGGCTTCCTGCTAGGAGCCCAATGTAGGACTTGATCCTGGACCCCAGCATCATGCCCTGAGCCAAAGGCAGTCACTCAACAGCTGAGCCACCAGGCATCCCCTCACACAAAAACTTATGTATTAGTGTTTACAGCAGCTTTATTTATAATAACACTATCCAGGGCAGCCCAGGTGGCTCAGTGGTTTAGCGCCACCTTCAGCCCTGGGCCTGATCCTGGAGACCCAGAATCGAGTCCCACATCGAGCTCCCTGCATGGAGCCTGCTTCTCCCTCTGTCTGTGTCTCTCTGCCTTTCACTTTGTTTGTGTGTGTGTGTGTGTGTGTGTGTGTGTGTGTCTCATGAATAAATAAATAAAATCTTTTTGTAATTAAGTAAAAGGTAGTACATACACACCATAGAATACTTTATCAACGATAAAAGGAAGTGAAAATTGATAGACATAAGCTGGTGAATCTCCAAAGAATTATACTGAGTAAAAACCAATCCCAGAAGAGATATAGAATATGATTCCATTTATATATAATTCTTCAACTGCCAAAATTCTAGTTATGGAGTACAGATAGTGATCACCAGAGGTTAAGGAAAAGATAAGATCTGCACGGAAGTGGTGTGGCTATAACAGGACCACATGAGGGATTCTTGTAGTGATGGAATATTCTTGGCTACATCAATGTCAATATCTTGTGATATATTAATATCACATTATTATATATCATATGATAATAATATGTATATACTTATATCCTATTATATATCATGTTATCTTATGACATGGCACTATAGCTTTGCAGGATGTTACTTACAATGGGAGAAACAGGGCAAAGGTACAAGGATACCTCTGTATTTATTTCCTATAATAGTATGTATATCCACGAGATCTTAAACTACAATGTTTAATTAAAAATAAAATGTGAATCCCTCCAAAATGTATACACATGAAATCATCATGTTGTGTGCTTTAAAGATTTTGCAATTTATGGGATCCCTGGGTGGCGCAGCGGTTTGGCTCCTGCCTTTGGCCCAGGGCGCGATCCTGGAGACCTGGGATCGAATCCCACGTCGGGCTCCCGGTGCATGGAGCCTGCTTCTCCCTCTGCCTGTGTCTCTGCCTCTCTCTCTCTGTGACTATCATAAATAAATAAATAAATAAATAAAGAACTTTAAAAAAAAAAAAATAAAGATTTTGCAATTTTATTTGTCAATTATCTGTTTATAAACCTGAAAAAGTTGGAAGAGGGAAAGAAGTTTCACCCTTCTGTGTTAAGGATCGTGGATGATCTTAATTCTTTTTCTTTTTTTTTTCAGCAGTTGCTGATACTTCCTTTATCAACTTTTTGTACATTTAGATCTTTAAATCTATCTACGTGATGCTGTTATAGTACCATGCAGTGGCCAGAGAAGCCCACTGGACACTACACATGTATCAGGGAAGGGAAGCACATCTCTCCTGTCTCCAGAAGGAGAAGTAAGGGCATCTGGAGCCAGAAGGGGAGAATGGGTGTTTCCACCAGATTTAGATGCAGCCCCAGTCACTGCTCCCTGGACTGGGGTCTTGAAGGCTAAAGTCTGGTTTGGGCTCTAGGAGGACATGTTCCAACCTCAGAAGGCTGGCTTCTCTGACTCTTTAGAATGGCCTAAAGCTGCAATGAAGATGTGAGAGGCAGAGGGATGGAGAAGAACCTTCCACAGGGAGAAGGGCAGGTGGAGGCCCTGTCCTGTGCATTGGGAGTGGTGGCAGCAATTAACATTGCCATGCAGGAGGCTCCTGGGGGGATGTGTCAGCCCTCCCCTGCAAATGCAGCTGCTGCCAAAGCTCATTAGGTCTGTGTGTGAGCTGTTTCTGAGCTCCTGTCCATGTCCTCCCAGTAGTGTCCCTAGCAATGGCAAGTAGTCCCGGGTGACTAAGGAGCCCTGGGGCCCAAGGAATTTGGGGTGTCTCTTCCTGTGGTCCATCCTTGTGCTGGAGGGAGAGCTCTTGAGACCAGCTTACATCTAGAGGAAAACAGACACATCTCCTTTGTCAGCACTGATTAACATCTGAGAGGCATCCACAGCCTGTGGGAGTGTGGCCTCGGCAGGGACAGAGACAGAAATGATGTGACTTGTTAGGGACTTGGGTCAGGGGCATGAAACAGGACTGGTGAAATCTTCTCATCCTAAGCATTATAGCAAATGTGGTGAAATGCTTTGCATTTCAATGCTTTGCAGGAGCATGAAGCTTGGGTAATATGTATTCTCAATTCCATAGCTTAGTATGGACACACAGAGAGAAAGACCATTAGGGAAGAAGCCCAGAAACAGAAAATCTTTCATTAGGTATTGATATTGGTTAGCAGGATGTGGGAGTATTATATTACATTTCCAAGAAAGATACATTATCACTTGCTCTAATTCCTCGTATCTCAATTATTTCTGAAGGGTTTGATAATGACAATATTATGGTTTTCTTTTTTTGTAACAGATAAATGAAGATGTAAGGCAATTAAGGGCCTACTCATAGACCCCTGACACTCAGACTCAATTCATTAACTGGAGGCAAGATTCTGGTCATCCTAGAACTGGCTGTGGGGATTGCACCATGGAGACTTGCTAGACAGAGGGAATTGTATTGCCATGAAAACCCTAGTCTTAGCCACAGGGAACAAGAAGTATAAAGAAGACAAGGCTTTACAGGAGACCATGATACAATATGTTGCCAAAAGTGAGTGTCAGGTTCATACATGTTTGAGAAACTGGGCCTTGGGAAATGGTCTCAGAGGAAGTGAAAAGTCAGGTAACCAAGGCAGGCTAGAAGTTCACCAGACCACAAAGAGAATAAAGTAATTGTTCTTTCAGGATGTCAAACCCACCTTTGAGATACCAGCCACCCAAGCCCCCCGTGACTCATCTGTTTTCATAGGTTAGGATGATGCAAGTACTCCTGCTCAGGATGGATGCTCTCACTGTGGCCATCAACCAACTCTTCAGTCGGGAGTCAGAGAAATCTCTCTCTACGTGGAAGTGCCATTTCTATGGCCAGTTCACCTGTTGAAGGTATGGCTCTGAGTCACTTTGAGCAGCATGAGAGAGCCTTATCTGCTGGTTGTGGGGCCTACCTTCATGTGTTGTGGTTCTGTATTTGCGACTTTCACTTGTCCCAACCAAGACTGACAAGCTCCCCAATGCACAAGGTCACATAGATTTCAGGCAAATGGACAGATTTTCTTTGTTTAAAGAACTGACTAAAGTTGAGCTTTTTGATTAGTTGTATTAAGCTAGATAAAATGTGTTGGATTAGGAATCTGAACACTTGGTTTTTGTTTGCATATCCCTTCTGTCCTAGAGAGAAAGCATTTTGGTTCTATTTGCTGTTTGTAATAATAACTGGATAATGGGAGAAGGCACATGGAGGTACTTTAACTGTGGCCAATGTTTCTATTTAAACAATGAAGAGTTGATGTCTGTATCAATGCCTGAGACCTGATTTTTCCTATAATTTCAGTGTTACTACTGGTGTCTCCTCCATCTGTTAGGGTCTCAGTTTTCTAATTATGTGACCTATTTTCAAAGCACAATAAGGTCAGATAATTTATATCTTTCAAATCCCATTTGGAATAGTTACATCTTAAAAATTCACAAATAGAATCATTTCCACATAAAAAGAATAAACATAGATGTTTTTTTCTAATTTATTAATCTACCAGGTGTTCAGAAATGGACTCTATCACTGTAGAAAACAGAAATATTTTGATATCAATTAACTAAAACAAAAAAATTTAAAACCAAGGGAAAGGACTTTAGAAGTATATATACTATTTCATGGGTTAAAAGTAATTAGCTAATGTATCCATGAAAGGTAATTAAGTATTAGCAGCAGTGGACATAGGCTGGCTCAGTGAGATTCAAAAGCAAGTAGATAGAAAGAGACAGGGCAGTGGTGGTATATTAGCAGTGTGAATGAAGTTGAAGGGGGAGGTGAGAGATTTGTGATTGAACAATGAAAGAAGAGAATTTGTTTTGTGGAGTGTAAGAAAGAAGGAAAAATTAAACATGATGTCCTGGGAGAGAGGAAGAATTTTATTAGCCTATTGATAGAGGTAACGGAGCCTGGTGCACATACAGCTTGTGGAGATATGAGTCGAATCAATGGTGAGCTATTTAGGAATCATTCCTTAAGCTGTGAAGAAGCATCTGGACTTTGTAGAGATGTCCAGGAGGTCACTGTGGGCTTGAGATGGAAGATCCAGTGTTAGAGACAAGTCCTTCAAGCAGTAGCTATAGGAAGAGCACAAGTTCTGTGCATAGAACCTTAGAAAATCCTCACAGTAACACAGCAGGAGAGTTTAAAATAATTATCAAAGACTATAGACAAAAACATTAGTCTGGAAGAAAATCAGGACAGAAGAGTATCATACAGTGGAGAGTTTGAAGGAACAAACAGCTCAATTGTTTAAACAATAAAGAAATAAAGTAGAATAAGATCTCTGAATCTGATGATTAGAAAGCCATGAATGCCCTTCAAGAATGCAGTATCCATGGATTCGTGAAGATGGGAACTAGATTTCCACGGCTTGAAGGATGAATGTTGTGAGGAAATATACCCTGCAAGTGGACACCAATCATCTGGGAACTCTGGGTGTGAAAGGAAGAGAGACTCAGAATGGTAATCATGTAGCAACAATTGGGTTTTTATAATGAGGGAAAAGGAATCAACCAGGAACAAGAGAAACCCAGGATAGTAGAAAGGGGAATGAATGAAGGAATAAGATCCCAAAGGTGATCAAAGTGAAATGAAAGGTCAATCAGCTATCCTCACAAAGTGTCAATGGACCAACTGTACATCTTTCAAACATTTGAGTTCACCAATGACCCTTTCATTTGGCCAATATTTCCCACATGTTATAAATTTAAAAAAATATAAAGTTAAGAGAAGCTAAGTAGCTTGCTCTAGCCTTCAGCAAGCAGGAGAGAGCGTATTTACAGCAAGAACTTCCAGGCTTTAAAGGTCCTGCTTTCTCTGGGATGTGACACTGTCACTCATTTGTCATGAGACTAAGGCTGTAGTAGAGAGATGTGTGCGGTGGGTGAGAGAAGCAGAGTGAGTCATGGGCTGCCTTGTCCAAATAGCTTGCACATGCAACAGGGGGACAGTGATGGGAAGACAATCTGTTCTGTGTCTTTTTCTTCCACTTGAGCATTAGGAGTAAAGGGAAGCATAATACTGCCCGTGAAATCCCAACATCCAGCAAAGGTGGGACTTAAAGATATTTTCCAAATTAATCAAAAACAAATGTCGACTTCCTATGCAGATCTGCTAAATAGTCAACAAAACTAAACTAAACAGATTTGTTTACTCTTCCTCCTTTTATAGAAAGCCAAAGAAAGCCATTTCCATACTGTCCTTTTTACTGAGACTATACACAAGGGCTAGAGTTGTAGAAAAATAAAAAACAAGTCAGAATAAGTGAAAAAAGGAGGATGAAATGAGCACTCTTCTCTCTCTCCTTCCAAAGATCAACAACACCAAATTCTCAAAAGACCTTTATTTTCCTGCCCAATAGATTTCAAATCTTCTAAAGGTTTTGCTTCCTTTTTTTCAAATGTCTGAAATTATGGACAGGATATGAGAGGGGAGCACAGCACTTGTTACTCTCTCTGCCAGGTCGGGCTCCTGCTATAGCTCATAGCCATAAACAGAGTTGCTACTGCCAGGAAGAGTTTATGAAGTACTTTCCCCTTGGTTATCTCCATTTGAACTTAAACACTTGTGAGTTATGCAATGTTGCCCATTTTGTATGTAAAGTTTAAATGTCTAACTCAATCTCATCTCTTTTAAGTCATTAAAACAAGATTCATATTCAGGTTCTTTAATTCCAGATTTTTTTAAATAATAAATTTATTTTTTTTATTGGTGTTCAATTTGCCAACATACCGAATAACACCCAGTGCTCATCCCATCAAGTGCCCCCCTCAGTGCCCGTCACCCAGTCACCCCTACCCCCCGCCCTCCTCCCCTTCCACCACCCCTAGTTCGTTTCCCAGAGTTAGGAGTCTTCATGTTCTGTCTCCCTTTCTGATATTTCCTACCCATTTCTTCTCCCTTCCCTTATATTCCCTTTCACTATTACTTATATTCCCCAAATGAATGAGACCATATAATGTTTGTCCTTCTCCAATTCCAGATTTTTCCATGAGACACCAGCCTTATTTGCAGTATATATCTTACTCCTCCAACTTTTTTTCTTTTGTAGTTTATTTATACATTTCATCATCTTTTGTGCACTAGATACATGTAGGGTTGTCCTTGAACTTTGACCCACGTTTACCGTCATTGCTTCCTTTACCACCCATTGTCATCTACATTTCCCTCCTGCCCTGGAAACTCAGGTAAACAGGAGAGATATTAAACTTCCAACAATTGCACTGTTTGATCTCCTGGCTTTAACTGACTCCCTGAGATCACACCCTGTCTTTATGAAGGTGCTCGTCTCCTCTCTTATGTAAAGTAGATACAATGAGTATTATGATTAAGCCTATGATCTTGGTCCATATGATAAAAAATATCTAGTTCTGACAGATTATTACGATGTGCATTCTCTGAAGAAGTTATTCTTATGGTTCTTTTTTTTTTTTATTCTATGGTTCTTTAATTCAACAGCTGCTTGTACTCTCTGTCTCTCTGCAGACTAATAATCTTCATAGTTTTTAATGGAAATAGATAACCAGACATGGGCGAGAGAGTTTATTCTCCTTGGCCTGTCCAGTGACTGGGACACAGAGGTGTCCCTCTTTGTACTGTTCTTGATCACATACATGGTGACAGTGCTGGGAAACTTCCTCATCATTCTTCTCATCAGACTGGACAGCCGACTCCACACTCCCATGTATTTCTTTCTCACCAACCTCTCCCTCGTTGACGTCTCTTATGCCACAAGCATCGTTCCTCAGATGTTGGCACATCTTCTTGCAGCCCATAAAGCAATCCCATTTGTGAGCTGTGCCGCCCAGTTATTCTTCTCCCTGGGCTTGGGTGGGATTGAGTTTGTTCTACTGGCAGTGATGGCCTATGACCGCTATGTGGCCGTGTGTGACCCCCTGCGATACTCGGTCATCATGCACGGAGGGCTCTGTACTAGGTTGGCCATCACCTCCTGGGTCAGTGGCTCTATGAACTCTCTCATGCAGACTGTCATCACATTTCAGCTGCCCATGTGCACAAACAAGTACATTGATCACATATCCTGCGAACTCCTAGCTGTGGTCAGACTGGCTTGTGTGGATACTTCCTCCAACGAGATTGCAATCATGGTTTCTAGCATTGTTCTGCTGATGACACCTTTCTGCCTGGTTCTCCTGTCCTACATCCAGATCATCTCCACCATCCTAAAGATCCAGTCCACAGAGGGAAGAAAGAAAGCCTTCCACACCTGTGCCTCTCACCTCACAGTGGTTGTCCTGTGCTATGGCATGACCATCTTCACTTACATCCAGCCCCATTCTGGCCCCTCTGTCCTTCAGGAGAAGTTAATCTCTCTCTTCTATGCCATTTTAATGCCCATGCTGAACCCTATGATTTATAGTCTAAGGAATAAGGAGGTGAAGGGAGCCTGGCAGAAACTATTAGGGCAGTTATCTGGGTTAATATCAAAACTGGCAACTTGATGGATCTTGAACATCAGTTAGAGAAAAGAGCTTTCCCTGTGTTTTCTCCTAGTTAACTCCGATATGGCAGGCATCACCTGCATTGCCCTGGCAACCAGGAAGGAGATGATGACACATGTACTGTTGGTGCTGGGTAGGAGGCTGGAAGTTGGGTTGGGGTGTGTGATGTGGGCATATTTTTATGTCACAGCAGCACGTTCAGTGGAGATGAGCACTGCTGAACTGGACTTCCCACCCTTACTCAATCTCCATTCATGTGGCCTGAGAGTGATGAACAAAAAGTACAGTTTGCTGTTTTGATTGTCACATTGTTTGTAATCAGAGACCTATTCATGGATCTTACTTTGGAACACTGGTGCTTAATCATCCAAATTTTGTGCAAGGTTATAGTGCTTCCATTGGGAACAAAAGCATTTTCATATTTTAGACTCAGAATACTGCACAGCATATGTATCCACATCTAGTAACTGTGTGAGTCACTGTTCTGAGGACAGAGATGCTATCAAGGCTGTGAAGATGTCTGTGTGCTGGACCTGCTACCTGTGCACATAGCATCTTCTCTCAGTGATGAAGATACCTCAAGACAAAAGCACCAATTGAAGATCTTGTTTTCTAGTGATGAGAATGTAACTAAAGGTGTTCGTACAAGGCTACTACTGGCCAAGGAAAAGCCTGTTTGGGGCACTACTTGACAACATACAAACAGTTTAAGAGGAATTTTACTACATATGTAAGGAGTACCATTTACATGTTAAACAACCCCATTTCTGAAATAAATATTAAGTCTTTTACTAGACTTTAAATACAGAATAACACATAAATTTTGATATAATATATAAAATATAAAAGCTCTAGTTAATTTTAGAAGGGATAGACTGCTCATCCAAAACCAATGAAAAATAAGACAGCTTTATATGCATTCGGTGAAGGAGGGTATCTATGCACTGTCTCCTTCTAGTCTTCGTATTGAACATATCATCCCTCGTCCTATATACACGGGACCCTAGTTGCTCCTTGTAAACTAGTGAGGTGAATAGTCATAGAGAGTAAGCCTTTGGGATGATTGCAGAAGTCTTCCTGTATGAAAAGACCAGAAAAAGTTCAGCTGGAAACTGAAAAGTTCAGGAAAGTAGTACAAATTACCGAGATGACAACAACCCAAGAGGAGACAGCCACTGAAAAAAAATAGAGCTGGATGAGAGTACAAGAGTTCAAAATTCCCTGAAGCCATGATTGCAGGGCAGAGAAGAAGAACTAATGAGGATGGAGGAGGCAGGTAAAGAGGGTCAGATCACAAAGGGCATTGAATGCCAAATTATATTTTAATTTTACTTAAAACCAATGTGTAGGTGGCAAGGATTTTTAAACAAGTATATGACTTGATAAAATTTACATTTTAGAATGATCACTCTTGGCAATGATTTGGAGGAAAAAAAGGTTATAGGCCAGGAGACCAGTTGGCTGATTTCTCCAGTGATACTGTTGAGACATTAGAAGAATCTGAATGAAAAAGAAAAAGTCGAGCCAAGTCACATCATCTAAAAGAGATTTGGGGTGGCTCAGTGGTTGAGCGCCGCCTTCAGCCCAGGGTGTGATCCCGGAGTCCAGGGATAGAGTCCCACGTCATGCTCCCTGCATGGAGCCTGCTTCTCCCTCTGCCTCTGTCTCCCTGTGTCTCTGCCTCTCTCTCTCTCTTTCTCTCTCTCTGTGTCCATAATTAATAAATAAATAAAATCTTTGAAAACAAAAAGTGGTTTCGAAGGACACTGCACTTCCCCTGATTGCAATTCCTACGTGTACCCCACACTTCCTCTAAGGTGTCATTATCCTGGTATAAATATTGTGTAAATCATGGAGTAAAATGCAAAATTTACCACCATGAACAACTGTATATAAAATGGTAAGAGATAGAGGTGAAAGAAGCAGAAAATCGGTCAAAAATACAAATGAACACATGACGCACAAAGGAGGAAAGTCCGTGAAGATGCTGTATGCTCATTTCTACAACCAGTTGACATGCTCCGGACTCCCCTTCACCATTCATCGCAGGATCCCTTTGCCTTTCCCAGGCCCCCATGACTTTGCCTTTGCCCCTTCGCCCCCCTCTCCAAGGTCAACAGCGCAGGTGATCCCTCTGAACCTGCTCCTCTGTCCCATGCTCACTGATCATTTCTCAGCTCAACTGAGTCAACTCAGAAGCAACCTTTATTTCTGTTTCTGTGTGCTTTGTGCCCAGCACTTCTACTTAATCCCTCCATGTAGCTTCCAATCTTTATGGAAATTCTCATGCACTTATGACACTGTCCATCTCTTCTACTAGATCCTTGAACTGACTTGTGAGAGTTATTTTAAACCCCTCTGTGATAGTTCCTGCCACCAAGTACATCTGATCCGGGTTCTGCTAATTTCTTGGTTCAGGGACACTGACATTTTTCTTGCCTTTCCCTCCGACCTTTAGTTTTGCCTGAAAATGGAACATTTTGCATGTAGGGAAAAGAGCATTATGCCTTGAAATGGGCACGTGTCATTTGTCTGTCCTGTGGTCTTGCTTGGTGAGGAGAGCGTGGGAATCAACGGACTCCTGGCTTGAGTGGGGCTTGAGTTTTGTGTTGCTGTGATTATCCCCATCTACCAACAAATTGCTTTCCCCTATTGAGACTTGTGCCTTGTGTGGAGTGTCCAGGGCTGGGAGGGCTTTTCCCAGTGCCGCTGAACCAGCGTGAGTGTTCGGCTCTGCTGTGAGGCTGCATGTGGAGAGTGTCTGTCTGCAGGCTGCCACTGGCCCTGGTTCACAGCTGTGTCTTGTTTCTCAATCCTGCTGGCCTGGTGTTGGAGGCTGAGGCTTTATCCCTCTGTCCTGGCTCTTTCTCAGTCTCAGGCATGTCCTTTGTCCCCAGGTCTCAGGGTTGGGGCCATCTTGGGGGACTTTCCACCTCTGCAGACTGAGGAGAGGGCTCCCAGTCTGAACAGAGTGGCTTCCTGCCCCAAGGACCATCATGAAAGAATGATATGTTTTGTTTCCTGTTCTCTTTCCTCAGTAATGAGTCTTCATCAGCCTCTGAGGGAAACAGTTTGCTGCCCTTGCCCCAGTGGCTCAGGCTTTTGTTACATGATGGAGGCAGGACCTGGGCCCAGAGCTTGGCTTCTGCAACACAGCTGTGGTGCCTCCACCAGACCTGCACCATGCAGGAGGCTTCCTCTGGCTCCCCCTTTTCCCTGAACATCCTGGCGAGGCCTGTCCCAAGCGTGTCTCAAAATCTTGAGAATTGGTGGGCACCGCTCTTTGCTGTGGCTCTCAGCCAGTCTATGCTTCTAGGAACCCACCCTCTAACTTCAGTGCTTTGTTAAAGCAATTCTCAGGGGCTTATTTGCTGGCCTGTTTTCCTCCCAGGCTCTGGCCCAGGTGAGTTAAGACTCACATCCTATCTCTGCCTGGATGTGCTGATCTTTCCTGAGGTTTCATGCTCTGGGTTGCCCTGCAATCTCAGCTGGGATGATTTCGGGAACAGTTATGATTCTGTGGTTTAACCTTTCTTGCTTTAGGAGGGAACCAATGTTCTTTCCAGCTTTTTACAGCCTAAGTGGAAGCTAGAACAAGCTCAAGTGCTTTATATGTTTTTTCCTTTGAAGGAGACTGTGTTTTTAAGAGCAGTTTTAGATTCATAGCACGATTGAGCAGGAAATACAGAGAGTACACATATACTCCCTGTGCCCCTCCCTGTTTTGCCTCTAGAAATGTCCTGCTCCAGAGAGGTACATTTTCACTCACCTTTATTTTTGTTTTTTTTTAAATTTTATTTTAAGTAGATTCCATACCCAACATGGAGTTCAAACTCATGACCCTGAGACCAAGAGTTGCATGTTCTACCGACTGAACCCGCCAGGCACCTCCATAATCACTTACTTTTAAAGGTATATTTTAAAAGGCTAAGTATAAGTGGGATAGGTGCATGATAATTCACAGGTAAGTAAAATATAAAATGGCAAATAATGATATTTAAGCCAAGGAATTTAAGTCAAATAAACTGCTTATGTGAAAACAACTTACCCAAATTATATGCATAGTGTTTGGAGCAAACGATTCATTATTTTTTTTGTTTATCTTGCAAACCAAGCCTACAGATTAATAGTATATCTAATTGCATTTGTCACAAATGCCTCTTGAGAAAACGATTTTGATTCCTAGGCAGACACTGATGAGATGACCTTCCTGGGCAGAAGAGAGCATTTCCTCGCAGGGAAGAGAAGCAGGGGAAACTGCAGTTGTGGTTGACTTTGAACCTCTTCTGTCTCAGTTAGTTGAGATGTGGCATTCAAGTCATTGGAGACTGTAGATCAAATATTTGTGAAGTGAATAATGGTAGAACAAAGTGTTACAATAATAGATTAATGTGACTATGGTTTACAGAATGAATTGTCTCAGGAGTTCTCAAATGTCTTCTATCAGAAACACCTGAAGGGCTCATGAAGTCACAGTTTGCTGACCCTCCTGTGTAGGGTCTGATTCAGCGAGTTTTGGTAGAATGAAGGCTATCATTCTTTGAAGTGCCCTGAATTAATTTGAGCAAATAGCACTTTGCTGCAAATACTAAAACAACAGCATTAACAATGGAAAGGAACTATCCATGGGACAAATGTTTTGTTTAAGAGTGATATAACCTGCTGAATGATGGAGGGTGAATGACAAGGCCCTGAGGATCTGGAGCAGGAGCAACTGAGAGAGGTGTGGGGTCTTTACCAAAGTCTGGAATTTGGGAGTTTCCCTTTGTTGCCTGCAGATGAGAGGAGGAGAGCAACAGTGATGTGACCATCTGGACACTGTTTCTACAGTTCTCTCAGCCATGGAATTTTTCCTACTTTTCTCAGAGAAAGTATCTAACCAATTCTGTCAACTGTGGGAGTTCAGAAATTCAGGTGAGGAATGAGAAGCATCTCTACTTTCCCTTTGTATTCCCTTTCTATTCTTTTCCCTTTCCCTTTCTAGAATATCACAGAAGCACTGTCAAAGTCACTGGGTGCTATCGTATCAGATGTTATAGTAACATGGCAAAATGAAAGAGGGGACAAGCAGGATGATAGTCACATTGGTGAAAATAAAAGATGTGGGAGATAACTATAGGACATTAGGGAAATAAATGAGGTGACATGTGGATGATAAGGGGTTGCATACGTGGTTGGCTGAGCAGATAAGCAGATGGCTGAGTGAGTATGGAGATGGTTATAGACAGTGGGTAAATGCGTGTATATATAAATGATGATTCTGAGAGTGGGTATTTGAATGGAAGATAAGTGAACAAACGATTTACTTACAGGGTACATGATGCCTAGAGAGTATATCAGAGATGTAATGTGACTGCATCCTGTGACTTTTACATTTAACGTATTCATAAAAATAAAAATTAAAGATTTGGGAAGGTATGGAAAACTAACACTTCTGTACTTCTTTGTTGAGAATTTCCGTGACATTTTCCTGTTTCTTTTTTTGTCTCAACATAAATCTTAATATTTTCTGCATCCCCTTTTAGGATGTTATTTGAAATCTTAAATCTTTGTATGCAATGTTACTGTTCTTAAAACTTGAATAGTACCTTCAGAGATGTACGCAGGTGTGGATCCATCTTTGTAAAGCTTGTAGCAGGACCAGTTGGCTCTTTGCACAGATATCAGGGGAGTGAGGTTCAGTGCTCCTGTGTTGAGAAGGAGAAGTGAAGGTATCCTGGAGCCAAAATGGATGACTGTTTTTTCACCAGGGTTGGTTGCAGACCTAATCACTGCTCAGTAGAATAGGGGCATAAGTGCTAAGTGTCAGATTTGGGCTATAGAATATCCTAAGAGTCTCAGACAACTGGCATCTCCTCTTTTAGAATGACCTTTGGCTTCAGGAGGTTCCTGTGGTTGAGGAGAATGGGGAAGAACAGACTTCAGAGAGAGAAGCAAGGCAGCATGGAGACTCTGCCCTTGAGGATTGGGAGTGTGTAATACATAAAGCTCCTGAGGGAGTCTGTCAGCCTCACATTGCTGCTTCAGACACTGCTGTACCTCACCACGTTTGTGTTGGAGCCAGTTGTGGGGCACCTGTGAACTTTCTAGCAGCTGTTTTTCTCACAATGTATACTAGTCCCAGATGAGTAGTTAGCCAGGAGCTATGAGGAGTCTGGAACTCTTCATGTCTCTGGTCCATAACTTTGTTGGAAGGAAGAATTCTTTGAATTGACATGAACTGAGACTGAAGTGGACACATCTATTTGTCAGGCACTAATCAATGTTTGAGAGCCCTGATGGATGCACTAACAAATGGTGGGTGCACACAGGGGTGTCTAGAGGGGTAGAAACAGAACTAATCTGACCTGTTAACTGACCTGTTAGGGAGTTTGGATCAAGGATGTGACCTATGGATGCTGCAGTCTTCTCACCCTAAACAGTGTGGCAAATGTAAAGTCATATGCCTTCTTGAAGCTAGAGGCTCAGGGACATTTCTGGTCTAATGGTTCTCATATCCAAATTACACACTCAGAGAAGGAGAGTACAATGCAGGGGGGTGGGATGCAGAAAATGATTAATATTTAGAAATTGCAGTAATCAAGACAGTATGGTACTGACTCAAAAACAGACATGTAGATCAATGAACAGAATAGAAAACCCAGAAATGGACTCTCAACTCTATGGTCAACTAATCTTTGACAAAGTGGGAAAGCATATCCAATGGAAAAAAGATGGTCTCTTCAACAAATGGTGTTGGGAAAATTGGATAACCACATGCAGAAGAATGATACTGGACCACTTTCTTAATGCCATACATAAAAGTAAACTCAAAATGGATGAAAGACCTACATGTGAGACAGGAATCCATCAAAATCCTAGAGGAGAACACAGGCAGTACTGTCTTTATCCACTGCTGTAGAACTTCTCACTAGACATGTCGTCAAAGGCAAGGTAAACAAGAGAAAAAGTGAACTATTGGGACTTCATCAAGATAAAAAGCTTTTGCACAGCAAAGGGAACAGTCAACAATTTGTGAATGATTTATCAGGTAAGAGGCTAGTATCCAAAATCTATAAGGAACTTGTCAAACTCAACACTCAAAGAACAAATAATCTAGTCAAGAAATGGGCACAAGACATGAACAAACATTTCTCCAAAGAAGATATACAAATGGCTAACACGTTAAAAAATCCTGAAAAATCACATGAAATACAAATCAAAACCACAATGAGATACCACTCTGCACCAGTCAGAATGGCTAAAATCAACAACTCCAGAAATAACAGATGTGGGTGAAGGTGCAGAGAAAGGGAAATTACATTACATTGTTGGTGGGAATGCAAACTGGTGAAGCCACTCTGGCAAACAGTATGGAAGTTCCTCAAAAAGTTAAAAATAGGGCTACTCTACAAACCAGCGATTGCACTGCTAGATGTTTACCCAAAGGATACACACAGTCACTGGAAGGGGCACATGCACCCCAATGTTTATAGCAGCAATGTCCACAAAAGCCAAAATATGGAAAGATATCCATCATCAGATAAGTGGGTGAAGAATATGTGGTATATGCATACACACACACACGCACACATACACACACACTATGGAATATTACTCAGCCATCAAAAAGAATGAAATCTTGCCATTTGCAATGACGTGGATGGAATTAGAATGAAATAAGTCAGTCGGATAAAGACAAATACCTTATGAGTTCACTCATGTGGACTTTAAGAAGCAAACAGATGAACATAGGGAAGGGAAGGAGAAATAAAATAAGATGAAATCAAAGAGGGATACAAACTATAAGAGACGCTTAATTGTAGAAAAACTGAGGGTTGCTGGAGGGGGTGTGGGTGGGTGGATGGGGTCACTGGGTGATAGGCATCAGGATCAGGGAGGGTACTTCATGTAATGAGCACTGGGTATTATATTGCAACTGATAAATCACTAAATTATACCTCTGAAGCAAATAATACAATATATGTTAACTGAATTGAATTTAATTTTTTTTAAAAAAGCTGGGAGCACTGGGTGGCTCAGTGGTTGAACATATGCCTTCAGTTCAGGTCATGATCCTGGGGTCCTGGGATGGAGTCCCATATTGGGCTCTCTGCAGGGAGCCTGCTTCTCCCTCTGCCTATGTTTCTGCCTCTCCTTCTGTGTCTCTCATGAATAAATAAATAAAATCTTTAAAAATAATTTAAAAAAGAAACTGAGGATGCTAGGAGGGACTTTACCATATTTAGGGGGGCACCTAGAGGACAAGGCCAGATCTATAAAATGATAGTTTAGGTATTAATATTCATGAACATGTAATAGAAGTGTATTAAATTTCCAAAAAAAGATAAATTGTTAGTAACTATGAAATCCCTTCTCAATCTTCCCGAAGAGTTTGTATCCCAAATATTTTGGTTTTCCTTTCAGTGTTATGAAATGTAAGATCTGTAGATTATTCAAAGTCCTACAACACTCAGAATGTGAACTGGAACTAGAATGGAGATCTCCTGACTCTCATTTTTGGGGTTAGTTCTTCTAGATTGGGCTGTAGGGATTCCCTATGGGAACAGTATAGATTGAAGGAACTATATTGTTGTATGTAGTCTCATTTCTAGGGACAAGTCATGCAAAGAAGCTGAGTATTTATTGAATGAAATCATGATAAAATGTGTCATCAAAGTGATTTGAGGATTGCATATATCGGAAAAACTGAGTCTCAATATTTGGCAATAATGTGAAATGCAAGGCACCAAGTCCAGGTGGGAAATAGCAAACTGGTTGCTTTCTGAGGATGTAAAACCATTAAAACATAAAACATTTGGTTGGTGCATGTATTCCTGCCAGTGATGGATGCATTAACTATATACAATAACTAAGTATTGGCCATAGCTCAGATGAATCTTCCTATAAATTAAAGTGCTGTTTCTATGGATGGTCAAGTGTGTGAAGTAATGGTTCTTGTGTATTTTGACCAGCATGAGACAAAACATGTCTATAGGTTGTGAGACTCAACTTCATGTGCTTTGTTTCTATATTCAGGACTTTGTGCAGTAAAATTGTAGAGGACTCTAAATAGGAAACTAATATGATTAAGACTTGATGGAGGATTGCAAAAGATGTGCATAGACTTTCAGAGGAGAGAAAGCTTCCCCCCCCCATAGTTGTAGGGCATTATTGATGTAACTACTGGGGGGGGGTGGTAAATGGGTAGTGGGCTCAGTCATAAGCCTCAGTGTTTCAGACTGGATTTCTGAGGCTGATAACATTTTGTCCATCCACGCATTCTTCGAACTGGCATGAATAGTGGGAAGAAATATGGTTCTGATTTATAATCCTGGAAAGTGAGGCACCGAGGAAATATTCTATAGTGTGCAATTTCATCTGTTCAAATAAAAATTCTCCCCTTGTAATGTAGATTTAAAAAGGTAAAAATAATTTCTTGAAGTAGCCAGCCAAAAGAAGTGGAGAGTGTTGGATAGTTTTAAGTGTATAAAGCACTCATCGGGGCAGGGAAATGTGATGTGGCAATGAATATTGCAAGTAGAAGAGAGACCTGTGCGTTAAACCCTAAATACTTCTATGTTTGCAGAGTTTAATCCAATATTTTGGAGTGTGTGTCCCTAGATTAGCAATGGAAACTAAATGAATCTAAAAGTGATTTTAAAATGGGAACAGCTGCAACTGAAGACATCTCCAGAGAACCACAAGTAATGATCCTGTCTATGTGGCACCAGGATCGTGAAAAGTCTGTCAGTGCTTATTAGATTTTGTCTGTGGGTCAGATTTCTTGTCTTAATTGATGAGCATTTGCTCATAGTCCTTCAGGGCCTTATCAGTTCTGGGGAGAGTGTAGAAAAGGCTAAATGGACACTTCACTGTGTTGAAAAGCCATATAGTTACATGGGGGACACCCTTCCTCTCAGGCATCCTGCAGAGGTGTAGGGGGGCTCAACATAGATGGGGCTCCCATCTGGCAGGTCTACTGGTTGGGGTTTAAGTAAATTATGACAGATGAGTTGGAGATGCCTCATTTCCAGGACTCCCAAATACCACGTGTTTACAAATTTTACCAAAAATTACTCCCTGAGAATTACCTATTAGAAATATATTTAACTTGACTTAAGATTTCAACTTTGCTGATATTCTTTTTCAGATGGAGAGAGGAAAAGGCTATTTAATTTAATTTAAAATTTGTTAAGGGCAACTTTAGAGCATGAAATATTTTACTCAAAGGCAGACCTTAGTATAGGGAGTTGGCGTGAAAGTATTTGTTCATAGATGAAGTGTTAGAAGACAGACACAAAATAAAGGGAGCCAGGAATAAACTAAGGCTAATTTTTTTCTACCCCACGGACATAAAAGACAGTCCTGGATTTAATAACACCAAGCAGCATTGTCTGAATTGTTCACTGTTCATCTTGTTCGGGTGACATATACTTTCACCTGAAAAATGTTATCAGGTGATAAGAGATTGAAACAATAGGAAAAACACTTGCAGTTGAATTTATGGTGGTAGAGATGTTGAAAACTATCAACCTTATAATCCAGAAAATATATCCATGGAATCATGAATACATTTCCTTTTTTAAAAAGTAGTATATAAAGGTTGACTAAAATTTAACTTTATGTATATTTTCTCGTGTGATAGGGGTTGAGGGAAAAATCTGTATGTCTATTTTTGCACTTTATTTCTTTGTTATGAAGAGCAGAACATTTCAGTCTTGATATGTGTGTAACTAGTAATTACTGGATAGTGAGAGGAGGCACATGGAGGTAGTTTTATCTAAGGTCTAACATGATAATATTCCAACTGACAAAATTTGGTCTTGCTTTCCCATACTTTACCCCTAAGTCTTCCTACATGTGAGTGCCATTCATATACTAGTTCACAATAAGGTTTGGTACTTTATCACTTAAACCTCCCACTTGATATCAGTTTATATTTAAACATTTCACTGAAAGGACAATATTCTACATAAAAGTAACAGATTTCAGGCATTAGTAAAGGTAATTAAAGGAGATAATCAGGGCAGCCCCAGGTGGCTCAGGGGTTTGGTGCCGCCTTCAGCCCAGGGCCTGATCCTGGAGACCCCAAATTGAGTCCCACATCAGGCTCCCTTCATGGAGCCTGCTTCTCCCTCTGCCTGTGTCTCTTCCTCTCTCTCTCTCTGTGTCTTTCATGAATAAATAAATAAAATCTTTAAAAAAATAAAGGAGATAATCGTTCATGGAATATCTCTACGGCACCCTTCTTATTAGGTCACATAGTGTGTGCTCCATTGTTATGGCCATTAATTACCCTATATCCACCATAATTCATAAAATGCAAGCATGAAAAAATGCTTCCATAAGGAAGATGAATCAAGGAGTCTGTCATTCTTTAGTTTTATGTTCTGAGCAGACAGCATGGATTGTTTGTGAGTAGACTATGGTATCTTAAAACCTATGTAGAGGTGTGGTTTCAGATTTGTTGAGTATGAATATGATGTGACTCAATAGATGTGAAATAGGATTTTGTTGTTGATTAAAGGAATATTGTGGACCTAGCAAAAAGGTAAAGTAGCCAGAGTTAGAACAAATTCTCAGAGGATGGGGGATCCCCGGGTGGCTCAGCAGTTTAGTGCCTGCCTTCAGCCCAGGGTGTAATCCTGGAGACCTGGGATCGAGTCCCACGTCGGGCTCCCTGCATGGAGCCTGCTTCTCCTTCTGCCTCTCTCTCTCTCTCCCTCTCTCTCTCTCTCAATCTGTATCTCATGAATAAATAAATAAAATCCTTAAAAAAATTCTCTGAAGACAGCATAAAACACACTGTGCAGGAGGAAGAGCTAAATAGATGGGGCTCTTAACTATGGTTATTCTTCAACACTGGTTTTGAACACCAGTTGCCAGCCTAACCCTGTACTACAAGGTTTCTGTTACTTTATTTATGCAGACAAATGGAACAATTTTCCCACATTTCCCCGTTGTTTTTTGACCTCATTGAAGATGTTCAGAGAGAGATAAAGATCCTACAAATTAGTTAGATCTGAGAAGACCAAGCTCTGGCTTTCTGATAGGAGTGGTGAGATCTGAAGTCTTCGTCTGGCACCAAGTCCGTTTTCTACCCTAGGCCAGGATAGAAACCCAGCTATATTTAAATGGAGATGATCCCAAAGTAATAAGGTGATGGTATTAACTGCAGGGCATGCTAAAAGCATCTGATGAACACACGTTTCCTCCTGCACTTGTCTTCCCAAAGGCAAATCTGCTTTATGTACCATGAGTCCCAAAAAGGACTATACAAGTATGGACGAAAGGTATACTTGGATATTAAGGCTTTTGAAATAAGGCAGTGGTCTTTGGAAATGAATAGCAGCCTTAGTAGGTTAAAAATAATCAGCTAACATATCAGTGAATGTTACTTTGGTATTAACAGCTTATTTTAATAAAATACTTTGCTGTAAAACACACAATATGATAATAAATGCTAGAGATAATAAAAGTTAGAAGTAGAATGAGGCCAGATTGAGGATTGTGTGGAAATTCTTCTGTACAGGTAAACCTTAATTCTGTGTATGTGCAGACATCATAGATGTATTTGTGTGGTGAAGTGATGGGGAAACACTTATATCTCCTGATGAACTTGGAGGAAGTGTGTAGAAGTATGGAGTGAGTGGAGGTGGCATCAGGGAAATTTAAAAGGGTGCCCTGTGCTCCATGAGGTGAGACGATGAAAGCAAGTGTGAGTGTGAATGCCATGATGGGAGGATGAGGAATATGCAATAAAGGAAATGAATAAAGAGGATTTATTCCATGGAATAAATGGAGTAGGGAGGAGGAGGGAAAAGTGAAGCATGATGTGCTGGGAGAGTGGGAGAATTTTTGTTGGATTGACATAAATGAAGGAGTCAGGAGGGATCCTGTGTGTGAGGGGGTGAGTGGAGGCCTTGGTGAGAGATTTATGAGACAGACACTCATTTTGGCGTTGGGGAAAGCATCTGGGCATTTAGGGGAAAGGGCAGGAGATAAACATAGACTTGAGGGTGAGCTGCACACAGTTGATCACAATGGTTGTCATTAGAAATGACATGCCCTTCAAGGGAAAAAAAATCATAGAAGAATATAGTTGGTGAGCACCAAACTGACCAGATTCTCCCAGCAGTGGAGCAGGAAGGTTTGGAGAAATACCCCCAGGAATGCAGATAAGCAATAAGAGATCAGAGGCAACTCAGTAGAGAAGCACAGGATAGAGTTAAGGGTTAAAATACTTGACACTGTTAAAATGAAGAATGAAATAGATAAAAATCTGTGGAATCAGCAGGTTATTAGTATTTTTAATTTGAAAATTCTACTGTCTAAGGAGGGTGGAAATTTCCGTGATGTTAGGATGCATGTTACAAGGAAATGAATCTAGAAAGCATACACCAAAAGTTTGAGATGTGAAATAGAGTAAGAGCTAGAATGGCAATTACATAGGATATAGTTCTCTCTCCCTTCGGTCTCTCTCTCTCTCTCTCTCTCTCTCTTTTTGTCTTTTTCTTTTGTTTTGCTTTTGGTCATAGAAAAGCAGGGACAAGAGAAATCTGAAGATGGTAGGGAGGGGAATGAATGAAGGAATAAGATCCAGAATGTGATCACGGACATGAAGTCTATTGCATATTATCACTAAATGACAAGACACCTGCCTTGGTTCAGGGTCTTATGCAGCAACTCGACCTTCAACTCCTTGATTTTACCAACACCCCTTTATACCATCTGTATTGACCATATATTAGAGATGAAAAAATAAAGAGGCTGAGTAGCTTGCTTTACACTTCAGGCAGCAGAAGAGATGTAGGATTCAAAGCAGGAATTGTTTTTACTATGAATCTGCTGGTTTCTTTAAGATGTGACACTGTCACTCATCTGTCACAAGACAAGGGCTGTTGTAGAGAGATGTGTGGGGTAGGTGAGAGGAGCAGAGTGAGTCATGTGCTGGCTTGTTCTCCAGGAGACTCGTACTTGGAAGAGGGGACAGTGATGGGATGACAGTCTGTTCTATGTCTTTTTCATCCACATGAGCTTACGAGTTGGGAGGTATGATATTCACTTTGAAATCTCAGCCTCTAGCAGCAATGACACTTCACAAGTGTTTGCCAAATGAGTGGAAAAAGAAATGTCTACTTTCTGTTGCAGATTTGTTAAAATTCAACAACAGTTAACATATTTTTTCCTTGAGGTTTTAGAGTTAAATTTGAATGTCATTTTTGAGGCAAGTAGATATATTTTTTTTTTGGTCTGACCACGATTGAAGAAAAGCCAAGTGAGGGGTGGAGGGATCGTGATGGAGCTGAAGAGGAGGAACAGTTGAAAGGGGAGATCAGGTTAAGAGGAGGACATCAGCAGAGTTTATGAAAATGTCTGTGGCTGAACCATGAAAGAGATAGGCATTTTGGGGCTACCTGTGTGTGTTTGCTTTTGTTTAACAAGTTAGAGAATTGAAGTGTAGACAGTTCTTCACCTTTCTGCTCAGAGACCCTAGCAGGACATCCATGGGTTTAATGATGGGCAGGCAGGTCTGTTTCTACTTTCAAGCCCTCCTGCTCCCTTTATCCCCACTTTTGCACATTGGGGGAAAAGATGGTTGGTGAACAGCTAGGCACAGAGTATTAATGAGAGTGAGTCTGTCCTATAAAAATCTTTTAGGAAGGAAACTGTTCTATTTTCAAAATTGATATTATACTATATAGTTCTACTGAAAAAGTGCTTCTTGAGCAAAGAAAATGAAGAAGACCCCACTGTAATATACAGCTAAATGAACTCTTACTCTCCTCTCTGCCAGTGAAGAAGGGTCCATAAACACGTGCTTTCCCTGCATCTTTTGTCTGGAGAAAGTCTAATCATCCATACCCTTATTTCTCTTCTTTTGATGCCATATACAAAGGGTAGATTCTTAACAGCAACACGTTGAAAATGGGGGAAAAAAAAGAACAAGATACAATTATAATCCCTGCCGCATCCTATCCAATGCAGAGACCAAAGTTTATCAAAAAGACAAATGGACCTCGAAGCTTCCCAGTCATCCCTAAACCCTCAGACCTATTAAAAGATGCCCCCAATATTATTTACATCTGAATATTCAGAGGGTGAGCATGGGGGAAATCCTGTTTGCTAGTTCCCTGAAGGCAGAGGTCATACTAATGCTCATACCCATACTAATACCACAGTACTATCACTAACAATTAATGAGGATGTTCTCTGTAAGTTTCCTACATTTCAGCCTAAATGTACTTGTAAGTTATGTCATATTATCTGTTTCATACGTACCATTTTTTTTATTTTTGTTTAAAATTTTTATTTATTTATGATAGTCACACACACAGAGAGAGAGAGGCAGAGACATAGGCAGAGGGAGAAGCAGGCTCCATGCACCGGGAGCCCGACGTGGGATTCGATCCCGGGTCTCCAGGATCGCGCCCTGGGCCAAAGGCAGGCGCCAAACCGCTGCGCCACCCAGGGATCCCTCATACGTACCATTTCATCACAGAATCAAAATAACAGAGTTGCTGAATAAAATCAAATTTTAAATCTAGGTTCTCTAATTCCAGATCTTTCCGTTAGGACCTGACTCTTCCCAGTATTTCCTCTTGTAATAAATTTACCCATTTCATTATGATGGGTCTAGTTGATATATGTAAGGTAGTTTTTAAAAAACTTTCTAACCAAGTTTTCTTCATCATTTATCATTTTACCTGCAATAGTCACCTACTATTCTCTTCTTGCCCTTATGGTAAGTTTCTGGGATGTGAGCTCCTAGAATTGCATTGCATTATCTCCAGGCTTTCCCTGTGTCTCCCTGAGACCAATTCGTGTTTTTAGGAAGGTGCTGGCCTGACTCTGATGCAGAGTGGATATACTACCTGTTGGGATCATGCCTCATTTTGGATCATGAATGATCTGAAACATCAGACTAAGTCTGGCCGGGGGTGTACACCATGTTATTCATGAGAAGTTACTTTCATAATTCTTTCATTCAACAGCTTCTGTTATATCTGACTCTCTCTGCAGATTAAGAATCATCACAATTTTTAGTGGGATAGAAAACCAGATCTGTGTGATAAAATTGATTTTCTCAGCATGTCCAGTGACACAGGGGTCTCCCTCTTTGTTCTCGTCTTGATTACATACATGGTAACAATGCTGGGAAAATTCCTCATCATTCTTCTCATCAGACTGGACAGCTGACTCCACACTCCCATGTATTTCTTTCCTGCCAATATCTTTGTCATTGATGTCTCTTATGCCACAAGCATCATTCCTCAGATGCTGGTGAATCTTCTTGCAGCCCATAAAGCAATCTCATTTGTGAGCTGTCCCGCTCAGTTATTTTTCTCCCTGGGTTTGGGTGGGTTTGAGTGTTCTACTGGCAGTGATGGCCTATAACAGGTCTGTGGCTATATGTGAACCACTGCAATACTCAGTCATCATGCATGGAAGTCTCTGTGTTAGATTGGCCATTATATCCTGGGTCAATGTCTCCTTGAGCATGTTCATGCAAGAGCTCAAAAATAAAATAATTATGTGCAATCCTAACCATGTATAGAATTTGTAAGTCAAGAATAACTCCATCTCATAGCTAATGAAAAAGTTACCACTCAAGGCATTACAGACTTACAAGACTATAAATTTTTAGAAAAAAAAAACATAGGAGAATAATATTGCAATCTAAGGCAGTCAACGTTTTCTTAAATGTGATACAAGCATGTGTTATAAGATGAAAAGTGATAAATTGGATTTCACCAAGTTTATAAAATTCTACCCCGAGAAAGACTGTGTTAAGACAATGAAGAGTTAAGGCACAGGCTGGAGAAAATATTTGCAAACCACATATTCAACTGAGAACTACTATCTAGAATACATAAGGAATTCTTAAAGTTCAACAGCAGCAGGACAAACTATCCAAAGTGACATGAAGATACATTTTACTGAAGCAGATAGACAAATGGTAAATAAGTACATAGAAAGACTTTCAACACTTAGAACTGTTCGGAAAATGCAAATGAAATAAAAATAGTGACAATGCCAAATGCTAATGAGAATGAGGACAAACTGGACATCCATACATTGGTGACAAGAATATAAAATGACGCAGATACTTTGGAAAATGGATTGGTAGTTTCTTAAAAAACAGAGCAGAGCAAAAAGCCGAACACCTAAATATACAACTACCATGCAACCCCACCATTGTACTCCTGGGGATTTTTCCCATTCCCATATAGTGGGGATTTCCCACTATAGTGAACACTATAGTCACCCAAAAACCTGAACCTCGGGATTTATAGCAGTTTTGTTGATAATATTTCCAAACCAGAAATAATCTGGATGTCTTTCAACATGCGAATGGTTAAACAAAAGGTGGTACATACACACCATAGCATACTCATCAACAATGAAAAGGATCGAATGGTTGATATGCACAACAACCTGCATGAATCTCTAGAGAATTATGCTGAGTGAAAAAGCTAGACCCAGAAGGGATATTCTCTATTATTCTATTATTTGTAAGTCTTCAATTGCCAAAATTATGGAGAACAGATGGTGATTACCAGAAATCAAGGAGAGGGTGGGGGCTGCGCAGAAGGAGGTGTGGCAATGAAAGAAGAACATGAGGAATTCTTGTGTGATGGAATATTCTGTATCTTGACGATATTGATGCCAATACCTTGTGATATAAATAATATCACAATATCATATCATAGCATGTAATAATTTGTAGACTTATAGCCTATTATATATCATGTTATCTTATTGTACTATAGGTTTGTAAGTTGTTACCCTTGGGGGGAACTGGGCAAACAGCACAAGAATTACTTCTGTATTATTTCATTCAACAGCATATAAAGCTATAATCTCTATAAAAACAAAGTTAAACTAAAAATAGAGTTTGAAGAGGGATAAAAAAATCACCTTTTTGTGTCAAGGATCTTAGATGATCTTAATTCTTTTCCATTTTATTTTTTCAGTAGTTGCTAATGCTTCCTTTATCAACTTTTTGTACATTTAGATCTTTAAATCTATCTACATGATGCTGTTATAGTACCATGAGGAATGCTATTTAAATAACTCCATGAGGAATGTCCTAGGATATCCATCATACTTGCAGTGGCCAGAGAAACCCACTGGACACTGCACGTGTATCAGGGGAGGGAAGCACATCTCTCCTGTCTCCAGAAGGAGAAGTAAGGGCATCTGGAGCCAGAAGGGGAGAATGGGTGTTTCCACCAGATTTAGATGCAGCCCCAGTCACTGCTCCCTGGACTGGGGTCTTGAAGGCTAAAGTCTGGTTTGGGCTCTAGGAGGACATGTTCCAACCTCAGAAGGCTGGCTTCTCTGACTCTTTAGAATGGCCTAAAGCTGCAATGAAGATGTGAGAGGCAGAGGGATGGAGAAGAACCTTCCACAGGGAGAAGGGCAGGTGGAGGCCCTGTCCTGTGCATTGGGAGTGGTGGCAGCAATTAACATTGCCATGCAGGAGGCTCCTGGGGGGATGTGTCAGCCCTCCCCTGCAAATGCAGCTGCTGCCAAAGCTCATTAGGTCTGTGTGTGAGCTGTTTCTGAGCTCCTGTCCATGTCCTCCCAGTAGTGTCCCTAGCAATGGCAAGTAGTCCCGGGTGACTAAGGAGCCCTGGGGCCCAAGGAATTTGGGGTGTCTCTTCCTGTGGTCCATCCTTGTGCTGGAGGGAGAGCTCTTGAGACCAGCTTACATCTAGAGGAAAACAGACACATCTCCTTTGTCAGCACTGATTAACATCTGAGAGGCATCCACAGCCTGTGGGAGTGTGGCCTCGGCAGGGACAGAGACAGAAATGATGTGACTTGTTAGGGACTTGGGTCAGGGGCATGAAACAGGACTGGTGAAATCTTCTCATCCTAAGCATTATAGCAAATGTGGTGAAATGACTGCTTTGCAGGAGTGTGAGGCTTGGGTAATATGTATTCTCAATTCCAAAGCTTAGTATGGACACAGAGAGAGAAAGACCATTAGGGAAGAAGCCCAGAAATAGAAAATCTTTCATTAGGTACTGATATTGGTTAGCAGGATGTGGGAGTATTATAGTATATTACATTTTCAGGAAAGATACATTATCACTTGCTCTAAATCCTCATATCTCAATTATTTCTGAAGGGTTTGATAATGACAATATTATGGTTTTCTTTTTTTGTAACAGATAAATGAAGATGTAAGGCAATTAAGGGCCTACTCATAGACCCCTGACCCTCAGACAATGAACTGGAGGCAAGATTCTGGTCATCCCAGGGTTGGTTTCCCTAGAACTGGCTGTGGGGATTGCACCATGGAGACTTGCTAGACAGAGGGAATTGTATTGCCATGAAAACCCTAGTCTTAGCCACAGGGAACAAGAAGTATAAAGAAGACAAGGCTTTACAGGAGACCATGATACAATATGTTGCCAAAAGTGAGTGTCAGGTTCATACATGTTTGAGAAACTGGGCCTTGGGAAATGGTCTCAGAGGAAGTGAAAAGTCAGGTAACCAAGGCAGGCTAGAAGTTCACCAGACCACAAAGAGAATAAAGTAATTGTTCTTTCAGGATGTCAAACCCACCTTTGAGATACCAGCCACCCAAGCCCCCCGTGACTCATCTGTTTTCATAGGTTAGGATGATGCAAGTACTCCTGCTCAGGATGGATGCTCTCACTGTGGCCATCAACCAACTCTTCAGTCGGGAGTCAGAGAAATCTCTCTCTACATGAAAGTGCCATTTCTATGGCCAGTTCACCTTGTTGAAGGTATGGCTCTGAGTCACTTTGAGCAGTATGAGAGAGCCCTATCTGCAGGCGCAGGTTGTGGGACCTACCTTCTTGTGTTCTGTTCTGTATTTGGGATTTTCACTTGTCCCAACCAAGACTGACAAGCTCCCCAATGCACAAGGTCACATAGATTTCAGGCAATTGGACAGATTTTCTTTACTTAAAGAAAAAACCATAACTGCTGAAGTTGAGCTTTTTGATTAGTTGTATTAATTAGATAAAATGTGTTGGATTAGGAATCTGAACACTTGGTGTTTGTTTGCATATCCCTTCTTTCCAAGAGAGAAAGCATTTTGGTTCTATTTGCTGTTTGTAATAATAACTGGATAATGGGAGAAGGCACATGGAGGTACTTTAACTGTGGCCAATGTTTCTATCTTAACAATGAAGAGTTGATGCCTGCATCAATGCCTGAGACCTGATTTTCCCTGTAATTTCAGTGATATTCCTGATCCCTTCTCCATCTGTAAGTGTCTCAGTTTTCTCCTGGTATTTTAAAAACTCTATTTAGAATAATTACATCTACAAAATTCACAAAGAGAACAATTTCAACATTAAAGGGGTAAATTACTATTATTGGAGTTTCAAGCATTCGTGATAGGTCAAGAAGGAGAAAATTTAAAACAGAATATTTCAATAGCAACTTCATATTATGTCATTTTGTGTTCTCTTTATTGTGGTCACCATAATTATCCTATATCCATCACAATTCATAGAACGTAAGAATCTGAAAAGGTTTTCTGCATGGTGCTCATGTCTAAGGAGGTGAACTACCCAGTTACATCATTTTTAAATGCTATAGTCTAAACTGGCAGCCTAAATCGTTCAGTTTTGAGTAAACAAATCTCAAAACATACATAGACAAGTGTCATTTGAGGATTGTTGTATATGAGGAAGATATGACCCAAATGACGTTAAAGAGGATTAGTTTATTATTATTTATTAAAGGAATACTAAGTACTAAAGTACTAAAAAGCAGCTAGAGTCGGGAAAAATACTGAGGAGAAAACACAAAATAGTCTTGTACAAGAGTAGGAGCTATCTAGACTGGTTCTTAACGGTGTTCATTGTTCACATCTGGCTTTAAACAAGAGTTGTGTCCTCTCTGAGAAGGATTTGGGCATCTTGTTTCTACTGAGAAAAATGGAACAAATAATCTCAAAAGTCTGTCTTATCCATTGACATCAATGAATAGTACAAGTTTGGGGATCAGAGTTGAGAAGACCAAGCTATATCTTTTCAACACAAACTGTTTGGATGAGTAGCATACTGTGTACCAAATATTTCATTGTGTATCTGAGGACAAACTAGGAATCTAGCTCTATTTAGGTGAAAGCTGATCCAAAGTAATATGAAAATAGTGTGTACTGCAAGTGTTAAAATCAACCGACAGACCCATATTTCCTCCTTCATTTGGTTTTTCAAACATAGATGCTATTTCTATTTTCTTAATCTCCTGAGAGGTCAAGAGGAGACTCTATAACTGTAGAACATAGGCATTTATGGACATCAATTATTTTGAACTTAAATTATTTTAAAATCAAGAGAATTGCACAGCCTGGGTGGCTCAGTGGTTTAGCGCCTGTCTTCAGCCCAGTATGATCCTGGAGACCCAGGATCAAATCCCATGTCAGGCTCCCTACATGAAGCCTGCTTCTCCCTCTGCCTGTGTCTCTGCCTCTCTCTGTGTATGTCTCAAATAAATAAACAAAATCTTTAAAAAAATAAAATCAAGGGAATTGACTTTAGAAATAAATATACTTTTGATGGGTTAAAAATAATTGGTTGACATATCCATGCAAGGTATTTAAGTATTAGCAGGATACTTTAGTAAAACACTTTGCTCTAAAACAGTTCTGATAATAAATGCTAAAATTAATAAAAATTAGAGCAGGTCCTCTTTAATTAGTGCTTGGATACTCCCCTGTCCATGATGTTCTTAATTCTGTAGACAGATATCCCAAATCGGTATGTGTGCAAAAGTGGTCTGATTAAATTTGTATTTTAGGATGATTATTCTAGTAATGAGCATAAGATGGAGGGGATGTGAGGACAAGTATATTTTTTTCTCTTTCTGGGGAAGAACTCATGTTAACAATTCCTAGCGCTAAATACTGCTGAAGTCCCGTTACCAGTAACAGTTTATAAGCAACTTCCTAATAGATTATCTACATATTACCTTAAATCATCTACTCCTGAATTATGCAACATTATCACATTTTATATAGGAAAACCTAATCACGTATCAGGTATGTCATAAGAGAGGATTCATATCCAGGCACTCAAATTCCAGATCTGTCTGTGAGACTCTAGCCATGTTTGTACTATGTATCTTCCACATCTGAATCTTTTTCTCCTTTTTTTAAAGATCTTTCAAAATTTATTTACTTGAGAGAGAGAGAAAGAGAGAGGGAGAGAGCTCAAGCAAGGGGAGCAGCAGAGGGAGAAGGAGAAGCAGGCTCCCTGCTCAACAGGCAGCCCTATGTGGGGTGTGATACCAGGACCCTGAGATTATGACCTGAGCTGAAGGTAGATGCTTAACCAACTGAGCCACCAAGAGGCCTTCTTTCTCCCACTTTTTTGGGTAAGTTGTTTACTTTTTTTTTAATCATAGTAGTAGATAGATAGTGCAGTAGTAGATATGTGTAATGTGGTTCTTGACTTTTTTAAGAGGTTGAACGTTTTATTTTTATATTTTTAAATATATTATTTATTTATTTGACAGAGTGAGAGAGAGAGAGAGAGCACAAGCAGAGAGAGCAGCAGGCAGGGGGATAGAGAGAAGCAGGCTCCCTGCTGAGCAGTTGTGGGGCTTGATCCCAGGACCTTGAAATCATGACCAGAGCTGAAGGCAGACGCTTAACCGACTGAACCACCAGGCGCCCCTGTTCTTGAATTTGATCATGTTTATCTTCATTGCCTATAACTTGATCCCCCACTATCACATATAATCACCTCCTGCCCTGGGAACTATGGTAAGTTAAAAAATAGAGCTCTTAAAATCACACTGCGTTATCTCTAGGCCTCCGTGAAATCCCTAAGACTGTCTTGTCATTTTGAAGGAATGGATTATCTCTCTTACATAGAGTAGATATAATGTATATCAGGATCAAGCTTGTCATTATACTGTATGCATGATCAGAAGCATCTGGCTAAGGCTGAAGGTCATATGCAATATGCATTCTTTTAAGAAGTTATTCTTATGGTTCTTTAATTCAATAGTTTCTACTATTTCTGTCTTCTTCTGCAGATTAATAATCATATGTTTTTTAATGGACACAGAAAACCAGACTTGGGTGAGAGAGTTTATTCTCCTTGGCTTGTCCAGTGACTGGGACACACAGGTCTCCCTCTTTGTCCTCTTCTTGATCATGTACATGGTGACAGTGCTGGGAAACTTCCTCATCATTCTTCTCATCAGACTGGACAGCCGACTCCACACTCCCATGTATTTATTTCTCACCAACCTCTCCCTCGTTGACGTCTCTTATGCCACAAGCATCGTTCCTCAGATGTTGGCACATCTTCTTGCAGCCCATAAAGCAATCCCATTTGTGAGCTGTGCCGCCCAGTTATTCTTCTCCTTGGGCTTGGGTGGGATTGAGTTTGTTCTATTGGCAGTGATGGCCTATGACCGCTATGTGGCTGTGTGTGACCCCCTGCGATACTCGGTCATCATGCACGGAGGGCTCTGTACTAGGTTGGCCATCACCTCCTGGGTCAGTGGCTCTATGAACTCTCTCATGCAGACTGTCATCACATTTCAGCTGCCCATGTGCACAAACAAGTACATTGATCACATATCATGTGAAATCCTAGCTGTAATCAGGCTGGCCTGTGTAGACATCTCCTCCAACGAGATTGCAATCATGGTTTCTAGCATTGTTCTGCTGATGACACCTTTCTGCCTGGTTCTCCTGTCCTACATCCAGATCATCTCCACCATCCTAAAGATCCAGTCCACAGAGGGAAGAAAGAAAGCCTTCCACACCTGTGCCTCTCACCTCACAGTGGTTGTCCTGTGCTATGGCATGACCATCTTCACTTACATCCAGCCCCGCTCCAGCCCCTCTGTCCTTCAGGAGAAGTTGATTTCTGTCTTCTATGCCATTTTGATGCCTGTGCTGAACCCCATGATTTATAGTGTAAGGAATAAGGAGGTGAAGGGAGCCTGGCAGAAACTATTAGGGCAATTATCTGGAATAACGTCAAAACTGGCAACTTGATGAATCTTGAACATCAGTTAGAGAAAAGAACTTTCCCTGTGCTTTATCCCAGTTAACTCAGATATGGCAGGCATCACCTGCATTGCCCTGGCAACCAGGAAGGAGATGACGACACATATACTGGTGGTGCTGGGTAGGAGGCTGGAGGTTGGATTGGGGTGTGGGATATGGGTATATTTTTATGTCACAGCAGCATGTTCAGTGGAGATGAGCACTGCTGAACTGGACTTCCCACCCTTACTCAATCTCCATTCATGTGGCCTGAGAGTGATGAACAAAAAGTACAGTTTGCTGTTTTGATTGTCACATTGTTTGTAATCAGAGACCTATTCATGGATCTTACTTTGGAACACTGGTGCTTAATCATCCAAATTTTGTGCAAGGTTATAGTGCTTCCATTGGGAACAAAAGCATTTTCATATTTTAGACTCAGAAAACTGCACAGCATATGTATCCACATCCTGTAACTGTGTGAGTCACTGTTCTGAGGACAGAGATGCTATCAAGGCTGTGAAGATGTCTGTGTGCTGGACCTGCTACCTGTGCACATAGCATTTTGTCTGAGTGCTACCTTGAGAAAGGAGCATCACAGACGGTCTTGTTTTATAGTGATAGGAATATAACTAAAGGTGTTTGTACAAGGCTACTACTGGCCAAGGAAAAGTCACATTTTCCTTGGGGCACTATTTGACAGCATACAAACAATTTGAGAAGAATTTTACTGCATATGTAAGAGGTACAATTGAAATGTTAAAACTGTCTAATCTTTGAAAAATTCCTAACTTCTTCCTGAGACTTTAAAAGCAATGAGCAAATAAAATTGGAATTAACATATAAAATATAAAAGATATAGTCAGTCTTAGAAAGGACCAAAGCCATTGAAAAACAAGACAATTTTAATGCATATTTTGGGAATCAGGATAGTTGGGTCAACTGTGCAGTGTCCCCCGCTCTAGTCTCTGTCTGAACACTTTCTCCGATCCCTCCTCCCACACACAACAGGGCCCTAGCTGATCTTTGTAAAATAGTGAGGTAGACTATCTGGGACCAGACCTCATCTCTGAGAAAACACCTAAGTAAGGAACAAAGCGGGGGAGAAATATCGTACAATAGGCAAAGAAGGAGAAAGAGGATAAAGAATGGATAGTAGCTCATCTTACTCCCTTGAAGAAATCTCAAAGTCCTTTCATCCTGTGTCTTGTGTAAGTCAGATTTGTAGTTCTCTCCTTTCTGAACACAGTATCACACAATCTCAGTGACAAGAGGTGAAGTCTCATTTAATCCAGAGCCCATTTGATATTTTAACTTAATCTAAAATAATCCAGTTCTAAAATGTGTGATACAGGTAGATTGTCAAAAGATATCAATGCTAGTGGGCTAAATTTCTCTTGGTGTTAATTCAAGAAATTTTAATGGAAATTCTAGTACATGTTTGTAACATTGAATAATTCTTGAGACATAATAGTGAATATGAATCGTTCCTGACCATAATGTAACTACACAGCAGGGATGATAGATGATGAAGTAACTCAAATGCAATGTGAATACGTTTCTCAGGTAGTGAGCTTTTGGGGTGATTGCAGAAATAGTCCTGTATGAAATAATCAGAAAAGGTCCTTGTGGAGATCAGGAAAGTGAAAATGAGTTTTTGAGATGAGAACAACTCAAGCAAATTAACAACTAGTGAAAGTTACAGAGCTGGAGGAGTGCACAAGAATTCAAAAAATGTCTTGAAGCTCGTTTACAGGGCAGAGAAGATTGAAGAATTAGTGAGGATGAAGCAGGCAGGTATAAAAGGGTCACATCACTGAGGGCACCAAATGCCAAACTACCTTTTAATTTTAATAGCATTATGAAGGTAGTAAAGATTTTTAAGCAGGGGTCTGGCTTAATAAAAAGTTACGTCTTTGAATTATCACTCTTGAAAATGATTCAGAGGAAGAAGAAATTAGAAGCCAGGAGACCAGCTGGCTGATTGCTTGAGTGATACTATTGAGATATTAGAGGAATCTGAACTGAAGTAGTGGCAATGGGGAAAGAAAAAAAATCAAGTCAAATCATGTGATTTAACAGATTTCAAAATTGGTTTAGAATGTGTTCAAACTTAATTGACTTTCAGCTAAAAATAGAATGATTTTACACACACACACATACACACATATACATACATATATGTATATTCCTCATGGTAGCGACAAACCAAAACCCTGTATTAGATATACAAAAAAAGAGAATGCAACCCAAAAATGTCACTGAAGAAAACCATCAAACCACAAGGAAAGAGACTGAAAGAATATAAAAGGAGCAGAAAAGAACTACATAAACCAGAAAATAATTAACAAAATGGTGACATATGCATATATGTCAATAGTTAATTTACATCTAAATGGACTGAATGTTCCAATCAAAGGACATAGGGAAGCTGAGTGGATTAAAAATCAAGACCCATCTATATCCTGAAAACAAGATACTTGTTTGTTTTTTAAAAGATTTTATTTATTTATTCATGAGAGACACAGAGAGAGAGAGAGGCAGAGACATAGGCAGAGGGAGAAGCAGGCTTCTCCCAGGGAGCAGGATGTGGGATGCGATCCCGGGACTCTGGGATCACACCCTGAGTCAAAGGCAGATGCTCCGTTGCTGAGCCACCCAGTCATCTCAAGAGACTCACTTTAGATCTAAAGATACATGCATGCATGTGTAGTTGACTCAGTCAGTTACGTGTCTGCTTTCAGCTCAGGTCATGATTCCAGGGTATGATCCATGGAGCTCCCCACTCAGTGGGAAGCCTGCTTCTCCCTCTCCCTCTGCCTGCTGCTCCCCTTGCTTGTGCTCTCTCTGTCAAATAAATAAATAAATAAATAAATAAATAAATAAATAAATAAATAAAACAAAAAATAAAGATACATGCAGACTGAAGGTGAAGGAATAGAAAGAGATTCCAGGCAAATGGAAATGAAAAGGCTGAAGTAGTAACAGATTTTAAAACAAAGACTGTAACAAATATAAGGGCATTAAATAATACTAAAGGTGTCAATCCAGAGGAGAATATAACATTTGTAAATATTTATGCTCCCAACATAAAAGCACTTAAAATATATCAAACATATATTAATAGATATTAAGGGAGAAATCGACATTTTTACAATAATAGTAGAGGACTTTAATACCCATTTACATCAATGGATAGATCATCCAGACAGAAACTCAATAAGGATACATTGGACTTAAACAACATATCAATACATATAGAACATTTTCCCCCAAAGCAGCAGATCTATATTCTTCTCAAGTACACATGGAGAGCTTACTTCAGCAGCACATATGCTAAAATCAAATACACATGGAACATTCTCTAGTATAGATCACATATTAGATCATGAAACAAGTCTCAATAAATTAAAAAAGATTAAAATCATGTCAAACATGTTTTCTAAGTGCAATATTGTGAAACTAGAAATAAGTTATGAGAAAACTGAAGAAACACATACATGAACACTAAACAGCAAGTTAGTAAACAATTAAGGAGTCAGTGAAGAAATCACAGAGTAAAATGAAAAATATTTGAGACAAATGAGAATGGGAACACAACTTTCTAAAAATAATGGAATGCAGCAAAAGCAGTCTTTTTTTTTTTTTTTTAGCAAAAGCAGTCTTAATGGAAAAAAGCAGTTTTTAGCAATACAAGCCTGCCTTAAGAAACAAGAAAACCCCACAAAAAGCAATCTAAATTTATACCAAAATGAACTATAAGATGAACACAAAAAGCCCAAAGTTAGTAGAAAGAGGGAAATAATGTAGATCAGAAGAGAAAAAATAAAATAGAGACAAAAGACCATTGAAAATATCAATGAAATGAAAATATGATTCTTTGAAAAGACATACAAAAGTAGCAAACCTCTAGTCAGACTTAAGAAAACAGAAGACAGATCAAAATGAGAGACAAGTTACAACTGACACCACAGAAATACAGAGGATCATATAAGACTACTACAGATAATTATATGACAAAAAATTGGAAAACCCAGGAGAAATAAATAATTCCTAGGAACACAACCTTCTAAGAATGCATCAGAAAGAAACAATTTGAATATACCACTTACAAGTAGTTAAAATGAATTTTATTTGATAAACCTCCAAAGTCTAGAACCAGACATTGTCACAGGTGAGTTATACCAAACATTTAAAGAAAAATTAATATTTATCCTACTCAAATGATTCCCCCAAAAAATGAAGTGAAAGGAATGCTTCCAAACTCATTTTGTGAGGCCAACATAACCCTAAAGCCAAAAAAGCAAAGACACACACACACAATGACAAGCCAATAGCCCTGGTGAATGTGATGCAAAAATGCTCAACAAAATGTTAGCAAACTGAATTCAACAATACATTTTTTAATTGTAGAAAGAGAGAGAGATAGCATGCATGGTGGGTGAGGGGCACAGGAAGAAGAAGAGAAAGAATCTTAAGAAGGTTCCATGCAGAGTGTGAAGCCTGATATAGGGCTTGATCTCATGACCCTGAGACCATGACCTGAGCCGAAATCAAGACACTTAACTGACTGAGCTACCCACGTGCCCTAAATTCAACAATACATTAAAAGGATAATATACCACACTCAAGTGGGATTTATTCCAGGAACGCAAGGATGGTTCAACCCCTGCAAGTCAATCAATGTGATATACCACGTTATCAAAATAAAGAATAATAATAATAAAAAAGATGCCCGGGTGACTCAGTGGTTGAGTGTCTGCCTTTGGCTCAGGGCATGATCCCAGAGTCCTGGGATTGAGTCCCACATTGGGCTCCCTGCAAGGAGACTTCTTCTCCCTCTGTCTATATCTCTACCTCTCTCTCTCTCTCTGTGTCTCTCATAAATAAATAAATAAAATATTTTTAAAAAGAATTAAAATTATATGATTATTGCAATAGAGGCAAAAAAGCATTTGATAGAATTCAACATTCATTTATGATAAAAAACTCTCAACAAAGTGAGTACAGAAGAAATGTACCTCAGCAGAACATAGGTCATAGGTAATTAACCCATCTTCTCTTTCAGCTTTTCATCATTGAGTATGATGCTAACTATGGGTTAGTTAAGATTCCTAAGATCAGGAATCAGACAAGGATGCCCAGTCTTGCCACTTTTAATCAACATAGTATTAAAAGTCTTAGCCACAGCAATTAGGTAGGGGGGAACAAAGGGCATCCAAATTGGAGAGGTAGAAGTAACATTGTCACTCTTTGCATATGACATGATACTATGTATAGAAAACCCTAAAGTCGGGGAGGAGCCAGATGGCGGAAGAGTAGGGTCCCCAAATCACCTGTCTCCACCAAATTACCTAGAAAACCTTCCAATCATCCTGAAAATCTATGAATTCGGCCTGAGAATTAAAGAGAGAACACCTGGAATGCAACAGTGAGAAGAGTTCGCGCTTCTATCAGGTAGGAAGACGGGGAAAAAGAAATAAAGAAACAAAGGCCTCCAAGGGGGAGGGGCCCCGCGAGGAGCCGGGCTGAGGCCGGGGCGAGTGTCCCCAGGACAGGAGAGCCACGTCCCGGAGACGCAGGAGCTGCACCGACCTTCCCGGGCGGAGAGGGGCTCGCGGGGAGGTGGAGCAGGACCCAGGAGGGCGAGGATGCCCTGGGGCTCCCGGGGACACTAACAGACACCTGCGCCCCGGGAGAGTGCGCCGAGCTCCCTAAGGGCTGCAGCGCGCACGGCGGGACCCGGCAGGACCCGGCGGGACCCGGAGCAGCTCGGAGGGGCTCGGGGGCGGCTCCGCGGAGGGGGCTGCGGGGGGGAGCGCGAATCCACCAGCGCAGGCCCCGGAGCACAGGGCGCCGGGACACAGCCCAGGATCCCGCCTCCCCCGGGACAGGCAGAGGCCGGGAGGGTCCAGGACAGCAAGGACACTCCTGCCCCAGCTGAGCAGATCAGCGGCCCCGCCCCGGAGCCTCCAGGCCCTGCAGACGGAGTTCCTGCCGGAGCTGAATCCAGGTTTCCAGAGCTGCCCCGCCACTGGGGCTGTTGCTCCTGCGGCCTCACGGGGTAAACACCCCCCACTGAGCCCTGCACCAGGCAGGGGCACAGCAGCTCCCCCAACTGCTAACACCTGAAAATCAGCACAACAGGCCCCTCCCCGAGAACACCAGCTAGACCGACAACTTCCAGGAGAAGCCAAGGGACTTAAAGTACACAGAATCAGAAGATACTCCCCCGTGGTTCTTTTTTGTTTTGTTTTCTTTTGCTTTTTGATTTGTTTCCTTCCCCCACCCCCTTTTTTTTCTCCTTTCTTTTTCTTTCTCTTTTTCTTCTTTTTTTTCTTCCCTTTTTTTTTCTCTTTCTCTTTTCTTTCCTTCTTTCTCTCCTCTCTTTTTCTCTTTTTCCCAATACAACTTGCTTTTGGCCACTCTGCACTGAGCAAAATGACTAGAAGGAAAACCTCACCTCAAAAGAAAGAATCAGAAACAGTCCTCTCTCCCACAGAGTTACAAAATCTGGATTACAATTCAATGTCAGAAAGCCAATTCAGAAGCACTATTATACAGCCACTGGTGGCTCTAGAAAAAAGTATAAAGGACTCAAGAGACTTCATGACTGCAGAATTTAGAGCTAATCAGGCAGAAATTAAAAATCAATTGAATGAGATGCAATCCAAACTAGAAGTCCTAACGACGAGGGTTAACGAGGTGGAAGAACGAGTGAGTGACATAGAAGACAAGTTGATAGCAAAGAGGGAAACTGAGGAAAAAAGAGACAAACAATTAAAAGACCATGAGGATAGATTAAGGGAAATAAACGACAGCCTGAGAAAGAAAAACCTACGTTTAATTGGGGTTCCCGAGGGCGCCGAAAGGGACAGAGGGCCAGAATATGTATTTGAACAAATTCTAGCTGAAAACTTTCCTAATCTGGGAAGGGAAACAGGCATTCAGATCCAGGAAATAGAGAGATCCCCCCCTAAAATCAATAAAAAACGTTCAACACCTCGACATTTAATAGTGAAGCTTTCAAATTCCAAAGATAAAGAGAAGATCCTTAAAGCAGCAAGAGACAAGAAATCCCTGACTTTTATGGGGAGGAGTATTAGGGTAACAGCAGACCTCTCCACAGAGACCTGGCAGGCCAGAAAGGGCTGGCAGGATATATTCAGGGTCCTAAACGAGAAGAACATGCAACCAAGAATACTTTATCCAGCAAGGCTCTCATTCAAAATGGAAGGAGAGATAAAGAGCTTCCAAGACAGGCAGGAACTGAAAGAATATGTGACCTCCAAACCAGCTCTGCAAGAAATTTTAAGGGGGACTCTTAAAATTCCCCTTTAAGAAGAAGTTCAGTGGAACAGTCCACAAAAACAAGGACTGAATAGATATCATGATGACACTAAACTCATATCTCTCAATAGTAACTCTGAACGTGAACGGGCTTAATGACCCCATCAAAAGGCGCAGGGTTTCAGACTGGATAAAAAAGCAGGACCCATCTATTTGCTGTCTACAAGAGACTCATTTTAGACAGAAGGACACCTACAGCCTGAAAATAAAAGGTTGGAGAACCATTTACCATTCGAATGGTCCTCAAAAGAAAGCAGGGGTAGCCATCCTTATATCAGATAAACTAAAATTTACCCCAAAGACTGTAGTGAGAGATGAAGAGGGACACTATATCATACTTAAAGGATCTATTCAACAAGAGGACTTAACAATCCTCAATATATATGCCCCGAATGTGGGAGCTGCCAAATATATCAATCAATTATTAACCAAAGTGAAGAAATACTTAGATAATAACACACTTATACTTGGTGACTTCAATCTAGCTCTTTCTATACTCGATAGGTCTTCTAAGCACAACATCTCCAAAGAAACGAGAGCTTTAAATGATACACTGGACCAGATGGATTTCACAGATATCTACAGAACTTTACATCCAAACTCAACTGAATACACATTCTTCTCAAGCGCACATGGAACTTTCTCCAGAATAGACCACATATTGGGTCACAAATCGGGTCTGAACCGATACCAAAAGATTGGGATTGTCCCCTGCATATTCTCAGACCATAATGCCTTGAAATTAGAACTAAATCACAACAAGAAGTTTGGAAGGACCTCAAACACGTGGAGGTTAAGGACCATCCTGCTAAAAGATAAAAGGGTCAACCAGGAAATTAAGGAAGAATTAAAAAGATTCATGGAAACTAATGAGAATGAAGATACAACCATCCAAAATCTTTGGGATGCAGCAAAAGCAGTCCTGAGGGGGAAATACATCGCAATACAAGCATCCATTCAAAAACTGGAAAGAACTCAAATACAAAAGCTAACCTTACACATAAAGGAGCTAGAGAAAAAACAGCAAATAGATCCTACACCCAAGAGAAGAAGGGAGTTAATAAAGATTCGAGCAGAACTCAACGAAATCGAGACCAGAAGAACTGTGGAACAGATCAACAAAACCAGGAGTTGGTTCTTTGAAAGAATTAATAAGATAGATAAACCATTAGCCAGCCTTATTAAAAAGAAGAGAGAGAAGACTCAAATTAATAAAATCATGAATGAGAAAGGAGAGATCACTACCAACACCAAGGAAATACAAATGATTTTAAAAACATATTATGAACAGCTATATGCCAATAAATTAGGCAATCTAGAAGAAATGGACGCATTCCTGGAAAGCCACAAACTACCAAAACTGGAACAGGAAGAAAGAGAAAACCTGAACAGGCCAATAACCAGGGAGGAAATTGAAGCTTAAATCTCTCTCTGAGTCTCATTTTTTATTCATTTCCATTGTACATTACTGGCAGTTCTCTGAATGCTGAGGTGTTTGGTGAATGTGGGAAGGCTAATAAACTATTTTGGTAGGTTTTTTCTTCTGTAGAAAGACACTCATAGGATCCATCTTCTGTTTCAGCATCGAATATTGTTTTATTTTCAGCAGAGAGATCCTATAGGAAAAGTTAGTTAAGATAATCAATGTTTTTCTTGGTTAGTGAGTTCATGTGAGTGAATAGTTTTTCTTAAAGAGTTGACTTCATATTTGCCAAGAAACCATGTAGTCTGATCAAACCAATTTTTTAACTGAAAGCTTTTTAAATTGCTTAGACCTAGATATTTTACTTCCCAAAACAAGAGACAGAACTTTTTTCAGTGGTAGTTACACAGATTCTGCATTAGCAACAGGATCAGTTTTCATGTTAATGTAATAGTCTGTAAAGCCTATTAGGTTTTCTAAGACATTTAATTTCTGGAAGTTCTGGTAATGAGACATGGCAGTTCTCTGGATTTCATAAGAGTACATTGATTGTTCGATATCATAATTCTGATTTTAGTTCCATTTTGCATGAATTCTAAAGTAGATTCAATGACAGTCATTCTGATAGAAATTGTTAATCCTTTAATTCCCAAGAAATGCTTTTGGACATAGGAAGCAATACTCCCATGTCCTCATATTTTAATTGTTATCCTGTATACTAAAATTATCTCTAGGTACATTTTTCTCCTTCAAATCTTTACATTCAGCTTATAGAACTTATTTCTAAGACTTATAAGAACAATCACTTCTATTTTTTCTCTTCGCTTAATGCTTTTGATTAACATTCAATGATTAAATCTGCCTAAAATTTAATATCACTTGTATGTTCAACTAAACTGCAAATACCTAACAGAGTAGACTTATAAATCTGACATACAAATAGTAGTTAATGCTTATAAATCTAATCACGCGATAATTTAGTAGAACAAATTTTGTTAAGCATTTTTGAACATCTTTAAAAACAGCCAAAACAAAGAGCACAGTGATTATAACATTTGTTAATCCACCTAACTAAACACGATTTATGCAATGTCTTTAATTACAGGATTGAATAATTTCATAATTTTCTCTGTAATTATGTATTTTTAAAAATCCTTTTGTGTCTCATTGGCTATCAGTCTGTTTTCAATTTGTGAAAAATAATTTCACAAAGAGTTGAAATATATTAGAAAAAAGTTGGTATAGAATTCAAGTATTACTAGATTTCTTGTTGAGGGAACAATAGGTTCTACAGGGTTTGACAGGAATCCCAACTAAATAAATGAATTTCTGAATTAACATCCATTAATCGTTTATAATAAAATTAACCTGAGTAGGTATGTACAGTAATTTTACAAAAAAAAAAAAAAAAGACCTGATTTTCGGATATTGTGAGGTGTACATAGACATTTACATTAAAGGAAGAATGAAATAATATCTTGTTTTTTTTTGGAAAACTCCTTTCGGAGATCTTCTTGACCCTCATATTTTAAAAATTGGGAAAGGCCTTCCCACTGGCAGGTGAAGCTTGGTGCCACATATTACACCAGGTGAGTCACAGATATCAGATTAATAGAATATACAATTAAAAAAAATCTCCTTCATATTTAGCCACAGCAGACCTAGCGGGGGTTAATTTTCATAAAATTAAAATTTAAATAATTTTGTAACCTGTAGCTGTTAAATCTTGGAAAGCTCAGAGCCAACTTTTGATGCTTTTGATTTATAATTACTTAAAAGTTTCTCTGTTCTCATTCTTTGCCTTTGAAAATAGAGAATGTTTGAGACTAAATTTTGAAACCACTCAAAAAAAAAAAAAAAAAAGAAAGAAAACCCTAAAGTCTCTACCCAAAACCAGGAGAACTAATAAATGAATTTAGTAAAGTCCTACAGGATATAAAATTAACATGTGGAAATCGGATGCATTTCTATATACTAGTAATGAGCTATTAGAAATAGGAATTAAGAAAATAATTCTATTTACAATTGTATCAAAAAGAATAAAATTGCTAGAAATAAAATTAACCAAGGAGATGAAAGACTTGTACTCTGAAAACTATAAAACATTGATGAAAGAAATTGAAGATGACACAAATAAGTGGAAAGATATTCCATGCTTTTGGATCGGAAGAATTAACATTGCTAAAATGTCGTTACTATCCAAAGCAATTCCAATGAGGATTTAGTGCAACCCCCATCAAAATACTAAATGGCATTATTCATAGAACTTGAACAATGATTCCCAAAATTTGTATGGAACTACAAAAAAAAAAAAAAACAAAAACCTGAATAACCAAAACAATCTTGAGAAAGAATAACAAAGCTGAAGGAATAACTAATTTCAAAGTATACTACAAACTATAGCAATCAAAAAAATATGGCACTGGCATGAAAACAGATGCATAGATCAATGGAATGGAATAGAAAGCCCAGACATAAACCCCTACATATGTAGGCAGTTAATTCATGAAAAATGAGGCAAGAATAACAGAATAGACAATCTCTTCAATAGATAACAAGAAGAATAGACAATCTCTTCAATAATTGCTGTTGGGAAAACTGGACAGCCATATACAAAAGAATGAAACTGGATTATTATCTTACACCATATGCAAATACATTCAAAATGGTTAAAGATTTGAAGGTAATACTTGATACCATGAAACTACAAGAAAAAAAAAAAGAATTAAGCTCTTTTATATTGGTCTTGGCAATATTTTTGTGGACCAGTCTCAGACAAGCACAACAAAAGGAAAATTTTTAAAAATGAGACTAAATCAAACTAAAAATTTTCTGTGCGGTGAAAGAAGCCATCAACAAAACAGAAAGGCAACCTACTTACTGGGAGAAAACATTTACAATCATATATCTGATATGGATTTAATGTCCAAAATGTATAAAGAAATTATACAAATTACTACTTAAAAAATCCCCACAAACAACCCATATAAAAATTTGGCAGATGACCTGAATAGACATTTTTTCAAAGAAGACAAAAAGATGAAAAACAGGCACATGACAAGGCACTCCACATCACTCATCAGGAAAATGCAAGTCAAAACCACAATGAGATATCATCTCACACCGCTCAGAATGGCTAATAGCAAAAACACAAGAAACAAGAGATTTTGGTGAGGATGTGGTTTAAAAAAAAAAGGAAAACTTTGAGCACTGTTGATGGGAATATAAGTTGGTGCAGCCACTACGAAAAACAGTATGGAGATTCTTCAAAAAATTAAAAATAGAAATATCATATGATATGCAGCTCCACTTCTGAGTATTTATCCTAAGAAAACAAAAACACCAATCTGAAGAGAT
The DNA here is from genome assembly GCF_053574225.1 of Canis aureus. NCBI lineage: Eukaryota > Metazoa > Chordata > Mammalia > Carnivora > Canidae > Canis > Canis aureus. The sequence goes on from NC_135625.1 coordinate 62,499,743, forward strand.
ATATGCACCCCTCTGTTCATTGCAACACTGTTAACAATGGCCAAGATATCGATATATCGACAGATGACTGGTTAAAGATTGTGGTACATGTGTGCATTCCTCAGCCATACAAAAGAACGAAATCTTGCCATTTGTGACAACAAGGATAGAACTAGAGAGCATTAAGCTAAGTGAAGTAAGTCAAAGAAAGACAAATACCACAGGATTTCACTTATGTTTGGAATCTAAAAAACATAACGAATAAACAAACAAAACAGAAACAGGCTCCTACGGGGAACACACTGTTGGCTACCAGAGTGGGGAGGGGTTGTTGGGCAGGTGAAATAGGTGACCGAGATGAAAAGGCACAGATTTCCAGCTATAAAATAAGTCATGGAGTTATAATATATAGCGTAGGGAATAGTGCCAGTAATATTGTAATAACTTTTTGTATGGTGCCAGATGGCGACTGCACTTATCGTGGAGATCATTTCATAATATATAAAAATATTGATTCACTATGATGTACACCTGAAACTAATTGAGTATGTCAGTTATACTTCAATTAAAAAATGTAAGAGATTTCAGAGGAACACTTCATATCTCAAATTGCAATTCCTATATAGACTCATGATCTATAAAAAGTCACAATCCTATCTGAATGTTCTGTAAATTGTGGAATTATTTTAAATATTTTATTTATTTATTCATGAGAGACACAGAGAGATAGAGAGACACAGGCGGAGGGAGAAGCAGGCTCCATGCAGGAAGCCGGATGAGGGATTAGATCCCTGGTCTCCAGGATCACGCCCTGGGCTGAAGGCGGCTCTAAACCCCTGAGCCACCCAGGCTGCCCTAAATTGTGGGATTCACTATAAAATTGACAACCAAGGATTGTCCGATATAAAATAGTAGGAAAGGGGTTGAAAGCAGAAAATCGGTCAAAAATACAAATGAACACATGACGCACAAAGGAGGAAAGTCCGTGAAGATGCTGTATGCTCATTTCTACAACCAGTTGACATGCTCCGGACTCCCCTTCACCATTCATCGCAGGATCCCTTTGCCTTCCCCAGGCCCCCATGACTTTGCCATTGCCCCTTCGCCCCCCTCTCCAAGGTCAACAGCGCAGGTGATCCCTCTGAACCTGCTCCTCTGTCCCATGCTCACTGATCATTTCTCAGCTCAACTGAGTCAACTCAAAAGCAACCTTTGCTTCTGTTTCTGTGTGCTTTGTGCCCAGCACTTCTACTTAATCCCTCCATGTAGCTTCCAATCTTTATGGAAATTCTCATGCACTTATGACTGTTGTGCCCAAGATTGCGAATCTGAGAAACCACCAAGGAGCCAACACCAAAGCAAACGCACGAGGGTTTATTAACAAGCTTGAGCTTGGGTCCAAGTATACTGCACCCAGCAGAATAGGGGCTTGGACCCCAAGATTAAAAGGCCTAGCAGTTTTATAGGGGCCAGTGGCCAATGAGATTGTAACACACACAGAAAGTTGCATAGTCATGTCGGTCCCCACGCAAGTGGCCAATTGAATTACAATTTACCCTATAGTGAGCCTTTCAACTAGCCTATCACTCTGGTCAGGACTGGCACGCAGGTTTGGCAGGCAAAAGGCGGGGTTTACATTCTTTGGCAGTTAGGGGTTCCACATTCCTATATGAGCCGGTTTCCGATAAGGGTGTGCTCAGCACCTTGACTAGGGTGGGGGAGTGCCTTAAACAATAAGCAGGTCATGTGGGGGTTATCAGTCCTGCTCTGCTTGTCCAGGGGTAGGGGATTTTTGTTAAATTCCTTGGGTCCCACACAGACACTGTCCATCTCTTCTACTAGATCCTTGAACTGACTTGTGAGAGTTATTTTAAACCCCTCTGTGATAGTTCCTGCCACCAAGTACATCTGATCCGGGTTCTGCTAATTTCTTGGTTCAGGGACACTGCCATTTTTCTTGCCTTTCCCTCCGACCTTTAGTTTTGCCTGAAAATGGAACATTTTGCCTGTAAGGAAAAGAGCATTATGCCTTGAAATGGGCACGTGTCATCTGTCTGTCCTGTGGTCTTGCTTGGTGAGGAGAGCGTGGGAATCAACGGACTCCTGGCTTGAGTGGGGCTTGAGTTTTGTGTTGCTGTGATTATCCCCATCTACCAACAAATTGCTTTCCCCTATTGAGACTTGTGCCTCGTGTGGAGTGTCCAGGGCTGGGAGGGCTTTTCCCAGTGCCGCTGAACCAGCGTGAGTGTTCGGCTCTGCTGTGAGGCTGCATGTGGAGAGTGTCTGTCTGCAGGCTGCCCCTGGCCCTGGTTCACAGCTGTGTCTTGTTTCTCAATCCTGCTGGCCTGGTGTTGGAGGCTGAGGCTTTATCCCTCTGTCCTGGCTCTTTCTCAGTCTCAGGCATGTCCTTTGTCCCCAGGTCTCAGGGTTGGGGCCATCTTGGGGGACTTTCCACCTCTGCAGACTGAGGAGAGGGCTCCCAGTCTGAACAGAGTGGCTTCCTGCCCCAAGGACCATCATGAAAGAATGATATGTTTTGTTTCCTGTTCTCTTTCCTCAGTAATGAGTCTTCATCAGCCTCTGAGGGAAACAGTTTGCTGCCCTTCCCCCAGTGGCTCAGGCTTTTGTTACATGATGGAGGCAGGACCTGGGCTCAGAGCTTGGCTTCTGCAACACAGCTGTGGTGCCTCCACCAGACCTGCACCATGCAGGAGGCTTCCTCTGGCTCCCCCTTTTCCCTGAACATCCTGGCGAGGCCTGTCCCAAGCGTGTCTCAAAATCTTGAGAATTGGTGGGCACCGCTCTTTGCTGTGGCTCTCAGCCAGTCTATGCTTCTAGGAACCCACCCTCTAACTTCAGTGCTTTGTTAAAGCAATTCTCAGGGGCTTATTTGCTGGCCTGTTTTCCTCCCTGGCTCTGGCGCAGGTGAGTAAGACTCATCCTATCTCTGCCTGGATGTGCTGATCTTTCCTGAGGTTTCATGCTCTTGGGTTGTCCTGCAATCTTAGCTTTGTGATGATTTCAGGAACAGTTATTATTCTGTGGTTTAACCTTTCTTATTTTAGGAGGGAACCAATGTTCTTTCTAGCATTTTAGAGCCTAAGTGAAAGCTAGAACAAGTTCAAGTGCTTTATATTTTTCCTTTATTTTATTTTTTTAAAGATTTATTTATTTATTCATGAGAGACACAAAGAGAGAGACATGCAGAAACATAGGCAGAGGGAGAAGCAGGCTCCTCGCAGGGAGCCCAATGTGGGACTGGGTCCCAGATCCTGGGATAATGAATGCCCTGAGCCAAAGGCAGATGAACCACCCAGGTGTCCCATATTTTTTCCTTTAAAGGAAACTGTTTTTAGAGCAGTGTTAGATTCATAACACAACTGAGGAGAAAATACAGAGAGTACCCTGTGCCCCTCCACATTTTGCCCCTAGAAACATCCTGCACCAGACAGGTACATTTTCACTTACTTTTAAGGATTTATTTTATTCATTGTTTTAAAAAGATTTTATTTGAGAGAGAGGAAGCATGAGTATGGGGGAGGCAGAGGGAGAAGCCGACTTTCTGTTGAGCAGGGAGCCTGATGTGGGACTGGATCTCGGCCCCTGATTTATGAGGTAAGCTGAAGATAGATACTTAACTGACTGAGCCACTCAGGCACCCCTTAAGGTGTGTTTTAAAAGACAAGGTATAAACGGGAGATGAGATTGATAATTCACAGGTAAGTAAAATATAAAATGGCAAATAATGATATTTAAGCCAAGGAATTTAAGTCAAATAAACTGCTTATGTGAAAACAGCTTATCCAAATAATATGCATAGTGTTTGGAGCAAACGATTCATTATATTCTTGTTTATCTTGCAAACCAAGCCTACAGATTAATAGTATATCTAATTGCATTTGTCACAAATGCCTCTTGAGAAAACGATTTTGATTCCTAGGCAGACACTGATGAGATGACCTTCCTGGGCAGAAGAGAGCATTTCCTCGCAGGGAAGAGAAGCAGGGGAAACTGCAGTTGTGGTTGACTTTGAACCTCTTCTGTCTCAGTTAGTTGAGATGTGGCATTCAAGTCATTGGAGACTGTAGATCAAATATTTGTGAAGTGAATAATGGTAGAACAAAGTGTTACAATAATAGATTAATGTGACTATGGTTTACAGAATGAATTGTCTCAGGAGTTCTCAAATGTCTTCTATCAGAAACACCTGAAGGGCTCATGAAGTCACAGTTTGCTGACCCTCCTGTGTAGAGTCTGATTCAGTGAGTTTGGGTAGAATGAAGGCTATCATTCTTTGAAGTGCACTGAATTACTTAGCACTTTGCTGCAAATACTAAAACAACAGCATTAACAATGGAAAGGAACTATCCATGGGATAAATGTTTCGACTAAGAGTGATATAACCTGAGTGATGGAGGGTGAATGACAAGGCCCTGAGGATCTGGAGCAGGAGCAACTGAGAGAGGTGTGGGGTCTTTACCAAAGTCTGGAATTTGGGAGTTTCCCTTTGTTGCCTGCAGATGAGAGGAGGAGAGCAACAGTGATGTGACCATCTAGACACTGTTTCTACAGTTCTCTCAGCCATGGAATTTTTCCTATTTTCCTCCAAGAAAGTACCCAGCCAACTCTGTCATTCTAGGGGAGTTCAGAAATTCATGTGAGGAATGAGAAGCATCTCTACTTTCCCTTTCTCTTGCTTGGCATATCACAACATTGTCAAAGGCACTGGGTGCCGTAGTTTCAGACATTACAGTACATAGGAGAATGAAAGTGGGACCATCAGGATGATATTCACATTGGTGAGGATGGAAGGTGTGGGAGATAGTTACTGGGCACTAGGCAAATAGATGAGGTGGCATGTGGATGACCGGGGGTTCCACACATGGGTGACTGAGCAGATACACAGGTGGCTGAGTGAGGATGGAGATGCTTACAGACATTGAGAAAGTGTGTGGATGTGTAAATGGTGATGCGGAGAGTGACTGGGTATTGGAATGGGAGATGAATGGACAGCTGATTCACTTATAGGACACGTTGCCTAAAGAATATATCAGAGATGTCATGTGACTGCAGTCTGTCAAAGTTACATTCAATCTTTTCATAAATACTACAAATTTGAAGAGGTATAGAAAATTGACTGTGTTAATGATTTTGGATCTCCATCACTTTCCCCTTTTTTTCCCCTGGAGAGCTTCACACTCTATTTTTATAGATCCTTTTTGGAGACTTAAATCCTTTTACATAGTGTTATTATTTTTGGAACTTGAATAGTACTATGAGAGAGGTACTCAGATGTGCATTCATCCTTGTAAAACACTCAGTAGGTCTAGTAGGGTCTTTCTGCATCTTGGAGGAGTGAGGCACAATGATCCTGCGTTCAGCACAGACAAGGGTATCCTGGATCTGAAGGGGATTACTGTTTTTTCACCAGGTTTGATTGCAGACCTAGTTACTGATCAGTAAAAAAAAAGAGGGGGAGGCATAAACCCTTTTTGGACTTCAGGTTTTGGATATAGGAGAATATTCTAAAACCTCAGTAAGCTGGCATCCTTGGCTTTTTAGAATGACCCTAGGCTTCAGGGGGTTGTTGTGATTTTGAAGGGAGTGGAGAACAGACTTCAGAGGGAGCAGCAGGGCAGCATGGAGACTCTGCCCTTGAGGACTGGGAGTGGTGACAGTGATGGATACTGTAATGCATAAAGCTCCTGAGGAAGTCTATCAGCCTCACGTTTCTGCTTCAGACACTCCTGCACCTCACCAGGTTTGTGTTGGAACCAGTTGTGGGGCACCTGTGAACTTTCTAGCAGCGATTTTCCTCACAATGTAAACTAGTCCCAGATGAGTTCTTAGGCAAGAACCTGAGGAGCCTGGGACTCTTCATCTCTCTGGTCCATGACTTTGTTGGAAGGAAGCATTCTTTAGAAACCAACATAAACTTAGACTGAGGTAGACACGCCTGTTTGTCAGGCACTAATCAGTGTTTGAGAGCGCAAATGGGTGCACCAACAGAGTGGGTGTACACAGCCGTGTCTAGAGGGGCATGAAAAGAACTGATCTGACTTGTTAAGGACTTTGGATCAGGAATGTGATCCATAAATGCTGCAATCTTCTGACCCTAAATAGCGTGGCAAATGTTGCAAAGTGATTCTGTCTTCCTGAAATAGGGGGCTCAGGTACTGTTCTAAGAGTTCTCAAAGCTGAACTTATATACTAACAGAGAGAAAGGGGGGGTGAAATGGGGGAGATACTGAAGGGGATGATTAATATTAAGAAACTGAAGATAGTAAGGAGGACTTCTGCATCATATTTGGGGAGGACCTAAGGCCAAGCCAGATCTGTAAGATGATAGGTATTATATTCATGAACATGTAGTAGAAATCTATTAAATTTCCAAAAAGATAAATTGTTAATAATTATCAAGTCTCTTTTCTCAATTTTCTCAAAGAGTTTGTATACCAAATATTTTGATTTTTCTTTCAGTGTTGGAAGATGGAAATGTAAGATGAGTAAGTGGATTGTTCAAAGTCCTACAACACTCAGAATGTGAATTGGGACTAGAATGGAGGTCTCCTGACTCTCATTTTTGGGGTTAGTTCCTCTAGATTGGGCTGTAGGGATTGCACTGTGGGGACACAGTAGATTGAGGAAATTATACTGCCACAGTCTCCCCACTTGGGACAAGACAAAGAAGCTGAGCATTTGCCGAATGAAACCATAATAAAACATGTCATCAAGATGATTTGAGGCCAGCATATGTTGGAGAAACCGAGCCTCAATAATTTTGATTATGTGAAATTCCAGGCACCAAATTTAGATGGAGAGTAGCAAATTGGTTACCTTGATTACCTCTGAAGATATAAAACCTGTTTGAGATCACCCTCCCAAGTGATCCTTGGGTTCTTTGTTCCAAACATTAGGTTGTTGCAAATATTTCTGCCCATGATGAATGCATTAAATGTATACAACATTCAAGTGTTCAGCTGTATATCCGATGAATCTTTCTCTAAATTAAAGTGCTATTTCTATTGGCAATTGAAGTGTGTAAATGTATGGTCTGGTTAATTTTTGACCCGCATAAGACAAAACATGTCTGTAGGTTATGAGGCTCACCTTAATGTGCTTTTTTTCTATATTCAGGACTTTGGTCTGTGGGAGTGAAGTTGTAGAGGACTCCAAATAGGAAGCCAATATGATTAAGACTCAATGGAGGATTGCAAAAGATGTGTATAGACTTTCAGAAGAGGAAGAACTTTTTCCCCCTTAGCTGTAGGGCATTATTGATGGGGAAAATATGGGTAGTGGGCTTGCCCATAAGCATCAGTGTTTCGGATTTGATTTTTGAGGCTGATCCAATATTTTGTCCATCCATGCACTCTTCAAGTTGGAGTGAATAGTGAGAAGAAATATGGTTCTGAATTATAATCCTGGAAAGTGAGGCACTGAGGAATCCTTCCACAGTGTGCAAGCTCCTGAGTCTGTTCCAATCAATACTTGTTTCTTCCTAATACACGAGGGGAGGGAGAAGATAACTTATTGAAGCAGCCAGACAAAAGAAGTGGAAAATGTTGTTAGTTTTAAATGCTTACACATGAGTTAGTGAATTTGACAATGAATGCTGAGAATAGAGAAGATATATGAAACCTTTCACCCATTTGTGGAATTCTGAATAGTTCCATCCTTATAAAATTTAATCAAGTATTTTGGAGTGTTTGTCTACAGAGTAGCAATGGAAAGTAGAAGCAATTAAAAGTGATTTAAAAACATGAGGAGCAGCAGCAGCAACTGAAGACATCTCCGGAGAACCACAAGTAATGATCCTGTCTATGTGGTACCAGCTTGGTGTAAATTCTTTCAGTGCTTGTTGAATTTTGTCTGTGGGTCAGGTGTCTTGTCTTAATTGATGAGCAGTTGCTCATAGTTCTTCAGGGCCTTATCAGCTCTATTAGAGAAGGAATCTGGGGAGGTTGTGGAAAGTGCTAAAAGAGCACTCTACTCTGTCGAAAAGCCATATAGTTACATGGGGCGACACCCTTCCTCTCAGGCATCCTGCAGAGCTGTAGGGGGCTCAACATGGATGGGGCTCCCATCTGGCAGGTCTACTGATCAGAATTTAAGTAAATTATGACAGATGAGTTGGAGATGCCTCATTTACATGACTCCTAAATACCACATGTTTACAAATTTTATCAAAAATTACTGCCTAAGAATTTACCATATTTCTAATGGGCAATTTTATTAGAGCATGGATCATTTTAGTGGAAGGTAGAGCTCGGCATAAAGAGTTACAGAGATGGTGTGAAACTATTTGGCTTGTAAATGAAGGGTTAGGAGTGAGAATCAGATAAAGGGAGGGAGGAATAAGCTAAGGCCAAATTTTATCTACCCCATGGAGATAAAGGCCGGTCCTGGCTTAAACATTAGCAAGCATTGCTGTCTAAATTGTTTACTGTTCATCTTGTTTAGGTGACGTGTTCTTTCAGCTAAAGGTGTCATCAGGTAGTAGGAGACTGAAACAATAAGAAAAATAATTGTGGTTGAGTTTAAGGAGGTGGAAGTGGAATAGGTTGAAAAATAATATTTAACTTGTTACAATTTGCATCAACTTTATAACAGAAAAAAATAACTGTTTCCATGGAATCAATGAATAGATTTACTTTTTAAAAAGATCATAATGGTTGGCTAAAATTTAACTTTTAAATTGGGTGTTGTCATATAAAAGGTGTTGTGTGAGAAATTTGTTCACCTGCTTTATGTCTTTATTTCTTTGTCATGGAGAGAACATTCTAGTCCTGATATTTGTATAACTAATAATTACTGAATAATGGGAGGAGGCACTGGGAACTAGTTTTAGCTAAGGTCTAGAAAGGTAATATTTTAACTGGGAAAATTTGATCTTGCTGTCTATACTTCACCCCTGATGTTTTCTGCAACATAAGAGTCATTCACATACTAGTTCACAAAAAAGATTATTTGCTATATATTTTAAGCCTTCCATTTAGTGTTTTTCATACTTAACTATGTCCTCAAAAGGAATGTTTCACATAAAAAGAACAGATTTCAGGCATTTGTATCAGTATTTAAAGAGGAAATTTTTCATAGACTATTTCTATGGCATCTTTCACACCAAGTCACACAGCGTGCTCTATTTGTTATGGCTATGATAATTATCTTACTTTGCCATAATTCATAAAACAAAGACACAAAGTCCTTCCTTCTAGGTGTTCATGTCCAAGAAGATTAACCAAAGTATATGTCATTCCTCAATACTATGTTCTGAGCAGACAGCATGGATTATTTGTTTGTGAGTAGACCATGATAGCTCAAAACATATAGAGAGTGGTTTTAGATTTTTTGAGAAAACATGTAAAATAGCATTTGTTGCTTATTAAAGGAATATTGTGGACCTGACAAAAAAGGTAAAGTAGCCAGAGTTAGAACAAATTCTCAGAAGACAGAATAAAATACACTATGCAGGAGGAAGAGCTAAATAGACATGGCTTTTAACTGTGGTCATTATTCAACACTGGTTTTGAACATCAGTTGCCTGCCTAACCCTGTAATAAAATATTTCTGTTGTCTTATTTATGCAGACAAATGGAACACATATTCCCACATTTCCCCTTCATTTTTTGACCTCAGTGAAAAATACATGTTCAGGGAGAGCTACAGATCTTACAAATCAGTTCGATCTGAGAAGACCAAGCTCTGGCTTTCTGATAGGAGTGGTGAGATCTGAAGTCTCCACCTGGCACCGGGTCAATTTTCCACCCTAGGCCAGGATAGAAACCCAGATAATTTAAGTGGAGCCAGTCCCAAAGTATTAAGGTGATGATATTAACTGCAGGGCATGCTAAAAGCATCTGATGAACACATTTCCTCCTGCACTTGTCTTCCCAAAGGCAAATCTGCTTTATGTACCATGAGTCCCAAAAAGGACTATACAAGTATGGACGAAAGGTATACTTGGATATTAAGGCTTTTGAAATGAGGCAGTGGTCTTTGGAAATGAATAGCAGCCTTGGTGGGTTAAAAGTAATCAGCTAACATATCAGTGAAAGTTACTTTGGTATTAACAGCTTATTTTAATAAAATACTTTGCTGTAAAACACACAGTATGATAATAAATGCTAGAGATAATAAAAGTTAGAAGTAGAATGATGCCAGATTGAGGATTGTGTGGAAATTCTTCTGTACAGGTAAACCTTAATTCTGTGTATGTGCAGACATCATAGATGTGTTTGTGTGGTGAAGTGATGGGGAAACACTTATATCTCCTGATGAACTTGGAGGAAGTGTGTAGAAGTATGGAGTGAGTGGAGGTGGCATCAGGGAAATTTAAAAGGATGCCCTGAGCTCCATGAGGTGGGATGATGAAAGCAAGTGTGAGTGTGAATGCCATGATGGGAGGATGAGGAATATGCAATAAAGGAAATGAATAAAGGATTTATTCCATGGAGTGGGGAGGAGGAGGGAAAAGTCAAGCATGATGTGCTGGGAAGGTGGGAGAATTTTTGTTGGATTGACATAAATGAAGGAGTCAGGAGGGATCCTGTGTGTGAGGGGGTGAGTGGAGGCCTTGGTGAGAGATTTATGAGACAGACACTCATTTTGGCGTTGGGGAAAGCATCTGGGCGTTTAGGGGAAAGGGCAGGAGATAAACATAGACTTGAGGGTGAGCTGCATCACCCTTCTAATGATTGTAATTAGAAATTACAAGCCCTTCGATGGAAAAAGCCATAGAAATGTACAGTTGGTGAGCACCAAACTGACCAGATTCTCATAGCATGCAGCGGGAGTGTTTGGAGAAATCCCCCCAGGAATGCAGACAAGCAATAAGAGATCAGAGGCAACTCAAGACAGAAGCACAGGATAGAGTCAAGAGTTTGAAGGAGCAAATACTGGACACTGTTAAAAGTTAAATAGTGGAAATCAAATGAAAGCCTGTATATTTGCTACCAGAAAATTACCAGTGACCTTTAAGAGTATAATTTCCACGTTTTAGTGAAAACCTCATTTAGTGAAAACCATTAGGTGAAAACCTCACTTATGGCTCAAGGGATGAACTCTGTGATAAAATAATTCCAAATAGTGGACACCAATCATTTGAGAACTCTGGATGTGAAAGAGGAAATAATTAGAATGATAGATAGCAAAGATTCCTCTCCCTGTACTGAGAGGTTGTATATTTTTTTCTTTAATGAGGGCAAAGTGGTCAATGAGAGGCAAGAGAAACAAAAGAAACCCCAGGATGGCAAAGAGGATAAAAGAAGGAATAAGATCCTTATTGAAAGAGATAGTTGAAAAAGATAATAAAAGAGGTAGAGAGTATGAAATCAAAGATTAGATCAGTTATCATCACCAAATAATGGCTATCTCCCCTGATTCAGTGGGAATCCATTATATCCACTATACGATCCATTAGTATAGGAAAGTTGGATCTTTCTCTTGTTTTGTACACCCCAAGGAAAAGAAAGTTGGGGGATGGACAGGCATGGTGTAATAGTGAAAATGAGTCGATCGTATAAAAAAAAAATTTTAAGTTTGAACAGTTTCTGTTAAATGGACATTAAATGTCCAAAATTGATATTGTAACATATAGATCTACTTTAAAAGCCTTTCTGGGATGAAGGAAAGCACAAAAGAAGCTGCCTTCCAGCATACATCTACATATATTCTTACATATATTATACTCCGCCTTGATCAATGATGAAGGCTCCTTAAACATTTGTTTCCTTTCCTCTTATGTAAATAGAAAGTCAAACATCCACACTGTCATTTCCTTTATTCTGAGCCCATATGCAAAAGATAGAATCTTAAGAACATCAAGTTGAGAAGAAAAATAGAAAAGGACAAGATATGATCACACTTCCTTTTCCCTTCCTCTCTCACAAAAGGCTGAAGAGATCAAGGCTCTAAAAAAGACAAAAGGTCCCAGGTCCTCAACATGACAGTCATCCTGAAGCCCTCAGTTCTCTCGTAGAATGTCTCCAATTTCATTAATATCTGAGTTTGTGGAGGTTATACATGGGAAACTCCTTTGCTATTCTATGTACTCTAAGGCAGAGGTCATGTTACTACTAATACTCAGACTACTATAGTACTATGAATACCAGTACAGTCTAGAAAGTACTTTCTCTAAAGTTACCTACTTTACAGCTTGAAAGTACTTGTGAGTTGTATAATACTGTCCTGTTTCATATGTAAAAGTTTGTCACTGAACCACAATAACAAAGCTACTAACTAAATTAGGTTTCAAACCTACTGTCTCTGATTCTAGAACTTTCCACAAGGCCCTGCTTCTTCCCAAAGCGTGAGTGCTTGCCTCTTGTAATATAGTTATTCATTTTATCATGATGAGGCTAGTCCAACCAGATTGTTTTTTCATTGTTTGTCATTTTACCTATTACTGTCACCTACCAAGCTCCCTTCACTCTCAGTCTGAAGTAAGTTGGTAAGATGCGAGCTCCTAGAATTGCACTGCATTATCTCCAGGCTTTAACTGGGTCATCCTGAGACCACCTCATGTACTTATAAAGGTGCTACCCTGACTCTGATGCAGAATAGAAATAATACATGTTGGGATAGACTCTGTCATCTTGGCCAGCAAATGGTCTGAAACATCTGGTAAAACAATATGTGTTTGTAAGAAGTTATTTTTATGATTCTTTGATTCATTGGTTTTTGTTGTTTCTGATTCTCTCTGCAGATTAATAATCTTGAGATTTTTTAATGGGAACAGGTAACCAGACTTGGGTGAGAGAGTTTGTTCTCCTTGGCCTGTCCAGTGACTGGGGCACACAGGTGTCCCTCTTTGTCCTGTTCTTGATCACATACATGGTGACAGTGCTGGGAAACTTCCTCATCATTCTTCTCATCAGACTGGACAGCCGACTCCACACTCCCATGTATTTCTTTCTCATCAACCTCTCCCTCGTTGACGTCTCTTATGCCACAAGCATCATTCCTCAGATGTTGGCACATCTTCTTGCAGCCCATAAAGCAATCCCATTTGTGAGCTGTGCCGCCCAGTTATTCTTCTCCCTGGGCTTGGGTGGGATTGAGTTTGTTCTACTGGCAGTGATGGCCTATGACCGCTATGTGGCCGTGTGTGACCCCCTGCGATACTCGGTCATCATGCACGGAGGGCTCTGTACTAGGTTGGCCATCACCTCCTGGGTCAGTGGCTCTATGAACTCTCTCATGCAGACTGTCATCACATTTCAGCTGCCCATGTGCACAAACAAGTACATTGATCACATATCCTGCGAACTCCTAGCTGTGGTCAGACTGGCTTGTGTGGATACTTCCTCCAACGAGATTGCAATCATGGTTTCTAGCATTGTTCTGCTGATGACACCTTTCTGCCTGGTTCTCCTGTCCTACATCCAGATCATCTCCACCATCCTAAAGATCCAGTCCACAGAGGGAAGAAAGAAAGCCTTCCACACCTGTGCCTCTCACCTCACAGTGGTTGTCCTGTGCTATGGTATGGCGATTTTCACTTACATCCAGCCCCGCTCCAGCCCCTCTGTCCTTCAGGAGAAGTTGATCTCTCTCTTCTATTCTGTTTTGACACCAATGCTGAACCCCATGATTTATAGTGTAAGGAATAAGGAGGTGAAGGGAGCCTGGCAGAAATTATTAGGGCAATTAACTGGAATAACTTCAAAACTAGCAACTTGATGAATCTTGAACATCAGTTAGAGAAAAGAACTTTCCCTGTGCTTTATCCCAGTTAACTCCGATATGGCAGGCATCACCTGCATTGCCCTGGCAACCAGGAAGGAGATGACGACACATATACTGGTGGTGCTGGGTAGGAGGCTGGAGGTTGGATTGGGGTGTGGGATGTGGGCATATTTTTAAGTCACAGCAGCATGTTCAGTGGAGATGAGAACTGCTGTAATAGAACTTCCTACACTTTCTCTATCTCCATTCATATGGCCTAAGAGTACTAAGAAAAAAGGCATTGTTTTGATTGTCACATTGTTTCTAATCTTGGACCTATTTGTGGATCTTACTTTGGACCACTGGTTCTTATTCATTCAAATTTGCGCAGGGTTATAGTGCTTCCATTGGGAACAAGAGAATTTTCATCTTTTAGATGCAGAATACTGCACAGCATATGTATCCACATCCTGTAACTGTGTGAGTCACTGTTCTGAGGACAGAGATGCTATCAAGGCTGTGAAGATGTCTGTGTGCTGGACCTGCTACCTGTGCACATAGCATCTTCTCTCAGTGATGAAGATACCTCAAGACAAAAGCATCAATTGAAGGTCTTGTTTTCTAGTGATGAGAATGTATACTACTGGCCAAGGAAAAGCCTGTTTGGGGCACTACTTGACAGCCTACAAACAGTTTGAGAAGAATTTTACTGAATATGTAAGAGGCACAATTGAAATGTTAAAACTGTCTATCTTTGAAAAATCCCTAACCTCTTTCTGAGACTTTAAAAGCAATAAACAAATAAAATTGGAATTAACATATAAAATATAAAAGATATAGTCAGTCTTAGAAAGGACCAATTCCTGAGCCAAAGCCATTGAAAAACAAGACAATTTTAATACGTGTTTTGGGAATCAGGATAGTTGCGTCAACTGTGCAATGTCCCCTCTCTAGTCTCTCTCTGAACACTTTCTCCAATCCCTCCTCCCACACACAACAGGGCCCTAGCTGATCTTTGTAAACTAGTGAGGTAGACTATCTGGGACCAGACCTCATCTCTGAGAAAACACCTAAGTAAGAAACAAAGTGGGGGAGAAATATTGTACAATAGACAAGGAAGGGGAAAGAGGATAAAGAATGGATAACAGCTCATCTCCTCACTCCCTTGAAGAAATCTCAATGACTTTTTTTCCTGTGTCTTGTGTAAGTCAGGGGATTCACAGTTCTTCCATTTGATAACATGTTATCACACATTCTCAGTGTTCAAGTAGGATTGAAGCTTCATATAATCCAAAGCTCATTTGACATTTTACATCTACCTAAAAGTAATCAATCCTAAGTTTTTCAAAGTTGGCATGTGTCCCAGTAGATGTCAGTGGTACTGGGCTAAATTTGTCTTGTTGGGTATTCAGATATATCAGTGGAATATCAACTGTGTATCAGTGACAGTGAATCATTGAGACACAGTAGTCAATATGAATCAATCCTGACAATATAATGGCATAGCAAGGATGACAGTGAAGCAATTAAAACGCAGGGTGAGGGCATCCTGGGTGGCTCGGTGGTTTAGCGCTGCCTTCGGTCCAGGGTGTAATCCTGGAGACCCAGGATCGAGTCCCATGTTGGGTTCCCTGCATGGAGCCTGCTTCTCCCTCTGCCTGTGTCTGTGCCTTTCTCTGTCTCTAATGAATAAATAAATAAAATCTTAAAAAAAATAAATAAAATGCAGGGTGAGAAGATTCACAGAGGATAAGACTTTGGGCATGATTGCAGAAGTCTCCCTGTATGAAAGGGCCAGAAAATGTCTTGTTGGGGGCCAGGAAAGTGAGAACAAGTGATCCAAATAACAAGCAATCCAAGCAAAGGAACACCTTGTGAATTGTGATGAGCTGGGAGAGAGCACAAAAATTCAAAAACATCCCAAACTGGGCATATAGGGCAGAGAGGATGAGGAAGTAGTGGAGATGAGGCAGGTGGTATACAGGGGCCAGGTGTTGGAGGGCACCGAATGCCAAATTCAAGCCAATAAATATTTCTAAAGCAGCAGTAGCTTGATAAAACTTACAGTCCTGAGATTCATTTTGGCAAACATGTCAGAGGAAGAAGAGATTGGAGAGAGGAGACTAACTAGGGGCTACTCCACAATCACTATTGAGACATTAGAGGAATCTGAATTAAGATGGTGGCAATAGGGAAAGAAAAAAGTCAAGTCCCGTGATTTAAAAGATATTTCAGGGGAATACTTTGTCTTCTCTCAGTTTGAAATTCCCATGTAGATCTCATTTGTCTTCTAAAATATCAATATCCTGTCTAATATTCTGTAAATTATGGAGTTAGTTGAAAAATTGACCACAATGAACACATCCTGTATACAGTGTAAGAGAAAGATATAAAATAAGAAGGAAATTAGTCAAATATATACAGGACACTTCAAGGAGAATATATGATGGTACTATATCTCATTTCTGTGACTGGTATGTGGTTTCAGTATGACTTTTCTCCACCTCCCATCCTGTGATCCCTTTGCTCTCACTCAGCCACTTAGCTTCTTTGGATTTACCTGAAAAGTTTTCCTGATCTTCACTTCTCCGGAAGCAGAAATGTTGAGAGTGGGCCTCAGATACGTAGAAACAGATGAGTGTAATTTTATATTTTATGTGTTAAATTTCTACTTTAATCTTTTTCATTTTATAGATTCCCTCCCCCCCCAGGACTGCCTTTTCTCAGAAATTTAAATTCTCACTAAGTAATATAGGTGGATATCTGGAGACCACAGACATTCCTCATTAGTAACTGTTTGTGAATGACATTCTCAGTGTAAGAAAGGAAAGTACTCTTGATTCAAGGGCAAAATAAGATGATGTTGGAAACAATAAAGCCATTAAATACAACTTTTTAAAAAATTGGACACTGAAGCATATTTGAGAATTATAATCTTGTTCATTATTTAATAACCATGAAAATATCATTGAAGTATTTTGTAAAAAACCTAATGTATATTACAGTTTGTTCAAATAAGAATCCAAATAAAATCCATAATTGCCAATGTCTACTATGTCTCTGAAAACCTGCTTAATCTATAGGTTCGCCTTCAATTTCCTTTTTTCCCCTTGGAATTATCTGTTAAATAAAACAGGGTTCCCAGCTGGATTCCCGCGCAGCTTGAATTTTTTGATGACATCCCCGGAGTGTAGTTTTGCATATTCTATTGACCCTGTATCTTCTTTTAGATATGAAAGCTTGATCAGATTTAAATGTATTTTCTAAAAATAAATAAATAAAATAAAAATAAAATAAATGTATTTTCTGGTAAGATTTTTCAGATTGTGGCATGTACTTCTATCATGCCACAGTGTTCAGTTTCTCTTGTCTAGAGTTTATTGCAGTTATTGTCTAGCTAAGAGTTTCTCAATAGCAGCCAATGTCTATTGAAATCTGGGGCTAGATAGTTTCTTGAGGGGGCTCTTCTGCACATTATAGGATGTTTTTCAACATCCCTGACCTCTACCCACTAACTGGCAGTTGTGCTCTCTCCTTACCTCCTTCCACTTTTAACAATCAGAAGTCTCCAGATATTACCAAATGTCTCCAGGGATGGCAAAATCACCTCTGGTAGAAAACTACTGACCTAGATCCATTAAATTATTGGGAGTTTCAAGGTAGGGATATTATACTGTCAATTTCTCTTTATTATTTGAAATACATTTGTAAATGGAAACTTCTTCCTCACCCTGAGGTATAGTTGGTAGCGGAAAGTCAATATAAATGTTTTATTTTTTCTTTTTACCACTTTTTTTTTTGGACAACAAAAGAGATGTTTAAAAAAATCATAATGGACTCATCAATGTAAACTTATTTGTTTTATTCTTATTTGTTGCACTATGGTCCTTATTGATGTCCAAATTGTCTCATATTACTGAGTAGGAGTCTCTTTTAATTTCCTCTTAGTATTGTAAGAAATCACAAGTTTTGTGGCTTAAAACAACACAAAATTATTATCTCACAGTTCTGGGGCTCAGAAGTCTGAAATGGGCTTCACCAAGCCAAAATCTGGATGTCCACAGATTGTATCCCCTTCTGAAGGGCTAGGGAAGAATTTGACTTCTTGCTTGTCCTAGCCTTCCCTTCCCTTCTCTTCTCTTCTCTTCTCTTCTCTTCTCTTCTCTTCTCTTCTCTTCTCTTCTCTTCTCTTCTCTTCTCTTCTCTTCTCTTCTCTTCTCTTCTCCTCTCCTCTCCTCTCCTCTCCTCTCCTCTCCTCTCCCCTCCCCTCCCCTCCCCTCCCCCCCTCCCCTCCCCTCCCCTCCCCCCCTCCCCTCCCCTCCCCTCCCCTCCCCTCCCCTCCCCTCCTCTTCTCTTCTCTTCTCTTCTCTTCTCTTCTCTTCTCTTCTCTTCTCTTCTCTTCTCTTCTCTTCTTTCTCTCCTTTCAATCTCTCTCTGTCTCTCTCTCTCTTTTAAGATTTATTTATTTGAGAGAGAGAGAGAGGATGAGCCAGAAGAGGGAGAAGCAGACTGGGCTTAATCCTGGGACTCTGAGATCATGACCTAACCTGAAGGCCGAGGCTTAACTGATTGAGCCACCCAGCCACCCTTGTTCCAGCTTTATAAGGGGGCTTCCACTCCTTGGCTTATGCCCCTTTCTTTAACTCTGAAGGTCAGCACAGCACCTTTGGACCTCTCTCTGACTCTGATTTGGCTTCCATCTCTTTCTCCTGACTCTGTACCTTTCTCCTTGTTCCTATATTGACCCTTGTCTGGGATCACACATATTATCCAGGACAGTCTCCTCACTTAAAGATCCTTAATATAAATGCATATGTAGGTTTCTTTTAACATGCAAGGCAGGTTCTGGATATGAATATAAATAACATTCACAGGTTCTAGAGAATAGGACATGGGCATCTTTAGGGCGTCAGTACTCTGGCTACCAAAGAGCCTATTCAGATTAGCCACTTAGTTTTGTTTTTTTTCCCCACATGACCCTAAAATCTTTACTAGCTCCCTTACTTCCTGGTGTGATACAACATGACACTCCCATCTTATACCTTTCTTGCCTTATAATTGAAATTATTTTTCCAAGAAGCACAGATTCCTTTTGATGGGAAATGGAAGGTAAAGAACACAGTCTGAGTACCGTATTCTACTGGAGGTTTAAGGTTGGTTCTGCTCTTGGTAAGGTATATAGTCAGTACTGTTAGCAATTGAGCTGATATTGGTTAAATAAAATCCAATATGTTGAACCCATAGGTAGTCATCATCCTTGTCACCATGAACACTGGTATGCTTGGGAAATGAGGCTGATTGGCTTCAGAAGTATGCCAGTATTCTTGTCCACATGGAAACTGAGAACCTCCTTTCTCACCAGAAATCCTATGGAACATGCATGAATTTACTCCTATTTCTTCCTTAAAGCTTTGTGTCCCAATCCTCTAAATGTTGTCTTTTATATTGAGGTAAGATTATGCATGGCCTTTAAATCAGTGTGTATCCTGGTTTCCAGTTATTCTCCTTCCATGTAAAGTTATAGTGAAATGTACTGTATAAAATTCTCCTCTTTAGGAAGAACACTTTCTCCGTGGTCTTTCAGGACCATACCTTCTCAGTGAAATAGTCATAGGGATTACATAGGAGGGCATATTATGAGTTAAAGATTCAATGGCAGGATGACAAGAACAGACATGGTGGACGTATTAACCAATTGTTTGTGACAGTTTGAGTCTTCAGGATATGCTCAGGCCTAGTCTCACACATACTACTTTATGATTTGTTCCTCAAAGCAGGTTTTGATGGACAACTCCAGGTTCATGGTGACCTGGTTTCCCATGGCCAGGCATTCCCATGGTCTATTAGGGCCCAATAGCAAGTAAGAGTTTTTCTCAAAAGAACAGGTAACCTGATAAAGAGGCATTTTCTTACCTCAAAACCCCATGGACCAGCACTTTGATTCTCCAATCAAATCTTCCCATAGGCTCTATTCATCATTTCAATCTACCATAGATATTTCAAAGACCAGTGAGAACAAAGGTCATAAGTACCAAGTAGGAGATTGTTTATACTGCAGATGAAATATCTAGAGAGTTTCTTTTGGGTTACTCTTGAAGTTGACATTCATGATACCCTAACCTGATTTGCCTTGTAATGGGTAAACCCCAAATGGACAAATATGGAAACACTGAATCTTGAAGAACAACAGGTGCAGATAAAGAGTAGATTGCACTGGTTTATCATGATAGAAGCTTCAAGGCTGGATACCTAGACATTAGGCCTTGATGACATAGTTTATTGATTAGAGAGGTTATTTCCTTATATGGTACAATGTTGTGGATATTGACTTGATGTTCCACTGTATGGGTTACAAGGATAATTGTCTTACAAAGAGTTTCCATATGAAGTATAACCCATTCTCCACCTGCTTCTAAAAATATTCTTTGGGGGGGCCTGGATGGCTCAGTAAGTTAAGCATCTGACCCTTGATTTTGGCTCAGGTCATAATCTCAGGGTCATGAGATTGAATGCTCTGTCCTGGGTATGGAGGCCTGTTTAGGATTCTCTCTCTGTGTTTCCCTCTGCATACCCCCTCCTCCTCCTTCTCGCTGCTCCCACCCTCCGCTCTTGCTCATGCTCTCTCTTTCCCTCTGCCCCCCTACCGCTCTTGCTCATGCTTTCTCAAAAAAAAAAAAAATCTTTTTTAAAAAAATATTTTACTTGAGAGAGTGAGAGAGAGCAAGAGAAAGCATGGGGTAGGGGGTTGGAGAGAGAGAAGCCAGTCCCCTCTCTGAGCAAGGATCTCTGAGCAGGGATCCTGACGTCTGGCTCAATCCTAGGACTCTGGGATGGTGACCTGAGCCGAAGGCAGACACTTAACTGACTGAGCCACCCAGGTGCCCCTAAAAATATTCTTTATACTACTTATTTCCTGGATCAAGAGCAAACCAGCTTTAAAAGTAGGCTAGATCTCAAATCTGGGTCAGGTTCTTTGGTCTGTTCTGTTGAGGCTGAAGACCACGTGCTGCTACTGGGTCCTTTCTGAGAGACACTGAGGGGAGGGAATGATCAAGCTACCCGCTCCTCAGTGCATACTCATTAGCATGATCTCAGACTTCTTACTATCAAGCGTTTTCTTTTATAGGGCTTAAGCATTCTAAATATCCCTTTTAAATTATAGAGTTCTGAAATAAACACATGATCTCAAATGTAGCCTAATCAAGTCGGAGTCCAATGCATGTGGCAGAAA
This sequence comes from Canis aureus, assembly GCF_053574225.1. Lineage (NCBI taxonomy): Eukaryota > Metazoa > Chordata > Mammalia > Carnivora > Canidae > Canis > Canis aureus. The sequence goes on from NC_135625.1 coordinate 62,520,621, forward strand.
CTGGCCTAGTTGCTCATAAAAACATTTCTGCTAACTTCTCAGTGAGGTGAACTAGGGAACCAAGTTCTAACTTCTGAAATGTCGAGGCCAAGAAAGAAAATATGCCACTTCTGGGCCTGGCCTGCTGAAATCTCCCAGCCACTGGCCTCCATTATTCATTGTTTTGCTCTGAAGCCCCCCATATATGGATCCAGCATGGGACTCTGGGAGCTCAGAGGGCAGAGGAAGCCTGGATTCTGAATCACTGCCTGGAGGAGAGATACCCAGAAGAGCCATCCCCACCAGTGTCACCCACATGGGAATTTGTATAAATAAGAAATAAATTTTATTGTGTTAAGCCATGCTTCTTTGGGAACTGTTTGTTTCAGCATTTAACCCATTTTGAATAGTACAATGAAATTATTATTTTAATATCATTTCACAAATATCCTGTATACATTGAATTAGTACCCTGCTACTTATAACTAATGAATGATCTTTGCCTTCAAGCAGCTCATAATCCAATTTATTTCCAGGAATTTAGACTTTCTCATAATTATTACAAATATGTTTAAGATTGCTTTGGCTTTTTAAGTTTTAAATAGATACCAAGTATTGAAATGTGATAATTGAAAGCTTCACATCCTTATATAAACTGATGTTGAACCAACAGTCCAAATTCCTTACTATTTGATTTTTTTTGTGCCTAAGTGCTATGCTAAGATTAATAAATAATAAAAGCTAATTCCTTATTTTAGTTTTTATTGAAGCATAATTTACATATAGTAAATTCATTCTTTTTTGTGTGTGCAGAGTTCTATGAGTTTTAAAAATGTATGCAATCATATAAGCGCCACCACAATCAAGACAGAAATTTTCATCAACAAAACATATTCTTGTGCCCCTTTTTCGTCAAACTATTTTCTGAACACCATTGATGGTCAACCACCAATCAGATTTCTCTATTGCAAAATATATTTCATGTAAATTTATTTATTTATGATAGTCATACAGAGAGAGAGAGAGAGAGAGGCAGAGACATAGGCAGAGGGAGAAGCAGGCTCCATGCACCGGGAGCCTGACGTGGGATTCGATCCTGTGTCTCCAGGATCGCACCCTGGGCCAAAGGCAGGCGCCAAACCGCTGCGCCACGCAGAGATCCGGCAAAATATATTTCATGTAAATGAAATCAGTAGGACACAGCCTTTGAGTCTGACTTCTTTTCCTTAGCATAAAGCATTTGAGATGCATTCATGTTTTTTGTTACAGTAGTCCATTCTTTTTATTTGTGGAGTAATAGTTTAATTGTATGGGTGTACCACATATGTTGGTTTACTTTTTAAAGTGCATCTGGACTGTTTCTAACTTGGGGGAATTATGAACAAAAAGTATTGTAAACATTCAAGTACAGATTTTTGGGTGAACATAAATGATTTCAATTGGGTGAAAAGAAATCCTATGTGGGAGTTCTATGGCTGTTATGATAAGAGCAAGTTTTCTCATAAGAAATTACCAAACTTTTAAAATATGGTAGCACCATTTGCATTTACACAAGCAATAGTGAGAGGTTCAGTTTTTCCATATGTTTGCCAGTGCTGACTAGTGTCAGTTACTATCATTTTTTTAGATTAGTAATTTTGAAAGGTGGGTAGTAACATTTCACTGTGACTTTAATTTGCATTTCTTTGAGGATTAATGATGTTGAATATCCTTTCTTTTGCTTTTTTGGCCATCTGTGTGCTTTTGGTGGGATGTCTGTTCACATCTTTTGCCCAATTTTCACTTTGTTGTTTATTTTCTTACTATTTTTAAAATTTAAATTCCATTAGCCAACATATAGTAAGTATATCATTAGTCTCAGATGTAGTGTTCAATAATTTATCAGTTGCATATAGCACCTAGTGCTCACTGTTACATGCCCTTCTTAATGTCCATCACTCAGTTACCCCATTCCCCCACCTCTGCTCCAGCAACCCTGTTTCTTTCCTATATAGTTAAGAGTCTCTCATGCTTTTTCTCCCTCTCTGATGACTTCCCATTCAGTTTCCCTTCCCTTCCCCATGATCTTCTGTGTTGTTTCCTATATTTCACATATGAGTGAAACCATATGTTGTCTTTCTCTGACTTATTTCGCTCAGCATAATAACCTTCAGTCCCATCCACATCAATGCAAATGGTAAGTATTCATCCTTTCTGATGGCTGAGTAACATTCCATTGTATATATACTACACATCTTTATCCATTCATCTCGATGCACATCTGGGCTCTTTCCATAGTTTGGCTATTGTGGACATTGCTGCTTTGAACATTGGGGTGCAGCTGCCCTTGCAGATCACTACATTTGTATCTTGGGGTACAATATCTAGTAGTGTAATTGCTGGGTCATAGGGTAGCTCTATTTTTAACTTCTTGAGGACCTCCATAATGTTTTCCAGATTGGCTGTACCAGCTTGCATTCCTACCAACAGTGCAGGAAGATTCCCCTTTCTCCTCATCCTCACCAACATTTATTGTTTCCTGTCTTGTTAATTTTCCCCATTCTCACTGGTGTGAGGCGGTATCTCATTGTGGTTTTGATTTGTATTTACCTGATGCTGAGTGATGTTGAGCGTCTTATAATGCGTCTGCTAGCCATCTGCTATGTCTTCTTTGGGAAAATGTCTGTTCATGTCTTCTGCCTGTTACTTAACTGGATTATTCATTAATTATTTCTTGGGTGTTCAGTTTGATAAATTCTTTATAGATTTTGGATACTAACCCTTTATTAGATATGTGATTCCCATTCTGTTGATTGTCTTTCAGTTTTTTTATTTCCTTCTCTGTGCAGAAGATTTTTATCTTGATGAAGTCCCAATATTTTATTTTTGTTTTTGTTTTTCATGCCTCCAGAGATGAATCTAGTAAGAAGTTACTAGGGCTGATGTCAAAGAGGTTACTGCCTGTGTTCTTCCCTAGGGTTTTGATGGTTTCTGTCTCATATTTAGATCTTTCATTCATTTTGAGTTTCTTTTTGTGTATGGTGTAAGAAAGTGGTCCAGGTTCATTCTTCTACCCGTGGCTGTCCAGTTTTCCCACCACCATTTGTCAAAGAGACTATCTTTTTTCCATTGTATATTCTTTCCTTCTTTGTCAAAGATTATTGACCATACAGTTGTGGGTCCATTTCTGGGTTTTCTATTCTGTTCCATTCATCTATGTGTCTGTTTTTGTGCCAGTACCATACTGTCTTGATGACTGCAGGTTTGGCATATAACTTGAAGTCTGGAATTGTGATGCCTCCAGCTTTACTTTGTTTTTTTTAAATTGTTACTTGGGGTCTTTTGTGATGCCATACAACTTTTAGGATTGTTTGCTCTAGCTCTGTGAAAAATACTGTTGGTATTATTTTTAGGGATTGCATTAAATGTGTAGATTACTTTGGGCAGTATAAACATTTTAATGATATTTGTTCTTCCAATCCGTGAACGTGGAATGCCTTTCTACTTCTTTGTGTGTCATTTTCAGTTTCTTTCATCAGTATCCTATGGTTTTCAGAGTACAGGTCTTTCACTTTAGTTAATTCTTAGGTATCTTATTATTTTTGGTGTAATTGTAAATGGGATTGTTTTCTTAATTCCTTTTTCTGCTACTTCATTATTGGTATGTAGAAATGCAACAGATTTCTGTAGATTGATTTCTATCCTGTGACTTTACTGAATTTGCTTATCAGTTCTAGCAGTGCTTTGATGAGATATTTTAATTTTGTGTGTGTTAGTTAGCTCTTGTTTGATATTATCCCATGCTCTCTTCTCTTTGTATCATCATAAGTTTTCTCTTTGCACTTCAGTTTTGCTAATTTCTATCAATTTTATCCTCATTGATTTTTTTCTCAGTTCTGTTGAATTTACCCATAAGCAATCTTCATCTTTGTTATTGTGTTCTTCAGTCTAGTATTTCCATGTGATTCTTCCATATAGTTTTTTTTCCATATAGGAAAAAAACTTCAACTATCTACTGAAACTTCTCATGCATTTATGACACTGTCCATCTTTTCCACAAACCCTTTAATGTTTTAATGAGAGTTATTTTAAAGCTCTATGTGATGGCTCCTATATGCAGGTCATATTTAATTCTGGTTCTGTTAATTGCTTGCTTTAGTAACAGCATATTTTTTTCTTGATTTTACTCTGATCTTTAATTTTGGTTAAACTCAGACATGTGTGTGTAGGATAACAGACTATGAGATAAATAGTATTATGCTTTGCAGTGGACACATCTCTTCTGTTTGCCCCATGAGGTAGTGTGTGGGAGGGTATGGACTCAGTGCAGCTAGGATCTCAATGAGTTTGAGTTTTATGTTGCTATGATTATCTTCAGTGCACCAAAAATTCCATTTTCTCTATGATGACTTACACTTACTGTGGGATATTTGGTGGTTAGAGGGCTTTTCCCAGTGTTGCTGAACCACCATGAGTTTTAGGCTCCTTCTATTAGACTGCATATGGAGAGTGCTAGGAGATGGCTCTTGGACTGATCCAGATTGGTTTCCTGCCCATTGGAAACCCCAGACCTAGAGTTATTTGTTTGTTTTTCCTGTTCTCCCTTCCCTCAGGAATAAACCTTTATCTGTCTCTGAGGATAACAGGGTTTGGTGCCCTTCCCCAGTGGCCTCGGGCTTTTGTTCCATAATGGAGATTATTTGGTAGTTAGAGAGTTCCTTATCTTACTGTGGCAGATGTGGCTGCCTTTACCAAGACCCACGTTATGAAGGAGACTTTCTCAGGCTTTCTATCTCCCTCAAACATTCTTGTGAAGAGTGGTATAAGTATGGGGAGAAAATCCTGAGAATATGTGTGAATGCCTCTTTATTTTCCCCTGGCTCCTAGCCATTGTATACTCATAGTACTCCCACATTCAGCCTTTACCAATCTGATAAATCAATTCTTACAGGTTTGCATGGTGACCTGCATTCCTCCCATAATCTGGCCCAGGTAAGGCAAAGTCCATGTCCCACGTCTTTCTGGATGCAACTATCACTTCCCAAATAAAATGAAATACCTTAGTTTTCTAATGATTTTTAAAATCATTATGGTTTTGTAGATTAGCTGCTCTTTTCTTGTTTAAGATGGAGGTGATGTTCATTTAATCTTTCTACAACCTAACTGGAATCTAGAAGCTAAATTACTCTTTAAAGTCCATTTTAAAGTCCCATTTAAAGTAATATAGGGAAGTAGATGCTAATTTTCAGCTAAGTACTACTATAGTGATGGCAAATAAAGCTCTTTGGGCCAAGGAATTTTAAGCCAACAAATCACTTACCTGGAAGCAGCATATCCAAATTATATGCAGTGCTCGGAGCAAACATTTATGTTCTTGGTTTTTTTTTACATGTTGATAGTATATATTAGTGCGTTCGTCAAGTGCTTCTTGAAGAAGATATTCCTATTCATAGACTGACACTGATGAGATGACATTCTTGGTCTAAAGAGAGCATTTTCTATTTGGGGAACAGCAGGAATTGTAGGATGGGTGGGGGCTTACAGAGGAGACAAACAGGGAAAACTGAGATTGTGGTTGACTTTGAATTTCTTTTCTCACAGTTAGTTGAGATACAGCATTAAAGTCATTAAGATCAAAGATTTGTGAAATAAGTAATGGTAGAATAAAGTGTTGTAATGAAAAATTAACGTGACTGTGGTTTACAGAATGAATTGTTCCAGGAATTCTCAAATGTGTTGTATCAGAAATACCTGAAAGGCTTATTAAATTACCGTTTTCTGGACCCTCCGGAACATATCTGATTCAATAAGTTTAAGTAGAATGAAGGTTATTATGCATTGAAATGAACTGAATTACTTGGCACTTTGATACAAATGCTAAGATAATATCAGTCAGCAGTTTTAGTAATGGAGAGAAAAGATCCATGTGACAATGTTTTCTTAAGAGTTATATCAATAACTTGGTAAGTGATGGAAGTTGAATGAAAAGAAAAGCCTCCCAGGTCTGGTGCAGAAGTGACTGGGATTGCTGTGGGGTCCTTACCAAAGTGTGGAATTTGGGAGTTTCTCTTTGTTATCTGCAGATGAGTGGAGAAAAACAGCAGTGATATGAACATCTGGCTATTGTGACTACACTCAACAGCCATGGAATTTTTCTAACTTTCCTCAGAGAATGTACCCAACCAAATCTGTCAATCTTAGGGGAGTTCAAAAATTCAGGTGAGGAATGAGAAGCATCTCTACTTTCCCTTTCTATTGCTCCAAATGTCACAGAAATGTTGTCAAAGTCAGTGGGCGCTGTAGTTTCAGACATTATAATAACATAGCAAAATGAAAGTGGGACAAACAGGATGATATTCACATTGTTGAGAATAGAAGATGTAGAAGACAGTTACTGGACATTAGGGAAAAGATGAGGTGACATGTGGATGATAAGGGGATACATACGTGGTTGGCTGAGCAGATAAGCAGATGGCTGAGAGAATATGGAGATGGTTATAGACTGTGTAAATGAGTGGATATATAAATGATGGGTGTATGATTGAGAGATGAATGGACAAACGATTTACTTAGAAGGTTCGTGATGCCTGGAGAATATCTCAGAAATGTAATGTAACTGCATTCTGTGAATTTTGCATTTAATTTATTCAGAAAAATTTAAGATTTGGGAAGGTATAGAAAGTTAACACACTGTCCTTCTGGGTTGAGAATTCCAATGAACTTTTTTTTCCCTTTCCTTTTTGCACCTGTGTAAAGCTTAAGATTTTCTACATCCCCCTTTTGGGATCTTATTTGAAGTCTTAAATCTATTATGCAATGTTAGTATTCTTAAAACTTGAATAGCACCATGAAAGATATACTCAGGTGTGCATCCATCTTTGTAAAATTTGCAGCAGGTCTAATGGGTCTTTGCACATATGTGAGGAGAATGAGGTGCAATGCTCCTGTGTTCAAGAGAGATGAGAGTATCCTGGAGCTTGAGGGGACAACTGTTTTCTGCTGTTGCTATTTTTCCCACCAGGCTTGGTTGAAGACCTAGTCGTTGCTCAGTAGAGTAGGGGCACGAGTGCTAAATGGGGATTTGGGCTATAGGAGAATATTCTAAAACCTCAGAAAACTAGTATCCCTGGTTTTTTTGAATGACCGTAGGCTTCAGGGGACTGTTGTAATTTTGAAGACAGTGGAGAACAGACTTCAGAGGGAGAAGCAGGGCAGCATGGAGACCCTGCCCTTGAGGCCTGGGAGTGGTGACAGTGATGGATACTATAATGCATAAAGCTCCTGAGGAAGTCTGTCAGCCTCCCATTGCTGCTTCAGACACTGCTGCACCTCTTTAGGTTTGCATAGGAGCCAATTCTGGGGCACCTATAAACTTTCTAGTAGCTATTTCCCTCACATCTAAACGAGCCCCAGATAGTTCTCAACCAAGAATCTGAGGGGTCTAAGATTCTTCATCTCTCTGGTCCATGACTTTGTTGGAGGGAAGCATTCTTTAGACACCTAACTCTGGGAAATGAACAAGGGGTAGTGGAAGGGGAAGTGGGCAGGGGGATGGGGTGACTGGGTGATGGGCACTGAGGGGGGCACTTGGCAGGATGAGCACTGGGTGTTAAGCTATATGTTGGCAAGTTGAACGCCAATAAAAATTTTTTTTTTAAAAGAAACCGACATAAACTAAGGCTGAAGTATACATGTCTGTCAGGCTCTGGTCAGTGTTTGAGAGCTCAAATGGGTGCACCAACAGAGGGTGGGTGTACACAGCAGTGTCTAGAGGGGCAGAAATAGAACTGATCAGACTTGTTAACTGACTTGTTATGGAGTTTGGATCAGGAATGTGACCTACAGATGTTGCAGTCTTCTCACCCTAAATAATATGGCAAATGTCACAAAGCGATTCTGTCTTTCTGAAGTTAGAGCTCAGGTATATTTCTGTTCTAAGCATTCTTAATTTCAAAACTTATGTACGGATAGAAAGAGAAAAAGTTCAATGGCAGGGAATGGGAAAAAGCACCTGACTTATTAAAAAGTGGAGTTCCTATGAATGAATTCTGCATCTTTGGGGAGGAAAACACTTAGGAAACAAGCTCAGATCTATGAAATGATTAGTTAGGTTTTCTTGATTAGTATTCTTGAACATGTAGAAGGAGGATATTTCCAGACAAGATAAATTTTCAATTGCTTTACAATATCTTTTCTCACTTATTTCTCTAGGAGTATAGATACATATACACAAAGTACTTGGATTTTGAAAGATTTTTCTTTCAATGGTAGATATTTGAAATGTAAAGTGATTAAGTAGATTACCCAAATTCATATACACTTAAGAATATGAGCTGGGGCAAGAAATAAAGTCTCCTGACTCTCATTTCAGTGTTGGTTCTCTAGAATGGGCTGGAAGAATTGTAATGTGGAGACATTGTTTATTGAGGGAATTATACCGTGCTAGTCTTCCCTACAAAGGACAAGACATATAAAGAAGCTGCGCATTTACAAAATGAAATTATGATAAAGTATCTAACAAATGGTAAATTTCAGGATTGCACATGTTGGAGAAACTGGGCCCTCAATAACTGGATTCAGTATATGTGAAGGGTCATGTAACAAAATCCAGATGTGACATAGATAACAAGAATCCAAGAAGAAAAATTAATTGCCCTCTCAGGATTAAAAATTATCTTTGAAATATCACCTTCCCAAGTGGCTCTGGGATATTCTGTTTCCAAATATTAGTATGATGCAAATATGCCTGCCTGAAATTCAGTGTATGCAAAAAATAAAGCCATAGTTTAGAGGACTTTTTCTTTAAATAAAAGCATCATTTCTATTGATGACTCAATTGTGTAAAAGTTGGTCTAGTTTATTTTTACCAGCATGAAAGAAAGCCTATCTGTAGGTTGTGGGATTTACGTTCATATGCTCTGCTTCTGAATTTGAGACTTGCAATCTGTCTTTGCTAAGACTGTAGAGGACTCCAATGAGAAGCCCAAATGTGATTATGACTCAATGGTGTATTACAAAAGATGATGTACAAACTTTCAGGGGAGAAAAAAGCTTTTGGCATTTTTCTCTTAGCCATAAAGTATCAACTCTATAATGAATGGGGGAAAATATGAATAAGGGGATCACCCGTAAGCCTTAACTGGGTTTCAAGCTGGATTTTTGAGGCTGATCCAAGGTTTTGTCCATCAATGAACTCCTTGAATTGGCATAAATAGTGGATAGGGTTATTATTTTGAAACATAATCCTGGAATTTGAGATATTGAAGAATCCTTCTATAGTCTTCTGAGTCTTTTCAAATCAATACTTCTCTCTTTTTGATGTGGGGGAAAAGGAGAAAATAATTTACAAAGCAATAGTCAATAGAAAGTATTATTTGATGAATTTAATTTAAATATATTTAAATGGATAACACATTCACTGGTGTATGATGTTAAATGTGGCATTGAGTGTTGAATAGATAAATATACCCATGTGTCAAGTCCTGGATATACTTCTAAAGGAAAATTGAGTATTTTGGAGTATTTGTCCATAAAGAAGTAATGGAAACTAAATGTAACTAAAAATTGATTAATAAATGCAGATAGCAGCATCTGAAGACATCTCTAGAGAATCACAAGTGATGATCCTGTCTGTGTGTACCAACATATGAAAAGTTCTGTCATACTTGGTTTATTTGTGTATGGTATGGGTCAGGTGATTTATCTTGTTCCTGATGAGAAATTCCTCATAATTCCTCAAGGTTGTATCAATATTGTTAGAGCAGGAATATGGGGAGGATGTGGTAAAGGCTAAAAGGTTAATTTATGTTGAGAATTGCTACTTGGGGCAATATCCTTTCTCTCAGACATACTGCAGAGCTATAGGGAGTCGGAATGAAAGGGGATCCCATCTGGGAGGTCCATGGGTCAGAATTTAAGTAAATTATGATAGTTGGGTAATGCGTCATTTTTAAGACTCCAAAATGCCAGATGCTTACAACAAATACTATTAAAAATCACTGCCTGAGAACTTAACATAAGAAAGATATTTAACTTGACTTAAAATCTTGACTTTGCTGATATTCTTCTTAAGATGGGAGAGGAAAGGGCAATTTTAGAGTATGGAGCACTTTACTGGAGTGCTGACCTTGGGATAGGGAGTTAGAGATAGCATGAAAGTATTTGTTCATAGATGAAGGGTTAAAAGGCAGACTCAGATGGAGGGAGGCATCAGCTAAGGCTAAATTTTATCTGCCCCATGGACATAAAGGCCAGTCCGGGTTTTAACATAAGCAAGCACCATTGTCTGAATTTTTCCCTCTTCAACTTCTTCAGGTGACATACTTTCAGTTGATGGTGTTATCAGGTTGTAGGAGATTTAAAAATAGGAAAAATAATTGTGGTTCAATTTATGGAGATAGAATACGTTGAAAAATAATGTTTAACCTGTTTACCATTTCAACTTTTATAATACAGAAAATGTAACAGTCTCCATAAGATCAATGAATGAATTTGTTTTACTTAAAATAAGATCATAATGATTGACTAAAATTTAACTTTTAAGTTAGGTGTATTGTGTCATGTAAAAAAAGGTTCTTTTGAGAAATCTCAGTACCTTTTGTTTTTTGTTTATATATATATATATATATATTTTATTGGAGTTCAATTTGCCAACATATAGCATAACACCCAGTGCTCATCCCAAGTGCCCCCCTCAGTGCCCGTCACCCAATCACCCCAACCCCCCACCCACCTCCCTTTCCACTACCCCTTGTTCATTTCCCAGAGTTAGGTATCTCCCATGTTTTGTCACCCTCACTGATATTTTCACTCATTTTCTCTCATTTCCCCTTTATTCCCTTTCACTATTTTTTATATTCCCCAAATGAATGAGACCATATAATGTTTGTCCTTCTTCAATTGACTTATTTCACTCAGCATAATACCCTCCAGTTCCATCCATGTCGAAGCAAATGGTGAGTACTTGTAGTTTCTAATGGCTGAGGAATATTCCATTGTATACATAGACCACATCTTCTTTATCCATTCATCTGTGCCTTTTGTTTTTATTTCTTTGTCATAGAGATAAGAACATTTCTATCCTGATATCTGTAGTAACTAATAATTACTGGATACGATGAGAAGATAAATAGAACTACTTTTAGCTGAAGTCCAATGATGATAATATTTTATTTATTAATTTATTTTTAAATATTTATTTATTTATTTTGAGGAGAGAGAGAGGGAGGGAGGGAGGAAGAAAGAGAGAAAGAGAGTGAAGGGAGGGGCAGAGGGAGAGAAACTCAAGCAGACGCTCTGCTTAGCACACAGTTCCGTATCAGGCTGGATCCCATCACCCTGAGATCATGACCTGAGCCCAAATCAAGAGTTGGATGCTTAACTGACTGAGCCACTCAGATGCCCCCACCAATGATAATATTTTAAATGAAAAAAAATTTGTCTTCATAGTTCAGACCTAACTTTTCCTGCAACTTCAGTGTCATTCATGAAACTTAGAATTTTCTACTCTTACATGACTTATTTTCATGGGTCAGTGTAAACTGGTATACTAGTTTACAAGATTAGGTACTGCCTACAAAACTTCCATTTAATATCATTTCATTTTGTAAAATATTATTTCATTTTAAATCATGTCTCTAAAAGGACAGTGATCAACATAACACTAATGGATTTCAGGCATTAATGACAGTGCTTTAAGGAAATAACTTTTCATGGACTATTTCAATGACATCTATCATATTATATCACATATTGTGTGTGTTTTTTTTTTAGTTATGGCCCAAGTAACTACCCTATATCCACCATAATTCATAAAATAAAAGCATGAGGAATTCCTTCCTTCATGGTCCTCTTGTCCAAGGAGAAATCACGGGGGTATATTATTGTTTAATATGATGTTCTGAGTAGACAGCATGGATTATTAATTTTGGGGTAGATAAATAAATCTCAAAACATATATAGAAAGGTGTGGCTTGAGATTTGTTGAGTATGAGCATAATATGACCCAAAGAATGGAAAGTGGGATTTATTATCTGTTTTATTAAAGTAAAAATCATATTTAAGGTATACAACATGAAAATTTTATATACATATACACGGTGAAATGATTACTATTGTAAGGGTAATTAACATATTTTCTCACATAGTTGACTTTTTTGTATGTGTGATGAGCACCTAAAATCAATTCTCTTAGCAAATTTCCAATGGAATGAGCACTGTTATGTGCAACTGATGAATTATTGAAAACTACATCTGAAACTAATGATATACTACATGTTGGCTAATAGAATTTAAATTGAAAAAAAGTATTGCTACTTATGGTCATCATGATGTACATTAGATCTTAAGATTTATTCATTCTAAATAATTGCAACTTTGTACCCTGTTACCAACATCTTCCCATTTCCTCTTCCTCTGGTAACTACCTTTCTACTCTCTTTTTCTACGTATTTAACATTTTAGATTCCACATATAAGTCGGATCATGTGGGTTTTTTCTTTCTGTATTTGGCCCATTTTACCTTAGTGTAATGTCCTCTATGTTCATTCTTGTTGTTGCAAATGGCAGGACCTTTTATTTGAGGCTGAAAAATATTCCGTGTATGTACATGTATCATATTTTCTTTATCCACTCAACAGATACTTAATTTGTTTCCAGATCTTGGCTGTGGTGAATAATGCTGCAATGAACATGGGAGTGCAGATATCTCTTCAAGGTATTGAGTTCATTTTCTTTGGGTATCTACCAGAAGTGGGATTGCTCGATCACATGGTAGTTCTATTTTCAAAAATTTTTTTTAGGAAATGCCATATTATTTTCCATATTGGCTGCAACAATTTACATTCCCACAAGCATGTATAAGGGTTACCTTTTCTCCATGTTCTGGCAACATGTGTTTTGTTTTGTTTTGTTTTTTATAATAGTCATCTGAACATGTAAGGTGGTATCTCATTATGGTTTTCTTCTTTTTAAGATTTATTTATTTATTCATGAGACACACACACACACAGAGAGAGAGAGAGAGAGAGAGAGAGGCAGAGACACAGGCAGAGGGAGAAGCAGGCTCCATGCAGGGAGCCTGACGTGGGACTTGATCCCGGGTCTCCAGGATCAGGCCCTGGACTTAAGGCGGTGCTAAACCACTGAGCCACCAGGGCTGCCCTCATTATGGTTTTCATTTATCTTTCTCTGATTGGTGTTGCTGAGATACCTTTTCCTATACCTGTTACTCATCTGTATGTCTTCTTGAAAAAAATGTGTGTTCAGGGCTTTGCCAATTTTTAAAATCTGGTCATTTGTTATTTTTGCTATTGAGTTGTATGCATTCTTTATATAGCATGGATATTAATTAACCATTTATCAGATATCTAGTTTGCAAATATTTTCTCCCAATCCTTATATTGCCCTTTCATTTTGTTGATTGTTTCCTTTGCTGTGAAAAAGCTTTTAGTTGATGCAATCCCGCTTGTTTATTCTTGCTTTTGTTGCTTGAGCTTTTGGTGTCAATTTATATATAAAAAAAAAAAATCACGCCTACACCAATGTCAAGGATAATTTCCCCATGATTTCTTCTAGGAGTTTTCAAGTCTTAGAGTTTAGTCTTTAATTTTGGGTTTATTTTTCTGTATGTGTAAGATAAGTGGACGTGGGGGACTCTTGAGTGCTGAGCCCTGTTGGATCAGAGAGCTAGGGAATCAGTCCCTCAGGTGATAGCCATAAAATTTGGGGTGCTGGATATGCAGTCCAATTACTTTATTCTCAGAGAGAAGCTGGGAGTGATGGGTTACAAGGAATTGTGCTAGTAGTGAGGATTGTGCCTCTACTGTGTCTCAGCATCTTTAACCTGTTTCAATGTGGTCATTTTCTCAATCATCCTATGTGTAGGAGTCATTCCACTATGTTTCAGATTTCTCTTAGAGGGATTTGGTCTGTATATAGGTGTTTATTTGGTGTATCCATGAAAGGAGAGAAAGTCAGGAGCCTCCTGTTCTGCTATCTTGGTGAACTCCGTTCCTAGATTTTATTGTATATTAAAAGAGTATTAGGTCCCTGACAAAAAGGTAAAGTAGCCAAAGTTGTAACAAATACTGAGAAGAAAATGCAAACAAATTTGGGAGGAGGGAGGAGGGAAAGCTCAATAGAACTAATTCTTAACTGTGCTCATTGATCAACACTGGTTTTGAGGCAAGTAAATGTTTTCTCAGACTAATCATGATTAAAGAAAAGTGAAGGGTGGTAGTACAAGTGTCATGATACAGCAGGAAAGAAGTAACTGTTGAACAGATTAGGTTTTGAGAAGGAAATTAAAGAAATTTATGAAAATATACATGTCTGAATCATGAATGAGAAAGGCATTTCTGGAATGACTTGTTCTATTTTGTTTAAGAGGTAAGAGTGTTGAAACATAAAGAGTGTTCATTTTTCTGCTCAGTGATCCTAGCCTGACACTTTTATGGGTTCTGGGATTGGCAGGCAGCTCTGTTTCTGCCCCTAGTACCTCTTGCTGCCTTTAGCTGCTATTTTCCCTTATTTTGTACACTGCAAGAAAAGGAAAGTTAGTGAATAGACAGTGATTCAATTTTTAAAAATTTTAATTATTCCTGTTTATTGTTCAAAATTGATATAATAACAAATTAGTTCTATGGAAAAAGCACTTCCTGAATAGAGAAACAGGAACAATGGAGTTTCTTCCTGTTTCCTAGCATGCATCTACATGAATCATACTTTCTTCTCTGCCTTGGACAATGAAGAATGGTCCTTAAACATTTGTGTTTCCTACCTCTTTTGTATCAAGTCTTCTTTGCTTTCTTTTAAGCCCATATACAAAGGATAGATTATTAATAGTAGTAAATTGAGAAGAATAAAAAGAACAAGATATCATTACAATATCTTTCCCTTTGTGATCTCACTGAAGGCTGAGAGATCAAAGCCAAAGAGGATCAAAGGCAATCAAAAAACCAAAAAGTCTTCAAAGCCTCCCATCCATTCCTAAGCTCTTAGCCCTGGGAAAGATTGCCTCCAATTTTATTTACGTTTGAATTTGGAGAGGTGATGCATGAAAAAAATCATGTTTTTTACCTTATTGACCTCAAGGCAGAAGTCATGTTACTACTAATACTTCTACTACTATAATACTACTACCAGTAAAGGTTCACAAAGTACTATCCCATTAAATTACCTACATTTGAGCTTAAATGTACTTGTGAGTTGTACAATATTCCTCTGTTTCATATATAAAAGCTTGTCACCTAGCTCAGATCACATAGCTGCAAATAAGTAATAAATAAAACCATTTTGAAATTTAGCTTCTCTGATTCCAGATCTTTCCACAAGGACCTGACTCTTCCCAATATTTCCTTTAGTGATAAATACACCCTTTTCACTATGATGGGTCTAGTTGACATATGTAAGATAGCTTTTTAAAACTTTCCAACCAAGTTTTTTCATTTTTTATCATTTTACCTACAATTATCACTTACAAAACTCTTCTTGCCCTGGAATCTGAGTAAGTTGGTAAAGATGTGAGCTCCTAGAATTGTACTGCATTATCTCCAGGCTTTACCTGGGTTTCCCCTGAGACCATCTCATGTCCTTATGAAGGTGCTGCCCTGACTCTGATGCAGAGTCACGTTGACTGATAAATTGTCTGAAATATCTGGTGAAGCCTAGCTAATTGTATACAGTATGTACTCATTAAAATGGTTCTTTGACTCAACAGCTTCTGTTATCTCCAACTGTTTGCAGATTAATGGTTCTCACATTTTTTTAATGGGAACAAATAACCAGACATGTCTGAGAGAATTTATTCTCCTTGGCCTGTCCAGTGACTGGGACACACAGGTGTCCCTCTTTGTCCTGCTCTTAGTCATGTACTTGGTGACAGTGCTGGGAAACTTCCTCATCGTTCTTCTCATCAGACTGGACAGCCGACTCCACACTCCCATGTATTTCTTTCTCACCAACCTCTCCTTCGTTGACGTCTCTTATGCCACAAGCATCGTTCCTCAGATGTTGGCACATCTTCTTGCAGCCCATAAAGCAATGCCATTTGTGAGCTGTGCCGCCCAGTTATTCTTCTCCCTGGGCTTGGGTGGGATTGAGTTTGTTCTACTGGCAGTGATGGCCTATGACCGCTATGTGGCTGTGTGTGACCCCCTGCGATACTCGGTCATCATGCACGGAGGGCTCTGTACTAGGTTGGCCATCACCTCCTGGGTCAGTGGCTCTATGAACTCTCTCATCCATACTGCCATCACATTTCAGCTGCCCATGTGCACAAACAAGTACATTGATCACATATCATGTGAAATTTTGGCTGTGGTCAGACTGGCTTGTGTGGATACTTCCTCCAACGAGATTGCAATCACGGTTTCGAGCATTGTTCTGCTGATGACACCTTTCTGCCTGGTTCTCCTGTCCTACATCCAGATCATCTCCACCATCCTAAAGATCCAGTCCACAGAGGGAAGAAAGAAAGCCTTCCACACCTGTGCCTCTCACCTCACAGTGGTTGTCCTGTGCTATGGTATGGCGATTTTCACTTACATCCAGCCCCGCTCCAGCCCCTCTGTCCTTCAGGAGAAGTTGATCTCTCTCTTCTATGCTGTTTTGACACCCATGCTGAACCCCATGATTTATAGTGTAAGGAATAAGGAGGTGAAGGGAGCCTGGCAGAAACTATTAGGGCAGTTATCTGGAATAACGTCAAAACTGGCAACTTGATGAATCCTGAGCATCACTTAGAGAAAAGAACTTTCCCTGCGCTTTATCCCAGTTAACTCCGATATGGCAGGCATCACCTGCATTGCCCTGGCAACCAGGAAGGAGATGACGACACATGTACTGGTAGGAGGCTGGAGGTTCAGTTGGGGTGTGGGATGTGGGTGTATTTTTAAGTCACAGCAGCATGTTCAGTGGAGTTGAGCACTGCTGTAATAGAACTTCTCACCCTTGGCAAGCCATAATAGACTCTTAATCACAGGAAACAAACTAAGAGTTACTGGAAGGGAGGACAGTAGGAGGACAAAGTAACTAAGTGTTGGACATTAAGGAGGGAACGAGATGTAATGAGCACTGGGTGTTATATAACTGATGAATCACTCAACTCTACCTCTGAAACTAATACACTATATGTTAATTAAATTTAATTAAAATAAAATAAATTAAATTCTGAATTTAAATAAAAATAATAATTCTAAAAAATAAAGAGGAAAAAAAAAGTAAAAGAACTCACCCTTACTCAATCTTCATTCATATGGCCTAAGAGTAATTAAAGACAATAATTTACTCTTTTGATTTGTCACATTGTTGTAATTATGGACCTATTCATGAATCTTATCTTGGAACACAGTTTTTTATTCATCCACATTTTGTAAAAGGTTATCATGTTCCCAGTGGGAACAAAATCATTTTCAATTTGAGGACTCACTTAAAATGTGTGGTATATGTAACTATATTCAGTAATTGTGTGAGTCACTGTTCTAAGAATGAAGATATTTATTTGTGCTACATTCACTACATGTGGTTATAAAGACTATCCTGAGTAATGGAAATAATTGGGTGGAGAAACAGCAACTAAAATTCTTGTTTTACCCTGATGAGAATATAACCAAGGGTTGTTTGTACACAATAACTTTATTGGCTAAGGAAAATCTGAGATCCAGTCACTGCTAATTTATTGTATATACATGGACATGCATTCAAAGGCAAAAATTCTCTAATTCTGAAAATCAGCAAGCTTTTTCTCTGAACCTTTACAACTAAAGTAAGCAAATGAACAATGAGATAAATGTGTAAAATGTCAAAGACATAGTTAATATAAGAAAAGCACTTTCTTTAGGCAATCAATGAAAGGTAATGCAGTTTTGATGTGGATTTTGGATTATCAAGATAGGTCAGTCTGCTGTGCAGATGTTACTTGCAAGTCTCCACATTAAGAGCCTTCTTGTATCCCCCTACCCCAACACACACAAACACACACACACACACACACACACACACACACACACACGGGGCCCTACTCAACCTTTGTAAATTTAGTAATGGAGTATCATCTGTGAGTGTACCTCACCTCTGACAGTAACCTAAGAAAGTAAAAGGGGAAGAAGTGATTAAACAAGGGATATGTAGGAGATGGAGAATAAAGAATATAATTGTGAATCTCACTTTCTTCAAGAAAATGAAGAAAGTCTCCTTCCATCCCTTTGTCTCTCCATTGAATCTGTTCTTTCTTGTTTCACTGATTTGTATTTGGGAATTAGTGATTAGGAGTTGATGGGCTTCCACTGGCACCTCTTTTCTCTGTGAAACAAGAGGAGGTACCCATTGCCAAGAGTGCAGAGGAGGAAAGACGGGATAAGATCTGTGGGAATGGAGAAGGTTAAAAGCTCATATTGGGTCTAGGATAATGTGCCCCATTAGCTGTGGATACCTCTGTCTGGAATTTCATGCAATATCAATTACAAGGCCATAGTGGTCAAGTTTTCCCTCTGATATGACTCATTTTATTCTTAGCCTTCTCCAAATAAAGTCACAGATGATCATTTTATGGCATCAACTTTGTTAAAGACATTACTGTAGGCATTGTGGGGTACCAGAGTTGTGTTTAGATATGGCCGTGGCCTCCAAAAATCGACAGTGTTCCAAGGCAGGGGTTCGGAAACTTTCTATAATTGGCCAGATTGCAAATCTTTTAGGCTTTTCAGGTCACCCAGCTACTCAACTCTGTCATTGTAGCACTAAAACAGCCATAGACAACACATACAAGAATGAGTGGGGCTAGTACAAATACATCTTAATTTATGAACACTGAAATTTGGACTTTATAAGCTATGAAAATATTATTCTTCTTTTGATTTTTTCAACCATTTAAAAATGTAAAACACCTTTTTCTTGTGGCCATACAAAAATGGGCAGCAGGCCAAATTTGGCCTCGGGGCTGTAGTTTTCTACAGCAACATAGAAGAAATGGTTTAAAATGTAAAATTATAACACAAGATACACACAGAAAGAGCTCTGGAAATTCAAAGAAAGAGGGGATTTTTTTTTCCCTAGATGTGGAATGAGGGTCATACAGGTGAAGGCTTCTAAGAGAAGATGAAATAGTTCTCATTTCAGTTTCCATTTCATAAAGCATCTCATTTTTCATAGTCATTTAGATTCAATTACCCAAGATCTAAGGACTCCATACTAATGGATGAATGGAGGAGGTGCCTCATGCATTGAGCACCAGCTTAGATTTCTGTTGAATACTAATTGGATGATTTGCATTACTTCTTAGTCCTTGAAGAATTTAACAACAGTGGCAGGTCTGTAGGGAGTACTTTCTCTTATATCCAAGCTGAAGCTTTCATTCTACTGTCCCTCATTCTGATAAATGGGACCATCAAGTGTAACCCCCATTCCTTTAAAATCCATAATTTTAATATCTAAACCTGACCCTATTAAATATAGGTGCATACTACCAAGTCCATACGGTTTGGTTGTCCTTTCTGCTCCATCATTAGGCAAGGCTGCTCTCTGATCTTCAATATCATTTTCCTTCATCTTATAGAACATTTTTAAAATCACTTGTATGCACCTTACTCCCCAACTCTGTTGAGCCTTCTATATCTTCCTCATCAAAGTGCAACAGCACATTAAGCAATAAATACAATCCTGGACAAGTTACAAAACTTAAAAGTCAGTTTAATTCTCTGAAACATAAGCCTCTAGTGAGTAGTCAGTCTGAGAGGATGGAATGAAATTATTATACTTAGAGCGCTTAGTAAAATATCCGACACATGAAAAACACTTGATAACTGTTAGCTATTATTGTTGTTGTTTTTTTTTCTAGTAAAGCATCTTTCTCATTTCCCCCCAACTCCTGTCCTCCCTGACCCTCTAAAAATGTTTTAGGACTATTAGCTAAACCACCCAGAACAACATAAGAAGTCTGACACAAAAGTAGGTACCAGAAAAGTGTTATAAAACAGACTTCTGATTTTTTGGCACCAAAGAACAAATTTTGTTTTGTGCGTTCTTAATGGGGGGGAATTTTATCCCCAAGGGGGTGAAAATTGGTCCTTGCTGTGGGAATAAACATAATTATTGTAATGGTTTATGGTCCTTTGAAGGGCCATGGTACAAAAACAGATATATATTGTATCTGTGGTGTTAAAATTTCATGGGAAGTGAGTGGTTAAGAAAAAGATACCTAACAACTTTTC
Source organism: Canis aureus (assembly GCF_053574225.1). Taxonomy (NCBI): domain Eukaryota; kingdom Metazoa; phylum Chordata; class Mammalia; order Carnivora; family Canidae; genus Canis; species Canis aureus. Next base: position 62,540,786 of record NC_135625.1, read on the forward strand.
TTCCTTAGGTGGAAAATATTGAATAAATAATTGAGAAATGTTGCTCTATCTGTAGAGAACTATTTCTTCTTTGGGCATAAATATTCACAAGCACAAAGGACAGGAGACAAATAGTCTAGGTTAATTAACTATGGGCTTCAAGTCTGCCTATTTCAGTTTCCATTCCTGGACTTGGCCTACTCTATCTACACAAATCCTTCTGCCCAACTGGTTCCTACACCTACTTTGGCTTTTATAACCTCATGGGTATGGACAGCAGGATGTTGCTGAGTGAGTCCATCCTTGGGACTTGAGTCACTGGAGAATCTGTTATGTTCCTGGCCATGCACCTGATGGCAGTGCTGAGATACTTCATCAAGCCCTTCTGAAATATATATATATATATTTTTTTTGGTGCCAAAAAAATCAGAATTCTGTTTTATAACACTTTTCTGGTACCTACTTTTGTATATGTGTATATATATATATATATATATATATATATATATATGAATGAACTGTTATATATATGAATGAATTAATATATATATATAATGAATGAATAAAAATATTTTATATATATATTTTTTTCTTTTAACTAAATGGCTATGTTTTTTAGGGTTCTATTATACGATAGCACTGTTTCACACATGCTTATTCACTTTTTTGGGATCCTAAATATCTAAGTTTTATAGGGGATGTTAGAATTCCCATCTACATCCTATATCCTATAAAATATAGGATTTAAGTCAGATTCATAAAAATCTGAAGGAACAGAGCAATATTACCTAGCATTTGTGCTACACTTACAAATTATAAATTTTATTTTTTATTGTTTTTAATGATTTTATTCATGAGAGACACAGAGAAAGAGACAGAGATATAGGCAGAAACAGTCTCCCTGCAGGGAGCCTGATGCAGAACTCAATCCCAAGACCCTGGGATCACAACCTGAGCCAAAGGCACTCAACAACTGAGCCACCCAAGTGCCCCCCAAATTATACATTTTAGAGGCCTACTAAGTCTCCCAGGTTTCTGTTGGCACCTCTTCTCAAAAGTATCTATGTGGCACAGAGGAAGAGGTTGGGATTCATGTATATATACCTCCTGTGAGTTCAGACAGATAGAAATTTACACTGAGAGGCTGGATTCAGTGCAGATGTGACTTGTCTGATTCCAAAAGCATCATAAATTTCAACATGGACACCCCTCTTGGGATGTTAGCCGTGTGTGGATCAATGTTTAACTGAAAATGTGAACTGAAGATATAATGATATCTGAAGATATAATGTTAACTGAAGATATAAATCCCCAGAGTTATAATGTTATTGTCATAGTAGGATGGTTACACTTCCTAGAAATAAAATCCAAAACAAACTGATATATGCAAAATTAAGGACTAAGTAAATTAAATACTGCAACTGTGGAATATAGTAATGAACTGGTATCTGAATAGCGAATCTAGAATCCAAAGTGTTTTTGAAGTATGTCTATCTTTTTGTTTTTTCCTGTTTCTCAGGTTTGGTTCTTTCTGTTGGCCTTATTCTATCCTATGTCCTATGGTTCTATTCTATGGTTCTTAGATTTCCTCCATGAGGTGGAAAATGTAACCTTGGAGGCTCCAGATATACATTATGATGTGGGAAATAAAATCCTACCTTGTTGACCGGCTCGAATAGAAAAGTCTCAGAGATGGGTTTGAATTAGCTTAGCTTGGATTACGTGGCCCTTCCTCAGCTAAGCTCTGTGTCAGATTTGAGGCATTTTGACCAGGCATGAACATATTTTGTTGACTTGAATCATTTCAATTCATGATAACTTGTTTCATCTCATCATATATTCCATTTTGATAAGTGCTTCATGCACACTTGAAAAAAAGTATTTTCTGTTATTGTTGATTAGAGAATTCTATGAATGTCAGTTATGTTGAGTTTGATAATGTTCAGATTTTTCTCTTACCTTACTAATTCCTTACTATTCCCTTCCTTACGTTTGTTCTCTCACTTATTAAGAGATAAGTATTGAAATCTCTAACTATAATTGTGGATTTGTCTATTTCTTCTTGCATTTCTATCAGTTTTTGCTTTATGTGTTTTGAAGTTCTGCTGTTAAGCACTTAAATATTTATACTTGTTCTGTATTCTCTATTAATCGAACCCTTTATCATTATGAAATACCTTTCCTTATCCCTGATAATATTCTTTGTTCTGAAATCTACTTTGACTGATATCAACATCGAAATTCCAGTTTTCTTTTAATTAGTATTAAAATGGTATTTCTTTCCCATATTTTAGAGATTACTCTACTTCATTTCTTGCTTTCCAATGAAAATTGTCCTTTGTATATTTTGTCCTGATCTGTAGTTGTACTGTACTCAGAACCCCCAGGTGTGAAGGTAAATCCATTTCCAGTTTCTCTGTTTTGGCTGGAAATAGAAGTCTTATCTTAGGTTTTTAAAGCCTTCTAAAACTAAATTTGTGTTTGGATTCTGGAGTCATCTTTTTAATTGTGACAAATATTATGAGAAAATGTATCTGCGAACTCAAAATAGTTTTAAGATTCTTTCACTTTTCTCCGTTGGGACTCAGGTTATCTGCTGCTAGAAGCTGTGTGCTGAACCATTGTCCCACACTACTTCTAAAATATTTTATTATTTCTAGTGGTGAGAAGATAGAGGTTCTCTCACAGGAGAAACTACTTTCCAGGGCTTTCTAAATCAACCACTTTCCAGAGACTTTTTTTTTTTTTTTTTTTTACCTTATCTGAAAGGTGAGGAAACTGGACTAGATGGGAACCACTTCCATAAAGCTACATTACTCTATGAATCTGTGACTCCTATTTTCTGCGGAAGATGAATATTTCAGACTAGGTTCTCAAAAGAGCTTACCATTATTTTTTGAAAAACAAATTCTATTTAAAAAAAAAAAATCAGAAGCCAGGGTGCCTCGGTGGCTCAGTCCGCCTTCAGCTCCAGTCATGATCTTGGGGTCCTGGGATCAAGCCCACATCAGGCTTCTTGCTCAGTGGGGCGTTGGCTTCTCTCTGCTCCTCCCCGCTGCTCATTCTCTCTCTCTCTCTCTTTCTCTCTCTCTCTCTCACTCAAATAAACAAATAAAATCTTTTTTAAAAAAATCAGAAGCCATAACTATAATAAAGAGAATTTAAAAACACCAAAACTTTCACTTGATTTTATTGTGACACATCAGAGAATTTTATGTAATAGTGGGTAAAGATACGGTGTTATTATTTGGGAATTTTTAAGTTAGGCATTTTAAATATAAAGCTTCTATTGTTATTAACAATCATTGACCCAAAATAAAATATTATTTTTAAAATAGTGTATTCTACAAAACCTATGATTCAAGAAAGACTGGTGATTCTAGAGCTGGCTAGATCTAAATCCCTAAATCCCTTCATGTTTTGGGGCAAGGTATTCCATCTCTCTAACCTCCTGTATAGACAATTTTTAAGAGAAAAATCAGTACATATAGATGTCAGTATCGACATTACTTTTGCTATTGTTAATTTGGGCAATATTGCTTTATGTCAGAGTTTTAATTTTTGAAGTATTTTTGTAACTATCATCTTATTCTATTGTTTTATTAATTCATTGTAAGGACTGCAATTATAGAGTACCACAAACTGGATGGCTTAACAGAAATATATTTTTCTGCAATTCTGGATTCTAGAAGTCTGAGATCAAGGTGTTGGCAGAGTTGATTTCTTGAGGCGTCTGTCCTTTCTGTAGGTGGGTGTCTTTTTCCTGTCTTTTCCCTGGTCTTCCCTCCTTGCATGTCTGTTTCTTAATCTTTTCTTATAAGGACATCAGTCATATTGAATTAGGGCTCACCTTAATGATCTTATTTTAACTTAATTACCTCTTTAAATACCTTGCTTCCAAATATAGTCACATTCTGAGGTTTTGGAAATTAAGATTTCAACATGTGAATTTGGAAGGGACCCATTTCAGCCCATAACATTCTTATATTCAACAAAGATTATTGCCATGATTATTATAGCCCTCTTTCTTTTTAGTTTATCCACTCAGGAGGGGGATCTGGCATTATTATTCCTACTCAAAATATGAGGAAACCAATATCAGAAGAGAATTTGGAAAGACTACAAAGAATTTAATTTGATTGATATTTTATTTTCTGTAAAATTACTGAGACTTATTATAAGATAAAAAAGGTCTCAAAGATAAGAAAGATCTTATAGGTAAAAAGTCTTTAAATTTTCATTACAGGCAATTTTACCGAGATGCAATTCTGCTAAGGGCTATTGTAAGGACTAAGCATTATGTATTATTTAGGCATTTTATAAGTACTAGATAAGAACTCTCTACTGCACTTACTAAATGCTAAGTATTATTGCTAGAGGTCAAGTGAAAGTCAAATTTGTGATAATCTGTGAACACTTAGAGATCCATAATATGACACTTAACAGAAAGGAGACAGTGTGACTGAACAAGTCTCTTGCACTTCCTGATTTTTCTTTTCTTTTGAAGGAAGGGGCACGATTGAATGGCACATGCATATAGAAATTCAGAAGAGTCAGTTCCTGCAATCAATTTCATAGATTGTCATAAACTTATGTGTTATAGACATGGAATAAAATGTAGACATGATGTGACCCAACTTTCTACTGTTGGTAGAAGATTGATAGCAGGGCTTATAGTTTGGTAAGACAACACAGTCTTTGTTCCAACTAGAAAAAGGCATCCCTTCAAGATAAAAAGTCCCATGGCAGGGCACGTCCATTGCCAAGCAAAATAGGGGGGGGGTTTGATAATATTTTCTTACTACCTCATTGCTCCATGTTTTGTCTAATGCACAACTACATATTTTGGTTCCAGAGTGCAGAACAATTGAAGTGATTCTGTTTCATGGAAATTTGATGGGACACACCCAGATAGCTTATCTTTGAGGAAATATCTTTAACATAGATTTTATTTCTCTAAGGCTTTAGGTTTTTTTTTTCAGGATATTTTATATTCCATCAGCTTTTGGTAAGTTATATTTTAACAGGAACTTGTCCTTTGATATAAGTTTTCAAATTTATTGACATAAATATATTAATAGTTTTGTTTATTGTTCTTTGAATATCTGCTGAATTTCTACTTCTAACCTTTTTTTTTCCTTTTTTTTTAAGATGTTATTTATTCATTAAAGACACAGAGAGAGGCAGAGACAAAGACAGAGGGAAAAACAGGGCTCCTCTCAGAGAGTCCAACAGGGGACTTGATCCCTGGACCAGGATCACGCCCTGAGCCGAAGGCAGACGCTCAACTGCTGAGCTACCCAGGTGTCCCAACTTTTTTTTCATTATTATTTTACTTGTCCTTTTCATTTTCCTTTCTTAAAATCATGTTTATTGATATAAAATTTTACATTCAGCAAAATTCGTTAAAGTGTATACTTATGTAATTTTTGACAAATGTTTAAAACCATCAGAAACAGGATGATAGAATATTTACAAAAGTTTCCTTTCTCTAAGGGTGCCTGGGTGGCTCAGCAGTTGAGCATCTGCCTTCAGCTCAGGTCATGATCCTGGGGTCGTGGGATCAAGTCCCACATCGGGCTCCCCTCTGGGAGCCTGCTTCTCCTTCTGCCTGTGTCTCTGCCCCACTCTCTGTGTCTCTCATGAATAAATAAATAAATAATCTTAATAAAACAAAAGTTTCCTTTCTCTAGCTTGTGGTCAATGTTCTCTTTTCACCCCAGCTCCAGGAAATTACTAATCTCATTTCTGTGCCTATAATTTTGCCTTTTCCAGTATGTTAAAAGGAAAGTAATCATAATGATATAGCCTTTTATGCTTTGCTTGTCTCCTTTCACTTGTAATAATACATCAGAACTCGTGTACACGGCTGCATATAGTAGTTCATTTCTTTTTTTTAAAAGATGTTTGTTTGTTTGTTTGTTTATTTTGAGAGTGTGCAAGTGCACATGAGTGGGGGAAGGCAGAGGAAGAGAGCAAATTTCAAGTAGACTCCCAGCTGAGTGCAGAGTCTGGCTCAATATCATGACCATGAGATCATGACCTGAGCCAAAATCAAGAGTTGGACACTCAACTGACTGAGCCACCCAGGTGCTCCTCATTTCTTTTTGCTGCCAAGTAGTGTCCCATGATGCACATGTACCACAATCTGTTTATCTATCAGCAGTTGATAGATATTTGAGTTATTTCTTTTCTTTTGGCTGGAGCATTTAGTCCATTTACATTCAAAGTAATTATTGAGAGATATGTATTTGTTGCCATTTTATTACTTGTTTGTGTTTTTTTTTTCCTGGAGATTTTCTCTGATCCTTTCTTGTATTTCTTTCATGTTTTGCCTATTTTCTTGAGTGATTATTTGAATTTCTTCCTCTCTATATGTTTGTCATTGCTATTAGGTTTGGATATATGGTTGCCATTAGGTTTGTATACAACCTCTTCTGAGAATATCTGCCTATAATAAGTGCGTGGTCATTTAAGTTTGAACCCATTCTTTTCTTCTCTTGCTACATTTTGCTTACGTATGTGTCATTATATTTTATATCCTATTTTTTGGTGATTTTTGATTTTTTAAAGAAATATTCATTTTTACTGTTTTTGTGTTTCCTACTTTTATACTATTAATTTTGGTATTTCCTTTCCACTCAGAGTCCCCTTTAACATTTCTTTTTTTTCTTTTCCTTTTCTTTCTTTCTTTCTTTCTTTCTTTCTTTCTTTCTTTCTTTCTTTCTTCTTTTTTTTTTTTAAAAGAGAAATAAAGCATGAGCAAGAGGTCAGGGGCAAGACAGAGGGAGACAGAGAATTTTAAGCAGTCTCCACACTCAGTGCAAAGCTTGATGCAGGGCTCTATCTCACAACTCTGAGATCATGACCTAAACTGAAATCAAGAGTTGGATGCTTAACTAACTGAGCCACCCAAGTGCCCCTCCCCTTTAATATTTCTTGCAGAACTCCCTTGGTTTTTGTTTGTCTGGAAACTCTTAATCTCTTTTTCTATTCTGAATGATAGACTTGTTGGATACAGTATTCTTGGCTGCAGATTTTTCTCATTCAGCACTTTGAATATATCATGCCACTCCCTGCTGGCTTGCCAAGTTTCTGTTGAAAAATCTCCAGCTATCGCTATGGATTTTTCCCTTGTAAGTTAATGACTCCTTTGATCTTAGTGCTTTTAAGACTTTTTCTTTATCACCATATTTTGCAAATGTAACTTTGTCTTAGTGTAGGCCTGCTTTTGTTGATTTCTATGGGAGTTCTCTGTGCCTCCTGGATATCTGTTTTTCCCCCACATTAGGGAATTTTTCTCTAATTATCTCTTCAAAATTTCTACCTTCTTTCCTCTTTCTCTCCTTCTGAGACTCCTATAGAATAAATGTTTTTACCTTCGATGGAGTCATTGAGTTCCCTGTCTATTCTTGTTTGCATAATTCTTCTCTCTCTTTCATTCAGCTTCATTGCTTTCCATTATGTTGTCTTCTAGGTCATTGATTCATTCCTCTGCTTCTTCCAGCCTGCTGTTCATTTCATCAAGCATATTTCTATTCTTGTTTATTGTACTTGTCATCTGATTGATTTCATAACTTTATCTCTGTGGTAGATCACTGATGTCTTCCATCCTTTTCACAAATCCAGTGAGTATTCTTATGATAATTACTTTAAAATCTCCAACAGCCATGTTACTTATATCCGTTTCACTTAGATTTCCATCTGTGGCCATATCTTGTTCTTTCATTTGGGATAAATTCCTGTCTTCTCATTTTGTCTAAGTCTCTGCTTGTATCTTTATGTCAGAAAAGCCAGTTATTTCTCCTGTTCCTGGAAGTAGTGGCTTTATGAAGAAGAGGTAATGTACAGTCCAGGGCCTGATGCTCCAGGGAGTGTCTTCTGTGTGTGCAGCACGTGCTTTGCTGGTGTGTTTGGTTGCTCTGTCCTTCAGTCCCACTGTCTGCAGAGGCTCTCCTTGCCTGCTGTGGGCAGTTTTGTCCCTGGCTTGAATGTGGTAAGTTTTAACTAGGTGTGCTGTCGTCTGCTTGTGAAATGAAGCCTGTCACTATTTCTACTGTAACTGAGGCCTTGAAAAACTCTCTGGTTGAGAGGTGTTGGGGGGGCAGGGGTTTGTGCTGGTCTTCTGAGGGAGGGGCCCACCACACTGGGACTGAGGCAAGCATGACTGGGAAGGGTGGTTCCACGAGACTGCAGGGGGTAGGGCTTAGTGTAAGCAAGTTAGGCAGCCAGTGTTGGGACTGCATTACTTCTGGTACGTGGCTCTGAATTTATGATGAGGGGTGGGAGAGGGATATGGCACCAGTCAGCAGCTTTGTTCTCTGAGAGATCTCTCTGGGAATGCTGTCTCTCAGGGGCATGCTTCTAGAAGAGCAAATTATCTCCCCACTGTGTGCCCCAGGTACTCTTCAGATCACTGCTTCCACGCTGTCTGTCTCCATGTTGTTTGCCTGCCTTGTCTCCCAGTGCAGCACAGTGCCCTTAGGGCTCTATCCTAACCCAGTCTGCTGACCTTTACAGCTCCAGGCTTTAAGCCCCACTGACTGCAAGAACTCATGAGGTTTAGCCCCTCTTGTTTTCTAAGCCAAGAGCTATGGAGAAGTGTTCTCCTTGTGCAATCCCCTGTGTGTTTCTCTCTCTTCTCTCTCTCTCTCTCTCTGTCCTTTCCCTGAGTCCATGGCTCCTTCCCCTCTGCAGCAGCTGTGATCTGTTTCTCTTCTAAACCCTGTCTCTGCACTTCCTACCTTCTTCGATGTGGCCCCTCCTCTCCCTTTAGTTGTGGAGTTTGTTCTGCCAATATTTAGGTCAATTTCTGGGATATTTAGGGTGATTTGATAGTTATCTAATTGTATTCATGGGATGAGACAGGCCTAAGTTCCTCCTACTCTGCTGCCATCTTCCTCAAGAGCCTCCTTTTTATTTTTTTAAGATTTTATTTATTTATTGAGAGGCACAGAGAGGCAGAGACATAGGCAGAGGGAGAAGCAGATTCCCTGTGGGGAGCTGGATGCAGGACTCATCCCAGGACCTTGGGATCAAGACCTGAGCTAAAGGTAGATGTGCAACCGCTGAGCCACCCAGGTGCCCTCTCTCAGGAGACTTCTATTTATTTTTTTATATAGCTGGATACATTTTGCTAATATTTTTTAAGTATTTTTATGTCCTTGATCACGAGTGATTTTGATCTATAGTTTTCTTTTTAAAAATTTGTGATGTTTTTGCCCTGTTTTGGTATTAGTACAATGCTTAAATAATGAATTGGAGAAAGTTCTGCTTCAATTTTCTAGAATATTTCTTCCTTAAAATTTTAGTACAGTTCACCAGTGATGCCACTGCATCCTATTCCTATTGTTTTATTTGTGGGGAGGTTTTTAATTGTTTTTATTCTTTTGATGTGTTTAAGATCAGTAGTGATGTTACCACTGTCATTTTTTATATTGATAATTTGTATCTTCTCTCTTTCTTGATCAGTCTGGATAGAAGTTTATCAATTTTATTGATATTTTCAAAAATTCAGCTTTTGTTTTCTTTGGTTTTCTCATTATTTTTATTTTCTATTGACTTATAGTTATTTTTATTATTGTCTTTCTTGGGTTTATGTCCTTAACTTTGCTTGAAATGCTTTTGTCTACCGACTGTAAATACTTCTATCATTTGCCTGATGAATGTATCTTTATCTTTCATTTTTTGAATAATTTTTTCTTCATTTTTAAAATTTATTTTCAGTGGCATAGAATTCTTCTTTGGCATTTTTTTCTTTCAGTTCTTCTGTTAATCTTTTTTTTCTCTGTATGTAATGCATATTTTTTTCTACAACTACTTTAAAATTTTTCTTTTTCTTTTTGCTTTTTAGATGTAGTACTTTAGTATTTTTTTTAATAATTGGGGTTTGTGGAGCCACTTGAATAAGTAGGTTCATTCTTTCCATTATATTTGGAAATTTTGGGTTAATATTTTTAAAATATTGATTATATCTTTTCCTATACCTCATCTTCCCCTTTTCCTTTTGAGACTCTGATTTCATATTTTTTTATTTATCATAGCTTATTTAAACATTATTCAATTTTTTCAATCTTGTTTTTTTCTCTCTTTCATTTTGGATGAGTTGTATTGCTATGTCTACAAGTCCTCCAAACTCCTTTTCTGCATTGTCTAGTCAGTTACTCGTTGCATCCAGTCATTTTTCATTTTAGATATTATATGCTTCATCACCTTATAGTTTGAATTGGGTGTTTTTATGTCCTTAGAATCTTTCCTCATTGTGCTTGGATTTTCCTCTGTCATCTTGAACATGTGAAGTGTATTTGTAATGCTATTGCAATGTGCTTATATCCTAATTCTATCACCTATGTCATTTCTGTATATGTTTCCATTGACTGACTTTTCATTATGGTTTGTTTGGGTTCTGTCTCTTTGTCCTATGGTCTGGAAACTCTCCTGTCTCTTTGCATGACTGGAATTATTTTTATGAATTACAAACACTGTGAGTTTCATGTTTTGGGGGCATGGGATAGTTTTGCTTTCCTTTAAATATTTCTGCACTTTGTCCTGGGAAGTGGTTCAGTTGCTGAGAATTTGTTTAATCTTTTGAGGCTTTTTAAAAGATTTGTCAGGTTGGATCCAGAACAGGCTGAAGTGTAGGATCAATTTGTACTATTGACCAAGATTATACCTATCTGAAGACTCTACTCAATATCTTGTGTGCTTCCCTTTGGCTGGTGAGAACTTTTCTGGGCCTTTTGTCACCTCTAGAGATGATTCTGTGTACTTCTTTCTGGTGGTTCTATCCTTGGCCTTTGTAGGTTCTCACATTCACACAAAGATCAATAATCAGCAAAAGATTTAAGGACACTGATTTTCAGATAACACAAGTTCTCTCTTTGCAACTTTCTCCTCTTTCATCCTCTTTTCCAAACTATGAACTGTCTTTTCAATTTAGGATGACCACAAACTCTATTTTGATTCTCTCTCCTTATCCTATGGCCTGGAAACTCTCTAGGCAGTGAGCAGAGGTACTTGTAGCTCACCTCACTTGTTTCCCTCCTCTTAGGCATCCCCATCTTGCACAGCCTTTTGTCCAATGTATGAAAGCCATTGCTTCATTTATTTTGTTCAGTTTTCTAGTTCAAGATAAGAGAAAAAAATACCATCCCTGCTATTCCATTATCACTGGAAACTAAATTCACAGTGACCTTTGATATTGATTTATTTAACCTAAAAACTATGCCTAATTATTTTATTAATTGTAATAATTTATCTATGGATTTTTTGGAATCTTTACATAGAAAATTATATAATCTGCAAATAAAATAACAGTACTGTTACTTCTTTTCAATCTCCATAGTATTATATTTTCCCCCATCTCCTTGCACTGGTTAGGACCACCCGTATAATGCTAAATAGAGATGAGTATAAGTAGCATTATTATTCTCTGTCTGAACATACAAGGATTACTTTCAAAACAATCACAATAAGTATTTTTATTCCTTATACATTTTATCATATTAGCAAATCCTCTATTTTTTAAAATCATGAGTTGATGTTACATTTGAAATTACTTTCTGTATCTATTAATATGATCATATTATTTTTTCTTCTCTTATTTATTAATGAAGTCAATAACATCAACTCTTTTCAATATGAACCAACCTTTCCTTCTTGAATAAAACTGACTTTGTTATGATGGGTTCGTTTTATAGATTGACAGATGTACCTTACTATTTTTTTTTTTTTGAGAATTTTCTATCTGGTTTCCTGAATCTGCTTGAAGTATAATTTTCCTTTATTTTGCTTTCTCATTCAACGTTTGGTATGATGGCCATCCTAAACTCATACAGTGAGTTAACACATGATCCCTTATTTTTCTTTTCTCTGGAAAGTCTTGTGCAAATTAGAAAGTATATGTCTTTTAATGTTGATAGAATTTACAATAAAGCCATAAAATACATTGCTGAAATCAAATCCTTTTAAATAGTCCAGCATTCCTCTTGAAAAAGAAAGTAAGTTCAATTTAATATATATATATTTTTTTTTCTTAGCACATGTATTTATTTCTCATTCTGAAATTTAGAAATTTTCCTATTTTCAGTGTAAGTGATCCTATTTGTAGGGTGTCCTGAAATTCTGAGAAATGGCCCTCATATAATAGCTATGGTTCTTTTAGTATCCTAATAATTTTCTGTCCTATACCAGAAATCTCAGAGGAGCTATGTGGTATCTTATTCTCTTCACATATATTTTGGGATAATTTTGAATGGTATTTAATTTCTTTTATAGTCTTAAGATTTATCTTCTTGGGATGCCTGAATGGCTCAGTGGTTAAGCATCTGCCTTCAGCTCAGGCCATAATCCTGGAGTCCCGGGATTGAGTCCCATATCAGGCTCCCTGCATGGAGCCTGCTTCTCCCTCTGCCTATGTCTCTGCCTTTCTTTGTCTCTGTGTCTCTCATGAATAAATAAATAAAATCTTTTTAAAAAAGGATTTATCTTCTTAAAGGAGGAAATATTTTCTTCTACCTATTACCTATTAAATGATACTTTCATCCTCCTTCTTTCTTGCTTTCCTTAAACCAAATGATATTAGAAATATCTTATAGCAAACAAAACTCACTGCCAAGATGAATAAGAGAGAGAGAAATGGAAGGAGTGAATAATGTCAGGAAAGAAAAGGAGACATAATAGATTCTGTATACACTAAAAATATATAGAAAATATAAAAAACATAGGCTAGTATATTTTATCTTATTTTATTTATTTATTTGTATATTTTTAAAACATTTTATTTATTTACTTAGAGAGAGAGCAAGTGAGAGAGTATGAGCCAGGGAGAGGGGCAAAAGGAGAGGGAGAAGCAGACTCCTTGCTGAACAAGAAGCCCATGTGGGGCTTGATCCCAGGATTCTAGGACCATGATCTGAGCTGAAGACAGACACTTAACCAACTGAGCCACCCAGGCACCCCTATTTTATTTTTTAAAAAGATTTTATTTAGTTATTTGGGAGAAAGAGGGAGAGAGTGCGTGCATGTGCGTGAGTAGGGGGAGGGGCAGAGAGAAAGAGAATCTCAAGCAGACTCTCTACTGAGCATGGACTCCACTCCATCTCCCCACCATGAGCTCAGAACCTGAGCCAAAATCAAAGAGCTGGACACTTAACTAACTGAAACACCCAGGTGCCCCTAATTTGTTTTATTTTATTTTATCTTTTTACTTCAAGTTTTTATTTAAATTCTAATTAGTTAACACATCTGCATGGGCTAGTAAATTTTAGAAATAAATATCTAGATGAAACAGACAAATTCCTAGGAAAAATAAACTTACCAAAATAGACACATGAAGAAAAATAATAGTCCTATATACTAAAAACTTTAAATTCATATTTAAGAATTTTCTACCAAGAGTACTTGGGTCACATGGTTTCATCAGTGAATTCTATCAAATATATAATGAAGAAATTGCACCAGTCATCCATAAAAGTCATTCCATGTATACATATTTAATATATAAAAGCCAATTATATTTTTATGTAATTCAGAAGATTATAATTAAGGTAGCCTTTTAAAGCTTCACACCTGGCTACAAATGTAATAAGAGATATACAACACTGCTACATAGAAAAAAAATGGACAGGTATTAAGTAAATGGAAGAAAAATATCTTTTTATGGATTGAAATACTCAAGAGCATAGAAAAGTCACTTCTCATTTACTTTTTAAAAACATTTTAAAAATATTTTAATTTTAAGTAATCACAACACCCAACATGGGGCTTAAACTCATAACCCTGAGATCAAGAGCCACATGCCCTACTGACTGAACCAGCCAGGTGCCCCTCCCTAAATTTATTTTTAGGTTAAATTCCAATTAAAATTTCAGCAAATTTTATTTCCTGAAAATTTTCAAGATAATTTTCAAATCAGATTGAAAATTCAAATAGCCTGGGACAGCCAAAAGAAAAGAAAAAGAAAAACATGTAGAATCAAGTTAGAGTATTTATACTATGATAAAAACAAGCTTTATTATAAAGCTACAGGAATTAAAGCAGTGTAGTATTTTTATAACAATAGACAAGTAGACTAGTGGGTCAGGAAAAAGAGTCTAGAAATCAATCTACATGTATAAATCAAAAATTGATTTATGGCAACAAAGGAGAATAGTGAGGAAAGAATGATCTCTCAGTAAAATTGGATATCCACATAGAAAAACATAAATTTGGGCTCCTATTGCATGTAATAAACAGATATAAATTCCAGATATATTGTTGTTTTAAATGTGAAAAGTAAAGCATTAAAGCTCCCAAAGATTACATTGAGGATTAATTTTATGATTTGGGATAGACAATGATTTCTCACTCAAGACAAAAGAAAAGCAATAACTATATGAAAAACAATAAATACAACTATATTAAAATTAAGAGCATCTCTTCATCAGAGAACCATTATGAGAATGAAAAAACCACAATGTGGAAGAAAATATTTGGGATCCATATAAATAAAAGACTCATATTAAAAATACACAAAGAGGGTGCCTCTTTGTGCCTCAGTTGGTTAACTGTCTGCCTTCAGCTTGGGTCATGATCCCAGGGTCCTGAGATAAAGCCCCACATCCCTGCTGAGCCGGGAGTCTGCTTCTCCCTCTCCCTCTACCCCTCCCCCTGTTCATCCTCCCTCTCTCTCCCTCTCTCGAATAAATAAATAAAAAATATACACAAAGATCTAAAATCAATAAGAAAGAAGATAACCCAATAGAAAAAGTAAGCAAGACACTGAACACACACCTCAGAAAATGGAATCTTCAATGGCCACTCAATATTTAAAGATATACTCAACCTTGTTAGTCATCAGGGGAAAGTAGAATATGATCACAATGAGATACTACTATAATACCCATCAGAATGGCTACAATGATGACAACTGACAATCTGAGGATAAAGCTTAGAGCAAAAGAAGTCCTCGTACAAATGTAGTTGGTGGGAATGTAATTGGTACAACTGTTTTGACAAACACAATATTAGCTGAAGCCAGACCTGCACATGATCTGTGATGCAGCTATTCTACTTTATAGGTAACAGAAATGTCCTCTTCTAGAACAAAAGGTTGAGTGTGACAGTGTGTGTGTGAGACAGACAGGAAGGGATGAGGCAAGGTGAGGCGAGGATGTTCATAGTAGTATTGTTTTCAATAGCCACAAACTAGAAACAGCCCAAATGTCCATCCATAGAATGAATATGTAATTTGAGATGCTTTAAACTGGCTCATAAATTTCTGTCATAGTTGTAGAATATGAGGGCAGATATATAGATCAAAAAATAGTTAAATAATTTGATAGTGCCCAATTAAAAGCCCTCCAGTAGTGAGACAAAAATGGGGAAAAAAATCTAACCAAATAGCTGTATCAGTTGTGAAGCGATTATCTGACCATAGCTCCTATACAACTTCAGAATCATGTTACAGGAGATGTTTCTTGAAGGGTCCCTAGGTGGTCCCTGAATAACTGAGCACTTTGGGTCAAATGGTCTCAATCTCAAGTACATGGCCAGAAAGTCATGAGCAAGTTGTAATTTCTCAAATGGAAGCTTCTGCAAAGACAAGAGAATGTCTCCAAGGGAAACAGGGGCTTTGGATTGTCTTCTCATGGGTCAGGAAAAACTAAATTCTGATTTGTAAATTCTTTTAAAAAATAAGTGAGAGTTTCAGGTGAGGAAATCACCATTCACAGAAGAAGTAACAGAAACCTAACAAGCACAACATAATTGGCCTGTAGAGATTGTCTCTCTGAGGGAAAAGAAAGTTGCTTCTTCCAAATCCCAGATCTTGCCCATCTCTGCTCTTCCTGGGGCAATGATGACCTCCTGTCCCAGAGGTAAGGCAATCATGCTCCACCGGGTTCTTAGGACCAGCAGTCAGGAAATCAGGATTCCTTTCACACACACATCTTCTTCCTTGGCTCATGTGGTGATTGGATTGAATCTGAGATAAATATCCCACTTTGGCAATTGGTTTAAAAAAAATACATATATATATATATATTTTATTAAGTTTTTTGGAAAATGTATTAGGGTTTTAATTTAAATTCCAGTATAGTTAACATGTTGTATCTATAGATATAGATAGCATAAAGAATACATATTTTGGGTAGCCAAACTGGGGAGAAAGTTCCTTCAGATATCTCTGAGAAATGCAGCACCTAGCACAGAGCTTTGGCTGCATCCATAGGAATCGCTGGGCTTAGCCACTGTAGGTCATGTCCTGTCCACCACTCTGCACCCCTCAACACCTGCCTACTCCTGGAAATCTACACCAGCAGACAGGTTTGTGCTGACCAGCATTCTTAAATGATGATGGTCAGAAGGTGATTTCATCTAAATAGCTGGCTTCAAACTTTCTGTTGCTCCAAGCAGTGTAGGTATGCATAAGAATTGGGGATAGGATGGAGAGAGCAATGTAGCCAATTAATAGCTTTTGGGAAATATCACACTTTCCAGGTGCTTTTTGTTTTGTTTTGTTTTGTTTTTTTGCACCACCTGGAAGAGGTGCTATTTGAGAAGAAGACTTATGATGTGTAACTTTAGGGAGCTTGAACCACAATTCCAGTGCAGGCTTGCTGTTATATCAGTAACAATACCTCCACCTTACTTTGGAATATGCTTTAAACTTTTATTTATACAACACATTTTCAAAAATATTTTAAACTTTTATCTGTTTTATTTTTAACCTCCTTTTTCGGTTAAAATCATTCCTTTTACTATTGATTTTTTTTTAAGTACTATTGATTTTATGTCCTTTTCCATTCTCATTTCTATTTCCCTCCAGTGAATTAGGATAAACTTGAATGTATGATCCCTTTAGACAGATGGGGAAACTTGGTAATGAGAATTGAACTGGGAAATGTGTGTTTATTGGCATAGCAGTTCATTCATTCCCAGAGAGAGGCACTTTAAATACCATGAAGATGATACAGAAACATGATATGCTAACCATGGGTGCTTTTTATCTTTTTATTTTTTAAGATTTTATTTTATTTTTTTATTTTTTATTTTTTTGAGAGCGTGCACGAGCAAGAGGGGAGAGGGAGAAGCAGAGTTCCTACTGAGCAGGGAGCCAACCCGACATGGGGCTCCATCCCAGGACCCTGGGATCATGACCCGAGCAAAAGGCAAACTCTTAACCGACTAAGCCACCCAGGTGCCCCTGAGTGTTTCTTTTTGTAATCCACACCTGCCTGGACCTTTAAGGGAAATTAATGACCTAAAATCAGGTATTACTGCATTTTAAAATCAAGCCCTTAAGTAATTATTAGTTGTTGAGAAGTGAAAGATTCACAACTCTTCAAGATCATCATCAAATTTTTAAACAAATTCTCCTTATTTAGTCCCTGAGAATACATTAATAATCAGCTACCCCCAGCACTGTTTTTTTTTTTTTTTCTCATAGCTCTTTTCTGGTCAAATTCCTTTATGCAACTTGTTTCGTGTAGTCTAGCATCATTAGAAACTACCTTGTTCACCTTCCCAGGACTAGCTCATGAAATGCTATATCTGTAGATGGTCAAGTTCCATTGATGGTCCCAGACGCAAATTTTTCCCCTTTAAGGTCATTTGCCCCTCTCCTTTGTCCCTGGGTACTTTGGCCCTGATATGTTTGTATCTCAACTTTTCCTTTTCCATTAGGGATAAAGAGGTAGGTTTCCTTTTTCTTTGATAAAAATGTTACCAAGTGACTTGCTAAACTTGTGAGACTCTAGACTAAATTCTAAAGAATTACGGAACACTTTGTACTTCTATTGCTCTCCCTTGTAGCTTAAATTATCTCTTAGAGTGAGTATAGTTTATCAAGTTTGATTTATTCATTGATAAAGGAAGGATTATCATATGCAAATCCCCACAGACCCTTCTCTACTGTCTAATCCAAGCATCTCAGGCCCCGTATGATCTCTGGTTAGTTACCCTATTGTCACGAATACCCTCAATCAACACAAGTAGGATTTTCATCACATATTCAATGACATTATCTTTTTTTTTTTAAGATTTTATTTGTTTATTCATGAGACACACACAGAGAGAGGCAGAGACATAGGCAGAGGGAGAAGCAGGCTCCCTTCAGGGAGCCTGATCCAGGACTCGATCCCAGGACCCAGGATCACGACCTGAGCCAAAGGCAGATGCTCAACCAGTGAGCCACCCAGGTGCCCCTTAATGGCACTATCTGATCATAGACAACAAGCAAATAATATCTCCTTGGGACAGCTGTGCATGAGTTTCATTTTCTCCTTCCAAAATAAGAGTAAGTAGAGGGACAGTGGATGTGGGAAATTGAGAGCAGACTTTATTTAGTCTGTGAGTTTTTTTGGAAATCACTTGTGATTTGAATAAGGTACAAATAAGATTACTAAGAATTCTAAAGAGACTTTCTGAATACTAGAACCTTGGAGCTTCCTGAAATAGTAATACATGAGCATGATTAGAAAGTTTGGAAATGTCATTGAGCAGACTAGAGTATCACCTTCTGGTCGTGTAAGTTATGGTAGCACAAGGATGGAATGTGACAATTTCCTCAGAGGGAAAAATGGTCAAATATTTCAGATGGAGATAAAAGTGGGGGAAGATCAAAGGAAAAGATAATCAACAGTCTTTTCACTGAGTTAATTCCAGTTAATGATGTTCAATCACACTCTAGTCTCCAAGCCTAGACTTGGAGGACTACCCAGGACACATAGAATCAGCAGAATGTACAGCTAGTTATCCTTCTGGTCTAGTTAATAGGCTAATATATGTGGAAAGTATTTGAGTGGCTACCATGCGTTAGGGAAGCTAGTTAATGCATCTTTGACTTTGATTTGTTTTATCACAGACATACCCTGCCTACCCGTGGTATGCTGCTCTTCCAAAGGAGGAGGGAAATAACATCGCACATTCTTTCCTCTTACCCTCTCACACAGATACAAGACAAGCAGTGAAGATTCTTCAGAACAGAGGCTGATTGCCCAAGGTCTTCATTCTTTACTTCCCCAACCCTGAAATGTCATTGACAATTGTTGCTACTGAAAAAAAAAATTATATTTGCTACCTTCTAACTTATAACCTAAAATTTCTGATTTTAAAAGGGTGGAAAATGAGTATTTCATTTTCATAGAGACTCCACAATTAAAGTAGTAAATTAAAGAAAAAAAACAACAACGACAGTTAATACCTGCTAGGCTCCATTCAATATGGATTTTGAGGCAGCAAGGAGGAAAATACTGGTATCTGACAAAGAAGTGAACAAACTCCATGCTTCAGAACTGGCCCTAAATAAGAGAAGCATGTTTTACAGTTATTTATCTCCAATGTCTAAGCATTTTAATAAAAACCTTACCTATTTAAGGAAGGAGAAAACTTTTTTCCTTCCTTAATTCAGAGCCATGTCAATGGGTTCTACTGTGATCCCAAACCCTGAAAGAGATAAATAATCTGGGAAAGCACACGATTTAATGTTAACATGGCTGTGTGGCCTGAATGACCTCATCAGGCCGCCTGCCACCTTAAGTATCTGGTATTTATTGACATAACTTGGGTTTGGTCCTCAAAGGCTCATGGGCAGGGAAAACCAGACATGGATGAGTGAGTTCATTCTGCTGGGGCTGTCCAGCTGCTGGGACACCCAGGTGTCCTTATTTGTCCTTTTCCTGATCATGTATCTGGTGACCGTGCTGGGGAACTTCCTCATCATCCTCCTCATCAGACTGGACAGTAGGTTGCACACACCCATGTACTTTTTCCTCAGTGTCTTGTCATTGGTGGACATCTGTTACACCAACAGCACTGTCCCACAGATGCTTGTTCACTTCCTGTCAGCCTGGAAGTCCATTCCATTCCACAGCTGTGTGCTCCAGCTGTTTATCTCCCTGGCGATGGGCAGCTCAGAGTTCTTCCTGCTGGGAGCCATGGCCTATGACCGCTACGTGGCAGTGTGTCATCCGTTGCACTACACAGTCATCATGCATGGAGAGCTGTGCCTGGGCTTGGCTGCCGGCTGCTTGGGGGCTGGTTTCATTAATTCAATGATGCAGGCAATCATCATCTTTCGGCTACCTTTGTGCCATAATGTTATCAATCACTTTGCCTGTGAGATGTTGGCTGTACTGAGGCTGACCTGTGTGGACATCTCGTTCAACAAGGTCATGGTGGCCATCTCAGGGTCTCTGGTGATCATGCTTCCCTGTTTCCTGGTCCTGTTCTCCTATGTTCGTATAGTTGCTGCCATTCTGCATATTCACTCTGCCCAAGGACGCTGCAGAGCATTTGAGACCTGTGCTTCCCACCTCACTGTGGTTTCCATGTGCTTTGGAACAGCCATCTTCACATACTTGCGACCTTCTGCTGGCTCCTCGGCAGAGCAAGAGAAGATGGTCGCTCTGTTCTATGCTGTGGTGACCCCAATGCTAAATCCCTTAATCTACAGCTTGAGGAACAAGGAGGTAATGAGTGCCCTAAGGAGACTGTTGGGAAAATGTAGTGAAAAAAGGTAAAGATTCAAAAAAATTTCTCCTTCCAGTAGCCTAAAGAACAATATTTCAGACAAAGAGGAAATGATTGACATGCCCTTTTCCCCAGACTTCCTGATAAGGTAGGTCACACTGAGCATGTTTTTGAAGACCAACTTTTCACTTTAGTCCACATTTTGACTATGTATTCCTGCCCTATTATACATACAGTTGAAAACAAAAGCCTTCAGTTATTAGGTGGGGTCTGCTGGGTCGGCCATACTTCTAGAGCTCACCTTCCCTCTTCTGCTTTCTTATTCTTCCTGCATTTGCCCCTAGGAAATGCAGTGTGGACAGTGAAAAGTTTCAGAGTAAGGACAGCCATGCTTCACACGTCGACCCACACCTCAACAGCAAAGGGGCTTTGACAAATGTGTTTAATATCTTTGACCTCTAGTTTCCTCAACTATAAGAAGTAATAATTTTCAGCATGTATGATTATTTTGAAGATTATGGATAATCTATAAAAAATACTTGGTAGAGTGGTGGTATAGATATTCAACTATATTTAAAATAGTTTTTAGGACACCTTATGGGGCTCATGCAAACTTCTATCCATATACAATTATTAAAAATAAACTTTCTTTCTTTCTTTTTTTTTTTTTTGTTTAAAGAGTGAGAGAGTGAACACAAGAGGGGCAGAAGGAGAAGGGGAGAGAATCTTAAGCAGGCTTCATGTTCAGTGTGGAGCCCAACTCAGGGCTTGATCTCAGGACCCTGAGATCATGATCTGAGTAGAAATCAATAGTCGGATGCCTGGGAAGTGAGCCTTTTTTTCTATTGCATGGCTGTAGTAGATCCCTGTTCTGCTACAGAACAGTAGATGTCTGCTCCAGGTGATCA
This sequence comes from Canis aureus, assembly GCF_053574225.1. Taxonomy (NCBI): domain Eukaryota; kingdom Metazoa; phylum Chordata; class Mammalia; order Carnivora; family Canidae; genus Canis; species Canis aureus. Next base: position 62,562,124 of record NC_135625.1, read on the forward strand.
TCTTATCTGGAACCATGACATCTATCTATAGATCTCTCTTTCTCTTTCTGCCAATCTCTGATCTCTCAATACCTCAATTTCCAGCTATTATATATATATATATATATATATATTTTTTTTTTTTTAGCTCCAAGACAGATAAGAACCTTTCTCATGAGTTCCAAACGCATTTTTCCAATTGCTTGCTTAACACCTTCACTTACATCATGTGAATTGCATTAACAATAGAATGATTGTGCTTGCTTCCTCTACCCTCCTTCCTGATTTCCTTTCCTCTTGTCCTAATACACCTTCACTATAACAGCAAAAGGAAACTTATACATTCAGAATAATTATTGATTCCTTTATTTTATACCCACTCCATCATTAGAATCCTTTAGCCTTATGGACAAGGTATATGACCAGTCTGGTCTCTCTGCACCTCTGCTTTCTACATTTTATTCTTCACACGACAGTTTAGTTAAAACTTTTTTTTTTTTTTTACTTGATGTTGTAAAATAAAACACAGAGGCAGAAAACCATACTAAACAAATGTGTGGCTGGATGAATTATGATAAGACAATCCTTCTTACATAAACCATTCAAGTAAAAACAAAGAGCTGCCAGCTACTGCCAAAAACCCTCCATGTGTCCCATCCCAAGCCCGACACCTTTTCCCCCAAAGTAACTACTATGCTGACCACTGCAGCAATTGTTTTCCTGCATTTCTTGATGGCTTTTTAACCCAAACAAGCATCCCTAGTCACTGTAGTTTGGTTTTGCCCATTTTTCTTCAATTTGGTGTCTTTGAAGTCTATTGATCTATAGTTCTGTACAATTCTTTCTTTTCCTGCAATTCATTTGAGTGGCCCAGGCCATTTGACCTGCAAAAGGTGCCTTTGTCTTAGAAAATATGTGGTCATATTTTTTAAAAGATTTTTAATTTATTTATTCATGAGAGACACGGAGAGAGAGAGGCAGAGACACAGACAGAGGGAGAAGTAGGCTCCCTGCAGGGGAACGATCACTGTGGAACTTGATCCCAGGACCCAGGATCATGCCCTGAGCTGAAGGCAGACTCTCAGCTACTGAGCCACCCAGGCTTCCCTTTGCTTACATCTTTATCCTGATTAAGATAAAGTCTAGTTGTATACATGTGAGGCCTGACATAGTTCAACTGCTTCTGCAGAGATAATTGATTAACAATATTCCTCAGTAGATGGAACATTATCACCTGCAGAAGGACCCTGTTATTGTTTAACATCAACTAATTATCTGCAGCCACCATGGAAAACAGTATAATAGTTCCTCAAAAAATTAAAAGTAGAACTACCATATAATCCAGTAATTTTACTATTGGGCCCTTACCCAAAGAATATGAAAACACTAACTTGAAAAGATATATGCACCCCTAGGTTTATTGCAGCATTATTTACAATAGTCAAACCATGGAAGCAGCTGAAGTGTCCATTGATAGATGAATGGATAAAGAATTTCTGTGTGTGTGTTTTTATATATACATATGCAGATGTGTGTGTGTGTATACACATGGAATCTTGCCATTTGCCACAACGTATGGATCTAGAAGGCACAATGTGAAGTGAAATAAATTAGTCAGAGAAAGACAAATACCATATGGTTTCACTCATACGTGGAATTTAAGAAATAAAATGAACAAAGAAAAAAGAGACAAACCAAAAAACAGACTTTTAACTCTAGAGAAGAAATGGTTACCAGAGGAGAGATGGGTGGGAGGATGGGTGAAATAGGTGAAAGGGATTAAGAATACACTCATCATGATAAGCACTGAGTAAGATATAGATTTGTTGAATCTATATTGTATACCTGGAACTAATATAACTGTATATGTTAACTATATTGCAATTAAAATTTTTTTGAATTCTCTTTTTTTCCTCATTTCTTCCTTGCTGTGAGGACAACTATTCTAATATATTTAATGAGCGTAATTATGTTTGAGAGTATATTTACATAGTTTTTAAAAAATATATCATATATATATATATTTTTTAAAGATTTCATTTATTTATTCATGAGAGACACACAGAGAGAGAGAGGCAGAGACACAGGCAGAGGGAGAAGCAGACTCCATTCAGGGAGCCCGATGTGGGACTCGATCCCAGGTCTCTAGGGTCATGGCTGGGGCCAAAGGCAGGCACTAAACTGCTGAGCCACTCAGGGATCCCCTAAAAAATGCATTATATTTTTAAATATTGATACTGTGTCTTAGTTTTTTTCACTCAACACTGTATCTTTAAGATCCATACATATTGCTAGTCTATTACTTCTAACCATTCATAGTAATCCAAGGAAACCATATTCTAGCTGTGACTCTGTTGTGGCACCCAACTCTCCAACTTCACATATAGCCCTATGATGAACATCATGATAATGTGTACTTAAAGAGCTGTCTGAGAATTGCTTTAGGGAATATATGCAGGAACCAAGGACATAAGGCCCTTGAGAGCAAGGGCTTATGTTCTTGGGGTAGTGAAGGAATGGGAGGTAGTAAAAATGAGTTAATTGCAAATATGCTACAAAAGATAAGTTCTTTGGAAAAAATAACTAGGTAAGAGGGAACAGGAGTAGGGGCAAAGAGAAAATTTACATACAGAATGGGGCAGAGATGAGAGTTGATTAAAGAATTGGAGGAGATGAGGAAGTGGCCATGAGTAGAGTCTTCTAGGCACAGTGTAGTTAGAAAACAGGCCTATGTCCGCCATGATGACTTTAGGGCTTATTTTGAGTAATTTCAAGGTTGAAAAGAGGAATGGCATGATTTGAGTTTTGTTTCAAAGGAATCACTCTGAGTGCTAGGATATAGGAGTAGAAGCAGAGAAATCTGCTGCAGGCTCTTGTATTAACAAGTGGGAAATGATGGTGCTCACACCAGGATACAGGAGTAAAGATGACAAGGGACTGTATTCTGTGTATGTTTTGAAAGTAGAAACAACAGGATATTCTTGCAGATTTGAATCAGATACAGAAAAAGAGAGTGGTAGATGGTCTAACCACTGCAATGATGGGTTATCATGAACCTCATGAGGTGGCGAAGGCATGGATAGAACAGCCTGGGGTAAAGATAGATGGGAATCAGGAGTCCACATATGAAGACATAATCATGTTGGTATGTGTATCATAAATATTAGTCCTTCCTGTTATGGCATTGCAAATACATATCTCCAAGCTGTCATCTATCTGTTAACTTTATTCACAGAGTCGTTTGTTTTGATATAATCTGGTTCATCAGGTTTTTGTCCTATAATTTATGCTTTATGAACTTTTTATTAAAAAATTCCTGCAGGAGAAAAAATGAGTGGGAAATATTAGAAAGGAGACAGAACATGAGAGACTCCTAACTCTGGGAAACGAACTAGGGGTGTTGGAAGGGGAGGTAGGCGGGGGTTGGGGGTGACTGGGTGACAGGCACTGAGGGGGGCACTTGATGGGATGAGCACTGGGTGTTATTCTATATGTTGGCAAATTGAACACCAATAAAAAATAAATTTATAAAAAAAAGGTTCAGAAAATGTGGATGTCTGAGGGTCTGTGATGGAATTACCCTGCAAGGGAGAAGGAATATTCTTTTTATTAAAAAAAAAAATTCCTGCAGCGGGGTCATAAAATATCCTATTTTCCTATTTAATTAAATTTTCTACTTTTACCTTTCACAGTTTATTTCTTTAGTTTAATGACATTCTCTTCTGCATAGGTTGTCAGATATGGATCTGGTGGGTTTTATTCCACGTTGTGGTCCACTTATTAACAATCTATTCTTTACTCATTTATCTGCAGTACCTTTAACATACGTTGAACTTACCTGTACGAATCCGTTTTTGAACTCTATTCTCTGGGTTCATTTGTTTGCTCTTACACCATATAATTCTATTACTCTGTTTTTGAGTCATTTTGGTTTGTAGTAAGTCTTCATTTGCCATGTGTAGTTTATCAAATAAGATGGGCAAAGTCATCGTTTTCAAAGTTATTAAATATATAATCAAATAGCTAGTCTATTTATATTTATGGACCCATTTGTATTTATTTGTAGTCAGTCTATAACTTGTTATAGAGAGATGTAATCCACATACATTTTTGAGTAATTTTATTAAGTTCCCCAAAAAGTTCATCTAAAATTTTTGATTAGGTTTGCATCGAGCATGTAGAATCATTTTGGAGTACTGAATCTTTATAATATTAAATTGTCTCATCCAAAGAATGAAATGTCTGTGGGGTTACTCAGATAATCTTTAAGGTGCTATTTAAAGTTTTAATATTTTCTCCATATTCATTTAACAAATATTTCTTAAACACATATTATATAGACACTCTTCCAGGTATGGAGGATACAACAGTGAAAAGCAAGCAAAAATTTCTGCCTTCGTGGAGATTACATTCTACTTCAGGGAAATAATAAATATAAGAAACAATGAACATGTATAGTATATTATAGGTATTAATTGCTACAGAGGAAAATGGGAAAAGTAGACTAAGAATATTGGAAGGACTGAACGTTTGGGCAAAGATCCCTATAAAAATCATGTATTCTCTCTGCTGAGAAATTCCTAAATACCTTATAATTTATATTGATATTATAATGTCATTTTATTTTTATCATTGGTTATTGCTGGTGTGCAGAAACATTACTGATTTCTGTGAGGCGGTCTCATATTAAATCTAGTTGATTGCTGAATTTTTTTCTAGATATATAATATCATCTGTAAATAGTGATTGTTTTCCTTGTAATCTTTATACATCTTAATCTATTTCTTTTCTCATATCATAGGGCATCTAATGTCAGGTCAAACAGTAGCTATGATAGCAAGTATCCTTCTGGTTCCTGATCTGAGAAAAGCATCTACAGATTCTCCATTAGGTATAATGTTTCCTGTGGATTTATGGCATTTAACTTTTATTAAATTTAATGGGGTTTTTGTTTGTTTTTAAAGATGTTTATTTATTTATTTGACAGAGAGAGAGAGAGAGAGAAAGAGAGAGAGAGAGAGAGAGAGAGAGAGAAAGACAGGGTAGCAGGGGGAATGGCAGAGGGAGAGGGAGAAAAAAACTCTACTGAGCAGGGTGCCCAACTTGGGACTCAATCCCAGGACCCTGAGATCATGATCTGAGCCACAGGTAGACACTCAACAGACTGAGCCACTCAGGTGCCCCTTAAATTTAGTTTTTGAAAAAGAGGGATTGCTTGCCCTAGTATATATCAAAGCCGATTATATGTAAGTACAATTAAAACCGTGGTATTGGTGTAGAAAAAGGCATGAATCAAAATACAATCCCTGAAGAAACTTTTGCATATATGAATTTAGTATATCATAAATGTATAATTTCAAGTTAATATACGAAAATATGTACTACTAAATATATGATGTTTGGACACATGGCTATACTAACAGTACAAAGAAATGTCACCTTTCCTATGAATATGCCATGAAAAATTAATTCCAAATATTTAAAGATGAGGAAATAAGTGATTTTACAAATAAGTTTATATTTGGTCTCTCCTAAAAATGTACTAAACTATGGTAAAAAGATAAGAAAAAAGATAATAAATCCACAAAGAAAACAATAAATTTAAAAAAATATTTATGAGAACTGCCAGCAATATTTTGGAAGCTAGAAGGCAATCTTTTCTTGTCTTTTTAGGGTCCAAAGCTAATATAGGTTCTACTACAGTTGCCCTTCCAACTCCAACGCTCACATAGGCAGCACTCTGCAGGCAGATTATTTTGTTTAGAAATTGGGTCTCAGGGGCACCTGGGTGGCTCAGTCAGGTTGAACGTATGACGCTTGGTTTTGTCTTGTCATGATTTCCGGGTCCTGGGATGAAGCCCCTTGTTGGGCTCTATGCTTAGTAGGGGTCTACTTGAGGATTCTCTTTCCCTACCCCTCCCCACCTTTTGCTCTCTCTCTTTCTTTCAAATAATAAATAAACCTTTAAAAAAAAAAAAGGAAAAGAAAATGGATCTCAGATCATTAGCTGGGAGAAGATGCTATCGTCAAAGCTCCAGAAAAAGTTGGGGAGAATGAGTCACAAGCCTGTATCTGGGGCAATGCCAGGTAGCTGAGCAGAGGGTGAGAGCAGCCTGGTTACTCTCACAGAGACAAGGCACATGAGTGGAGTCTACCCCACTCTTGGAGAAGGGAATACACCAGGCTTCTACAGGTTTCACTCGCAGTGTTTAACATCCTTACTAGAGTTGCCCACACAGGATGGCTGCACTTTTATTAAAGATTCTGAACACTGAATATCTCTAAGTATAAATCAGGGTATTGAAGATTATCTTCCTTAATGGAAAAGTTGGAAATTTTAAGAAGTTTACAGGATATGGTGGTAAAATTCCAAACCTAGAGAGCAGTCCTACCATAGGCTGCATCTATCCAGGGACTGGCATCAAAAAGTCTCCCTGTCCATGCCAAGAGCAGATAATGAACCACAAAGCATCCCATCAGCCCCTTGGATTGCCTGGCTGGGACTATTGCTCAAAGGAATGTGGAGATGGGTGAACTGCAATGAGGAATTTGAGATTTAATCACATCTTCATGCTCATAAAGTGGAATAAAAATTTCTACCATGCAAAGGTGGTGTCACTGAAGACTCAGACACACCCCATCCCCTTGAGAAATTAAAGTTTGGAGAGCTCCTTTCCATGCTCTGGAGACAAGGAAACAAAACTTTGATTTGCAAAGTTGAAATGTAGCGTAGGGTGTTTGGTGCAGAAGTGACCAGACAGAGGGGGAGGGAAAATAAAAGAAATCTAATAAACAAAGCATAATTGGCCCCTTGAGATTTCATCACTAGAGTTAGAGAAAGTTACCTGTTGCAATTGCACTCGCTTCAAATTTCACAACTTGCCCACCCCTCCCATCTCGCAGGATGGCCTCCTCCACTCTCCAGAGGTGAGTCCGCCATGGTCAGTGTCTCTTTAACACTTATTTAGCAACATGAATTATGAAACCAGGTTCCTGTAATCTGTAGTCCCTCCTGTGTTCTTAAAGCCTAAGAGCTTGGCGGCTTGACATAGGGGTCTTCTGGAGATTTGTCCTAAGAACATGTGTTCTGGCCATTTAAATTAAGCAGCTAGAGTTTTCAAGTCATTTCAGGATCTCCCTGGCTGTGGAGGGCTGAGCCTGCTAACAAGTTGGCACCAGTCTTCATCTCTTCTTTTCACCCACTGACTCCTGGAAAGAGGGGCCAAGTGTCAGATCTGTGCTGATGGGCCTTTTTTTTTTTTTTTTTGCTGATACCAGTAGAAAGATGACTCCCTTAGAGACTAGCTCCCTCCTCTTGACACGGAATTTCTGTTTGTGAAATAAGTCTTTAGAGTTAACATCCTGGTTTGAAATGTTTCCCGCAGGTGCCCGTCTGGGGCTGGTCAGGAACCTAATGCTGCTTTGCTAGGTCCCACTGTCCATATTTGCACACCGAATAGGTTGTTTAGCCGATGCATGTTGTTAAAATAGTAATTTTCAAATGTATTTATTTCCATTTGTTTATTTAATAAAGAATTTTTGTTATTTTTTATTGCTAGATAACTATGCATATTCCTCTAGGAAAGGCACAGTTTATGCCATTATCTTTATTTATTTTTTCAGATCTGAAAACTGATGTGCTAGGACTTTGGAGGAATATATGTTTTTCCATAACACTCTCTTCCAGTGGAAGGGGTCTTTCAAAACAAAAATTAAGTGTTCAATCTGTGTGAAAATAATCCAAAGATGCAGAGCTGTTGGTAACGATAAATGCAGCTATTTTAATGATATAAAAATTTGTGTAGGCTACTCACCATGCCTGGCCCTAGCTTGAAGCTCATTCTCTAAGTCCTCTGGGGCAAGGGAGAGAAAACAATGTAATACTGGAGCAGGACTAGTTGGGAGTGGAGCAGAAGGGAGGGTGGGGGAGGTGAGAGCCTTACCTGCAGGAGGCAGCCCCACCCAGGAGTCTACACCTTCTCCTCAAATCCCCTCTTCCTTTCTGCTCTCCATGCATTTTACATTTTCTTCTTTTCTTCACCCCATATCCCTCTCCTTTCAAAATAATTCTAAAAGCTCAAAGGAAAGGGATATGAGTTCCTGATCATCTCCAATGTGCTTTGGCAAAGTAGAGATGATTCTGGGAAAGGATTTGCGCCTCTTTACAAAGCAATTTATGATAAAGTGGCTGAAGAACAGATAATGTCAATAACGCCAATTATACGTACCTTAGCTTAGTGTTTCTGAGTCTCCTATCTTTTGGTAGGAAATTTGGGGGTTTTCAGTAATGTAACTGAGGGAAAATTTGTCCTGAAGGTGTGTGTGTGTGTGTGTGTGTGTGATGATGATGAGAGGGTGGTCCTGAGAGATTTCACTGTTCATATTTCCTGAGAATTCATCAATTTCTCTGGTAAATCTATTTTGAGCAGGATTTCAACCATGATAGAACCAAATTCTGCAAAATTTCACTGCAGAGGACTAAAATAACACTCTGAATACCAAGATAAACAAAATATGGGAAATTGGTATATAAAATACTGGATAACTTTAGCAATGTGTTAATTGAGTAAATGTCAAGAAAGGGGCACCAATAAATCTTTAATTTTCTTTTCTCCCATTTCCATTGTTCCGTTTCTTCCTCATTTGGCTTCAATTTCCTTGGCTTCTTCATTGTACTCTTTTCTTAATTTTGTCTTCCTTTCTGGTTTCTTTTTTCCTTTCTGACCATTAATTCTCTCTGACTTTTTCCCTCTTTCCCTAGAGAGCTTGTCAATGACTTTGCTCATTTATTTATTCTTCTTTGCATCGAAAATTACAATTATATCCTCTTCTTCAGCTTTCCTTTTGCATACCTTTCCTTTTTCTTTCAGATACAAATAAGTTTATTTATATTTGGGCTAGTTTTGACTTTTTAAAAGAAGTTATTTAATGAAAGGCATTTAATAAAGTTTTTTCCCCAAAGTTTTTATTTCTCTGAGAGAGAGAGAGAAAGAGAGAGAGAGAGAGAGAAGTTGTGCACAGAGGGAGAGGGAGAGGAAGAAGCAGACTCCCTGAAGAGCAGAGAGCCCAGGGCAGGGCACCATCCCAGGACCTGATCTGAGCCAAAGGCAGACGCTTAACCCACTGAGCCACTCAGGGGCCCCTAATGAAGACTTTTAATTGGGGTATAATTCATAACATATAAATTACGCATTTTATAGTGCACAATTCAGTGTCAGTACATCCCAGAGCTGTGGTTTCATGTTGCGAATGTACCACTAAGTAGGTATAAAAGAGCTGAACAGCTTGCCCATGAGTGAGTGTATGTGAGACCACACGGGAGCGCTCTAGAAGGAAGTAGATTTCTTCTCTACCTGTGTAATGGTTTAACTTTTTACCTCTCTTCCTTTGGTGTGATTACCAAGTGACCTGAAAACATAGCCTACTTTTTATGCTAGTGTGACTGTTAACTATTTATACAAACAGAGGGGGGATATGTTAGCACTATTTATAAGCACTCACCACAAAGGAAAATAGATTCCAAGTTCCCCCGTGGGAGGCAAATCAGAATGGACAAATCTCCCCAACCAGACAAGACTCATCCTCTCAATCCAGGATCCTTTGTTGTGGCTCATCTTTTCCTTGTGAGGCATAGTCACTTGGCTAGACAAAACTACACTTAGGTTTAATCTTATTTTGCAGACTGATTTTTAAAAAATAGCACATGCCTTTATCTATGTCTGATATTAGATCGCTTTTGTTTCCATCGTTGTGCATAATCATACTCTTCATTTTTCCTTAAGGGAAGAGGAAAGGACTCCCTACCAGAGACCCATTCTTGTAGTCATCACCAAATGCGACCAAAGTAGAAGCAGGGTCACCTTGCCGAGTTTGTAAAAGAGGCCAGCTAATCATGTTCTGCAAGAATAGAGTTTCTAAATGAGGAAGATATGCTTTGTTTCTCCTGTTGGCGAAGTCTGAAAACAAGATTTCAACTTCACATGTAAGTGGAAGGCACCTACTCTGCTCCACCACAACTCCAAGGTGAGTGGGATGAAAAGTAGAAACTGAGTCCTCTTTGTATGTCTCCTGATTTTGTTAGGTGAACCCACAGCCTTTAAACAGTGACTATCATTGTGTGGCACATGGGTCCTGCTGTGTATAGGTGTACAAGGCATGTGCCCGAGGTTATCAGGTAACCCTGTTTACATGCTGACTCCTCCCCTGTCTAGTCTTTCATCTCCTTTGCTACCTGTAATAATGGGCCAAAGTTCAGAGTTGTTGTGAAGATTATTATGTTATATTAATTATTAGCTATATAAAGTATTTAGTATAATTTGGTAATTATACTTTCTATATTTATAGAAATAGAATGTTAGTTATGGTTTTTAATTCTTCTCATAACATTTTTTTCCCACCCAGTGAATTTTTGCATTCCGGTTGGGCGAGAGTGTTTCAGGAGCTTGTTTGCTTCCCACCATCTGCCCCCAAAAGAAAAAGGTAAGATTGAGGGGATTCCTGGGTGGCTCAGCAGTTTGGTGCCTGCCTTTGGCCCGGGGCACAATCCTGGAGAGCCCGGATCGAGTCCCACGTCGGGCTCCCTGCATGGAGCCTGCTTCTCCCTCTACCTGTGTCTCTGCCTCTCTCTCTCTCTCTCTCTCTCATGAATAAATAAATAAATAAATCTTTAAAAAAAAAAAAAAAAGAAAAGGTAAGATTGAGAAGATTTTCCAAAACTGAACCTGACTATTCAGTGATTCACAGGGCAATTGACTTGGGGAAGTCTTTTGAAACACTTTTACAAAGAAACAGGATATGCTTTGACTTTAACATATTACTTAAAAAAAAAAAAAAAAGTACTGCTTGCTTTGTTATTGTTTGTTTGATTTTTTTAAAACTGACTTTTGAGTCCTGGTTATAGAAGTGCAAACAATGTAAATGAATCTACTGTGACCTTCACATTCCTGGCACCTGTGTGCACATACACACCTTCTGACATAACTTGGAAAAGTGGCTGCATCACAGTTATTTGAGTCCTTGGCAAACAGGAATGAAGAGAGGTTATCTGGAGTAAGTCTTTTTTTTTTTTTTTTTTTTTTTTTTGGAGTAAGTCTTACTTACAACATGGTACAAGTCACTGGCATTGCTTTCAAGAACAGGTTACAATAGAAATAAACCTTGGAAACAATTCATCCCACTTTGGTATATTTCAGGTTTTATTAAGTGTGATTTATACAGTTGTTTGTTTTATTTCATGAAATCTTAACACAAATCAGGAAGCATGAAGTAATTTCTTCAACATCTACCTCTTCATTTTCTTCTAAAACTGCAGATTTGTGATGTCATACAGAGATCTGTATTTTCTACTGTGGTCCCTTTAGTTATTGGTGAATCTCTAAAAAGCACTGGAGTGCTAAAAATACATTTATGTAAGGATAGAAGCCACTGAAAACATACCAGTCCATATTTTTTCAGGGCTTTCACGACTAGGAACTTTTTAAACCAGTATAATGACTTTTTAAAAAAATTTCAGTGTAAAATATGGCAAAATGAAAAGAAGCTGATGTACAAATAGGTATAGGACAACAGAAATTACAAGCAAGGGAACACAAAAGAATTAAGACTGTGCTATTGGTTTTTAGCCATGAAACTAAACAACCCATTAATTTTGAACATTCTGGAAAAATCTAATTCTTGATTATGAACTACCTATTTATCATGAAGATTTTTAATCCTTTATCTCATTACATAGTAAAGAACTTTATTTATGTTTTAAGGATTGTGAATCTCTTTGCCAATCTTGTAGCTAAATATTTATTCCAGTTAATTCTGGTGCGAGTGACTGGAAGCTTCCAGGGCAAGTCCTTGAATGGGTTTCTGACACCGTTTGATCATTTCCACTACTTTATGTATGACACCCAATTTTTAAAAGCTCAGTTTTTAATAAATTCCTTGGCACTTTGGATCTTATTCAAAACAGTGCTAAATCCTGAATATTTTATCACTAATGGTCTGAATATTGCTATCTTCATGACAGGGAATTTTAAATCTTAAGTCCCCAACCACTTATGTTATAAGAAGTAGGATCTCTAACAATTATTCTAAGTTTTTTAGGCTGAAAGTGCAAGTTTTTGATAAATTCAGTTATAATCTGTTATCCATCTATAATTATAGCATGAATAGCTAGGAACCGTTGGAGTAATAGTCTTTTATGTATATCTTTCATGCATTGTCACTAAAATGGTCTCTAAGACTTCAGACTCTTATCAGGATCCTTCTTTTTGTAAGTGAGCAAAAGGAAAAAGAAAGGAATTTTGTTTGGGGGTCAAAGAATTACTGCCTATGTCATCATGTTCTGTAATTAACTACCTGACGTATCCTATCTTCAATGGCAAGGACTAATCAATGTTATATTAAGAAATGAATGAGCTGTTCCTTCCTTGAGAAAGCATTATTATTAAGTAATAACCTCACATGATCAAATACTTTATTAAACTCCCCTTGAGGAACACAGGAGATGAATTCTAGAAGCTATGTATACTTTATCTTCATGCAATACCTGATTCTTGGCAGTGGCCTTCTTGGGTTGATCTCACCTTGTGCAGCCACTGGTAATGATTTAAGTGGAGAGGAGGCCTTCCACTTGTCACTCTCAAAGGGCAAGTACATTCAAAATCATTTATTAATAAAAATATAAGAATATTATTGAAAATATCCAGGGTTTCATGGATGTATTCTACTGAGGAGGGGTAAGTAGGGTTGTGTCTAAGATATCTAGAGGGGAAACCCAATAAACAAAAGGAAGTTAAGTGGGACTGAACATCATTCAGAATTCAGAAAAAATATCTTTCATGTGAACCAAAAACTTTCTTTCACCAAAAATACATGAATTCTCTATAATAACTACTAAATTAAGTAGGATTTTAAGTCTAAATACTTCATTAATCTCCTTCTTCCATTTAAGAGCAGATGTTTTGGGGAAGAAGTTACATTCCAATAAATTGAGTTCTAAGAATGTAACTTCTTTACTCCTTGATTTCTAGCTGCACAGCTGGGTCCCATTATGTTCTTCATCTATGGATGCCTTCAAGCAGAGTTTGGATGATGATTTGGCTGAGATGTTCTAGAAGAACTTTCAGTTCAGATGAGTAGGCTCTCCATATGGTCTAAAAGCTACCCTTCCAATCCTGAGTTTTCAATGATTTATTTTTTCAACATCTTTGGAATTTGGTCCTCAGAAACTCATGGGCCAGGAAAATAAAACCCAGACATGGGTGAGTGAGTTCGTTCTGCTGGGATTGTCCAGTGACTGGGAAACTCAAGTCTTCCTCTTTCTCCTGGTCCTGACCATGTACTTGGTGACTCTTGTGGGAAATGTCCTCATTCTTCTTCTGATCAGACTGGACAGCAGGCTTCATAACCCCATGTACTTCTTCCTTAGTGTTTTATCCTTTGTGGACCTTTGTTATGCAAATAGTATTGCCCCACAAATGCTGGCCCACCTGCTCTCAGCCCAGAAGTCCATCCCATTCTATAACTGTGTGCTCCAACTCTATACCTCCTTGGCATTGGGTGGGTCTGAGTTCTTCCTGCTGGGAGCCATGGCCTATGACCGCTATGTGGCAGTGTGCCATCCACTGCACTACACAGTCATCATGCATGGAGAGCTGTGCCTGGGGTTGGCTGCCGGCTGCTTGGTGGCTGGTTTCACAAATTCGCTGATGGAAACAATCATTACATTCCGGCTTCCCTTGTGTCACAATGTTATTAATCACTTTGCCTGTGAGACCCTAGCAGTGCTACGGCTAGCTTGTGTGGACGTCTCCTTCAACAAGGTCATGGTGGCCACCTCAGGATTTTTGGTGATCATGCTTCCCTGTTCCCTGGTTCTGTTCTCCTATGGTCGTATAGTTATTACCATTCTGCATATCCATTCTACTCAGGGACGTAGCAAAGCCTTTGGGACTTGTGCCTCCCACCTCACTGTGGTTTGCATGTGCTTTGGGGCTACCATCTTCACCTACTTGGGTCCACGGTCAGCCTCTTCAGTGGAAGAGGAGAAGATGGTTGCTCTATTCTATGCTGTGGTGGCGCCTATGTTGAACCCCTTGATCTATAGCTTGAGGAATAAGGAAGTTATGGCTGCTCTTCAAAAGGTTCTCAAGAAATTCAGAGATAAAGAGTAAAGGCTGTAAAATCTTCTTGTTAGCTGTCATCAAAACCAGAAAGAAGATCGGCTGAGGGTATATAGGACTCCCACATTTACACTAAAGAAGACTAATATGGCCTTGTGTTTGGATAAAACATCCCTCCACCTGATTAATTAATTTCCTTATATAGGCCAATGCAAGATAAGTCACATGTCAGTGGTCCACAAGAGAGCCTCTTCTTAGATCATCTTCTTTCAGGTATCCAGCGGTATTTAGACTTCATCTGACCATTTAAAAAAATTTTATTAGTATATCAAGGTATGAAGAAACGGATCTGCAGCTTCATCCAGCAGACCTGGTGTGGAATAAATAGAGAGATGAATTCCATCAGTTAGGTCAACTTTTACCTGGTAGAGCAGAATGGAGAATGTCTGTTCCTCTTTCTATATGACAGTGTTCCATTTATTTGTAGAACAACATTATTTCCCCCTGGATAACCACAAATGATTTTTTTTAACTCTTTCTCAAATGATGGTAGCTTTAGAATTTTAACACCATTTGTGTCTTAGTCTAGAGTATGATATAATATTCTGAAATAAATAATATATGATGCAATATTTGTTCACCCAGGTATGTTGGCTCTCATTTGCTTTTCAAGAATCAAATTTGCTTGTAATATGCAAAATATTCTTGGCTTCACAATAGTCTTTTTTATTGTAGCAAAATATATATAAAACCTAAAATTTGCCAAGTTAGCCATTTTTAAGGGTACAATTCAGGGACATTAATTACTTTCTCAATACTGTGCAAGCATCACCATTATTTCCAAAATTATTCATAACTATAGTTTTTTATTTAACTAATTTCCCAAGACCTATTTCCTATAAACTGTTTACAAAATCTCCATACCCACTGCATTCTTATTTTGTTAAAACTTAAATGAAGACGCTTATATTTAGCTCTACTAATTTTCTTATTGATTTTCAGCCATCACACCAACCCACTAAGAATATTTTAAATCTTGATTCTCAAATTTATTCCATTAGCTTACTTTCTATTTCTGTTTCATAGACATAATAAACAGAAAAACTTATAAAAAGAATTACTAAGTACTACATGTCAATTTTATATCCCTGTGAACCTACTTCCACATTGAAAACCTTTATTGAGCAGATTTTGTATATGCTTTTAGATCTACTTTAAAATAGATTATTCAAGCTTATTTCAATCATTGTATCGAGAAGGATATAATAAGACTTTGTCAAATACCTTTTTAATTGTTATATTCTGGTTCTTGCCTGCTTGCATATAAGTGTGCTAAATTCGCATAACAACAATTCCTGATGCTTTGAGCACCATCTATTTATTATCTGGAAGTGAAGTCTATTCTTGTACTTCCTATGCCCAGATCTTGTGCATCCCCAGGGATGTTAATATGTAACTTGAAGGTGTTTATATTGGACTAATCTTTGGTCCTCTAGAACCTCTGCAAGGATGGCTGTCAGGTAAAGTAAAAAATGATCCTACACATCAAAACCAATGCCAATGCCTCTGTAAAATTCTTCTAGACTCATCATTTAGTAACAAGGAATCTTTAGCATCTCAAGAGTATGTTCTTCAAAGCACAACTTAAGATCCCCAGTGAATCTAGTTCTATCTTTTAGGCTAGAGCTCTAGACATTAATAAGGTTGGAATAAAGGGAGAGGAAAGGACAGAGGGAAAGACTGGCAAGTGGTCAACCATCACCTGAAATGGTTGAATGTGACATTAGTACAGACTGAGTCAACTATAGTGAAATTGTTGGTCTGTTCAGCCCTCCTTGAAGATGTCTGGTGAGGAGTAGATGCTGTATTAGTTTGATAGGGCTGCCATAACAAATATCATAGACTGAGTGGCTTAAACAACAGAAATTTATTTTCCCACAGTTTTAGAGGCAGGAAATCCAGTAGCAAGGGATTGATAGCATTGTTCCCTTGGAGGCCTCTCTCCTTGGGTTTCAGGTCGCTGCCTTCTTGTGTCCTCAGATGGTCTTTCTTCTGTATGGATATGTATGTCTGTGTCCTAACCACCTCTTCTTATGAGGACACCAGTCATATTGTTTTAGGGTCTGCACATATGACCTCATTTTACCTTAAATATATTTTTAAAGGCCTTATCTCTAAATATAGTTATATTCTGAGGTACGAGGGGTTAGGACTCTAACATATGAATTTTGGTGGGACATAATTAAGGCCATAACAAATAATAGCACCGCATTGTGAACTATCAGCCTATCAGCTCTGTCCTAACCAAAACTAATCTATACACTGTGTTGTTATAAAAAATAAAAAAAACTTTTATATCAACCTACCAACCTATCAATATGGAAAGCATGGTTAGTATGCATTGTTCATAATGAACTCCATCTTGTTTCTGATGAGTGCTAACAATAGGCTACTAAATGCTCACAATGCTTGATAGTTAATCCTAGAATTTTGTCAAGCTAATATGCCCGTCTTTTCAAATTCATCCTCCTGATAATTTTGAAAATTTCAAGTAAAAATACTCCACATTTTTTGTTCTTAACTTCCTGGTGCAGATCCTATTTTCCGTGGTTCCTTACAGATTACAACAGAGGGCAGTGAAATAGCCTATACTAGTGTTCTAGAATCCTAGGATAAAATTCAGAATCCGGATGAGTGCAATTAATTTAAAATAGCTAGTTTGTTCTTTTGTGCATTATAGGAGGAAATCTTATTATTTTTGGGGGGTGAGTGCTTTTTCTTCCTTTATTATCCAAAGGCCACTTTGATGAAAAGATAAGCTTAGCCTTCTATCTTGCCCCTTTTACCTGTGCATTAACATCAGATCTTCTCTAAAGGGAAGCTTGGCTTTTTTCTAGGCCTTTTACTTAAAATATCATGAACTTCTCAAATTTTTCACTTTGTTTTTAGTATTTTAATTCACTCCTTGCTTAGTTTTTCTGCTATTAACTGTAACTACTGAAAACTTCATTTAAATAAAGGAGGAGCTGATACTGTGAATGAAAGAGTCTTGCCATATGAAAAAAAAGTTTATAGTTGCATTGGTGAAATAACTGAATTTCAAGTGTAATGAAAGTTTATAAAGATCTAGAAGATAAACAAAACGAAAGGGTCACTTAGAAAATGTATTTTCTATTGCTGTGTAACAAATTACCACACATTTAGCAGCTAAAAGCCACACAAATTTCTGTTTCTGCTGGTCAGAAGTCCACGCACAGCCTAATTGCACTGTCTGCTCAGAATCTCACTCAGCTCAGGTTAAGGTGTCGGCTGGAGCTATGACCTCATCTAGATTCCATTTCCTAGATCACTTGCTGTTGGAAGAACTCATTTTCTTGCAGTTGTCTGACTGAGGTGCCCATTATCTTGCTTGTTGTTAGTGGGAGAGCATTTGTAATAATCTCCTAGACATCACCTCCATGGCTTTGCTACATGTCTCTGTCCTTACAACATGGTGGTTTGCTTCTTCAAGAACTGCAGAAGAATCTCTACCGTTGAGTCTCTGACTTCTAGGAAAGCCTGAATACCTGTAAAGGGTGCACCTAATTAGGTCAGACTCACTGAGGATAATCTCTCTTTTGAGTAAATAAAAGTCAACTGATGAGGAATCTTAATTACATCTTCAAGATTCCCTTTACCATGTAGTGTAACATTATCACAGGAGTGAAATCCCATCCTATTCACAAGTCATGTTCATATTGAAGGCAAGGGGACTCTACAGGGCATGGGCACCAAGAGGTGGGAATCCTGGGAGCCAAATTAGAAGTCTGCCTATGACAGCTGTAATCAGTCTTTGCAATTTTAGATGACAGGAGAATAATATTTATTTATAAATACCTGAGAGTAATGTTAGTAAAGAAAAATTCTGTACTAGATCAAAGCATTATTTACTATTTTTAAATAGGCTTTATTGTTTAGAGCAGTTGTAGGTTCACAGTAACTTTGAGAAGAAAATACAGAGATTCCCCACATCTTCTCTGTCTCCTCTCAGGCATAGCCTGCCTCATTACCAACACATATTAGAATAGTGCATTTATTACAACTGATAAACCTATATTGACACATCATTATCCCAAATCCATCACTTACATTAGAGTCCACTCTTACTGTTACGTGGGTTTGGACAGATTTATGATGACATGTATCCACTATGATAGTATCATACAGAGTAGTTTTACTGATCTAGAAATCCTCCATACTCCATCTTTTCATCCTTCTCTCCCCACCCTGAGTCCTTGACAACCATTGATTTTTTTTTAATCATCTCCATAGTTTTGCCTTTTCCAGAATGTTATACAGTTGTAATCATACTCAATAAAGATAGCTATATTTTACTTTCTTATATGAATTTATATTTTTTCTATGTTTTTTCATGGCTTGATGGCTCATTTCTTTCTGGAACTGAATAATATTCTGAATAATAATTTAGAACTGAATAATTGTCTACATGTATCACAGTTTATTTATCCATGCACCTACTGAAGAACATCTTTGTTGCTTTCAGATTTTGGCAATTATGAATAAAGCTACTATAAACATTTGTGTGCAGATTTTTATGTGGACATAAGTTTTTGACTCCTTTAGCTAAATACCAAGAAGGATGATTACTGGATTGTATGGTAAGAATATTTACTTCTTTTCTTTAAGTTTGTTTGTTTATTTATTTATTTATTTATTTATTTATTTATTTATGAGAGAGACAGAGAGAAAGAGAGGCAGAGACACAGGCAGAGGGAGAAGCAGGCTCCATGCAGGGAGCCCGATGTGGGACTTGATCCCAGGATCATGCCCTGGGCTGAAGGCGGCGCTAAACTGCTGAGCCACCAGGGCTGCCCAAATATTTACTTCTGTTAAGAAACCTCACAAAGATCTTCCAAAGTAACTGCACCATTCTGCATGCCTACCAGTAGTAAATGAGGATTATTTTGTATTCTCACTGTTCTGGATTTTGGCCATCCTAATAGGTGCATAGTGGGAGCTCTCTGGTGTTTCAATTTACATTTCCCTGATGATATATGTTGCAAAGTATCTTTTCATATGCTTATTTTCCATCTGAGTATCCTCTTTGGTGAGATGTCTATTAGAGTCTTTTGTCCATTTTTTTTAATTGACTTGTTTGTTCTCTGTTGAGTTTTAAGAGTTCCTTGTACATTTTGGATAATAGTTCTTCATCAGATGTATCATTTGCAAAAGTTTTCTCAGTTTGTGACCTGTTCTTTAATTCTCTTGACATCATTCACTTTTAATTAATGACAGAAATACATATTTATGTGTGTAAGAACTCAAAATTATTACCCATCCCTCCTGATTTAAGACTGTAACAATTACAACAAAAAAATATGAAAGCAACTTCAGGCAAGAAAAGATGACTTAAAATACAAACAGAGGCATGAAAGTGAAGTTGTGGTGGTACAGGCAACAAGCCAGAACCCTCTAAGTATAAAAATAAGTTTTGAAAGCTGTAATTTCTATGTGTTGACAGTGAAGAAATAAAGACCAGAGTGGTAAGTACAGAATGAAGCTGCTGCCCCCATGGAGAGTGAGGACTTGGATAGAGCCCAGTGTCTAGAAAGACATTTTAATTAACTCTGATTAACCACTTTCCCTTAAGAGATGATCCCAAGCGATTCTTTCAGGCCTCACCATCCTGTTCATCTGAGGCTCCACAGGAAGCCTATGCCTCACAGGCTGTCCATCACCTGAGCTTTTATTCCAATTTGGCCAATGCGTCTGAGCAGAACACTTCCAATATCGCAATCATTTCTAACTGTCCCCTGAAACTCGTGCTCTGTTATCAGCAAAATACTCTATTATCTGAGTATCTTTTTTGGTTGTGTTCATCTCTTTCATGCTCAAATTCCAACCTGACTTTTCTTGTGAACTCTGATTCTTCCCTGCCTTCTCAAATACAGAGTCATTTTCTCCCATTTTTTTCTCTAGTACCGGGTAGGAAGGTGAAGACTGTGTCTCTCTTGATCCTCTGCCACTTCCAGACTATTGTTCTTTACTTTAGCCTAAATAACTCGAGTTCCTTTAAAGCATGTGCTATCAGACTATAGCATCATCACCTCATCCTTTTTTCTTCATTTGCTATCCAATTTCTTCATTTTACCCTGGTTTACCACTAATTCCATTGTGCATAGGAACATTTCAACATTTATGACGATCATTCAGCGTTCTGGCCTTTCAGTTGACTTCCTGATTTCTGCCAGTGTTTGATTCCCTAGCTCATGTCCAGCCACACTCTTCTATGATTGTACCCTAGTCCTTTCCATTGTCAATAATTGTACTCCTCCTAACACCACCATCCCAGCATCCCACTCTTTGACCATTACCCTTATATCTTTTTTCCAGTTCACACCATCTAGTATAATTCCAATAAATCTTAACCCCACCATAACCCCTACTACATTAATTCTATCATTTTTTCCTCATCCATTACCAACTACCCCTGCCCGGTTTGTCTTATTATTCCTCTTAATGTAGATTTCAAGCCCACATGTATGATCATTCCTTACATATACCTCCCTGGTAATCTCAAGAACACTGCCCTTACAGTTAACTCTCCCCTCCTATATCCAGAAGTGGATTTCCCATGAAGTTAAAGAAGTTTAAGCTTCAGGGTTCCTTAGTTGCATGGAGTCCTCCAGTGTACATAGGCATGTGGTTTTTTGGTAAAAGATGCTTATGGAAATTTTCAAAATTAAGATTTTTAACTGCAATTAGTTGAGCTGATGTCACATTCTATTCTTATTTTCCATCTCTCACATCCTAGTGGCAGGTACTCAAGTGGCTCTGAGCATTTTGAGGATCCAGCTAAGGGAAAATTAAGTTGGGGTTCTGTAGTTATTTCCTAGGGTTTTCTTAACAAAGGACTAAAAGCTAGGTGGCTTAAAATTACAGGATCACTTTCTCTTACAGTTCTGCAGTCTAGAATTACAAAATCAAGATCTCAGTAGGATCATGCTCCTTCTGCAGGCTCTAGGAAATAATCCTTCCTTATTTCTTCCAGGTTGTGGTAGCCCCAAGTGTTGCTTGTCTGTATTAGCATAACTCCCTCTGCTTACCTCTGTCATCACGAAGGCATCTTCTCTATGTGGCTCTCT
Source organism: Canis aureus (assembly GCF_053574225.1). Taxonomy (NCBI): domain Eukaryota; kingdom Metazoa; phylum Chordata; class Mammalia; order Carnivora; family Canidae; genus Canis; species Canis aureus. Next base: position 62,583,362 of record NC_135625.1, read on the forward strand.
CTGTCTTCTCCTCTTCTTACAGAAAGAGGATTGAATTTAGGGTTCACTCTAAATTCAGGATGGTATCATCTTAAGATCCCTAACTAATTGCATCTGCCAGGATCCTATTTCCAACTAAGATCACATTCCAAGGTTCTGGGTGGACATGTATTTGGGGGGAGGGGGTGCAGTAATCAAATCAGTATAGGTATATTTAGTTTAAATTCAATGGGACACATTTTAATGTCATTCATATTCACTCCGATGTATATTTTAGTCAAAGCTAGTCACACTGGTTGGCTTTCAGGAGTGGTTTTCAAGAATACCCCTACTTTGTGCTGACTCAACCAGGGTCATTTGTGAAAATAGGAGTTAGTCTCTGGAAAATTCTTCCAAAATTTATTACTCACTTGAAAGAGGTTTATTTTTATTTTTTTAAAAGATTTTATTTATTTATTCATGAGCGATGCAGAGAGAGAGAGAGAGAGAGAGGCAGAGACACAGGCAAAGGGAGAAGCAGGCTCCATGCAGGGAGCCTGATGTGGGACTCGATCCGGGGACACCAGGATCACGCCCTGGACTGAAGGCAGGCACTAAACTGCTGAGCCACCCAGGGATTCCCCCAAAGAGGTTTAACTAAGAAGCCAAAAAGTATAAAATAAAATAATTAAGATAATTAATGTGAATAGGCAGAGAGGCAGAAAAGTGAAACAAAAAATGAGGCAAAGGTAGAAACCAAATAGAAATTTGATAGATTTAAAGGCAAGTTTATTCACAGTAATATTAAATCAAAATGGCCTAAACACAGTAATTAATAGATAAAGAACATAATGTAGGATAACATAGAAAGACCCAAATATATGCTTTCTAAAATCAATCCATTTTTAATATAAAGACATAAGCGTATTCAAAGTAAAAAGATGAAAAGTATATATCATGCAACACTAAAATCAGAAAGCTGGAGTGACAATATTAATATCAATGAAGTAATCAGCAGAATAAGAAACATTACAGGGGAAAACATACATTATATAATTATAAGAATATTGATTAAAAAAGAGCACATATATATCCTAATAATCTAATAATAGAGCTAAAGATACATAAAAATAGACAAATCTACCACTATTATTAGGGATGTTAACATCATTCTTCCAGTATTTGATAGATTAAGTAGACAAAAAACAATAAATATAGAGCGGACTTGAATCAACTTGACCTAAATGATGTGTTTAGGACACTGAATCCAGTACAGAAGAATACAAATGTCAACACATTTAAATAATTTAAATTGTGCAGATATTTTCTTTAATATAATGGAATTTCCTTTAAATATAGTGGAATTAAATCAGAAACAAGTAACAGAAAGATTTTTGGGAAATCCCCAAATATGTGAAAATTAAACCCCATTCTTCTAAAAACCTGTAAGTCAAAGAAATTAGAAAAATGAATTGAATAAAAAGAAAATACAATATATAAGAACTTTTATCTGGCAGCTGAAAACGAACTTAGAGGAAAATTTTAAGCATTAAATACTTACATCAGAAATGTCTCAAGTCAATAACTCAAGATATCACTTTAAGTAACTAGACAGAAGAGATCAAATTGAGCACATAGAATGCAGAAGGAAAAAAATAGAGAACAATTTAAGAAATTCTCAGAAAAAAACAACTGAAAAATTCAATGAAACTAACCATAGTTTCTTTGAAAAATTTAATCACACTGAAAAACCTCATGCCAGATTGATCAAGAAACAAAGTGGAAAAACACAAATAACTATATCAAGAATTAAAGAGGTTATATTTCTTTTTTTAAAAATAAATTTATTTTTTATTGGTGTTCAATTTACCAACATACAGAATAACACCCAGTGCTCATCCCATCAAGTGCCCCCTCAGTGCCCGCCACCCAGTCACCCCCCCCCCCCCGCCCTCCTCCCCTTCCACCACCCCTAGTTCGTTTCCCAGAGTCAGGAGTCTTTATGTTCTGTCTCCCTTTCTGATATTTCCCACACATTTCTTCTCCCTTCCCTTATATTCCCCTTCACTATTATTTATATTCCCCAAATGAATGAGAACATATAATGTTTGTCCTTCTCCGATTGACTTACCCTCAGCAGAATACCCTCCAGTTTCATCCACGTCGAAGCAAATGGTGGGTATTTGTCATTTCTAATGGCTGAGGAATATTCCATTGTATACATAGACCACAGATTCTTTTTTTTTTAATTTTTTTTTAATTTATTTATGATAGTCATACAGAGAGAGAGAGAGAGGCAGAGACACAGGCAGAGGGAGAAGCAGGCTCCATGCACCGGGAGCCCGACGTGGGATTCGATCCCGGGTCTCCAGGATCGCGCCCTGGACCAAAGGCAGGCGCTAAACCGCTGCGCCACCCAGGGATCCTGATCACATCTTCTTTATCCATTCATCTTTCGTTGGACACCGAGGCTCCTTCCACAGTTTGGCTATTGTGGCCATTGCTGCTAGAAACATCGGGGTGCAGGTGTCCCGGCGTTTCCCTGCATCTGTATCTTTGGGGTAAATCCCCGCAGTACAATTGCTGGGTCATAGGGCAGGTCTATTTTTAACTCTTTGAGGAACCTCCACTCAGTTTTCTAGAGTGGCTGCACCAGTTCACATTCCCACCAAGAGTGCAAGAGGGTTCCCTTTTCTCCGCATCCTCTCCAGCATTTGTGGTTTCCTGCCTTGTTAATTTTCCCCATTCTCACTGGTGTGAGGTGGGATCTCATTGTGGTTTTGATTTGTATTTCCCTGATGGCAAGTGATGCAGAGCATTTTCTCATGTGCATGTTGGCCACATCTAGGTCTTCCTCTGTGAGATTTCTCTTCATGTCATTTGCCCATTTCATGATTGGATTGTTTCTTTGGTGTTGAGTTTAATAAGTTCTTTATAGATCTTGGAAACTAGCCCTTTATCTGATACGTCATTTGCAAATATCTTCTCCCATTCTGTAGGTTGTCTTTTAGTTTTGTTGACTGTATCCTTTGCTGTGCAAGAGCTTCTTATCTTGATGAAGTCCCAATAGTTCATTTTTGCTTTTGTTTCTTTTGCCTTCATGGATGTATCTTGCAAGAAGTTACTGTGGCTGAGTTCAAAAAGGGTGTTGCCTGTGTTCTCCTCTAGGATTTTGATGGAATCTTGTCTCACATTTAGATCTGTGGTCATCAAGACAGTGTGGTACTGGCACAAAAACAGACACATAGATCAATGGAACAGAATAGAGAACCCAGAAGTGGACCCTGAACTTTATGGTCAACTAATATTCGATAAAGGAGGAAAGACTATCCACTGGAAGAAAGTATCTTCAATAAATGGAGCTGGGGAAATTACACATCCACATGCAGAAGAATGAAACTAGACCACTCTCTTTCACCATACACAAAGATAAACTCAAAATGGAGGTTATATTTCTAAAGACCCATCAGACATTGAAAAAATACTACAGCAATATTTTAATAGATTTATATCAATCATTTCAAGAAGATTGTTTCTTAGGTGAAACAGATACATTTCAGGGAAATAAAAAAAAACTACCGAAGCCCTCATAAGAAGAAATAGGTAACCTGCCAATTTTCTATCTATGAAAGAAATTGAACATAGAGCTAAAAATCTTCATGCACTGAAAACATCAGGCCCACTAATAAATTTTATGAAACATATAGGAAACACATAGTATTAGTTCTATATAAACTCTTCTAGAAAATAGAAAAAGAGGAAACACCACATAATTTTATGAAGCCAGAATTACCTTCACACTAAGACCAAACCAAGACATTACAAGGAAGGAAAGAGCACATAATTATAACTTTCATGAACAGATACACAAAAATTCTAATAAAATATTATCAAACCTCAGTAACTTACAAAAATAACTTACAAAAGTAACTTACAAAATGACCTTGAGGAGTTTATGCAAGGAATGCAAGTTTGGTTCAAAATATAAAAATAAACCAGTGCCTTTCATTATATTAATAGACTAAATGAGAAACCCAGTTAATCATCTTAATAGAAGCAAAAATGCTAGTTAATATAATTACAAATTAAACATAATAAAGGTTTTTAAAAACTAGGTATGGATGGGAACTTTTTAAACCCTGATAAAGTTATACAAATAACTTATAGCCTTCATCATACTTAAAGGTAAAAGACTGAATGATTTCCTCTCGGAGACTGAGAACAAGATCTGGGTGTCCATGCTCGTCATCTTCCTTCAACTGGAGATACTAGTCAAAGTGTTAAGGCCAGAAAAAAAATAGAAGGATGCAAATTAGAAAGAAAAAAATAGAATTATTTTTACTCTTAGGCAGCATTATCATCTACAGAGAAAATCCCCCAAGAATCTACAATAAGGGTCCTAGAATTAATAAGGAAGTTTGGCAAAGTTGAAAAACGCAGACAAAATATAAAGTATATGTATATCAATATACTTAAATATAAATTTTTACTTTAAAGTAATGATGTTTCAGTAAACATCACTGAAAATCATGGAGCAGGGAATCCCAAGACTCCATCCTTCTATCAAAATAGCTAATAAGCTATCAAAAACTTTCAGAATTGCCATTTGTAGGACTCTGGGACCCAGTATAAAAATGGCGATGATGGTAAAGCTTATGAATTTCTTGCATTGTGGTACCATGGGGCTGGGGTATTCAAATTACACGTAATTTTATGAAGCCAGAATTACCTTCACACCATTTACCTATCATTTCTCACCTGTCAACTGATGGTAGTCATGAAGGTGACAGCCCACACTCTTGGTGCAGGTTGGTAGCCAAACCCAACAATATGGAGCTTATTTTCAGAGAATTTTAGTTGAATGTCCCTATCTGGAAGCTATCTGAAAGATCAAAATAAAGGCTTACCTTTGCTTCCCTGACTCAGCCTTCTTGGGGCAGAGGGGGCTTCCTAGGTGGCATTTGCCAAAAAATATTTAAAGGCAAGAGAATTGTCTACAGTAGCTTGAGACAAGGGATAACAGTTGATGAGGGTTACCTTCATCAAGAGGTGAATAGATAACACGCTGTGGAAATATATCCATATATTGGGAAATTACTCAACAATAAAAAAATGAGCCCCTTACTGTTACAAAATCTGGATACAACACAAGAAATATAAGAAGACCAACAAAAAGAAGGCAGATAGCCAAGGGACCTGGGGACCTGAAGAACAACACGACAGTGAGTTTCTTGGATTTCCTTACTGCTTCCCAACATATCCTAGGCTCAGATCTGCAGAATTCTCCAAACTGGACCTGCCAACAGGTACAAATGAAAAAAAAAATCCCAAGGAAAGCCTGTATAGCTGAATTCTAAGATACGATAGTGCCAGCATGTTGTAGAAGATACCATTTGTATCAGCTGAACATCTCCAACCTACTTAGGGGATTATTTGTAGGAAATTGAGACTCCAAACCTCTTGTATAAGGAATCACAGTCAAAGTAGTTCATAGATTCTGCTCACTGTAGATGTACATTTCTTGTTTTTGCAGGAAAAGTGTGCCCCCGACCGCCCTGTTTAGTCTGCCTAGCGCACAGCCCACAACAGGTAACCAGAACAGTTAGCACAACTGTTGTTTGGTGGCCACTCTGTCATTCCTATTTCTATTAATGACAACCACATAACAATATATTTAAAATCCATATTGGAAAATTGTGGATAACATCAAGTTATACATTTTAGGGGCCATCAGAGTTTTTATAGAACTTTGAGATAAATTGAGGCCAGTGATCTGAAAGGTGTGCCTTTAGTTTTGTTTTTTAAGATTTTTATTTATTTATTTGAGAGAGAGAGAGAGCATGAGAGGGGAGGAGAGGAAGACAGAGAGGGAGAAGCAAGCTCCCTGTAGGGAGCCTGAGGCAGGGCTTTATCCCAGGACCCTGAGATCATGACCTAAGCTGTAGGCAGATGCTTAAGGTGACTGAAGGTGTGCCTTAGTTTTATTTGCTACAATAATTTTGTTTTACATTTCAGTCCTATAAGGGAAACTATATTAAAGAATGCTTATGAGTCTTTTAGTGGAGAGTTCTTAATTTTAAAATAATAAAACTTAAAAAAATAAAATAATAAAACATCGTTTCCTTAAAAAAAATGTGTGTAATTACCATAATAACCTTTTGTTGCAGATTGAATTGCTTATAACTATCAATAGCTCCATTTACCATTTCATGAAACCACAGTGAATTTGACAGTTTTTTTTATGTGAGAGCTTCTTAGGATTTCAACAGGCTACAGAGAAGTGGTGTTTAATGAAACAGAGTTTTGTTTCAGAAAATGAAATATTGGTAAGTGGTTCCCAAAGGCAGCTGACAAAGTAAGGATGATCACATCATGACAAATGTATTTAGCACACAATTATGACATAGCATTTAAAATAAAAACTTTTATTTAAAATTTTACTGAAATGTGGGGTGCCTGGGTATCTCAGTCAGTTAAGTGACTGGCTCTTGATTTTGGCTGAGGTCATGATCTGAGGTTTGTGAGACCAAGCCCTGTGTTGGGCTCCATGCTCATCAGTCAGATTCTGCTTGAGATCCTCTCCCTTTCCCTCGGCCCCTCCCTTCCTGACCTCTCTGTAAAATAAATAAATTAATCTTTTTTTTAAAAAAACCTTTATTTAAATGTAAAAATCTTAACTGCAATTTAAGTCTACTTTGGGTGCTAATGTCTCCCTTGAAACACTGATACAACCTTCTTGTTTCAAGTAACCTGAAGATTGAATAACAATTGAAAATCTACAAATAGATTTAAAAGTAGAAATGTTTTTCTTCATGCTTGCACAAAGAATAAATTCAAGTCCAGTTCTTTTCAAAAGCATGTGACCATAAGTGGATCTTTCCCTCTATGGAACTTCTATTATTAATGCAAATAAGAATGCCACAAAAGGCAAATAGAAATTTCTCAGCGCTCCCACAAGAGACCTGAACTGGCATCATCAAGGCACTTTCCTCCTGGGTCTTGGCAGAGATGTAGAGAAAGTCTTGATACCATTTAAAGCCCTCAGAATCCAAACCTCTTCACAGCGTGGTGAGTCTAAGACCACTGCAGCTTCCACTAGGAAGACAATGGGTGCTGTGGCCCAGGGGTGCTGGGGGAGCCAGCTTGGTGACACATCAGGCACAGATGTGATCCTACAGCCTGGGGCTCACCTCTCATTTAGTCCTGGCTATGAGTCTGGAAGCAGTTGGGTAATCTGTGCCCATTCACTTGTAGGTTTGGAGAGTGGGTTCTTCACATCCATTCAGTACCTGAATCTTTCTTTTGTACTTCTTCCTATTTTAGAATCAGTGAAGAATTTCTTTCCACATTCCATCCCATCAGAGGCTACTGAGCCAAGGTAAGTGTCTTCTCTCAGAGCATCACTTTCTAACTATGTAGGCAGGTCTCTTTCAGACTCCCCCTCTCCCCCTGCCACCACAGCAATGTTTAAATCCTAAATATTTAATACTGTTGTCATGTCCCTTGTGCTCGCCCCCAATTCCCATCAATTGGTCAGAGTGATACTCTCATCTGTCACGTACAGCCAGGCATGCAGTGAGCAGAGAACACACCCTGCAGCTTTTGAGGGACATCTCTTGGCGTTGGATCAGAAATAGGTACCCCAGATGCCAACCCCAACCTGCAGATCCTGACCATGCCTCCTGGGGTCCCTATGCTGCAGCCTCCTCCCAATAATTCATTTATGAAGAGGTTACAAAAACACTGTATTCTTGGCAGGGATGCGGGTTATGTTTTTCATCAAATTTTAATTACCAAAACACACAATTGTAGAGAATCCAGACAAAATTAAGGGAAAATGCATACGCAGCAGGCATAAGAATGGAGAAAGAAGCTAAGATGTTTGATTGTAAATCAATGGTAAAAATCTGCTATGAGGGGAATAAGTTTGAGTTAACGCTAATGGAGTAGAAACTATTATGAGTGAAAGGAATCTTATGGTAAATATACATTGACAATAAATATGGCCAGTTTCTCTTACTAGTATGCAATAATTAGTACCTACATACTCTTCCTTTAGTTGGTGAGAAATAGGAAAAATCCTTATTTCTTCTTTTTCTTTCTTTCTTTCTTTCTTTCTTTCTTTCTTTCTTTCTTTCTTTCTTTCTTCTTTCTTTTTTCTTTCTCTCTTTCTCTCTTTCTCTCTTTCTCTCTTTCTCTCTTTCTTTCTTTCTTTCTTTCTTTCTTTCTTTCTTTCTTTCTTTCTTTCTTTCTTCTTTCTTTCTCTCTCCTTTCTTCCTTCCTTCCTTCCTTCCTCCCTCCCTCCCTCCCTCCCTCCTTCCCTCCCTCCCTCCCTCCCTCCATCCTTCCCTCCCTCCCTTCTTTTCTTTCTGTCGAGCTTCCTCTAGGAATGCAGAGTTCCTTGTGTAATTTGTGAACAGACATGTCTAAATGTGTCTCTTTGTTTCTTTAGCAAACATTGTAAATGGGGAGATTGTCCTCTTGTGTGTCTTCAAGTGTCTTCTATGAGGGTGTCTTCCAGCTAGCCTCTCGATCCCTGGTTTACCAGCTGAGTCCCATGCAAATCCATCTCCACACATCAAAGCCAGGGTGAAATATGAGGATGTATTCAGCAACTATTTATTGTCTGTATTACAGGACAATTTTTAAATGCCTTAATATTTCATATGGAGGTCTCTGTCATCTGGCACTTGACACTATTTCTCTGTCTGTCTCTTTCTCTCTCCATGCCTTTGCTACTCATTCATTCTCTCATAATTTTCCCACCCACACAGCAAAGGCTTTAATCAGCTGTTTCCCTGAAAATGCCAGGCTGTTTCATACTCTTAGGTCTTTGTTCACTCTGATTCATCTGCCTAAATGTCTCATTATCCCACTTATTTATGTTTCAAGTCTTAGTCCAATGATTGGCTCTGCTCTGATCCAGTTACCAAGGATTTCTATACGTTTATTTCTGGTTTTGTGTGTGTGTGTGTCTGAATATGTATCTATGTCATATTGAATATCTATGTCATATGAATCCATATTTGGATTCATCTCTTATAGCTGATGCCTATGATGAAATTTCAGTAGAATTAGAGGATATTTCCTAAAATAGACATATTAAATATAAAAACATGGTAATGAGCCTCAAATCTGGTATTCTCATCTTTATGTGAGTCAGTCTAGGGGGGCAGGCCATGCACTTACCATTAGACAAGCCTCAGCTTGGCTGTAAGGCTGATCTCATCACCTTCTAACTTGGAAATGTTTCTTATTCTGTCTAAACCAGTGTCTTCTGGGGAATTAGAATACATTACCTCAGTAGTATTGTTTTGTGGATTCAATGGGATATTGTATGAAAAGTACTTAATACTGCGTAAACTTCTCAGCACCTACTAAGTGCTCAGTAAATTATTGTTAGAGAATATTCTGGACTGATTGCTCAAGGTTCACATTAAGACAAATCAAAACACTACTCTGCCAAATTCTTGCCCATTGCCATTTCTTCAACTCTGAGGAAATGCCTGTAAACATCTCACATTTTCCCCATCTTAGTAAATGGGGTCCCTTCCAATGTAATAAATATATTTCAGATTCCTCTCATATTTCTCTCTTTCCCTTATCTTCCCTATTCAACCCATCAATTACAATTAAGGATTCCTCTAAAATGCATCAGAAATCTGCCCACCTCCCTGAAACCACTGTATTTAGGGCTACTGCCACCTTCTCTGAATAGTCTGCAACCAGGCTGCCTACCACTCTTGCTGACAGTTACCTTTGCATCATAAATCATAAACCATACTGTGCCCCTACCGAGCTTTAGCTCTTCTCATGCTTCTCATTGTATTGAGATCACCATTCAGAGCTCTTTTTATGACCTCCAGGGCCCTGCCTACCTTTCCCACTTCTTGTTTCCCTTCCCTCATGAAACACAGTTTTATGGTGGCAGCCCCATTTCAGGCAGCACTGTCACTCCTCAGCAACTCAAAGGGCTGGGGCCCTGGAACCCTGCTCTCCCTAGGTCACCTCCTCAGAGGTCAGAGTGAACTTCCCCAATCATATTCGTATCACTTTCTGTTCTGTAATATTCATAGAAACTGTCTCAAATTTTATTATACATTTCTTTTTGTTTGCTTATTTTAGATACTCTCCTCCCAGAGACTCCCAGCCCACCCTCGAGGACTTAAAATTCCCTGGGAGCAAAGCCAGTGTTTGTTTGATCTCCACTCTGCTTGGCTCACAGCAGCTCCTCTCCTCATTCTTGTTAGCCCCAGCTCCCTTCCTAATGCCCTAATAACAGGGGGCAAGACACCTTTCTCATTTGTTGTCATTGACAATTCACAGAAAATTTCATTCACATTTTTTCATTTGGGTTTTGATCCATGGCAACATAAGCTGAATGAATATTAATATTCACATTACAGAAGATAAAATTGGGTTTCAGAGAGGATAAGATGTTGAGATCATATAGCAGACCAGGGCAGACCTGGTACTTGACTGAGGTCCAGGTCTTTAACGCTGAAAGCCTAACTCTCCTGATCTCAGTCTCATGTACCTCACGTGATCAGCATCATCAGATCATGACGGCTGTACTCCATCTCCATGGATAGTCTAGAGAAAGGATTTTATGATATGTGAGGGGTAAATGAGTCATAAGGAAGAACTTCCAAAGTGCTGCATAGACATGGACCAGGAGTGCCATGCATATCCTTTGGAATTGACAGTGGTAACTTGCAACATGGAGCCTGGATACTGTTTAATTTGGGGTTGGTTGTGAAGGCACTGTAGAATACTAGAACATGGGCTTTGGCCACAGACTTCAATGTGATTCCTGCCCTGTGACCAGTGAAAAGTTGGTAAGTTGCTTAATGTCTTTCCAAGACTCAGTTTCTTTATCACTAAAATGGGTATAATAACATGTCAAGAGGCTATGTAAGAATTAAATTACGTTAGAGCATAATGTACCCAGTGTGTGGTCTAGCCTATAATATATTATGAATAAGTGATATCTGCTACTAATATTGTTAGTCAGAGAGGCAAAGGATGGAAGATTCTAACTGGACCATGGACTCTGACCAAGTGATTTCTCCCCCCCCTCCCCCCAGGAGAGCTAAGTCCTGTATCTCCAGTATGGAAGTGGAGAACCAGACCCAGGTCACCAAGTTCATCCTGGTGGGGTTTCCTGGGAACTGGGGCATGCGGGTAGCAGTGTTCCTGATGTTCCTCATGGCCTATATTGTGACAGTGGCTGAAAATGTGGTCATCATCCTGCTGGTGCAGCAAAACCGGCCACTGCACAAGCCTATGTACTTCTTCCTGGCCAACCTGTCTTTCTTGGAGACCTGGTACATCTCTGTGACTGTGCCTAAATTACTATTTAGTTTTTGGTCTGTGAACAACAGTATCTCCTTCACTCACTGTATGATACAACTTTACTTCTTCATTGCCCTCATGTGCACAGAATGTGTGCTCCTGGCTGCCATGGCCTTTGATCGTTATGTAGCCATCTGCCGTCCACTCCACTACCCCACCATTATGAGCCATGGGCTTTGCTTCCGCTTGGCTCTTGGTTCCTGGGCCATTGGCTTTGGCATCTCCTTAGCTAAGATTTACTTTATCTCTCGCCTCAGTTTCTGTGGCCCCAATGTCATCAATCACTTCTTCTGTGACATCTCTCCAGTACTTAACCTCTCCTGCACAGACATGTCTGTAGCTGAGCTGGTAGACTTTGTCCTGGCATTGGTCATCTTTCTCTTCCCCCTCTCTATCACTGTTCTGTCCTATGGATGCATCCTGGCCACTGTTCTACGCATGCCTACCGGAAAGCAGAAAGCGTTCTCTACTTGTGCCTCCCACCTTGTGGTGGTCACCATCTTCTATTCAGCCACGATTTTCATGTATGCCAGGCCCCGAGCCATCCATGCCTTCAACATGAACAAAGTGATTTCCATCTTCTATGCTATTGTCACCCCTGCACTCAACCCTTTCATTTATTGCCTAAGGAACAGAGAGGTCAAAGAGGCTCTGAAGAAACTGGCCTATTGCCAAGCTATCTGATCAGACTAGTCACTTACTTACTAGTAGAAGTTAGAATTATTAGAATTTGATTTGGTGCCCTCCTTCCGTCCTTGGTACTTTCTCCTTTAATGCCTGAGCTTATGATACTCATGTTAATACGACATCACCACATCCACATCAACCACAGGCTGTTGGCTATGTTGTGAGGTCTGCATTGGCACATGTGGTCTGTGGTCTAAGGGCATAGCCCTTGTAGAGAGAATTCTCTTTGGCTGGAACCTAAAATAGGGTTTTGACACTGTGAGTAAATCCCTAATGGAGTGAAGTGGGTGAGCAAGTTGGTAGCATCTGAATGAGCTGTTTGGGGATCTAGCAAGCATTAAAGGTTGTGGGCCAACAGATTTGGGATGGCTTCCTGACTAAGACAGAGGTAGCAGCGTCCTCAACAATCCCATCCTGGATGTTGTGCTGGCAGCCAATCTCAGTAGAGACTGTCCTCTAGTCCGCCCAATATTTTTTGTAAGCAGCCGGTTCCTTGCATTACAACATCTCTTCTTCAGGTAGCTAGAGTGCATTCTGTTAACTGTACATGAACTATACCTAATAAAATTGTAATTTGTCTTCCGACATCACTGATACTGTGGCTTTGTATTGAATTTCATATTTCCCTTCTAGATATTACAATATGTTTGTATCATCTAGTGGATGAGCAAAAAATAAGTGGTAAATAAATAAATATTAGCAAACATATTATTTGCTGAAGGAAACTTTAATCAACTTTTCTTCTCCCTCCTCTTCAATCTACTTTTACTCCCTCTGGCTGTCATTTCTCAGAATACCATCTCAAATACAAGCTACTGGTCCAAGTTTAGTATTTGACAGATTCCCGTACCATACCAGAGTGACTCTCAGCTCTCCTACTTGTTTATCTGATACTCTGCTGTGAACACTAGACTCTCTGATCAAATGTGCCACACATGCACAGAAGGGTATAGATGTGCCCACTCTTGATTCAGTTTGTCAATGACAAAGGGAGCTATACTTTAAGCTGCATTCAATATAACATGGTAGTGTCAGCAGAAACTTATTTATTTTTAAAAGACTTTATTTATTCATGAGAGACACAGAGAGAGAGAGAGAGAGAGAGGCAGAGACACAGGCATAGGGAGAAGCAGTCTCCTTGCAGGGAACCTGATGCAGGACTCGATTTCAGGACCCCAGCATCATGACCTGAGCCAAATGCAGATGTCAACTGCTGAGCCACCCAAGTGCCCCTCAGCAGGAATTTAAACCTTCCATTAGAACAGTTGAAAACAGAATGGCTTTTAGCATTTTCACATCTTTCACCTGAAAACAAATAATAATTTCAAAAAATGTTCTCTCTCTCTCTCTCTTTTTGTTTTTTTTTTGTTTGTTTGTTTGTTTTTCTTTTTGTTTTTTTTTAAAGTAAGAGGCATTAGGTATGATTCTTTGCTGGATTTTACAAACTTGCAGAACAGAACCTTAGAAGGTAAATAATGTACAATCACAGACAGTGGGTTGCAGAAGTTAAAAGCCCAGGTCTCCTGAGCCCTGGGTCTGTCCTTAGCTCATGGGATCTTTCTTGAGAGAAAACATGCTTTTTCAGCAGACAGAGTGTAGAAGGTAAGGATGTAGGGGTTTGGTTAGAATCATCAATTGTGGGGATCCCTGGGTGGCTCAGCGGTTTAGCACCTGCCTTCGGCCCAGGGTGTGATCCTGGAGACCTGGGATCGAGTCCCATGTCAGGCTCCCGGCATTGAGCCTGCTTCTCCCTCTGCCTGTGTCTCTGCCTCTCTCTCTTTCTCTGTGTCTCTGTCTCTCATGAATAAATAAAATCTTTAAAAAAAAAAAAAGAATCATCAATTGCTGTACCTGGAGAAACTGTTAATAAAATAAAAATGGACAAATGTAGGATATATTCCTCAGGAAAGCAAAGAAACAAAGATAAAATGCAAGCCTACCTTATTTTAGAGAATAAACATATGAAAGGAAATGGTTCTCAGAAAGGAAATGATTTAATGTTTGCTCCTGGAACATGTTTTGGTTTCTTGATGCAATAAAGAAGTAATTATACCTATATTTCCACTTAAAGCAAAACATAAAAAGAAACATGATTATTTTCTGAGATAATTCAGATGAACCAATCACAATATCACAATCTAATAGGGCTGTGAAATGCACGCATTGAAAAACAGGAAGTAGTGAATGGGAGATAAAAATTACCAACTTGCTATTGATGACCTGAGTTCTAGTCCTGGGTACGTATTGTCCTGTGATGTGGGACAAACCATCTAAACTCTCTGAAACACTGATAATTTGTATGTAAAACAGAAATAATAATAATGCCTGCTTTGTCTCCCTATCACGATAGTTATGAGGAAAATCGACATGATTCAAAAGACTTTCATTCAGGGTCACCTGGTGGCTCAGTGGTTGAGTGTCTGCCTTCAGCTCAGGGTGTGATGCCAGAGTGCAGGGATCGAGTCCCACATTAGGCTCCCTGTGCTTGGGGGTAAGTAGTCTACCATGTAGACTTTGGTAGTCAGTTTTAACAGTTTACTTGGAGACCAAGCCTCAGGATTGATTTTTGACCAACCAAGCCATAATGGAGTTCATCAAATCAATGAAAATGTATTTTTATAAAAAAACATAAAAACTTGTATTTAGGAACAAATGGCAGACAGTATATTTGTACCTACAAAATGCATACATAACACACATAATGTAATGAGTTGAATGGCAGCTCCCAGAAAGATTTGTCCCATCCTCAAGCTGGAATTTGTGATTATGAGCTTATTTGGAAAAGGGCCTTGGAAATGTAGTTAAGGATCTCAAAATGAAACCATCCTGGATTATCTGTATGGGCCCCAAATCCAATGACAAGTTTGTCATAAGACAAAGAAGGGGAGAAGGCAGAGGTAAAGGCCATGTGAAGATGGATATAGCTCGGATTTAAGCTTCCACAAGCTTCCACAAGCCTAGAGATGCTTGCAGCCACCAGAAACTGGCAGAGCAAGGACTGATTCTCCCCTAGGGCTTTCGAAGGAAGTATGATTTTGGACTTCTGGCCTCCAGAAAATAAATTTGTTGTTTTAAGCCACCAGGTTTGTTGTGATTTGTTATGGCAACCCTAGGAAACCAATACGCATACCAGTTTGGGTGGCAGTAAGCACTATGGTGTGTGTGGGCAAACATGGAAGAGTAATAACAAGCTCTGGTGGAGATTTGACATTTTTAATCAGATGGTTACAAAAGCCCTCCCTGAGAAAGTCAAGTCTGAGCAAATAGAATGTTGCCAAATGTTTTTGACTAACACTGTACAACAGACAAAGGTACAGAGTTTAGAGCCCCATATGGTTAGAGGTCAGCTTGCAGAGGCTGATGGGATGTTGCAATTTTGCAGCCTAGTTAGAGAAATTGAACCAAAGCTTATATGCAAAAAGTTCATCAGGCTTATGTCTAACTTAGTAATTATTTGGCTGTTCTTTTACTGACAGACTATATAAATATCTGTTCTTTGGCGCTGTTGGAACAATCTCATTTGTCCTTTCTCTGCTGTTTGCCTTGCTAACAGGTGGAATTAATATAGGCACATGTCTGTTATTTGTCAGAGACTAGATTTGGGGCAGTGGGCAGGGTGCGGCATGTGGCAAACAAGCAGCATGGTGGTAGCATGTGACCTGGAAATAGTTTAGAATCAGCCCTCTGGGAAGGTCTAGGAGGAAGTAGCATTTTGCACAAAACCTGAATGAAGAGAGGGAGCCAACCATGACAAGTAAAGCATAGTGACGGAAAAGTACAGGCTCTGGCTTGAAGCTAGTTCCTGTTGCTTAAATGTGGGCAAAATAATTATACCTATTTCATTGTCTCATTTAGAATATTAAATAAATACAGGAAAAGTACTCAGATGAATGCTTGGCACAGAGTAACTGCTCAATAAAGCACTTATTTTATTTCATTTTATCTTTATTAGGGTGAAAGTTTTATAGACAGGACGACCATTGAATTGCAGAAGCTTGTAGTGAGAGCCAGAGTAGCGTGTTCTGTGAAGAAGGCCAAAGCTGGCCTATGGAACAATCATTTCAATATTGGACATTTATGCATTGATGTGGAAATAATTAACGGGAAGTTTATTGTGATGTTGTTTATAACAGAAAAATTGGAAAAAGAAAGAAAGAAAGAAAGAAAGAAAGAAAGAAAGAAAGCAAGAAAGCCCAGTGTGTGAAAAAATAGAGTTAGATGGAGTGAAATATTGCCTATCCTTACAATGGAAAATATTGTAGCTAAAAAAAAAAAAAAAAATGACATGGAAAGTGGCTCATGATAAAGTACAGAGAAAAAAATCATTTACAAATAAATTACAAAAATGGTGTACACAAGGATCCCATAACACATGCGCATATGGCATATGTGTACTTCCGTGAGAAGACAGAAAAGGAGGTAGAATGAATAAGATTTACGATGCAGAGGAGAAAGTAGATGGTCAAATAGTCATCAAATGAAGTTTTAAGAGCCCTGCAGTGTTTGAGAGAACTGAGGAGGCTGCTTCCCCCTTGAAGCTGCTTCTCCTCACATGATGCACTAGGGATCCTACATCAGGATCAATGAGTGGTAAGGGTGCCTGAGTGGCTAAGTCAGTTCAACGTCCAACTCTTGATTTTGACTTGGGTCATGATCTCAGGGTCTTGGAAACAAGCTCCCAGTCAGGCTCTACACTCAGCAGGGAGTCCGCCTGAGGATTCTCTCATTCTCTCTCACTGCCCCTTCTCCTGCTCTTTCTCTCTCTAAAATAAATGAATAAATAAATCTAAAAGAAAGCTCAATGTGTGGTAAATCTATACAGGGTGATTTTGCTTTTTTTACTTTTGTTCACTGCTGGATTCTCTTGAGGTCCAGAAGTATCGATGGATTGGACCAGTTATGACCCTATAAGTCTATATGTAGGGAAAAGTTACACTGAACTATGAAATTTAGGTCATTTAAGATTTCTGATGTATGACAGAGTGTGCACAAAGGTTGGCTCTGGTTTATATGATATTAAAAATTTTGAAACCTCAAACAGCAATGCGAAGCTTCTGGATCAAAGCAACTTCATCAACCTTGCCTTTTGCTAGGAAGGTTGTCATGGTAACAGTAGGGCTCAGAAGAAGAGCAGGCTAATACAGCAATTACAACTCTGCATAAAACATATTTAACACTTGGAGCATTTCCCTTTTGAATCATGGTTAGCCCGGGACATTGAAAGATTCCTTATGTGCTGAAGACCATGTGGTCAATAATAATTTAATAAGGGAAAAAATCTGGAGGAATAGACACAAAATGTAAAAAGTGTTTGTCTAGGAGCATGTGGATTGCAAATGTTTGTCTTCCTTCTCCTTTTTCACTTTCCTCATATTTTCTGCTTTTTTGCTGCATAAAAATGCTGTAATATTTGTTTCTAAGATAAAATAATTCCTCCAAATTAAAATGCTGCTGTGCCCCCTGCCATACTGCTCTTTACAACAGTTTTTTCCTCCACCATCTGCAAAGACGTGGCCCTTAGCTTGGTCAGAGGCCCTCATGCTCCTGCATCTGCTTCCTCCCTCAGCACCTGCTTCTCCAGCGTCTCTGCCCGGGACTCACACCCAGCACTTTATGTTCTCAAACGTCTCGTAGTTTCTACAGTACAAAATTCAGGCACCCCATCTTTGTTCTGGTGATTTCCTAGGCTTACAACATCTTTCTCCAGCTTTAAGATTAGTGTTTTTGTTTTTATTTTCTTCTCATTCAACATAGACATCTCCTCCTCTAGGAAGATTACTAGCTAGTGGCTTCCTTTTCCTGCCTGAGTCACAATCAGCTGCCCTATATTCTCTTCTCTGAGCTCAAAGGAGCAGAGATTGTGTCTCACTCATCTCTGTGTCCCTAGAGTCTACATAGCACCTGGGATGTAGTTGGTGCGGCCAAGAATAACGAATGGAAATAAGAAGTTTCCCAGGACCATGCATGGTATTTTTCTCCAACTATTCTAAATATATTCAAAAGGTTCCTTAAGAATCCCAAAGGTTGGGGCGCCTGGGTGGCTCAGTCGGTTGAGCATCTGACTCTTGGTTCTGACTCAGGTGGTGATCCTGTGGGTTGTGATCTCATGAGTGGTAGGATCAAGCCCCATGTCGGACTCTGTGCTCAGTGGGGAGTCTGCTTGAGATTCTCTCCCTCTGTTCTTCCTTCCGTCTCAAAAATAAATGAATCTTAAAAGAAAAAGAATCCCAGAGATCTACACATTCTGTAGCTATTACCAACAGTCTATGAGTTATTTGCATTAGATGCTATAACACTTATTCACCAGATTTCAAAGCTTTTTAAATCCTCAGCAAATGTGTAGCATGCTACTAGAATAGGAATTGGGAACTGCCACTGTTGCTGAGCAGAAACATTGGATTTACTGGCAGAAAAGCTGTAGTGTCTGCTTCTAAAATCCAAGATATTCAAATTCATCCTTTTAAAATTCCTTCATAACCCACATGAGTAGAGCTGACCCCAATTTTCTCCAGTTTTTATCCAGTCATTATCTTTGATTTCATTTTTTTTCTTTGTCCTCCACTCCGTTCCATCCTTCACTGCATTCCCTGCCTGATATGCTCCATCACCGTGGCCATCATTCACCTTTAAGCTGTCATAAACCCTCATGTGAATGTGCTGGCATAGCCACTCAGCCTTTTTCCATCCTCCTGTTTTCACCAAACAGCCACACTCCACACCCTATATTTTTAAAAATCATGTTATTGAGGTATAATTGACATGTAAAGAGCTGTACATAGTTACTGTATACAACTCGACAAGTTGGAGTTAAGTATACACCTGAAAATATACCACCATCATGGCCATAGACATGTCCATCACGTCCTAAGGTTTCCTTCCACCCACCCCCTTTATCACTGTTATTATTATTAATGTTATTTTTGTAACAATATAAGAGAATTTAACATAAGATCTATCTCAAAAACTAAGTGTACAATGCAGTATTGTTAGCTATGGGCACTGTCCTTGTATAAATGTCCAGAATTTATTTTTGTGGCATAATTGAAATTTTACACTCTTTGACTATCACCTCCCCATGTCTCTTGTCAATCACCAATGTCCTCTCCACTTCTGTGAGTTTGTCTGTTATATTCCATACACATATGAGATCATGCAGTCTTCCTGTGAGTAGATGTAACGTCAAAACACAGCTCTGATCATGAAACTATGGAAAAGTCTTTAGTTTTGTTTCATTATCTGGTAAATGAAGAGCACAGACCTTAGTTTGTAATTCAATATCCTCCACTATCTGCTTTAACATACTTTTTATTTTGTGATATAAGAAATCAAACCCCTAGCCCAAAATTAATCTAAAATACCCCAATTCCCTTGAAGACCAATGCTGATTTCTGTAGCTGAAAGTAGTATCTGCACCCTCTGAATGTTCTCATTTTTTACCTCTATTATGGTTTTTTAAAAATTTTTTGTCTTATGTCTTATGTATTTGTCCAGTTTTAAAAGTGGGGAAAAAATCTATGATTTTCTATCATTTATTTCACAAATTATAACTGTTAATAGGCTCCCTGTTCTTTTTTTAAAGATTTATTTATTTATTTATTCATGATAGACACACAGAGGAGAGAGAGAGAGAGAGAGAGAGAGAGAGGCAGAGACACAGGCAGAGGGAGAAGCAGGCTCCATGCCCGGATAGGCTCCCTGTTCTGATTATTCATTTCTCCAACTCACTTTTTTTAAAAAGTTGAGTTTTCCGAGCAGTGTTTATTTGGTGTTGGTACCATCTAGTGGGAAGTATGAGTAATGCTCAACAATTAAATAGGCCTTCGGAGCCTAGTTCTACGCAGGGCTTCAAGATCATCTGGTCTAATACTCTTCATTATACAAATAACAACACTGAGATTTTGAAAATTTAAGCAGTTCTCACAGTCTGCATATGGCTGAGCATCTATTATGTGAAATGAACTTACATGGGATACTAAGAATCAAAAAACATGCTTCTTATCTCACATAATTAACCATCAATACAGTGACATAAAATATTAATATGTAAAAGGTAGTAATAAAATATTTGAATCATTCAATATGAGTGAAAACCACTTAGTAAAATGTACAAAGATCTCTGTAAGATTTAGAAGAATAAGAAAAATGTCCTAAGAGCACAGTGCATTAAATAATAAAGTTTCTAGAAGAGGTGGGGTTTGTGCTGAATCCTGAACACCGTATACACAAGGATTCAGACAACTATGGGATCAAGAAAGGAGTATTTAGTGCGATGGAAAGGATAGAACAAAGACCTGCTTAGGGGACATTGAGCATAAGAATAGAGGAGGTAATAACAGAGAATTAACTGCTTTAAGTGGAATGGAGGCTGGTTTAAATAAGATACAAAGAAGTACTTTCAATCAATTTGGTGTGAGAAGATAAACAACAAACCAATAAACTGAATCACTAAATTGAATCAGTCATGGGAAAGTACTCAAAGGCATAATCTGGGAGTGTGGAATTTAAAGTCTTTTATTTTATTTTATTTTAATAAATTTATTTTTTATTGGTGTTCAATTTACCAACATACAGAATAACACCCAATGCTCATCCCGTCAAGTGCCCCCCTCAGTGCCTGCCACCCACTAACCCCCACCCCCTGCCCTCCTCCCCTTCCACCACCCCTAGTTCGTTTCCCAGAGTTAGGAGTCTTTATGTTCTGTCTCCCTTTCTGATATTTCCCACACATTTCTTCTCCCTTCCCTTCTATTCCCTTTCACTATTATTTATATTCCCCAAATGAATGAGAACATATAATGTTTGTCCTTCTCTGATTGACTTACTTCACTCAGCATAATACCCTTCAGTTACATCCATCTCAAAGCAAATGGTGGGTATTTGTCATTTCTAATGGCTGAGGAATATTCCATTGTATACATAGACCACATCTTCTTTATCCATTCATCTTTCGATGGACACTGAGGCTCCTTCCACAGTTTGGCTATTGTAGACATTGCTGCTATAAACATCGGGGTGCAGGTGTCCCGGCGTTTCATTGCATCTCTATCTTTGGGGTAAATCCCCAGCAGTGCAATTGCTGGGTCGTAGGGCAGGTCTATTTTTAACTCTTTGAGGAACCTCCTCTGCAGTTTTCCAGAGTGGCTGCACCAGTTCACATTCCCACCAACAGTGCAAGAGGGTTCCCTTTTCTCCACATCCTCTCCAACATTTCTTGTTTCCTGCCTTGTTAATTTTCCCCATTCTCACTGGTGTGAGGTGGGATCTCATTGTGGTTTTGATTTGTATTTCCCTGATGGCAAGTAATGCAGAGCATTTTCTCATATGCATGTTGGCCATGTCTATGTCTTCCTCTGTGAGATTTCTCTTCATGTCTTTTGCCCATTTCATGATTGGATTGTTTGTTTCTTTGGTGTTGAGTTTAAGAAGTTCTTTATAGATCTTGGAAACTAGCCCTTTATCTGATACTTCATTTGCAAATATCTTCTCCCATTCTGTAGGTTGTCTTTCAGTTTTGTTGACTGTATCCTTTGCTGTGCAAAAGCTTCTTATCTTGATGAAGTCCCAATAGTTCATTTTTGCTTTTGTTTCTTTTGCCTTCGTGGATGTATCTTGCAAGAAGTTACTATGGCTGAGTTCAAAAAGGGTGTTGCCTGTGTTCTCCTCTAGGATTTTGATGGAATTTTGTCTCACATTTAGATCTTTCATCCATTTTGAGTTTACCTTTGTGTATGGTGAAAGAGAGTGGTCTAGTTTCATTCTTCTGCATGTGGATGTCCAATTTTCCCAGCACCATTTATTGAAGAGACTGTCTTTCTTCCAATGGATAGTCTTTCCTCCTTTATCGAATATTAGTTGACCATAAAGTTCAGGGTCCACTTCTGGGTTCTCTATTCTGTTCCATTGATCTATGTGTCTGTTTTTGTGCCAGTACCACACTGTCTTGACCACAGCTTTGTAGTACAACCTGAAATCTGGCATTGTGAAGCCCCCAGATATGGTTTTCTTTTTTTAAATTCCCCTGGCTATTCGGGGTCTTTTCTGATTCCACACAAATCTTAAAATAATTTGTTCTAACTCTCTGAAGAAAGTCCATGGTATTTTGATAGGGATTGCATTAAACGTGTATATTGCCCTGGGTAACATTGACATTTTCACAATATTAATTCTGCCAATCCATGAGCATGGAATATTTTTCCATCTCTTTGTGTCTTCCTCAATTTCTTTCAGAAGTGTTCTATAGTTTTTAGGGTATAGATCCTTTACCTCTTTAGTTAGGTTTATTCCTAGGTATCTTATGCTTTTGGGTGCAATTGTAAATGGGATTGACTCCTTAATTTCTCTTTCTTCAGTCTCATTGTTAGTGTATAGAAACACCACTGATTT
This sequence comes from Canis aureus, assembly GCF_053574225.1. NCBI lineage: Eukaryota > Metazoa > Chordata > Mammalia > Carnivora > Canidae > Canis > Canis aureus. The sequence goes on from NC_135625.1 coordinate 62,605,745, forward strand.
CTGGGCATTGATTTTGTATCCTGCCATGCTACCAAATTGCTGTATGAGTTCTAGCAATCTTGGGGTGGAGGCTTTTGGGTTTTCTATGTAGAGTATCATGTCATCGGCGAAGAGGGAGAGTTTGACTTCTTCTTTGCCAATTTGAATGCCTTTAATGTCTTTTTGTTGGCTGATTGCTGAGGCTAGGACTTCCAGTACTATGTTGAATAGCAGTGGTGAGAGTGGACATCCCTGTCTTGTTCCTGATCTTAGGGGAAAGGCTCCCAGTGCTTCCCCATTGAGAATGATATTTGCTGTGGGCTTTTCGTAGATGGCTTTTAAGATGTTGAGGAATGTTCCCTCTATCCCTACACTTTGAAGAGTTTTGATCAGGAATGGATGCTGTATTTTGTCAAATGCTTTCTCTGCATCTAATGAGAGGATCATATGGTTCTTGGTTTTTCTCTTGCTGACATGATGAATCACATTGATTGTTTTACGGGTGTTGAACCAGCCTTGTGTCCCAGGGATAAATCCTACTTGGTCATGGTGAATAATTTTAAGTGCTGTTGGATCCTATTGGCCAGTATCTTGTTGAGAATTTTTGCATCCATGTTCATCAGGGATCTTGGTCTGTAATTCTCCTTTTTGGTGGGGTCTTTGTCTGGTTTTGGAATTAAGGTGATGCTGGCCTCATAGAACGAATTTGGAAGTACTCCATCTCTTTCTATCTTTCCAAACAGCTTTAGGAGAATAGGTATGGTTTCTTCTTTAAACGTTTGATAGAATTCCCCTGGGAAGCCATCTGGCCCTGGACTCTTGTGTCTTGGGAAGTTTTTGATGACTGCTTCAATTTCCTCCCTGGTTATTGGCCTGTTCAGGTTTTCTATTTCTTCCTGTTCCAGTTTTGGTAGTTTGTGCCTTTCCAGGAATGCATCCATTTCTTCTAGATTGCCTAATTTATTGGCATATAACTGTTCATAATATGTTTTTAAAATCGTTTGTATTTCCTTGGTGTTGGTAGTGATCTCTCCTTTCTCATTCATGATTTTATTAATTTGAGTCTTCTCTCTCTTCTTTTTAATAAGTCTGGCTAATGGTTTATCTATCTTATTAATTCTTTCAAAGAACCAACTCCTGGTTCTGTTGATCTGTTCCACAGTTCTTCTGGTCTCGATTTCGTTGAGTTCTGCTCGAATCTTTATTAACTCTCTTCTTCTCCTGGGTGTAGGATCTATTTGCTGTTTTGTCTCTAGCTCCTTTATGTGTAAGGTTAGCTTTTGTATTTGAGTTCTTTCCAGTTTTTGAATGGATGCTTGTATTGCAATGTATTTCCCCCTCAGGACTGCTTTTGCTGCATCCCAAAGATTTTGAACGGTTGTATCTTCATTCTCATTAATTTCCATGAATCTTTTTAATTCTTCCTTAATTTCCTGGTTGACCCTTTCATCTTTTAGCAGGATGGTCCTTAACCTCCACGTGTTTGAGGTCCTTCCAAACTTCTTGTTGTGATTTAGTTCTAATTTCAAGGCATTATGGTCTGAGAATATGCAGGGGACGATCCCAATCTTTTGGTATCAGTTCAGACCCGATTTGTGACCCAGTATGTGGTCTATTCTGGAGAAAGTTCCATGTGCACTTGAGAAGAATGTGTATTCAGTTGAGTTTGGATGTAAAGTTCTGTATATATCTGTGAAATCCATCTGGTCCAGTGTATCATTTAAAGCTCTCGTTTCTTTGGAGATGTTGTGCTTAGAAGACCTATTGAGGGTAGAAAGAGCTAGATTGAAGTCACCAAGTATAAGTGTGTTATTATCTAAGTATTTCTTCACTTTGGTTATTAATTGATTTATATATTTAGCAGCTCCCACATTCGGGGCATATATATTGAGGATTGTTAAGTCCTCTTGTTGGTTGGATCCTTTAAGTATGAGATAGTGTCCCTCTTCATCTCTCACTACAGTCTTCGGGGTAAATTTTAGTTTATCTGATATAAGGATGGCTACCCCTGCTTTCTTTTGAGGACCATTCGAATGGTAAATGGTTCTCCAACCTTTTATTTTCAGGCTGTTGGTGTCCTTCTGTCTAAAATGAGTCTCTTGTAGACAGCAAATAGATGGGTCCTGCTTTTTTATCCAGTCTGAACCCTGCGCCTTTTGATGGGGTCATTAAGCCCGTTCACATTCAGAGTTACTATTGACAGATATGAGTTTAGTGTCACCATGATATCTATTCAGTCCTTGTTTTTGTGGATTGTTCCACTGAACTTCTTCTTAAAGGGGAATTTTAAGAGTCCCCCCTTAAAATTTCTTGCAGAGCTGGTTTGGAGGTCACATATTCTTTCAGTTCCTGCCTGTCTTGGAAGCTCTTTATCTCTCCTTCCATTTTGAATGAGAGCCTTGCTGGATAAAGTATTCTTGGTTGCATGTTCTTCTCATTTAGGACCCTGAATATATCCTGCCAGCCCTTTCTGGCCTGCCAGGTCTCTGTGGAGAGGTCTGCTGTTACCCTAATACTCCTCCCCATAAAAGTCAGGGATTTCTTGTCTCTTGCTGCTTTAAGGATCTTCTCTTTATCTTTGGAATTTGCAAGCTTCACTATTAAATGTCGAGGTTTGAACAGTTTTTATTGATTTAAGGGGGGGAATCTCTCTATTTCCTGGATCTGAATGCCTGTTTCCCTTCCCAGATTAGGAAAGTTTTCAGCTAGAATTTGTTCAAATACATATTCTGGCCCTCTGTCCCTTTCGGCGCCCTCGGGAACCCCAGTTAAACGTAGGTTTTTCTTCCTCAGGCTGTCGTTTATTTCCCTTCATCTATCTTCATGGTCTTTTAATTGTTTGTCTCTTTTTTCCTCAGTTTCCCTCTTTGCCAATAACTTGTCTTCTATGTCACTCACTCGTTCTTCCACCTCGTTAACCCTCATCGTTAGGACTTCTAGTTTGGATTGCATCTCATTCAATTGATTTTTAATTTCTGCCTGATTGGATCTAAATTCTGCAGTCATGAAGTCTCTTGAGTCCTTTATACTTTTTTCTAGAGCCACCAGTAGCTGTATAATAGTGCCTCTGAATTGGCTTTCTGACATTGAATTGTAATCCAGATTTTGTAACTCTGTGGGAGAGAGGACTGTTTCTGATTCTTTCTTTTGAGGTGAGGTTTTCCTTCTAGTCATTTTGCTCAGTGCAGAGTGGCCAAAAGCAAGTTGTATTGGGAAAAGGAGAAAAAGAGAGGAGAGAAGGAAGGAAAGAAAAGAGAAAAAGGAAAAAGAAAAAAGGAAGAAAAAAAGAAAAAAAGAAGAAAAAGAGAAATAAGAAAGAAAGGAAAAAAAGGGTGGGGGAAGGAAACAAATAAAAAAGAAAACAAACAAACAAACAAACAAACAAAAGAACCACAGGGAGGTATCTCCTGATTCTGTGTACTTTAAGTCCCTTGGCTTCCCCTGGAACTTGTCCGTCTCGCTGGTCTTCTGGGGGAGGGGCCTGTTGTGCTGATTTCCAGGTGTTAGCACTTGGGGGAGCTGCTCTGCCCCCTGCCTGGTGCAGGGCTCAGTGGGGGTTGTTTACCCCGTGAGGCCCCCAGAGGAACAACCCCAGTGGCGGGGCCAGCTCTGGAGCCCTGGAGTCAGCCCCCGCAGTAGCTCCAGAGCTCTCCGTCTGCAGGGCCTGGAGGCTCCGGGCCGGGCCGCTGATCTGCTCAGCTGGGGCAGGAGCGTCCTCGCTGTCCTGGGCCCTCCCGGCCTCTGCCTGTCCCGGGGGAGGCCGGATCCTGGGCTGTGTCCCGGCACCCTGTGCCCGGGTCTGAGCTGGTGGATTTGGGCTCCCGCCCCGCAGCCCCCTCCGCGGAGCCGCCCCCGAGCCCCCTCCGAGCTGCTCCGGGTCCCCCCGTGCGCGCTGCAGCCCTTAGGGAGCTCGGCGCACTCTCCCGGGGCGCAGGTGTCTGTTAGTGTCCCCGGGAGCCCCAGGGCATCCTCGCCCTCCTGGGTCCTGCTCCACCTCCCCGCGAGCCCCTTTCCTCCCGGGAAGGTCGGTGCAGCTCCTGCTCCTCCGGGACGGGGCTCTCCTGTCCTGGGGACACTCGCCCCGGCCTCAGCCCGGCTCCTCGGGGCCCCTCCCCCTTGGAGGCCTTTTGTGTCTTTATTTCTGTTTCCCCGTCTTCCTACCTTGATAGATGCGCGAACTCTTCTCACTGTAGCATTCCAGCTGGTCTCTCTTTAATTCTCAGGCCGAATTCGTAGATTTTCAGGATGATTTGAAGGTTTTCTAGGTAATTTGGTGGGGACAGGTGATTGGGGACCCTACTCTTCTGCCACCTTGCCCCTCCTCTAAAGTCTTTTAAATAACAGCAGTTAGATTCAAAAATTACATATAAAGAATAAAATAAAGGGGCACCTACATAGCTCAGTTGGTTGAGTGTCTGACTCTTGATCTCAGCTCAGGTCTTGATCTTGAGGTTGTGAGTTCGAACCCCACATTGGGCTCCATACTGAGTGGAGCCTACTTTAAAAAAAATGGAATACATTAAAAAGGCAAATATCCTGACGTTTTATGAAAGTACACTTGTAGCTTAGAATGAGATTCACTATAGTATAACACATTGATTCAAAGATGTTGCATCTCAACCCAAAGGAAGATAAAAATGGTGTGCTTTAGAAAATTGTTAGATGATTCACAAAGTAGCCCTGATGACAGGTGCTGATGTTAAAGACACAGGTGGAGAGTTGGAATAAAATCTGGTGGGTGAATTTATGCCAACATGGATGGACTTAGAGGGTATCATGCTAATACTTGAATCACTACACCATGGATCTGAAGCTAATGTAATGTAGTCAGCTGTACTCAAATACAAAAATTTTTCAAAGTTGGGGCATGAAATTGAGTTGGAGAAGTATTATGTCTAAAATATCATATGTGACTTAAATAAGTGTAATTAAGTAAGTTACATAGCATAAAAAGAAAGGAAAAGATATCTAAGCTGTTTGCTTTCTTTTTGCCTTATTGAGATTATTTTTTATTTTGTCTTGATTTCCTCTATGTTCTATACTCACATTTCTACGACATATGTGCCATTTATAATCAGAAGGATGCACGATTTCAAAAGTGAATATAGCAAAAGGCTCTTTGCATTTCATTTTTTAAAAGAGTTTATGCACTTACCATAGTTTAAAATTGAAGAGTGGGTGAAAATGTTTGCTTTGCTTCTCAGTGTCTTGGGAATGAATTTGGCTTCCTGGGAGATATAATGGTACAAAGTGACAGACATAAATCCAATTTTACTATTTTTCTCATACATTTAGTGGTTTCAGTACATTTATCGTACAACCCATCTTTACATCACTGATTTGACATACTACTTTCATCATGAACACAATCCAATATATATTTGTTTATTTACAATCTTTTTATTCTGATCCACTGGTACATCTCCCTAGCCAAGCACCAGTAACACACGGTTTAATTACTGTAATTTTGTGAAGTTTGAAAATACGAAAACGTCAGTTATCCTCAACTCTTCTTTTTTTGTCATTTTATTTTATTTTATCATGATAAGTGTACTTACTCCTTAATCCCCATCCCCTATTTCTGGCATCCTCCCACCCACCCTCCACTCTGATAACCATCAGTTTATTCTCTATAGTTAAGAGTCTGTTTCTTGGTTTGTTTGTTTTTTTCTTCTCTCTCTCTCTTTCTTCTCACCTTAGCTCATTTTTGTTTCTCAAATTCCATATATGAGTAAGATGATACGATATTTTCTTTCTCTGACTTATTTCACTTAGCGTTATACTCTAGCTCTAGCCATGTCGCCACAAATGGCATGATTTCTTTCTTTTTATGACTGAGTAATATTCCATTGTAGATGTATACCGCAGTCAGTGGACACTGGGGCTGCTTCCATAGTTTGGCTATTGTAAAAGGCGAAAGATTTATTCGATCTGAAGAGAAACCAGAGTATAGTTTGGCTATTGTAAATATACAAAATGTCTTTCCATTTCTTTGTGTCCTCTTCAGTTTTTTTCATTTTTTATAGTTTTCAGAGTATAGGTCTTTCAGCTCTTTAGTTAAATTTGTCCTAGATATTTTATTATTTTTTTTGTGTAGTTGTAAATAAGATTCTTTCCTTAATTTCTCTTTCTGCTGCTTCATTATTAGTGTATAAGAATGCAACAGATTTCTGTGCATTGATTTTGTATCCTGTGAGTCTGCTGAATCCATTTATCAGTTCTAACAGGTTTTGGTGGAGTCTTCAGGATTTTTCTATAGGTAGTATCATGTCATCTGCAAATAATGAAAGTTTTACTTCTTCCTTGCCAATTTGGATGCCTTTTTTCCCCTTTATGTTGTCGAATTGCTGTGGCTAGGACTTCTAGTACTATGTTGAATAAAAGTGACAATAGAAGGACAACCTTGTCTTGTCTTGTTCCTGACCTTAGGGGAAAAGCTCTCAGTTGTTTACCATTGAGTATGATGCTGTCTGGAGGTTTTTCATATTATGTCGAGGTGTGTTCCCTCTACACCTACTCTGTTGAGCGTTTTTATCATGAATGGATGTTGTACTTTGTCAAGTGCTTTTCATGCATCTATTTGAAATGATTGTAGGAGTTTTATCCTTTCTCTGATTGATGTGACATATCATGCTGTTTTATGAATATTGAACCACTCTTACACTGAGGAACAAATCCCACTTGATCATGGTGAATGATTTTTTTAATGTATTGTTGTATTTGACTTGCTGACATTTTATTGAGGATTTTTGCATCTGTGTTCATCAGAGGTATTGGCCTATAGTTCTCTTTTTTGTGTCTTTTTCTGGTGTGGATATCAGGGTGACACTGGCCCTCATAATTCTTCTTTTATAGAATTTTTCTAGTGATTCATGCTTTTTACCTTTCCATATGATTTTAGCATCACCCTATCCAGTTAGAAAAAAAAATCCTATTGCTGCTTGGAGATTGCACCATGAATATTGACTTGTTTTGGGGAATTGGCAAATTTCTCATGCTCAGTCTTCCTGTTCAATAATATTGTAAGTTCTTCTATTTGATTAAGTTTGCTGCACTAATAAGTGCTTTAAAGATTTTTCTTCATGGAGTGCTTACACATTGTACTAACTTTTTCAGATACTATGGAGTTTTAATTTTCCTATTTTATTAGTATTTTCTATTTTTTAATTGTTCAGAAAATAATACCTATATCAGTTCTACTTTTTAAAATTATTTTCCCTGAGGCTTGATATATGGCTCTCTTTCTCTCTCTCTCTCTCTCTCTTTTTTTTTTTTTTTTTTGAGAATGTCTATTGGCATTTAAGAATGCTGAATCTTAACTGTTAGACCACCAGGAGGGATCTGTCTATTGGCATTTGAAAGAAGATTTATTTGCAGATTCAGAATCTGCAAAATGTTAATTAGATCTACTTTATCAATTATGCTATTTTTAGTTCTGTATATCTTAAATTTTTCAGTGATCTGGTATGAACTGAGAACGATGAATTAACATCTCTCACTGCTTCTGTTTTCTATTTCTCCTTGAATAGCCTGTAGTTTTTGCTTTATGACAGTTGATCTTATTTCAGTCGAAGTTATGTGGTTATAACTATTAGAACCTCTATTAATCACATTATTTAGTGTTATTAGCTCTCATATAACTTATTAATACTTTTTAGTCTGAATTAAATATTATTTGATATTGGGGCACTTGGGTGACTCAATGGTTTAACGTCTGCCATTGGCTCAGGTCGTGGTCTCGGGGTCCTGGGATCGAGTCCTGCTTCAGGCTCCTTACAGGGCACCTGCTTCTCCCTCTGCCTATGTCTCTGCCTCTCTTGGTTTCTTGTGAATAAATAAAATCTTTAAAAAAATATTATCTGATATTAGTATTGTTTTACTTTTGTCTGTGTTTCTGTCTGCCATCACCTACACTTTTTTCCTAAACATTCTAAATCTCTTTGCTTTAACTGTTTCTTATGAACAACATAGAATTGAGCTTTGTTTTTTTTTTTTTGTTCAGCCTGTAAGTTATTTTAATATGTCAGTTTAAGTTTATTTATATTTATTGTTATAACTAAAATGGTCTGGATTGTATCATGTGATTTTATGTTAAGCTTAGTGTATTTATAACTTTATAGAACTCTTGTATATTTTATATTTTTATGTACTTTTCTATTAAAATTAGGAGAACTGTAGTTTCATTCTGGAGGTTATGTTTCATATCTATAATTTTCTGTTACATTTTTAATCTTCTATTTATTTATATTGAATTTAATATACTGCCACAGATAAGTAATTACTTGGTATGGGCAATAATGAAATTTGTCTATGTACTCTATTTTTTTTAAAGATTTTATTTATTTATTCATGAGACACACACACACAGAGAGAGAGAGAGAGAGAGAGAGAAGCAGAGACACAGGCAGAGGGAAAAGCAGGCTCCATGCAGGGAGCCTGATGTGGGACTTGATCCTGAGACTCCAGGATCATGCCCTGGGCCAAAGGCAGGTGCTAAACTGCCGAGCCACCCAGGGATCCCTGTCTATGTACTCTAATCATACCTTAATTTTTTCTCCTCATCACTTGGTTTTACTTAATCATATTATCATTCTTGATAATCACTCTCAGTAATTAAATATACTTATATCTCATTCACTTGATTTGTCAGATTTCAGTGAAACACTTTGTTGCCAGATTTTAAATATGAGGAAGTCAACATTACACAATCTACTGTCTTTTTTCCACCTCTCAACTTTTGTTACCTATAATATGTTTCTACAGGGCATGTTTTAAGCATTTGAATTCTGCTCTACTACCTTAATCCTCATATTTATATTCATTGTAGTCCTGCAATTAAAAACGATTCCATGCTCATTGTGACTTCTTTTGTCATGGACTTTCTAGGACTGATATTATTTAAATTCCTTCTATTTCTACACTATTTGTACCTTTGCATTTGTACAACCATTTGGCTGGGTATAAAATTTGGATGACACTTTCTTTCTTGGAGGACTCTGTATGAGTGACTTCACAAACTTTAGCATTGAGTATTGCTATGGAAATGTGTAAGTCCAGAGTGATTCTTTTTGCCTTATAAATAGTGGTGTGTGTGTGTGTGTGTGTGTGTGTGTGTGTGTGTTTGGCTTAGCTAACCCATGATCCTTTACCTTTTTAATCTAGTAACATTACTAGACTATTTTCTTATATGACCACTTAGTGCTAGTTTCTCAGGGACACAGTTTGCCTTTTCAATCTCTAGATGTTTTTACTTCAGGAAATATTTTGAATTTATATTAAAAATGTGTGTTTTGTTATTTAGATTTTCTAGAAAATGAATGTATTAAGTCTCCTATGCCTATCTTCCATACCTATCATTTTACTACTAATTAATTTTAATTCTGTATTTCAGTATCACTTGTTCAGCTTTTATTATTTATATGCTCATTTTTTCTTCATGTGTCTCCAGCTGTGTCTCTATTCTCTTCTCCCCCTTCTAATCTTAAATTCATTTCTGGAGTATTTTTGCAAAGTTTTTCATTTCTATTTTAAGCTTTGTCTTTTCATACATTATTTCCTTCTACTACATCAATATACTGTTCCTAAATTCTAGATTCTCTGAAAAGTCTTAAGTCTCTGCAAAGTATTCTTGTTTTATAAAGCAGAGTTTCATTAATTTTGTTTTGAAAAATATATTAAGAAATGTTTGGTTACCACTGTCATCTGTTATGTGGGGAAAATTTCTCTTGAGTATTCTTTATCAGCCATTGAGTTTCTAGTTTCTTTCCCTTTTTCTTGCAGAATACTTTCAAAGACACAGTCAATTCTCATTATTTGCAGATTCTGTATTTCTGAGTTTGTCTACTTGCTAAAATTTATTTGTAACCCCAAATCAACACACAGGATGCTTTCATGGTCGTTCATAAGTATGTGCAGGATGGGAAAAATTGCAAGTCTCCCAATATGTGTGTTTCCAGCTGAGGCTGAACAAGCTGATACCCTGCCTTCTTGTTTCAGCTCTCATGTTGTATACTAATGGCCTTTTCATTGTCTAATTGATACCACAGTTTTCAAATTCCTGTGGTTTTTGTTGGAAATTGCTATTTCAAACGGTCCCCAAAATGTTGTGCTGAATTACTGTCTAGTGTTTCTAAATGCAAAGAGATCGTGATGGGTTTTATGGAGGAAAAGAACTATAAGTCTGGTAGATGAAGGCTAGGTAACCTTCTTTAGGCATAGTTTATGGTTCGGTTGGCCATGAATCCAAGGTTAATGCATCAAGAATATCTGGAAAAAGGGAGAAACTTTTTAGAGAGTTTTCTAGAGAAACTCTCTAGAAACTGCTAACATAACAACTATAGTGCATGAAGAAGCTATAGGAGAATTGGAAAAATGGCTAAATTTGTGCATTCATGATTTTTAAAAACATAATTGGTAGCATTATTGTGAGGCCAAAGGCCAAAGAAACTTATGATCATGTTACCCCAAATCAAGAAAGTGTTAAACACTTCTTAAACCCTTCACAGCTAAGCTGGCTGGCTGACATTTTTATAAAGGCAATGTTAAACTGGCAGGCGAGATAGCCTGCAGATAAGATGGCTGCAGAAGAATTTAAAAAATACCTGCTAAGTGTTATACAAGAAAAGGGTTTTGTACAAGAACAGATTTTCAATGCTAACGAGTTGGGCTTGTTTTGCAAGGATGTTGATAAAGCATTGTTACCCATATGATGTGAACAGCATTTTGGTTAATTAAAATGTTGTGACCAAAGGTTTGCAAGAACCTAACTCTAGATTTCCCCTAGGAGCAATAGTTTGGCATTTGTTAGTTCAATGCTCAAAGTAACTTTATAGAACATAACCACTACAAATAACAAGAATCAGCTGTGCTCTTCTGGTTCCTTTCAACTATCTTTGAAGCAGATGAAATTTCTTAGACAAGCAAAGGAAGAGCCAAACCCAGTAGGAAATTTCCCTTTTGAACCAGGGTAATAGAGTTGATTCCTGTTTTTTTGTTTTTTTAATTTTTATTTATTTATGATAGTCACAGAGAGAGAGAGAGAGAGAGAGGCAGAGACACAGGCAGAGGGAGAAGCAGGCTCCATGCTCCGGGAGCCCGACGTGGGATTCGATCCCTGGTCTCCAGGATCGCACCCTGGGCCAAAGGCAGGCGCCAAACCGCTGCGCCACCCAGGGATCCCGAGTTGATTCCTGTTATTTGTGGTAGTTAATGCTCTATAAAGTTGCTGTGAAGACTGAATTAACAAATACTGAAACATTACTCCTATAGAAAAAAAAACAGAGTTAGGTAATTTTTGGACTTGCTTTAAAATGCTTTTTAATTTTATAACAGTTTTAGGTTGACAGCAAAATTGAGCAGAAGCTGTAGAGATTTCCCATATACTCCCTGCCTCAACACATACATAACCTCCCTCATTATCAAAGTCTCCAGCACAGTGATACATTTGTTATAACTGATGAGCCTTTTTGACATATTATAATCCTCCAAAGTCTGTAGTTTATATTAGAGCTCACTGTTGGTTGTACATTCTATGGGTTTAGACAAATTTATGATGACTTGTATCCACTCTTATGGAATCATAGAGAATATCTCCACTGCCTTGAAAATTCTCTTTGCTCCACCTATTCATCCCTCTCTGCTCAACCTCTGGCAACCATGGATCTTTGTACTGTCTCTATAGTTTGCTATTTCCAGAATGTTATGTAGTTGGAACCATACCATATATAACATTTTTGGATTGGCTCCTTTCTTTTAGTAATATACATTTAAGGTTTTTCCATGGCCTGTTACCTTATTCTTTAGCACTGAACAATATTCCACTGTCTAGATATAATACCCAGTTTATTTACCCATGCACCTAATGAGGGACATCTTGGTTGCTTTCAGATTTGGGCAATTACAAATAAAGTTGCTATAAATATCCACTTGCAGGTTTTTGCATGACATAGGTTTTCAACTACTTCTGGTAAATACCAAGGAGCATGATTACTTGATAGCATGATAGGACTGTATTTATTTGGTAAGAAAACATAAAACTGTCTTCCAAGATGGCCATATCATTTTGCATTCCTACCAGCAATGAATGAGAGTTCCTGTTGCTTCACATCCTTACTTGTATTTGGTATTGTCAGTGTTCTGGATTCTGGCCATTCTAATAGTGGTATCCCACTGTTGTTTTAATTTACATTTCCCTGAGGACATAGGCTGTGGAGCAAGCCTCTTTTCCTATGCTTATTTGCCCTCTGTATATCTTCTTTGGTGAGGTGTCTATTGAAATCTTTGGCCATTTTTAAATTCCCTTGTTTTCTGATTATCGAGTTTTAAGAGTTCTTTGTATATGTTGGATACAAGTTCTTTATCAGATGTGTCTTTTGCAAATTATTTTCTTCCAGTCTGTGGCTTGTCTTCTAATTCTCTTGATTTTGTCTTCTGTAGACAGAAAATTTTAGGTTTATTTAAATATTTTTTATTTATTCATGAGAGACACAGAGAGAGGCAGAAACATAGGCAGAGGGAGAGGCAGGCTCCCTGCAAGGAGCCCAATGTGGGACTCAATCCCATTGCAAGGATCAGCATTGAGCCAAAGGCAGATGCTCAACCGCTGAGCCACCAGGAGCCCAAAATTTTAGTGTATTTTTTTTAAGATTTATTTATTTATTCACGAGAAATACAGAGAAAGAGGTAGAGACACAGGCAGAGGGAGAAGGCTCCATGCAGGGAGCCGGACATGGGACTCGATCCTGGATCTCCAGGATCACACCCTGAGCCGAAGGCGGCACTAAACCGCTGAGCCACTCAGGCTGCCCAAAATTTTAGTTTTTAATGACGTCTAACCTATCAATTATTTCTTTCATGCATCATGTCTTGGGTGTTGCATCTGAAAAGTATAGGAAACTCATATGATTATCTTAATAGATGCAGAAGAGGTTTTTAAGATCCACATATTTAGGAATAAATAGGAACTTCTTCAACCTAATCATGGGTAACTATAAAATACCTAAAACTAATGTAATGGTGAAATACTGAATGATTTTGCTATAAAGCAGGAGTAAGGCAAAAATGACTACTCTCACCACTTTTATTCCATTTTGTACTGAAGGTCCTAGATGTAGGATGAGGCAGTAAAGAGAAATAAAATGTGTATAGATTGAAGTGAAGAAGAAAAATATCATTATCCTCAGATAACATGATTGTGTGTGTGTGTGTGTGTGTGTGTGTGTGTGTGCAGAAGGAGGGACTACAAAAAAAAAACTGGAACTAACACATTACTTCAGCAAGGTCACAGGATACCAGATCAATATGCAAAATCAATTATATTTATAAACAGTAAACAATAAAATTTAAACTTAAAAACTAAAACAATTTACAGTAGCAACACAACTATGAAACATTGGAGGATAAATTTGACAAGGAATGTATAAGACCTCTATTCTGAAAACTAGGAAATATTTTTGAGATAACCTAAAGGATACCTTAAAAAATGGTGATATGTTATGCTCATGGAAAAGATGATTCACTATTGTTAAGATGTAGATTGATTTTTCACAAAATTGTTATATTGAGATTCTGAGTTCCAGTGTGATGGTGTTAAGAGGTGGGACCTTCGGGAGGTGGACAAGTCATGAAGGAGGAGCCTCATGATTGGGATTAGTGGTCTTATAAAAGCAGCTCCACAGTGATCTCTGGTCCCCTCCAGAATGTGAAGACAGTACTAGAAAACACCTGTCTCTGAACCAGAAAGCAGGCCTCACTCCATGCTGAATCGGCCTCGACCATAGCCTTGGACTTCTTAGCCTTCAGAACCATGGGGAATAAATATTTGTTGTTTATGAGCCAGCCAGTCTATGGTATTTTGTTATAACAGCCTCAAGAGACTATGATAAATGTATACCTCAATATTAAAACCAGAAGTCCCCCTTTTTATTTCTGAGATTTGGGGATTAAAAAATAATCTAAGACCTAAGGTGACATCTAAAACATCTAAGGTTTTAAATGATGTGAAATTCATTAGTAACTTACTAAAATAACTTCAGTGGCATTTTAGTGAAAAGCTGGGTTTTGGGGTACATCAAAGGAAGGAGAACAAGTGTGGAAAAGATCTTCCACAATTCTGACAGACAGTGCTGGAAAGGACAGGCCAGGAGCAGGTGAGACAGGTTTGCTTGTCTGTGCTCTTTGAGTATAATGGCATCCAGAGCCAATAGAGAGGAAATATGGAAAACTGAAATTATCCATTTCTTGAGAAAAAGAAAAGGATGGAATCAAGAACACTTGTGTAGAAAATGGGCTTTCATATGAAGGGAATGCTTTCCCCATTGGTTAGAAAGAAGGAGGAAAGCATAGGTGTTTATCCAAGAACACTTGAATGATGAGGATTTTACTGATTTTATTGGAAACCACTTCTCCAGTAATTGTTTTTCAAAGACTTTATTTTATCTATTCATGAGAGACAGAGAGAGCAAGGCAGAGACACAGGCAGAGGAAGAAGCAGGCTCCATGTAGGGAGCCCCACGTGAGACTCGATATCAGACCCGGGGATCACGCCTTGGGCCGAAGACAGATGCCAAACTGCTGAGCCACCCAGGTGTCTCCAGTAATTTTTTTTCCAGCAGTTATCAGCCGGAGTGCCGTGGGAAAGACAGTAAGACAGTGGGATTGATCCAAGGATGGTGTATTTTCCTGCCAATTTCAGTTAAACGGCAATAAGATTGAGCTTATTTATTAATAATATTCTTTATTGATGGAACATGGAGTCTAAGCAGGGTAAGAAAAGAAGTGAACATTAAGAGAAGAAAATGTAGGACAGGAGGAGACTAGAGGCTCCCATGAGGTCAAAGAACAAGGACAAGTAGACTTAAATGAAACAGGAAAGCTGATGAGTGGATTTAATATTCAGAGGTTATGGGAGGCCACAGGGCTCAGAGTGCCAACCCTAAAAATAAAATAGCCAGTTACTTTACTAGCAAAATGAATTTATTTGGGAATAGCAGAGGAATTGCAACTGGGGACAAGCAAACTACAGTAAATCTGAAGACAAAGGGAAGGTCAGCTTTTACTAGGCTTTGGGGGAAATTGGGGAGGGTTATTTTGCACAGAAGTTCATTGTATAAGAATGAGTTCGAGGCTGTGATGGTTTCTTGCTGGCTGAAGGAGGTGGTTAGTACCTTAATGTTGGGCAGGGAGGGATCCTCCTTCTTTTCCTTAAAGGCAGGAGATAAAGCTCCTATGGAAACGTGCCCTCCCTTGCAGCCTGCACTACCAACCATCTTCCAGCTGGTGGTGCAGGCTGCAAGGAGTGGTACGTGTGTGAGGGCCCCCTCCAGGGCTCTCCACTTCATTTTCAGTGAGGTTTCCTTTACCCATTTCACAGGGTCTGAGGGTAGCCCCTGGTTAGCAAAGGGCAAACAGGCAATTATGTGACCCATACTGTGCTGTTTCTTTTTCTTTTCTCATCACATTGGACTGATTCTAAAATGCCAGTTTGGCAAAATTATTAAGCTTCAGCTTAAGTGATTGAATTAAATTTTTTTATAAATTTATTTTTTATTGGTGTTCAATTTGCCAACATATAGAATAACACCCAGTGCTCATCCCATCAAGTGCCCCCGTCAGTGCCCGTCACCCAGTGAACCCCACCCCCGATTGAATTAAAATTAACTGAAGCTGAATGACCTGAGTTTCATCAATCTCAGGAGTTTCCGACGAAAGAATGGCAAATGAGGGCAGTGAAGGAGAGAAGGTTGGTGTGAGGGTACCGGAGCAGATTGGCTGGGAACAGTGTGCTCATTTGTCAGACCTCCCCTTCAAGGTAGGGTTTCTTTGTGTATTTGATTATTTTTCATAAACAGGACACTGTGTTCTAAAAGCCAAAGCTGAACATGACAAGGGATGACTCTGATGTTTGATGATTACCTCTATGCCAAGTAACTAGTCTGCATTGGATAATTTAAATAAGAGAAAGAAAATGTATATGAACAGATTTTCTTGTGAATTTTTGGCTATCAAAAATAAATCAACATAAGTAATGAGAGAAGGAAAGTGGATCAAAGTTAGGCTGTCATGTAATATCCTATATGTTATGGTTTTCCCGGTCTTCTTAGTTTTGTGTTACATTTGTCTGCCAATTCAGTTGATGTGTTATTTGATTCATTTTTTTCCTTATATTTTTATTGTAAAATTTTTATAGCTAAAGAATTTTGGAAAGAATAATATAATGAAAACCCATATCTCCTCTTACATTTACTAGTTGCTCCTTGTTGGTACTTTGACATGTTTTCTGTCTGTCTACCTACCTACGTATATTACTTTTCTATTGGTTGCCGGCTAGCTATATTTAAAGATACACTTAGACATATATCAGTAGTGAATTTGTGCCTCTTCCTCAGCAGACATATGACAATGTCTGGAGATATTTTTGATTACCATGATTAAGGAAGGGAGGTGCTGCAGGTGACTAGTGGGTAGAGACTAGGGGTGCTGCTAAATATCCTACAATGTATAGAACAGTTTGCCACAACAAAGAATTATTTTCCAGTCTAAAATGTCAATAGTCCTGAGTTTAAGGAAAGAAAATATAATATACATAATATGATTTTTGTTAATGTAATCTGAATTCCAATATATAAAATATATACAAAACACATATGATTTGCAAATATATATTTTTGCTGAATCACTTAAATGTATGTTTTAGATAGTATGAGTAAACTTTAATAGAATATATTGTACACAGCCATTTATTCCTGAATAATTTAGCATGAATCTCCTAAAAACAAATATTAAACACAATAACATTATCATACTCACAAAATTTTAACATTGATACAATAATATTATATAATGATGGCTTTTAGTTTTTTCTTTTTTTTTTTTTTTCAACTGGATATCCAATAAAGACTGTTCATTGTATTTACTTTCTTATCTCTTTAGTGTCATTTAATCTCAAAGTGTTTCCTCTCCCTTTGCTTTTTGTGTCTTTAATATTTTTAAAGAGGCCAGAGTAATTGTTTTGTAGAATGTCCTGAAATTTGGATTCATTATATCTAGATACAGATAAAACTTTCTGGGGAGGAACTCTACATAGATGATGTTGTGTTCTTCCCAGTGTATTGTATCAGGAGGCACATAATATCAGTCTGTCCTATTATTGCTAATGTTGTTCGGTGATTTGCTTAGGTGGTTTCCACCAGATTGCTCCATTGTAAAGGACGATTTTTGTCCATTCAAATTCAATAGTGTTCTGCATTATGAATCTTGGAGACTATGTAAGGATTCTGTCTTCTAGCAATATTTTCAACCAATTATTTTAGCATTCATTGACTGCCTGAATCAATTATTGAGTTGGTGATAAAATAGTGATTTTCAAATTCTGTCATTTCTTTTTATAATTATTACTTGACAATCTTTTCTAAAGAAGCAATTTCCCTTCTTTTTACCTCTATTCAAGCTGTTATTTATTCCTATAAGTAAATATTTATAAATAAAATCTGTGAGGCATTCCCTTGAGGTTTCCAATCTAATGGAGTCTAAAACCATGGCCAGTTCTGATGAACATACCAATTAAATGGTGTATGTACATCTTCCCTCCACCCCTTTCACATTCATGCTTCCTTTTTCTGTTCTGTTCTGCTCAGTAAGGCTGATTTTTGTGTACTACACCATGGGGCCTCACTGCTCTCTGGTTTCTTATTGGAATTGGCTCATTGGGAACAAAGACAAGAGACTAGAGAAAGGGAAGAGAGTGAGGGCAGCCCTGATAGCTCAACGGTTTAGCACCACCTTCAGCCCAGGACCTGATCCTGGAGACCCGGGATTGAGTCCAAATGACTTGAGATTCCAGCTTCTATCAGCCATCCTTGCTACACATTCCTCTTTGTCTCCAGCTTCTAATAACAGGAATCTCCTCTTCTCCTTTAGGCCTAGAGTTAGTAAAGAAGTTTTATTACCAGCCCAAGATCCTACATTATCCTGGGATCTTATACTTTTCCTTCTTGCTTCTTGATACTCTGCATATAGCTTATTAAGTAGTTCCTTCATTAAACTTTCTTTGAATTACCAAATTTAAGTGAGCCATCTTTTCTGTGATGACCCTAGGTGATACATGTATATATGCTCCCTTACTTCCTTCTCTCCTTCATAGGAATAAGACCTGAATCAAATGGCCTTCCAAACCTTCACTAGATCCCTCCTCATTTTTTCTCATGATGTTTCCCCAATAAATAACATACACATCTAATTATCTCATGGTATCCACTCTTGGAGGACCCAGACAAACATTGTAATTTAGTAACCCTAAGCATTACCTCATGCCTTGAGCCTTGGTTAAGTTTTGTAGAGGAACTGACAGGGTTGAATAATTTGCCATCAATTTGGTATCTATCTATTGAGAAAAATTTTATTGTATTAGTACACCAGCAAATGTGTCTAAATGAACTATGTGGTATGGAGATGATAGAATTAGATCTATGGTTAATAGCAACTGGGATATATGTGCTGGCAGCAGGAAATGTTAGAATAATGTTACTTTGAGGAAGTTCTAGCTTATATCCTTTACCATCATGTCTTCAGTTAATGTTGCCATGCTATGGCTTCCTTACTATTGCCAAGGGAGAACTATATAGGGTGGCTAGTTGCATTGAACTGGGGACTATAAGTAGGTTGAGGGAGACTATGCTTGAGTTCATGCTAGACTCAGCAGAAAAATGGAAAAGATTTTGGAATCAATTTTAAAATTTAGAATCTGTCACATATATGACTTTGGATGAGATATTTAACTTCACTGAACTTGCTTCTTCTTTTGTAAATAGGGAGGCAACAGATACTCACTTATAAAAATTATTTTGAGGGCAGCCCGGGTGGCTCAGCAGTTTACTGCTGCCTTCAGCCCAGGGCATGATCCTGGAAACCCGGGATTGAGTCCCACGTCAGGCTCCCTACATGGAACCTGCTTCTCCCTCTGCCTGTGTCTCTACCTCTCTCTCTGTGTTTCTTGTGAATAAATAAATACATCTTAAAAAATTATTTTGATGATTGGCAATAATTAATATAAAGGTCTTAGTACTGTGCCTGGAATATATTGGCAGTTATTTGGTTTATTATTCTCTTATTTAAATGTGTGACTAGGAAAAAGACCTCAATCCATTGATAAGATGCTTGGAGCTCCATTCTCTAAGAAGTGTGTCTCCACATTCCTCTTAACCTTTACTCTGGCATCCCACAGTGTAACAACCAGGACATTTTCCCAAAAGGCATGTGCCCCATGGTCTCTTAAGCAGTTGCCTGCAGAGAGCACTGCTCTGTAATTAATAGAGGTAAGGCTTAATGAACTCCACAAGGAGATTTTTCCTGACACTTACTTTTTAAATCCTGAAATAGTTTCTATTCCTTCGAGATCAATTAAAAAGTTTTTTTTCATCTTTGCCAAAATACCTGAGGCAACTTTCCAGCTGTGTCTTTTTAATGAGTTCTCTAAATGGCTCCATAAGTTTCTTTAGTGAACTAACTGAAGTTGTAAGAGCTCTCTGGGAGCAAAAGCAAGAAAACTTCTGAGAAACCCTGAATGTGATTTCCCTGGGCAGGCTCAGAGGTGCGTATACCTTTCAACTTAAAAACTTTCTAGATTTTTTTTCACAGCCAACCAGGGAGGGAGGAAGGAAGCCAGGGAAAGCAAACCAGAAGCTTTAATAAATCCCTGATGGGTGAGGCTCTTCCATTTAGGTTCATATTTGAATGAAGCCTTTGGCTTCTCATCTTTGTCCTGTTGGCTAACAACTGAAGGAGCCAGAACACTGGCCATTCTTCAGTGAGGAACATAAATATTCTCACCAACCCCATCCCTAGAATCAGTTTACCTCAGGTCTTTAATTAACCTGTTGGATGTGTCAGGCAATACCCTCATTCCTAGGAAACCAGTACACAAAGATTGTGTATGTATTCTTATACATGCACAAACCAGATTGGACATTCAATTGAACTAATAATTCATGATGAAGAACATTTAATTCAAACTCATAGAAGTAAGTCTGGATCCATGAAGCCAAGTTATGAAATAGACTAATATTTATTGCTGAAATGACCAGTTTTGAGTTCTTTGACCTTGAATTCATATTGGTTTTTACACTTACCATCTATCAAACATACTGATGGAACAGGGTTAGGATTAAGATAAGTGGAAGAAGAACCCAGGATGGATTCAATTCATTATAGACAATCCAGTCAGGGAAAACTGATGGGGTATCTCTGATGGAATTTAATAAAGCATCTTCCCACCATATTTAAAGGTAAACAATTCTTCCTTTTATTAAATAACTCCTGAAAAATAAGCCAGCAATCTACTAATAGTACAAAGATTTTCCCGAATATGCTAGAGCAATTTTCTTCCATAAAAAATTACATAAATTCATTTTAGAGAGAATTCTTAGAATGAAGAATTAGTTGACAGAAGACACAATTTTAAGTGATAATATGTATTGTCTTAGAACGATATTTATCATACATCTTTATCTCATCTCCCTTCCCAGATACCACCAAAATGGCAATAGAGCACAATGTATAATGCACAGGAGCAAATAGAATGGCAGAGGAAACATAAGTGAAGAAGATGAATTGCAGCATCTTTTAAAATACAGAAAGCAGAGGGAGGAGTGATAACTAATTTATCAAACAAGAAGCTACCAACTAATGAGCATGCAGAAGGGGAAGCCAATAAGAGGTAAGACACATTACCTCCAAGAGCCCCTGAGAGGCTGCAGACTTGAATATCTTAGCAACAGTGGACCCTGGACAGAAAAAAAAAAAAAAAAAAAAAGAAAAGAAAAGAAAACAGGGGACCAGGAGGAAAGTCTGTTATTACAGTGGTTGAATCTTTGGATTCTGTACCAATCCACACAGCTAGGTAACAACTCAGCCTGGGCAGGAATCTGGAAGCTCATTTAATAGGGTAATTGAGGATAAGAAGCCCTAGATTCTGGGATCCCAGATAAAGCAGAAGCCAGTGAGGCTTAGGTCTAAACACAGGGGAATTCAGTGAAAGTCTGAGCACTGAAGAATGAGAATGTTTGCCCAGTTACTCTCCCTGCACCCAAACCAGGTGCATTCTACCCCTCCTGCTCACAGGTAGGCACAAGACTAAAGGCCTCATTGGATAAGCCAACCAGTCCAGGAAACATTCATATTTGAGGAAATCTTCACAAAATGGATAGCTGGACCATCCTGCCACCTTATATAAAACTCCACATACGGAGTTTCCAATGAAAGACAAATATGGAAAGAAAAGAAGAAATCAGTGGAAACAAAGATGATGATGAAGAGAAGAAAATAAAGCTATGAAATCCAATAGTTAGATACTCCCATCCTTCCCACCTTCTCTTCCTAGAAAAAGAAATCAGCAGTTGGCCAGTTGCATGGTACAGGCGGGATAATCATGCAGTAGTCTGCCCATATGTGCTGGAGGCACTCCAGGATGCAGAGTATGGAGGTAACATGGTTGAGAGATTGAAAGCATTGAACAAATAAGCATATACTTTGAAGACTTTCTCAAAACTGGAAAGGCATTCACGACTATGTCATGGTGATAGACTAGAAGCACCCAGAAGGGTATGATTGGAATTGGAGCAAGCAGTATGAAATGATTTGGGTCTTTAGACAATGTTATTGAGGAATAATTTATACACAAGTGGATCTATTTTAAGAGTCAAGGCCAATGAGTTATGACAAATCAACACAATCAAGATATGGATCATTTCCATCCCTCAAAAAATTCTCCTGGTGTCTCTTTACAGTGAATTTATGCCCCTCATCCTCTGCCCAAAGCAACCACTGACATACCACTATAGATAGATTTCTGGAACTATAGATTAGTTTTTGCTTGTTCCACAACTTCATATGAATGCAATCATATGGAATATGTTTTCGGTCTAGCTTCTTTCACTTTACATGATTTTGAGATTAATCCATGTTAATGCATGTATCGGCTGTTCATGTATTTTTATTGTTGAGTGGTATTCCACTGCATGGATATATCATGATTTTTTAAATCCATTTAAACCAAGTTGTTGGTTGGCATTTGTGTTGTTTTGCTATTTTATTAAAAGTGGCTCTGAACAGTTGTACATATGTCTTGGAACATATGTTTTCATTCTCTTTGAAAAACACCTATTTACTTACTTTACTACATAAAAGTGTGTGTTTTAGTTTATATGGCACTAAAAAATCGTTGTTTCCAGATAGAAAATACAATTAAGCAGGATATACAAATTTAGACTAAACAATTTTTATTTATTTCAAAATAATTTATCAAAAGGGTACTAATTGGCAAGGAATTCACTGTGATGGGAGATTCTCATTCATCTTTAGGTGTTGTTCAAATAACAAGTGTTGAGCAAAATACACCAAATCTCAAACATCTGACCTCTGCTGAGTGATGTAGATGAGACATCTCATGGTCTTTAGGCATTGGGGACATTCAAGATTCTGTATGTGGGACAGTTCTATGTCATTAATCATTAAATCACATGAATTTCACCTAGGTCTTAACTTCAAAAGCTTAAGAGAAACTTTGCCTTAAACTTCAGATTCTAAGCACTCCTGGATTTTCTTTTGACTAATCCTCATTCTAGTTATTAGAAACATGAAACCCTCTTATTCTCTTGATCAATGATAAACCAATAGTCTTTGAATAACATACCAGTATTACAGATGTTTTATATATTATTCAAATTTTCACTGAGAAGAGGGAAAATATATTTATATTGCAAACTTCCACTACGATGGTGTGTCCAGGATTGGCATGAAGCAACTTAAAAAGAAAATCTTAAAAGAGACCCCAAACTTGAGGCTCATGGCCACTATTCCATACTTACCAGTGATAGCATAAGCCCTCCTGTTATGGATGTTAGCTCATGCACAGCCGTATTCAGTGAGGAACATCAGCATAATTACAAAGAGTCCAGTGTTAGCTTTTGGAAAAGACCTATTCTTCTTTCTTTTTTTTTTTTTTTTTAAAGATTTATTTATTTATTTGAGAGAGAGCACACAAGCTGTGGAGAGAGAGAAGCAGTTGGGCAAATTGAGCAGGAAGCCTGATGTGGGGCTCTATCTCCGGACCCTGGGATCATGACCTGAGCCAAAGGCAGATACTTAACCAACTGAGCCACCTAGGCACCCCTGGAAAAAAAAACATTTTTTTTTTCATTGTCTATGACACATTTATTATAGTTAACTTATATTTGCCGTGATAGTCAAGCTTATTCAGAGAAATAAATCAGAATTATAAGGGCAGGAAACATTGCAAATATTCTTTCTCACATGATATTCAACACGAAGTATCTGTTCAACCACATTAAAAAAGCTGATGAGATAAACTTTGCAGTTTTCAAGAAACACTGGTCAATCCATAATTCACCGCTCAATGCATCAGTTAACACCTGGAAACCTCCTCTTGCAGTTAGCATTGCATTAGGTGCTTAAAGACAACCAGTTTGACTCAAAAAACTTTAAAAATATATAATTAGTACTTATAATATTACTCATGGAGTTCTTGGCAGAGTTGCATTTTGAGGTTTCTATTGCTGAGAAATTTGAGGTTCTTGTCTCTTTCAGTCCCAAAAGCTCTGTTTTGAGTTCTCCTGGCTTTGGTGGAATTTCAGTATTGTCAGCTCCTGCTGGTGGTACCTGTGCACCACCTCAGTGCCAGCACACATGGTCAGGAGGCTGGCAGCAAACATTTTCAGGTAGGTGGCCCAGGACATACCCGTGGGCATGGTTGGTGGGTGTGGAGTTCACTGGCATTCAGTGGTGGGTCAGAGGGTGAGGCAAAAAACCTATTCTTTGCCTCACTGTGTTACTAAAGATCCATCTAGGGATCCCTGGGTGGCGCAGCAGTTTAGTGCCTGCCTTTGGCCCAGGGCGCGATCCTGGAGACCCGGGATCGAATCCCAAGTTGGGCTCCTGGTGCATGGAGCCTACTTCTCCCTCTGCCTGTGTCTCTGCCTCTCTCTCTCTGTGTGTGACTGTCATAAATAAATTAATTTAAAAAAAAAAAGGAAGCCACAAAGAGCTTCCAATTAAAAAAAAAAAAAAAGATCCATCTATCAGCTATTTGTCAAGAAAGGGGGAAGGACAAATTAAAATTATCAGTAGATTTCTCTTAATATGAAGAATTAGGCCTTCTGGAAGAGGAGAAATAGCTAAGTTGATAGAGTTCCTAACTCAGGGAGCCTGAGCATTACTCACACTTGGATCTTCTGGTGATAGGAAGGGGAAGGATGGGGCATGCATTCCCTGAATTAGTTCAGGAACTTTAAGATCTGAGGCTGCTAAAAAGCTTTTTCATTGTTGTTGTTTTGTTTGCTTTGATTTTTGCTATTTGTTACCTTGTTGTCTCAAGTCCTGTTTGACATTCTTCATTTAATTGTGATTCACACCATGCTTGACAATCATTTACATTCAGAAGAGAAGAGGGATGCTGGGGGAGGGAAGGACCTAAGAACATACAGAAGAGAAGGTAAGAGGAAGAGAAGGAGGGAAGAAAGAAGAAAATAATAAAAAGGGAAGGAAGGAGGTTGGAGAAAATAATTTCAGGAAAAAGAAATGAAAAGGAGATCAGAAAAGAAAATAATAAACCCGGAAGTAACAGAAGTTAGGCAAAGGGAGTTCTGTAACTGAACATCTTACCAACCAGCTCAGGGTGATAGAAATGGTGATCCATAAGCAAACATAGCAGAAAAATCTCCTTTTCTAAGGCTATAAACATGTAATATTTTTCAACAAAAATGTATATTTTATAAAAAGCACAAAGTGACTAATATGTTATGTTCTTAACAGTTTTCAATTAGCCATTATGAAATAAGCCTATCATCTATGTGTTGACTTATCTATGTAGCAAGTTAATTGAGTACCTACTATAGGAAGCCACTAGAAGTCTGCCATGAACAGAATTCAAATACCTCTTGGAGAGGAAGGAGAAGCAGGAGTGACTGTTTCTCACTTGAGTAACTTGGGGGTAGGTGCAGTGAGGCAACTTACTATGATAGAGAAGGCGAGGAGAGAAAAACTGAATATTGCATTTTAAATACACTAGATTCGAGATGCCTGGATTCTTATCTGAAATTTGCCTTTAGTCTTGAAGAAGTCATACCTGTCCTAGCTTAAAGATTTTATTTATTTATTCATGAGAGACACAGAGAGAGAGGCAGAGACGCAGGCAGAGGGAGAAGCAGGTCCCCTGCAGGGAGCCTGATGTGGGACTCGATCTCAGGACCCCAGGACCACAACCTGAGCCAAAGGCAGATGCTCAACCACTGAGCCACCCAGGCGCCTCCCTCCCTGCCTTTTTAAAAATGGTGCCGTGCATTTACTTTGAGTTTTAGAGTTTGTAAAGTGCTTTTTGCTTCCTCGTCGAGTGAAGTGCTCTTCCCATGCTGGTGGTCCTTGGACCATGCTTTGAGAAACATTTCTATATCACCTAAGCATGCTACAAAATGCGTAATAGTCAAAAGGTTAAGGGAGAATTGAATGATTTTCTTAAAAAAAAAAACAAAAAACAAAAAAAAAACCCAACAGATTACCAGACATACAGTTTGCCCTTCAAAATCATATTATTAATGCATGGGCTATCTGACACTGACTCTGTGTTTGAGAATTTCCTTACTCCTTCCCCTTCTTTTGAGTCTAAACTGCAGTTCTGGAGGTATGAGAGATCATGTTGACTTTTGTCCCCTAACTGGAAAAAAAAAAATAAGGTATGAAATCCGTTATTTTCCTAATCATCAGCATTTCTGGGTATGTTGAGGAATTAAGAATAATGCAATGAGTTACTGGACGACGGGTATGCTTCCAGGGTACTAACAGAAGCTCTTTTGAATGTGATGAATTTCTAGAAGGATGAACTACAATATTCACTTTGGAAATGTTTGGTGGTCATCTGCCTCTTTATCCTTAACATCATATGCTATCAGCTGAGTCCTTTTACACACAGAGTAATAACTACTTCCCATTTTCACAATGAAGTCACTGTACATTTGTACTGTCTTATATTTCTGATTAACATCTTAATAACTAGGGGATCCCTGGGTGGCTCAGTGGTTTAATGCCTGCCTTTGGCCCAGAGTGTGATCCTGGAGTCCCGGGATCGGGTCCCACACTGGGCTCCCGGCATGGAGCCTGCTTCTCCCTCCTCCTGTGTCTCTGCCTCTCTCTCTCTCTCTCTCTCTCTCTCTCTGTCTATCATAAATAAATAATCTTTTTTAAAAAGTTAAAAAAACATCTTAATAACTGGCTCTTTAAAATTAAAATTTTTCCACATGCTGCATAAAGTTCACCCTTGTACAGGTCAATGCAAATGGGAAATGATGCAAAAAAAAAAAGTGATGTATTTTTCTTGAAGAATAATAATGGCTTTCTCTTAGTAATTTGGTCTTATTTTATTTTTTCTATAAATATTAACTTTAGTGTAGCTCTGTGCAGAAAAGTTTTCTTGTATCTAAAAAAATAGAATTACTCATAGGATCAAAGTGAGGATCTTGGTATGTGTCCTGGCATAACATATGGCATAACTCACTGATATCCTTCTTTTCTGTTTTCTTACTTGCTATTTCTCTGATCTTTCTTCTCACTCTCCTTTGGGGAGTTATCTTTTTCTGTCCATCTCTTAAATATTGGCCAGTCTTAAGATACTGTTCTTGTCCTTTCTTCTCACTAAAATTGCCCTCCTTAAATACTCTTTTTTATTATCATGGCTTTAACTATCACCTAATGCATATGATTCCCAAATCCATGTCCTTGGGCTAGGTATCTCTAATGAACTCCAGAGCAATTTGGTTAAATCCTTATTAGACGCATCTACCTTTTTGTGCCATAGACACACCAAATACATCATGTTAAAAACTATACTCTTTTTCAGGCCTTGCTGTATGTTCTCCCTCAAGTTTTTTTTTTTTTTCTTTTTTTGTATAAGGTGAATGAAACCACTCTATAAACAGCCACATAAACCAAAAACCTAGAAAGCATCCAAGACCTGCTTTTGGCATCAGCACACACACACACAACATCACCAACTACTGATAACTGTGTGTCATACACATGTGTTATCCCCATCCCCATGGCTATCTCCCTAAGCCAAGTACTGATTATCTCTCACTGGAACACATCAATTCTTCAGATAACTTGGCCTCATTGTTTCCAATAGTATTTTAAATAGTCTTCTACACCAAAGAAATAGTCTTTGTAACCACATATTTAGTCACATAATTCTAGTCTTTATTCAAAAGGAAGGCCAACATCCTTGACATGGTAAAGAAGCTCATTTGTGAATCTTTTTGTTCTTTCGCCTTTCCCTCTTCATGCCCTAGGGGACAGCTTGGCATGTCCTATCCACCTTACATCCTCCTAAAGAGTGCTTAAGTATCTCATCATTGTGAAGCCTGTACCAATTCCTCTTCAGAATGATCTATCACACCCTCCTTCAGTACCATGGTATACCATGCACACTTCTATCACAACCCTATATTGTTTATTTGCATGGCTCACTTTGAGGGAGACTATAAGACTATAAGATCCCCGTAAGATCAAGGCAGTATCTCATTAATCTTTGCTTCCCCAGTGTCTAGGATGGTGCCCACATAAAACAGATACTCAGTAAATGTAAATTGAATGAGTGCATTAGTAAAAGAATGACTTAAATCATACAGTATCTACATGTAGATAATTATGGCTCTAAAGTATCCATATTAAACTGGAAATCCTCTTAATATTTATTTAATTCTCCAATTTCAGGTAGTCAAATTTATCTTAAAAGCTTCAGTTAATTTTTTAACCACTATATATAGCTTCTAAACTTTTCTTTTTCACTCCTTCAAAGTTTCAGGCCATTTATTCCTTGAGCTTCTTTCTTCTGCTCATAGAAATACATAGGCTTTGAGTCCTTGACTAGGATATGAGCCAAAAAACATAGGCTATATCCTTCCTTCCCTTATTAACAGAGAACTACAGTTTTCACACATTAACAATATACTTCACTTTTAAGTAAAGAACCAACCAACTATGATAAATGAGTTTGGAGGTTTCTCTCCAAAAAATTGCCCATTGAGAAAATACACATAAATACACATACAAGCACATATAGGACTGACACATATAAGAGAGACAATCAGAGAAATTCTCAAGAAATCCTCTGTTTATGTTTTATAATGTGAATATAAAGTCAACACCTCAGTCCAAGGCATTATTATATTAGAAGGTTCACTGAACTTCATGAGTATATCCTAGCAAAAATGTGCTGTCCTCCAAACCCCAAGGCTTCTATCAGACATGACTTCGAGGCCAGTTTTACTCTGGTTTCTGTTTTCCCTTACTTCTAAAACTCCACGTAAAAATCTCAGGTACTACATGGAGAGGACTCAGCACAGTGTGAGAAGGTTGATAGAAGAGTTTTTCTTATCTACCAACACCCAATTTAGAATTATATAAGGAGGAAAGAAAAAAAAACTAATGCCAACTTTCAACCCATTTTCTCCTAAAGATGAGAGAAAAGAAGAAGGCTCTGCCTTCTACAAGCTCCACAAATCCCTTTGGGACAAGATTGAGATCCAGGAACCCATCACCATCCAAATATTTGGAAGGTATAATTTACAATGTGGCCCCAGGAGTATGTTTAATCTTATTACTATACAAGTTTCACATGTATGGATCCAGCTGGGTATTAAGTCATCATTTGCCAGCTCCTTTTCTTCTGAATGTCTATCCCCAGGGCCAGAGAAATGGAAACAGAAAGACAACTTTTGGTTCTCCTGGTAGAGATGTGTATCTTTGTCTCATCTCCCCCAGGGACACTCAGGGAAATCTGGGTGGGCTTGGATCAAGGTGAGCTTGCTATAAAACCTTTACTGCTCATGTTCATGATGAGCAGGCCCCAGCACCTGTATCAGTCTGTGTCAAGGGAACAGGGACAAGCCCTGCACCTGAAATCCCTCTTTTGGAGACAGGTGGAGGGTGCAAGATCATCAGCTCTCACCTTCAAAATCTCAGCTGACTTCTGTGCAAATTCTTCTAAATCTAATCCTATCTCTGAGATTAGACAAAGCTTGGTATCACAGTGAGTAAGGGGCCTTTTTCAAAGTGTGGTAGTTGTGAGAAGCTGGGGTCTGGAGAAAGGATGCTCCAGAAATTAGCATCCTGAACAAGAGGTCAGGATGGGCAGGCAGCTTTCTGGTCTTAAAATAGTGTTGAAATTTTCAGATCTGGAATCATAAACTGCTTATTGAGAATGATCATGTATATCATGAATTGTCGAATAATAGGTGTATATAATTGGTTCTATGGAACATTTCAAGATTTCCCTTTCTGTCATCCCTGTGGTTGTGTGATTGGTAGAGTGGCAGCCAGAAGAAATGAAAGAAGAGTCAAAAGACTTGATTAAATTCTGGAATAGGGACTTTGGATGTTATTCCTAATGTAGTGCCTTCTACTCATCAATCCACCCACCCATCCATCGACCCACCCATCCATCTACCAACCCATCCATCCAACAAATGGGTGCTATATTAGGTACTGTCCAAATGGGGGGGGGGGGGCAGAAATAGCATCTACAGAGAACCAGGGAAGCAGTCCTGCAAGAGGGTAAAGTGCGGCAGAAGTAGCAACATTATATAGTTGAGTCTTCTGATAACCACTTGCAGGTGGTTAAGTCTGACCCTATACCATAAATTACTTCTATGAATCCTGACCAGATTAGTGATGTTGCTCTGTTTATGCTCAAAAGGGAAATAGATTTTCTTGGAAGTAAAAAATTAGTGCCAACTTCATTTGCTGAAACCCTAAAGTTTTAGTGAACTTTAAAACTTAGTGAAATTTAGTGAACCTAAAGTTAGGGAACAGAGAGGGAAACAGACCTCCTTGAGGTTTCATTTATAAATATTATTCCCTAATTCATTCATTCTTTCATTTATGTACTCTATCATTTGTTGAGCACCTGCTATGTGCAATGTACTCTGCAATTTATAAAATAAGAGCAAACCAAATGATAAAAAAAAAAAAGTGGGAACAAAATTTAAAACTAAATCAATTAGAAAGAAAAAGTATATGATAATATGGCTATGGGACTTCCCCAAAATGAAATAATTAGTCATTCTGGAAAATAAATGATTCTGTGGCTGCCATCACAGTAGTGAAAATAGGGATCTTCAATCAAAGTCAAATAAAATTCTGTAGAAATCAAAATAGTACATGAAATCTTGTGTTCACCTATTCTTACTTGAATAGATTTTCTTTCTGCTTTACTGTAGATTAAAGGATTTGACATAATGGCTCTAAAAAGGATTGCCAGCTGAGGTAACACACAGCATATACCTTAAACCCCCTCTTTCTGTTGAATAACTAACGCAGACCTGTGTTCACTCCTCAGCACACAGCCTACTGCAGCAGCAGAGACTGATAAAGACACTGTTACCAGGGAATGACAGAAAATCAAACATGGGTCCCAGAATTCATTCTCCTGGGATTCCCACTCAGCCCAAAGCTGCGGGTGTTCCTCTTTGGGCTCTTCACCCTGTTCTACGCCTTCACCCTCCTGGGGAACAGCATCATCCTGGGGCTCATCTCACTGGACTCCCGACTGCACACCCCCATGTACTTTTTCCTCTCCCACCTGGCCATCGTTGATATAGCCTATGCTTCAAATAATGTCCCAAAGATGCTGGCAAACCTTCTAAACAAGGAAAAAACTATCTCCTTTGTCCCATGCATAATGCAGACCTTTTTATACATGGCTTTTGCTCACACGGAGTGTCTCATCTTAGTAATGATGTCCTATGACCGGTACGTGGCAATCTGCCATCCCCTACATTACTCTGTCATCATGAGCTGGAGAGTGTGCACTGTTCAGGCTGTCACTTCCTGGGCATGTGGCTCCCTGCTGGCCCTGGTCCATGTGATTCTCATCCTGAGGCTGCCCTTCTGTGGGCCTCATGAAATCAACCACTTCTTCTGTGAAATCCTGTCTGTCCTCAAGCTGGCCTGTGCTGACACTAGGCTCAACCAAGTGGTCATTTTTGCTGCTTCTGTGTTTATCTTAGTGGGGCCCCTCTGCTTGGTGCTGGTGTCCTACTCGCGCATCCTGTTTGCCATCCTGAGGATCCAGTCTGGGGAAGGCCGCAGAAAGGCCTTCTCCACCTGTTCCTCCCACCTCTGTGTGGTGGGGCTCTTCTTTGGCAGCGCCATTGTCATGTACATGGCCCCCAAATCCAACCACCCTGAGGAGCAGCAGAAGATCCTTTCTCTGTTTTATAGCCTTTTCAACCCTATGCTGAACCCACTGATCTACAGCCTGAGGAACACAGAAGTCAAGGGGGCCCTGAAGAGAGTGCTGTGGAAGGAGAGATCATTGTGAAGGATGCCAGGGACAGCCTTAAAGGTGGAGGACTTGTTTTCTGTGAGATTTGGAGGAATGGTAATATATATGCTTTAAAAACCTAATGTCTCAGATTTTCAATATTAAAAATATGTATTGATCAGATTCTGTCCCTAAACATGGGGTACTTCCAGACCACAAAGCACAGACTGTAAGGGAATTGTGTACAAGTGAAGCCCTGGAGCAGAGAGCCATGGACTCCTCTGGCCAGTTTCCAGAGCTACCTAAAATACAGTTTCTTTTATTTTGAGGCTTTTTTTTCTCTCATATATCCCTTTAAATTCATCTAAGATTTTCATCTTCCTTATTGCTGTAAGTATATGCTACTAATGCCATAATATACTCTGTACAATAGTGCACTTCTAGTAAGAGAATAAATACCTTGTTACACTCCCTCCTGCATAAGAAACTTCAAGTCTAAGGATGATGACATTAGTTATGAAAAATTATCTGAATCTGAGCCCAATGAATCTATTTGAAAATCACAGTTTAATTTTATGGATTTTATATATATAAATATATTAAAATATATAAATATAAATATATATGTACATATATATATGAAAGGCAGAGAAGTATCAGGATCTTTGTTTCATTTTAATTCTGCTCCATTCAATTTAAGTGAATTTGTGTTCAGAATAAACATGAGAGTCAGTTATTTGGCAAAGTTACCTTTTCCAGTGTTCAGATTATAAAGCCAGGTGTAGGTAACAACTGACCATTAAGATGATGGCGTAAAGTATCACAAGAGTAAGAAAATATTGTAAAAGGAAGACAATATGAAGGGAGGCCAATAGTGTAACATAATGTTGTAGACTCACATTTAGAACCACTAACATGACAAAATCTGGTAAAGACTTGTCGGAAGCTCAACAGAATTCCAAGAGCATCTGCTCCAGGCGATATTGATCACTTATTCTGGGCCCAAGTGGTCAGAATTATTAGAAGAGTAATTTTTTTCCCTTTTAACATAAGTATGGGAACACTTAGGCCAAAAGAGTATGACAATAGTTATTTCTTTAACATGCTAAGTATGGCATCTTTTGAATTCTCTTTCTTGTGAGATCACATGCCATTCAGGTATATGATATATGTGATTGTATATTATTATCCATGTTCTGTAGATCTATTTTTTTACATCCTCTCATGTATCAATATTAGTCCTCATTTTTCTTATTCCATGAAATTAAGATGCACAGGGGAAACCTTTGGCTTCCATCTTTCTCCTGTATGAATGTATGATTTTCTTCTTGCTTCTCAAAAAGCCTGGTTGCTGTCTCCAACTCTTTGACTATCCTACTCATTAAATTAGGGCAAAACATTTTGTTTCTGACCATTATCTGAGTCTCCATATCTCTACAGTATCAGGACATTGCTTGCTCTGTTCTGCCCCACTTGCTCTGCTCCCTTCTCTGTGTATGCCCTCACCTTCACCCCCTCTTCCCCCACAAAAAGAATAATTTGAATTAAGGAAATATTAACTCTAAATGTGACAATAAGCACTATGGATGGAGTTACTGTGTGACTTATTTTAAAGGTAGAAAAGAAAAAAAACAATATTTTTATAAAAATGATATTTCAACTACACCCAGGAAATAATTATAATCACTAAAATATGTATACCTTAAATTAAGGTTAAAAACCAAAGAGGGAAGAAGAGGAAAATATAGGATAATGTATCTCACACAAAATATAAGCCAAAGGTTTGGGTTCAGAATGTTTCTATAAGGACCCATTAGAAAAATCAGGGGATTGCATTCACTTTTATGTCAGTTCAAAAATACTTGAGAAAATGTAGACCAAAAAGACCAAGCTTCTGCCAAGGTAGCTGGGATAGATGAATTATAAAGCAATGTCCTCTAGAAGGTCTCAGGAGTGGCTCTGACTCAAAAAGAAAAAACAGAACCAAAAACTATATTTTGTTAATAAATTACAGAAAATGCCTGAGTATATTAGAGATTACTAATAATTGTTTCAATATTTGAGCTATAGGACTTTAATAGACAGATTATATTTTGTTGTAACTTCTTTTTATGTATATTCTTTTAACGATAGTCACAATTTCCAAAGGGCTGAGGGCAAAAGGAAAAAGGATGCTTTTGCTTTATATGGGGGAATCTGCTGGGTGCTTCCCAAATGTTATCCTATCTTTACCCAGGAACACTGAGTATAGACACAAGGAAGTAATAGCAGACTTCTCAGCAAAACAGATGCCAGAAGAGAACATTCAAAATGATGGCAGGAAGCATCACTCTATGATTTCACATTTAGCCAAAATTCATTTAGGAATAAGAGAATCAAATGAGAGAAAATCTTATGAGATAAAGTCTAACAAAATGTATCTCCCATAGGCCTTCAGTGGGAGAACTATAAATGGATGTACTTGCATCTTTTTTGAAGTGGAAGTATATGATGTAAGAAAACATGCTGAGCATACAAGTTGCTATGATATGTTAGTAAATGTAACTGTTAACATAAACAAAACAGCTTTTTATATGAAAAAAGGGAAAAAGGAAATGCTTGTCAGCCATGAAATGCTGATTAAGTAATACCAATGAGTCATTAAATCAAAATAAGTCCCTTGTCATGGCTAGTGAGAAGATGAAAATCTTGAATAATTGTAGAATTCATTAGAAAAATTTAGAATTAAAGTATATGTTAAAAATGCAAAGGTAGATCACCTTTCCTGCCTCTGAACCCCTGCCCCATCTGTAGTAACTTCAAAGTCTACCCACCTTGTGGTGATGCCACAGGACTTCTAGCCACAGACAAAGGCCGTTGTTCATGCACAGGTGCATGAATTCTGTTGCCATTCTGGGTCTGCTCAGTGTCTATACTGCCAGGCTGCCCTGACTCCAGAAATCCTGACCTCCGCTGCTGCAGAGAGGTGCTGATGGCATGTCTGAAAATGTGGGAGGAAGGAAGGAGAGTGACCTGTTCGCTGAGGCAAGTAGTCAAGCCAGCAGTTGAGAATGATGGATCTCAAGAGACAGAATAGGCCTCTCAGAAGGAAGAGTATGCTGAGGAGGTGGGTTCCAGTAAGAAAATACTAGAAGTAGTGAAGGACAATCAGATGTTAGATGATAAAACTAAAACAAGTTAGTAATAACCCTGATGTTCTTTATTCAAAGGAAAACAATCCATGTGATGTAGTTTTGGAATATAGGTGAGGTTTGGTGGGGTGAGGTCAAGAGCCAACAACCAAGAATTCTTGAGACGCCTTTGGTGCAAGATGGTGATTTTATTAAAGCACAGGGACAGGATCTGTGGGCAGAAAGAGCTGCTGCCCCGGGTTTGTGAGGGGTGGTTGATTATATACTTGGGAGCTGGGGGAGGTAAGGAAAAGAGAGGATTTCAAAAGAACTTTCATATGCTAAAGAGGACCTCCAAGATACTGGAGATCATCAAATTAAGGTTGTTTTTCCCTCTAGGAAGGCCTCAACATTAAGACAGTAGGGAGCTTCCTGGAGGAACCTGACACTCTGTCTGCCTCAAGTTATTTTTCAATGGGCTGCAGATTATAAGGACATTTAATTTTATCTGTATTTCCTTCTGGAAACTAGGTTATTTTGATAAGAATGTTTTTTCTTGTAAATCCCTAAGACATTTATAAACTGAGGGAGACTCATGTCTTGCAAGAATGTAATCTCTATAAATTAACCATTTGTTTTTCTTTCCTTTAGCTTTAGGGCAGCCAGGAGAGCCTGAGGAATGTCACACACATCCCACCTGGGAATGGAGGAGGGGTGGTTTGCAGGGTGTCAGCTTGTGCTTTGTCCTCAGCTAGCCTCCTGCTCCCTCATCACATGGATTAGGGTAGTATAGTGCCTCACCCACCTCTGAACACTGTTCCCAAAGGACTTAGGGCAAGAGCAAGTTTTATAGGACCATTCGAAGAGGCACCATGGAAATAGGACACAACTAGCTAGGAGTTTGGGGATCTCCTTAT
The DNA here is from genome assembly GCF_053574225.1 of Canis aureus. Classification (NCBI taxonomy): domain Eukaryota; kingdom Metazoa; phylum Chordata; class Mammalia; order Carnivora; family Canidae; genus Canis; species Canis aureus. The sequence goes on from NC_135625.1 coordinate 62,641,075, forward strand.
AAGGCCAGTAGGTCCGATGTCCTAGGGTAAGGTAAGCTGTTCAAGCCAAGTTGGAGCACTGTGATGGGTGTATGTTAGGATTGCTCCATAGGTATTTGCTGCAAGTGCAGGACTTCAGATTTTATTATTTTTTATTTTATTTATTTATTCATGAGAGACACACAGAAAAAAAGGCAGAAACATATACATAGGGAGAAGCAGACTCCCAGCAGGGAGCCTGATGCAGGCAGGACTCAATCCCAGGACCCCGGGATCATAACCTGAACCAAAAGCAGATGCTCAACCACTGAGCCACCCAGGTGCCCCAGGACTTCAGTTTAACTTTTGATGTGGACCAGACGACCAGGGCAGCCTCTGTGCTGTGGGTCCTGATACACAATTAATTATCACAAAATATGCTGTGAAGAGGTCGAGTGGGGTGATCATTATCTGAGGACATAGAATAAGCATATTTTTGAGGAGTGATGTGGGATAGAAGCAGAAAAATGTTCACCGTTAGCCCAGAAGGCTGACCTATAGCCCGCAGAGTTCTGATAAGGATCAAATACGTCCTGGTTGCTACATTCTTAAAGGGTCTCATGACTGCCGGTACATCTCACCGATAGTTAATATGGAACTGAACGATAAGCACCAGAGAAATCTTGCAAAAGTGGTTTTACGAGTAGAAATTCGAGGAAACATTTATGATCTAACACTCCCTGCATGTCCCCTCCCCCTTGAGCACTAAGCAAATACCCACCAGCTGCATACAGCAAAAGTGAAGCTCTTTCTGCCCATGGGTCCTTGCCCTTATGCTACTTAAATAAACTTACAGAGTTGCACCATAAAACGTCTCAACAGTTCTTTCTTGGCCACTGGGCTTGAAGACTCCACAACAAGGAACTGTATTTTTCTTTGAAGGCATTCAATTTGTGAATGAAGATTTTGCCTTTCTTTTTTTTTTTTTTTTAAGATTTTGCCTTTCATTTGAGAATACTGATGTTAACCATGAGAAAAATGATATTGAAAACATTCAGCCCTTGCCTCGAATGGATTAGCACTCAGTGAATGTCACCAGAAACTTCCAGAAGAGTAAGCCCAAATAGAACAAAATTAATGATTCTAGAAGAAAATAAGCTATTCTCTGTTAATCTGCTAGATAAGCAACAGAATTTATCAGTGTGAATTATGAACCTATAGAAAACCAGATGTTGAAATGGGAATTTTTGAAGGAATGAAAGAAAAGGCAATGACCAAGGAAGAGAAAAAATAAAAAAAAGATAACCACAGCAAATGGTCCTTGCCCTTGGCTGAACTTTGGAATCACCTGGGAGCTTTAAAGAATCCTGAGGCTTGGGCACATGCAAGTTAATTAAATCAGAGTCTCCGGGGGTCCACATTTTTTTTTTTTTAAGGCCCCAGGTATAGTTAGGTTTGAGTACCAGTACTCTAAAGAAATACCTTATTTTTTTATGATTTTGAGAATAAGTTGCATAGAAAGATGGTTCATAAACAGGATGCAAATAGTTAGAATCATAAAAGATGCCCCAGTAAAACAAACAAACAAACAAAAACCCTAAAAAACAAACAAAATATCAGATTCTGGTGAACCTAAGATTTTCCTGATGGGATTTCTCTTTCAGCCCCCAAAATATTTAATAAATGAGATATTGGCCTGTGATGTTGTGATTTATAGGAAATATGTTTGGCCTTCATCCATGCTTCCTGGCTCACAGGTCCCAAAACCTTTGTAATTTTCTGAAGAATAAGAGCAATGGGAGCATCTTTTATTATCACATTCAGTCTCTTGTCTTCAGTTCCTGAAATTGCTTTGGAGCCATAAATGTGAAATGGATGTCTTGTTATTTATAACAAGCCCCCTTCCACCACAGCTGTGTTAATGTTAATAAAGTGACTTTTGGAAAGCAGCTAAAGTAGGGGCTGGTTGCCAGGAGAACCAGAGGAGCCGGAGGTTAGATGCATCATCAATGGCTAATGGTTTAATCAGTCATGCCTGTGCAAAGAAGCTTCCATTAAAACCCAAAAGGATAGAGTTCAGAGAGTTTCCAGGTTGGGAACCAGAACTCTTCCACATGCAGGGTCCCAAGCTCTGCAAGGACAGAAGCTCCTTTGTCTAGGACCTCAGCCTATGTATCTGTTCATCTAGCTGTTGATTTGCATCCTTTTATAAGAAATCAGTAAGTAAAGTAAGTAAGTAAGTAAAGTAAGTTTCCTGAGTCCTGTGAGCTGCTCTGGAAAATTAAGCAAACCCAAGGAGGGTGTCAACGTGAACCTCTGATTTATAGCCAATCAGTGAGAAGCACACAGGTAATGACCTGGAGTCTGATTGTCCTCTGCAGTCCAAAGAGGCAGTAGTGGGAACTCCTGGTCTGTAGCCAGGAAGTCAGAAGCTCGGGGAGGGCATCTGATATGGGGGGCAGTCTGGTGGGGACAGAATGCTAAATCTGACAGAATGTGAAATCTGACATTATCTCAGGATATATACGGTCAGAATGGAGTTGAACTGGAGAACACCTTGCTGGTGTCTAGAGAATTATTGTATATGTGGGGGGAATCCCCCAACACACACACTCAGTAGAGGTGGGTGCAGAAACCCTTTAGAGCACAGCAAACGTAAAGAGGTCAGACACACATAATTCTCATCCTTCCTTCTTTGATAGGGCAACAATGACAGGTCACATGATGTTTCAGATGGTGATGAAGAAAAACTCTCTTTATAAGTTTGTATGATTGAACTTTGTTCAAACCAAAGCTTGATTTATGGCTCACCAAGCATGCATTGTACATCTACTTTGTGAATGGGTAGCCTAAAGGAAAGCCATCTTATCCTTGAGATATTAATACTGCTATGCCCTACATTCCTTCATGTTAAAAACTCATGATTCCTGGGCGCCTGGGTGGCTCAGTGGTTGAGCATCTGCCTTTGGCTCAGGTCATGATCCTGGGATCCTGGGATCCAGGCTGCATCAGGCTCCCTGCAGGGAGCTTGATTCTCCCTCTGCCTATGTCTCTGTGTGTCTCTCATGAATAAATAAAATCTTAAAGAAAAAAAACCAACAACTCATGATTCCTGCCTATATGCTAGTGCATAATCTTTTGAGCTTTTGCAAGATCCAAAAAAGTATATAACCCTGTAAAAACTGTTCATTCTCTGGAGCACTTTCTTCCCTGTGAAGATTGTGTCTTCCTTGGGCTGTCCTACCTTGGGCTCTAATAAAACTATTTTCTTTTTATATTAGAGTTTTCTCTCTCTGGTAAATTTATGTCATATTGGATAGAAACAAAAGAAGTCACTCTGGAAATATTAATATGTAGCAGAAATGGAAGCCATGTCAAACTATTCAAATATAGGGTAGAAGGATTCCTAGTGACTCTTACTTCAAGTAATTTTGTCCTTCTGCAGCTCTTGAGAGTGGAGACCTGTCAGCTGCTGTCAGTGTTTTCCTTCTGCAGATTATGAATTGGGGTACTTTTCCAATGAGAATAGCTCCATGATGATGTAATTGAGAAGGAAAGCTGTTGAAAATAATAATGATGGCTAAGATAAAGAAGCCCAAGTTTAGGATTTCTGGTAGGACTGCATTTAATAATTATGAAATTTTGCTTCTTCGAAGATTTTTTTAAAAAACTATATATGTTCTTGCCTCCTTCATAGACTATAGTCAGTGGAATTGTAATGGTATTGTGTGGTGACAGATGGTGGCTATAGCTTTGGTGGGCATGGCATAAGGTATAGAGTTCTGGAATCACTATGTTGTATCCCTAAAACTAATGTAATACTGCATATCTATTATATTGAAAAAAAACTTTGTATGACGGGAAAGCTAGTCATAATAAGATTAGCTTTTATATCATTATAGTGTTAATTTTTTAACTCAATTACTGGCTAGAGCATAATACATTTAAAATATCAGTATTGCGGAAAAGGATTAGCATTCACTTTATATATACGTTGACACAAAACATTGTATCATATACAAAACATTGATAAGACTGTGAGTCTCCTGGGTCCTAATTGCATCTGTCAGAGAATCCATGTGACCATGAACATCATCATCATGTAGGAAGACTGCCACGTTTACAAAATGTAAACTAGCATTTACTGATCTTAAGTAGAAGCTGGCCCAGAAACAGCCTAGTACTTACAGTACAGCATGTTGGGTAATGTTTGTGTTGGGGATAATGGTGTATGATGGAGGTGAGCAGGTAATAACTACCTTTCCCTTAAAAGAATCAACATGGAGGCGATGCCTGATTGTCAGTTTGTGAGATGCAACTCTGCATGCACGGCTTCCCATCTTCCATTCTCCATCCCTCTGGGTGTCAGCTCTCAGCTATCTCCTCTGCCCCTCTGTGCTGTTAGTTGTATGTAGGCTGGGTCTTGTAAGGGAGGCCTGTTGTTTTACAGTGTTTCCTATGTTTTAGCAATGGGTTCATTTCAGGGTAAGGAGTTAACAAATCTATTTGGGTACCACATCTAAATCACATTCTCCACTTAGTCTTTCTTCAGTAACTCTTATGTCTCTCCCTTAATTAGTTCTCAATAGGAGTGATGTAGAAATTGTTCTTTATTGGAAACCCCAGCATATTGTACCTAAACTACACTGGGACATTTGGATTATTGATTATAGGGGCTTAGAATTTCTTGTGCTGTGTGGGTGGGGAGCTCTAAGGGACACTGGGAGCTGAGACTAAGGGGAAAGGGACTTGTTCCTTCCTGTTTGCTTGCTGGTTTTGTCAGGATTGCTCAACTACTCTTCATTTTGCCAGTGGCAGCAGGTGCCTGGTGCTTCAGTCTTTATTTTCCCATAGAATGAGCCTCCTTACTCTCACTGGAGGGCAACAGTGCACACTGGGGAGCACCTCTCCCTCAGAGGTAAAGTCTGAACCCTGACTTCTGACCTTCTAGATTGTAACTACACCAACTTCTGTTCTGGATCTGAGCCCTAGGAATGGTGGTTGCTTCACATGGCTCCTACCTATGTATCACAGAGCTCAATTTTACTGTTGAAATTCTGCAACACCACTATAACCATTTTGTTACATTAAATTCTCTATTGAAATACCTATATGATTTCTCTTTTTCTGTGGGATTCCCATCTGATTCAAAGAGAGGTTTGAAAAACACTCTGAAATTTGGGCAGTTATACAAGCAATTACATAAAATATCTGGGCAAGTATGAGAGCTAAAGAACAGAAAATTACTATAGAATATTTCTAAAATTATCTGATGTTTTTCAAGGGGATCCAGTTATTACAGTGTGCATGTATTACCTATACCCTGAGTGAAAATGCCCAAGACAGTTAGGAATTTTGTTCACTAAATGAAGACAAAACAATGAAGTGTAAAAAAAAAAAAAAAAAAAAAAAAAAAGTGGGCACCAGGTCAGACAATGCTATAGTATCTCTTTACAGAGCAAACAAAAGAAAAAAAAAAAAATCCTAAAAGCCAAGAACAAGAGTGCGAAACAGAAAACACAAATGGTAGACAGTCTAGACATCTCAATATTTACAACGAAAATAGATTATAATCTCCTATTTCCACATTGATATTTTCAAATCCGTAAAATACAGCTACATATTATTTATAAGAGCAACTAAAACACAATTACAAAGAAGAGCCTGGAATAAGGGTGTTGAAGAACATATCCTATGCAAATATGTGATAAAATGAAGCAATAATATAAATACTAGGCAGATATTTGCATCTGTGTTTATATAAGGGAGAAAGCGTTAATTAGTATAGAGTGAGTTAGTACATACAAATACAGGTAATAAAAAAAAACAAAAAAAAAACAAATACAGGTAATAGACTATCAAGAAGATGTAACAATTGTAAATATGTACGTATGTGACAACATAGCTACACTATAGAATTAGGGGGAATAAAACCTCAGAGAATTATCATGAAAAGTTTTTTAAATCCAACTTGATAGTGGGGTATTTAGCAAAATGTTTTCAGAAACAAATTGATAATCCTGAAAAGATTTAGAAATACAAGTTCTGGAAAACAGAATTAACAAGTTTGATCTAATACATAAAGAATCCTACACCCGAGAAAAAGAGAGGGTGACTGGGTGGCTCAGTGGGTTAAGGATCTAACACCTAATTTTGGCTCAGGTCATGATTTCAGGGTAGTGAGATCGAGCCCTACATCAGGTTCCACTCAGCATGGAGTCAGCTTGATTCTCTCCCTCTGACTCTCCCCACCCATCCCCACTAGTGCTTGCTTTCTCTCTTGGTCTCTCTCTTGGTCTCTCAAAATAAATAAAATCTTACAAAAAAGAAATAAAGAATATACATAACATTCAAATAATATAAAAATCATGAAATTTGAATATATACAGAGCAACAAAACCTCTCCAATTTTCAAAGAAAAATATTACAAGGATTCATTATTTTACCACAGTGATAATACATTTAAAATTAATAATAAAAGGTAATACAAATATTTGGAAACCTAAAAATGTACTTCTGTATCATTTGTGTTTTTAAAATGAAGTTAATAATGATGAAAGTTCCAAATATCATACTGAGATACATATCTAAAAGGGCAGAAAAAAGCAAATTTATATCTCTGGTTACATTTATTTAAAAAAATAGGACACAAAAAGTAAGTTCAATTCTCAACTCAGGAAGATGATCAAGAATTAAAATAGATTTTGAAGATCATTAAAATATAAACCTAATTCTTTTACAAACACCAATAAAATAGGTAAGACTGATGAGGGAAAAAAAAAGAGAAAGGTCTATATACAATGATAGGAATAATAACTTAGATAATAAAAAAAGTAGAGATTTAAAAACAGAATTCTATGAGCAAAATTTATTTCAATAAATATTAAAATTAGAAATATTGCTAAAACTTCCTTATGTAGAAATAGAAAATCTGAACAATACATATTCAAAAAATTGAGTTGATGACCAAAATTATCCAATCAGAGAACACTAAGTTATACAGTTTTAAAGGCAAATTTTACCAATCTTCAGGGAAGGCTAATTTTTATATTATGTAAAACCTTTGTGAGAACAGAAAAAGAGGGACAACTATCCAGTTCATTTTATAAGGCTAATACAACATTGATAACAAAACTAGAAAAGGATAGTAGAAGAAAAGTAACTTCCTGAATAAATCTAAAAAGGTAAAATAAATACAAAAATCTTAAATAATTACTAAACCAAGCATAGCATTTTTGTTATTAAATAAAAGGTATTTTTCAGATAAAATAGATTTGAAGGCAAAAAAATTTTTTGAGAAAAATAGAAATAGGAGCCTTATATGCCAGTAGACTTAGAAAAGGAAGAATTATGATAAGTTTATATGTTTAACAAGTTGGACCATGAATAGCATACTGGTAATGATGACTGTTTCTCTCCAGGCACCAAATGCCCTTGGACATTATAGGGCATGTAGCATCTTTCCGACATGTCAGGGTACAAATCCGGATGCCAGTGACCAATAAGCCTTTCCCTGAACAGGTGTGATGGAGAAGAGCCCATTTCAGATTTATTGCAGGTCAGTGCTCTCAGGGTAAAAAATAATTAGTCTATCCATAATTTTCTTAGTGGGTTGGTATGTATACTAAAATAACTTTAAAAACTAATTTAGGAAATTATGTTCTACCTCTTTTATATTTGAGTGTAAGAATAGATTTAGATAAAAGAACAAAAGAAATTTAAGCCACAAAATCACCATCAAATTGACTCCATTGTATTTTCCAGAATTATACAATGGGGTTAGTTCATTTCCATTTTAGAAAGAAAAGAAAATGTAGTAGGTACAGACCTAGGGGAACTTTGGTCTTTCCACCCCCTTGAGCTCAGCATCTCTGGAAATTAAAAAATAGAGATTGTTTCCTGATGAGAGCTTTCCTTCTCTTTCTGTACTCTAGTTAAAATCTACAAAACAAGATTTAACAAGTCCCATCGGGACACCTTATCCTATTTCCTGACTCTTTGCCATGTTCCCCATAGCTTCTATAGGTCCTGCTACCTGGTCTTACTTTATAAATTGTATTCCTTGTGGTGACTTGATGGAAAAAATAGGATGCATGGTCAGTCAGGCTAGGTGTGGTATAAAATTTAGCCAACACCAGAGAGTATGGGAAAAATATATGAGTTTCATCTGCCCTAAATACCACTTAATCTTTCTGGGTGTTAGTTGAGGTGGGTGGTGGAGGCGTTGTTGGAGTTCTTGAAACCAAAATAAATCCAAGGTTGTGTTAATTGTGATATATGGAGGAACCTGGAAGACATTCTAATGCTTCTTACAATTAGGGTCATGGACCCCGCAGTGAGTGAAGAAATCATCATCAGTGGCATTTTGTCATGAATGTCACTCTAAGAAAACCAGAGGTTAAGTACAGTGAGAGCCCGTCTTCCCCAGGAGCAATAGATGGTGATGTGCAGGATGAGTCTTCATCTCTCCCCCTAGGCCAAACACTCAGAAGCTTGAGAGGTGGGTAAGCTACACAGAGAGTAAATTTCTCTCTTCTCAAGGAAATACTGTCGCCTTTGTTGAGAAATTTTTTTCTTCCAAGAGATCATTGGAAGAAAATAATCCAAAACTAACTTATATATGCTGTTTATTGGTTTACTTGCACTTCACCCAACTTCTTTGCAGTTTGTCTCCTTATTTTTAGCTGTAAATATGAGATAAGTTTATTACCCAGTCTTTGTTCACTATACAATGTCTGACAGGCTGTAATGAACAATTATAATGCAAAATGTAATTGTTAGTGTTGGCCAGTGCCAAATTTCTTCTATTTATAGATTTTAGCTAATCAGATATTTAAAAGTTATCACCCCTTTTAGATACACTTAATATGTATTATTTACTCTCCTGCATTTAGTGTTGAGTTTCCTATTTAAATTATGGCATAGCTGTTTGAAAGTTTTGTTTGCAAACTTTTTTATTGCCTAATGAACTTAATGAACACCTTAATGAACACCTAATGGTGTTTTCATGAGATAATGGGCTTGACTGACTAAAAAAAAGGAATTTGTTACAGAAGAAGAGTGTCCTGAAGGTTTTATTTTTGAATGTGAAATTTCTTTTGATAATGTATTAAATATAAGAATAAGTATCTTCTGTGAATCCTTTTAACTCCTTTTAACTGTCCTGTCTTTCCAACCAGGTTATATATACCAGTAGACAGGAACTGTCTTCTATACCCTCAGCTGAGATGAAGCAGGACATAGAATATGTTTAGTAGATATCTGTGCATTTTATATTTTGTCTTTTAGCTATTTGCAGGTAGGAGGAAGATGAGGTACTCATTGGTCTTTCTACTTTGGTTTATTGTGTGCCTTCATCATATGAAATTTTAGAAACAGCATTGTTGTCTTCATTGGCAAGAAAGGTGAACTGAATATGGCTAACAATTTTCTATACATTTAGGGCCAATGAATCCTATAGTTGGAAGGGACCTTAGCATTCTTCTGATTCAACACAGGAATCCTGTCTCAAATAGATGGTTAGTCAATTTTTGATTTAAAACATTCACTGACCTGAAGTTCATCTCCAATAAAACAACCAGTTTCCAAGGAGGTGATTCCCACTATTACAGTTATTTTCTGAACTAAGATAAAATCATCTTTCAATAATTTCTGTTATGAATTCTGACTCTATCTTTGAAACAGGGTAAAAGGTTACTTGCTTTGGTTTAAGGGACCTTTCAAATACCAACTTAAGAGAAAAGTCAAATGAGGACCTGATAGATAGGAACTCAATTATGAATTTTCCTAGGATTCTTATTGTAGTGAAATTCAGGTGGATTCTGGACTGAAGAAAGGTATGGAGTGAAACAAAACAGAAGCAATGGATTAAAGTTTACATGATCCAGACTTCAGAGTACCCACTCTGTGTGGAAAGATTTTTTAAAAATTTGATAAGCCACTAAAACCTAAAGATCCATGATAAATAATAAGTTTTTTACATAGAGTTAGGCCATAAAATATGCCATTGGTTCTACAAATAGAGCCTCTTGCTCTAGGCTTAGATAGGGAACAGAACTTGTTAAGACCCAGGCTATGACCCACCATGAAATCATTAAACCAACATTTTTACTAATTAAATAGAATAGAATAATATAGAAAATACATAGCACATAATAAGGACTCAAGAATATATATACTAACGCATGTATGTACCTAGTAGATATTTCTTATTGTAAGATATGGCAAAATATTTGGGAAAAACTAGGTAGGTAGGTAAGCAGGTAGATAAAGAGATACAGAATATAAATATAACATCAAGTATAATAGGGGTGCCCGGGGTACCATCCTGATGATAAGATAGCACAATCAGAATAGAACATCTGTAGGTACAAAGTCAAAAGACAAAGGTCTCCATTTGAAATCTAGCCAAATTTGGGGCAAATGGCCTGCCATCCTCTACTTTGTTCAAGATTATGCTGTCAGTGAGGTTGGCAAGGCTAACAAATAATTCATATATTGAAGGCACAAATTCATGAGAAAAACCTAATGGAAGAATCACTGACGTGCATCTTATCCTTCTTCCCATCCTCATATTAAAGATATTTGAGGCAGCAGCACAAATTCACATGTATGGATATATGCATACCGCCACCCGGAAACCCACATAGGCAAACCTCTGCTAGAATCATTACAAACTGAGGGAAATACCCACTTCCATGAAGGCGATTTAAGTATTAATATTTTAAGCTGTGGTGAAAGTTGGTTAATAAACATGAGGTTTACTGAATACTGTAATAGAATGCTAGCATGCAGCTTATTGCAGTGAAAACATTTCCTTCTGTGTCATCTGGAATGCATAGCTTTCACTTAGAAAGTGACAAACAGGACAAAAATGTCATTGAAGATGTTTTCTCAGGAAATAAATGATGACACACATAGATCACGTTTAAACACTTCCCTCAGGCATCCAGACTTGGTAAGCTCCATTATCTCTTTCACAGGGAAATGGCGGGAAATCAGACCTCTGTCACAGAGTTCATCCTATTGGGCTTTCCCCTCAGCCCAGAGATTCAGATGGTTCTCTTTGGGCTCTTCACCCTGTTCTACGCCTTCACCCTGCTGGGGAATGGGCTCATCCTGGGGCTCATCTCACTGGACCCCAGACTGCACACCCCCATGTACTTCTTCCTCTCCCACCTGGCCATCGTCGACATAGCCTATGCCTGCAACACGGTGCCCCAGATGCTGGTGAACCTCCTGAGGCCAGACAAGCCCATCTCCTTTGCTGGCTGCTTGACGCAGACCTTTCTTTTCTTGACCTTTGCTCATACTGAGTGTCTTCTCCTGGTGGTGATGTCCTATGACCGGTATGTGGCCATCAGCCACCCCCTCCACTATTCTGTCATCATGAGCTGGAGAGTCTGCATCACCCTGGCATTGACTGCCTGGATTTTAGGAGTGCTCCTGGCCCTAGTACATCTAGGGTTACTCATACCATTGCCTTTCTGTGGACCCCAGAAAGTCAACCACTTTTTCTGTGAAATTATAGCTGTCCTCAAACTTGCCTGTGCAGATACCCACGTTAATGAGATTATGGTATTGACTGGGGCCGTGTCTGTGCTGGTAGGGCCTTTTACCTCAATTGTGATATCATACATTCATATTCTACGTGCCATCCTGAAGATTCAGTCAGGGGAGGGGCGCCAGAAAGCCTTCTCCACCTGCTCATCCCATCTCTGTGTGGTTGGACTCTTTTATGGCACAGCCATTATAATGTATGTTGGGCCCAGATATGGGAACCCCAAGGAGCAAAAGAAATACCTGCTCCTGTTTCACAGCCTTTTCAATCCCATGCTCAATCCCCTTATCTATAGTCTGAGGAACAAAGAAGTCAAAGCTGCTCTGAAGAGGATTCTTGAAAAAGAAAGAACTTCATGAAAACCTGTAGAATAATAAAGTAGCTGAGTTTAAAGGGACCCGAGAAATCATCTTATCCAGTATTTACCAAGATTCATAAACATGCTCTAGGGCATCCTTTTCATCTTCAGATTTTCCTGGCACCCTCTCCCAAGAAAGTACATTCTACTTACCTCCCTCTGATATTGAATGTCAATGCTGCACAAGGAAAGGGAAACAACTTCCCACTAGCTGCACTGTGGACACACTTGTAATATATTATGCAAAATATTCTGAATAAAAGGAAATAAGTTTGTATATTTTTCTGTAATCAGGACTAGTAGATAGCATTTAATAAAATAAAGCAAGGTATTGGAAGAATGTGTAAGATATAGCAACTGGGAGAGATTGAGAACATAGTAATTTCAATATTTGAAATTCAATAGCTGTCATCTTCATACATTTAGAATACAATTCCTGCATAAAGTCTTGTGATAGTAAAGTTTTCTAAGGCATAATCAACTTGAGTGGGGAAGACCATGAGCCATGGCTTCACGGGGAAAGGAATGAAAAATGTAACCGTGATGCCACTACCAATACCAAGAAAACCCCAAAGGCTGTCTCACTAGTAAGTATTTGGACACTGGGGCTTTCCCTGTCACTCATTTTCTCCACTTGGGGAATGGAGGTGGAGATTCATGGAGGAGAAGAGAACAGAATGAAAGTCATTGAGAGTTCTTGAATGAACTCTTTCTCTCATTGATTGGGTCGATTGTCTCCCATGGGAATTGACCAACACTTGGAGAAAACTTTCTAGCAAATGAGAACAGACTATAATTGTTGTGATGACTAGCTGATGAATAATACTTGAGCTACAAATTATCAGGAATAATTTGACTTTAAATTAAGAGATTTAAGTTAAATAACCATCTTACTCAAACTGAAATTCTAGCACTTAGTTATGAAGTGAGAGAAAACAGTTAAGAAGGAGTAGAAAAGGATATATAGAGGCTTTTTTGTTTTTCAATTCTTTTGTCAAATCTGCCATATACTTGTATAAAAGGCAAGTATACAACTTTTAGAATAAGGTGATTTTTTTTTTTGATGGGGGGAAGAGTGTTATAAAGAGGAAAAATATATGGACTTCTGTCTTATAAAGCAGCCCTTTTGTAAGGACATCTGTTATACAGACATAACTATATGACCAAATAAAGGTTGAAAACACATGATTGTGAGTTCAGATAAGCTGGGTTTTTATAAAGCTCTGCCAATTGCTAGATGTGCAAACTTTTGCAATATACCAGAATTCTTTGGAATTTAGATTTTATTGTGGATAAAATGAGTTCATTAATACTAAGCATGTAGGTTTTCTTTTTTCTTTTCTTTTCAAGTTAAAATTAAAGATTTTATTTATTTATTCTTGAGAGACACACAGAGAGAGGCAGAGACACAGGCATAGGGAGAAGCAGGCTCCATGCAGGGAGCCCGATGTGGGACTTCATCCCAGGACCCTGGGATCATGACCTGGGCTGAAGGCAGATGCTCAACTGCTGAGCCACCCAGGTGTCCCTAGCATGTAGGTTTCTAAGCAGAAATACTATGTGCAAAATGCTTAACAGAATCTATGAGTCATAATAAAAGCTCAATAAATGGTAATTATTAATATTAGCTGCTGTATACATTTATCATATCTTTAAAGAATGAGGACTATGACTTATAAATGAGACCATGGAAAATGAGATCTTCTACTATACTAGTAAAAAAATCAGGAATTTTGCAAAATGTAGTCTTTTATATGTTTTAAAATGCCAAGATTTCAAATAATTTAGGAAGTATGAAATGACTTTCTTTCACAATCTCAATTCTCTAAAGAAATAATATTTTAAAAGTATGTGGATGGAGTGCCTAAGTGGCTCGGTTGGTTCAGTGCCTGAATCTTCATTTTTGGCTCAGGTCATGATCTCAGGGTCGTGGGATGGAGCCCCACATTGGGCTCTGCACTGTACATGGATCTTGCTTGGGATTCTCTCTCTCCCTCACCCTCTGCCCTGCCCCCACCTTGAGTGCCTGTGGTGTGCACACACCCATGCTCTCTCTCAAAAAAAAATTTTTTTTAATTAATTAAAAGTACATATATAAATACAATTCAGAATCGCAATATTTTATGTATATCTATATGTAGTGGTGCATATAATTTATATATGTAGATGTAGATGCATCTACATTCACATGTATCACACACAAAGAGGGCATTATTTTTATTTGCCTTCTTTCACTGTGTGAGAATCACTCAGGTTGTTGCATGTGGCTCTGTTTCATTAACTCTTTCATATGCATTATGTTGCATAAACATATCACAGTTTATCCATTATATTTCTGGTGAGTTGAGTTGTCTACAATTCGGGCTATAATAAATATTCCATGAATGTTATTATTTCATTATTCAATAACTTCTGTTGGGGAAAGTTGGCTTATGAATGCTCTGCATTTGGTTATGCTTTAGCTTAACCTCCTGAGAGGCTGCCTACATAATTATCACTTACTTATGACCTACAACGTGCCTCACACTGTGCTAGATTTTGGTAATCCAGTAATGAGCCAAATATATGCAATTTCTACCTATATGAGATTACAGTCTAATAAGGGAGACTGGCATTATTCTGATGATAATAATAATCATAAATATTATAGGATCACAAGTCTGTTTTTTTCTTCTAAATAGCTGATCCAAAAATAAAGAATTTATTGATTCTTTTGTGATTGGCTTAATATTCTTAATTAATAACAGTGAAAGACTTGGGGAGTGGGGAAGGTGAAATTATATATGTGCATTGGGATGACATGAACTTTCAAGTTTTCTATTAAATATAGATAATTAGTCTTGCCTGCTTGGAAGAGCCTCTTTCTCATGCTATTTCATCCTGGCCTATGTATTTGTCTCTCCTTGAGATTTGTTAGATCCTTGGTGAAGGCTGGCCATTATCTGTGAGATTTAGCCTCTCTCAAACTATCCCAGGTCCTGTCTAGCCTTTGATCCTGGAGTTTAAGGCAGTGGAAAGTATGTTCTCTTATTATATTTAGTCAGCAACCATTATATTTCTATGGTGGGTCATCCACACCTTAGCCCTTGTTATGGGTTTGGATTTGGCTGCGGGTTTCATTTTGAACTCTAGTCTGGTCAGAACCATCCTATAGCCATCAGAGACAAGGCTATTTCATCTGCACCATGGTGATTCCCTGTGAAAGTTATAGCCCTACTTTTCTAGCATTTGAATCCATCACTACCATCTGGGGACATGTGGAATCATTTGAATCCCTTCCAGAAGATATGGAGACAGCTAGGAGTCAGGAGAGCTGCCTCAGGCTTGTACATCTAGCCATGTGATTTCTCCAGCACTCAGTTCTCCTTCTTACCCTGTTGTGATGTTTTATGCAATTGTGCTGCGTGTTGGTCTCCAGCCAGAGATACGAATGGGGAATTTAGAGAAATACTCATGTGCTTTCAGATTTATTCTTATCATATAGAATAACCTCCTAACTGTGATTGGAAATATCTAAGATTTTCAATATTAGAATATAGATAAAATATATTTAAATAAAACATGCATACTAAAGAATATCTTCTTAAAAATTAGGATTGTTTTATTGTATATTTGTTGACTTGTAATATATTTATATTTCAGATTACATGAAGAAAGGAAGATTACTAATGCCATATGCATAATATCCAATATTTGAGAAAAAATTCACATTGATAATAAAGAAAGGATTTTTCTTTTATTTGCTTATCTGAATTTTCAAATGCAACTGAGGAAACTGTATTGTGCATATAATGAAGAAATACAAAGTTTTTTGAACAGCACAATTTTAAAAATGAAAAATCTATGAAATAGTTAAATGCAGGTTTATAAATAATCTGATCATGTAGAGAAAAATTATGGTAAAATTGGAAAATAGGAAACAGAAATGGAGATACACATCAAATAATTTGCAAATAGATAAAGAAATGACATCGGAAATAGGAAACGATGAGGGTACCATCAAACAACACTTAAGTGGGAAACTGGAGTGGGAAGTATAAAAAGGAATAATGTTTAGTTGAGAAACAAGGTTTTATAGGTAGGTGCTGAAAGTGACCTTGGGTAATGATAGTGTCTCTCCGTTTACACTAACTTTTGTGCAAAGAGAAATAGTAATTATTTTGCTTCCTTTCTATATAAATTAGTTTTAGGATTTCTAGGATAGAAACCACAAACAATATACCAGAGTAACTATCTTGAATATCATATTTTGATAAAGCACCTAAAAATACTGGATAAAATATTTTAAAAACCATAATTTTTAAATGTACAGTTGGGCTTTAAGAGCATAAATAAAATTCTCATAGGACCAAGATGAGGCACAACCACCAATTGTGTGGTGAGATTGTAAACCAGCACGTGGCTTTCGGGTCACTTTCAATCCCCAGGATTCCAGGTGGCAATGACTGCAATTGGCCCATGAGAGATATAGCCTTTGCTTATGTAAGGCAAGAAATTAGAATAAAGACATGTTCTTGAAACTGGACCCTTCCCCCATTGCCATTGGGAATACTATAATAAGCAGTTAATTGAGAAGCTAACGTCTCAGTTGAATCTACAGAAATCAGAGGACACTGAGAGAATATCTTTAAAGTGTTGAAAAATAGCTGCCAATCAAAAATTTTACATGTGGAAGAGTGCTCTTCCAAAACTCAGATGAAATAAACATATTCCCAGACAAAAACAAAAATAAAACCAACAAGAAAACAAATGAATTTGAGTCTTTATTGCAAGTAGGTCTACACTGCAAGAAATCCTAAGAAATACCTTTTTCTAGCTGCAGGAATGCTCTCTGATCATAATGGATGTAATTTTTTTCTCTAAGTATTAAAAATATCTATCTTTGGCTTTCAGAAATGTTACTATAGTATTTACAAGTATATTTTATATCAATTTATCCTGCCTGTGATTTGCTGAGATTTCTGCATTCATGGGAGCATACTTTCATCATGATTGGGAAATACTTAGAAATAATTTCTTCAAAATTTGCATTTTCCCCATTATGCTTTTCTTTTCTTTTGAGTATATGTTAGAATTGTTTTCTACCACACTCTTTTATAACTTTCAGACTCAACTTAATTTTTCTATTATTTTGCTTTTTATACTTTTATTTCATAGTATTCTGTTAATCTTAGTATAAGTTTATTAGTTCTTATCTCCCCTGGGGGCAATCATCTGTTAAATTCATCCTGTGTTTTTTCAAATTATTATATATTGCTGTTTCAGGATGAATATTTGATTCTTTTTGAGATTCCAGTACTGTACTGAAATATTACATTTTTTATTATTTATACTTTTGTTTCCCTTTTCTTTAACATAAATTATCATTATTTGAGCTTTTATTTGTAACCTTAATATCTATTATATCTGGGACCCCTACCATTGACTATTTTACCTCTTGATAATTGATAAATTTTCCCCGCTTTTTCATGTGTTAAATGATGCATTTTAGAAGCTGCAGATTATGTCATACTTCTATAAATATTATTGATATATTTTGTTTTTCTCTGAATAAGCAGTGAAATTTGTTAAAGATCACCTTGTTTCTCTTGGGGTTCTGTTTTAAGTTGGTTAAAATTAATCTATTTCAGTTTTACCCTTACTGTTCAGGCATTATTTCTGTGCCTACACCAAGGTCTTTATGAAGAGATCTACATCCCAGCTAGATTGCAACTCCAAAATTCCCTGAACATTTTGCAACTTCTGAAGTTTTTGTTCTGCTACTCTCAGCTCTTCTCATCTTTTGGCAACTCAGCCACTGGTCTGCATTAGGCTTCAGCATCCATGTACCTTACTTAGGACTAAGAAATGCCTAAGAAAACCCCCGACTCCTCTTAATACAGTTCCTTCCTCTTCCACATCCCTATGCCAACTCAATTCTCAGTTCTCTTATTTTTCTGTAACTGTAATCTCTGTTGCTTACATTCAGCAAGACTGCAGCCTTCTGCTTGGACTCTATTTTTATGGCCACCATTTGGAAATATCTTCTGGAAGAAAGCCTCTGTAAATGTGAGCACACTTTGTATATCTCTTTTTCTCAAGGAGCACAACCTCTACTATTTGTGTACTTTCCAAACACACTCATCTGAAGCCTAAACTCAATTCTAATTATCATAGCAACTTTACTTTGCTCAACTAAACATTAAATATTATCAAATAAACATTTTGTGAAAAATAATATCATTAATGATTAAAACAGCATGAAAATAATGTTGTCAGTTTGAAGAGGGTTTAGAAGGGTATATATATATAATTCACATAAATGGCAAACTGCTATAGTTAACAGTTTTATTTTTAAACTGAAGTCTGTATTAGTAGATAGGTAAGAACTGGGGCAATACAATCCTCAACCATATTCCAAAAGATGTGATTATTCTGAAATATCAAGTCATGTACCTGAGAAGCAAATGTTAAGCAAGTTGACTTGTGGTTGTTAATCATACATACCAAGTGATAAGGTTTCATTGTCTGACAAGCAAGTAATTAGCTGGGTTGGACTGAATTATGTTCACTCAAAGTTTATGTGTTGAAATCATGGTCCTGTGATACCTCAAAGCGGGGCTTTTTGGAGATGGGGTTTTATAGAGGTAATTATATCCATGTGAGGTATTCAGAGTAGCCCTAACCAATATAGTTGGTGTTCTTATAAGAGATTAGGACACAGACATAAATATGTGAAGACAGAGGGGAAGACAGTCATCTATTACACGTCAAGAAGAGGGACCTTGGAAGGAACCAAACTGGTCCACACCGAAATCTCAGACTACTAACCCTCAGGACTGTGAGAGAATAAACTTCTATTATTTACACAATAAAGTCTGTGGTAGTTTGTTACCGCAGCTCTAGCAAACTAATCAGTGAATTAGAGAATCAAATGAATATCAGTTAGCAGAGAGCCAAGCATAAGTACAAGTTAGTCACCAAAGATACTGTTTAAGCAGCTACTGGAAAATTCTTCACTATGGGGAAAAAAATGACAGTTTATTTCAAGTTTGAGAACAAAATTTTTTTCTTTTTAAAATTAATTAATTTATGCATTTATGTACTTATTTATTTATTTATTTGACAGAGAAACAGATAACACAAGCAGGGGGAGTGGCAGGCAGAAGGAGAGCTGCAGCCTCTAGAAGGAGAGAATAAAGTTGAAGCAATATAAAAGCAAAGAATTAGTAAACTATTGAAATTAAGTTGATATTAACCAGGACCATATTATTATATTATTATAAATTAAAATGCTAATCATAATCCCAAGGGGCACAGCCACTAAGAAAATATATATAAAGAAATGCCAAGAGCATTAAATAGTGCACCACAAAATATTTAACAAAAAGGGACCAGTAATGAAGGAATGAACAAAGGAACAAAACATCATAAAACATATGGAAAACAAATAGCAGTTAGTGTACAGATGTTGATGTTGAGATTCGGGCTCAGTAGGTTAAGTTGTTGGCTCTTGATTTTGGCTCAGGGCATGATCTCAGGGTCCTGGGTTTGAGCCCTACCTGAAGCCCTGCCTAGAGCCCTGGGTGGAGCCTGTTGGTGAACCCCATGTCAAGCCCCCCATGGATCCCCACTGTGGAGCTCCATGCTCAGTGGGGAGTCTATTCTCTCCCTCTCCTTCTGCCCTTCCCCCCACTTGCTTACTCTCTCTCTCAAATAAATAAATAAATATTTAAAAAATAAAAAATAAATGTTGATGTTGGGGTTAGAGTCTAGGCAGACCTTAGATCCAGTATCCTTACACTCTCATCCAAATTGTGGAATTAAGACTAAATCTTATCAACATCTGAGAATACAATGAATGCTTTGAATGTTTAATTAGCAGAACAAAAAAATATATAAAGTTATTGTAATCACCAAAGACAGCTAGAAGGAAGGAAGAGAGAAAGAACAGAGGGCATAGGGGTAGAGAAGTGCATTTCTAAATGTATACTACAGAACAGTCTTTACATAAAGCATGCACACTCGAAAACAGAGGGAAGCTGATAATTAACGTCTTATAAGTGGCTTTAAAAATGTTGGACTTACTCTCTTGAGATAGGAGGTCAGTGAACACTGTTGATTCACACTGATGTGCACAAGGCTAACATTCAGTCAGGAACACTGCATTTGGGAAGAGGCCTGGCAGGGCATACTAACTGAAGTGTTATCAGCATGTAAAATGCAGTGAAATCTTTGGGACTCATGAGGTCCCATAGAAAGTGGATAGAAAATAGATACAAAAAATAAATCTTGAAAAATGCCAGTGTTCACAGATAACGGGAAATGAAGAGAAACCCAAGGAGACAGAGAAGGAGCAGCCAGGAAAGTAGAAGGACCACAGGGGTAGCAGAAAATGATTAGAGTTGATGGGATGGAGTGTTTCAAAGAGAGAATTCTATTGACTGGGTTAAATGGTGCTGGCAGGTCAAGTGGGATAAGGACAGAACTGCTCATTGGGTTTAACATAGTCAAGATAATTGACATCTTTGAGAAAGAGTTTCACATGCTGATTGGATGTGTTCAGGGGAACAGGAGCAGAGACATTTGAGACATATTGCTGGAGAGAAGTTCTTGAGTGGGCAGGAGGGATGGGATTCATAGCATGAGTGGTAGGCTCTCCTTCATGAGGGTCAACACCAGTAACCACAGTAACAGCAGAAGAGTTGAGAATAAATGTGGATCCAGGATCCTGGTCAGTGTTAAAATTGTGAATTATCATCTGCTAGCTTCTGTGTTCTCAGTAACTCTCAGTCGGTGGCTGGGACTGTGGGTGGGAGGACTCATGGGAGGTTTAAAGAGAGAAAATACAGGGAAAAATCATCTTAGAGAGGAAACTAAGGAAACAGGATGAGTTCTGGTAACATCAAGGACCAAAATGATATGAATACTCATGAATTTAAAGGGATCTGAGTCATCAGGGTAACGTGTTCTTCTCCAGATGTGAGGAGGAAGGCAAAGCCATCCACCATTTAAATTCAGTCTAATACCTAAAGGCTTAGAACAGAGTCATTAAAATTACCTCTTTAAGCATAGGACAGAAAAGAAATGTGAAAAAAATGAACAAGTATTTAGAGGGTGACTTGTAATCAAAGGAAGACAGGGAGACACTGAGGGAATAGGGTTGAATCTCTGAGTTTCCATGTAAAAATAAATATTGGCAATGGATATTTTTGATTATTTACTTTACAGTAATACTTTTCTGCAGATAGAGATTGTTCACTCCCTAAGGAGGAAATTGTCCCTTGGGGTACTGTCTTAACAAGCCCCATGGGGGGCACACCTACATCATAACCTTTAAACTATTCCAAAAGGGGCATGGAAGAAGGCCCACTTGAAGATCAAGTACATAAGAAGTCCAAATACTTGAGGCTTGTTCTATTGACATAAGCCATAAAGTATGACTTCTATCTGCTACATTTTCATGCCAACATCCTCCTGAGTAGGATCACTCATTCCATTTTCCCTGAGTTCTCACTTTTCTGCATAAGCAGGTGCACCCCCGAACCCTTACCACACGGATAACAAAGCTAGAGAACTCTGCAGAGGTTTTACTACTGCTCCCTACTCTGTAGGGGAGACGTAGAATGGTGGGAAGACATTTTGTAATGTGTTCCCTGGATGCCACAGGTATGCCTCTGGGGGTAATGGGTTGGTTTTAGGTGATCAGAGTATAAAGGCCTCACATATGGACACCTCCCGAGCATCCCTGAGCACCGTCTTTTTGGTCAAGGTAGAAAGGATATCTGGGACTCACCATGCACCAACCCCACTTCAGGGAGTAGGTGACTCATTTGCCCATCTCTGTGAGTTTCCCTGTACATTCAAGCCGAATTTAAGGGATATACCAGAAATAGCATCCCCCTTTGTACAAATCATTATAGATAAACTGGTTGAGGAATAACAGAGGAGAAAGACAGAAGGCTGGCAGAAATCTCAGGTTTAAAAAGAAGATTTCTTTTTCCCACTCTTCTGGGGTTCTTAACAGTAATACCATATTTATGCTGTCACAACCCCTCCCTAGTCACACATATGGGAAGAGGCAGTGGAATCAGATGTCTGTCACTCATGGTATCAAACTGAAATTGGCCTAGGATTCATCTAATTCTTTTGCCTCTTTTTACAAATTAAATATGAAGCCAGAGTCTTACACAATTTATCTTGACCTGCATTTCTTCCCCTACTGCACTATCTGCTCCTACTACATCTTAGAAGTATCTTCCAACCAGGGAAGTGAGAACACTGGGGCTCCTTTTATATGCTGCCCAGGAAGGAGATCTTAGTCAGTGGCAGGGAGAAATCCTGTAGCTATTTGATAAAATTCCATTATTATTTTTTGTTTATCACTGAAGCTAATAGAGGTGACTGATTAGCTTTTTCTTTTTTGGTGTCCCAGGCTTACTCTTCAGGAATTGTAGTCCTCATCCTAGAGACACCCTTTGATCCTAGAGTGGAATTATGTGATCACTATTTTTACTTATTAAAGTTATGAGGAGAGTATAGCTAGTGGAAATATGATAAAAACTACTACTACAGAACTTATCTACCTCACCTCTGTTCTTTTTTTTTTTTTTTTGCTTTTTAAAAAAATTTTTTTAATAATAAATTTATTTTTTATTGTTGTTCAATTTGCCAACATACAGAATAACACCCAGTGCTCATCCCGTCAAGTGCCCCACTCAGTGTCTGTCACCCATTCACCTCTGTTCTATATCTGGTACCATAGTCAGTGAAAACATTTGCTCTATAAAATTTTCAAAATTTAAATGCACCCTTTACCTTTTAAGTTACTTTTGTGAAGTGTTTTTTTTAAAACAATGCAACTAAAGTGAAAATGTGTTATTCTTAATTTTAAAAAATGCAAAAAGAAAAGTAATAGAATCTAGGTCAATGTGTGTAATTCTGTAATGAGACAATCTTTTCTTTGTTTGGAGTCTGCATAAGAAATATTTGCTACTTTTAAGATCCTCTAATTTGTATACAGGCAGGGTTGCTTTCACCTTTCATATATAGATCTAAAGCCTACCTGGAATTTATTTTGTGTATTATGTGAGGTGAGGGCCATGTTTTAATTTTACTCCACATGGATAGTTAACTGACCCCGCATTATTCATTGCCAATGCCAGTGCCACTTTTGCTGGAGATCGAATGAGTACACTTGAGTGTGCTTGCACGAGTGCATGGATGTGTTTCTGAATTTCTGGGCTAATAATTGGCCTGATTGTTTATCTTTGCCCTAATACCACATTGACTTAATAATGGTAGCTTCATAAATGTTGATAGTCGATGGAGTAACTCCTACCTCATTCTTCCTTCTCAAGACTTCCATGGCTATCCTTGACCTTTTGCATTTTCATATAATATTTAGAGTAAGATTAGTAATCCACACGTAAAAAAACCTGCTGGGATTCTGATTTGAATCTCGTTAAAAGTATAGATCAACCTGGAGAGATTTAGAACTTTATAAATCATCTACTCTATAAA
This sequence comes from Canis aureus, assembly GCF_053574225.1. Taxonomy (NCBI): domain Eukaryota; kingdom Metazoa; phylum Chordata; class Mammalia; order Carnivora; family Canidae; genus Canis; species Canis aureus. Next base: position 62,664,453 of record NC_135625.1, read on the forward strand.
TGCACAAATACACATATAAATATCCTTCATTTTATGCAGATTTTTGAACCCAGAATTTTAAAAATCACTCATTGATTTCAATAGTTTCTCTATACTTAAAAAAAAATTTCTATATACATAATTGTGTTTTTATAAATAATGACATTTTATATTCTCCATTTTACATTTTATGCCTTTTACTTTTTCTTTTTGCTTTATTGCTGACGAGTTATGGAGTTAATGTTAAATAGATACAGTGTTAGTGGAGTATAGCAGGCTTGTCTCCTAATTCAGAGACAAAGCTTTTAATATTTCACTAATTTAAGTATGATGTTTCTATAGGTTTTGTAAATACTCTTTCTCAGATTAAAGTTCCTTTCTATTTGAAGTTTGCTAAGTCTTTCTCTAGGAAAGAGATCCTGAATTTTACCTTGTTGATGGTAAAAATTTCCCCATTAGTATTGTATAGTATCTCCTATCTCTAAATGCTTTGGAACAATATTATTATGGCCACTACCAGTTTCTATGTGACAAGAACATGTGTTTTCCTTATTTCTTTTTTAACTTGTGTGTGTGTGTGTGTGTGTGTGTGTGTGTGAGAGAGAGAGAGAGAGAGACAGAGAGACAGAGAGAGACAGAGACAGACAGAGAGTTTGGATTTATGTTTGGGTGGTGTGGGTATGATTCTTGTAAGGATTTTGTGACTTGATTTCCTGATTTTATCTAGTATTATTAACTCTTCTTTTAGTGACTTATATTTACACATGATGTGATAATATATGTAGATTTATTGATGCCAGCTTATTTCGGTTTATCAAATCTTATTTGCTTCTTTATTTCTCCTTTTTTCCCTTCTGCCTGCTGCTGGGTTGATAATGCTTTTAGTTTCTTTTATTTGCCTTATAATTTTTGAAAACTATAGATTTTATGTCTGTTTTTGATAATTTTCATTAATTGGTAATATACAAGTTAAAGAAATTATTCTAACGAATTCAAAGTCACTAGGGGTTTCAATTCTCATCAAGAAATTTAGCACTCATTACTTATCAAACATTCCTTCCTTGTTTACTTACTATTTTTAGATTTCACCTCACCCTTTAAGATACCAAAATAATTATTTTATAATCCATAGGCCATAAAATTTACCAGCATATTTTTTCAAGTGATATATCAGTATTATTTGTGTATTTTAAGTAGGTTTCATGTCTACTTAAAAAAGAACCACTGATTCACTTTTATTCTTATTAAGAAATATACTTTAATCATGTAGTGAGGATCTGTAGGTGTCAATACTCCCCTTATCTGTATGTCCAGTAATGTCCTACTTTGCTCTTGTTCATTCAAGAGAGTTCTTGAAGGTACAATGTTTTAGAATAACAGCTTACCTCTTTGGCACATTAAGGTAGTAGCTTGTGTCTTCAGACTCTTTCTTGTTGATGAGAAGTCATTGGCACTTGAATTGTTCCAACGTATTTCATTGTTTTTATACTTGGTATCTCTTAATATTTCCCTTTAATCCTGGGAAAAGTAAATGATAAAATAGTCTAACAAAAGTTATTGAAGAGACTAATGAAACTATTGCCTTTATTAAAAAATCACAAAGTCATGGAGCCTGGGTGCTTAGTCAGGTAGGTGCCCAACTCTTGATCTCAGCTCAGGTCTTTTTTTATTTTTTATTTACTTAAAAGAGAGAGCATAAGCAGGGGACAGGGGAGAGGGAGAGAGAGAGAGACAAGCAAACTCCTCACTGAGTGCAAAGTCCATTAGGGCTTGATTCTAGAACCCAGAAATCATGACCTGAGCCAAAGTTAGATACTTAAACAACTGAGCCACCCAGGCACCCAGCTCAGGTCTTCATCTCAAAGTTGTGAGTTTGCTCCACGCCAGGCATGGAGCCTACTTAAAAAAAAATCACAATACCTATGTATGTATGTATGAAACAAAAAGAGCATACTAATGAACCAAGAATGATGTGTATAGGAAGAATCAACGTTAAACTCTTGGGAAGGAAGAAACAAAGTCACTATTTTTTTTTTTTAAATCAGGCAGATGGGATAAATGTTCAGTCATAGAATAAATAGTTATGAAAAAGTCTATTTCATGGTGAAGAGAAAAAAAGAAAAAATGTGGAAGGGTAATTAAGGGACATAAGTTGATCACTACACATTGAATAAAAGACCTACAAGGTCTAGACATAGTAAAGTATAGAGGATGGAGGAAAATAGCAGTTGAAGAGATAATTGTTAGCATTCATTGAGAATTTTTATTTATCCTATTCTCTTACCAGAATACATTATTTATCTGAAGATTCATATATTCTTCAGTAATGAAAACTACTTCATTTTGCTTGAGTGTACATTTATCTTTAGTTTTTGCACTCATTAAGTGGAATGCATCTTTTTACCATTTAAGGACTTAGATCTATTTTGAATTCTGAAACATTTTTGCTGAAACATATTTTGCTCAAATACTGTTTCTTCACTACCCTCTCCATTTTTTTCTCTGGAAACTTTATCATGTCTAAGTTTAGCCACTCAATCTATTATTCATGTCTCAAGATTGCTCTTTCAAAACAGTACCCTTTGTCTGTATGAACATCTGAGTGGGTTCTTAAATGTGACCTTCCAGTACACTATTTCTCTCTTTAATATGAGGTCTGGAAATTTTCTTCCTTATTGGTTATAAAATTATGTATCTTTACACCTTATTTCAAATATCTGTGCTTGATCCATTTCATATACTCTTTTTTTTTTCATACACTCTTTTATGGCTACCTTATTCATTTTTCTTCATTTATCAAGCATTTCAGTAAGTATTACTCCTTGATTAACTTATTGGTGCATCCTAACCATCTTTAGAGTATTTGGAAAATTGGACTATACATTTATTACATTTTGAATGAATTCAAGGTTCCAGTTGTTTACTTTGTTTCTCCTCTTTAGCAGGACTTATTTTTCCCAAACTGTGTATTTACACACACATTCTGAGTGAAAGATTTTTTTGTTTTTAGTATTGTTTTTATTTTAGTTTGTTTTTTCCACCATTTCTTTCTCTCTGTCTTGTGATTTTGAATTTTTGCTGTTCTTCACCCAGCTCCATGGGCCCTGCATATATAATATATAATATGTAATATATAATACAGTAGATCTCAGGATCTGGTAATCTAATGAGAGAGCCAGGAAGTATATTGACTTCTTTGTAGTCACCTAATCAGCAGCCCAATAGTTGTTTTATACCTCCTTTTACATCCAAGCCCTTGGTTTCAAGCAATCATATTAATATATCCCATTTCCCAAAAGTTGATTCTGTAAGAGCTGAGTTCCAGGTATAACATTCTGCCTTCATACTTGAAGCATATATATTTCTGATTCATTTCTGGTGTTGCAAAAATGATCTCATTTTAAACTCTGGCTATTTGGGGTTGGTATTTTACATTTTAATTTCTCATCTCCATGTGTTTGAAATAGGAAGACTTAGGAACTCTGAGCACAGATCTTTCTACTTAACTAAATATACAACCAATAGTGTAGTACAATGATAAAATTGTTAGTGTCAGTTTTTTATTGCTGATAATATTTCTGGGAGAAAATAGAAATTAGTGGAAGCAGAGGTAAATGAAAGAGAATCTGACTCTAACTCCTTATTAGCTTCAGCTGATTATTGCTTAAAATTAATTTCAAGAAATGACATTTCTTTTATTTTTGAAAAGCAGCCAGAGACTCCAACTTTTATATGAAGTCTACTAATTGTTAATATTGGTCAATAACTGAATTTATTAGATATCTCTAAAGCCAAAAGTACAGATCAACATCACAGACTTTAGACTGGATTGGATCCATGAATTACTGAATTTTAGCCTCTATATAAATTCTCACTCTGTATGAACATATTCCTTTTTCCTTTTCTACCACTCAGCTCCAAAATTCCTGTGCTAAGTACAACATTGTACCTATCTGTCAAAAGAATATGGGAAGCAATCAGACATGGATCACAGAAGTCATCCTGCTGGGATTCCAGGTTGATCCCAAACTTGAAATATTCCTCTTTGGGTTCTTCTTGCTATTCTATAGCCTTACCTTGATGGGGAACGGGCTCATCCTGGGGCTCATCTGGCTGGACTCCAGACTGCACACGCCCATGTACTTCTTCCTCTCAAACCTGGCCATTGTTGACATGTCCTATGCCTCAAGCATTGTCCCTAAGATGCTGGCAAGTCTTATAATGCAGAAGAAAACCATCTCCTTTGTTCCATGCATACTTCAGACATTTTTGTATTTGGCACTTGCTGTCACAGAGTGTATGAGTTTGGTGGTCATGTCCTATGATCGGTATGTGGCCATCTGCCATCCCCTACATTACACTGTCGTCATGAGCTGGAGAGTGTGCATTATCTTGTCTGCCACTTGCTGGATGTTCAGCTTTCTCTTGGCTCTGGTCCACATTACTCTCATTCTTAAGTTGCCCTTTTGTGGACCACAAAAAATCAACCACTTTTTCTGTCAAATCATGTCGGTATTTAAATTGGCCTGTGCTGACACTAGACTCAACCAAATTGTTCTCTTTGCCGGCTCTGTGTTTGTTTTAGTCGCACCCCTCTGCTTGGTGCTGGTATCCTATATTCATATCCTGTTGGCCATCTTGAGGATCCAGTCTGGGGAGGGTCGCAGAAAGGCCTTCTCCACCTGCTCCTCCCACCTCTGTGTGGTGGGGCTCTTCTTTGGCAGTGCTATTGTTATGTACATGGCCCCTAAATCTAGCCCTTCTCAAGAACAAAGAAAGATTTTATCATTGTTTTATAGCCTTTTCAATCCTATGCTAAACCCACTGATCTACAGCCTGAGGAACACTGAGGTGAAGAGTGCCCTGAGGAGATTTCTAGGGAAGAAGTCATCAGCATGAGGAAGGTTTGGAGTATTACAAGATTGTGAGCTTTTCCACCTGTTTCTGGGTCCTTGAATGCCCTTGTAAATCTGTTAATTTAACAAACCCAGTACTCTTTCTCTTTGGAAAATATAAATACTCTTATACTTTAAGCCAGTGATACAAAACCTGAGATAATCATTATGAAACAGAACATCACAGTCTAATCCTATTCATGAACAGAGATGCAAATATCTTAACAAAAATATTAGTCAAAATAAGTCCACAAGCACGCAGAAAACTCAGTTCCTAGTGTTTTCACGACCTAAATGTTAAAAACAAACTATACATAAAGCTTTTAGAAGGTAAGAAGGGGAAGAATTTTAAAAATAATATACAAAATTGTTAGCCACAAAAGAAAACATTGATAAATTTGAGTAGATTGAAAGTTAAGAACATCCGATCAATCAATAAAGGGCATAAAAAAGTGAAAAGACAAGACGCGGAATCCTCTTCTACTCACTCGTCTATCAGGTTCAAACATCACCTCAGAGATCAGCATATTTCATCCCACTTGTCTGGACTAGGTAACTTTTTACCATATCACTCCAGTTTATCTTTGTACTGAAATCACTTTACAAAATAAACAGACCTTAGGAATAAAGGCAGAATGGAGATTTTTCCCTTTCTTGGCCATATGGTAGGTGAGTCATTTTCAGATATTTTGGTGGTCAAATTTTCTGATGTATCAATATTTACAACTGATAAAGAAAGAAGCAAAGAGAAACTTTTTTGGTCTGTCTTTCCCTCTTTATCAAGAAGGAAGATCTTTTCTGGAATCACTCCCTCTCTGCAGGTTTTTTCTGGTATTCCACTGGCCAAAATTGGGCCAAATGGTCACCTCTAAGCAGTTGCTGACAAAGAGGATGAAATTGAGAGCTTGGTTTAGATCCATTATGGTTTAATCCCCTGTGGCTCAGAGTGAGAGCCACTTTCTCTGATGAATTTACTGCTTAATACCTTGAGAATATCAGTACTAGCTCAGCAAGAAAGAAGTAATGGCCATAGGGCAGACAGCCAACGGTATCTGCTAAATGGTTCAAGTTGTGAAGCAAGACTTCTTGAATCTTAAGTAGGAAGTTGAAGTGTGCTTTTTTCTCTTCCTTTACCTCTAGGGGTCCAATCGATACTCTCTCACAATAAGACATAATGTTTAAAATCTAATGGCTACAACCTCTAAATACAATGAAAAATTAATGTTATATACAAAAGTTTATATTAAGAATCTTCCAAGATTAAAAAGGCCTCTGAATTAGAATAATCAAGTTATATAATAGGTATTTTTTCCTTCTGTTAGATGAAAAAATATATGCACTTAAAAATAGCATGAGAAGTATGAACCAATTTTCATTAAAATATTATCTGTTTATTTTTCCCTCCTTATATTTCTCTAAGCACACAGAGCTAGGTGGGAGTCCATTAGCCAAATGTGTGGGTGATGTATTTTTCTGAATTGCTTAGCTTATTTTCATTTGGGGAAAATATTCTTTTTACACAAAATAAAAAGTCAAGATACTCTCCTAAAATATCATGTGAAAAAAATAAATTAATTAAATAAATAAAATAAAAATAAAATATCATGTGATTACATTTTAATAAATTATTATTAGCCCTGAATCTGTGTATTTACTTGAAGAAATTCTCTGGGATACTGAGCTGTTTAGCCATAATAGTTATTTCAGGGTGCTTTGATATGGAATAATTTTAGATTTTTTCTTTGTACTTTTCAGGATTGCTTTATTTCTTACATATGAGCTCATTTCTTTTTACAACAAAAAATTCCATTTTTTCCCAATAAAAATAGGTGGAGATAGGCTGATAAAGAGGTATGTAGACTTTTAAGAAAGAAGGTAACATGAGAGCAACTCTCCTGTTTACCACTAAAATGTTGAGTAAAAAGAAGGCAGATTTTGTCTCTAGCAGTTGTATCTCTTAATGTCTGACACATTACTGGTCTGTGATAAACATTTGATTAGGGAAGATAGTGGTGCTAAGCACCCACTCTCCAGTCCTGAGCAGAGTGCAATGCAACGTGGTCCCATTGATCAGCCGAACCAAGAAGGTGCATTTTCCAAAAAAGTCTACTAGTGGAAGAAAGAGAAACAATATCCCAGTGAACGCCCATTCATCCACAACATATCAGCAGCAGCAACAAGTTTGTATAGAAAACTCTTTATTAGGCCAATATTTTCCCTCACCTGATAGCAACTAAATGTTTCTAGGTACAGATAATAAACATGATGTTAATAAATTGCCTTGTTTTCCCCTCCACTTAGGCTCTTACTCCCTCTTCCTAAGGTTTTCTGTATCTCTTAATCCCCATCAGCCACCTCAAATAATATACCCATCCTTCAGGAGATTTCATTCTCCTATCTGACTGGTTGTTCCTTGGTAATTTCATCTTCCTTTCTATGTTAGATTTCTTAGTTCATTAATCTCATGTCTTCCTCTTCCTTGGTTTACTACCCTTGTTTTGATGGAGCACATCCTTCAATAGGTTTATACAGTTAGAAAGGTTTATCAAGACAGAAGTGGAAAAAAAATAAATACTTCTCATTTCTCATAATCACTTATACTGTATTATCTTCTTCAAATACCCCATTGAAATTCTATGTGCTACATAGAGAAAGAAGAAAGAAAGAAAGAAAGAAAGAAAGAAAGAAAGAAAGAATGAAAGACAGACTCAAGCCCTCTGAAGGAGGATTTTCTGTCTCAGAGATGGCAAATATTAAATTAATATTTAGGTGCAGCTGTAGGTGTTGTGTTTGCGATCTGCAAACACTTCTATCTCTAAATTGACATTCTTTAATAAAGGTCCATCACTAATGATAAAGCCAAATGTGCTTTGTAACATTTATTCTTACTAAAATATAAAATATTAATCAATACAAATATTAATAATAAAAGAAGTCTAAGACTTTTCAGAAGAAATGCTTTTGCTTTCTCCACTTCAAAGATTAGAAACAAAAAAAAGAGACAAATCAGGACACTTCTTTGTATCCACAATACACTGTGTTAAATATCATATTGTTCAACCAAAAGAAATAAAAGTGGTAAATATACATATTTGTTTCTTTTTAAGAGGGAGAGGTAGGGAGGGGCAGAAGGAAAGGGAGAGAGAGAACCTTAAGCAGCCTCCACACCTGGTGTGGAACTTGACATAGGGCTCAATCTCACAACCCTGAGATCATGACCTGAGCTGAAGTCAAGAGTCAGAAGAACATTCAACCAAATGAGTCACCCAAGCACCCCTAAATATGCATATTTGAATGAGCATGCACCAACTTATTATCCTTGGTTCTATCTGGGTATTGGTGAGTAAAATTTATTTTTCTGTAATATTCTTGTGTTCCTTGTAATATACAAGGAATATACAAACAATAAAAAGATAAAGAACTATAAAATTATCCAAACACAACTTTGAAAGATGTTATGATAAGTGCTTTTAATCTTCCAGAGAAGGGAGACCAATCTGGATTTGGATAATTGAAGAGGGGTCCCTATGTACTTTGAAGGATTGTTAGTATATTTGAAGTCAAATGGGTACTACAGGACAAAATTGACTTGAAACAAGGAAAAGCATTTCAAGAGTCTGAGCTATTGAGGAGTAGTACTTGAATAAAGTGGAGTGTGTTGAAGAATAAAGTATGTGGAGTGAGGCTCTACCTGACACAGATTATTTTAAGAAAAGAAATAACTCCAATATCCTCCCCTTGAATATATTTTTTCTGCTGTCCGATAGATTAAATATTATTTTTATTTTGAAGTGCCTTTTCTACCAAAGTTTAAGAAGTAAGACTCTACATAGACTCTGAAAGTTAGAAGTGGAAGGACTTTACAATCATCAAACATCACCTACCACATGAGATGTGCAAGAGGAGAGAGATTATTTTTTTAAAGAATATTTTATTTATTTATTAGAGAGAGACAGAGAGCATGAGCAGGGGGGAGGGGCAGAGGGATCTTCAGCAGATTCCCCACCGAGTGCAGAGCCCAACATAGGGTTGGATCTCAGGACCCTGGGATCATGACCTGAGCCGAAGGCAGATACTTAATTAACTGAACCACCCAGGCACCTTTAAAAAAAAAAAAAAAAAAAAAAAAAAGATTTTATTGAGATTCATTTTAACTATAGGCCTTAACCCAGAATGAAGAAATAAAAATGTGGTTCAGAAATCTCGAAAAGTTTGAAATGGAGACCAAACTAAAGAAAATTAAGGGAGAAGTATATCTAAACTCTAAACTGTCAAGTCAAGAATATTTGTGAGAAATGTACAGTGATTTCCTGGCAATAACATTTCTCCATTGGGAGAAATTAGTTTCTCTGAGATGGTGTCTTAATGGGGTCCATGGGGCCCCCTATCATGAGACATCAAGAAAACACAGCCTCTCTTCTACAAACAGGAAGAATTATAGAGTTGAACAATTTTAAGGCTGATAAAATACCTATTGAGAGAAATTAAGTTATGAAACAATCTTGAATTTTTTATTTTCTGTGCCAAGATCTTGCATAGTTTAGAGACATCCTGGCCTGGCCTCACACAATCCCAAGCAAACACAAATCCCAAACAAATGCACATAAAAATTCCCATGAGATACTGAAAGATCAAAATGAATACATGTGGGAAAGGTATTTATTGGTTCATCTGCCCATAGGAAAGTAGCAAACTCTGTAAATCTCTCTGAGGAGAATATGAATGGATGCAATGCCACAGGGTTCTGTGCCCTGAATCATTATTTGTGTCTGTGGGGACAGAGTTGGGTTCAAATGATGACAGAACAAATCCCTCACCTGCAGAAGCAAATCCATTATCAAGTTCTGCCATGAGAACTGTGTATGTGGGTTCTCACTTCCCGATGAGGTCTTTTTAGACCAGAGAATCAATCCCTGTCCTTCCCTGTGAGGTTTCTTCTAAACCCAAGGCCACATTTGAAGAAAAGAACACAGATTATACCACTGTAAGTAAATGTGGTTCATTAGCCCTGAAAAGGGGTTTGCAGGTGGGAAATGGGAAAGGGTAGGATTGGAACGCAATCCCTGGCTCTGGGCATTAGTGATTAAATGCCTTTCATGTGAGGCCCTAAACCTATCTTCATAACTAGGGCCTGATGGGAATCTCTAGATACCATTACTAATTCCCATGGTGTAGCCACGATGCCTCTGACCCTCTAGGACCCTCTCTTCACATTCCCCTCATCATCCTCATGGGGCAGCTCTTGCCTTTGTCATGACTGTGTCAGAGAAGAGGAATCCACTAACCATCCAGTAGATATGCTCTGACTGACAAAAGATAACAAAGAACTTCAGGGGTCACATGGCCCAGGTGCCTCTTCTTACAAATAAAAAGTCCTGAAGTCAGAGGTAAGTGGTTACTTGCCCTGAGACGGACCTTCCTTCCCTGCCTGTTAACTGCCTGCCCCAGCAGACGCTCAGAAACATTGTCACCCAGACAGGACCCATTCGTCCCTTGCCTGAGAAAGAGATGACCTTCTCTTGCAGGGGAAATCCAGATCTGCTGGTGGAGGGATTCTCTTTTTGTCCCTTGTTTGAGCAGAGGAGTTTTGCGATTCTTAACATGTTTCCTTATGATTATTTGATCCAGAAGCTACTCTGCATGACAGCTTTCAGATCTGTAATATATCATTAAGCACTTATGAAGTGTCTTATATGAGTTAACTCATGACGTAGGGTTTATTGTTCACACCATTTTGCAGCTGGTGGAGCTGAGGACCGGAAAAACTCAAGAGAGGTCACAAAACTAGTATGCGGCAAAGTCGGGATTTGAACCCTGGCAGTTGGGCTCAGAATCCATGTTTGTTACAATCTGGTACTAGGATCAAGCTGAGTCTTGAAGTAACTATTGGAAATGGTAAGTACTTTGTGAGTGTGAAAATTGGACAGATATGTGCTGTCCCAGAACACAGTCTTTGACACCCCAGGGCTCTCACTCAGAGTGATCAATAGAACGTCCCACTGTGGGGCAGTGCTAAATACCCAAAGTACGGCCTCCTTTCCTTTGAAGAGAATTTTGAGTTTTAAAACTGATGTTTTCCTCTTCAATCCAGGAGTGAGTTTCCTTTAAGGGATTTTTCCATTTCTTTAAAATCCTTTTGAAAATTAATTGTCTTAAAATCACCATGAAAACACATTAACAAATGAAAGTAAAATGGTGTGTTATTTATTTGGCATATTTTCTATTTAAATTCAAAAGATAACCAAAAGGCAAGGCAAGAGGAATGTGAAAAAGTTGACAATACCATGATTTTGTTGGATCGCTAATCCTGATGGTTTGGACTCTTTCTTGAAATTTGTGGTCTTTTTAATACTTAGCAGTTAACATTTATATCACTTCTAATATATGCCAGTTTCATGGTAATTATTCTTCACTTTAGCCCTTTTAGACACCTGTTCTCACTCTTTTGTGGATGAAAACAATGAGGCATAGAGTAAGTGACTCTAGTTTATGCAGTTCACCCTGCAGAAGGGAGATTGGAACAATGCTCTGACCAGCCCTGTTATCCATGCTGCTGTCATCCTTGTTCTGGGATCTTGCTGTTTTTAGAGCAATTTCAGTGAATTTTCATGCTATGGAAGACCAGAGAAATGCATCCGTGAAACTATCCCTTATTCTATGCACTGAAGATCTTTCTTTAATATGCAGCTGGAGTGGACACTTAAGTACTTTGAGATATCTCTCTCTGTGTTGTTATTTGCCCCAGGCTTTTTCTCAAAGGTAGAAACAAATCTGGCTTCTAGAATTGTGAAATTCAAAATGCAAAACCATGCCAATATTTAAAAGGAAAAAAAATTACTTTCACCTTATGTTGTATTTTTATACTTGTCCTCAACAAATGAGCTCATCAACAATTAGTGTGTGTAGATAGTTACCATTATGAGATATTTATTTATTTATTTATTTATTTATTTATTTGGGAGAAAGAATGAGCATGAGAGAGAGAGAGAGCATACAAGCAGGGGGCAGAGCAGAGGGAGAGGGAGAAGCAGGCTCCCCAGTGAGCAGGGAGCTGGATATGGGGCTCAATCCTGGGACTCTGGGATCAAGACCTGAGCCACCTGAGCCACCCAGGTGCCCCAAGAGTTACTATATAGAGTGATAGTCTCCTGATCTTCCTTCAAACTGTAAAAGGGTACAATTGATATCCAGTATGACATACGGTTTGTCTGTAGTTCACATTTGATGAAGCAAGTTGTTTCACTAAGAATCCTATTTGTCTCCTTATTTATTCCTGCCATTTTGGAAATTGGCTACTGGTTTCTTTCAGAAATATCTTTTAAAAAATTATATGTAAAGCTCTATAATTGCAGAATTGTTTTAATTATGAACTTGAATTAGCCAAACAATTCTAATCATTTGGGAAAGAGAAGCTAATGACTGGCATATCTGATAGCTGAAGCATCCCTGTGTCTGCTGTCTTAGGTCACGGACCTGGGTGCAGTAGGAGCACAAAAGGACACATCTCAGATGAGCCCACTGGGCTTTTTCTTGGATCCACTCCCAGGAATCCATCTCATGCCCAGACAGGCTTCCCTGGCCACAGGCTCTGTGCTCAGCCTGTCTGCTCTTCCTCTTCAAGCTCATATCACACTTCACCTGCAGGAGGTCTCCTATGACTCATCCAGAGACATCTTTGGAAAGCAATTGAGTCTTTGCTGCTTCCTGTGTCTTTATCAGCTCCAAAGACATGCCTTCAAGCTTTTGCTGAAGGCATTATCTCATTTTCTGTCATTACTTGTGCCTTGCTTTCCATGGTGACCGGACATGCTTATTTCAGAAGAGCCTTAGAAATCTACAAAATGTCCATATTCTTGGAGGACTCGGGCCTTAAGAGCTCCACGAGCCCTCCTAGTCAGCTTGATTCACTGGCACCCATTGACACAATATTTAGTTTGTCCACAAAGAGCCATATTCTATTCAAACAGAATTGTATGGTCCAGATGGTTGGACAGCTTCCTATTTCATATCTGCTAATTGGTACTTCAATATGCATCCCTTAACTGTGCTTTGCTTGCATGAATTTAAAAATAAGTCAATAAGTCAAAAGTAGGCCTTTCAGCCCATATAAAATCAGTAATATGTTACTGATCATAATTCACTGCCATTTCTTGGGACCTCCGATGAATGTCCACCCAAAACTTAGGAAGTTAGCTTAAGACTACCACTTCCTTTTAAGAGAAATACCAAATCCACAGAGGCACAGACACATAAGTTCACACAAAGGGGCAAATACCTCTCAAATTGGCAATTTCACTGCACTCTGCACAAATGCCTCTGCTAGTAAGCCTATTGGTCAACCGCAGGATTATGAACAAAGGGAATTCACAGAGGCAAACATGGGTATGCAACAGTTGAGTAATGTTCAGGGAAAGAGGAAGCTTCATGAGCTGGCTTGGGTTGAAAAGTTCCTACTAGGAAGCAAGCTGATGCTAAATGAATTTTTCTAAGATACTGATGGAATTCAGCTGACAGCTAAATTCCCTGTCACTTCTGGGTCTGCTTACAGGCACTGCTTTTATTGTTTTCAGTGTTTGGTTTTTAGCTTCAACCCCTAAAACCGGCATTGCAGATAAGAACAAAAATTTTTTAAAGATTTTATTTATTTATTCATGGGAGACACAGAGAGGGAAGCAGAGACAGGCAGAGGGAGAAGCAGGCTCCCTGTGGGGAACTGGATGCGGGTCTCATCCCTGGATCCCAGGATCACTCCCTGACCCGAATGCAGATGCTCAACCACTGAGCCACCCAGTCGTCCCTGCAGATAAGAAAATTAAAAGGGTATTAGGATGTGCTTCTCTGAATGACAAAGGCCACTTTCTCTGATCACTGCAGCATCACAGCTCTGCCTGTGCTCTCATTCACATTTTGGTGGGTGTTACAATAATTTTCAACTTAATTTATGATTTAATTCTACTTGTAGTCAATAGAAGATCTTGATCTTCTTCTCTATTAGGATTAGGGGGAAAAATCGGTACAAAGAAAAATGAGATTGAGGTTTTCAACTTCCCCTTTCCTATCAAAGGTTAATTACTTTTCATAATTCAGTGATTTATTTCTCCCATATGAAGGTGTAAGAAAATCTGCTTTGACAGGAGATCGCTGTTAAAATTTGGTGAGGATTTCTCTCAAGATGAGCAGGAGTAATGTGCCTCTTTAGTTTTATATTACGTTGTAGGTTTTTCCAAAATAAAAATATCTTGTTTTTTCCCCCCGGTAATGTATAAAGTTGATTAAGCAAATGAGCAAATAAGTAATTTATATGAAAGATAAATCCCCATATAATCCTACTCTTGAGATAATCAATATAAACAGTTTCTTATAGAAATTTTTCTACATATATGTAAGTAGGCACAAAAGATATATGTGTATGTTCATATTAAAATATAAGTTGGATCATATTGTATGCAAATTCTTTTAGTTTAGGTGGAAAATTTTTTCATTTCACTATAAAAAGATCTGTATTAATCTTTTTATTTTTAATTTCATTTTATTTATTTTTCCTCAGGAATACATTTATTAAGTCATGGGTTTTCCTTTCTGGTTATTTTATTTTAGAAATTTAAACATGTCTTTAATATAACATTATTGACACTGAGTCATAAACTTATATTAACCTTTCTAATGGTTGCATTGTATTCCATGTTATAAAAGTAGCCAAATATCTTAATCCATCTCCAACTTAAAACCTTTATATCAGTTCTAATTTTTTTTTTTTAAGATAAGCAGGGTTACAATGAATATTTACATCATCTTGGTAAATTTGGTTCTGGTACATTGGACCAGACCTCACTAAGTCCTTCCAGCCCAGGGATTTCGTCTTTACTGTTCTCTGCACAAGGAACATTCTATTTTGGCTGTAGTCTGGGTAGACTCCACTTCATCATTCGGATTCCACCCATGTGTCATTTTGTTAGAAAGATTTTTCCTGACAATCCCATCTAAAGGACCCCTCTTCATACCACATGACTTTCAATCTTATTACCCTGTTCATTTTCTTCATTGTACTTTCTACTATCAACAGATATTTTATTTTTTTGCTCCTGGTGTTTTAGGGATGGTAATCAACCATGACAATCTCCTTGCTCCTGATCTGAAGAAATAGAGAAACAGACCCAGGAATCAGGTAGAAATTAAAAACATATGTTTTGTTAGTGAGATTTATTGGAAAACATAGTCTATATGTTTTAAAAAAAAATGTCTCTCCAAATTAAAATCCCAACCGTTAGCCCACCCCCATCCCTAAGCGGGACAATACATGCTCCTGTAGGCTTTAACCTGAAAGAGTAGAAATGTGTATGACCAAAAAAGAGAGCAGAGAAGGGGAATTCTCATTTTCTGTTTCCTGTTCCACAAAGCCTATAAATAAGAGAACAGGAAAGGCACTGGAATCCTCCAGTACTTCCATCTGGTGGGTGAGAGAGATCTCTCCTAAATGGAAACATGAAGAGTGGGTGACAAATACACCACCCGACTTCTTGTGTCCCCTTCAGAATGTGTCTACTTTCCCTCCTCTATTCTTCCAGAGTTTAAAACAGGATGGAACAGATAATGCACTCAAGGAATAGGTGTTAAAGAATTGTTGAAATATATAAATTTAAACTGTATAAAACTCTTCACATATTCCATTTTCAAAGTTGATAACTTATAATATTTAGTAATGCTGACCATGTGGGATTGAAGCCTAATTCTCATAATCCGAGGGAAACATTGGTACATTTTTCCTGTAGGGAAGCTGGCCATAGGTATTACGAGCTTTGAAATGTCTATCTATTTAGCATCTGCAATTTGACTTTCTTTTCAAGATTTTATTTATTTATTCATGAGAGACACACAGAAAGAGAGGCAGAGACATAAGCAGAAGGAGAAGCAGGCTCTCTGCTTAGGATCACAACCTAAGATAAAGGAGGACGTTCAACCACGAGTCACCCAGGTGTCCCTGCAATTTGACTTTTAGGATATATCCTAAAGGAGTAATCATGAGGGATCCCTGGGTGGCTCAGCAGTTTAGCGCCTGCCTTCGGCCCAGGGCGTGATCCTGGAGTCCCGGGACCAAGTCCCACAAGGCTCCCCTGCATGGAGCCTGCTTCTCCCTCTGCCTGTGTCTCTGCCTCTCTCTCTCTCTGTGTCTCTCATGAATAAATAAATAAATCTTTAAAAAAAAAGTAATCATGAATATAGACAAAGCTTGTTTAAGAATATTTATCTCAATGCTAATAAACATAAGAGAAATAAGAACCCCAAATTTTTCAACAATAAGAAATTAAATAAATTGTAATATAATAGAATATTACATTAGTTTTAAGTAATACCTATAAAATATTACTTTAATACATGAAGAATGTTCATTATATTAAGAGAAATTGGTAGTTAAAAAATAGTCTCTATAATGTAATCCTGATTTTAAAATATGAATTTGAGGATCTAAATTTTTACAAAGAAACAAATGAATTATTTTTAAAATATTCTGTTGGATTTGAAACTACAGCCTAACTTGAAAGTAAAAATAGTTCTCAGGTTGTTTCTGGGAACATTGTGAAGAAAGTCTAAAGAGACAACAAGCACCAGGTTACATGGTTTTGAGGCATAATGTCACCATCAGGCTGTTCTGTGAACATTTTTCTCCCTGGATAAACCCAGGCACCTCCCAGGAAGAGCTTCCTGGAAAGAAACATCCAACAGGAACCTGTATTCACTCCCTGTGACCTGCTCAGAACCCATCAGAACAGCAGTGGGCAGTCAGCGTGGTAACAGGTGAGGAAGGTGTAAGGGGAGTCGATGGCAACAGGAGTTGCCAAAGCTGAGAAGATACGATGACGAAAGTTCTGTCACAAGAAAATAAACTCTGAGATTCTTCTGTGATTATGTTATAAAAGGGAAAAGAGAAATCACCCAAAGAAAATACAGTTACAATACAGCTGTTAATGTAAATTCATTTTCCCTTTTGAGATTCGTAGTTGAGAAAGCTGCAGAAATGTCATCCCATTTACTTGAATTTTTGGGTGTGTCTACAGGTTCATTGCATGGAGCGAAAGCATTCTTTCATTTATGACTAAATTTCAGTATCTAGCACTGATAAAATAGTAAATAAAACTCACAGAATAAAACCATAAACATTGGAGATGGAAAAGAGGCACCAAAAGAAACATGCAAGGAATATTACTAGCTGAAAATGAGGGGTTTACAAAGTTTTAAAGACTATGAAATTGAGACCTTATTTAGAAGGTGCTTCAAATCTGCAATATATGGGTAGAAAAGCATCTGAGAAGGTAAATGGATAAGCAGCATACAAAGGACAGAAGGCCTAATCGCTTCACATCTTGGACCAAGAAGACAAGCAAGATTAGGAAATAAGACTATCCTATGTGTCCTGTTGCAGACATTTGATCAGGGTCATATCTCTTCTAACTACATTAATAATCAAGACTCATACCCTTGAAGGGAAGCTAGAGCACTTTAATTTTTCAAAACAACAGGTGTGTGTGTGTGTGCAATTAGGTACAGTATCTAATAATGTATAATAATATGTTGTAATATATTTTATTTATATTAAATTATATGCAGATATATCCTATCATTCCATTGATACAAGGGGAATTATTTTCTGATTTTTATGAGTACACTTAGTGTTTTACACATATCTAAAAATAAATGACAGAAAAGTCAATCCGTGTTTCTAAATGTTCATTTAGTGATATTTTGAGTCTTGATTACTCTGGAGCTCAGACCTTCCTTTTGGGAATGTGGACTTGACCATCTCTGTCATAGGAGCATGGGAGGCAACCAGACATGGATCACAGAAGTCATCCTGCTGGGATTCCAGGTCGATCCAGCACTGGAGCTCCTTCTCTTTGGACTTTTCTGTCTTTTCTATACCCTCACCCTTCTGGGAAATGGAGTCATCTTAGGGCTTATCTGCTTAGACGCTAGACTGCACAGCCCCATGTACTTCTTCCTCACTCACCTGGCAATTGTTGACATGTCCTACGCCTCCAATAATGTCCCCAAGATGCTGGCAAATCTTGTGAATCTGAAAAGAACCATATCCTTTGTTCCTTGCATCATGCAGACTTTTCTGTATCTGGCTTTTGCTCACATAGAGTGCCTGATTTTGGTTGTGATGTCCTATGACAGGTTTGTGGCAATCTGCCATCCTCTACATTACACTGTCATCATGAACTGGAGAATGTGCACAGTCTTAGCCAGCACTTCTTGGGTTTTTAGCTTCCTCTTGGCTCTCGTCCATTTAATTCTCATCTTGAGGCTGCCCTTCTGTGGGCCTCATGAAATCAACCACTTCTTCTGTGAAATCCTGTCTGTCCTCAAGCTGGCCTGTGCTGACACTAGGCTCAACCAAGTGGTCATCTTTGCGGCCTGTGTGTTTATCTTAGTGGGGCCTCTCTGCTTGGTGCTGGTGTCCTACTCACGCATCCTGTTTGCCATCCTGAGAATCCAGTCTGGGGAAGGCCGCAGAAAGGCCTTCTCCACCTGTTCCTCCCACCTCTGTGTGGTGGGGCTCTTCTTTGGCAGCGCCATTGTCATGTACATGGCCCCCAAATCCAACCACCCAGAGGAGCAGCAGAAGATCCTTTCCCTGTTTTATAGCCTTTTCAACCCTATGCTGAACCCACTGATCTACAGTCTGAGGAACACAGAGGTGAAGGGTGCCCTGAGGAGAGTCTTATACAGGCAGAGGCATATATGAGAGATGGGGAAAATCAACATGGTTGGGGTACTTTGTAACCCATGAAATATGGTAGATGGCATTTTTCACCTTATGCTATAATAGATGCCACATTAAAATAGACTATTTTAGACCTAAACATTCAACCTGAAGCCATAGAGACTTTAGCAAATAAAAAAGATGAATACCTTAATGCTTGTGAGTATGCAAGATTCTTCGTTCTCTGGAAAAAACACAAGACACAAAATTCGAAGACTTGATAAAGATTAGGTTTTTTCAAAATAAGTCCTTCTGATAATGAAAGTCACTATGAAGAAACAAGAAATGCAAGTCACAGACCAAGTGTTTTGTATGTTTTTAAATGCTATTTTAAGCTGTGAAGTTTGTGTTCACTTGTGGCAGCTACAAGAGAAAACTATAAAACTTAGTGTCAGATAAAATCCATTTGTTTCCAGCTCTAGCCCTTGTTAGGTTGGTAATCTACCAGTTAGTGCAATGGTACTCTACTTTTCTGGTCTTGGGACTTCTTTGAACTCTTAAAAATTACTGAGTTCCCAAAGAAAATATATTTATGTGGCTGTATTTGTTGATATGTATCATAATAGAAATCAAAAGTGAGACTTCACTAAATATTTTAATTCATTTGGAATTATTTCTTATATATTAATATAATGTATTTTCATGAAAAGTAACTATCATTAATAAAGCAAAAAAAAAGAGTGAAGAAAAGAGTGAAGCTATGTTTTACATTTTTAAGAAATATATTTTTTTATTTTAGAGAGAGAAAGAAGAACACCAGAGCAGAGGAAGGACAGAGGGAGTTAGAGAATCCTAAGCAGACTTGACACTGAGGGGAAGCCTGACACAGGGCTGGATCTCACCACCCTGACATTATGACCTGAGCCAAATTCAAGATTCAGACATTCAACCAACTGACCCAGTCGGGAGCCCCTGGTTTACATTTTGAATAATCTTAAATGCTGGCTCAAGCAAGAAGAGCTGAATTTTGTATTTCTACTGCACTCTCGCTGATGCAAGATCACATGTCATGTTGCCTCTGGAAAACTGCATGGTGCACTCATGAGGGAGAATGAAAAAGGCAAAAAGTCTAAATATAATGATGAAAATAGTTTTGACCCAATGGTCCCTTTGAGAGATTCTCAGAGATGCCCCCCAGTCCCGGGACCACACTTAAGAATCAGGAACTTAGTATATTCAGCCTCAATCTCCACATTGATAAAATGGTAATGTTGATCAGATTAAACCAGGTAGTCCACATAGAGCATTTGGCATATTTTCTGAAACGAGAGAGGGGCTCAATAATGGTTGCCTGTCAATGTTAGAAGCCTTTGTCGTTTGTATTTACCCACCCTTACTGCAGGTAGAGATACGTCCTGGCTCAGGGGATGCATTCTCACTCAAGGTTGTCACAACAGGATTCCATGGGAATCCACCTCTCAAGCATCTAAAAGTCCCAGCCCTTCAGATGCTTTGATGGGGACTGCAGAGAGGCCCGATTTCATCAACTGTAATCAATTAGAGAGTTTGGGTCTAGTAATTTGTGACATTTGTCTCCCATTTATAACCCTTGAGACAGTTGGAAGTTTGTGCAGGAACAGTGTGATGCCAATATCTGCCCTGTTTGTTCCCCAGAATTTTCCTCCAAGGACCCTCAGATACAACCTGAGCTCTCCCCCAGAGATGAAATTTAGGGATTTCCCTCCCGATTCTTAGGATGAAGACAAATAGCTGTAATAGCTTGTGATCATTCTGGGAATTGGAATTCTCAGTAGAAACTCAAGAATGTTTTTTAATTCATCTGACTCTAAAATAAAAGCTGTGCTCCTGGGGTTCTTTGAAGAGTCTTCGGCAAGTCCACTGAGTGACTCTTTCTGTATCTGGGATTTAATCCTCTGAAAGCTACTCAGGGAACAGGACATTATACCCATTCTAGAGGTACATTTCTCAACTCTGTGGGGTTGACTGTAGGTCAGAATTACTTCTTGTGAGAAAACCCAGTGCGAACCTGTCCTAATGCAGAGGACATTATCAGTTTATGCTGGGAGGTGATTTTCAGTGATAAAGGACGGGCTATGTGGACAAGAATGACATTCCTGGGTGATCTTCCCTCCTGACCCACACTGTGCACTATAGGTAGATGTCTGCCTCCCCTACCTTAGAGACCATCTGCCTATGTGTGGTGGGCAGGCATCCTTGAACTCCTCCAGCATCTCCCTCAGCATTTCCTCCTAATGTAACTGATGGATGGAGGGCAGAGCTAGCACCACTGTCTCAGTGTGAGGGGGCTCAGACAATGAGAAATCTTAGATGCATGCAGTCATTGTCTCTGCAAAAGGTTCTTAAATGGTCAAATTAATAGAAGGACTTTATCCCCCTGCTAAATGAAGATCATTGTTTAAAATATTTATTTATTTATTTTAGGAGAGAGCAAAAGGGAGAGCAAGCCTAGAGAGGGACCTGATCCCAGTCTCCCCAGATCATGACCTGAGTAGAAATCAAGAGATCGGGATCCCTGGGTGGCGCAGCGGTTTGGCGCCTGCCTTTGGCCCAGGGCTCGATCCTGGAGACCCGCGATCGAATCCCACCCACATCGGGCTCCCGGTGCATGGAGCCTGCTCCTCCCTCTGCCTGTGTCTCTGCCTCTCTCTCTCTCTCTCTCTCTCTCTCTCTATCACAAATAAATAAATTAAAAAAAAAAAAAAGAAATCAAGAGATCCTCACCTAAGTGACTGAGCCACCCAGGCACCCAGAAGATCATGAGGTCCAGAGCAACCAGTATCAACGGAAAAGAAAATTATAGTAAGAGTTACAGTAAGTCTTTGCTATAACACTATAGTATGTAAGTTTGCCTTATAGTTATTCTTTTGGAACCATCCCAGGTCATCACTCTGTTGTGATGATTATCAGGCTTAAAAATCACTATATTTTATTTACATGTCTTTCCTATCACAAAATCAGATAGGGTGCTCCTGATGAGGGTGGGAGAAATAGATATCATTCCCCGGGTCAAGGAACATTCTGGGGTCCAGGACAGCTGAGAGAGAGCTGCTCCTGCTGACCAAGGAAAGCTTTCTTTTTTTGAGCTGCTATTGTTTCATTTATTCCACGAAGGAGTTGAAATTTTAGGTATCACTACCTTGACATTTTCCTTCCTAAGCCAGTACTAGATTGCTTAATTTTTGTTTTTTGAGGGAGAGAGTAGGGGGAGACCAGAGAGAGAGAGAGAGACTCTCAAGCAGGCTCCATGCTCAGTGCATAGCCCAATATGTTCTATCTCACAACCCTGAGATCATGACTTGAGCAGAAAATAATAGGTGGATCTTAACAGTCTGCATCACCCAGAAACCCCACTGCTTAACAGTTTTAACCTAATTTCAATTTTATTTTTATGTTGTTTATTTTTTTAACACCAAGATGGTAACAATGGTAATGAAAATGACAATGAAAAGATATGCTGATTCAGACACAAATACCACTAGGCTAAAAAGTTACTAAACAAATGTTCCCAGTGAATAGTGATGCATTCGGTGCCTTCAACAGTTTTTATCCTTTATGTTCACAGATTAAATATGATTCAGACATTGCTTATTGTATCCTACTGTGCCTCCAAAGAATTTTAACAATACTGATATTACGGTCTCCCACTTTATATAACGTCGGCATATTCTTTAATTGTAGCAAAAATTCATGTTGCAAACTTAATGCACATTGACACAGAAACTTCCCAAATGCAATCACACTCATGGAGATGAAAGACTATGATTTTGTCTCTCTTTAATTTTCCTCATATTCTAACTGTGAATTTCTCTGTGAATTTAAGGAAGTAGAATCCTTGTGTTTGTCAATGAAACTGTCAAATAGAAGATAGTTAGTACATCTATTTTTGAACTAAAATGACAATCATCCATTTTCTGAGTGCTTGTTTCATCTAGAACTTTACCTTTTATTTCGAGATACAAAGCTGTTCAGGACATAGTACATGCCCACCTGACTTCCTATTTGGCGAAAGAGAATCTCGGTTCAAATATGTGATATTAGGTATAACTCCCCTTTTTTATCTTTGATTTTATCTGGAGGATTATTCAGACCTTCCTATTAGGGATATACCTCTCAACTGTTAATATTGACCAAACCCATACTTTTAATAGGTACCCAAAGAGCCCCTTCATATGAATCTACTCTGATTCAAAGGAGTAGAAAAGATCCTTTTTTCAGGCTGTTTTCTAATTATCCTCTCAGTGGGGCCTAGAGAAGTTCAAGTAGACTGCATTCTTTCTCTTTGTAGTACCTAATGGCAAACTACAATAAAATGGTTCAAATGAGGAGGACTATGACCCCACAACAACACCTCATCAGGATTACAGAATGAGGGTGGTGATGTGCAGAGTTTGTAACCACAATCATATTTTCGAGTGACCCATATGCATTTTTCAGCCCAGTATGCAATCGATCAAGAATGTATAACCCGCTAACCCCTTTAGGGTTTTTACAATAACTCTCAGTATTTAGAAAGTTACTGAATTCATCCTACACTCTGAAAAAGTACATACACGTAAAGAAAAAGAGAATAAGGCAAACATGAAAGAAGTATGAAAACCGGTTGAATCTGTGTGAAGGTAGGTGGGAGTTCTTTGCATAACTCTTGACCCTTTTCTGTGAGTTTACACTTTCATATTACAAGTTCAAATCAAGAAGGTTAGCAGTTTGGGGGAGTAAGGGAGTTGGCAAATAAGGACAAGGATACAACCCTTCTGCAAGCCTATGTTGAGATAAGTAACTCCAATTTTTGTCGATTGCCCAGCTCTGACCTTTTGTCACATTTCAGTCCTTGAAAATCTGTCATTAGGAAATGGGAAGCAACCAGTCATGGGTCACAGAATTTGTCTTGGTGGGGTTCCAGCTCGGTGCAGAGATGGAAGTGCTCCTCTTCTGGATCTTCTCCCTCTTGTATATCTTCAGTCTGCTGGCAAATGGCATGATCTTGGGACTCATCTGTCTGGACCTGAGACTGCACACCCCCATGTACTTCTTCCTCTCACACCTGGCTGTCATCGACATGTCCTATGCCTCCAACAATGTCCCCAAGATGTTGGTAAACTTAGTGAATCAGAAGAGAACCATCTCTTTTGTTCCCTGCGTAATGCAGACATTTCTGTACCTGGGTTTTGCTGCTACAGAGTGCCTGGTTTTGGTGGTGATGTCCTATGACAGGTACGTGGCCATCTGCCACCCCCTCCAGTACACTGTCATCATGAGCTGGAGACTGTGCATGGTCCTGGCTGTCACTTCTTGGGTGTTTAGCTTCCTCTTGGCCCTCGTCCATTTAATTCTCATCCTGAGGCTGCCCTTCTGTGGGCCTCATGAAATCAACCACTTCTTCTGTGAAATCTTATCTGTCCTCAAGCTGGCCTGTGCTGACACTAGGCTCAACCAAGTGGTCATCTTTGGGACCTGTGTGTTTATCTTAGTGGGGCCTCTCTGCTTGGTGCTGGTGTCCTACTCATGCATCCTGTTTGCCATCCTGAGGATCCAGTCTGGGGAAGGCCGCAGAAAGGCTTTCTCCACCTGCTCCTCCCACCTCTGCGTGGTGGGGCTCTACTTTGGCAGCGCCATTGTCATGTACATGGCCCCCAAATCCAACCACCCAGAGGAGCAGCAGAAGATCCTTTCCCTGTTTTATAGCCTTTTCAACCCTATGCTGAACCCACTGATCTACAGTCTGAGGAACACAGAGGTGAAGGGTGCCCTGAGGAGAGCCTTATACAGGCATAGGCATATGTGAGGGATGGGGAAAATCAACATGGTTGGGGACACTTTGCTCCCCATGAAATATGATAGGTGGCATTTTTCACCTTACGGTATAATAGATGCCACGTTAAAATAGACTATTTTAGACCTAAGCATTCAAACTGAAACCATAGAGACTTTAGCAAATAAAAAAGATGAATACCTTCATGCCTGTGGGTATGCAAAGATTCTTCGTTCTCTGGAAAAAACACAAGACACATAATTGGAAGACTCGATAAAGATTAGGCTTTTTCAAAATAAATCCTTCTGATAATGAAAGTTACTATGAAGAAACAAGAAATGCAAGTCACAGACCAAGTGAGTTGTATGTTTTTAAATGCAATGGTGAGTCAGGAATGACCACAAAAGGAGACACAGGCAGGGAAACACAAAGTTTGTTGTCCTCACAGGTCCTGGAAGGAGGCCAGCGCCACATAGGAATGACACCAGGTTGGTCGGAAGGCTGAAGATGGGAGAAGGGAAGGTTTATATCATTGTCTTCATGAGCATTTCCACAGAAGACACCCAATAAAGTGTTGTGTGAGAACAAGCTGAAGTTCCTGTAATGAGCACATCTTTGCCATGTAAAGAGAGAGCATCAAGTAGACTGATGATACAGGAGAATTCTAAAGCTGAGAATTTCTGTGATCTACAGAGCTTGACTTACCTTACTTCCTGTCATCTCCTTTAAATCGATCTGGCTTCTCTTCCACCTTGAGCTATAGAGTACTGTATAATAGTATGTGCTACAGTTGGCCCCTTCTTTCTCAAAAATCACCTGCCCAATTCTGACCCTCATACGACTGTGATGGATTTCTTCTCAGGTCTCCCAATCCCCAGTACTAAAATGGATTAGAAGAAACCAATTTTCAAAAGAAAAGTTTACGATTGTAAATTTCAAGTCAGGAAATGTTGAATCTCTGTTCTCTAAGAGCAAAACAAAATGAAAATAAATAACTTTTGCTTGGAAATGTTTTTTTTTTTAAAGAGATAATCTCTTCAGATCTCAGAACAAATTTCTAAAATATACCGCTTGCTTCTATGACAACAAAGTAAACAAAATTCAATCCTTTTGTCACTAAATTGTAATTACCAAAGATGAAAACAGAAATGGGGCTTCTCTGTCAGCTGCTGAGAAGGGAAAAATGTTCATGAGGTACCAGCAGGCACTCAGGTAGGGTGACAATGGAGGCTCCAGGCTCTGTTGAGAAACTCTTCAGGGAGCAACAAAGCCCATGAGTTTTTAAGATGTATGAATGTTGTCAGCTGGGAGGAAAAGGAACTGCTCTGTGTAACACCAAGTCCTCATCGTTACATAATGACACACAGTAAACACTAGTTTCAGTACAAGCCTTTAAGTTGAGGTAGGATAACTCGTTTGGTCTTCAATTGGTTGGAACTCAGAAATTAGTGAATCATGGATAATTGTAATGACATCTGTCATAATAATAATCTGGTATATGGACAGGGGCCAAATCTGTTGGAGGATCACGGCAAATACATCTGTAATTCTTACTGATTTGTTCTCTAATGAAACTGAATTGTACAATGACCATACTGTGCTGTGACGTACCATTGGCATTATTGATAAAATTTAACTATCTGATGCAAATAAATGATATGTCAGTGCTGATGCTAATGACCTAATGTACTGGGAAATCAAGCTAAAGTCTTCTCAAGTTGGAATACCAATGGAGAATGGCTGGTCTGGGGAAGCACTTGATTTGGCTAAACATCAGCTCATTTCTATGTGAAATAGCTCTGCTCAAGGTCATTTCAAGGTACAAACAACATAGCTCCAAGGGGAGCAAGTAATCAAATTAGCACAAAAATGTGAAAATGTATGTGATGGCTTTATGGGATATCGCTGTTTCTTTGAGTCTATCCTGAGTCCCCATGGGCTCCTCCAAATATGGGCCATCGTCACATTATTGCTATATCTATCATATTAAGTAAAACATTGCTGCACCTGCTTCATATGTGTGTTTCTAAATGTAGATGCCTAGAAAAATATGATCATTTTGCTATAAGAGCACCTTGGCCAAGGGCCAGGTGTGTGGACTGCGCAAAAAAGGGTTAACTCAGTTAAATCTGTGTAACTTGGGAATTAAAAGGAACTTTAAAATATTCTGATCCTATCACTTAGAGTGAGACACAGAAATGGAAATTGTGTCCCTCTGAGTTGGGATTCAGAATGATTTTTGAAAATTTGGGGTGGGAGTCCTGGAGGACGTGTGGCTGATGATGAAGAGCAGTGACAGGATAGCATCTGTCTGAGTAAAAAGGCAGGATCCAAGCACTGCTACTTGGTTAAGAGAAAAGACTGCAGGTGTCAGGATTCTCAGATGGTCCCCTGAGGTACCTGCCCCCTCTTTTAAATCAGGTGCTAATATGGGCTCTGCTGTGAAGATGTTTTGCAAATCAACTCATGGTAAACCATGGAGGTTATGTTGGTGGGCCTAGCCTAGTCAGGTGAGCTTTCTAAAACTAGGGAGTTTCCTCATCTAGCAGCAGGGGAGGAGGTCAGGAGATCTGAATGTGAGGATGGAGGGCATCATGTAGAGGTGAGAACTGTAGACTCAGCCGTGTCCTTGGGGTCAGCCTGTGAGACAGGTGTAGAGAATCCAGCTGTCCTATTGCAGGACTCTGACCCATGGAAACTAGGAGAGAACAGATGTGGCTCGTTTTTTGTTTTTCATTCTTATTTGTACAGTTGTGGTTTTTTTTTTACATTGTATATATACACACACATATATTTTTTAAAAATCTTTTTTAAGATTTAACTTATTTATTCATGTGAGACACACAAAGAGGCAGAGACATAGGCAGAGGGAGAAGCAGGCTCCATGCAGGGAACCCAATGTGGGACTTGATCCGGGGACTCAGGGATCATGCCCTGAGCCAAAGGCAGATGCGCTCAACCGCCGAGCCACCCAGGCATCTCTATTTTTTTAAATTCTTAAAAAGTTTCAATATAATTAACATACAGTGTTATGTTAGTGTCAGGTGTACAATATGCTGATTCAACAATTCCATACATTATTCAGTGCTCATCATAAATGTACTCTTAATCCCATTCATGCTTTCCCCCATCCTGTCACAAGCCAACCCTCTGGTAACAACCAGTTTGTTCTCTAGAGTTAAGAGTCTGTGGTTTTTTTTGTTTGTTTGTTTGTCCTTTTTTACCTTTCTTAATTTGTTTTGTTATTTGACTCCACATATGAGTGAAATCATATGATGCTTGTCTTTTACTGTCTGACTTATTTCACTTAGCATGATGCCCTCTAGGTCCATCCATGTTGCTGCAAATGGAAAGATTTCATTCTTTTTTATGCCTAAGTAACATTCCATTGTATATAGATACCAGTTATAGCATTGTTTTAAGCTGTTACATTGCTTTTACTTGTGACACCAACAGGAGAAAACTATAAAACTTTTAGTGTCAGATAAAATCCATTTGTTTCCAGCTCTGGCCCTTGTTAGGTTGGTAATCTACCAGTTAGTGCAATGGTACTCTACTTTTCTGGTCTTGGGACTTCTTTGAACTCTTAAAAATTACTGAGTTCCCAAAGAAAATATATTTATGTGGCTGTATTTTTTGATATGTATCATAATAGAAATCAAAAGTGAGACTTCACTAGATATTTTAATTCATTTGGAATTATTTCTTATATATTAATATAATGTATTTTCATGAAAAGTAACTATCATTAATAAAGCAAAAAAAAAGAGTGAAGAAAAGAGTGAAGCTATGTTTTACATTTTTAAGAAATATATTTTTTATTTTAGAGAGAGAGAGAAGAACACCAGAGCAGAGGAAGGACAGAGGGAGAGGGAGTTAGAGAATCCTAAGCAGACTTGACACTGAGGGGAAGCCTGACACAGGGCTGGATCTCACCACCCTGACATTATGACCTGAGCCAAATTCAAGATTCAGACATTCAACCAACTGACCCAGTCGGGAGCCCCTGGTTTACATTTTGAATAATCTTAAATGCTGGCTCAAGCAAGAAGAGCTGAATTTTGTATTTCTACTGCACTCTCGCTGATGCAAGATCACATGTCATGTTGCCTCTGGAAAACTGCATGGTGCACTCATGAGGGAGAATGAAAAAGGCAAAAAGTCTAAATATAATGATGAAAATAGTTTTGACCCAATGGTCCCTTTGAGAGATTCTCAGAGATGCCCCCCAGTCCCGGGACCACACTTAAGAATCAGGAACTTAGTATATTCAGCCTCAATCTCCACATTGATAAAATGGTAATGTTGATCAGATTAAACCAGGTAGTCCACATAGAGCATTTGGCATATTTTCTGAAACGAGAGAGGGGCTCAATAATGGTTGCCTGTCAATGTTAGAAGCCTTTGTCGTTTGTATTTACCCACCCTTACTGCAGGTAAAGATACGTCCTGGCTCAGGGGATGCATTCTCACTCAAGGTTGTCACAACAGGATTCCATGGGAATCCACCTCTCAAGCATCTAAAAGTCCCAGCCCTTCAGATGCTTTGATGGGGACTGCAGATAGGCCCGATTTCATCAACTGTAATCAACTAGAGAGTTTGGGTCTAGTAATTTGTGACATTTGTCTCCCATTTATAACCCTTGAGACAGTTGGAAGTTTGTGCAAGAACAGTGTGATGCCAATATCTGCCCTGTTTGTTCCCCAGAATTTTCCTCCAAGGACCCTCAGATACAACCTGAGCTCTCCCCCAGAGATGAAATTTAGGGATTTCCCTCCCGATTCTTAGGATGAAGACAAATAGCTGTAATAGCTTGTGATCATTCTGGGAATTGGAATTCTCAGTAGAAACTCAAGAATGTTTTTTAATTCATCTGACTCTAAAATAAAAGCTGTGCTCCTGGGGTTCTTTGAAGAGTCTTCGGCAAGTCCACTGAGTGACTCTTTCTGTATCTGGGATTTAATCCTCTGAAAGCTACTCAGGGAACAGGACATTATACCCATTCTAGAGGTACATTTCTCAACTCTGTGGGGTTGACTGTAGGTCAGAATTACTTCTTGTGAGAAAACCCAGTGCGAACCTGTCCTAATGCAGAGGACATTATCAGTTTATGCTGGGAGGTGATTTTCAGTGATAAAGGACGGGCTATGTGGACAAGAATGACATTCCTGGGTGATCTTCCCTCCTGACCCACACTGTGCACTATAGGTAGATGTCTGCCTCCCCTACCTTAGAGACCATCTGCCCATGTGTGGTGGGCAGGCATCCTTGAACTCCTCCAGCATCTCTCTCAGCATTTCCTCCTAATGTAACTTATGGATGGAGGGCAGAGCTAGCACCACTGTCTCAGTGTGAGGGGGCTCAGACAATGAGAAGCTTTAGAAGCATGCAGTCATTGTCTCTGCAAAAGGTTCTTAAATGGTCAAATTAAGAAAAGGACTTTATATATCCCCTAGCCTAAATGAAGATCTTGATGTCTAGATTTACCTGTGTCAATAGAAAAGAAAATTCTTTACAGTAAGAGTTACAGTAAGTCTTTGCTGAAACACTATAATGTGTAAGCTTGCCATATAGTTATTCTTTTTGGAACCATCCCAGGTTATCACCCTATTGTGATCATTATCAGGCTTAAAAATCACCGTATCTTATATATATGTCTTGCCTATCACAAAATCAGATAGAAGGAGTGCCAGTGTTCCTGATGAGGGTGGGAAAAATAGAGATCGTTCCCTGGATCAAGAAAACTTTCTAGGGTCCAGGAAAAGCTAGCAACCCAGAAAAGCTGCTCCCACTGACGAAGCAAAGGTTTCCTTATTTACACTGCTATTGTTTCTTTACTTCCACTGGGGAGGTGAAATTTTAGGTATGACTACCATGACATTTTCTTCTCGATGACAGCATTGTATCTGCTTAAGAGTTTTAACCTATCTTTAATTTTATTTTTATTTTATTCATTGTTTATGAGCAATACAATAATGATAATGAAAATGAAAAGATACACTAATTCAGATACAGAAATCACTAGGCTAGAAAGTTATTAAACAGATGTTCTAAAAAAAAACAGATGTTCTCACTGACTAGTGATGCATTCAGTGCTTTGAACAGTATATTTATCCTTTATGTTCACAGATCAAGTGTGATTCAGACATTGTCTATTGTATCCCACTGTGCCTCCGAAGAATTTGACAATACTGATGTTGCAGTCTCCCCTCCCGCTTCACATAATGTAGGCATGTCTTTATTTGTAGCAAAAATTCATGTTGCAAACTTAATGCACATTGACATAGAACCTTCCCAAATGCAATCACACTCATGGAGATGAAAGACTCTATGATTTTGTCTCTCTTCAATTTTCCTCATATTCTAACTGTGAATTTCTCCAAGGAAGTAGAATCCATTGATTTGTCAAATGAAACTTCCAAATACAAGATAGTTAGTACATCCATTTTTGAACTAAAATGACAATCATCCATCTAACATACATGTCTTGAGTACTTGTTTCATCTAGAACTTTACCTTTTATTTCAAGATATAAAGCTGTTCAGGACATAGTACATGCCCACAAGACTTCCTATTTGGTGAAAGAGAATCTCAGTTCAAATACGTGACATTTGGTATAACTCCCCTTTTTTATCTTTGATTTTTATCTTGAGGATTATCCAGATCTTCCTAGTGAGGATATACCTCTTTACTGTTAATATTGACCAAGCTCATACTTTTAATAGGCGCCTAAAAGAGCCCCTTCATATGAAGCTACTCTGATTCAAAGGAGTAGAAAAGACCCTTTCTTTGTACAGGCTGTTTTCTTTCTTTCTTTCTTTCTTTCTTTCTTCTTTCTTTCTTTCTTTCTTTCTTTCTTTCTTTCTTCTTTCTTTCTTCTTTCATCTTTCTTCTTCTTCTTCTTCTTCTTCTTCTTCTTCTTCTTCTTCTTCCTTCTTCTTCTTCTTCTTCTTCTTTTCTTTTTCTTCTTTTTCTTTTTTAGAAAGAATTTATTTATTTCTTCATGAGTGACACACGGAGAAAGAAGCAGAGACAGGCACAGGGAGAAGCAGGTTCCCTGCAAGGAGCCTGATGTGGGACTTGATCCCAGGTCCTGGGATCACACCCCAAGCAGAGGGCAACCACTGAGCCACCCAGGCACCCCTACAGGCGGTTTTCTAATTAGCCTCTCAGTGGGGCCTAGAGAAGTTCAAGTAGACTGCCTTCTTTCTCTTTGTAGTACCTAATGGCAAACTACAATAAAATGGTTCAAATGAGGAGAACTATGACCCCACAACAACACCTCATCAGGATTACAGAATGAGGGTGATGATGTGCAGAGTTTGTAACCACAATCATATTTTCGAGTGACCCATATGCATTTTTCAGCCCAGTATGCAATCGATCAAGAATGTATAACCCGCTAACCCCTTTAGGGTTTTTACAATAACTCTCAGTATTTAGAAAGTTACTGAATTCATCCTACACTCTGAAAAAGTACATACACATAGAGAAAAAGAGAATAAGGCAAACATGAAAGAAGTATGAAAACCTGTTGAATCTGTGTGAAGGTAGGTGGGAGTTCTTTGCATAACTCTTGACCCTTTTCTGTGAGTTTACACTTTCATATTATAAGTTCAAATCAAGAAGGTTAGCAGTTTGGGGGAATAAGGGAGTTGGCAAATAGGGACAAGGATACAACCCTTCTGCAAGCCTATGTTGAGATAAGTAACTCCAATTTCTGTTGATTGCCCAGCTCTGACCTTTTGTCACATTTCAGTCCTTGAAAATCTGTCATTAGGAAATGGGAAGCAACCAGTCATGGGTCACAGAATTTGTCTTGGTGGGGTTCCAGCTCGGTGCAGAGATGGAAGTGCTCCTCTTCTGGATCTTCTCCCTCTTGTATATCTTCAGTCTGCTGGCAAATGGCGTGATCTTGGGACTCATCCGTCTGGACCTGAGACTGCACACCCCCATGTACTTCTTCCTCTCACACCTGGCTGTCATCGACATGTCCTATGCCTCCAACAATGTCCCCAAGATGTTGGTAAACTTAGTGAATCAGAAGAGAACCATCTCTTTTGTTCCCTGCGTAATGCAGACATTTCTGTACCTGGGTTTTGCTGCTACAGAGTGCCTGGTTTTGGTGGTGATGTCCTATGACAGGTACGTGGCCATCTGCCACCCCCTCCAGTACACTGTCATCATGAGCTGGAGACTGTGCACGGTTCTGGCTGTCACTTCCTGGTCATGTGGATTTTTTCTGTCTCTGGTACATGCAATTCTCCTTCTACGGTTGCCCTTCTGTGGACCCAGGAAAGTAAACCACCTTTTCTGTGAAATCCTATCTGTCCTCAAGCTGGCCTGTGCTGACACTAGGCTCAACCAAATGGTCATCTTTGCTGCCTGTATGTTTGTCTTAGTTGTGCCTCTCTGCTTAATGCTAGTTTCCTACATGTGCATCCTCTGGGCCATCCTAAAGATCCAGTCAAAGCAGGGCCGCAGAAAGGCCTTCTCCACCTGCTCTTCCCACCTCTGTGTGGTTGGACTCTTCTTTGGCATAGCCATGCTGGTTTATATGGTCCCCGACTCCAATCAACGAGAAGAGCTAGAGAAAATACTGTCCCTATTTCACAGTCTCTTTAACCCAATGCTGAACCCTCTCATCTACAGCTTGAGGAATGCTCAGATGAAGGCTTCTTTGTATAGAGTACTGCAGAAAAAACCCATGTGAAGCATTGATAGAATTATTTGAGTGGGTTTCCTTAAAATTATGTAGTTTGCTGAAGCAAAACTCAAAAGTTCCCACTTAGAAGTTTGAATTAAAAATGGTAACTGTCCAAGTTCTAGCTCTAAAAATAGGACAATGTTCCATGAAAAGAATTTCTTCTAAAATTGAGAGACCTCATTAGGATTTGGGACATCTAAATTATCAGAACATTTAGTCTTTTTTTTTTTTTTAAGATTTATTTATTATTTATTTATTTATTTATTTATTTATTTATTTATTTGAGAGAGAGAGTGTGTGTGTGTGCACAGAGATAGTGCACAGGAAAAGAGGCAGAGGGAGACAATTGCAAGCTGACTCCCCACTGAGTCTGGCATGATACTGGCCTGATCTCACAATCCAAGAGATCATGACCTGAAACCATGAGCTGGTCACCCAAGCAACTGTGCCCCTCCCTAGTCTTTCTTTAAAAATACTAAATGCTCTTTATTTTTTTGAATCCAGGAATATTAACATGTGGGAAAAAACTAAATGTAAAAAATTACATCAGTGCATTTCTTTGGCTTATGTATTGAGAAGTATGTGATTTTTTTTTTTTTTTATCATCTTGTGGTAGCTGGAAAAACAGTAAGCTTAATACCATAAGGCAGAATTTTCAAAGTAGATCTGAAATTTCAATACAGAAAATGTTGCACTTATATGACTGTATTTCACAATTTGAGGTCAATGAAATAGGAGTTTAGAGAAACTCTAAATTCTCTGGTAGAATAGTTTAGGACTAAAGAGGAAGAAGTTAGGGAAAGCTTTAGCCCAATAAGCAACTATGGAAAAAATCCTAAAATACATTAAATGTTTAGGTAAAATGAAGGTAATTCTTTAGTAAATCTTTATTTTTTTTTTCTTTAGTAAATCTTTAAATGGTTCTAGAGGTAAGAGTTTTGAGCATTGCTCAGACATTACATTTAATATTGGGTTATAATAATTACCTTTTAAAAATTAATTTCTAATAAAATTGAATGACCTATTGAAGTTCTTCAAATTGTTCCCACCAATATTTTTGTAATGTTTCAATCAACTTATCTGAAGATGGTTTGGTAGGACCAAATATCATGAGACAACTATAATGTAGCTAACATCATTTTTCTTTCATGGTGGCAGAAATTCCCCTGGATTTACCAGACTGAACAACTGTCTTCATGATGCTAATGGTGATCAAATAAGTAAGAGCTGCTTTTTTTATGATTCAGTATTTGTAGATAGTGCAAAATGATCACCACAGTAAGTGTGGTTAACATCAGTCACTATACATATATATTTTTTTCATGTAATGAAAACTTTAAAGATCTATTCTCTTTAAGAGCAACTTTCAAACATGCAATACAGTATTATTAACTATAGTCATTTAGCTGAGAATACATCCCCATGATTTATTTATTTTATAACTGGAGCTTTGTATCTCTTGACCCTCTTCACCCATTTCACTCACTCCCCACACACTGGCCTCTGGCAATCATCAATCCATTCTTTGTGAGCTAGTTCTTTTCCCCTTTTCTTTCTTTCTTTCTTTCTTTCTTTCTTTCTTTCTTTCTTTCTTTCTTTCTTCTTCTTTCTTTCTTTCGTTCTTTTTCTTTATTTTATTTTCTTTCTTTCCTTTCTTTTTTTTCCTTCCTCCCTCTCTCCCTCCTTTCTTCATTCTTTTCTTTCCTTCTTGGTTCCACACACAAGGGAGATCATATCATATTTGTCTTTCTCTGTCTGACTTATTTCACTGGTCTAATGTCCTCAAGGTCTATCCAGGTTGTCACAGATGGCAATGTTTCCTTCCTTTTTAAGTCTGATTAATATTTCATTGAATATATACCTCATTTTCATTATCCATTCTTCCATCAATGGGCACTTAGGTTGTTTCCATGTCTTAGTTATTGTGAATAGAGCTGTAGTAATCATGGGGGTACAGATACCTTTTTGAGTTAGTGTTGTCATTTCTTTTGGTTGAATACCCAGGAATGAAACTGCTGAATCAAATAGTTCTATTTTTAATTTTAAAAAAGATTTATTTATTCATGAGAGACACAGACAGAAGCCAGAGTCATAGGCAGAGGGAGAAATAGGCTCCCCACAGGGAGCCGAACTCTGGGATTAATTTCCTATATATAGTATAGGAAAGCCTATAGAACCTTCTATCGGAAGGTAAGACCAGCAAGGAGCAGCCTCCTAGTGATCAGAGTCTCCAACTCGGGACTCAATCCCAGAGTTCCAGGATCATGCCCTGAGCCGAAGGCAGACGCTCAACCACTGGGCCACCCAGGCATCCCTCTATTTTTAATTTTTGAGGAACTTCCATAACTATTTTCCACAGTGGCTGCACCAATTTACATTCTCTTTTTTTTTTTTTTAAGATTTTATTTATTTATTCATGAAAGACTGAGAGACAGAGAGAGAGAGAGAGAGAGAGAGAGAGAGAGAGAGCCAGAGACACAGGCGGAGGGAGAAGCAGGCTCCATGCACCGGGAGCCCGACGTGGGATTCGATCCCGGGTCTCCAGGATCGCGCCGTGGCCCAAAGGCAGGCGCTAAACCACTGCGCCACCCAGGGATCCCCAATTTACATTCTCATCATCAGTGCATGAGGGTTCCCTTCTCCCCACATCTTCACAACAATTGAAATCACTTGTCTTTTTGAGGATAGCCATTCTAACAGGTGTGAGGTGATATCTCATTATGGTTTTGATGATGACGAGTGATGTCAAGCACCTTTTCATGTACCTGTTGGCCATCTGTATGTCTCCTTTGGGAAAACATCTATTTAGATTTTCTGCCCACTTTTAAAATGGTTTTTTTTTTTTTTTTTTTTGCCATTGAGTTATATGAGTTCTTTATACATTTTGGATATTAAGCCCTATTGAGTAAAT
The DNA here is from genome assembly GCF_053574225.1 of Canis aureus. Taxonomy (NCBI): domain Eukaryota; kingdom Metazoa; phylum Chordata; class Mammalia; order Carnivora; family Canidae; genus Canis; species Canis aureus. Next base: position 62,700,439 of record NC_135625.1, read on the forward strand.
GATTTCCAAATATTTTCTCCCATTTAGTAGGTTGTCTTTTCATCTTGCTTATGGTTTCCTTTGCTGTGCAGAGGTTTTTAGTTTTATTTTAAAATATATCATGACATTAATTCTCTGTTTTTTGGCAAGTCATGAAAACTTTATTAATGTCAAGAGTTATAAAATTCTAGAATAAGTATAAAATTAAGCATGATTAACTTTCATTTAAAAATATATAGTATCCAAATAAAAATATATATAGTATTCAAAGCATATAATATATAGTATTCAACAATGTAAGCAAATATATATGCTGAAAAAGACAACCAAAAAGGTGAAGTCCAAATTGCTGCTTAATACATTTAATATGCCTAAAAAAATAAACACATAAATAGAATTCACTTCACTAGACAGAGGACCATTATCTATGCCCACTGCTTCTTTGTCACCTGTTTTTTTCCATCATAATTTTATGTCTACATTGTTCACATGTGCTGCCAATACATGATTGTAATATAAAGGCAATTCTATGTTTCTTCCCTTTTCTGAGCAAGATAATTCTATTTCCTTGGAATACAAATTGCCACCATTTTTAGAATTAGAAATTCCCCCAAGAGCAATTAAATCTTTGCTGAAACATGAAATGGAAAATAGTTCTAGAGAAGACTGAAGTGTTTCAATTCAGTGCTTCCAAAGAGAATTAAAAAATTGGCTTCTCTGTTGCCCAAAGTCAATATACCTCAGATTCTAAGATGTCTGGCTGTATATTTGGAATGAGCTTATATCTATTCAGCAATATAAACAAGCTTTGTAAACTAGGAAGTTATTCAGGTGAATCAAATATTTATTTTCTATATTTAATAAAAAATAGGAAAAGTCATATGGTTGTAATATTAAACATGATACACTTTTAAAGTAAAATTTTAAAGCATTTCTCCATTGTCTTATGTCTTGTGTGGAAAGAAAGGATAGAAAAACAGAAATGAAGTTATTAAAAGCTCTGAAATTAAGGCAATAAAAAACTATCTCTATCTGGTTCAAAAATCATTATTTTTAGGGTATAATTTGTAGTGTAGCATTTCACTTTACACCAGTGCTCAGCTATACGCCTTGAAGGAGTCAGAGCTACCTACCTGTCTGCTGTTCTGACGTAGTCGTGAATACTGTACTGTAAGCTGCACCATAGGAAAGCCTATAGAACCTTCTATCGGAAGATAAGACCAGCAAGGAGCAGCCTCCTAGTGATCAGAGGGTCTTCCAAAAGCTATGAAGTTTCTGCTGAGTCACAGCAGGGACAAGTTGTGCCCTACAAGCTGATACCTGTCATTCTCAACCAGAAAGTGGTGGAAGAGGGAAAACTCACACACACACCTGGATGCAACACAGGCATGAGAGGAAAGCAATAAAATACTCCAGAGGTTAGTCAGAGGTCAAGAATTCAGAGATAGGCGAGGTTAAAAGAGCAGACACCGCCACTAGATGAGAGTTGGGGAGATGGGAAGGAATCTCATTTCCCCTACTGCTGTGTGGCTGGAGCGCAGACTCTCGACACTGTGCCCTTGTCATGAAGACAGGACTAAGGCTTCTGCCCCAGAAGATCAAGGCCTGCCCAGGGGACACCGCATCATCTCCGGGCTGGACGCAAAGACACCCTGAGAAAGTGGCCCTCACGTACACGGTATCCGGAGTCCACTAGTCAGGTGTGAGGTCGGGGATTGTTCCCGATTGTGGATCCACTAGTATCAGAATCCTGTGTCCCTCTGCCTGGAAGTCTCCTTCCACTTGAGCTCTGCTTCAAAGAGATCTCACTATCAGGCCTGTCAAACTTGAAGAAATGGTGGTACTGGGAGTAGTCCTATATTTAGTAGTAACCACTAGCACACCTGGCCAGTATTCTTTCATGACCTTCAAGCCTTCAGATCTCTGGTTTCCTGTCTTCAACATGGATCCTTTCATTCTCCTACTATCTGAGACAGTGATTTTTTTTTTTTTTTTAAAAACCTTGAGAAAATGTCAGGGGCTCTAAAAACATCAAGGCAGTAATATCTTCCATCCTGTGATGTTACATTTTTTCCTTAGGGATGATGTAGAGGACCTGCTACAGTGCCGAGGAGCACAGACACGGCTAGGGAACCCTCGTTTGTTGGGAGAGGGCTCCTGGGTCACTCTCTCTACTGGCTTCTGGAATCCCAAGGGTGAAGCACGGTGCCTACGCTCAGATCGGGTACAGGAGGTTCGGCCAAGGACTGAGGGCTGTAGCAGAAATGGATGAGCATCGGTGGGCAGTGGGTGCACAGGGCAACTCAAGGAACTGGCCTTGCTTCAATGACCTGGACGAGGTGCTTCGTTCCCTCCCACTGGGGCTCTTGGAAGCCCAACTTCTTTAAGGGTTTCTAAGGTCCTTTGACCCCTGACTGCTGGAGAATCAAGCAGAATGACAGCCCATCCACTAGTGAGCAGTTTATAGAACACGGTTTCTAGAAGCCGCTTTCCTGAGTTCAAATCCAGACTCTGCCGCTTACCAGCTGTTGACCCTGGCCTAGTTCTTTAACCTCTTTATCTCCATTCTTTCACCTGTACAATGGAGATACCAACCTCACAGAGGAATCACACAAACTGAGATTTTGTAAATGCATAGGGAATGGGTAACACAGAACCGTGTGACTGATAAATGACAGATTAAATACCTCTACCGTGAGCTTGGTGTTACGGCTGCTATTGGGATCCGAGGATAGAAAACTATGCCTCATATTACCTTTCCCCTTTAATGCATAAAGTAGGTTAGTGAGAAGAGATTAGAAACTGAGAAAACAGTTCTCCCAAACCTGCTGTGAGACAACATTTTTGCAAGATGCTACTCACAGCCCCTCCTGAAAAGCACTTAGAGCCCCTGATATGTCCCAACACTTTTCTAATACACGTCTGTATTTCAAGAGCCTTTCTGGGCATGCAGGGTTACCCACTCAGCTGACTGTCAGGTAAGGGACTTACCTACATCTTTCACTCATTTTGTGACTAGCCTAATAATCTTTAACCAGACATTTCCATATTGTATGGTTTTGTATTTCCTACAAAATGTTTTTGCCAGAAGGAGGCAGCACTGTGTTTGGTTTACTCAGCAACCTCTCTAAGCAAATTGCTTGAAATAGAACCATGAGGTAAGCTCAAAATCCCTTTCCCTTTCTCCCTCTCTCCCCCCAGGTCTTCCCTTCCTTTCCCTCCCCCTTTCTTCCCTTTGTTTCTTTTTTCTTTTCTTTTCTTTTCTTTTCTTTTTTCTTTCCTTTTCTTTCTTTTTTCTTTCTTTTCTTTTCTAAGTAACCCAAGGTCAGAAAGGAGAAGCCCAGAGAAAACTCAGACAGCCTGTGATTCTTACACTAGCTTGTACCGGAATCACCTGGAGGGTTTATTAAAACTCAGATTGCTTTGCTCCACCTCTGGAGTTTCTGATTCTGTAAACCTAGACTGAGGTCTGAGAATCTGCTTTGCTCATAAGTTTCCTGGTGAAACAGATGGTGCCAATCAAGGAATAACACATGAGATAAACTACATAAACGGAAAATTCTTTTTTGATCATGACCTTCAGACCAGCCACATCTTTTCTTTCCTTCTCCAAACCCCAAAGTTCTCCTACCCACGGAAGAGGGAGTGGACTCAGAGACATCGATACTCTCAACCCAGGAAGTTGGGAGATGATCCCACTGGTGGGGAGGATGCAGAGTAGATAAGATTGAAGGGATGCTGGGGGAGGGATGCAGGGAAGGTTTCCTATGAGAATCAGGTTCTCCCCCTGAGAAGCCACTTCTGAATCTACACCAACTGGTGCTTTTCCGAGGGTTGGAGTGTATCCATTTAAACTGGAGAAAAGGATTGGTTGAAGGTTCTTCCAAGGTTCTCAGGAGGTGTTCTTCACTATTTGATGGCAGCCCATTGCTCCAGGACAAGGGGTAAGGAGGTGGAGAGATCCATGTGTGGCCTCAAATTCTCCTTGGTGTTCCCCCCAAATCCAGGCTCCCCTCCCCCACACTTCCCTCCCCTAGCCTCCCTTCCCCCATCTACCTCCCCACCCCCCACCTCCTCACAAGCCCTGTTCCACAAGCAAGAGGAGAGGAAAATGAATTCAGTTTGACTGTAACATGTATTCCTTCTCCCCACGTCTTAATTCCTCTAGGTGAGAAAGATCAAAAACTATCCTCCCAAAGTTTCTCCTGGTTAGAAGTTATTTGGGAAACAAGTTTAATTCTACAAATACACCCGTCCTCTTTCTCAACCCCAACCCCCACAACATCTATTAGCATCTTAGGCGCTGATGTTATCAGGGTTCCCAGCCTCAGCTGGTGTCATAAGCATCACATGGGGAGCTTTTACAAACCGTGAGGTCCGGACTCCACCCTGGACATATATCATTAGAATCAGGAGACTGTGGCCTCTCAGAATTTGCAGAAGTTCCCAAGTGATTCCCATGGACCCTCTAAGGGTAGAAAACATCCCCATTTTAATCAAATGGGGATGCATCTCTGTGTGCGCGGAGTTCTCTTGATCTGGGCAGTGAGGAAATGCCTACCTCAGGGCTGGTTTGGGAGCAGGGAAGCTGCTTGAGGATGCTGAGTGCAGAGGAAAAGACAAGACTGGGGAGTGGGGAAGCTCTTGAGAAAAGGAGCCGCCATCACAGAGCAATGAACTTCAGTAAGAAACATCCAGCATCCCAAGTCACCCCTGGTCTCCATCCTGACCTTGTGAGTAGTGTAGCAACTGAAAACCTCAGCTTTCCCAAGTGGGCTGAATTTCCACTCCAGCTCTGAGTCTGCAGTCGGGGGAGGGGGAGACTGAAGGTAAGTGCTTGAAACTCACCTCCAACTCTTCCTTAGTACAGGGCATGGTTCATGTGATTCTGGGGCCACCCTAATGATAGCTTCTTTATTATTGGGGGGCTCAAAGGTATCTGCACTTGGAGGATGCCCACCAGAGAAGACAGGGGTTATTTCACGCAAAAGGAGGGTTTTGGTTTTTACTGAGAGAGTTGTGGTTTGAATTTCTGCTGGAGGGGAATGGAATGTATTGATGGTAATATTGATCGCTTTTGCCTTTTACATGGTGAATAGAACACAAATTTGAAATATCTGGTAAAAGTCTCTGCTTATTTGTGAACTTAAGAAAATTAAGCCCACGTAGTGAATAAACCCTACATCTGTAGGCATAAAAGAAGCAATTTCTTTTCTAAAGACTCTCCTGCTTAGCTACTTTCTAACTAGTTGACCCAGAGTCCCCCAAAACTTCTGGAAAACGGGCTCCTAGGGTGAGCATGTAGTGCTTGAGTATTTTTCTTAACCTGTACAAACTCTTCAGTCATAACAGTTGGCTTTGTATTTTCAACTGATAAAATTGGGCAGAATTTTCTCTTGGTCTCTGGTATTCAGAAATTGTGTAGGAGAGTGTTTTCCTCCAGTTTTTAAATATTGTTTTTCTCACAAAGAACAGGTGTATCACCGAGGCCAGAATTATTTTCAAAGTAACATCTCTGTGCTTAGTCATGATTCACATATAAGCCACTTGGTCCCTTCCTAGTAACAAAGTGCTCTCCAAACCTTTAAATTCGTGTTCTTTCTTCACACCTGTTTTCAAAGCCCTGTAAATGATATCCCAAGTTCTCTTCTATCAAATCCATATTCCAATTCTCGACATTTAAAATTCATCTTCTGGAAGCACAAGTTTCATTTCTCCATGATCTTTCACTGGGGTGGTCTTCTCACTGTTTGAATGGCAAGGCCTTTGTCTGCTCATCCTCACCTGAGGACTTCATTCATGTAGTTTTCCATGCTGGGGTGGCCTTCACCTCTCTACCAGCGATGGACTGCCAGCTATGGCAGCCAGCAACCCCATGAGGACCATTATGACCACTTGACCACCAAGTAAGCTTCTTATTGACCCACTTGTTCCAGGAAATTGCTGGTCATAGAAAATACCACCCCTCTAACACTGAAATAATCCTCTGGCTTTAGACTTAAACTGTGTGCTTACCCCCTTACGACCAACCAAGGACTGCCTAATGTCCCTGAAGCCCAATTAGATTCCATGACGTCCCCCCCCACCCCAAATCCCACCAGAGTAGAGTGCTTGCCAACCAGAGACTGTCTCTGTTTCCACTTTTTCTGTATAAAACTTAATCTCGCTAACTCCTTTGAATCCCTGCTGACATAAAGCAAGAGCAGATGGGTTGCCTTGCCAAAAGTCTATGAATAAACAGCCTTTTAAAATTGTGTCTCAAATCTAGCTTTGTGTTTAACACTAACCATCTAAATCCTATTAACTTTTCAGAAGCAGTTTTGCTTCCAATCTCTCTATAGCTGTCCAGCTCTAAATGTCCACTCTCCTATGTTATCTACCCTCTACATCCCTTGTATAGACTGGTTCCAAGTCACCCACACAGGCATTGTGAAGTAATCCTAAGGAATTGAAAGGAGGGGAGCTATAGCTTCTTTCTCCTGGTCTGTCCTCTCAATTGTCTCCCTCTCTCCATACATCTAAAATTGAACCTAAGCTTAAACACTCATAATGTCTTCTCAATAAGTGTTTTTGAGGATGTCTATATTCATCTCCTGGGGAAGTGAGAATGAAGTAGACCAGATTGCTGTGCTATTTTATATATGTAATATTTAGTCATGGTACAGAACTTTAAAATCCCATTGACATTGGGAGAAATGTCAATATTCCAAACACTCATGTTATTTAACAATAAAAAACCTTAAAAATTTTTTAAACAGGATTTCTGTCTACTTTAGTGATCAATCTTTTTCCTTGGAGTTTGAAAATTTTTCACAAAGACTTGACCTATATATAGTAAGGTCTTCATAAATATTTGTGAATGAAAGCATACATGAATAAATGGCAGAAGGAAGGAAGGACCATAGAATACATTCTTTTAATGTAAAAAATGACTTAGAAAAGTATAGGAATTTGGAAGAAGGAGCACAGATAGAAACTGAATGGTGATCAAGGCCAATATGGCACCACAGGTATGCTATTCTAATCAACCACTGTGATCAGTGTTATAGTTAATGTTTGTCAGCTGCAAGGTGAAAACTTGATTATTGCTTAGCAATAATCCTGCAAACAAAATGTACCTACAGTCCTGTGGAAAGCAGCTTTCTTCATTTAAATTACTAAGAATCCGGGATTCCTGGGTGGCTCAGCGGTTTGGCACCTGCTTTTGGCCCAGGGCGCGATCCTGGAGACCCGGGATTGAATCCCACATCGGGCTCCCAGTGCATGGGGCCTGCTTCTTCCTCTGCCTGTGTCTCTGCCCCTCTCTCTCTCTCTCTCTCTCTGTGTGACTATCATAAATAAATAAAAATTTAAAAAAAAAGAATTTCTAAAAAAAATTTTAAAAAATAAATAAATTACTAAGAATCCTGAGGAGAGAGGAGATAAACCCAAATAATGATAAAAATAATATATCTAGAAAACATTCCCAAACTGGATTACTGGTTTCAGAAATAGAAAATTTTTTTCTAAATTTTTATAATCTGTTATTATTTTGTATGATTTTTAGACACACAGTAGGGACTGAAATAGAAATTATTAAATGGGGTGGATGAAGTAAATTAAATTCTTCTTCCAGTGCTTCTAAATGACTGATTCTCAGAAACGTCTTTGATGAGATTATATTCTTTTCTATAATAATTTGCCTTTCATTTTTTAAATTGAAACGTGTGACATATAACCTGTAAATTTAAGGTGTACAACATTAACTCATTACATTTATATGTTATATAATTGCTATTGTAGGGATAACTAGCCCTTTTATTACATTATTATCCTTTTTTTGATGATCGAGATAATTAAGTTCTAGTGTCTATTAGCAAGTTTGTTAGATTCAATATTGTTGTCGATATTCACTATACTATGCATTCTCTAGAGAATATATACTACTCATTGTGAGTTTATACCCTTAAAAACATTTGTCCTGTCTCTCCAACCCCCATCTCCTGGTAACAACTTTGGATTTTTAGGATTCTACATATAAGTGATGTCATACTCTTCTTTCTCTGACCCCTCTCAGCATAATATGTTCAAGGTCTATCTATGTTGTCACAGTGGTAGGATGCTCCTTTCTCATGGCTGAGAGTTTCCATTGTGTGTGTGTGTGTGATCTTCTTCATTTATCTTTTAGGGACTTTTGTTATTTCCATATCTTGTATATAGTGAATAATGCTGCAGTAAACATGGGAGTGCATATACCTCTTAAAAATCTTGATTCATTTCCTTGGCTATAAACCCAGAAGTGGAATTGCTGGGTCATCCAATAGTTTGATTTTTAATTTTTGAGGAGCTTCCATATTGTTTTCCATAGTGGTTAAACCAGTTTGTATTCCTAGCAACAGTGTACAAAAGTTCTTCTCCACATTCTTGTCAGCGCTTGCTATATCTTCTTTTTAAAGAAATATTTGAGACCTCACACATGCACAAGCATGAGCGTGAGTGATGAGGGGCAGAGGGAGGGAAACTCCTTGCTGAGTAGGGAGCCCAAAGTGAGGCTCAATCCCAGGACCCTGAGATCATGACCTGAGCCACCCAGTTGTCCTTCTCTTTGCTTCTTGATAGCCATTCTGCTAGCTGATTGTAATTAGTTATGTTGAGCATGTTTTCGTGTACCAGTTGGCCAGTTAGATGTCTTTGGAATACATTAATTTAGTTCTTCCCGTTTTTTAAATTGGATTATTTCATTTTCATTATTCAGTTGTATGAGTTCTTTATATATTTTGTGTATCAGCCTGTTGTCTGATCCATGGTTTGCAAAAATGTTCATCCCTTTTATAGATTGCCTTTTCACTTTGTTAATTATTCCGTGCAGAGCCTTTAAGTTTGATGTAGTCCCATTTATTGAACTTTTTTTCCTTCTATTTCTGCTTTTGGTATCCTATCCAAAAAATTATTGCCAAATGTCAAAACAGAAGAGGAATATACAGGTCCAGTTTTGGAATGAGTAGGTCACAGGAATGAAAAGCAGAGCATAAGGAATATAGTCAAGAGTATTGCAATAGTGATGTAATGGGATAGATGGCAGCTACATTTGTCATTAACATAGTTTAATGTATAATTTTGTCAAACAATTAAGTTGTACACTTGAAACTATCAATTTGTGTGTCAACTAAGTTCAAAAAAATAATAATCATTCCCAAGACCAATGTTGAGGAGCTTCCTCCCTATATTTTCTTCTAGGAGTTTATAGTATCAGATCTTAGACATAAGTCTTTGATCCATTACAAGCTAATTTTTCTGCTGGTATAAGATAGGGGTCCAATTTTATTCTTTAACCTATGGCTATCCTTTTTTCCTAATACCATATATCGAAGAGATCATCCTTTCCCCATTGGGTGTTCTTGTCTCCCTTGTCAAATTTTAGTTGACTATATATATATTGAAGTTTAATTCTGGGCTCTCTGTTCTGTTGGCCTGTGAGTCTATGTTTTATACCAGTACCATACTATTTTTATTACTATAGATTTGTAATATAGTTTGAAATAAGAGCTTTGTCTTTTTACTCAGGATTGCTTTGGTAATTCTGGATCTTTTGTGGCCCCAAGTGAATTTCAGGATTGTTTTTTCTATTTCTGTGAAGAATGCTGTTGGTATTTTGATGGTAATTGCATTGAAACTATAGATGGCCTTGGGTAGTATGGACTATTTAACAATAATGAGTCTCCTAATCCATGAACATAAGAGGTCTTTGTTTCTGTATCTTCAATTTCTTTCAACAAAGTGTTATAGTTTTCATAGTATAGAACTTTCATTTCCTCGGTTAAATTCATTCTGAAGTATTTTATTGTTTTTTGATGTTATTATGAATGGGATGGTTTGATTTTTTTTTTTTTGAGATGTTTGATCATTCATATATAGAAATGCAATAGATTCCTACATGTTAATTTTACACCTTGCAACTTTATTGAAATCACTGGTTAATTTCAATAGTTTTTTAGTTGAGTTTTTGGAATTTTTCATATTCAAAATCATATTATCTACAACAATAACAATTTTACTTCTTCCTTTCTGATTTGGATGCCTTTTCTTTGTCTTGTTTAATTGTGCTAGTTACAGGGCTTCCAGTAGGACGTTGAATGAGAGGTAAGAGAAGGCATCCTTGTCTGTTCCTGATTTTAAAGGAAAAGCTTTCAGTCTTCTCCATTGAGTATAATGTTACCTGTGGGTTTGTTGTAGACGACCCTCATTATGTTAAGGTATGTTTCATCTATACCTAATTTATTGAGGCTTTTATCATGAAAGGCTGTTGGTTTTTGTCAGATGCTTTTTCTGCATCTATTGAGCTGATTATGTGATTTTTATCTTCCATTTTATTAATGTGACATATTTATTGATTTGCATGTGTGAACTATCCTTGCATCCCAGGGACAAATCCCACTTGGTCATGGAGCATAATCCTTTTAATGTGCTCATGAGTTTGATTTGCTAATATTTTCTTGAGAATTTTTCTGCCTATAGTTATCAGGGATATTGGTCTATAGTTTTCTTATGTTTTTATCTCGCATTAATATCAGAGTAATACTAGCCTTATAGAATGAGTTTGGAAGTGTTACCTCCTCTTTAAGTTTTTGGAACAGGGGCAGCCCAGGTAGCTCAGCAGTTTAGCGCCGCCTTCAGCCCAGGGCATGATCCTGGAGACCCAGGATCGGGCTCCCGCATGGAGCCTGCTTCTCCCTCTGCCTGTGTCTCTGCTTCTCTTTCTCTCTGTGTGTCTCTCATGAATAAATAAATAAAATTTTAAAAAAAAGTTTTTGGAACAGTTTGAGAAAGCTTGGTGTTAATTCTTCTTAAATTGTTTGGAAGAATTTGCTGGTGAATATAACTGGTCCTGTAGTTTTCTGCTTTGAGAGGTTTTTGGTTACTGATTTAATCTTATTCATTATGATCTGTTCAGATTTTCTATTTCTTCCTGATTCAGTCTTGATAGGTTATGTGTTTCTAGAATGTTATCTATTTTTTTTCTAGAAACTTATCCATTTTTCAGGTTACCTAATACGTTGCCATATAATTATTTGTGATAGTCTGTTCAATTTTTGTGTTTCTATAATACAGGTGTAACGTTCCCTCTTTCATTTCTGATTTTTAGACTTATTAATCTAGCTTAAAGTTTTGTCAGTCTTTTCAAAGAACCAGCTCTTATTCTATTGATCTTTTCTGTTGTTTTTCTGGTATTTCATTTATTTCTACTTTGATCTTTCTTTCTTTCTTTTTGTTAACTTTGGGCTTCATTTGCTCTTTTTCGCATTCCATGAGGTATAAAGTTAGGCTGTTTATTTGAGATATTTCTGATTTTTAAACATATGTATTTATCACTTTATGTTGCATCCCATAACTCATATGTAATATGTCCATTTCTATTCATTTTAAGATTTTATTTCCTTTTGGTTTCTTTGACCCATTCATTGTTTAGAAATGTGCTTACTTTCCACAGATTTGTGAATTTTCCACTTTTCCTCTTACTGTTGATTTCTAGTTTTATACCCCTGTGGTCAGAAAGTTGGTATGATTTTAAACTTAAATTTGCTAAGATTTGTTTTTTGTCATGTGTTCTATCATTTGAGCTATACTGCAGAATATTTCAGGTGCACTTGAAGAATGTATATCTTGCTGTTGGATGAAATGTTCTTTAAACGACTGTTTGGTCCATTTGTTTTTAAATGTGGTTCAGTTTCAATGTTTCCTTGTTGATTTTCTGTCTGGATGAACTATATTGCTAATAGTGGAGTACTGAAGCCCCCTACTATTATTGTATTATGGTCTATCTCTCCTTTTAGATCTGTTGGTATTTAATATATTTCAGTGCTCTGATATTAGGAGTGTATATACATATGAATTTTTATCTTCTTGCTATAGTGATAGTTTTATCATTATATAATGACCTCCTGTGTCTCTTGTTTACATCTTTGGCTTGAAGTCTATTTTGTCTGAGATACTTATGGCTACCCCACTTTCTATCTTGTTTGGTTTCCACTTGCATAGAATACCTGCTCTCATCCCTTCATTTTGAGTCTATGTGTGTTTTCAGAGTTCTAATGAATCTTTTTCTGGACTTTCCTAGATCATTAAAGTGAGCAGTACCAAGAATCTAAAAAAAGAAGTGTCTTCCGTAAGAGAACAATCTGAAAACTACTTCTTTATTTTTAAATGGATGGTTTTAAAAGAATATGGATAGCAGGAAGTGATTCTTTTGTCTGATAACTGATACAACAAAATAAAAACCTCTTTTCATTAAGGCGTTAGCCCAAATGTCACCTCGTAGAGATGCCAGCTTTGGTCATCCTTGAACAATTGATTCTTTATCCACCTATGCTGCTCTATTTTTTCCTCACCCATTGTTCAAATGTGTATCTTCCCCACTAAAATGCAAGTTCCTGGAGGAACAACATTTTATCTCTCTTGCTTATCATTGTATGGTTAGGACTAGAATGGTACCTAAAATATTTCTTCAGCGAATGAATGGATGGGTGGATAGACTGCTTTATGCTGTACCTTTTATACTGTATTTAACCACTAAGAGAATTTTAGGACCTCTGAGACTGATACAAATACTTTGGAGACAAAATATAGCATGTAAATGATTTACTTTATCATATGTTGTTCTAACGTTCACTTTCTGTAAATGAACATCTTCATCCTCTTTTTATTGTGTTAAGGATTGCTGACCTCTAATCTTCCAGAGGGAATTTTGAGAAGAGCCCTTTCTTCCCTAAACCTTCTTAAAAAAAAAAATTATTTATTTATGAGATACACAGAGAGAGAGAGAGACCTAGGCAGAAGGAGAAGCAGGTTCCCTGTGGGGAGCCCGATTTTTTTTAAGATAATAAATTATTTATTCATTTATTTATAAGAGACAGAGAGAGAGAAAGGGGCAGAGACATAGGCAGAGGGAGAATTTCCCTAAGCCTTCTTGATTATGTGGAAATTGGGTTGGGTTTTTGTGTATATTGCTATAATTCCTCTAGATTTGTAACAAGGCCTGCCAGATTCAGAATGAAATGTATAGCAGAAATTTATAGGCTTAGGAAGTAGAAAGGTTACTTTTGTGAAGACCCATTTTTCTCCACTAGGTTGGGAGACTCAGAGTGATATGTTACCCATGATGATAGGTGTCTGGCTCCTCTTAATCCCACTCTGGTCATTCATGGGAAGGGGTTGTGACACTAGCTGTCCCTGGTTCATGGTATCAAACTGAAAGGGGCATAAGGGTCATCTGATCCTCTTGTCTCACATTACAGATGATGGTGAACTCAGAGGTGTTATGTCATTTGTCCTTGGCCTATATTTCATTTCTTCCCCTGCTGAGAACCAAGTGTTTCTACTGTATCCTAGAAATATTCTCCAGCCAGTGAAGTAAGGAACATTAGGGTCTTTTTCTCTGCTATACAGGAGGGAGATGTTAGTAAGTTGCAGGAAGTAATCCTGTAGCTATTGGATAAAGATTTCATAATTACTTCTTGCAGCCCTGAAGCTGGTACAGATGACCGAATAAATTTTTTTTTTCCCCTTTATATAATGGTCCTCAGCCTAGGGGGAACCCTTTTTCAGATCCTAGAGTGGGATAATGTGACCACCACTGTCACTTACCAGATCTGGGGAGAAAGTTCTAGCTGGTGAAAATACGGTAAAACATCCTTATTACAGGAACAATTTCTCTGTTTCACATGCATTTGTACCTGGTAACATATTCAGGAAATGCCTTTGCTTTTTATACTTTCACATTTATTTTAAGTCCTTTTTTTTAAAAAAAATAACAGAACAAATGAAATATATATTTTTAATTATTTTAAATTCTACAGAAAACAAAAGGAAAATGAAAATCAAGGAAAATCTTGTCAGAGCTCGTATTGTTGGGATGAGGCATAGAATTTCTAACACCTTCCTTTAAACTGCAATAATGTGGTTATTTTTGTCCATATTGTCAACATTCTTATACTTGAGATTCAAGTTACTACTTTATTGGGCTAAAAGGATATTAAACCAAATTTGGCTTGAAGGAATTAATGATCTGTTAATAGGAAATTACTGGAAAGGCATTCTACATAGCACCTACTGAGCTTATAAGACATGAGAGTCACCAAGGTAGTATGAGGGGTTAGAACCAAAAGAGTTTCACTTCTGCAATAAGTCAGGGAAAAGCAGTGATCAATTCTCTGCAGACCTGAGGGAGGGTGGGAAAAGTTCTAGGAATTGTAAATATTAGAGATAAAACCCTCCAATGATCATTTTATAATATCACAATTATTGATGCTACTTATTTTTTTACCAAATAATTCTTTTTTTTCCAAATAATTCTAAATACATTAAAATTATGTAGAGATTTAAATACATTAACTGAATCTTCCCTAACATAGATTCTTATATAATATGCAAGGTGACAAATATATTCTTCTAATCTATGATGACAACATGCCTGAAATATACCATGAATTTTAAGACTGAATCTTTTGAGAGCTGGACTGAGAAGCTAATAGCAGATAATTGGGAGCATTGGAGAGAGACAATGAAGAAGGATAGCTATTTGAGGGTCCCACTCTGCTCTGAAAGCCAACGAATCAGGCAATGTCATCAGGGTACTATTAGCAAGAGGAAAGAAGCTGTCTTTTTGATTTATGTATAAATTTATGAATTTGTATGGAAGAGATTCTACATTAAACAAAGTAGCTAAGGCCTCAAGCAATCCCAACTGAGGATACAAGGGCAGTGGAGAACTAGCCATCGAAGCAGCAGCCACCGTGGTGGCTTTTAATGGTTGGGCTGACATTAATAACATTGAAAGTTTTAATGGCATTAATTGTAACATTATTACCCAAACTTTGGATGTTAAAGACCTGCATTGAAATTGGATGAAAGCCTTAGAATCGTTTTTACTAGTTAGCTGACTCAATATTGCTTGAGGGACTCATAAGCTATCATTAAGTAAGAAAACCTCTGTCCTCTTCTCCCTGCATACTACACAGAAATTTGTCACTATAATAAGTTAATTGTAAATCAGTGCCTGCAATATGCTGTATTTGACATTTGATTTTTTAAAATTAGGGTTCATATCTGAAATCAGTGTATTTGTTTTTCTCTGATGACAATGCTATAAAAATTAGGCTTTTCTGCAGTTTCGTGTTTGAAGGATGACTCCCTTCCTTCCTATCCCCTGAAAATGAACTCCATGAACATTATATATCACCTATATACCATCCTAAGTGTGCCTTCCTAATTGTTGAGTCTGTCTGTTGAACACTTTTAGAGTAATAAACTGGAAATTTTAATTCATTTATACAGATTTGCCACATCATTCTCAATACATACTGAATATGCAGAAATATTTTTCTCATTTATGGTAAATTACGGGAGCTACAATTAGATAATATCCCATAAATTTTATCCAGAGTTTTATAAAATTCTATAGGTGGAGACACCTGTTGGAGGCTAGTAGGTTGAATGTAAGTAAAGCCAAATTTGAAATAAGGAAACTGTATTTTTGACTTAACTATGGATTAATATCTATTCTACTATAATTTTTTATAAAAATCATTTAAGAATGATTTGTTTTTTAAGAATTTGTTCTTTGTTTTTTAAGAATTAATTATCTCCTTCAATTTAGAACCAGAAAATCATACTTAGTCCCCTACTTGTTGTCCAATCAGATTTTGGATTTCAAAGGTGAAATGATACACCATGATTTTTAAAATCCTCATTTATAGCATTTTATTCATATAATAAGGACAAATTAAATCATTCATAGATTTGAAATCAGAGAAACCCTTTGTGGAACTCAGTACTGATCACACATTTTGCCTGGATTTTGTAGCTGGTGCTGTGGGTGGCCCATCCATAATACCTTGTGTTCCTCCTTGAGTTTACCTGGGCCTGACTCCTGACTTCCAGGTGCCAGCATCTGAATTTCTTTGCCTGATCATTTTGGCCTCCAGAGCCACTTTTCTAGCCTATTGGGCAGGGCAAGAGAGCGCTAATGACTGGCCCATCCACTCCAAGGCCTTCAATCAAAGAACTGATTCAACTTAATGTATCGGTTCAGCTTCAAGGAGATTTACGTGTCCCCCCCCCCCCCCCCCCTTGCCATCCAGGTAGCTTCACATGGAGGTGCATATTCTACACAGTTTCCAAGATTTTCCCATTAGGTTCAAGTGCCTGTTACTACAGTGTTGTCCTACATGATCACCTACCCTTCAAGGACTGGCTTTTCTTGGTTCTCCCCCTTTCCCACACCTCTACTTGTATTTCCTGGGATTACCTTCTAAAAACCACATGTAGATGAATAATTGTCTCAGAGTTGGCTTCTGGAGGAACCCAAACTAAGATAGATATTTCTTAAGTAGAATCAATAATTCAGTTTATTTAACTTGTAATTGGAAAAGATATTCACAGATGTTTTTGAATATAGAAACTTGACATGGTGATTTTTATGTTTATAAATATGACAGCTATTTGTAGAATTCCGGGTCTACGAGCACCAGAATATTTGATTGTCAGAATATATTACATTGTAATTTTTTAAAATCTATTTTTACCATTTCATTCATATGATAACTGACAGTGTTAAACTGATGGTCATAGATTTTGAAATCAGTATTAATCACAAAATTTGGGAAATATGCTTATGACCCTCATTTTTTATTTCTAGAAACTGATTTTATAAAGAGAAATAGTCCAGATTATTTTTGTCAAGTAAGTTTCCCAAAAACTTAATTTTTCTAGGAATAGGTAAATCACACATTTTATTTACTTTTTTAAAAAATATTTTTATTTATTCATGAGAGACCGAGAGTCACAGCAAGAGGGCAAAGCAGGTTCTCCACAGGAACCCGATGTGGGACCTGATCTCAGACCCTGGGATAATGCTCTGAGTCAAAGGCAAGACGCTCATCTGCTGAGCCTCCCAGGCATCCTGTAAATCAAACATTTTAAAAACTAATTATAGAAATGCCCACAACAAATACTTGTATGGTTTTATGAATTGTATTGTCAAGCAAAAAGAAAATCCCTTGTTTTATTTTTTTTTTTTAAAGATTTGAGAGCATGAGAAAGAGCACAAGTGGGGTGGGGGACAGAGGGAGAGAGGGAGAAGCAGACTCCCCACTGAGTAGGGAGTCCAGGCTGAGGGGCTTGATCCCAGGACACTGAGAGCATGACCTGAGCTCAAAATCAAGAGGCCACTGCTTGACCAACTGAGCCACCCGGGTACCCTAATAGGCCCTTGTTTCAGTCTCCTTTCGTAAGGTAAAATAGATGTATTTTCCCCCCTAGGAAGTTAGGGGGGAAAAGGTTATTATAATCATCTTATATTCATATACAAATATTTATATGTAAAGCAAAAACAAGTTTTAATAAATTTAAAGGGCTGAAATTATGCAAAGCATCTTTTCTGATCACAGTAGAATAAAACTTGAAATCAATAATAATAGGAAAACCAAAAAAATCATGGAAATTAGAGAGCATGCTTTTTAACAATTGATTTTTTTCAAAGGAGAAAATACAAAAAATTAGAATATACCTTGAAACTATTTTAAGATTTTATTTATTCATGAGAGAGACAGAAAGGCAGAAACATAGGAAGAGGGAGAAGCAGGCTCCCCACAGGGAGCCCGATGCAGGACTCAATCCCAGGACCTCAGGATCACTCCCTGAGCCAAAGGCAGATGCTCAATCACTGAGCCACCCAGGCTTCCTGACCATGAAACTATTGAAAACAAAAACAGAATATGTCAATTTATGGGACATGGGACACACACACCCTGCCCCCAGTGGTGCATTCTAAAAAGAGAGTACCATGAAAATTATATAACCTGATGAAATGGGTAAATTCCTAAAAACATACAACCTATAGAGACTCCACATGAAATAGAAAATCTGAATAGATCCATAACTAGTAAAGAGATTGAATAATTAAAAACTACCCAGCAATGAAAGTCTAGACCAGATGATTTCATTGGTGAATATTACCACTGTTTAAACAAATAAAAAATCTTTCATAAACTTTTCCAAAGTACTGAAGAGGAGGGAACACTTCCTAACTTATTCTAGGTTAGTATTACCCTGTTATAAAAGCCAGGAAAAAAAAAAACACTACAAAACAAGAAAACTGCATTTCTATATAAATAGGTAAACAATTCCCAATAACCAGAATCTGGATCCAGGAGCATACTAAAAACATCATACTGTATGGAGGGTGGGCAGGCAGGTGGGTGGTGGGGAAGGGTATCCCTAGAAGGCAGCCTTAGTTCTACATACAAAAATCAACATAATACACCACATTTGTAGAATGAAAGGAAAAAACACATGATCATCTAATTAAGGGAGAATAGGCATTTGATGAAATTCAATATCCTTTAATGGTGAAAAAAGTAGAAAACGACTCCACAATCTAGGAAAAAGGAAGGAACCATGAGAGAAACTATAGATGAAGCTTCTCCTACTTCTTGGTCCATTCTCAATCAATGGGATTGGGTTTCACATGAAAATTTCTTATAGTAGCAATAAAAACAAACCTTAACATGCTTTGAAGCTGGACAGACATCATTTGACTGCAGCTCTGGCTGGGGCAGGTTGTCAATGGTTCTTTTAATTGTCTGGTTTTAAGATAACTTCACAATTGTAAATATCCTTGAAGACCTGAAGAAACTTTGGTATTTATTATATTAGAAATCAAAATAATTTTATGACCTTTAAATCACTCAAAGGATAATTGCATCATATAATATATATTTAAAACGAGTGAAAAGATGCATTGTTTTATATTTTTTATAAAATCCTTTAATGTTTATCAAGGATAGCAAGATTTTTGTATTTGCTTCTATATCCAGTCTTAAAATGGAAAGTGTCATGTGGCCTTTGAAAAACTCCACTATGCCTTCATGAGTGAATGAGAATAGAAAAAGAGTAATATCTTAGATTATTATGAAAATAATTTTGATCTCATGGACAATTTAAGAGAATGAGTCCCTGACCTAAAGATTAGGGAACTGCTGATTTAATTTACTTAAACTTGAGTCATCCTGGCTGCAAATTATTAGATTAAATATATATATTCCATGTAAAGCATTTGGCACATTATCTGAAATAAAATACTCAATAATTATTGCTTATGGTTATTACAGTCCTTCTATAATTGCACACATCACACCCTCTTGCAAATAGAGCTACACCTTGACTTTGAGATCTGTTCTTGGGTTTGCCATTATGGGTTACTGGAAACTACCTCTCAACAATCAAAATTCCAGCCTCTCCTAGACCTTCACAGGTCTGAAGAGAAGCATGAATTCATAAAACTACAGTCATTTTGAAAGCTTTAATATTATAATTTGATATCTCCTTTAGGTTTGTGTTTTGTTTGTTTTTTTTTTCCCCCTTCACTCATGAGGTGTTCAAAGTCTGTGAGTATAAAGAGCATGATGGTGCCCCACCTCTTCCTAGCATTTTCCTCCAAGGTCAATTAGACAAATTCTTTGTTCTCCAGAGAGAGAAATTTCAGGGATTTCCACCCCCCCACACACACCCTTTAGGGAGAAGTAAAGACCTATGATATCTTATGGTTCTTCTGGGAATTTGAGTTCTTAGCTAATTTAAATAAAACCTTTATTCCTAGTGGTTTAATTTAGAATTTCATGTTGTGTCACAAAGCCACCAGCAATTGTAGTTAAGTGCTCCTGAATCTGAGGTTTCTCCTCTGCAAACTTCTACAACTTCTTATGTAACTTAACTCTGAAGGATCTGATTTTGATCAAAGTAGATTCGCAAGTGCTTATATCTGCTGATGCAGAGAGATTTATTTGCACTGGGGGATGATTTTCAGTATGATAATTGAAGTAGAACAGGTGGCAGCTGAAATCAGCCTGACTGATATCACCCTAAGTGGAGTAACATTCCTGAGTGAAATATCCTGAGTTCTTCTGACTCAAAGTTTGCCTTGCAGACAGGTGGACTAGATAGCCTGATTCCATGCTTCACCAGCTCCAGGAGCTTCTGCCCACTGAGCTGTATGTGGCAGGGACCATGTGATCCTTTGGTAGCTTTCTCTTCACTTCTCAGTGTGGTTGAGTGGTGGGATCCAAATTAGGCCAACTCTACTGTTTGAGAAGGAATCTAGAAGGTAGGAGAGGCTTCATATGCAGGCATTTCTCCTGGATAAGGCTTTGATGTGGCCCAAAGAATCAAAGGACCTTCTATTAACTAATATAGAAGAAGATATTGGTAGAGTAACCTGTTAATGGAAAGCAAAATTCTAGTAATAGGTATAGCCAAGTCTTTTCCTTGACCAAACCCTGTAAGAGGTAAGTTTGCTACATAGTTGTTTCTTACCAAAATGTTCCTAGGCTATCACTCAATATAGGCTCAGTAATTACAATCCTTGATACAACCATTTGTCCCTACCACAAAGTAGGATAGAATAAGTGCCAATATCTCTGGCTACAGTTGGAGAAACAGAGTAAAGCTCCCTGGCAGTTACAGGACTGCCCTGGGGGGTGAACTGCTCATACTGACCACTCAGATCTTTGTTTTCTGAACTGCTATTAACTTATTCTCTATTGGAAAGGGGAGATTTTTTTTAGGCTTTCTTAAAATTTTCTTCTCTATTTCAGAGCTGCATTACTTAGATTTAATCTACTTTCACTATTTCTAAATATTTTTCAGTGAAATGAAAATATAGTAATGGAGATGAAGATAAGAGTTAGTTAATTCAGACACAAAAATACCTAACCTAAAAAGTCAAGATGTTACTATGCCGGTTTTACACACCATAATGTTTTGTAGTTGTAGCAAAACTTGATAATGTTACAAACCTAAAGCACAATTATAGAAACCCTTGCAAATACAATCATATTTATAGAAACACTGGCATCTGGGACTATGTCTACAATTTTGTTAGACTCAGTGTTCCTAAAGGACCACTACCCTCATAATTGATACCTCCTTTAATTCCGATATTTTTTCAAAGGTTCAAAATGTTGCCACATGTGTTGCCAAGTTTCCTTCTTAGGTTCTTTTATTTCCTATAAGCTCATTTTTCAATAAAGCAATTTGCCTGAAACTTTCTCCTAGGCATAACTTCAAAGCAACTACAAGACATTAATTCCTTTAGGTGTTGCCATATTATCTGCAGATACACACTATTGTCTATACCTCCAAAGCTTATTCAAGAACACCCTGTAGAAACACTGTGTTAAAATTACATGAATCGTGCATAGCATCTTTGTAAGAAAGCAGTTTTCAAATGATTAACTTCTAATTTTGAACTTCTTTCTAGTAACGTAGAATTCATGTTTTGCTCAATAGATAGACGATGCTTATGTGGAGAGTTAGATAAACTAGTAAAACATGAATTCATAAAACTAGAATAATTTTGAGAGTTTTGACATTGTAATTTTTGGTATCTGTTTGAGGTTTATGATCCTTGAGATATGTAAAACTCTGTGTGGAACAATGTAATGCTCACATGTGACCTGATATGTGTGTGTGTGTGTATATGTATAAGTATATATACACAAATTGTTTCTTCCATTTAACAAACACTTGAGTGTCTGTTTAATCAAGAATTATACCAGCTATTCTTTTTTTTTATTAAGATTTTTAAATTTATTTATGAGAGACACAGAAAGGCAGAAACCTAGGCAGAGGGAGAAGCAAGCTCCCTGCAGGGAGCCTGATGTGAGACTCCATTCCAGACCCCCAGGATCACAATCTGAGCCAGAAGCAGACATTCAACCACTAAGCCACCCGGGCACCCCTATACCAGCTATTCTAAAAGACATTCTCCACAAGGATATATAATGATATATAAAATAATTTCAAGAATAGTTTTATTACTAATACTATAAGCATAAAAGAAAGTCAAGAAATAGGAATTAAAACTATATCCATCTCTTAAGATATTCGCCTTCTATCATCTGGAAATATGTTAGCTTTGTAGAAAACATGCCTTGGCCATGTGTGGTAAACATCTATCAAGTTATGTAATATTTTGTATCAAAGAGCTATGGTGTTGATCGCATTAAAATATTTTTAACTTGAATGACTGTATATGTAAAGAAATCTCTGTGTAATGGATAATATTGGCCTTAAATGCCAAGTCATTCCATGTTGTCATTCATCTAGGAAACAGGAGTACCTCTTGGACCACAAATTGGAATTAAGAAAAACCAATGAATACAAACAAAGTGCATCTTTTGGTCTTAAATAATAGGTAAAAAGATGTCTAGGAAGAAAGTCCTGAATAGGTGGTGTTGGGATAACTACTTCCACATGGAACCATTTGGGCAGAAAGACATCCAGCCAAATGTCCCAGTTGTAATTAGCTTCCTGAGATTGGAGGGTAAATGGCTCTCCACTGTAAGTAGATGAAGAAAGTCAGATTTAATCCAGTAAACCAGAAGTTACCTACATTGTAGTCTGATTATTCTTAAACTTCATAAAGTTCCACTTTCCAGTAACTAGTCTTACTCTTTCTTGGTATTTAATATAAAGATGAGAGAATGAACTGAAGGAAGTACATCTTATACCAAGTTGGACTAAATCATATAAAAACTTGAGAGCATGACCGCTGAAAAGCTAAAGTGGGACAACTTCATAGGAAAGAGGAGTTTGAGATTCGAGTCATGATCATCAGATTATATCCCCTGATTGATTTCTTCTGATGTTATGTCTAGATTTTTTTTATCCTTGCCTATTTGCTTTTTTAGACAGAGAATGATGGAGATAGACTTGACCAGAAACTTTGATGTTTAGGAGTTTATTATAGGAAAATAATAAAAGATACACAACATTTATAAAATTTAGTGTTGTACACAATGTATATTGCATACAATATTGCTAGAATATAATAAGGTATAAAATATGCAACTGTCAGTATGTTGTAGAAAAATATTTTGTCATGGAAAATGTACAGCAAATGATTCTAAATGAGAGAAATAATACTGTTCATTTAATTTTTAATTTTGTATGAAAACCTATGTACAATAAGTAATGAAACACTATATGCAAATTATTAACAATGATCACCTTTGGCTATGTTTCACAGTATTATCTCTTTAGTCTTTTATTGCATTTCATGTTTTACTAAAATATTTTTGAAAATTTGATGTCAAAATCTCATATGAGGTAGGTAGGTGCTTTTTCATTCACACAGCAAACCAGACTATTGAAACTAATCTGTGAATCAGAAATTACCAAGTCTATGAGTATCTAAATATAAAGAAAAACAAAAAAATTTAAGCAAGATGGTAAGATTCTGGGATTATTAGTATCCATTTTCCCAAAATAAACTGCATAATATCCAGATCATTTTCTTTAATTTTAACTTAGTAAAAACAGATTTGGCTCTCCAAAGAAGTCTGTAAAGATGCATTAGGATTAAATAAGACTTCATTATCTCCTTTAATAGTTTGTGTGCTAAGTTTTATGCTTTACTAATTAAATGGGGAATATTGGAAATTTGGCAACAATCATGATAAATATAAAGATCTAATAAAAAAATAAAATCCGATATTTTTCTGAAAATACAGTTCTTCACTAAAAGAAACTAGATCCTTTTCATGAAATAACGGATTTCAAGCTGAAGTGAGAAATGTACAAGATGAAGCTAGAATAACTTAGCCAGAAGTAAGAAAGTGCTTTAAATTCTGGAGTTGTGATTTTATAATGGAGATAACCTGGAGACACCACCTTAACCAGAGATCTACGTTAGTATCACTGATATTGGGACAGATTAATATTATCTGGGTATTAATGGAAGCCATTAAGAAGGAAACTTTTAAAAAATTTTATTAGAAATGTGTATTTTGAACTAAAAAATGGGTAATCAATGGAAAACCCAAATCAAGAGACATACATTCAAAAATATCAATTTCAAGGTAAAGGCTGAGTGATTATTTCAGATTAGAGGAGATAAAATGCATATTAGATTATGCCTTGGACTAGAGGGACAGAAAAATCTGTATCTAGAATACAGAATCACGTTAATGTTACATTTCCTGATTTTTTAAAATTATCCTGAAGATAGTAAATCTTGTTCTTTAGGAAAAAAAAAAAATCAATTGAGTTTAGGGACAAATTGGCATTGTGGCTACATTTTACTCTTATGTGGTCCAGAAAACAATGTGTATATGGAGAAAAAGAAATGATAAAGATTTAAAACAATCTGGTAATATGTATATAGTAGTATTGTTTTAATTTTTGGATACTGATCTGAAAGTCTGAATTATTTCAGAATAAAAATTTTAAACTAAAAAAATAATTGGAGGAGAAAGAAGTCAAGTAGGGACAAGCATACAAGCCAAGCCTCCTTTGAGTTCATTTTGAGGTAAATAACTTCAATTTTCATTGGTGACCAGCTCTGACTTTTCTATCCCACTTTAGTCCTTTATAAACTATCATTAAGGAATGGAGGGCAACCAATCGTGGATCACGGAATTTATCCTAGTGGGATTCCAGCTCAGTGAAGACATTGAAGTGCTCCTCTTTTGTATCTTCTCCCTGTTATATATCTTTAATTTGCTGGCAAATGGCATGATCTTGGGACTCATTTGGCTAGACCTCAGACTGCACTCCCCCATGTATTTCTTCCTTTCTCATCTGGCTATCATTGACATATGCTATGCTTCCAGCAATCTGCCCAATATGCTGGAAAACCTAGTGAAGCACAAGAAAACGATCTCCTTTGTCTCATGTACTATGCAGATAGTTTTGTTTGTGACTTTTGCTGGTGCAGAGTGCCTGATTTTGGTAGTGATGGCCTACGACCGGTTTGTGGCGATCTGCCATCCTCTCCAGTACACCGTCATCATGAACTGGAGAGTGTGCGTGGTCCTGGTCATTGCTACCTGGGCATGTGGGTTTTCCTTGGCCCTAGTGCATCTAATTCTCTTCCTAAAGTTGACATTCTGTGGGCCCCAGGAAGTGAACCACTTCTTCTGTGAAATCCTCTCTGTCCTCAAAGTGGCCTGTGGTGACACTTGGATCAATGAAGTCTTAGTCTTTGCTGGTGGCGTGTTTGTCTTAGTTGGGCCCCTTTCTCTGATGTTGGTCTCCTATATGCGCATCCTCTGGGCCATCCTGAAGATCCAAACAAAGGAAGGGCGCAGAAAAGCCTTTTCCACCTGCTCCTCCCACTTCTGTGTGGTTGGATTCTACTTTGGCATAGCCATGATGGTTTATTTGGTTCCAGACAATAGCCAACGTGAGGAGCAGCAGAAAATCCTTACCCTGTTTTACACCCTCTTCAACCCATTGCTGAACCCTCTCATTTACAGTCTGAGAAATGCTCAGATGAAGGCTGCCTTCAACAAAGCATTGCAAAAAAAGAGGACAATATAAAAGAAGGTAGAATTTTGTATCAGGGAACTTTTTTCCTTTTCTCCAAGAGATATGGCTGTTGTTGCAATAAAACTCAAAATTCCCCTAGAAGAGGCATGATTTGATGGTGAGAATTCTCATTAGCCAGGTAGCAGAACAGAAATTTCTGAGCTCTTGTTCCTCCATGGAGACTATACTATTGATCAAATTGCTATTGTGAAAAACCAGTTAAGAGGCTGCAGCACCCAGACAAGCACAAAGCCAGGAAGAGATATCGTAGAGTGGTCAGGCAACTTGATGGCATTTTTTCTTGCCCAAGTCGCTCTACATCGCTGGCCCAGTGTGGCATGACCAGAAGATTCCTAACAATACTTTCCCTCTGGAGGGAGTGGACCATGGGTATTACTTCCTGGCTTTCAGGGGATGGCCTGAGTGGTGGTTTTCCATCTGGTATGATTTAGTGCCCTGATGGGAATGGCAGGTTTGGTGGTCATGTTGGGGAGGCTGAGAAGGCAAACATTCCAACATACTTCATAGGGAGATTGTAGCATCTCAGACAAACACCAGGAGCCCTACTTTATACCTCAAAGGACTAGAAAAAAAAAAAAAAAAGAAAAATCAAATCTTGAATTAGCAGGAGGAGGGAAATAATAAAGATTAGGGCAGAAGTAAATAAACTAGGGAATAGAAAAACTCTCAACAGAAAAACAAAATACAAATCGGTTTTCTGAAAAGTTCAACAATACTTAGCAAGTACTTAGCAAGCTGGCAGCAAAAGAAATACCTAGAATAGTCAGAGTTATGGAAACAAATAGAATAATGATTATAGGGATGGGGAGGGGGGGAGGAATAGGGGGCTATTATTTTATGAGGACAGTTTCTGTTTGGGATGAGAGAGTTTTGAAGATGGATGATGGTGATGATTCACAATGTGAATGATTCAATACCACTGAACTGATTTAAAAATCATTAAAATTTTATGTATATTTTTCCACAATAAAATATTAAATGTTTCAGTTGATAACTATCACGAAAAGCTGTCTTTATTGATTGTTACTGTAATGAGAGGTGCTCAATCTGGCATCCCAAGACCATAATTTTAATAAAGAAAATACTGAAGAGCAACATGCTTCTATTCTCCCCAGTTGTGAGGACAGTGAAATAAACAAGAAACTCTAAATTCTGTTTGAAGTAATATCCACGTAAATGGTGAAAAGTTGTGGAAATCTTTAATTCAACCAGAATTATATAAACAACTTACATACACATTTCACATTATGACCAAGTCAATGAAGTCCATATGAAAATATTTGAATGGGTCTGGAAGCTAAGACTTTGAGGAACGTTACATTTATTTATTTATTACATTTATTTAACGTTAACATTTATTTCTGGCTTATGGGTAATTGTCAGTATGGCAAGATTGGCTCACTTGTAAAGATTCTTGGATAAATTTTCCTACCAATATTTTTAGTGTTTGAATCAATTCATCTTAAAATGGTTTGGGATGACCCCAAGAGATGGGAGATAAGTTTGAAAGAACTAACATCACTTACATTTCATGGTACTAAAAAACACCCTCTGGATTTATGAAACAATAGTGAGCAATACTCATTAGGTTAGTGTTTTTATAGAAAGTGTCTTTTTCTGTGGTCGCTAGCCAAGCATTTCCTTTAGTTTTGAAAGTGTTCTCTTTACTAAGGACTTTCACCTGAATAACAGATTTAAATTGATTTTCAATTGTTTGTCAGATAAGTCAGAAATGTCCTTCTTTAAAATTAATGGACTTTGAATGCAGTTTTTGGCTTACACAAAAATCGAGCGCTAAATTGGAAGAATTCCAAGTACTGCCTCATCCTTCCCCACACAATTTATCTTATTTTTAATATCTTGCATTATTTGTGGTACATTTGTTATAATTGGTGAGCCAATATTGATAAATTTTTTAATTTACTGAAGTCCACAGTTCACATTAGCTTTCACTCTTTGTGTTGTACACACCATGAGTTTTGACAAATGTATAATGACACGTATCCACCATTACAGTATCCTACAGAATAGTTCCACTGCTCTACAGATCTGTGTTCTGCGTATTCATCTCTCCCTCTCTCCCCTCAAACCCCTAGCAACCACTAATCTTCTTATTTTTTTTAATTTGTTTTTAAGTTCCAGTTATTTAACACACACTTAATATTAGTTTCAGGTGTAGAATTTAATGATTCAACATTTCCATACACCCCCTGCTCATTACAAGTGCACCCCTTAATCTCTATCACCTATTTAACTATCTCCTACTCCCCTCCCCTCTGGTAGCTATCAGTTCTCTATAATTAAGAGTCTGTTTCTTGGTCTTTCTATTTTTTTCTTTGATCACTTTTTTTTTTCTTAAATTTCATAGGAATGATATCACATGATATCTGTCTTCCTCTGATTTATTTTGTTTAGCATAATATACTCTAGCTCCATCTGCATCATTGCAAATGGCAAGATTTCATTCTTTTTTATGGCTAAATAATGTTATGGGGTGTGTGTGAAATGGATAAAGAAAATGTGTGTACACCACATTTTCTTTTTTTTTTACATTTTTTTTTTTTTTTACATTTTCTTTATCCATTTCTCAGCTGATGGACACTTGGGCTATTTCCATGATTTGACTATTGTAGATAATGTTTCTATAAACATCAGGGTGTTTGTATCTCTTTAAATTAGTATTTTTGTATCCTTAGTCATTGTAAATACCTAGTACTGCAATTGCAAGTGCAATAGGGTAGTTCTGTTTTAAACTTTTCGAGGAACCTCCATATTGTTTTCCAGAGTGGCTGCACCATTTTGTATTTCCACCAACAGGTTCCCCTTTTACCACATCTTTGCCAACATTTGTTTCTTGTGTTGATTTTAGCTGTTCTGACAGGTATGAAGTGATAGCTCATAGTAGGTTTGATTTCTATTTTCTTTGATGATCAACATTTTTTCATGTGTCTGTTGGCCATCTGTGTGTCTTCCTTGACAAATGTCTGTGTCTTCTATTTGTTAATTGGATTCATTTTTGGGGTGTTGAGTTTGATAAATTCTTTATAGATTTTTAGATACTAATCCTTTATCAGATAGGTCATTTGCAAATATCTTCTCCCATTCAGTGTATTGCCTTTTAGTGTTGTTGATTATTTCCTTCATTGTGCATAAGCTTTTTATTTTGATGAAGTCCCAAGAGTTTATTTTTGCTTTTATTTCCCTTGCCTTAGGAGACACATCTAGAAGGAAGTTGCTAAGGCCAATGTCCAAGGGGTTACTGTCTCTTTTCTCCTCTGGGAGCTTTATGGTTTCCTGCCCCATATTTAGATCTT
Source organism: Canis aureus (assembly GCF_053574225.1). Lineage (NCBI taxonomy): Eukaryota > Metazoa > Chordata > Mammalia > Carnivora > Canidae > Canis > Canis aureus. Next base: position 62,729,097 of record NC_135625.1, read on the forward strand.
TAATCCGTTTTGAATTTATTTTTTGTGCATAATGTAAGAAAGTGGGCCAGTTTCATTCTTTGCATGTTCCTGTACAGTTTGTCCAAATATCATCTGTTGGAGAGACTGTCTTTTCCTGTTGGATATGCTTTGTTGAAGATTAATTGACCATATAGTTGTGGGTTCCTTTCTGGGTTTTCTGTTATGTTCCATTGATCTATGTATCTCTTTTTGTGCAGATACCATCCTGTCTTGATGACTACAGCTTTGTAATATAGCTTTAAGTCTGGAATTGTGATGCCTCCAGCTTTACTTTTCTTTATCAAACTTGCTTTGGCTATTTGGTGTCTTTTGTGATTACATACAGATTTTAGGAATGTTTGCTCTAGCTCTGAAAAATGCTGTGGTGTTTTGATAGGGATGGCATTAAGTGCATAGATTACTGTAGGTAGTATAGACATTTTAGCAGTACTTATTCTTCTAATCCATGAGAATGGAATGTCTTTCCATTTCTTCATGTCATCTTCAATTTCTTTCATTAGTGTTTTTCAGTTTTCAGGTCTTTCATCTCTTTGGATAGGTGTATTCCTAGGTATTTTATTGGTTTTGATGCAGTTGTAAATATAACTTATTCCTTAATTTCTCTTTCTGCATCCACTGATCTTTTTAATATCTCTGTAGTTATGCCTTTTCTAGAATGTCACATAGTTGAAACTATACAGTATGTAGCCATTTCAGCTTGGCTTCTTTCACATAGCAATATGTTTTAAGGTTTCTTCATGATTTTCACAGGACATTATAGGAAATATAGGACATTTCTTTTTATTAAAAATATTTCATTGCATGGATGCACCACAGCTTGTTTATCTTCCTATTAAAGACATCTTTGGAACTTTTTTTTTTTTTTATCTTTGGGACTTCTACGTTTTGATAATTAAGAATAAAGTTGTCATAAACATTGACATACAGGATTTTTGTGGCCATAGGTTTTCAGCTCCTTCAGCTAAATAACAAGGAGCATGCTTTGCTGTATCAAATGGTAAGAGTATGCTTAGTTTTGTAATCAATCACCAAACTTTCTTCCAAAGTGGCTGTGCCATTTTGCAATCCCACTAGCAATGAATCAAAGTTCCCGTTGCTTCGCATCCTTGCCTAGCATTTGATATTTCCATGGTTTGGGACCATTGTCATTCTAATATATGTGCAGTGAGTGGTATCTCATTCTTGTTTTAATATGAAATTCTCTGATGAATATGTGCTACTGAGTATAGGTGCTTCCTTGCTATCTGTATATCTTTCTGGTAAGGTGTCTCTTCATATCTTTTGCCCATTTTATTTAATTAACTTTATTTTTAGAGCAATTTTATATTCACAGCAAAATTGAGTGGAAGGTATAGAGATAATCTATATACTTCTGGCCTCCACACATGCATAACACCCCCCTTCAGAATGGTACACTTGTTATCATTGATAAACCTACATTGGCACATCATTATCATGCAGAGTGCATTGTTTACATTAGGGTTCACTCCTAGTGTACGGTCTATGTGTTTGGACAAGTGTATAATCACGTGTATCCATCAGTATAGCATCATACAGAGAAATTTTACTTCCCTAAAAATCTTCTGTGCTCTACCCCTTCATCCCTCCTTCTCTGCTAGTCCCTGGCAACCACTAATCTTAAAGCTGCTTCCATAGTTTTGGCTTTTCACAGTGTCATATAGTTGAAATCATATAATATGTAGGTTTTTTCACATTGGCTTCTTTCAATAGTAATGTGCATTTAAGTTTCCTTTATGCTTTGCCTTTGCTTGGTAGTTCATCTCTTTTTAGTGCAGAATACTATTCCATTCTCTGGATATACCACAGCTTATTTATCAATTTGCCTACTGAAGGGCATCTTGGTTGCTTTTAAGTTTAGGCAGTTATAAATCTGCTTTAAACATCTGTGTGCAGGTGTTTGTGTAGATATAAGCTTTTAAATCATTTGAGTAAATACCAAGTAGCACAGTTGGTAGATCACATGGGAAAAGAATGTCTAGTTTTATAGTAAACTATCAAACTGCCTTCTAAAGTGGCTGAGCCATTTTGCATTCTCTCCAGCAATGAATGAAGTTCCTAGGGCTCCACAACCTAATCAGTGTTTACTGTCATCAGTGTTCTGGATTTTAGCCATTCTAATAGATGTGTGGTGATATTTATTTTAATTCACATTTCTCTGATGATATATGATGGTGGAGCATCTTTTCATGTGCTTATTTGCCATCTGTATATCTTGAAGAGATGTCTGTTAGGCTGTTGGCCTATTTTTAAATTGGATTATTTTCTTGTCAAGTTTTGAGTTATTTGTATATTTTGAAATCAAGTCATTTTTCCTATATGTGCAAAGGTTTTCTCCAGTCTGTGGCTTGACTTCATATTTTTAACAGTGTCTTTCACAGAGCACACCTTTTAATTTTAATGAAATGCATCTTATTAATTTCTTTTTTAATGACGAAGAGTGTTTGGTTTTCAGTGTGTTCAGATTTCTTCTGTGAAGACAGGACTGATGACTTCCCAGCTCTTTATATGCTCAAATAAAAAACAGAAATCACTAGTTTCTCTTTGAATTTTTATTGGAGTCCCCACAGAAGTCAGAAATAGATTTATTTTTATAACAATACTGAAAATAAAACATCATTCATATATTACTTTGTCATTACTGCCGAAACATATTACAACAAACTTAGTGGCTTAAAACAACATGAATATATATCCTGTAATTCTAAAGATCTATGTCTAAAATGGGTCTTACAGGGTTGTGTTCTTTTTGGAGGCTCCAAGGAACAATTTATTTCCTTGTCCTTTAAATTTTCCAGTCTGCCTACATTCTTTGGTTCCATTTTCAGAACCAACAGCATAGCATGTTCTCTTCCTCTCTGACTTCCTGCTTTCCTCTTACAAGGATTCTTGTGATTATAGTGGCCCCTGTGAATAATCCATGATAATCTTTGCATTTCAAGATCTTTAAATTCCTAGAATTCAGATATTAACTGGTGTGTGTGTGTGTGCGCGTGCGCACGCATTCTGTCTACAGGTGCGCTGAAGATGCATCTACTATTAATAAAGATGTTAACTCCAAAAACTTTAATAATGAATTATATTAAAAAAATATTATCTCATTTGATTATTATTACCAAATAATTTCAAGAAGATAATGTGCTAGTGTGTAACACTAATTCTACATCTCTGATTCATCTATCTCAACCAACAGGTCACCTAATTTTCCTGTTTTGCTTTCCTCTTATAAAGCCTATTTGAAAAGACTAATTTGCATTACTTGTATAATCACTTATGCCTTGTGTGGATGTAAATGTGCTAGGATAAAGAATAATGTGGACACCTTATATGAACTGCCCAGTGCAACAGCACTAGAGCAACAATCCTAGAGCTAGAAAACAGTATAAACATTTAGAAGCCATTTTTGAGATTAGATTCATACAGACTGTACACCAAAGAATCCTACAGCAAGAAATAGAAGTCATTCTCTTCTGAGGTTATGAGTCATACCAGGGAAATATGAATGGGAATTCCAGAAGGATTACAAAACCAGTAAGAGTTCATAAGAATTGAGGAAGGCAAATGGAACCTCTCTGAGAGGTTAATTGAAGAACTATTAAAAACGAGTTTATCTTCAATAATTAGGGCAAAAGATTTAGTATCTGTACTATTCTTGGTGCTGGGAGTTGAAAGACTATGGACGATTTATGTATTTCTCTAACTTCATACTCCACATCTGTAACATGGAGATAACATATTAAAATAGTATGTGTGACGCATATTTCTGAGGTCCTGAAACACAGTAAATACTAAACACCAGTGTCATTATGATGATCTCACTACTTTACACCCAAGTCTCCTTTAGTAGATGAAAATATGCATCTTGAAAGGATTTACTCCCCTTACAGGTGGCAGCGCTGGCCCCATACGCACCCATTTAGTAGATATTAGGGAGACCGAGATCTTGTAAACCAACTTGGGGATAAGAGCTTTGAATTAGCAGAACTATCATACATCCAAGTGTTAATGTCTTATAAATTGTGAGATTTGCCTCAGGTTATAGTCTTTGAGATATTTGCAAATCCATTTGCATTCTATGAATCTGTCTGCTCTTGTCTTCCCCAAATGTATTTCCTCCAAAGACAAACATAAATGATCCTTGTTTCCTTCCAGGGAGAATGTTTAACAATTTTTTTCCCTTAGGAAATAGGTATGCATGTACAATGAGTATAAGCACAACCCCACCCTCCCAACCCCCCGGGGAAAATCTAAGTTCCTCAGAGAGTCATGAAAATTATGTTGAACAGATCATAAAGTAAGTGCAGAGAACAATAGCTACATTATTCTCTAACATCAGAAAGTGAAGTAAATATTTTCAACCCTGGGATTTCTCACTTTGGAGACGGCTGGAAGGAGGAATAGGTCTATCCTCTGTGGGATTGTCTCTAGATTGAAGCAGAATCTTAAGGTAACAGCTAGAGCTAACACCACCACATGTAGAAGAGACTTATTTACACTAGTAGGTGGTTTAGGATCTGGATTACTGCTGGAGGAAACGGAAACAGCAGAAATCACCTGGGCCAAGGTGAAAAAAAAAATCATATCCTGGATATCTGCCTTCCTGAGTCAGTTTGTGTTAAAGTCAGCTGCAGTGGCAAATTCTCATGCGGAGCTCTTCCTAGCTGGGCTGCAAGCATGGGCATTCTGACTCCATTTGACATCACTCTGCATCACCTCAAACACTGTGATTAAGGGTGGAGGTCAGAATGGGTGCTCATATGAAAATGGATAGAAGGCAAAGAAAATAGGAGATTTCTTATCCAGTCTGTGGCTCTCTGAACTCAGCCACAGAGATTAAAGGACTTCACACACCTAGATGAAGGTATTGATGTGCAGAGATGAAAGGATAAGGATAGTAGGTAGCTATGGATACCTCCACCAGTAGAATTTTCAACACAAAATCCACTATTCCTCTTGACGTCACTGAGTGACTGACAATTAGCCTAAAAACAAAAGTCCTAATGAGAGTGTTTCACAGAACAATGAAATAGTTAAGGGTGATTTATAGCTATGTCTAAGTTATATCCTCTCAGTTTATTCTTGAATGTTGCTGTATGTCATACTATGATAGCATCTGTGTTTTAGGAAATATTTTTTCTGGTCCCAGTGTAGGATAACATGGATACCAATGCAGCTGGATTTTCTGAAGCTCCCATAGAGATGGAGCTGTGGAGCAAAACTCCTTAGCTCATGAAGCATTTTTCAGGGGTTCCTGTGTTGTATATTCAATGAAAACACACCAGGTGGGGGATCCCTGGGTGGCGCAGCGGTTTGGCGCCTGCCTTTGGCCCAGGGCGCGATCCTGGAGACCCGAGATCGAATCCCACGTCAGGCTCCCGGTGCATGGAGCCTGCTTCTCCCTCTGCCTATGTTTCTGCCTCTCTCTCTCTCTCTGTGACTATCATAAATAAATAAAATTTAAAAAAAAAAAAAAAAAAAAAGAAAACACACCAGGTGAAGAAGTGCTTTTACTGTTTATTTTCATGAACTGATGCACTTTAATTGCAGCAATTAACAAATTGAGTAGTTGTTCATGTTTTCTTCTCTCTTCCATTGCTGTAATGACTTTATGTTCTGTGATATCTTAGTTCGTATTTTCAGTTTTGGTCAATTTTTTAAAAAGAATGTCAACATAATGGTAACCAAAATGAGAAATAAATGATTTAATAATTCAAAACTGTAAAATAACCACAATTGAAAGAATCTGTAAAATAAGATCGTGAAAAAAAAAATTAAAAATTAAAAATTAAAAAAGATTGTGATGTACAAGAGGCGAGTGTTCTTCTTAGAACACTAGGAGAAATAGTAGAAATAGGTTTTTCTTATTAACTTTCCAGTTGAAAATTGAACATATTTTAATCATTGCTGATTGTTTCTAATAGTGTCTAAAACGATTGATATTCCTGATGTTTTTTAACCAATTCTGAACTCTCGACAATTATTTTTGCAGCTTAATTTAATATCACATATTCAATACACTGTTATGTAGAATCTTCCCTCACTTGATCATATTTATAGAAAATAAAGCATTAGGACATCATGTGAGCTTTTGCCCACAAAGAGACACTACTCCATCTTAACCGATGCTTCTCTCTGGTTCATAGTTTAAAAACTTCAAATATCACTATATATTGAAACTGTAACTTCAAAGTTAATTTAAGCAACTCTTCTTCTTTTAATTAATATAACCTTTTCTTCAGACTTCTCCGGTAAGTGCAAATCAGATAAAACTGCAAAATGCATTTGTTACAATTTGTCCATAGGTTTGTGATAGTCTAATATAAGAAACCAATTCCAATTTACCCTTAGGAAACAATACATTCTAAGCTGATAGGTTGAATTATTATAGTTTTTTAAGTAAAATTATTGTTAAACCATTAACATCTAATAATAAAAAGAGTAGTAGCATCACATCTAATTGTAACATCTAATAGTAAGAATTTTCCTTAAAGCAAAAGTCACAACTTTGCAAAAGCATAATGTGTTTTTCATTGAATCTGACATTCATTTAACAAAAACTTTCCAAGTGTCTTTAAAACACCTGAATTAGGGTGATCACTCAAAAGGACAAAATGATGTATATGATAATACATATTCCAGAGTATATTTTATGTGGTTAATGCAGCATGTGAATTCAATTGAATGGTCTCTGTATCCCACCCTCACTATTTCATCTTTGACTATGTCTTAAAAAAATAGTGACAGCATAATTATTTTTACTGATATCTTTAACCAAGATTGTACACTTAGTATCAGTGCTCATAAGTTGGTGCCCAGAACAGCTGAGTGGACCAAAGCAATTAGGACCATCTTTATCCAGACTGTTTAACTAGGCCTAGAAAGGATTAGCTGGCTGCCTGTCTTGTTCTTTATGATAATTATTTTTGTATAAGCAAAGAAAGCTCTTAAAGAAGTCAAGGCTTAGAATATCAAAGAACTTTCATGTACTTAAATGCATCCCTTTGAACTTCTACAAATAGATCATTTGCCACTCAGTGGTTAAACAGTGAGTACCTATGCATGTGTCCAAGGTATATCTCACAGCACTCTCCAATATATTTCCATCTTAAATATACAAAAGAATATACAAACATTGCCAATATGTTTTCATTACTCAGATCATCCCGTCAAGTGGATCATAAAAAACAAAAACAATCATATATACGAAGAAAAATTACAACTTTAGTATAAGTGAATTTAGCTTACAATGATGTACTGAGAACTATTTACATAGAAAATTTGCAACTATGCAAAATGAGCATCTACCATATGTATTTATTTATTTATTTATTTATTTTTATTTATTTATGATAGTCACACAGAGAGAGACAGAGAGAGAGAGAGAGAGAGAGGCAGAGACACAGGCAGAGGGAGAAGCAGGCTCCATGCACCGGGAGTCCGATGTGGGATTCGATCCCGGGTCTCCAGGATCGCGCCCTGGGCCAAAGGCAGGCGCTAAACTGCTGCACCACCCAGGGATCCCTACCATATGTATTTAAATGCTCAGATGTTATGCTAAATAATATATGGTAAATGGATTCTCTTCTGTGTAGCAGATGAGGTCCAGTTGAGAAGTCTTTTGATGTTAGTTACACAAGGAAAAAGAGTAATTCTTAAAGTAGACCCTAAAGTTGAGAGAAAAATCACTATATTGAACAGTTATAAAGGCACTATTATGTATGAAGAATGGTAAATGTCTAACAAGCTTTCTAGGGAGGAAGGGGACCTTATTTATTACACTTAACAATGTTGTAATATTAATACTCCCACCAGGGCCAGTTTCAAGCAACCACTATGTCCCCACTGAGCACGAAGTGGGAAAGGCTTGACTATAATTGTTAGTAAGCCAATAAAAACCAGTCCCATGAAATGGTTGGAAGTTACAGACAGAGATGATAAAATATCTCTGTAATTCTTTATATTTACTAGGCTTCCTTGAAATTAGAATGAATACATGTGATTGTTTCTGGCCTAAAAAAGTGAGACATGATGTGTGCCATTTCCAAGCTACAGTGGTTGTAAGCAGGTATGCATCTTCCCTCTACCTCCCTGCTGTGACCACCAGGAGAACTTAAGTTCCATGAGGCGCAGCTACAAGGCGAGGAAGGGCTGTCTTGCCCTTGTCTGACTTTGAGTGTAAAATATGTATCAGTATAAGGCATGGAGAATTTAGAGCATATCTGAAATTGCAATACAATAGGGACCAACATATATCTCCTCAAAATTCTTTTGAATTAAATAACTCCAGTTGTATTGACTGCTTAGCTCTGACCTTTCTTTCACCTTTATGTCCTTGACAGACTACCTTTAAGGAATGGGAGATAACCAAGCATGGGTTACAGAATTCATCTTGGTGGTGTTCCAGCTCAGTGCAGAGATGGAAGTTCCTCTTCTGGATCTTCTCCCTCTTTTATGTCTTCAGTCTGCTGGGGAACGGCATGATCTTTGGACTCCTCTGTCTAGATTCTAGACTGCACACCCCTATGTACTTTTTTCCTTTCACACCTGTCCATCATTGACATGTCCTATGCTTCCAACAATGTCCCCCAAGATGCTCACAAACTTAGTGAATCAGAAGAGAACCATACCTTTTGTTCCATGCATAATACATTTTTGTATTTAGCTTTTGCTCACAAAGAGTGCCTGATCTTGGTGGTGATGTCCTATGATAGGTTTGTAGAGATCTGCCACCCACTCTAGCACACTGTCATCGTAAGCTGGAGAGTGTGCACAGTCTTGGTCATTGCTTCCTGGACACGTGGATTTATTCTGTCTCTGGTACATGCAATTCTCCTTCTAAGGCTGCCTTTCTGTGGACCTCGGAAGTAGACCACATCTTCTGTGAAATCCTGTCTGTTCTCAAACTGGCCTGTGCTGATACCTGAATCAATGAAGCTATCATCTGCTGCCTGTATATTTATCTTAGTTGGGCCCCTTTGTTTGGGTGCTAGTCTCCTATACTAGCATCCTCTGGACCATCCTGAAAATCCATCAGGAGAAAGCTGAAGAAAAGCCTTCTCCACCTACTCTTCTCACCTCTGTGTGATTAGGCTTGTCACTGTGATGGTGGTTTATATGGTTCCAGACTCTAGCCAGAGAAAGGAACAGGAGAAAATGCTCTTCCTGTTTCATAGTCTCTTCAGTCCAATGCTGAATCCCTTCATCTACAGCCTCAAGAATGTTCAGGTGAAGAATGCCTTGTATAGAGCATTGCAAATAGGGTCTATGTGAGGGGAGGATGGAACTTATAGCTAGGTCAAGTCTTTTCCCTTTGAGATGTTTGAGAATGACAAGGTTTTCCTTAAAGCTTCCACCTTTTTATTATCCAGAGCAGCAAAGTATTTTCAGGTAATAATACTTCACTTTGTCATGCCTTTTCAATCATTAAAAGAAAGCCTAGCAATATAAAAAACTTTTTAAAGATTTTATTCATGAGAGACAGAGAGGCAGAGACACAAGCAGAGGGAGAAGCAGGATCCATGCAGGGAGCCTCCATGTGGGACTCGATCCCAGGATGCTGGGATTATGCCCTGGGCCAAAGGTGGACACTCAACTGCTGAGCCACCCAGACATCCCCCTAGCAATATAAATTAATAAATATATAGTGGAATAGTGTAACATGCTAGACTTCACTTCTCAATGGATAAACTACATAAATAATCGTGTGGCGGGGGGGATGGTCCCTGGGTAGCTCAGTTGAATGTCCAAATCTTGATTTTGGCTCAAGTCATGATCTCGGGGTCATGGGATCAAGTTTTGAGCTCTATGCTCAGTGTGGAGTCTGCTGGAGATATTCCCTGTGCTCTGTGCTCAGCAGGGAGTTGGCTGGAAATATCCCCTTTCCCTCCCCCCATGCTCGCTCGCTCTCTCTCTCTCTAAAATAAATCTTTAAAAAGAATAATAATCATGCAGGGACTGTGACTTCCAGGTAATGTCATGCAAAGTGACAATACATCTAAGATTTATTTATTATTCCTAAATGAGTATTCTTTCTTATGAAATCAAATTATTAAGACCTCTTCAATAACCTTTAACTATATTTTTAAAATTTTAAGTGCAGAAAAGATTTTATAGTTTTGCATTAAAAATAGTATATTGTCTTGTAAAAAGTAACTGGTATCAGACTTACTGTCCTGCTGTAAATGATATCAACAACCCATAGTAAGCAACATTTGACAGTCATTGAAACAATGAAGAAGATGCACATGAGGGAAGTACCACATTTACCCTTAGCTGCCCCAGGGAGGTGTTTCTCTGGTATTTGTGCAGGAATATGGAACCCAAGCAGGAATCAGAGAAAGTAGTGATCAGAGTTCAAGTCTGCTAGATGAGTTAGGAACTGGGGAGGTCAGTGTACCACAGGAGGAAGAGCAATAAAGAGAAAATCCTAGAAACATAAATGAAAGTGCCATTTGAGTTCTTAGTTTTCCTTAGTTATGTGAAAATGGATTAAGGAAATGGATTAAGAAAAGAGAACTCTAGTAGAAAAAAGCTGCCAGGAGACTGAATTTAGAGCAGAGAATTTGTAACTAACAAATGCAGGGGAAGATACTGGAGTTCAGAGCCAGCCAGAATGGGGAGATATACTGGGGGGTGGGGGGAGGACTTAGGAACTCAGCTGAGACTCCAGAAATCCCACATCTTGGGTGAATTGCCATATCCTAAAAGTATATGTTATATCCTAGCAGTAAAGAAGGAAAATGAAATACACTCACCGTCACACAGCTTGAAACCTAGGCTTAAGAGGAGTAAGAGATCTTCAAGTAATTTAACTGTGCTCCAGGAAAAAAAAACAAAAACAAAACTTTTGAGAGTTTCTTATAATTTCAACATAAAATTTTTAAAATTCCTAAATGTAAATAAAAGGCACGAAAAATTAATGAGATAAATCAGTTATTAGGAACAAAGTCACAGGTCATCCAGATAATTGGAATTGATAAGGACATTAAAATATCTCTAATCAATATAAAGAAAAAACTGAATGACAAAGCAGAATACTTCAACAGAAAATAAGAATGTTAAAAACATTCATAATCTTCTCCAAAAACAAAACAAAAAACCCCTTACATATATAACTCATTAGATATATTTGACAGAAGATGGGATACAACTGAACCCGGGATTGGTTAACTCAAATACAGTTCACTATATGTTACCAAACTAAAGCAGAGGGAGAAAAAAGAACGGAAAGAATGTGAGAGCAAAGTAGAGTTGTGGTAGATACTCCAAAAGTCCAATAAACTTTAATTTCCTAGTTCTTGAAGAAAAGAGAAAAAAATGGAATGGATGGATTATTTTGAAGAAATAATGACAAGAACTCAAAAAGTCTGATAAGCAATACCAATATACAGATTGAAGAAGCTCAAAAGAACTCAAGCAGGATAAATATAAGAAAACTTCACTGAAAATATGGTCAATGATATGATACATTGTATGGTGACAGATGGTGGCTACACTTGTGGTGAACACAGCATAATGTATAGAGAAGCCAAATCATTATGTTGTATACCTGAAACTAACATTGTATGTCAATTACACTCAAATTAAGATAAATTTCAACCAAAAAAAAAAAAAGAAAAATCAAAACCTCGTTGGAAATGTACTGAAAATGAAAAATAAAAAATTAACCTTACAAATGATCAGGGGAAAAATGCATTACTTTCAAAGGAACAGTAAGATTTTAGCTGATTTCTTCCAAACATCATGGAAGCCAAAACACACTGGAACACTATATTAGTGAAATTAAAAACTATCAGCATAGATTTCAATACACAACAAAACTGTTCCTTTAAAAGTATTATCACTCAATAGAAATTAAGAAAGGATATTGGGAATATCAGGAAGAAAAATAACAATAAACAGAACTAGGAGTAAATTCCATGGGCTTTTCTTATCCTCATGTTTCCTAAATTATGTTTGATGGCTTAAGCAAAATTATAGCATTATTTGGTGCTATTCTAAACTTTAGAGAAAATATTGAAGACTGTTAGACTATATATAAATTGGAGAGAGTAAAGACATAAAGGAGATAAAGTTTCAATACTGTACTCAAACTGGTAAAAAAAAAAAATGGCATCAACTGGAATGTGATGATGTATGATACCTAGAGCAACCATTAAGCTATTAAAAAAAAAAAAAAACAATACAAAGGAATGCACAAAAGCCCTATTGGTAAATCAAAATGAAACTTAAAAAAAAAAAAAAGTCAAGTAACCCAAAGAAGTCAAAAATATTTATAAAGAAAGAGTTGAAACAGAAAATAAAAAAAAAAAAAAAAAAAAAAAGAGGCACCTGGATGGCTCAGTCAGTTAAGTGTTGCCTTCTACTAAAGTCATGATCCCAGGGTCCTGGGATTGAGTCCATTATCGGGCTCCCTGCTCAGCAGGGAGTCTGCTTCTCTCTCTACCCCTTCCCTAGTTCATGCTCTCTCCTCTCTTGCTCACTCTCAAAATCTTAAAAAAAAAAAAAAATTAAAAATATCAGACTTTTATTGTACCAATAATTAGATTAAATATGTGCATATTATAATAAACATGCATTAGAAAAGGAAAAGTCTCAAAACTACAATGATATATCACCTCACACCTGTCAAAATGGCTAAAATCAAAAATAAGAATCAAGTGTTGGCAAGGATGGGGGAAAAGAAAACCTTCATGCACTATTAGTGGGAATGCAAATTGGTGTAGCCACTGTGGAAAACAGTATGGAGCTTCCTCAAAAAATTAAAAACAGAACTACCCTACAATCTAGAAGTCACATTACTGGGAATATACTCAAAAAATACAAAAAAAAAAAAAAAGCTAATTCAAAGGTATACATTTGTGCCTTTATTTATTGCAGCATTATTTATAATAGCCAAACTATGGAAGCAGCCCAAATGTCCATTGATAGATGAGTGGATAAAGATGTTTTTTGTGTGTATATATATATGTATACATATATATATACACACAATGGAATATTCACACACATATAGGTATACATACACACACACACACACAATGGAATATTCAACCATAAAAATGAAATTTTGCCAGTTGCAATTACATGGATGGAGCTAGAGAGTATAAAATCTGAGAGACAGATACCATATGATTTCACTCCTATGTGGAATTTAAGAAACAAATGAGCAAAGAGAGAGACAAACCAAGAAACAGAATTCTTACCTATAGAGAACAAACTCATGGTTCTCAGAGAGGAGGTGAGTGAGGTATGGGTGATGGTGATTAAGGAGCGCACTGGTGATGAGCACTGGGTAATGTATGGAATTGCTGAATCATTATATTGTACACTTGAAGGTAATACAATACTGTATGTTAACTATATTGGAATTAAAATATATAAATGAATAAATACCTAAATATGTAAATACATAAGTATATAAATGAGAGTCTCAGATGAATAATAGATATCCCTACCTCAAGATCCTAGAAAAAGAAAGGCAAAATAAATTTAAAGGAGGGGAGGAGAGGGAAGGGAATTAATGAATATAAGAACAGAAAATGCTGAAATTTAAAATGGAAAATCAAGATAAACACTAGAGTTGTTTTTTTAAAGATCAATAAAATTTAGAAACCCCCAAGAGTACTTGTAAAGACACGACTTAAAAATATAAGAATGAAAGGGGGGATATCACTGCAGACATCAAAGGATGGTAAAGGAAATTACAAGTAACTCAGATTAAATGAACCACTTCTCAAAAATCACAAACTACCACAACTCACTTAATATGAAGAATTCATTCACATGATCCTGTAACTACTAAGGAAATTTAATTCATTGTTTTAAAACTACCAAAACATAAATCTCAGGAAAATGACTTAAACACACACACAGCCTGTACACAAAGAAGATTTTTTAGTAATAGCTCAAAACAGAAACAATCCAGATGGCACTAGCAGGTAAATGGTTATACAGTGGCACATCCACACCATAAAGTACTTCTCAGCAATAAAAGGAGCTACTATTGATAGATGCAACAACCTGTGTGAATCTCCGGAGTTAAAAAAAAAAAAAATCACATAAGATTATATACCATATGGGCATGGCTAGAAAAAGGCAACATGGGAGATTCTTGTAGTGATGAAAATGTTACCCACCTGGACTGTACCAGTGTCCATACACTGTGAGTTTTGAAAGATGCTAGCAAAGGGGGAAACCGTAAAGAGTACACAGTATTATAATAATATAATAACCCTTGTATTATTTCTTAACATCTGTATCTGAACCTACGATTATATCAAAATAAAAGTTCAACTAAAAATGGAAAATTTTAAACACTAAAAACATAATTATTACACAAATTTACAAGAAAATTTAAGGAAAGTATCAAAATAACTTTGGACAGAACAAAATTGGAAGCTACACTTTGGATTACAGGGCTTAATATATACTGTTGTGTTAACTATTAGTTTAAGGATAATCAATAGAAAACAATACAATAATAGATACATATGTATTTCATCAATATTTTTGACAAAATTACCAATGTAGTTTGAAGTCATCTTTGCAGTTGGACATCTTTACAAAAACAAAAAACAAAAAACAAAAAACCTTCACTCCTATTTCATACCATCCACGAAGATAATTTGAGTGCACCTTAGATCTAAACATGAAAGCAAATGATTACTCTTCTAGGAGAAAAATTAGAGTATGATCTTTTGGTAGGTTGTTTTCTAAAGCAGGAAGCTAAGAGCACTAATCATAAAAAGAAATGAAGCTGGATGCCATTAAACTAATAATTTGTTTATCAAAAGACTCCGTAGGGAAGCGTAGAGGTAAACCACAATCTGGGTGAAAATAGCTTTCTTACACCTGTTTAACAAAGCACTTAGATCCAGACTCTGTAAAGAATGTCTACAAATTCAATGACCGGGAAAAACTCCATTGAAAACTGGGCAAAAGATTTGAACAGGTACTCCATACAAAAGGTTATTCAAAAGATCGATAAACATATGTATTCAGTACAATTAATCATCAATAAACACAAATATCACAATAGCTAATATTATAAAATTAATACCAAGTGGTGGAAAACTAAAATTATAAAACCATACTGAAAAACTGTTTGGCAATATCTACTAAAATTAAACATGTGCCTGTCCTAGGATTTGTCCAATTCTATCCTTGGTATACCCACTGAAAACACATATGAGAGCTGCCTGGGTGACTCAGTCCATTAAGTATTTGCCTTCGGCTCAGGTCATGATCCCAGGGTAGTGGGTTCAAGCCCTAGATTGGGCTCCCTGCTCAGCAAGGAGTCTGCTGCTCCCTCTCCTTCTGCCTTCAACCCCCGGCCCCAGCTCACACTCTCCCTTTCTCTGTCTCTCTCAGATAAAATATTTAAAAAAGAATATTCATAGAATGTTCTAGTTTCAATAGACGAAAACTAGAAATAACCCAAATTTCCATAACAGAATAGTGAACTATATTGAATATTATGCAGCATAAAAAAATGATACAACAGCATAGATAAATCTCAAAGACATTATATTGGGTTGAAGAAGCCAGACATAAAAACATACATGCATACTGTGTAATTTATTTATATGAGCCTCAAAAAAGAAGCAAAGCTAATCTTTGTTGTAACAGAAGTCAGAATTCCTTCCTCAGAGTGAGGAAGTGATTTGGGGCGCTGGTGGTGTGGTGAGGGGAAAAGAAAAGGGAATTTTCTCTTGTGTTGAGGATGTTCTATACCTTGATCTGGATGGGGCTTACCCAGGTGTGTTAATATATACAAACCATTGGATCTATACACTTTGTAGCTCTTTATAACACTTGGGCCATTTCATCAGCAGACCACATGGATTTGAAGGGGTCTTTGGTGAATCGTAGCACACGCAACAGGGACTCTGTGTCAGGGTCTTTCCCTCTATTCCAGAAGATATTACACATTTCAAAACACAACTCTTCATGTACTATTGAGCCTTAGCAGTGACTACTCGTAGAGTGTCAAGTAACTGTAAGTGCAGGGTTGCCTATGTTGAGCTGAGATGTTATACGACACACCGAATCATAACAGTGAGTGACCACAGCAGCCATGCCTCACACCAAGATGCAGTGTACCTCAGGACGAGCAAGCACAGAAGACAAAAGTAAGCAGAATGGCCCAGATCCTCACATCCTGGTATCAACTCTATCCCAGCTATCATGGTTCTTCCCTCTCTGCTGTGTATCTGCCACGAAGGTGGTCATTGATAAGGGTAAGTCTCTCATTGCCTGGAGGTGGCAATTCACCTTGCCATTTACACTGTGGAGACAGAAATTGCCTGAAGTGAGAATTTGCACCGACTCCTGAAAATTAGCAAATAGTTTGACTTGTTGGTCACAGATCTGGAAGGAACACGGTTGAAATATTGTGAGAATCTGTATATCCCACGTTAATGCCAGACAAGCAAGTGAGTCTGTATACCATAAATGCAGAATGGCTTGGAGTGTTGGACCTCAAAGGCAAGGCCAAGTGGGATGCCCAGAATGAGCTGAAAGGAACTTCCAAGGAAGATGCCGTGAAAAAGTACATCTATGAAGAAGATGATCTAAAGAAAAAAATACAAGGGACTGGATTTGGCCACTAGACACACATGTCCTCTAAATTGGTAGAATGTCTTGCTTTTCTAACACTGGATGAAGCCAAATGATGAAAATAACTGGTTAACCCAGTTCCTCAAGACTGTCTAGGATATAATTCTAACAGATTACGGCCTGAAACAGCTTCTGACTAGCTTTATCTGTAGATAAATTAAAAGTACATTTGCAACTTTATTTGATGATGGCTTTTTTTTTTTAATCAGGTACAAGATGATTCAGTTGGAATGTCAGCCTTTGTTCTTGGCCACCCCAGAACAAAGGGATAAGCACCCAAATGCAGTAGCCATAGCAACAGAGATGGGGGCTTTGCATGAATCTAACAGCATAGGCTGCCCCTCACCAAGATTGCTCTCTACTCCACTGCTCTGCTCAGCTGAATATATGTTCTGTCCGCAGCAGAGACCCATGCTGGGCTCTCAATATGGTCCCTTCTTCTTAAGGAGACCAGTAAATCAGTCATTGGCTTTCCAATTCCCTCTACCTCATGTGGAACCATGATTCATCATGATTATGGATAAAATGCATTACAACGGCTAATTTCCCTTTCTTGTCTGCAGTACCTGGTCAGTACCCCGATGGGAGGGCTTTGGAATATCTGATTTCTTTTTTTTTTTTTTTTTAAGATTTTATTTATTTATTCATGAGAGACACACAGAGAGAGAGAGAGAGAGGCAGAGACACAGGCAGAGGGAGAAACAGGCTCCATGCAGGGAGCCTGACGTGGGACTCGATCCCAGGTCTCCAGGATCAGGCCTTGGGCTGAAGGCAGCACTAAACCGCTGAGCCACCTGGGCTGCCCGGAATATCTGATTTCTGATACGCTTTCCAACACAACATCATCTTAGTCCATTAGACCCTCTTCACAGCTAAGGAGGTAAAAATGGGCAAATGACCAAGGGATCGTTCCTCCCAGCTTATATTGTGTTACTCAGAAATTATAGACATGATAGAAATTGTGACCTGACACACAGCAAGTACACTGGATTGTTGATAGCATCCTGCAGAATATGCTGTGATAGTATATGCCTACTCTCTTAGGTAGATTAAATATATTTCGCCTCATCCATATGGGTTGAGAGGATGGGAGTTGGCCGTCTGCTTTCCAGTGTTAGAAAAGCAAGACATTCTACCAATTTAGAGGACATGTGTGCCTAGTGGCTAATCCAGTTCCTTGTATTTTTTCTTTAGATCATCTTCTTCATAGATGTGCTTTTTCACGGCATCTTCCTTGGAAGTTCCTTTCAGCTCATTCTGGGCATCCCACTTGGCCTTGCCTTTGAGGTCCAACACTCCAAGCCATTCTGCATTTATGGTATATAGACTCACTTGCTTGTCCCCATGAGGACAGGATCAGAATTATCAAAAAGGGGAAATTTTCAAAAGTAAACTTGGTCAGCCCTTCTGCCCAGCTGTTCTTCCAGCCGGGTCGATAAACACCAGGGCATGTCCAATGTGAATTCCCAGCACAGATGCCCACACATCTGTAGATCTATGCTCAAGGATGTAGGATCTGAGTCACTATCTAAAATGATATAATGATTAAGACCTTTGAATTTAAGTTCATTTTCCAAACACCTTCAGGATGGTTGGAAAACTAGACAACACTAAAAGAAAAGGGTGTAGGAATTAATGTCAAGGTTTGTTCTTCTATTTCACTGTCAAAAAATAACCACGCATGGATCTTTGAATCTCCCAAGTGCCTCCTGAATGTTTAGGATCTGGAACAACATAATTCGTGAAACTGTAACAAATCCTGGTATTTTGGGAGCTGTAATATTCACATGGTGACAGAGAATGAATGAATTTATATGTGTGTATTATTTCAATCAGGAAGGGACTGCTTGTTTTTGACTTCTAAAGATCTCGCTCTCTCTCTAGCCTCCTAAAAGACACAAATAGGAACTACCAGTCCTCTCACCTCTCAGGAGAATAACAGTGGTGGGGTTCTTCATGACTCTGTAGGGAGCATGCTGATACAAGGGAGACCTACTGTCTCGTCCCCTATACACAGCTCTCCTGGCAATTGGGAAGGTATTTTGTGGAGATGATAAATTAATAAAGACTTCTCTTAAAAGCAACTTGAGGAGCAAAGATCCTTCCTTGGCAGTTCTCAGACGAGCAACAAGGCTTCTAGCACCATCAGTAAATTCATCCACGCTAGATATGTTTGCCTTTTCTGCGTGAAGATTTATTGGGGTCTTTATACAACAATCATCTCTAGACACACAGGTTTCCTATTTGCTTTTGTGAGTCCTGGTCAAATATATTTTGACATCATGTTTGTTTCCTGTTAGGTTTTACAATTTAATATTATGTAAGGTACATTGTTATTAATACATAAAGTTTATTCATTGATAGGTTAATAGAATATTCTGAGTAAAATGTTATTAACCTATCAATATATTAATACAACCAATGTATTAATGGCTATTTTTGACTGGTAGCTATTTTTAAGGTAAAGAGCTAAGTATGTGCAGGGGACTCTCTGGTAAATACTTAATATTAAACAGTAAAACATCACTCCTTTATTAAAAAACTAGATTCAAAGTGTCATTCATAGAGGGAAGTCAAATATATAAATAAATACGTAAGGAAGACTCTCCAGAGTTATTGAATAAGTGTACAAATGCTTATCTATTTATTACGTGCAATAGTATGAGGACAGAGTGCCAGCAATGACTATGAGCTTGGAGTTCCTATCATGATAGTTCCCCCGCCCCCCCCCCCGCCCCGCAGAGCAGTGGTAGGTATATTATAGGAAATCAGCAAATATTCTAAATTATTTTTAACATCCTGTGCATGACACTTATTATTGGAGTGGTAATAAGAGGGTTTTAGTGCAAATGGGATCATTTTTAAGGCTTATTATTTTGTAGCCATTTAAATTAAGGATTTATTGCTCATCCTTGCTGTCTCCAAGATGATCTTACATGAAGGATGGGAATAAATTTTAAGTGAAAAGGGCAATATCATGGTTGTACTTACATTTTAATTGTGGAATCATAAAGTAAGAAAGATGATTTAGTTCAATCTCAAGGATTTCAGAGACTCCTTCTGCATTATCCTTCACGGTAGCTACTGTCACCTGCAGAGGTGGGTATTTCTGGAGTATTTATCAATATTGAGTCAAAATAAAAGTTACTGATTCTGGGGTTTTTTTTGTTTAAATAAATGATAGTATAAATCTATTCATTCGTTCATGTAAATGCTCATCTAAATATTGTGGAAACCTAATAAGGTGATATTTTAGGCTAAAGATAAGTCTTTATACTTGATCAAGAGGCGATTTCATGAGATATTAGTTGTGGAGGTGACAGTACATGCAAGATTGGAAACTGTGTTTAAACAAGCAGATGAGAGGTTAATGGCTAATGGTGAATATGGTCAATGGTATATCTAACCTTAGCATATTCTATCGTTAATGATTCCTTCCAACTCAAGATTACACTTGTTGTATTTTAAGGACTTGGGCACTTGGGTGTATCAGTTAGGAGTCATTATATTTGAAAAAAAAAACAATAATTCTGACTAATATAAGCAAAGAAAGGCAGAATTTATTTGAAGAACATAGAGTAGCTCACTGAATGAAACAAAAGCCATGTATTTGATTAACATGTGACAAAATTTTAACTTTGAACATTTAGCCTCTGCCAAAAACATTAACAACAACAAAGGAAATATGTATGTGTGTATATCTATTTTTAAATTTACTTCAGGGCTATTGAAGTCTTTATACATTCATTAAAATACACAAAAATTTAGTGAAAGTATTTCTGAAAACTGTCCTATAAAAAGGTTTCAAATAAGTTAACATGAATTTATTTTTAAAGATTTTTTAAAAATCACAAACATTAACTCAGTTTATTCTGTCCTAGGAAAATGGGAGACAATATGACATATATCACAGAGTTCACCCTACTGGGATTTCCTCTTGGCCCAAGGATTCAGATGGTTCTCTTTGGGCTCTTCACCCTGTTCTATGCCTTCACCCTGCTGGGGAATGGGCTCATCCTGGGGCTCATCTCACTGGACCCCAGACTGCACACCCCCATGTACTTCTTCCTCTCCCACCTGGCCATCGTCGACATAGCCTATGCCTGCAACACGGTGCCCCAGATGCTGGTGAACCTCCTGAGGCCAGACAAGCCCATCTCCTTTGCTGGCTGCCTGACGCAGACCTTTCTCTTTCTGACCTTTGCTGTCACAGAATGTCTTCTCCTGGTGGTGATGTCCTATGACCGGTATGTGGCCATTTGCCACCCCCTCCGCTATTCTGTGATCATGAGCTGGAGAGTCTGCATCACCCTGGTGCTGACTTCTTGGACCATTGGAGTCCTTCTGTCTTTGGTTCATCTCATGTTACTTCTCCCCTTACCCTTCTGTAGATTCCAGAAAATCAATCACTTTTTCTGTGAAATCATGGCTGTTCTCAAACTTGTCTGTGCAGATACCCACATCAATGAGATTATGGTATTGGCTGGAGCAATTTCTGTGCTAGTGGGACCCTTCTCCTCAATTGTAATCTCCTATATGTGCATTTTCTGTGCCATCCTTAGAATCCAGTCTGGAGAAGGTCAAAGAAAAGCCTTCTCCACCTGCTCATCTCATCTCTGTGTGGTTGGACTCTTTTACGGCACAGCCATCATAATGTATGTTGGGCCCAGATATGGGAACCCCAAGGAGCAGAAGAAATACCTGCTCCTGTTTCACAGCCTTTTCAACCCCATGCTCAACCCCCTTATCTATAGTCTTAGGAACTTAGAAGTGAAAAATGCCTTGAAGAGAGTGCTGGGAATACAGAGAGCTTTATGAAAAGATTTATGGCATCAGGATTGATAGTGACCTAGGAAGATATTATCTCAAGAGGTTCCAACCCCAACTTAGCATGAGAATTATTTGAGCCAACATAAAAATAAGATGAAAACAGAGATGGAGGCAAACCATAAGAGACTCTTAACACTAGGAGACAAACAGATGGTTGCTGGAGGGGAGGTGGGGGATGGTGAACTGGGTGATGGGCAGTAAGGAGGGCAATTGATGTAATGAGCACTGGGTGTTATATGCAACTGATGAATCACTAAATTATACCCCTGAAACTAATAATATACTATATGTTAACTAAATTGAATTTAAATAAAAAAAAATTTTAGGGATCCCTGGGTGGCGCAGTGGTTTGGTGCCTGCCTTTGGCCCAGGGCGCGATCCTGGAGACCCGGGATCGAATCCCATGTCGGGCTCCCAGTGCATGGAGCCTGCTTCTCCCTCTGCCTGTGTCTCTGCCTCTCTCTCTGTGACTATCATAAATAAATAAAAATTAAAAAAAAATTTAAAAATAGAACCATCTTCTGCACCACCACTTAGACCACTAATTCAGTAGATGTGGAATGTATCCCAGAGATCTGTATCTTCAAATATTACCAATAGCAAATTGTGATGTAGCTGGTCCATGAACCATGATTTGGAAGCTGAAGATCTAGAACAATACCCTTTATAATCTCTTCATCAAGCAGTGGTCTAGCCTCATGCCTCTCAAAATGTTTTTCTCAAAACACTAGCTCCTCAAGAAGGCTTTAAAAATAAATTATATGGTCAAGTAAGTTTGAACATTATTGCATATTAGATGCCTTACTTTAGAGCTCACAATTCATATTAGCATAGTGAAAATTGTAAAAATATCTGTAGTAAAGATTTTTATTCCAATTTTTAACTAATGTTTTCCAAATTAATTTGATCACATGAGAATTCTTTCATAACACTATCAGTTTCTTGGAACAGGAAATCTTTATCTTGATGGACTCATTGTAAGTACTTCCTATAACACCTTCTAGAGCAAAATTATTATTTTTTTTTTCCTGCAAGGGGAGCCTCTAAAGAGGATGTAGGTCTAAATACATATCCTGATTCAGCCTGTGAGAATGTGTGCTCTCTTTGGGTAAAGAAAGTGAGGGTCACTGTCTCTCCAGGATCACATTATTTCCAGGTCATCTGGAGATAATGAATCCAACCCTCCGCTTCATCTTGGGTCAGCATTCCTAGATATATTTCATGGATGACTTTATTCAATTTCACAATCTTCTAAATCTGAGATTTTTAGAAAAGTATACATTTCCCTATTTACCCACTACACTCATTTTTTTTTCTCTCCTTGGTTTTAAAGATAAAACCAAGTTTCTCACAGAAATCTGGGAGGCTTTGCAAAAGCCACCACCTACATAGTATATAAGCTTTAAAAAGATTTCTCCATTGTTGTGTTTAGAAAATAGAGGTATGGGAGAAGTTCTATAAGAGAATGTTTACAGGGAAGGTACACAGTGAATGATGCATAAAAAAGAAATGAATAAAGGATAGAATGCCCAAGGGGCTGGTTGATCCTTTGAAGGTTAAAAAGGAAACAATAAAGAAAGTGCGTGATTTATCATATATTGGTTATTTCTAAAATGAGCAGATCCCAAATGATAGCTTCATACCCAAGAAGTTCCTGGTACTTTATATGGAATGCCATGTGCACTACTGTAATCTCAAAAGAAAAAGGGTTAGGTGAGTTTTTTGTGCAGTTGCAAAGTTGAAAGCAAAAAACTCAAAACACTCTACATTCTTTGGTGGCTAAATACACAACGAAATTTTGATAATTTTATTACTTTTACAATGTATAATTTTTTAAAAGATTTTGTTAGGAGGGAGAGAAGAGCAGAAGGGAAGGGCAGAGAGAGAGAAAAGCAGGCTCCCCTCTGAGCAGGGAGCCTGACTTGGGTTTTGATCCCAGGACCCCAGGGATCATGACCTGAGCCAGAAGTAGATGCTTAACCAACTAAGCCATGCAGGTGCCCTCCATTGTACAATTTTATCACTCAGTTCTTTTTCTACTGCTAGAGGAAAATGACACTTTTTACAGGGCCTACAGTAAATTCATACCTTTTACAAATTGTAATTTTAAATTTTATTTGGGGTTATAGTTAAGGCTCAAGTACTTGAAAAGCCATTAAACTTGAAGATAAGGCTTTTAAGCAGTTATAGGAGCGTTTTGATTATAAACACTGAAGTAAATTGAAGAAATAAGTTCTATCCAGGTTTAGTGGAGTTAAATACTCCTAAACAATTAGGACTATGGGGGATTAAGAGAAACTACTTAATTGCATCAAAGTATTTTTATGTTACTGAACAAATATTTCAATGAGGAGATCAATGTTCTTGTTTATGAGGTTAATGTTTAGTCCTTAATAGATTTAGTCCTTAATAACCATACTAACTCCTCTTGGTTAACCATTTCTATGGCAATCCTGATGATCAGACTACAGAGTCATAATTTTAGCATCAGTGTTTATCTTGTGTGGGGTTTCTTCATAGGGAGATTATGGGCACAAAGGAACACATGGACAATCCTCAGTGATTCAGTGGATTCCAGAAAAAGTCAAATCAACTTCTCTTGAAAAAAAACCTTAGGGGCTTAAGGCCTGGTCATCAGTTTGGTAGGTCCATAAACTAGTTTTCTATTAATTAACCTGGAATTGGTCAAAATGGCCGAAACTTAATAACCCTCACAAAACTCACAAGATAATAATGGTTAACCTAGATGACAATATCAACTTTTATAATGAAGGATTTTTTTCCCCCAGGGAAAGGAGTGCCTGTACTCATTATTCAAGATAGCCCAATTTTCTTTTCCAAACTCTGAAGAATGAATTAAAAAAAAAAAGGCTCAAAGAAACTAGAATCAGAGCAAATGGAATTGAATAATATTGAAGGTATTTCTTCCAAACTGCAGAAAAATTTCCCCCAGTGGGTTACAATTCTTATAATGAACCTAGATGTCTACAACTGAAGTTTCTATACTTTGGATATAAAAAACATAATAAGGATAAACTCTAATAAATTCTCTTTATTTTTCCAGTTTTCAAGATTCCAAATAAAACATTGATAATAACATTTGTTATTTTCCATCAATTATCTGTTATGATTTCCTGAAGATATGTTCATCCTTGACTCAGATACTTCATCAATGAAAAGCCAACATTTTGCAAACCGATTATTGAAGCAATTTATTTTGGGAAGTATTTAAATGATCAGTGTATTGATTTATATTCTACTTCCAAATGGATATTATGTACAAATTCTGGTGGATCTTGCTATAACCACAAGTTATAAATGCAGGCTGAAATCAGTGTTTATAGAAAATGCCCAATGCTGGCAGATAATATAAATATTTGTGAGTATATTTATTGCATTTAAGGGTTAACTATGTTATATGTTATTTTCCTTTCTAAACATTTATCTTTCATATATGTTTACGTTTTATTCTGAAATTTTTTTGAATTTTTTTTTTTTTTAAGTAAGCTCTATATCCAACATTGGGCTTGAACTCATGACCCGAAATTGAAGCTCACATGCTCTATAGACTGAGCCAGCCAGGTCCCCCTACTCTGATCACTTTTAGAAGTTGTCCACAAGTTAAAGCAATGCTACCTAGATATGCAATGGAAAACATGAAATTTTGAGATGATGCATTTCCCAAAGTTAAGATTTGTCTGGTACCGAAAATATTTGTATTTCATTTTCTTATTGTCTTCAGAGTTTCTACTTTTTATGACTGATGGTCATATATTGATAAACTAGAGAACTATATCTTATTGTTTTCAAGATTTCAGTTTGCTACTATTTCTTTTGTATTAAGTTCCTAAATTTCCACACTTTCTGCAAGTCACCTGAAAAACACACACACAAAAGGTCCCAATATTTATGGATTGCCTAGTGTGCACTGGGCTTTTCACACAAGATCAGGAGGCATTTTTGGTGTCTCTGAATGTGTGTTTCTTCTCATAGTGGGTATGTAGAGTAGGAGCACAGCTGGACACATTTTCCAAACTTGATAATTTTCCCCAAGTTTTCATTATAACCCATCAAGACAGGAATCACACTGTAATGAACTAGTTTGTAGTTTGTAATTATTTTGTAATCACATGATAAGAGATTTCCCAAATACCATTTTGGCCTCCTTACATCCAGTGTAAGAAAACAGTGGAATACAAATAAATATGACAACATTATAGGTAGGAAATGTTCTCCCAATCCCAGAAGAGGCAGGAAGCTTTGCAGGGAAGCTACCTTAGAGAGGGTTCTCTCCCCTCCCCTGAGGGATGGATGGGACCTAGAATCTCCTCACTTCAGAATAGTTAGAAAACTTGGAAGACTTCCAAGGTTGACCTACTTGGGTGGCTGGTGCCCTAGAAAACCCCTCCGCAGGCATGTTGTAATAAGCCCCACTGGGACACCTTGGCTCTCCTTGGACTCCCCATTCTGCTTCCTGCCTCCAGCACCTTGCCTCCACACCTTGAGCTGTTGCTTGGCATCAGCTGATTTTCAGGGTCCTTTCTTCTCACCTCTGCTGCTACACAAGGGGCCCAGACTACAGTGGGGGAGAAGCTGAAGGACAGAGGGGAATGCCGGGAGCTTCTTCACCATGACACTGGTTCTGCTTCCTTAGAGGTTCCCCTGAAGTGTCTGCAGGTTTGGGAATTAGGGCAGTGCTGGGATTCATGAGATCCAAATCATGCTGAGTATTCAGGGACTGTAATGACTGATGTTGCCTCAGAGGCGTGCTCTGGGGCTGGCTGTGTTTTCTCATCACGGGTCCTGCTTGGGGATGAGGGCAGAAAGAGAGAAGTGCTTTGTGTCTCCTTCCCAGCGGAGGTGGGTGTGCAGTGCATGTCACAGCCCACCTGTCCAGTGAGCCCTTGGGTGCTGCCAACTTGGCTGAGGCCATCAGAGGATAAAAGCTCTTTTCTGGGGATTTGGCCCCATTTTCCATCAGGCACAAAAGTGAGGGTTGTGCAGCTCCCACAGAAGCTCCCAGAGAGCAGGATCCTGCCCAACTTCCAGGTACTTTTCCCTTCTGAGGTCCCTAAGTCCAAATGTGGGAGCAAACCTGGTTACCTTATTTTACTTTATCGTTAATTCCTGTTAGGGGGTAGCATCTACCCTTTTGTGGACTATCACTGTGTCCGCTAATCTTTATTTAAGTGTTGGAAAGAGAAATGAATATTCTTTGTTAATGTTAAACATATATACTCACTATTCACGTTCTGTATGAATAGTTTCATTAGATATTGAATATCTAATGAAAATTATATATACATTTTATAAATAATATAAAAGTGTTTAGGCTTTGGTCGATTTGTTTTTGTTTTTGTTTTAATTTTTATTTATTTATGATAGTCACACACACAAAGAGAGAGAGAGAGAGAGGCAGAGACACAGGCAGAGGGAGAAGCAGGCTCCATGCACCGGGAGCCCGACGTGGGATTCGATCCCGGGTCTCCAAGATCACGCCCCGGGCCAAAGGCAGGTGCTAAACCACTGCGCCACCCAGGGATCCCCAATTTGTTTCATTGGTGGAGCAATTTCCATGTGATAGACAATTACCTGAAAAAGATGACACTAATGAAAAAAATAAGAAATTTCTGTGCCATGGATTTACATAGAACATAAGGAGGGGTTCCTGGGTGGCTCAGTCAGTTAAGTGCCTGACTCTTGATTTCAGCTCAGGTCATGAGATTGAGCCCTGTGTTGGGCTCTGAGGTAGGCATGGAGCAGGCTTAAGATTCAATCTCTCTCTTCCCCACTCATGCTTTCTTTTTCTTTCTCTATCTGTCCAAAATGGTTGGATGGATGGATGGATGGATGGATGGATGGATGGATGGATAGAGGATGGATGGTTGGATGGATAAATAGAATATATGGAATAATCCTCCTAGCCAAAGAAAATTACAGTAGGATATATTACAAAATGATGTTAAATCAGGAAAATTAGCATGTTAGGTTATTATATAAATTATGCATTTACTTACTGTTAACATAGGAACAGTTCATACTAAGTCTATGAGATACTTGTTGTAATGGAATAGGAAACCAAATCGATACTAGATCTATGTCATATGCTTGTCTTCTATTAAGCTTAGCAATGAGGACAACTGGAATGTATTCAATTAATATGTGTGAATGTTAGATTTTTCATAGCTTGGAAGATTAGTTTTTGTAGTGGGCGTGGGAAAAGTATAGAAAGGGGATCAAGGTATTAGGTGCTGGTGTGTGAGGTTGGGGCAGGATGGCATACTCAAAAATACTTTAAATTTTCTTTTTTATAGGATTTTTATGCTTAATATGTGCTGTTTTATTTATCCCTGCTCTTTCTCCTGAAGCACATTTTTATAAGAAAATCTTCACAAAGCTCAGTACCATTGACCTGCTTCACTATGTGCTTCTACAGTGACCGGTACATAGGAAGCACTCAATAGCATGATCAACTATTAACCTTTAAAAGATTCTCAGATAGGCTATAATTACATGGAACTGACACTCAGCTCTTTATGGTCCACAATAGTTCGTACATCCAGAAAAGTTACATCCTACCAACCCTTATCCCATAAGACAAGTTGGAAAAGTCTTGGCTCATAACAATGTAAACAATAAGATGAATTAGTTTTCAATTTTTCCTTGCTACTTGCAGGTAAGCAGCCCTACAGTTCAGCTGAGCTATGGAATCACAATAGGTGATTATTTTAGGAATTGTGCTTCACCCAAGTCCACACTTTTTAAAATTTTTATTTAAATTCAATTCATTAACATATAGTATATTATTAGGTTCAAAGGTAGAGGTCAGTGATTTATCTCTTGCATATAACATCCAGTGCTCATTCCATCACCCAGTTACCCCATCCTGTCACCCCCCCTTCCTGCCCCCCTAGCAATCCTCAGTTTGTTTTCTATAGTTAAGAATCTCTTATGGTTTTTCTCCCTCTGTGATTTCGTCTTATTTTACTTTTCTTTCCCTTCCCCTGTGATCCTGCTTTGTTTCTTAAATTCCACATGAGTGAAATCATAATTGTCTTTCTCTGATTGACTTATTTCACTTAGCATAAAATCCTCCATCCATGTCATTGCAAATGGTAAGATTTCTTTTCTGATAGTGGAGTAATATATATATATACACACACCCCCGACATCTTCTTTGTCCAGTCATCTGTTGATGGGACATCTGTGCTCTTTTCATAGTTAGCCGTTATGGGCATCCACTACTTTAGAAGAGAACTTGCTAGCTCTTCACCCTTCAAGATTTATTTTTTAAAACATAGGTTTCTATGTTCTGATGTTTATATACAAAATGATTTTCTTCTTAGGTGTTTTAGAACTTGAGTTTTGCCTGATTATTTATTAACCAGACAACAATTTACCACTTTCAAAATCCTGAAATTATGCATATATATATATATATATATATATATATATATATATATATATACACACACACACACACACATCACTGTGCCCAAAGGTGACATTTGGACCTGGAACACATTACAGTGTTGAGCCACATCCCCTTAACTCTCATCAGCCCAGAAAAGATTTAATCTGTTTGCATTTGATTTGATTGCTTTTACCTGATACATGTCATTAAGTACCAAATAAAATAAGGAAAAATAGATAAAAGTGTATTGAAAATGTAACTGTTTAAAACATTTAGCAAATCCCTCAGTTAGTCTTATCAAATTTTTTAAAGTGTGTTTTAATATCTCCAGGGGTGCAATTCTTCTGAATGGCTATACTTGACTTCCTTTGGGAACAATGGGCTGAACTTGGCATGATCATAGTAGAATATATTTTAAAAGAGATCAAATCCAATATAAAGAAATCAATGTTTAGATGTTTATTCATTTGTTTATATTCATTTATTTGTCCCTTTGACCAATGTCTATTAATTTCCAGGATATAAAAATTAACAAGCCTATTCCACTGCTTTGCAAAGAAATCAAGAGCAGCCCGGGTGGCTCAGTGGTTTAGTGCCCCCTTCAGCTCAGGGCATGCTCCTGGAGACCCAGGATCAAGTCCCACGTCGGGCTCCCTTGCATGGAGCCTGCTTCTCCCTCTGCCTGAGTCTCTGCCTCTCTTTCTCTCTCTGTGTGTCTCTCATGAATAAACAAATAAAATCCTAAAAAAGAAATCAAATTTGAAACAGAGCTACTATACTGAAAGAATATTAATGTACCCTGGCCTCCTTTTTATTTGTCTTTAAATTGGCAAAAAACCATGGTTTGTACTCTATTTCTTTTTCATTTATGTTTTCATGTTGAGAGAATAAAGGAAAATTGGGAAAAAATTACTATCTTATAAGTGGGTAGCTCCGAATGTATATCACAGGCAAATATTTTTCTATGCCTTATGTGCTTAAAAAAATAAATTTAGGTTTGTTAAGCACAGAAAATGTTAATATTAACCTAAAATCAAATAAGCCCTGGTCATATATGAGGAATTTAAATATATTATTTAAATTACTCCTGTATCCAGATGATTTAATAATTTATCAATAATGCTTATAAGAAAAAAGATATCTGTTGCTATTAGGAAGGGTTCTGTTTCTTTTCCTGGGTCTTGCTTCAAGGAGGTTACTTGGGTCCAGGTTCTGGTCCTCCCTTTTAGGTCCAGCTTTGGAAATTCTGTTCAGGAACTGCATCATGCTATCCAAAGTACAGTGGGACACTGTGTAAGCCAGAGTATCTAAATGTTCCTTTATTTAAAACTCAAAATGTGACTATATAATAAGCAAAGAACTTTGCTGATCAACACATTCCTTCTTTGTGGAAATATCTACTCAAAAAGGTAATTTATTGCCTAATGGCTTAATTGGTGAGCATGAAATCAAAGTAAGAGAGGCTAATCAGGTCTTTCTGACTAGGGGTGCTGGTCACCCAAGCCATTCATCTAGGCTGTAGACGTAAAATCATTAGGTAACTAGGATCATTGTGACAACTGGTCAGACTTCTGTGTCCAAAAGTCATTAAAGAATCACAGACAAATGCTGCCTCTCTGACCTCGTATCTATGCTTCATATTGATCATCTTTTCTCCCCCCACAGCCTGTTTCCGGACAGGTAGCCCACACCACACATCTGACTACACTTAGTCCACCATCACATTCTCCTGGTCTGCCTCCCTGAGATTGTATCACCGCACCCTGACTATAATTTTGGAGTCTCCCAGAACTCTCCAGTCACCTTTTCCTGATATTCTCTTGTTTATCAAGTCTATGATAAAATTCATAGACCAACTATTTTATCACTAGCTTGTTGATGCCATTTCTCAATAGGCAAGCTGAATTACCAATGTGTCAATAATTTGTTTCCATTCACTACTTATAAAGTATATTTTGATTCATGGTCCTGCTGTCAGCTGCTATTTTTTGGCTTAAATGGAACTTCCTGTGTTTGAGATTTCAGTTAAAATGCATGTTACAAATACAAAGGATTAAATTAACAGTAAGCTGAGTATATTTCCTCTTTCTAGTCATTCTATGCTATGGCCTTTTTAAATATTTCCAGTTTTGGGCAGCCCCGGTGGCACAGCGGTTTAGCGCCATCTGTAGCCCGGGGTGTGATCCTGGAGACCCAGGATCGAGTCCCACATCGGGCTTCCTGCATGGAGCCTGCTTCTCCCTCTGCCTGTGTCTCTTCCTCTATCTCGCTCTCTCTGAATGAATAAATAAATAAATCTTTAAAAAATAAAAATTTCCAGTTTTATTGGGATTAAATTGACATAGAACACTATATAAATTTATTTTTTTTCACATTTTTTAAATTTATTTTTTATTGGTGTTCAATTTACTAACATACAGAATAACCCCCGGTGCCCGTCACCCATTCACTCCCACCACCCGCCCTTCTCCCCTTCTACCACCCCTAATTCGTTTCCCAGAGTTAGCAGTCTTTACGTTCTGTCTCCCTTTCTGATATTTCCCACACATTTCTTCTCCCTTCCCTTATATTCCCTTTCACTATTATTTATATTCCCCAAATGAATGAGAACATATAATGTTTGTCCTTCTCCGACTGACTTACTTCACTCAGCATAATACCCTCCAGTTCCATCCACGTTGAAGCAAATGGTGGGTATTTGTCATTTCTAATAGCTGAGTAATATTCCATTGTATACATAAACCACTATATAAATTTAGAGTTGACAAGCATTAGGATTTGACTCACAAATATTGTAAAATGATCAACACAGTAAGTCTAGTTACTAGACTAGTAACATTTATCATGTCATAGAGATACAAAAAAAAAAAAAAGAGAGAGAGAGAAAGCAAAAGAGATTTGACATTTTGTGATGAGAACTCTTAGGGTTTACTCTTAACAACTTTCAAATATACCGTACATCATCATCAACAATAGTCATCATGTTGTACCTGACATCCGCAGTACTTATAACTGGAAATTACACCTTTTGGACACCTTCATCCAATTCCCTTTCCACCCACTCTACTCCTCTGGTAATCACAGATAAGATTATTTTTCTCTGAGTTATTTTTATTTGTTTTAAATCCCACATGTAAAAGACATCAAGTGTTTGTCTGACTTATTTCACTTAGGATAATGCTCTCATGTTGTTGCAAATGACAAGATTATTTCCTTTTTATGACGAATAATTTCGATTGCATATGTATACTAAAACTTCATTTATCCATCAGTGGGTACTTAGATTGATTCCATGTCTTGGCTATAATAGGTAATGATGCAATGAATCTGGGGGTGCAAAGAGCTCTTCCACATAGTGTTCTCTTTTAGAGATGTTCCCAGAAGTAGAGTTGCTAGATCATATGGTAATATTATTTTTAACTTTTTTTTAAGATTCTATTTATTTATTCATGATAGAGAGAGAGACAGACAGAGAGAGAGAGAGGCAGAGACACAGGCAGAGGGAGAAGCAGGCTCCATGCAGGGAGCCCAACGTGGGACTCCATCCCGGGTCTCCAGGATCACACCCTGGGCCAAAGGCAGGCGCCGACCCACTGGGCCACCTAGGGATCCCCTTATTTTTAATTTTTAAAGGCATCTTCATAGTATTTTGTTTAGTGGATGCACCAATTTACATTCCTACTAACAGTGCATAGGGCTCCCTTTCCTCCAGCCTTTGGTAACTCCTGTTGCTAGCCATTCTGACAGGTGTGAAGAGCTATCTTGCTGTGGGTTTGATTCACATTTCCCTTATGCTTAGTGATATTGAGTACCTTTTCATGTATTTGTAGCCTATCTGTATGTCATCTTTGAAAAAAAAAAGTTCAGGTCCTTTACTCATTTTGATTTGATTATTTGGGAGGTTTTTGGGTTTTGTTGTTTTTGTTATTGAGCTGTATTAGTTCTTCGTAGGTCTTGGATATTAACTCCTCACCAAATATATGGTTTGCAAATTTTTTTTCTGCTTTCATAGATTTTCTTTGCATTTTTTGGATCACTTCTTGCTGTGCAGAAGCTTTTTAGTTTTATATTATCCCACTTATTTATTTTTTATTTTGTTGCGTGGGCATTACATGTTATATTTTAAAAATCATTGCCAAAACCCATGCCAAGAAGCTTTTTTCCTATGTTTTCCTCTAGGAATTTTATGCATTTTGGTCTTATATTAGGTCTTTCATCCATTTTGAGTTAATTTTTGTGAGCAGTGTGAGGTAGGGGTATAGTTTCATTTTTTTAAATGTGAATATCCAATTATTCCAGGACCATTTATTGAAGAGAGTACCTTTTCTGCACCAAGTATTCTTGGCTCCCTTGTCAAATATTAGTGAATCGTGTTTGTATGAGTTGATTTCTGGGCTGTTGATTCTTTTTCATTGTCCTATATGTCTGATAGTTCTGATTATTTTACCTTTAACATATGGCTTAAAATCAAGAAGGGTGATGACTCCTGCTTTCTTCTTTCTCAGGATTACTTTGACTATTCAAGGTCTTTTGTGGTTCCTTAAAATTTTATAATTTATTTTCTACTTCTGTAAAAATGTCATTAGCATTTTGACAGGGATTACATTGAATCTATAGATGGCTTTGAGAAGTATGGACATTTTTTTTTGGACATTTTAACAATATTAATTGTTCCAATCAATGAACATGGGATTTACATACTGATAGAAACTCAATCAAGATTTCAGCTGAAGTAAGTAAAGTTGTTTTCTTTCCCAGGACCATTCTCATTCAAAGGTCCTCTATACTGATTATTAATACTCTGCAGTAATTCTCTTACAGATTTGTACATATGTAGCTCTGAGACAATCCATATTTCATAATTATTTTCTTTGTAATATGGTTTGATATTTTTTAATTCCATCACAATGCCAATGGCTCACCATAGGTAATCACTATTTCCCTTTTTCTTTCCATATTTCCCTTTTATAAAACTAGATATGTTAAGAATTTAGCAAAAGAATATTTAAATTTGTTTTAATAGGTGACTCTTTTTCTTTCTTTCTCTTTTCTTCCTTCCTTCCTTTCCATCTTATTTATAACTCGGTGAATTCTTAAAGTTGTTTTCTAATAGTCTTGTGCACACCAAAAATTTATGGAATGATAAATAAAAGAGTTGTTTAAAAATAATTCTGTTACATAGCTATCTGGTTTTCTCTTTAATAGTAAAATGGAGAAAAATCAAACAATGGTTACAGAATTCATCCTATTGGGATTTTGTCTTGGTCCAAGGATTCAGATGGTTCTCTTTGGGCTCTTCACCCTGTTCTACGCCTTCACCCTGCTGGGGAATGGGCTCATCCTGGGGCTCATCTCACTGGACCCCAGACTGCACACCCCCATGTACTTCTTCCTCTCCCACCTGGCCATCGTCGACATAGCCTATGCCTGCAACACAGTGCCCCAGATGCTGGTGAACCTCCTGAGGCCAGACAAGCCCATCTCCTTTGCTGGCTGCCTGACGCAGACCTTTCTCTTTTTGACTTTTGCTCTGATAGAATGTCTTCTCCTGGTGGTGATGTCCTATGACCGGTATGTGGCCATTTGCCACCCCCTCCGCTATTCTGTGATCATGAGCTGGAGAGTCTGTATCACCCTGATGGTGGCTTCCTGGGCATGTGGCTCCCTGCTGGCCCTGGTCCATGTGAGCCTCATCCTGAGGCTGCCCTTCTGTGGGCCTCATGAAATCAACCACTTCTTCTGTGAAATCCTGTCTATCCTCAAGCTGGCCTGTGCTGACACCCGGCTTAACCAAGTGGTCATCTTTGTTGCCTGCATGTTTATCTTAGTGGTGCCCCTCTGCTTGGTGCTGGTGTCCTACTCACGCATCCTGTTGGCCATCCTGAGGATCCAGTCTGGGGAGGGCCGCAGAAAGGCCTTCTCTACCTGTTCCTCCCACCTCTGTGTGGTGGGGCTCTTCTTTGGCAGTGCCATTGTCATGTACATGGCCCCCAAATCCCACCACCCTGAAGAGCAGCAGAAGATCCTTTTCTTGTTTTACAGCCTTTTCAACCCTATGCTGAACCCACTGATCTACAGCCTAAGAAATACAGAAGTCAAGAGTGCCCTGAGAAGAGCAATGTGCAAGAAAAGTCATTCCCAATTGGAGTGATATTGGAATCACCAGGCTGAGTGTTAGATTAGTGCCCAAATCCAGGAAATTTCACTGCTTCCTTCTTAGATCTGCCTAAAGGACACAAGAGCAAGCCTTCTCTCTTCTTTTTTTTTTTTTTTAATTTTTTTTAAAATTTATTTATGATAGTCACACAGAGAGAGAGAGAGAGAGAGAGAGAGGCAGAGACACAGGTAGAGGGAGAAGAAGCAGGCTCCATGCTCCGGGAGCCCGACATGGGACTCGATCCCGGGTCTCCAGGATCGCGCCCTGGGCCAAAGGCAGGTGCCAAACCGCTGCGCCACCCAGGGATCCCGCCTTCTCTCTTCTTTTGAATGAAAAGGTTTAGATATGTTACATTCATTGATTATCTAGCAGGTGTGATTTTATCAGATATGATTTTTTTCTTTGCTCATTGAATTTAATATCTGAAATTAAAAATTGTTTTAATCCATTTTCTGGATCCCATCAATTGAATACAGCCTATCTATCTCTCTAACCCTAAGTATTTAAAACACAAAAACTACGTATATCATAGGATTTGGAAGAAAAAAACCCTGCAGTAAAGGGCAATGACCCTCTAAACCCAGAGGCACACTTGTCCATTCTCCTAAAATTTTACTTGCCCTGCTAAAGACAACTGTTAAAGAATAACTCAGAGATATTTATTTAGTGTTTTGCATGATGGTGAGAAATTTTAAATGAAAATTATTGACTCAGGGAGGAATGAGCAGGCTGAGCAAAGGAACAAAATTAATGCAAAGTATATTGGACAAAGAAGGAGAAGGAAAAATCTGTAGACAATGTGAGAACAGTGCATATTGTTCACAGCTTCAGAAATAAACTGGTTACTAGTAACTAGCAAAGGAGCCAAGCTGGGTATTCTCTCCCTGAATAGGCTGATAAGGGGTAGCAAAGAAAACAATTTGAGCTGTTTATGGATTCTCCAGAAAATTTTGAGTGTTGAGCTGCAAATTATGTAGATGTACAAACTATATCAATATGTAGTTTTCTGGTGTCTTGTTATCAGCACTTCCACCTGGGTGCATCATTTCCCTCATTAGATGTCTCATCCTTGAAATAGGAAATTTGACCAGAGAGTGCAAGTGGCTAGTATAGTATAGCTGGCTATTCTCATTTAGTAGTGGATTGATTTTTACTGATTCATTCTACATTACAAATCCAACAATCAGTCATGAACCCTGTACATTTCAGGTGGCTTTGTAGGATGTTACCTATAAAATCCACCTTCTTTAATATTTTGTTTATTTATTTGAAAGAGAGAGTGTGAATATGGGCAGGAGCAGAGGGAGAGAAGGAAGCACACTCTTTGCTGAGCATAGAGCCCAACGTGGGGCTCGAACCCACAACACTGAGATCATGACCTGAGCTGAAATCAAGAGTTGGAGGCTAAGCTGCCGGAGCCATCGAGGCACCCCTAAAATCCACTTTGTATACACACATACCAGAAAGTAGCAAATGTCAGGCTTTTGCCCTGACAGTCTGGCTCAGACAATAGTTTGTTGTGCTAACTAGTTAAGCCCTCAGTACTTAACCACAACAGTGTACATTCTGTATACCAACATCCGTGTTATCAATAAAGAAGAACAAGGCTAAATTATCCCAAAGATGGATGTGTTATGTGAAAGAGGGTGTACTTCCAGCCTCATGTGCCACAGTAAGTCGATCTATGCTCTGTAAGGCCTAGAAGGTGAGATCATTTATGAGAAGCTGGTTGTCATGGACAATGACTCCTAAGGGCAGAGTCATAAAAATATTTGGACTTTTAGGGAAACAGAGAACATAAAGCAAATGAGAACCAAGGCCGTTCTTAGTGAGATTGGTGATTAGTTGAGCTAAGACCCAGAACCAAGATAACAACACCATAATATATGCCCCCACACACCTCTCGGCTAGTCAATGCACTTCACATATCTTATTAATCTTCAAAACAGTCCTTTGCGGCAAAAAAACAATATCCCTCACTTTACTTATAGGGAAACTGAGGCACAGGGATGTCAAGTAACTTGCCCAGTATCAAAATGCTGACTGTCTAGTCCCGGATTAAACTGAGGCAATCAGATCCTTGACCTTATAGCCATAACCACATGGCCTCTTTGGAACTATCTGTGAATAATGATCAGAGAAATGGAGGTAGTGAAACAAAACCAGTGACAAAGACCAAGCGATGGGCATTAGACTTCTGACAGAAGCTTTTGTTTGCTAGAGGAAGCACCTTAACTGTAAACTGATATGTAAACAGTGGGTGTGGCAACAAGGAAGAATTTGACTCCAAGGGTCAGAGACCAAGAAAGGCTAGCCTGGGCCATAAACTGCAGGGAAGCAGGAAAGGGGAAGACAGATGATTCAGTGTCACACTGATGAAGTAGTGTTGGAGTAGAATTAGAATGGATGCTTGATAGTAGTTTATCTAAAGGTGCCCTTTCCCAAGACAAAGGAATTTAGATTTCATTTTTGGTGTTGAATATTGTTATGATCTTTCAGGTGGCATTTATGGAACACTGCTCAGCTAGGTATCAAGTTTCACAGGTTAAGATGGGAGCTCCCCAAGGGTAGGAACTAGAATCTGTTCATCACTTTTTCATCCACACTAACACACTGCTTAGCACATAGGAGGCACTCAAGCATTGGTCGGGTACATTCATGAGCCTTTATCAATTAGCTATACACAATTTTCAATGTTAAACTATCTTATGATTTCTACATTTTTTAAAATTCTTCTATTTGCAAAACAGAGTATGATAGAAAACAATTGCAGCTAAAATTTATTTAGTAATGTCTGTGTACCAGACACCATGTTATATTCTTTAGATGTAGTCCTCACATCAGAGCTGTGAAGTATTAATGGTACTTTCATTTATAGAAGGTAAGCTGAGGTTTAGAGAATTAAGTAACATACTCAATGTCATAGTAGAATCAGAATTCAGATCTAGTCAATCCAATCTAGATTAACTGTGAATGACCCTTTTGTAAAGGACCTTCTGATACTTACATCTTCAATGGCTAGGTGAAGGCTCATGTCATAGTAGTCAACAAATGCTGAAGAATGAAATTAGACCACTCTCTTGCACGATACACAAAGATAAACTCAAAATGGATGAAAGATCTAAATGTGAGACAAGATTCCATCAAAATCCTAGAGGAGAACACAGGCAACAACACCCTTTTTGAACTTGGCCACAGTAACTTCTTGCAAGATACATCCACGAAGGCAAGAGAAACAAAAGCAAAAATGAGCGATTGGGACTTCATCAAGATAAGAAGCTTTTGCACAGCAAAGGATACAGTCAACAAAACTCAAAGACAACCTACAGAATGGGAGAAGATATTTGCAAATGACGTATCAGATAAAGGGCTAGTTTCCAAGATCTATAAAGAACTTATTAAACTCAACAGCAAAGAGACAAACAATCCAATCATGAAATGGGCAAAAGACATGAAGAGAAATCTCACAGAGGAAGACATAGACATGGCCAACATGCACATGAGAAAATGCTCCGCATCACTGGCCATCAGGGAAATACAAATGAAAACCACAATGAGATCCCACCTCACACCAGTGAGAATGGGGAAAATTAACAAGGCAGGAAACCACAAATGTTGGAGAGGATGCGGAGAAAAGAGAACCCTCTTCACTGTTGGTGGGAATGTGACCTGGTGCAGCCACTCTGGAAAACTGTGTGGAGGTTCCTCAAAGAGTTAAAAATAGACCTGCCCTACGACCCAGCAATTGCACTGTTGGGAATTTACCCCAAAGATACAGATGCAGGGAAACGCCGGGACACCTGCACCCCGATGTTTCTAGCAGCAATGTCCACAGCAGCCAAACTGTGGAAGGAGCCTCGGTGTCCATCGAAAGATGATGGATAAAGAAGATGTGGTTTATGTATACAATGGAATATTCCTCAGCCATTAGAAACGACAAATACCCACCATTTGCTTCGTTTCCACGTGGATGGAACTGGAGGGTATTATGCTGAGTGAAGTAAGTCAATCAGAGAAGGACAAACATTACATGGTCTCATTCATTTGGGGAATATAAATAATAGTGAAAGGGAATAAAGGTGGGATCCCTGGGTGGCGCAGCGGTTTGGCGCCTGCCTTTGGCCCAGGGCGCGATCCTGGAGACCCGGGATCGAATCCCACATCGGGCTCCTGGTGCATGGAGCCTGCTCTCCCTCTGCCTGTGTCTCTGCCTCTCTCTCTTTCTCTCTGTGTGACTATCATAAATAAATAAAAATTAAAAAAAAAATTTTAAAAAAAAGAAAGGGAATAAAGGGAAAAGGAGAAAAAATGAGTGGGAAATATCAGAAAGGGAGACAGAACTTGAGAGACTCCTAACTCTGGGAAACGAAATGGGGGGGGGTGGAAGGGGAGGAGGGAGGGGGGTGGGGGTGACTGGGTGGCGGGGACTGAGGTGGGCACTTGACAGGATGAGCACTGGGTGTTATTCTGTATGTTGACAAATTGAATACCAATAAAAAATAAATTTATTATTAAAAAATAAACAAATGCTGGCTCATACACAGTCATTTAGCCTAGACTCCTATCCAAAAAAACTCCATATATATATGGTTTTATAAATATAAAATATGTAGCTTCATCAAATATGTAACTTAAATATAGTAGCTATTGTTATCCTTACAAAGTTAGCCATCTTGTCCATCAGTCACTTTAGTTTCAAATGCACTCAGTTCTTGCAAAAATTTTCTAATAGGGTGAATATTAATGATTAATTATGTCTCATTTGCCAGTGATTACAGGAGAATTACAAACATATTAGAAGGTATTTACTTCTTTTTTTTTTTTTTTTTACTTCTTAATATAAAAAAAAAGAGCTATGTATATTTGTTTCTAATATGTAGAAGTGAAGATATGAGCCTTTTTTTTTTTAAGGATATGAGCCTTTTGAAAAAGAGCATGCCAATTTGTGAAAGCTTCTGATTACAGTATGCCAGGAGGTGCTTGTACTAGCAAGATGGTGGAGAATTAGGGGTTGTAACTACTGAAAATGATCGGGTGGGATGCTGTAGGTGGGAGCTAGTTCACAAGCCATTTGAAATTGGATTCCCGGGTGTCTTTGGCATGTGGAGTGGGCACTGACAACCACTGACCTGTAGGTTGATTGTTTATTCTTTTTTAGACGGCGTAGACCAGAGCTTCTCTGGTGTGCATACAAATCATCAAAGATCTTGCAGAAATACAGGTTATGATTTAGCAGCCCTGAATGGGATGGGCAGAGATTTGCATTTCTAACAATCTCTTCTATCTTGCTGATGATGCTGAGCCACAGTCCATACTTTGAATGTTCATGCAGTGGAGAAGCATGGTTAAATCTATGGTTCTTAGGGAGGAAAAAGGGAGGAGATTTCTAATGGGGTCTCACAAGATGTCACAGTTGTGATATCTTTTCCGAGACCACAGGGAAGTGTCTGCTTTCCTTCCTTCCTAATGAAATTTGATTAGAGCACTACTTCAACTTCATCTGGTTTTTTGTTTTGCTTGTTCTCTGCTATTTGTTTGCTTTTCACTTGTGTAACACCATTGAGTCAAGAGAAGAAGTGTGTTTGTGAGCATAGTCTGGTTTTGTCCTGGGAGGGCTGGCTGGCACAGAGGCAGGACTTCTGAGTTCCTACCTTAAGTCTAACAATTCCATCAAGTTTCTGTGTGACTTTAGAAAAGTCACTTGATTCTTCCGGGCATTGGTTTTCCCACCTGTAAAATGAAATGTCAGACTAGATGATCTGTAAATACCTCTAATTCTATGCGTCTCTGCTAACTTCCTAGCATTTCAATTTTTTTCTCTTACTAGGAGACAAAATTAGATGGATTATTTTGAGAATAATTGAATGCAATGAATTCTTAAAACTTGCACGTGGTAGGAATTCAAAAGTAAACACCAAATTAGTAAAGAGGTTGCACATGTTATTATCTTAGAAGTATAGATGGCATAAGATGTAGAGAATAAGACATATTCCATATGAACTGTCCCTCTTAAAAAACAAACAGTTCTGTTATCCTGTTTGGAAAGGGTTAAGAATATTGTTCTTTTGCAAAGGGTCCCAGATCTCTGGTGTTGCATAACTGGCATAATAATATTAAGAGTTTGCATATATTGACTGCTTATTTCACACCAAGTACTATTCTATGAGGACATATCCATTAATATCAATCTAATCTTTACAACAATTCCCAATGGTAAGTTTTATCATTAGATTTCATTCATCATGAAAAAAATCAAGGCACAGAGATGTTAAGGACCCCTCAAGGGTCATGGAACTAGTGAGTGGCACAGCAGGACTCTCACCTAAGTCTTCCAAGACCATGGCTGAAGACTGTGTCTATAACTTCTAAGTTACACAGTCCCCCACACACAGCCCGACCTATGGCACCCTGCTTATCTATGATACACTAAAGCTCAAGAAGAGTAAGACTGAATTTTTCACTGGCCTGAAAATTCATCCTAAGAAAGAGGATGATAATATACCTAATATATTTCAACGTATATAAAACTGAAGGGTAATATGCAAATCCATGAAAAAAGTGAACAAAAATATGTAGATACAGATTATTCACAACACAAATCACAATAAACACAAATCACAAAAACACAAATCAAGAATAAATATGAAGATGCTTTCATCCTTAATCAGAAAAATCTACTTTAAAATGAGAACTTACGTTTTGATCAACAGATTGTGAAGGGAGAAAAAAAAGCCAATACTATATACTAGCGCTGAGTATGTGGGTCAAAATAAACATTCACACACTTTTGGTGGCAGTATAAATAGGCACAGATTTTGATGCTAAAAAAAAAAAAAAAATGGAAATATCAGAGCACCTGGGTGGCTCAGTGATTGAGCCTCTGCCTTTGGCTCAGGTTTTGATCCTGGGGTCCTGGGATCGAGTCCCACATCAGGCTCCTA
Source organism: Canis aureus (assembly GCF_053574225.1). Taxonomy (NCBI): domain Eukaryota; kingdom Metazoa; phylum Chordata; class Mammalia; order Carnivora; family Canidae; genus Canis; species Canis aureus. The sequence continues at coordinate 62,771,098 of NC_135625.1, forward strand.
CAGGGAGCCTGCTTCTCCCTCTACCTATATCTCTGCCTCTCTGTGTGTGTCTTTCATGAATAAATAAAATCTTAAAAAAAAATGGAAATCTCTATTCAACACTAAAAAATAGAAATACCAATCCTAAGAACCTAGAGAAGTATGCAACATATGCATTGTACAAAGAAATGTGTACAAGTAATTTGAATTGAAATTTATCATAAAAGGTTCCAAATAATCTGAAATTTATTCATTTTGGACTTAGTAAATTATAAGAAGTACATATGCAGCATATCAAAAAGAACAAGTACTCTCTATAGTGGGCTATAATAGAATTGCTCCTCAAATAGCTAAATGAAGAAAATAAGTCACACTGAAAAAAGTTTTAATTTTGTAGGAGAAACTTCTAGCTCTTCATGAAGTCATATAGATGTAGGTATACACATGGGTGCACATATGTGTGTTTATAAATGTAAAGATGAATGTAAGGATGATACGCACTGAGCACTCAACAGAAGTTGCTTTTAGAAATATATACTTCTGTGTTTTTTGATAATCTTACAGTGAACATGTATTGACATTATAATTTTTTTTAAAAACCTTCTTTCAAGGTATCTCTGGTCCTTTGAGTCCTCAAATATTTATCAGAACACATTTTTCACATATCTTAGTGAAAGCCAAAATTAAGCAACTAAAAGCAATTTAGAATCTTCTTGGACTGCTAAATCATACCAAGGTGTCTCTTTGAAAATATCCTTTTATAGCTATTTACTTTATTATTCCATATTTTGTTGTAATGTTTAGATAAGGTGACTTATGTTATTAACTGAAATAATTTGAATGAGAAACCAAGTAAGATGCAGGGGCACCTGGGTGGCTCAGTGGTCAAGCATCTGGCTTTGGCTCAGGTCGTGATCCCAGGGTCCTGGGGTCAAGTCCCACATCGGGCTCCTCACAGGGAGCCTGCTTCTCCCTCTTCCTGTGTCTCTGCCTCTCTTTCTCTCTGTGTCCCTCATGAAGGAATGAATGAAGGAAGGAAGGAATAAATAAGAAACTAAACAAGATCCAAAGTAACCTATGATTCCCCAGACTCTAAAGCAACTACAAAAAGCAATGACATAAATAAAAGCCCAGTTTATTGTGCCGTAAAGAGATGATGTTTACCATGTGAATTGATCGTGGAAGCTACTAATATTTTAGTTTTAGAGTTACCAGCCTTTCCTCATTCCTTTTATCTCCATAAAAATGTTGAGTAATGCATTTGTGGGCTAAAGGGTAACATAAAATCCTCAAACCAAAGTGATTTTACAGAACAAAAGTATACTTCTTGCTCATGTGAGGTCCTATGCAGGCAAGTGGCACAGTCTTTCATGTGGTGATGCAGGGACCTTCTACCTCACGGGGCCACCATCCTCCTGGCCTTGGAGACCTTCACTTCCAGCCAGTGATGGGAAGAGCAATGGTGCAGGAGGCATACTCGCCTCATACCCACTGCAGCCTTAGAAGTGGCACAAATCTGCATCTATTGAGAGGACCATATGGTTCTTGTTTTTTTCTCTTGCTGATATGATGAATCACCTTGATTGCTTTACGAGTGTTGAACCAGCCTTGTATCCCGGGGTTAAATCCCACTTGGTCATGGTGAATTATCTTCTTAATGTGTTGTTGGATCCTATTGGCTAGTATCTTGTTGAGAATTTTTGCATTTGTGTTCATCAGGGATATTGGTCTATAATTCTCCTTTTTGGTGGGGTCTTTGATTTTGGAATTAAGGTGATGCTGGCCTCATAGAACGAGTTTGGAAGTACTCCATCTCTTTCTATCTTTCTGAACAGCTTTAGTAGAATAGGTATGGTTTCTTCTTTAAGTGTTTGATAGAATTCCCCAGGGAAGCCATCTGGCCCTGGACTTTTGTGTCTTGGGAGGTTTTTGATGATGACTCCTTCAATTTCCTCCCTGGTTATTTGCCCTCTTCAGGTTTTCTATTTCTTCCTGGTCCAGTTTTGGTAGTTTGTGGTTTTCCAGAAATGCGTCCATTTCTTTTAGATTGCCTAATTTATTGGCATATAGCTGCTCATAATAAGTTTTTAAAATCGTTTGTATTTCCTTGGTATTGGTGATGTCTCCTTTCTCATTCATGATTTTATTAGTTTGAGTCTTTTCTCTCTTCTTTCTTTTTTAAATTTTTATTTATTTATGATAGTCAGAGAGAGAGAGAGAGAGAGAGAGGCAGAGACACAGGCAGAGGGAGAAGCAGGCTCCATGCAGGGAGCCTGACGTGGGACTCGATCCCAGGTCTCCAGGATCGCGCCCTGGGCCAAAGGCAGGCGCCAAACCGCTGTGCCACCCAGGGATCCCTTCTCTCTTCTTTTTACTAAGGCTGGCTAATGGTTTATCTATCTTATTAGTTCTTTCAAAAATCCAACTCCTGGTTTTGTTGATCTGTTCTACAGTTCCTCTGGTCTCTACTCCATTGAGTTCTGCTCGAATCTTTATTAACTCTCTTCTTCTGCTGGGTGAAGGTTTTATTTGCTGTTCTTTCTCCAGCTCCTTTAAGTGCAAGGTTAGCTTTTGTATTTGAGTTCTTTTCAATTTTTTGATGGATGCTTGTATTGTGATGTATTTCCCCTTCACCTGCACCCCAATGTTTATAGCATTAATGTCCCCAGTAGCCAAACTGTGTAAGGAGCCTCGGTGTCCATCGAAAGATGAATGGATGAAGAAGATGTGGTCTATGTATACAATGGAATATTACTTAGCCATTAGAAACAACAAATACCCACCATTTGCTTCGTTTCCACGTGGATGGAACTGGAGGGTATTATGCTGAGTGAAGTAAGTCAATCGGAGAAGGACAAACATTCTATGGTCTCATTCATTTGGGGAATATAAAAATAGTGAAAGGGAATAAAGAGGAAAGGAGAGAAAATGAGTGAAAATATCAGTGAGGATGACAGAACTTGAGAGACTCCTAACTCTGGGAAACGAATAAGGGGTAGTGGAAAGGGAGGTGGGCGGGGTGACAGGGTGACTTGGTGACGGGTATTGAGGGGGGCACTTGACAGGATGAGCACTGGGTGTTATATGTTGGCAAATTGAACTCCAATAAAAAATAAATAATAAATAATAAAAAGAAGTGGCACAAATCTTTTCTGCCTATGTTCCTTTTGTAAGAATTTGACACAACCTCATACCACCACCAACGTGAGAGATCTGGGAAGTACAGTCACATGCTGGCAGATGCAGCCCAGAGACAACCAGGTGTAAGGAAGAGAAGAGCACATCTTTTAAGGAGCTATGTCTTCCTTAAGGTAACACTAGCAACTGACACAAATAATCTCTAAAAATTGCCCTTTTAAATTCTGTCTCTTTCTCCCCTGTTGTTAAGGATTCCAAACAAATTTCTGTCCTTTTAACTCATAATTACTTACGAAGTACAACTGAGATTACTTGAGAAATACAACATGCCTGCATGGTTCAGTTGGTTAAATGTCCAACTCTTGGTTTCGATTCAGGTCATGATCTCAAGGTCCTAAGATTGATCACTACTTCCAGGTCCTCGCTCAGTGGGGAGTCTGCTTAAGACTCTTCCTCTCTTTCTTTGTCCCCGCTACTCTGTCAAATAAATCTTTTAAAAAAATTAAATTTTTTTTTTAAAAAATAAATACATTTGAGAACATTACCATTTGCATTCTCTACCAATACATTTTTGTCATGCCATCCTAAATATGCATTCACTCATGTCTTGTGCATTTCTCACAACCTTATTTTCTGCTTTTTGTTCAAAATATCTGTTATGGTAATTTACTTTGAGAGATGTTTATATGCACCTGTTTTATGCTGATTTTTATCTTTGTTACAATTAAATGAACTCTATGGTCAAATTCTAGCAGTACTTGACTTTATGCATAAAAGGTAGAAATGTGTGAAATCAAATGCCTGATGCTAGTAGATAATGTTCTTGTTTCAACTAATCCTGTGTTTTTCTATATGCTAGTTCTTTTGTGTATTTATGTCATTGTTACTCTCTTTAAATAGTAAGTACTATCAAGATAAAAGTTATTTCAGTTTGATTTTAACAGAATTTTGACAGATTTGAGTTTATAAATGTTGACACTTAAGTTCTTGAAGGATTTTCCTAAATTTAGTTTGGGTGATAATCCCAAATGTTATACCTAATTACTGATTAACTTTTAATTTTTCATTTTGGTCAAAATATGTATCTGTAATCAATATTCCTAATGTGCTATTAATAGAAATATAATCTCTAAAACCATTCTTTACACAGGTTTTCACTTTAGTGCTTGCTCTTGAAAGGCAGTTTTCTGATTTCCACTTGCTGGCATATAAGGTAAATACTTGAGAGAATATTAATATCAAATAGGATCTGTCTGTTCTCTGTGTGTTACTTTTCTTTGTATATATTTATATTTTAAATATATTCCTGTCTCCTCTGACACTTTTAGAAGATGGGCCCAGGTTAAAAGTTGCATCAATTTGATATATAATAGAAAACGTGTTATTTTGAAGTGATGCATTTCCTACATTTTATTTTGTTTTGTATCATAAAATTTTATATTTAAGTTCTTCTGATGTCTTTGTTAAAATTTTCTATTTTTATACCCTAAAATGACTTTTTTTAAAAAAAGATTTTATTTTCAATTTTTAAAAAATTTTTATTTATTCATGAGAGACACAGACAGAGAGAGAGGCAGAAACATAGGCAGAGGGAGAAGCAGGCTCCCTGCAGGGAGCCGGACATGGGACTCAACCCCAAGACCCCAGGATCACACCCTGAGCCTAAGGCAGACACTCAACCCCTGAGCCACCCAGGTGCCCCCCAAAAAGATTTTATTTATATGAGAGAGAGTTCTTAAGGAGCCTGACATGGAGCTTGATCCCAGAACTCTGGGATCATGACCCGAGCTGAAGCCCAATGCTTAACCAAGTGAGCCACCCAGGCTTCCCTAAAATGACTTTTTATAACTGATATTTTTATACTGTTGAATATAGAAAAGCATATCCAATTTTTTTCACATGATTTTTGTTGTTTACATGAGTTTTCTACTTTCCACATTTTCTATAGTTTACCTGAGTGAGAGAAGGGAGAGAAGAAAGGATTTTAGTGTTTTTTTGTGGGGGTTTTTTGGTTTGTTTTTCCTTTTTTAAAGATTTTATTTATTTATTTATTTACTTATTTATTTATTTATGTATTTATTTATTCATGAGAGACACAGTGAGAGAGAGAGACACAGGCAGAAGGAGAAGCAGGCTCCATGCAGGGACCCCGATGCAGGGCTTGATCCCAGGACCCGGGGATCACCACTGAGCCACACAGGCATCCCAAGGATTTCATTATTTATGGATTGCCTACTACACACTAGCCTTTTTCTATAATTAGGAGCAAAATCTTGTGACCCTGGATGAATATGTAGTTCTTCTCACAATGGACATGTACAGTTGGAACACAGTTAATCATGTTCTTAAAATGTGATAACCTGCGCAAGATTTTCCTCAAGTTTCTGCCATAACCCCAGCAGGCTGTGGATCACACTATAACAAACTCATTAATCTGTAAATTGCACAGTTGCTTGATGTGAAATGCCTAGCCCTCCTTTGCCTACTAAATAGAGAAATAAACATGAGAACACTTTAGGCAGCAAATATCTCCACCCTCCTGGGAGAGGTAGTGGCTTAGAGGAGAAGCTGCTGTGGAAAGGGTTCTCTCCTCCCCTGCCCTGAGGGATGGATGGGACCTAGAATCTCCTCACTTCAGAATAGTTAGAAAACTTGGAAGACTTCCAAGGTTGACCTACTTGGGTGGCTGGTGCCCTAGAAAACCCCTCCGCAGGCATGTTGTAATAAGCCCCACTGGGACACCTTGGCTCTCCTTGGACTCCCCATTCTGCTTCCTGCCTCCAGCACCTTGCCTCCACACCTTGAGCTGTTGCTTGGCATCAGCTGATTTTCAGGGTCCTTTCTTCTCACCTCTGCTGCTACACAAGGGGCCCAGACTACAGTGGGGGAGAAGCTGAAGGACAGAGGGGAATGCCGGGAGCTTCTTCACCATGACACTGGTTCTGCTTCCTTAGAGGTTCCCCTGAAGTGTCTGCAGGTTTGGGAATTAGGGCAGTGCTGGGATTCATGAGATCCAAATCATGCTGAGTATTCAGGGACTGTAATGACTGATGTTGCCTCAGAGGCGTGCTCTGGGGCTGGCTGTGTTTTCTCATCACGGGTCCTGCTTGGGGATGAGGGCAGAAAGAGAGAAGTGCTTTGTGTCTCCTTCCCAGCGGAGGTGGGTGTGCAGTGCATGTCACAGCCCACCTGTCCAGTGAGCCCTTGGGTGCTGCCAACTTGGCTGAGGCCATCAGAGGATAAAAGCTCTTTTCTGGGGATTTGGCCCCATTTTCCATCAGGCACAAAAGTGAGGGTTGTGCAGCTCCCACAGAAGCTCCCAGAGAGCAGGATCCTGCCCAACTTCCAGGTACTTTTCCCTTCTGAGGTCCCTAAGTCCAAATGTGGGAGCAAACCTGGTTACCTTATTTTCTTTATCATTAATTCCTGTTAGACGGCGGGTAGCATCTATCCTTTTGTGGACTATAACTCTGTTAACTACTGTTCTTTTTAAGCACAGCTAAGGAAATTCAGTCTTGTCTATATATGGGCTGATTATTATTCTGTGATGGGGCTAGTTTGAGGAAAAATCAATGCTTATTTGAATGTATTGCTCACAAATAAAGTATGTATAGAATTTGGTTCATTTCATTTTATACAGCGGTAAGTAGCTGCAGGAAAGCAATAACCTGGTGTACGGTGATGCTGGGTAAAGAAAAGTAATTTCTGTGTGATGGATTTAGGTTAAATATGTGAAATAATGTTCTTAAGCCAAAGAATTTCCACTGGGATATATTACAAGCGGTTTCACATTTCAGGAAAACTGACATTAGTGTAGCTATTGTGTTTATGTCAACAAGACCACCAAATACAATCTATGCTGCCCGTACGCAGCTCTTCCATTGCCTATAACTGGGAGAAGAATGTCAGGCACACAGAAAGTACTCAACTTTTAAATTAGACTTTCCCAAGCTTGGAATATATATGAGTGTGTGTGTGTGTGTGTGTGTGTGTGTCTGTCTATGGTGCCTTTAAATATTTGGGGAATTTTTTGTGTACGTTTTGGGATTTTGCCTTGAGAATCTGGCTCAAGGGAGAATGTGGCAGGCTCATTAGTGTTTTGTTTTCTTGTATTTAATCAAATTGATATCCAGTTAGTCAATAAATATTTATTTAACACCTACAATGTTCTGGGCACAATGCATGGTCCAATATATGATTTTTTACTGATTAGATTAAAAAGATTTCTTCAATCTCTCAAGGTATATTTTAAGTGTAAGTTCTTGTTAAATTAATTCTGAAATAAAAGTGGAGCCTTTATTGGTCATTTTGGTAACAAGACATAATATTTCGATATCCCAGATGAATGTTGACAGATATTATTGTTACTGTGAATTGTAAGATTGTATTTCCCAAGGTTATAAATATATATGCTTTATAAGAGAATTAACCCAAATAGAAATAATTAACCTGAATATAGGCTTTCTATGTGATCAAAATCTTCTAAGAAAACCACTCAAATATGGAACTATTGATAAGTCTCTAGAAATACTGCGGAGAAGGAAACAAGAAAGATTTTGAGATTGGGGAATTACAAAAGAGATATAAGGAAAATTGGAAATAGAATGTCATAAAGGGCACCAGGAGAGGAAGGAGATCGGAATACAGACAATGATATAGTGAGGCAGAGGAACAGGGACAGGGCGACATAACCAACAAGAGAGAGATTCAGAGCAAGGAAATTATCAGGGATAAGGAGGAACATTACATAATGATAAGGGTCAGTTCTCTAAGAAGACATAATCCTTAGCATGTATGCACCTAACAACAGGGCATCAAAATACAGGAGGCAAAACCAGTAGAACTGAAAGGAGAAATAGATGGGCCTTCTATTAGAGTTGGAGACGTCAACATCCCTTCATCAGAAATAGACCCAGAACACAGAAAATCAATAAGGACATAGCTGGACTCAACCATATCATCAACCAACTGGATAGAATGAACATGTATAGACTACTTCATCCAACAACAAGGAGCAAAATACACATTCTTCTCAAGCTCACGTGGAACACTCACCCTGGTAGATCATATCCTGGGATATAAAACACACCCAAACAAATTCAAAAGAATAGAAGGGCACACAATGTGTGCTTTCAGACCACAGTGGAATTGAAGTAGAAATCAGAAGCAGAGGGTGAGCTGGAAAATCCCCAAATACTTGGAGATTAAACCACATTCTTCTAAGCAACATATGGGTCAGGGAGGAAAAAAAAATCTCAGAAACTTTCAATATATTGAATTAAAAGAGAAACAGAGAAGGGTTCTATTGAATACATTAGTAGTAACAATTATTTTTTGTATTACTTGGAATTAAACCATCCAATACTTCAGTTTAACTTGAGGATTTAGAAATAGTTTTCATTTCAGGAATGCTGGGTGACTCATGCCTACAGCATTAGAAAAGTTTGTCAGCTCACCAGATCTTAAACCTTACTTTTGAAACCTAGGCCCCGTCTAGTACTGGCAGGTTTGTTCCTGTGTAAAGAAATGATTTCAATCTTAGATATTTACTTTGAAACCATGAAGAACACTGGATAATTTATTAGTCATCAGTCTGCCAATTCTTAAATTGCTAACTGGTATATACACCTAAGACACATCATTTATAGCACAAAACAACGTCTGAATGTTACATTAGCAACTGAGGTGTATTTAATTTCTTTTTTATTTCCTCCTTTTACTTCCACCAGTCCTTTAGCAAATTTAATCCACTGATTCAGATGAAATGCTTTCAATTATCATGTAGAATAAAATAAAAGATGGGGAAAAAAAGAAAATAGAAGTGTCTTTCAACTGGCCGATGCTTAAACATTTGAGATTCTAGTTTAGAATCTCAATTTTTTTGCCTTGGGAAAAGAGTCCTTACTTGGACAAGCAAGATTTAAGCAAGGCAGAAATTCCAGACTCAGTGCAAAGACAGTCCAAAAATTCAATATTTAGACATTCACTTATTCTCGTATATGCATTCATTCATTTGTTCACTCAACAAATATTTTGTAAGTTCCAGAATTACAAAAATGAGTACACTTGTTCCTGTTCAAAAGCATATATTATGACTCCTATAAAAGAAATCAGACTTCCAGCTCACATGGCAACCGTTCTTTTTTTTTTTTTTTTTTGATAAAAGATTTGTTTATTTGAGAGAGAGAGCATGCAAAAGAGAGAGAGTGCGCGAGAGTGTGTGAGTGTGAGCAGGAGGGAAGGGTAGAGAGAGACTCTCCAGCAGACTCTACTGAGTACGGATCTAGAGGCAGAGCTCGATCTCATGGCCCTAAGCTCATGACCTGAAGCCAAAATCTGAAGCCAAAATCAAGAGTTGGATGCACATGCTTAATAGACTGAGCCACCCAGGCACCCCATGGCAACTGTTCTTAAAGTATTCATGAGGCCCTCCTGTCTCTTAAGTTTCAAAGAGATTCAGACTTTGCAAGTAATTTTTTTTCTTTATGTGACCATTTGGAAGTTGCAAGGAATTAAGGAAGGATGGAATAAAGAGATTACGCTTTTATAAGATGTGGGTTCACAAATGTATTTTCACAACTAAATGTTTTCATATGCTTTGTATGTTTTCCAAATAAATTTAAAGGGCTGTTCTAACACAGTAATTTTTTTTTATATAATTCTAAACAAAACAATCAAGCTCTGGTCCTGTGTTAGGAGTCTGTAGTATAATCATTAGATCCATTTGTGACTTGATGATATAAATTGATAATGGTTATTCAAAAAATGTCATTTGTTGCTTCTAGAAAGGGATCTAATGGGGATGTCCTCCAGGTCCCAATTAATTGCTCAGAAAAACTTTCTTTGGGTTGTATTTAAGTGGGGTTATCTCTGTCCTGGGCCTGGTCCTACTTTTGTAGATCTAGCTTTGGAAATTTTGCTAAGGCTATACATTTCCATGTGTATCATATTATCAAAACTGAAAAGAAAAAAAAAAAAGAACTGTGAATAAACCTGAATGGAATTATTTATTATAAAAATATTGGCAAGAGCTTTGCTTAGTAGCACATTCCCTCTTTGTCAAAATAGCTGCCTAGGAAGGCAAATTAACACCTTGTGGTTAATTGGTGAGCATGGGCCCTGAGTAAAGGGGATTCACTGGAGATCAGACAGCTGGGGTTATAGATCGCTGATCACTCAGGCCACCTGGACTCTGGATACAGACCCGTCAGGAGAACAGCTCTCCCATATAAGCAGGCCAGAAGTCCCTGGACAGTGCTGACAATGAGCTAGCAAATACCGGGCCTCATGGGTCACCTCCTTCTCCATTCCTCAACCTTTCTGTGGACACGCATCCCACACAACTGTTGCATTTGAGTCTCCTATTTACTGTCTAATCCTCCTACCCTGGGTCCATGAGTTCATCAAAGCACTGTGAGTGGAGTTGGTGATGGACTCACAACTCCCCACCTGCATGTTGACCCGGGTTGTCTTGTCTTGTTTCCTCCTCCAGTTCTTCTCATTCATTATGAGTGGATTTTACAAGTTGTATTTTTCAAGAAGCAGTGTTATTTCTCTCATTCTCAAGTTCCCAGGGAGCATCTCATTAACTTCTCCTTTGAAATTAATGACATCTGGACCAATGTCTTAAAACTGTGTGTGAATCTTTCCTTGTGTGAATCCTGGAGAGACTTTTCTTTGGAGGCAACCGGGCACAACTTCAATAGTTCAGCCTCAGGTCATTTTTGCCTCATAAAGGCACTAAAAAATTGGGTGCACTAGAAAGATGCTGATTTCTACATGGTATGTTGGGGAAGCTGTTACTAAGGACTTAAGCCAACTAGTATCTGGCACATCACCAATTCATAGAAGCCTCAGATACCTGACCACCAGGGTGTTGCTATAGCAATCCGTAAATGACAAATTCGCTGAATCATCACTTTGCCAAAAATTTTTAAATTAGCTATCTATAAAGCATTTAGCAATTCTTATATTATCAAGCTAAGACAGAGTTCGTTTTTTAATAAATGGTTGTTTCTTGTGGTTTCACACAGGGTATGTGATGCAAATGCCAAGCCATCACACAGATGAGTCCTCCAACACTGCGTCATTCCAACATGTGTCCTCCAACACATGGCCTTTCCTAGTTATAGCAATATTTGCTCTTTTTTAAAATTTTTTATTTATTTTTATTTTTTTATTTTTTTATTTTTTTGGATTTGCTCTTTTAATAGAAGAAGAGATGAGTGCACAGGGGACGGCATCTTGAAATGTCTTCACATGGATCCATACACACCACTGCCTCCAAGTCAAGCATGAACACCTAACCTCATACTTGTTTACACGCCTGCACACAAAGTCTAGACTCACGACACATAAACACTGGGCGGCCTGCCAAAAACCAATTCCTACAAAGTTTATGGCTTGTTACTCAGAACCACTTTTTGGTAAATCAGTAACTGGGAATCAATCAGTAGATTGCTAAATGGCCAATTGTCAGTTTGTGTTTGTCACCCACTATAAAATATAGTCAATAGAGCCCATATGTATGTAGCATATCCACTAATTTCCTTCTTAGCGACCTAAACAATCACAAAAGATGCTCCTTCTTTCATCACATAAGCTCCTCTCAAGTGCAAAGGTGGATTTGTGTTGTTGGGAACAGCACAGTTGATATTTCTATTAAGAAACTGAATTTTCACATTTCTTTCCTAGGCTACTCTAATTCTCATATCTGGAGTCCTTCCATTACTGATTACCTCTACACTCCAGCAATTCTCTTAATCCTGGCATGTGTAGCTCTGAGATAATCCGTATTTCATGGTTGCTTTATTTCCTCTTTGGCTTGACATTCTTCCTCCCCATTACAGTGTCATTGGCTCTAGGTAATCTGTCCTTGGTGACACAGTCCCCTTCTGTAAAACTGGTTGTCAGATTAAGTGATTAATTTAATGTGTAACTGGATTGTTAATTTTCAAAGTTTGTCTTCTAAAACTGACAAAATGTATAATATAGCATCTAGCTGGGGTTTTTTTTTGACAATTCTGTCCCAAGCATTCCATTTTATCTTTTTCACAGTGAAATGGGAGAAAATCAGACCGTGGTCACAGAGTTTATTCTACTAGGATTTTGTCTTGGCCCAAGAATTCAGATGGTTCTCTTTGGGCTCTTTACCCTGTTCTACACCCTCACCCTGCTGGGAAATGGGCTCATCCTGGGGCTCATTTCACTGGACCCCAGACTGCACACCCCCATGTACTTCTTCCTCTCCCACCTGGCCATCGTCGACATAGCCTATGCCTGCAACACAGTGCCCCAGATGCTGGTGAACCTCCTGAGGCCAGACAAGCCCATCTCCTTTGCTGGCTGCCTGACGCAGACCTTTCTTTTCTTGAGTTTTGCTCATACTGAATGTCTTCTCCTGGTGGTGATGTCCTATGACCGGCATGTGGCCATCTGCCACCCCCTCCACTATTGTGTCATCATGAGCTGGAGAGTCTGCATCACCCTGGTGGTGGCTTCTTGGGCATGTGGCTTCCTGCTGGCTCTGGTCCATGTGAGCCTCATCCTGAGGCTGCCCTTCTGTGGGCCTCATGAAATCAACCACTTCTTCTGTGAAATCCTGTCTATCCTCAAGCTGGCCTGTGCTGACACCCGGCTTAACCAAGTGGTCATCTTTGTTGCCTGCATGTTTATCTTAGTGGTGCCCCTCTGTTTGGTGCTGGTGTCCTACTCGCGAATCCTGTTGGCCATCCTGAGGATCCAGTCTGGGGAGGGCCGCAGAAAGGCCTTCTCCACCTGCTCCTCCCACCTCTGTGTGGTGGGGCTCTTCTTTGGCAGTGCCATTGTCATGTACATGGCCCCCAAATCCCGCCACCCTGAAGAACAGCAGAAGATCCTTTTCTTATTTTACAGTTTTTTCAACCCTATGCTGAACCCACTGATCTACAGCCTGAGAAATGCAGAGGTCAAGGGTGCCCTGAAGAGAGTGCTATACAAGGAGAGTCATTCCCAATTGGAGTGACATTGGAATCCCTGGGGCCTTGGGTACCGTGTACCTCCTAAGCTTCTCTTTTTATATCTGAGACTGAATAATCCAAGAGACTCTGTAATGTACTCTCTTTTTCTGTTCAGAAAATATTTGGGTTTTATTGTATTCATTATATTTAATTCTATCAAATTTATTCTTTCATTGAACTGGATAGTCAGTTAAGAACACCTACAGGAATAAATTGATTTCATCTACTGCTGTGGATCCCAAAAGGGTAAAATAGACCCTCTTCCTCTGACTCTATCAGATGTACTCAATAATACCAGAAAGTGCACTTTACCATATGTAGCCGTGTCAGTGATCATTTTTTAAAATTTTGCAGCCACAGAGACTTAGGACTCTTTGATACTTTTCTCCCTTTTAACCCTACATTAGGATGTTTCACCTTAACTGTACTTCCTCTAATAGTGAATGTACCTCAATGCCTACTCAGGCTTAGGGGGAAACACTGATTTTGTTGATTAAACCTTGCAATCTGTCTTGGAATTACTGTGCTCAGAAAGGAGGTCTGCATACATTCAGCTGGCATCCCAGGGAATTACCCAATGAAATCCACTTTCCAGACTGCCCTGGGCTTCCGATGGCCACTTGTTTATAAACTCTTCTCACCTGCTTAAGAAGAGTATCTGTGATTCTTTCTGAGTAAACACACACTCTTCACTAGAAGGAGTTAGCAAGTGCTACAACCCAACTCTCAATGATCAGGTAGTGATGGAATGTCCTGAGCAGAGTCAACTGGGGGGAGAAAAAAGATTGTAACAGTAATAATAGTAGTTAACATTATTATTATGTACTTACTTCACACCATCCACTGCACGTAGATAGCTAATTTACAGAGATTACCTTATTTTTATCATAAAAACCCATTTCTCATGACTCTCCCATTTTATGGATGCAAATGGCAAATGCTAGACCCATGCCCCAACGATGACTCCCAAACCTTCTCTATTGAACACTACAGTGTAGTACATCATTATTGGTTTTATCAAATTAAGAATAAGGCTAACCTACCCCACCCTAGGATATGTTAAGCAAATGTGGGTTTCTTTTCAGTCTAAAACCAGCAACAATGAGGCTGCAAGAGCCAGAGATTATTTATGGAAGGCTTCTTGTCTGGGTTGGTGAGTCCTATGGTCATAGTTACTAAGAATATTAGGACTTCCAGAGCACAGAGCAGAGAGTAGGGATGGCGGCTGTTCTCATTGAGGTGTTGGTTTACAACTCAGCATGGTGGCAAGACAGAGAAACAAGGCATCTCTAGTTTCACACACACCACTCACATGTTCATGTACAAACTCGCGCATTGGTGCACACACACCTATGGAGTCCTTACTGTGGTGACGCACTCTGTTCTAAGTAGCTTGTAAGTATTATCTTTTTTAATCCTCATAACAACCATATGAGATAGGGACTATTAACTACTCTTTGGGTGAGAAAACAGACACAAAGAGATCAGGTAACTTAACCAAAGACTCACGGCTCATAAGTATCTAGTCCACGATCAAACTTAGGTGATCTGACTGTCAAACCCATAGGCATAACCACTAATTAAAAGTCAGAGAGATTGTGAATTTCCAGAAGCAGGAAATGGAGAGGGAGGAAGAGAGTAGGAAACTTTCAACCTCCAGCCAGAGAGAGGCATTGGGAGGGAAGGTACTTATGTTTGGGATGAACTCAGCTTGAGCTCCCTTCCCGGGTGGAGGACAGGTGGAGGGGGGGGTGGGGGTTGCAGTCAGAAGATCCTCCACACTGCAGTCATCTTTGGATGCAAGGAGACGGCCACAGCCCAGAGCACTGAAAACCGGGCAGCACCTGGAAGTGATGGGACAAGTGATGGGAACCTGTTCTGTGCAAGAAGTGATTTGCCAGGCAGGACATCTGAGTCCAATAGGTGGTGGCAATGTGGCCCAGGTTGGTGCGATCTGCTGGTCCATCTCCAAAGCCCTGCTTGCCTGTTGTCAGAAATACCAGGATGAGGTTTCCAAGAAGGCGATCCTTATCCAGTATGACCCGACCCTGCTGGAAGTAGATCCCCAGCACTGAATCCAAAAAGTTTGGCAGTCTTGGTGCCCATGCTCAAGACCAGAAATCCTGCCTATAAACCCATCATGAGGATCAGAGTTAGTTACCTTTATAATAAGTCTCAAAGGACTGAAAGGTTAAAACACAACAACTTGACTTTATACTAGAATGGAAATAAGGGTGAGGTAGTAAAAGGGGTTGTGACTCCAGAGGCCAGGGAAAAGGGGCCCCTTCACAGTCTGGACCATAAAACAAAACAATGGAAGAAAGAGGTCAACAATGCAGTTTTAAATTAATGATTCACCAAACTAAAACCTTTCAAAAGTGTTCTTGTAATTTATCTGTAATTTAAACTGGATATATTTTGTAATTCAGATATTGCCTAACACAGTCTAATCTATTGTCTTATGACAGGTGTTGGGCCCTGCAGGGCCGCATTTGGTGGGATGCATGCAGTGCTACAGCAGGACAAATGGTGAAGAGCTGTAACACCAAGGATGTGTCTCCAAGGAAAAAGCTCTCCTGGTACAAGGTGGAGCAGCAGACAAGTGTGGGGCCCAGAAACCACCCCCAGGGAGCTACCTGCATGGCCTTCTGACTCTGTACAGTGCTCTCCTAAGGTTGGCCTGAGCATTCCAGAAGCCTAAGATGCTGCCTGGAATCTTAAACATGCAAGATTTGTGGCTAGAGACCTGGGTTCTAGTCCCAGCTCTACCATTTGCTAGCTGTGCTCTTTCCAGGGAAATCCTTTAAGACTGTCTGACTCTCTCTCCCTCACCCATCAGTTATGCAGAATGAGAGCTACCTAGGCAGCCCCACAGGACTGCTGGAGGCCTCAACCAAGAAGGGTACAAATGGAAACATTCTGAAGACTCAAAGTGCTATGCAAACATAAGACTATGCTATTACTATAGTTAGTATTAGGTCAGAGTGACTTAGCCTATCCACTAAGAAAACATGGAACACTTTCCCTAAATCTAAAGGAATTTAGATTTCAGTTGGGGTTTTCCTTTGCAGACTTTATTTCCAACATGTACCATCTTTAACCTGGAATTTATGATACAATTATTTATCATCTCTGTACAAGAAGGACAAGAATCTGTTCATCTCTTCATCCCCAATATCTTAACACACTCACTAAACATTTGTGAAGTAAATAAAGGACCCTTTATCCACTAGCCTCATTTCTGAATTTTCAATGTTGAACTATCTTCTGATTTCTAACCTTTTCTACATCCTTCAAATGGCAGATTATCGTATAGTAGAAATATAATTGTAGCTGATAATTATTGAGCACTTACTGTATGGTAGACAGTACATAGAATGCTTTACAGCAAATCTGTGGAGTGGACGCTATTACTATCATTATACAATGATGAGGAAATAAACTTTAGAGAAGTTAATTTACCCAAGGTCACAGAATTATTCACTCGTGGAAAGATAATTCAAAACTAGGCAATATGGCTTTAAATTAACTCTGAATTGCTCTTTTGCAGAGGATCTACGGCTGTTCATAACCTGAATGGCTGGCATTAGGACTATTCATAGTCCTTGGTAAACTTCAACTGAATGAACAAATAAATATTCATTATATTTACATTTCCACCCATAATTTATGGACCCAGGGCTAAGTGACCTTTCATTCCTTTAGGTTAGGGCATCTTATTGTCCATTAGATTTATCCAATTCTTGCTTTTAGTATGTTCTTATGTGATGGATATTAATAACTAAGAATATGTTATTGCTCTAAGTTCACAGAGAACAATGGAAAAAAACTAGGGCAGAAATATACAATAAACTATATATGATTTAAAACCCTAAATATTAAAAAAATCCTGAGGATGTTTATTCATTTCTACCATAGGAAGCAGTGGTCACTGACTTCTCAAAGAAGGGTGAGAATTGCTGAGGCTCTGATTCTGGAAGGCCGGACGATGCTGGAGCCAGATGGGAAGCCATGTTAGGGTGTTGCCCTTGAAAACTGGCAAGAGGGTGTAGACAATTACGGGCAGTAACTACTGGAAATGATAGGGGTGGGAATCTGTGTGTGGTAGCTCGTTCACTTGCCACCTGAAATTAGCACCTGCAGCATCGCTGGCATGTGGACCAGGGATTGCCAACCACCAACCTACAGGATTGTTGTTTACTATTTGCTGTGAATGTAAAGTATCATCGTTAAATACGGGTTGTTGAGGACAGACAAAAACGAAAGGAGGTTGGAATGTAGTCCCACTGGATGACAGCAGGACTGGGTTTCCCCACCAGCAAGGAAGTGTCTTATGCTCCCTGCTTTTTTGACAAACTATGTTGGCTCATTTTGATTTGTCTTTTTTTGTAACCCGTGTGTCTCTTTTATTATTATTATTATTTATGTTTTGAAATCATGTTTGATCAAAAGAAGAGGTGGATCTTTGAACAGACTTGGATTTAGTCCACAGAGTGCTGGTTCAGAGTTGGGATATCTGGGTCCTCATCTCAGTTCCCCTACTAACTCACTATGTGACCTTAGAAAAGTTGCTTAACTCTTCTAGCTTTCAGTTTCCTCACCGATAAAATGAAAAGTGGAACGAAACAATATTTAAGATTCTTTCTTATTTTCTCATTTTCTGTCTCAGTTGATTTCCTCACATTTCTTTGGAATTTGGATTTTCACTTTGTCAAAGGAATAAAGATTAAGTTCCATGCAGAGAAAACGAAGTGGACTCAGATAATTGAATATCCTGGGCCTTTAACATAGGAGGAACTCAAGAGTACCTGCTGAGTCAACGAGTGAGTTGAATATTTTGGTGCTCTGTTGAAAGTGCATACAGCTGGCTTAAATACGAAATGAAATGCCTACTCTTAGAAAAGTCAGTTTTATTAGCCTCCTGGGATCTTATTAAATATAACTTTCATTGAGAAAGGTTCTAGGACCAGAAACCAAACTTTATGTCTAATTTGGTATCTCGGTTGCCCACATTGTAAATAATAATTTTCATATCCAGTACTTACTGAGCACCTACTGGGTATTAGGCATTGTGCTGAGATATATGCATTATTATCTCATCTAAATTTATGACAATTCTATGAGTTAATTAGTTTAGTGCTTTCATTGCACAAATGGAAAAAGAAAGAAGGAAGGAAGAAAGGAAGAAAGCAAGCACACAAACAGTAAGAACTTTGCTGTGATTACAAGTGTGTGACAGCCTGGGCTCTAATCCAGGTCAGCCTGACTCCAAAAACCACACCCATAACCAGTAAGCACACTGCCTCTCTGTAGCCTAGGCCTGTAGAATCTTTTCCTATCATTAAGTAGCATTCAAGAAAATAAGCCTGAATGTTCTGAAAACACATTTTTAAAAAAGATAGAAATACATCTAAGAGTTTTTAATACATATATAATGAGCAAAATAGTAATATACACATCAGTTTTTTTTAACTGGGCAAAAATTATATAGATATAAACAGAGACAAACCACTCATGAATATATGAGATGTACAGGCTCTCTAGTAATTAGGGAAATAAACTTTAAAGGATGAGATACCATTTTCTGCCCATCAAATGGGACAAAAATAAAAAGATTGATATTTTCTAGTGTTGCTGACTGTATGGGCAATAGTCTAGGTGGCAATATAATTTGATTTGGTACTAATTTGGGGATGTAGCTTCAAAACTTAAAGTTTGTACTCCTTTTAATGCAAGAACTCCAATTCTAGGAACATATCCTGCAGAAATATTCATATATGTGTGCAAAATATATACATGTACATTTATTTTAATTGAAGATTATTTATAATGGCAAAATGTTGCAGATGAGCTAATGTCCTTCAATGGCGGGTTTGTTAAATAAAATATCATAAATTTATACCACAAAACAGTATGCAACTATTAAAATAAGTTTTCTTTCTCTAGTGGGAAGAGAAGGGAAGATTCTCCTAAAATAAGTAAGTAAATGAAGTCATATTGATCTAGTACTTTCTCATTCATGTAGGGAAAAAGCTATTTGTGTGTGTGTGTGTGTTCAGGCATATTAAGGGACAGAAAAATATTCAAAATGATAAACATTAAAAGGTTAAAGATGACTCTCAAAATAGGAAGTGTACTATGGAAAATAATACTATACCATTAGAAAATTTTATTTATTTTTTATTTTTTTAAAAATAAATTTATTTTTTATTGGTGTTCAATTTACCAACATACAGAATAACACCCAGCGCTCATCCCATCAAGTGCCCCCTTCAGTGCCCGTCACCCATTCACCCCCACCCCCCGCCCTCCTCCCCTTCCACCACCCCTAGTTCATTTCCCAGAGTTAGGAGTCTTTATGTTCTATCTCCCTTTCTGATATTTCCCACACATTTCTTCTCCCTTCCCTTATACTCCCTTTCACTATTATTTATATTCCCCAAATGAATGAGACCATATGTTTGTCCTTCTCTGATTGACTTATTTCACTCAGCATAATACCCTCCAGTTCCATCCACGTTGAAGCAAATGGTGAGTATTTGTCGTTTCTAATGGCTGAGGAATATTCCATTGTATACATAGACCACAGCTTCTTTATCCATTCATCTTTCGATGGACATCGAGGCTCCTTCCACAGTTTGGCTACTGTGGACATTGCTGCTATAAACCTCGGGGTGCAGGTGTCCCGGCGTTTCCCTGCATCTGTATCTTTGGGGTAAATCCCCAGCAGTGCAATTGCTGGGTCATAGGGCAGGTCTATTTTTAACTCTTTGAGGAACCTCCACACACTTTTCCAGAGTGGCTGCCCCAGTTCACATTCCCACCAACAGTGTAAGAGGGTTCCCTTTTCTCCGCATCTTCTCCAACATTTGTGGTTTCCTGCCTTGTTAATTTTCCCCATTCTCACTGGTGTGAGGTGGGATCTCATTGTGGTTTTCATTTGTATTTCCCTGATGGCAAGTGATGCAGAGCATTTTCTCATGTGCGTGTTGGCCATGTCTATGTCTTCCTCTGTGAGATTTCTCTTCATGTCTTTTGTCCATTTCATGATTGGATTGTTTGTTTCTTTGGCGTTGAGTTTAAGAAGTTCTTTATAGATCTTGAAAACTAGCCCTTTATCTGATATGTCATTTGCAAATATCTTCTCCCATTCTGTAGGTTGTCTTTAGAAAATTTTAAAGTAATCGAGTGTTAGCCTTGCAATTTTTAAAAACAGAAAAGCAACTCTTAGACCTTAGGAAAGAAGCCATCCTCATTTCCATATGTCTCCCAAGCTTGTCCTGTATGTTGGAAGAAGCAGCATGGCGGCTTTAGTGGCCTGACCTAAAAGTGGACCGGGCATTTTTGCTCACATCCCATTGGCTAAAACTTGATCATATATAGTTTTTGGAATATTGGTGTGTTTGGTGGGGTCCAGAGCCAAAGGCCAAGAAAGAATTCTTGAGATGTCTTTGGTACAAAAGATGGTTGTGTTAAAGCACAGGGACAGGACTCATGGACAGAAAGGGCTGCTGCTCTGACACCTACTGCTCTCTGCTGCCCCGGATTGTGAGAAGCAACTGATTATATGCCTTGGGTTTGGGAGAAGTAAAGATAAGGGAAATTCTAAAAGGACTTTCATATGTCAAAGAAGA
Organism: Canis aureus; assembly: GCF_053574225.1. Classification (NCBI taxonomy): domain Eukaryota; kingdom Metazoa; phylum Chordata; class Mammalia; order Carnivora; family Canidae; genus Canis; species Canis aureus. The sequence continues at coordinate 62,791,847 of NC_135625.1, forward strand.
CTTGAGATCCTGGAGGAATGTTATAATCTGCTTATCTCAAGTATTTGTCAGTGGGCTGCAGGTTATAAGGAGACTTAATTTTCTCTGCCTTTCCTTCTGCTTTGTTTCCCACATCATTGCCTGTGAACAATTTTGGCCCTTAAATCTTTAAGGTTGCTGAGAGCGGAAGGTCTCATTTTCTGTAACTTCTTCCTGCTGAACAGAGGCATAGAGATGTCCCTACCTATGGGTCAACATTGATCAGTTGGGGAATTTATATATAGGAGTTACTAAAGGCAGAGAGGCAGCCAATCCAAGGTAGACAACATGTATGAACCTCCTTGAGTAGAAAGGGTCATCTATCAGCTGGAAGCTATGGCAGTGAGGGAGTCTTGGTACCAGGCAGGGAGACACCAGAAAAAGCAAATTAAAGTTAATATTACAATGAGAAAGAGAAGCCTGATAAAAAGACCGTGATAGTGAATTAAAATTTTCCTCTAGTCCTTTAATTGTGCTTTGAAGAGAAATTTGAGGTCTTCTACTGGTTCACAGGAATAAGAAGTTATGTTAGTTTGCTCATTGGTTTCTTGTGAAGGAGGTACAGGTTTTATTCTAGATATGAGCCCTTGAAGGATGTCCCTCTAATTTTATTGCAGTGAGAGTACATAATATGAGTTGGTAGAGGTCCTTCCATTTAAGTTAAATCCTGTATTTCAATCAGTCTTAATTACATTTAGCAGAATTTTGACTCTTAGAAACCTTAGTCTCCAGTGAGAAGTAGTAACAAAGTGAGAACTGTTACATCAGAATTCTTTGGAAGGCAGAGTTATGAATCTACTAAGTACAAGGCAGGTTTACTAATAGACTAAAATATCCTTAGTTTCTTTGCAGTAAGAAGTCAAAATTTTGCACAAACCTACATTCAGCAATCAATGTTCATTTGGAAAAGGCCTAGAGCCCAGTGAATTCAATTCCATTTATTATCTAAGCAAAACTTTAAAGTTTCAGGTTACAAAGATGTTGAAAGCCATCTTCACAATTACCCATGAGAGCTTGAGACAATTAACCATCATTTAAGTCATGTTCCCTCTATTTGCCCTGTTTCCCACAGAAGAGATCCAATAGATCCTACTGAGGCCATGTAGTACCTTTCTTAAATTTTGTTTCCAGTGGGTTAAAAGGCATCCCAAGGGAGAGTCCTTGGGGACTGAAGAGAGAGCATTGATTACCAAGGAAATTCCCCTGACATCCAGCTGGTGTCCCCCACACAGAATATGTCATAGGTTCCTGGTATCAAAGTGACTCGAGGCATCCCTCAAATGAAATTGGTAGGATCACTGCCTGCCACAAAAGCCCTATAGGAGGGAGGCCTGCCCTCCTCCCCGTTCCCCATCACATTCTAGACTACGATGGGTGCCGGCATATGGACCAACTATGCCTTGCCATCAAGGCCCCACTGTGAAGGCCACAAAGAACCTGCCATTTTTAACCTATGGAAAATACTAGAAGTTTTACAAGAGGAAAGTACCCAATTTTGTAACTTAAGTAGTTAGTAGAGGACATTGACAGAAAAAATAAAGATAGAAATCCATCATGATCTAAGCAACATTCCAACACATGTAGTCTTTACAGCCAACTTCTTTAGGAAACAATCCCTGGTTGGATTTTAATTCAATTGAATACTGGTTTTGGCCAACTCTGGGTGGAGTTCTTGTGGCCAGAAGCAACCAGACCAAGATGTGAAGAGGATCACATTAGACCAATGAGGAGGAAACCTCACAGGGGAGTCTTAAGATTGGCAGCCATCCGGGTGACAGGTGGCTGTCTCATGCCCAAGACAGACAACTCTGTGTAAGGACAGGAATAAAGAGAGGGCACCAAGTGTCTGGGTCTTATTACCATCCCAGCCAGGGTACTAACTTCCAGCCAAATATCAGGCTTTCTCCTCCTCATAGAGTACCCATGGGCTAGAGGATTGCAGCCTGAGCAATCAACATGAAAGTGTTCCAATAAGCCCGTACTCCTTGAAGAACCCTTGGGATGAGAGCAAAGGAAGAGGAGTGAAAGTACTCAGCAAGTTTGCACCAAAGCTTAGAGTCCAGATGAAAAGACTCAAACCCCACGTTGGGCCCCAAATGATGTAGTTGTTGAATGTCGGTGTGTCCATGGGGTCCAGAGCCCATGGCCAAGAAAGAATTCTTGAGATGTCTTCAGTGCAAAATGGCAGTTTTGTTAAAGTATGGAGACAGTACCCATGGGCAGAAAGGGCTGCGGCCTGCTCTCCCTGCTGCCCTGGGATTGTGAGGAGCAACTGATTATATACCTTGGGCTTGGGAGAAGTAAAGATAAGGGGAACTGCAAAAGGATTTTCATATGTCAAAGAAGCCTTGAGATCCTGGAGGAATGTTATAATCTGCCTATCTCAAGTACTTGTCAATGGGCTGCAGGTTACAAGGAGATTTGGTTTTATCTACCTTTCCTTCTGCCTTTGTTCCCCACATCAGTATAGTCACACAAAAATGCAGGGCAATCTGGGAGATATGGAGATATGCACCCAGGAATAAGAGGAAACTGTTCTGGTAAACATCTACCGGTCTCTGCCACAAGTACTCAGTCTGTGGCTCTTTAGGACAACAGCAAAAACTCTACGGAGTACTGAGAGAAGAAAGAGAGACATGTGAGCCTCCTCCACAGATCTTCAACAGCGGCACTCTCACTGGTATATACAACTGATTTTTTTTATTTTCAATTTTATGTGAAATACCACTCAAAGCTTCAAGACAAAGCCTGGCGGCCCTACTCCAGTACAGAAATTTTAAATGGCAACAGCTCTCTGGGTCACTTCTTGAGAGACTCAGCCAGTATCAGTCCTGAACTGTGACACTGCAATATAGTGGGTAATCCTGTAAAGCCAGGTTCAGATAGGCCACAATCAATTGTATCCTTGTTTTGCTTCCCCATCTAGACAATGGTGATAAGATCCCACCCACCCTGGCTGTTCCAAGGGGACCTTGTGAGCTTCAGATAAGGTAATATACCTGTCAATATTTTTTAAATGGAAAAGAAGTACTAAACATTGTTCTTGGGAAGCCTGGGTGGCTCAGCAGTTCAGCATCTGCCTTTAGCCATGGTCATGACCCCAGGGTCCTGGGATCAAGTCCCATATTGGGCTCCCGGCAGGGAGGCTGCTTCTCCCTCTGCCTGTGTCTCTGCCTCTCTCTCTGTGTCTCTCATGAATAAATAAAATCGAAAGAAAAGAAAAGAAGAAAAGAAAAGAAAAGAAAAGAAAAGAAAAGAAAAGAAAAGAAAAGAAAAAAAAAAGAAAGAAGAAAGAAAGAAAGAAAGAAAGAAGAAAAGAAAGAAAGAAAGAAGAAAGAAAGGAAAGAAAGAGAAAGAAAGAAAGAAAGAAAGAAAGAAAGAAAGAAAGAAAGAAAGAAAGAAAGAAGAAAGGGAGGGAGGGAGGGAGGAAGGAAGGGAGGAAGGGAGGAAGAAAGGGAAGAAAGCTGCTAGAAATTTGAGTCATTTTTACCTGTTCAAGAAACTAAATGATTAAGAAATCAGTGTTTTATCAATGTAGCTTTGGAGAAAGAGAATTGATTAGGTGACGGAGCCCTGTGAAAAATTTGAGTTCATATGCTCAGATTCATAACAAGATAATTACAAAAACTACCATAGTAACTATCTGAAATATTGCTATTTCATCTCTCAGGTTGGCAAAGATCAAAAAGTTTTAAAAACAAGTAGTGAGTGTGTCATACATTTTCTTAATTTGGTCTGAGTGACCTCCACGGAGAAAGACTTGCCAATGCCTCCCACGATTACAGATGCACATACCATTTGACCCAGTGATTCCGCTTCCAGGAATATATCCTACAGGTAGACTGACACGTGTGCAAAGCAACGGATGCCAAGGTTAGTCACTATTGTGTGTTCTGCCAAATTACTGGAACTACCTCAGTAGGAGACTGGCGTGATCAATCATGCTACCTCCACTCAATATTGCACAGCTGAAAAATAAACCAGGAAGCTTTTTTTGTTGTTGTTCTACTATAGAAAAATCTTTCTATATTTAAGCAAAACAAAACAAATAAAACAAACCCAGGTTTGCAAAATATATTGTGGACTATCATGGATAGTTATAATAATGTATTTACTAACAGCAGAGAATGTTTTTGGAAGCATTTCATGCACAACTTGCAATATCGGAGTGACCAGGGAAGGGAAGTGGCTAGCTGGGGACATGTGTGAAAGGGCAACTTTTGTACTTTCAAACTCTGAAACATGTCAATGTGCAATTTTTTTTTAATCTGATTTTTGAAAAAGCTAAAGCAGATTTTTTAAATTCTGCAAATCTACTTTTAATGAAGCTTGAGGCTGGTCAAGGACAGCCTGGTGAAGTCTCAAACCTTTGCAGGGAGGTCAGTGCCACATGGATGTAGACCAACCCAGGGCAAAGAAGGATTTGAGAAGACTGAGCATTGTTTCCTCTCCACTGGAGGGTAGAGCACTCGTATTTAGAAGTCCCATTAGTTACTCAATGGGCCAATGAATTTACAATCTGAAATGAAACATATTCCTGGGGCTTATTTTTCTGATGGACCCAATTAAATTTCTGGGAAATTATTCTGTAAGTCCGTGGCAGCTACGCATTCTTCTCTGAGCTCCCCACTGTGGTGTGTTCGCTCTCTCAAGATGAAGGGCCATCCTCTTCCCAACTCCTGGAGGAGACAGAAAATGGCCATAGGAGCCGGTGTTTCTTCCTTTATTTTCTTTTATTCTCATTGGGGATTTAGAGTTGCTTTGCTGAAATCAAAGAAGACAGGATCCCTTGGGGCATGGTTAAAAGCCAAACCTGGGGACACAGCCTAAAAGAAACAAGTCTGAGATGGGGAAAATACTGGATCTTAAGTATTTTCATTATTCTGAAAATAAGAAAGCTGTCACTGATGGAGAGCTGCTAACACAGCCATCAAAGATTGAAAATATAGGAGATACCTTTTGTTACTCATAAATTGCGTATTCCAAGAATGATGTAGAGCCAAGAATGAGTGTCAAGATTGGTATTTTTTTTTTCTTTTTTTTTTATAATTTATTTTTTATTGGTGTTCAATTTACTAACATACAGAATAACCCCCAGTGCCCGTCACCCATTCACTCCCACCCCCCGCCCTCCTCCCCTTCTACCACCCCTAGTTCGTTTCCCAGAGTTAGCAGTCTTTAAGAAATGTGTGGGAAATATCAGAAAGGGAGACAGAACAGAAAGATTGGTATTTTTAAAGACTAAGATTTCCAGAACAAAAAGGCTTGTGATCTAAAGCATTTATTTCCACAAGATGGTGCTATAGCTTCTGCCAAAGAGGACACTCATTTGCTTCAGGAGCTAGAAATCCAAAATACACTTTTGATGGGAACCAGATCTCTGTGTTGTCTGATGAATCTGCCAGAGAAGCACATTGTGAAAAAAAACGTTCTGGTGGGAATTGATTCGGATCAAAAGGGTGAATGAAGGTTGTTCAGGTAGGAACACCTCCCACCACCTCCACACATCCCCAAGTGGATGTCATAAGGCTTTGTGCTCACCTTCAGCCCCTCCTTTTCCAAAGGGCTGCTTTTACCACTGTTGGGCGTGAATGTGTGTCAGGAATGGAACCTGGGAATGACCCAGTCAGGGAAATATCTCTCCCACACCTACCCACAGTGTGCACCCAGGGGCGTCTCTTCAGTAGAACTTTCCCTACCGCTCTGGCCCACGTTAGTCATACTTTCCTTTGAATTTCCCTGGCATTTGGAATATTATTTTACCATTTCTGTGTGAATTCTCCACGTTCTTTTGAGACAGAGTCCGTGTCATAATTGCCTCTGCATATCCCCTATATAACGACAAGCATTCTACCTTGAATCTGTGCATAGCACTGAGACTGTGAACACAGGCAATCTAAGTGTTCAATGACCTTGGTTCGTAGCCTAAGTAATTGGGAAGATGGCTCAGCCCCAGCTGGCCACTGCCTAGGAGTGAGGAGTGTGATCTCATAAGTCACAACTTCTCCAAAGTTATTTGATCATCTCTAAAGGGAAAGGATTAAACAGCCCTCCTAACTGTGTTTTTCTTTTTAATGTTTCTGTGCCTCTTTGCCTCGAAATCAGAAGTGTGACACGGTGATACATGGCTCTCGTTTGTTATCAGAACCTCTTTACCCCCCCGGGGAAGAAAGAGCAGGTAAGTGGGAACCTAGGGGCAGAGCAACAACAGGATACCCTGGGCCCACTCTTATAAACAAATATGTCTATGTGGTTTACAAATAAATGAAACACTTGTATGTTGGGGATACCTGTTGAATTTTTTTTTTTTTTTTTTTAAATAGAAGGTAGGATAAAAGATGTCTTAAAACCACTGCTATAGATCAGAGGGTCTCCATTATCATTAGGCACCCAAATCAGCAAGGAGCTATTTTTTCAATATTTCTGCTTGACCCCACACCTACAGAATTTTGAGCAAAGGCAAATTCATAAAGCTCAGCAGGTGACTGTGATGGAAGCCTCTGGTAAAGAACCACTGCTCATGTCACAGTTCCCAGATCTGGACTCTCAAAGTCTTAATCACATGGGGCACTTAAAAGCAAACAACAGCCAACAACAACAACAAAATCTTTCCTGGAGATTGTGCTAATTTGCCAGGTTTGAGAACCATGGATATAAAGCCAGAACTCCTCTAAGTGGATGCCATCAGTTTTAGTCTCTTTATAAAAGGGGATCATCCCCAGCCCCATCCTTATTGTCCAAAAATCTTTGGTGGAAAACTTCTGAAACATCCTGAAACTAAATACACACCAAAAAGCAAGACAATTTGAATAATGGCACTTCTGGGAACTGCCTACTGCAGCGCAAGATAGGATCCTGCCCTTTCCATGACCGGTGGCACTCTACATTGCTGTGACCATTCTGTGGAAACACCGGGTCATTCTCAGACAGTATTTACCAGGTATTTTAGAGATTCAATTGAATAAGGTGCAGAAGCATCTATATTTTCCTCTGATATCTGCACCCAAGTTAAAAAATATACCTACAGGAGAAATTTCAAAAACTACGAGTCTCCAGAGACCAGGGGAGAGTGTGGAGTCACATAACTGGATGATGAAGGGGCTCATGAACCATGCATGCTACTGAGTTTTAGACTTTATAGTTTCAGAGATGGGGCTCCTCTAAAGGATTCTGTTCAATTTTACTGAGGTATAATTGACAAATAAACATGATATATATACATATATTTTTAAAAAAACATGATATATATTGAAGGTGTACAACTAGATGTTGCAATAGGTGTGGACATTTTGAAATGGTCACCAAAATCAAGCTGCATAACATATCCATCACCCTACATACTTAACATTTTCTTCTCTTCCTTCTCTACCATTTCTTCCCCATACCTCATGTTAAATCCACACCATTTGCCCTTCCCTGCATAGAATGTTTTCAGGATTCTATTTTCACACATCCCATTTCTGATGTTGGTATATCTTTCCTCAATTCCCCTCTCCACCAGGTACAGAGTAGTTTTTTAGGACAAGTCAACTCTAACAACACCTTATGCATTAAGATTTCTCTTATTCCCCAAGCAGTGCTCTGTCCTTTATGCCCGCTGTTGCACTGTGTGTATATCTCCACACTTATCACACTCTGATATCATTATTTGCTACTTTTTTCTCTCCTTGATTAGACTGAGGGCTCCTTGGGGCAGAGACTTGGTCTTTGTATATATCTGGTTTCCAAAAAAATGCATATTGAGTAAATGCGTTTTTTAAAATGAATTTCTACCTTGAGCCACACTAAATTTAGGCTAGGGCCAAGTGCAAAGGCGAAGAAAGGAAATAAAGGGAAGACCAAGGATGGGAAAGGAAAAATGTGTTCATCAGAATAGAACAGGATAGCTATGCACCACAGCATCCATGTCAGGGTGAATTTAAAGAAGGATGGAGAGACCATGGTCAGCCAACTTAAGAACTGAGTTCAAAGTCATTTCTAAAAGGTCCAAAGGGGGTCATGGGATCAGGCAAAAAGCAGAGTCAGAAAAGCCAGAGCAGTATTCAAAGAACTAGCACAGGATCAGCTGAGAGTCAGAGTCAACCAAGTGAGAAACCATGTAGCCAGTAACACCGGATGATGTCTGGTCAGTGTAGCGAGAACCCAGGCATAACTCAGTGAGTTCCTGCTTTGAAAAAGGTCATTGTAATTCCTTTAGTCCTGCTACCCAGAACTACACAGGACAGTACCCTGTCCTCATCTCCATGGCTGGATCTCAAAGGCACTGTCTCCAATGAAAATGTCTAGAACCTACACTTTTTCTTCTCCCTTCTAATATAGCTCTTGTTTTAAAATAACTTTATGTTGAATATGCTCACCTTTCCCAACTCTTATCACCTTGTTATTGTAAATCTATTCATTCAACATGCATAACTATCAGGCAGCGCTAGGAAAGGAAACTAACCCATATCAATCACCTTCTACACTTGCGGTAAGGTGACCTCTACAGGATCCCATACTGAAGCGCCACAGCTGCCCAGTGAGGCAGGTATTGTTAAATAGTATCATCCCCATTTAGGACATTAGGGAGATGAAGCACAGGAAAGTTAAAGACACCACATTTTGCATGAAGTGAATGGTGAAGGCTGGATTCAAATCCACCCCAGCCTGAATCTAAATCCCATTCTTTTTCCATTGTATCATTCTCTCTCCTCCCTAGAGCTTCACAGAAGAAATATAAGCCCAAATGAAATATCAAAATCTTAGGGTAGGATGAAAGGCTTGATCAGGAAGCCAAGGCACCATGAGCAGCATCAAGAAATGGAAAAGAAGAATAAAATGAGAACCATGGTTTGCAAAGTCAAGGGAGGAGGAGCCTAGAGGGATGGATCAGTCCCCAAAGGTGTACACCCTGCAGACAGAGAGGCCCCCTGGAAGAAGCCAACCCCCTAAGGGAGACATTTTAACTTTCCTACATCTCACCACTACCTGAAGAGTCAGGGCCAGCCTTATATCCTTAACTTTCTGGACAAGAGCCCAGAGGTTATTGAATCAAGGGTGGTGACCTAAAAAAAAAAAAAAAAAAAAAAAAAAAAAAAAAAAAATGCTGATAGGTCAGAGCCAGTAGAACAAGAGGAGTCTGTTCTGTGAGACCTGACATTCAGGGGAAACTAAGGCACAGAGAGTGTCACTGGGGAGAACCACGTCAGGATGGAGGGGAGTAGAAAGAATAGCCAGGCTGGTTTCCCAGGCAGCTCCAGCACCTTGGGGCGCGTCGCCCACACCCAGGAGGCAGCATGGAATAGCAGGGATCCCCCTGCTTTGCTCCCCCACCAGAAATCAAGGGCTCCCTGGTGCCCCCTGGACTGAGTTTTCTCTCCTAGGCCAGAAAGAGTTTTAGGGTAAACTCTGACTTCCTGCACTCCCTGTTCTCAGCCTCTCGCTGAGCTTCTGACACTTGCTAGGCCTGCCCTTACAAACCTGAATGCCTAATCGTGCTTTCCTCATTGCTTCCCACACCTTAATGCAGTAAGCTTTGAGTAGGCTGGAGGGTGGTGAACTGTTTAGGGCTTAACCCTTCTGGGTAGCAGTGACCAAAGCAGCACATTGTTTGAACACAGAGATGCTTCAGGACTTTATTGGAGAAAACACCATTCTACCTTAATGGTGATCTACCTTAAAGTCTTCAAAAATGTGGGTAGGCGTGGTCAGCAGGATCAGTGGGGCAGTCCACAGCACGGTAATCTGGAAATGGTCTAACCCACTAGATATTTGGGCTTACAGATCATGGCATTCCCAAGAACAAAACAGGGAGCCTATGAAGATCGTACTTGCCTTATGTCACCATGGAAATCCCTGGAGTAACGAATGGAGCGGAGAAGGGCATTCTAGGTCTGCCTAGAATAAACATATGGAGAATCTCTGTCCCCGTAGGTGAGGGATTGTGTGTGTGTGTGTGTGTGGCCACCCCACAGATCACTGTGGCATTCTTTGAAGTCTATGGAGAGGCATAAAGTTAGACCCCCTCAAGCGTGGCCTACAGAATATAAGGTTTCCCTGGAAGAATCAGTAAAAAAAAAAAAAGGACAAGCATGAGAAAACCTGAGACATAGGTACTTGACTACACACCCACGTCCTGGGAGAATACAGAAGGAATACATGCGCCCATGATGTATAATCGACCTGAAACGAACTTTAAAAGCACAGAAGCAAGCAGGTAGAACTCAGAGGAAAGACACTAGGCCCCGAGAGCTGGAGACAGGTGGACCTCCAGGGAGGTAAAGCGCTCGGACCCCAAACCTCAGACGTTCGGAGACACGCATCAGCCAATAGCTAAAGCGGCGTGAGCGGGGATCCAGGGCGGGCTTCGGGGGCGACCTGGACAAGACACAGAAGAGACACCCGGGCGGATCGCAGGGGCCCGCGCCCCCGCCCCCGGGCAGCCCCCCCACCCGTGTGCGCCCCCGCCCGCGGCCTCCGAGCGCCCTGACCCTCGGGCGGCCCCTCGTGCCCCCCGCGACCCACTCCTGCGCCCCCCGCGCCCCCACCCGCGACCTCCGAGCGCCCTGACCGCCCCCTCCCGGCGGACCCCCGTGTGCGCCCCGCGACCCCTCCTGCGCCCCCTGCGCCCCCGCCCGCGACCTCCGAGCGCTCTGACCCCCGGGCGGCCCCCTGCGTGCGCCCCGCGCCCCCTCCTGCGCCCCCCAGGAGGCCCCCGTGCGCCCCCTGCGCCCCCGCCCGCGACCTCCGAGCGCCCTGACCCCCGGGCGGCCCCCTGTGTGCGCCCCGCGACCCTTCCTGCGCCCCCCGGGAGGCCCCCTGCGCCCCCGCCCGCGGCCTCCGAGCGCTCTGACCCCCGGGCTGCCCCCCGTGTGCGCCCCGCGCCCCCTCCCGCACCCCCCGGGAGGCCCCCGTGTGCGCCCCGCGCCCCCGCCCGCGACCTCCGAGCGCCCTGACCCCCGGACGGCCCCCCGCGTGCGCCCCGCGCCCCGCGCCCCGCGCCCCGGGCTCCCCTCGCGGCCGCCCGCCCGCCCGCCCGCCCGCCACTTCCCAGCCGTGACGCGGGAGCCGCCGGCTCACCAATGGGGCTCGAGCGCGGCCGGCCCCGCCCCCCCGGGAAGGTGTGTCCCCCTTCCCACACCTGAAACTTCCGAGGAGCGCAGCGGCCTCCTCCCGTCCGGCGAGGGCGGGCCGCGGGGGGCGGGCGGCGGGCGGCGGCGGGGCCTGCGCGGGGACGGCGGCCGGCGCCGGGCACCCGGAGGGGCCTCTGGGCCGAGACAGCATGTGACGCTGCCCAGGTGGGTGCCTCCTCCGTCGCCGCTCGGGCCGGGCCGGCGGCTGTTCGAGCCCCGGCGGGGGGGGAGGGCCCGGGAAGCGCGGGGAAGCAGGGCCTGCGCCCCGGGCCCGGCCGGCCGGCTCGCGGGGCACCGCTCCGGAAATGGGGGGCTGGGCAGATGGGCAGAGCTGGGGGTGTGACCGCGTCCCCAGGCTGCGGGAGGGAAGCTGGAGGAAACGCTCCTGCCTGGAAACTCGCTTCCGGCCTGGCCCCCGCCTTGGAAGCGCGCACCCTGCCCCCAGATGTTCCCTGGGCCCGTGAGCAGGGCCCTTCCTTCAAAGGCTCCGGCTCTGGGGAAACCTACCCCCGGAGGAAGAAGTCACTGAGCCTCCCTTCGTGGCCCTATTCCCAATCCAGACGTGTTTTATTGTCTCCTTTTTCTTACCCAGGCCTGGGCCCTTCCTTCGTGAATCTTCCTACGGATTCGCACACTGCGTGTGTCTAAGTGCACGCCTCTCCCCTGTTGGCCCAGGCGCCCGAACCCGCAAAGGTGACTCCAGTCCTGCCCCCACCCTATTTCTTCCATATATGCGAAGAACTCCCAAAGCTTCGTGTTAACGGTGACTTTGCATTCTGAGGTTGGGGAGTGCGAAGGGAGCTCCTTGAATTGGGGGTGGGGGGGGTCCGGGGGGTGGGGTGTGCGTGTGCTAGAACAGGGCCGGTTCTGAGCATCCTTTACAGTTGCCTTCCCCGCAGGACTGTCCTGGGAGACCTAGTCCTGATGCCAGTGGATTTCCAGACCTCAGGTGCTCTCCCTTTCCTGGATCTTGGATTCCCAAGACAGATTTGCCCTCCTGTCTACCTAAGAAGTGAACTCTGGCCAGGACTCTTGTCAGATTGAGGGGGAAGGGTGTGTCAGACAGACCAGGGAGAGAACTTTCTTTTCCACTTTCTTGCCTGCTTTGCTCCCCGATTTGACCATTCCCCGGTCTTGCATCCTTGGCCCACTCCAGAAACCCCAACTCCCAGCTAAACAACCCCGGATGTGGCCTCTTTCACAGACTTCCTGTTTTATCTACACCTGGACTGTGAAGAGGCTCTGGGTCTAGGCCCTGGCAAAGTGGGGAATTATTGGTTAACCAACTTGGGTTAACAGAAACCCAAGCCGTGTCTATTGGGGGCATTCCTGGGGGCTGAGGAGGAAGGTTTCTAAGAGAGACTGTTTGGCAAGAGGATTGCCTGTTAGTATCCTAGTGGAGAAGAGTGGGAAGTCAGGAGGTTTGCAGAGAAATCCCTCTTATTAAAAGAAAATAGTAATTCTAAGTATAGTCAAGAGTTGTCATGTATTAGGGGTCCCCAGTGTCTATGGCTTCCCCTAACATAGTTAGTCTGAGGTTGTCTGTGGCCTATGGTGTCTGTAGGATAGGCAGGAACATGTCATTCGTGGTGTCTGTCACTACGTGGTATGGACAAGAATGGGGTCACACACAGGATCATGGGTTGAACAGGAGCAGTGTTGCTCAAGTGTCACTGCTGTAGACTCAAACAGGCGACGTACAGCATCTGGTGTAGACAGGGATGAGTCTGCGTCTGTGGAGTGAACAGGAGCTGGTCATTTATAGGACCGAACAAGGTCACCCTCAGGGTCTACGGTAAGGACACAAAGAGGTTGCTCACATTCACTTTATCTCTGTGGATGGCACCAGGGCCACAGATGGATTTGTGGGGCGACGTCAGCGTCGCCGCTAATGATGTTCGGAGTCAGCCCATGGGGTCTACAAGACAGTGGATAATGTATTTTCAGACATTAGGGAACAGATAAGAGATGTTTATTTCAGTCTTCATTGGGATGGAGGAGCTTTCCTCACGTGGATAGAACACAGGTGTTAGCAGTCAGTGGCCCAGAAGGCTACTCTGATTTTCATATCTTTGTCAATTGGGGACATTTATGTCAAACAGTGAATAATGACATACAGCTCTATGGTGGTCTAATTTTTCTGAATCAGAATGAGAGTATTTTGATTTGGGAGGTGTTTTCCTAACGCGAGCAACAGTATAAGCACTAGTGTAAACTCAGTAGTGCTGTAAGCTCAAGAGTACTGCAGTGATTTGTGGTATAAGTCAGGATATTTGAGCCTGGCACGGCTACCAAATCCAGGAAGCACGATCCTCAAAAAAACAAAAACAAAAAAACACATGCACTCAACACCGGTTTGAAGAACAAGCAGCATGATAGGGAGGAGACGATATCTTTGAAATACAATTCTCTGGTGAGTAGACATGGACAAGGCTCAGGTGTTGGGGGGCCCCAAAGGACACACTGAGCTCTCTCACTCACTAGGGACTTGGGGCTTGGTCTTGAAAGAAGTTGCATGTGGACAGGGTCAGCAGGTGCAAAAGGTGTCTGGTCCGGAGGAAGGCCAGATGACCGTGATGCCATGCCCCATCTTTGCCTGTGCGCAGACAAATAGCGATTACTCACCCCTGGTGGAGAAGGGGATGAGGAGGGAACCTCAAATGGGCGATGCAGAAAGGCTCTCCCCTGATGGCTTTGTGCGGGCGGAACCATGTTTTGCAGATTTCCTTCAGCTTTCTCACATTGTCGCTTTGTCTTACCTTGCAATCAGATTACTAGGACAGGATCAGGTACAGGGGACATAGGATACGTTCTTCCTTTGTGGTAAATGGTGGCTGATCTGGTGACTACCAGTATTTCCAAATGGATAAAGGCGGTGCTAGAAATAGTGTCAGCGGGCTTGTGGGAGACAGACACGCGTCACGTAACTCGAATGGAACTGAAGGTGTCCATGGACCCCAGGGCGCATGGGGATGCAGCCTGAATAGAGAGGGCAGACAGACGTGTATCTAGAAGCTTCTTGTTTGGGGGACATGAGCATGCCCATGGGTACAGGGCAAGGACAATACAGGTGTGGGTGAGGGGAGACCTCAGGTGTATGCACAGCCTCCTTCCCTCCTTAGCCAAGTTTCAGAAAGTGTTTGCGGTGAGCAACTCTAGTATTTAATGTGTGGTTGAGAGAATAGGGTCACGTCACGGTATCATCTCGTGATTATAGTATTTTGTACTTCGGTCTAGAAACGGGGAGCAAATCACACACTGTGTCAGTTAACTGGAAAGGGACATGAAAGCCCTTCTCACAAGTGTGCTTATGTTGGACATGGCTCTTTGCCCCATATAGATGGTATCTGCGTCTCTGGGGTGGCCAGGAACTTGTCACACACAACATCTCCAGGGTGGCTAGGGACCTGTCTGTTTGGTTATGTCAGGCTCTATTGCATAGGAACTGCAAGGGCGGCCTATTGCGTGTGTGCGCGCGTGTGGATGGGTGCTCGCGCAAGGGTGCTTGTGAAAGCGTGTGTGCTTGTGCAGTCTCTTGGCAGGACAGCAGGCATTCTGGGCGGTGGGCTTTGGCTTGAAGCCTGGAGGAGGCAGGAGATGCGCGGCTCCAGGGACAGCTGTGGGTTCCATAGCCCCCTGCCCCCGGGTCTTCTCTAGGCCAGGACCTGCCAGCTTCTTACAGCTGGGCTTCCGGTTGCCTACAGTAGACGTAAGGTTGGACACTTTGGTTTGAGGTCACCTGTACCATTTACTTAAGAAGTTTGAGCAAGTGTCCAGGTTTGTGACCTTCAGCTTGCCCATCTGCAAGTGAAGCGGAGCTTCTTGTGTGTCTCTAAAGGTTCTCCCAACTCATAAAATCCTACATTTCTCTTTTATACTTTCTCTCTCCTCCACAGTAATTAACAATCCCCGACACTCCTGTGACTCTTGAAGTTAACAGGGTACTTTTTAACATTACTTAACCTTTGTTAGAAATCCTTGCAAAGAAAGAGTTCAGACCCTTTCGTAAAATGAGAAAACGGGTGTTCACATAAATGATTTCTACGATTGTCTAAAAAGACACTGAGCAACATTAGCGAGAGACACACAAGGCAGATATAAGAACTGAGCAACCTGCCTTTAACTCCGTCGTCTTCCTTTCTTCACTCATGCGATAAATCTTTGCTGAGGGCAAGCGAAGCTGCAGGCAATGAGACAGAGGATGAATATGGCAGCGTCTGTGCCCTTACGAAGCTCACGCTCTAGCCGGGAAAATAGACATTAAATGTGTAATTACAAGTGCAGTGAGTGTGAGAGTAGCAAAGGGTTCGCTGGGGCAGAAGAGGATTCCAGGCAGAGGAGCAGCACATGTGGAGGCAGGGGGTGGGGGTGCCCACAGCTGTTGAGGCCCCTGCAGGGGAAGCAGAGGTGAGGCGAGGAGGGCACATAACCCAGGCTGAATATTTGGGTTTCGTCCCGGTGACAGTCAGAGGCTGCTGGAGATTTTACACTAGAAGTGGGGCATTTAAAGATCACTGCCCTGCGGAGTAGAGAATGTCTTGGCCATAGTGCAAGAGGAGCTGTGTGGATGCCAGTGGCCAGGCTGTGCCCCGGGTACAGTGGCCTGGGTGAGAGAGGACAGGAGAGGGCACCAGGGTCTAGCGGTGCCGATGGAGAGAAGTGGACAGGCTCCAGGGATAAGGAGGAGGTGGGCTCAACAGGACTTGGCCGCAGATTCCATCTGGGGAAGGCGGGCCAGGAGGGAAACAAGAATTTTGTTCTGTAATGGAGAAGCACGTATTGAGGGGCACCTGAGCGTCTGCCTTTGGCCCAAGGCGTGATCTCGGGGTCCTGGGGTCGAGTCCCGCATCAGGCTCCCTGCAAGGAGCCTGCTTCTCCCTCTGCCTGTGTCTCTGTCTCTCTCATGAATAAATAATTTTTTTTTTTTTTTTTTAAAGAAAAGCACGTATTGAGCACTCATTATGGGCCAGGTATTATGCTAGATGTAGACAGCCGAGCAAGATGGACATAGCTCTTTATCTCGTGGAGCTCACCACCTCTTGTTCGGGACAGATGGTAAATCAAAATGCACATGCGATTGTATAAATGCTCAGAGGAGGAGTGATGTGCGTGATAGCTGGTACGTCTACAGAGAGGAGGGCAGGCCCCTGGTTGGAGGACTGGGTTAAACCAGGAATGTGTGGTCTCCTGAATGACAAGAAAGTATTTCCGATGGCAGTAGTGGCAGACACCGACAAGGACCACCGCACTGAGTGTCCCTTGGTGTTAACATTGACGGTCGGTCGTGGGGGAGGTGGGCGGAGTGCTGCTTAGTGGAGGACATGGAGTGGGAGGAGATGAGGACCTCAGGGTTGAACAGTTCCTTTCACAGCTTAGATAAGAAGGCCACGACCATGCTTCAGTTGTGGGATGGTTACCACAGAGCGGGGGGAAGGTGCGGGAAGAAGAGAAAATCCATCGCATAAGGTGACCGAGAAGGCAGGCTTGAGAACATGGCCAGCAAGGGGACGGCCACCTGTTGGGCTGTCTGAGCAGGAAGGAGGAAAAGCGCGAAACTCCGGGCGCTCTGAATTGCCAGGAACCCAAGCAGTTCCTCTCTGGGTTTCTAAATTCTTTGCAAGGTGGGAGATGATGTTTTCTGCTGGAAGTGAGAAGATAGGTGGAAAGGACAAACTTCCAAGAGGTGGCGGAAGGAGTTCCGGGGATGCTGGAAGCAGGGGGACGTAGGGTAGCCCAGTGTCACGGACCTGACTGAGCGGGTAACCGCTGTGTCTCCTACGGTTCCAATCTAGTAAGTCATTACCATACTACTTTCTAAAAGCTGCTTTTTTAAAAAATCTTTTTTAAAGATTCCATTTATTTATTTGAGAGAGAGAGAAAGAGAGAGAGAGAGTGCGTGCACGAGCCAGGGGAGGGGCAGAAAGAGAAGGAGAAGCCAGCTCCCCGCTGAGCAGGGAGCCCAACACGGGGCTCCATCCCAGGACCCGGGGAATCACGCCCTGAGCCGAAGGCAGACGCTTGACCCCACTGAGCCACCCAGTGTGGTGCCCCTACGACAGCTGCTTCTATAAGGGAATAGAGAATTGCTAAGTAGTTACGAGGCTCTGCTAGATCCTGTGGAAGCTAAGGTGAGTGAACTCCAGAGGGTGCACAGGGAGATCACGCTACACTGGCTGCCGTGGCCACAGACCTATTTAATCCCATCAGGAGCTTTGGAGGAAGATCTCCCTCCCTCTCTTCGCTGGGTTGTTGGATTCAGGGTGTGTCACTCACTGTGTCTGCGAGTTATAGAGGACTGAGTCATGCTTGGTGTCCAGAGCGTAGACTGGGAGACAGTATGACATAATACAATCTAGAGAGTAATGACCACTGGGAGTGCTTGGTGCTATTTGACAACGGTCTTATACTCTAATTTAATCATTTATGATCTGTCTCCTCCACCAGACTGCAGGCTCCATGAGGACACAGTCGGTCTGTCTTGTTTACCACTGAATGCCCTGCCCTGAGGGAGGTCACTGGGTAAATATTTATTAGATGAACAAATCAGTGGTACATTTCATAGAGGCCGTTGCTTACGTTGCTGAGTACGTTTTGTCACCAAGAGGGACTCTAAATGGAACCGAAGAAATGTCCCACTCTTGCTCTCTGTTCCTTTGATAGGTAGAAGCAGAAAGGGTGATGAGAACTTTGTGTTTTATTCCTCTTTAGGGCTCAGCCCTGATGGAGGCTGAGGAGCCCCAACACGGGGCCTTGACCCCCATCCCTGCCTTAGCAGAGCTCAGCGTTATCCCGGAACCTCTCAGGAGAAGCGGTCAGACTGCCACCTTGGGGCCCGAAGCTCAAGAAGGCTGGGAGCCATCGTCCACATGGGCAGAGGGACGAGGACTCTTGGAGCCCCAGCAGGGAGGCCTAAAGGATGTGAAGAGCTGTGCAACTGAGAGCATGACCTCCTTCCCCGAGGAAGCCCCTGCAGGTGTGGAGACCGACCAGGAAGACACCGTGGGTGACACGTGGGACACCCCGGAGCGCCAGGAGCCGGTGCCTCAGAGCCTGGCAGACGGTCGGGCAAGGACACCAGCTCACGCAGAGCGCGGGGCCTGCCCTTTTCAGGGTGAACATCTAGACACGGTCCCAGTGTCCAGAGAGCGGGGTGGCGGGGTGGAGATGGAGCTTAGACCAGAGCTCACTTCCTTGCCTGGGGGAACTGGACATGCAGAAGAGGAGGAGGCTTCTCCAGACACCTCCGCTCAGCCCCGATCTGGGCCTCCCTGTGAAGAGCACCCTGCAGAGCCCGAGCACCCGGGGGACTCTGTCAAGCAGGGGGAAGAGCTGCGGGCTGCGGGGGCCGAAGAAAGTCCAGGGAGAGGGGGACTCATGTGCCTTCTGGATGCCCGGGGGCTGGAGGAGCAGGGACTGGCCGAAGCGGCCTTCCGGGAGGAAGCAGCGGCGGGGGGCGATGGGCGTTTAGGGGGACAGGAACAGGGCGGGGAGCAGGCGGACGGTACAGGAGAGCAAGAGCAGAAACAGGAGCAGAGACGAGGCCGTGCGATGCGTGCAAAGCACGGAGAGAGAACGGGGCTTTCTGGGGAATTGGAAGGTCTGCGCTGCAGTGAGCAGGGGATGGAGCCTCGGCGCCAGCCGGGTCTACAGCAGGGAGAGGAGGGGAACAGGGAGACAGGGGGGCCAGAGGAGGGGAGCGGGGCTGCTCAGAATGAGGAGAAGTGGAGCGTGGTGGGCAAATCAGGGCAAGTAACTGGAAGGCCAGAAGGTCGAGGTCTTCGAGGTCTTCGGGGGAAGGTGGCCTCGGTGGAGGGGCGGGAGGCGGAGGCAGTGGGGTCAGGGGAGGAGGAGCTGGAGAATTGGGATGGGGACCCGCTTCGGGGAGAGGGCAGAGAGGGGCCTACAGAAGAGGGGGAAGCACGTGATGGTCCTTCCACACTGGCTCTGGTAGCCTCTGAGGTCTCTTCTCCCTGTGACTTGTTTCCAGACACCTGTTATCCCATGACCGGTACTCCTGGGCCTCGGGAGGAGCCTAGGGCTGAGGAACCATCCCCTGTAGCTCTGCCTCCTCCACTGGAGTCCGGAGGGTGGTCGGGCCGGCCTGCTTCTTTACCTGGTTCCTTTCCTGCTGGGGGGTCGCCCGCCCAAGAAGCAGCTCAGGACAGCCAGCAGGAGGGACCCGAGCTGGGGAAGAGGGCAGTGTTCGGCCAGGGGACCCAGATGGTCTCTGCCGGTACCCCTGCAACTCCTCCGAGGACTCCCCATCCACCTCCTTCCGGTCCTGCTGAAGTCTCCTCCCGGACGACTACATCATTGTCTGCCAGCCCCCCAGTTGGCTCTCCCAGGAGGGAGCCCTTTCTTGCTGCGCATTCTCCAGAAACCTCCAGAGCAACTCTTCGGACCACCCACGCACATCACTGTGGGGCTTCCGAGACTCCCCCAGCTGCCCTCCCTGGCGCTCCCTCTGCAGAGGCCACCGTGGAAACACCCACCAGCTCCATCTGGGCCCACCCCCAGGGCCCCCCAGGCCACCCTGCAGGGACTGTCCAGCACCTAAGGAGCAACTCCTTCCCAGGCTCTCATAGGACAGAGCCAACTCCGGACCTGCTGGGACTCTCACTTTCCTTTTCTCATTCAGAGTTGCCCCAAAGGGCCCCCAAACCTGCCATCTATGGCTCTGTGATCCCAAGAAGGGACAGGAAAAGTGGTAGGGACTGTAGGATCATTCCCGAATCCCCTAGTTCATTATCTACTCTGGGGTGGGACTCTCAAGAATTCACTTCAAATCTGGAAAGATCCAGTAGTCCCTGTAGCACCCAGCCATGTGGCTCCCCACACACTTCAGCCTCTGCCCCAGAGTCTCCTGCCTATGGCTCTTCCCCACCCTTTATCTCTGTAGATGGGAGGATCCCTGAACCTCTGCCCCCTCCTCCCCCAGAGAAGAGGCATGTCCACCCCTCCGTGGTAGAGAGAGACAGCCACCTCCATGCAGGAGTTGCCACGTTGAAGAGGTGTGGCCATGCTCTTCCATTGGCCCCAGGTTCGGGGCTACATGGTCCCCCCAAAGGCCCACTTCCCCCATTTCCTGACCCCCTCGTGGCAAGGCAGCATCGACCTCTGCCCTCTACCCCGGACACTCCCACCCCTACTCTGACCTCTTTCTCCCGTAGGCTGAGATACAATAAGCCATTGCCCCCAACTCCTGATTTGTCCCAGCCCCACCATTCTGTTTCTTTTAGTAATCCAAGGATCTACAGGCCTCTCCCCCCTGTCCCTATTATGGATCCTCCCATTGAACCACCTCCGTTACCCCCCAAGTCCAAGGGGAGGAGTAGGAGCACTCAGGGAGAACTCATGAATTCAGGGGGTCGGGGTAAGCCAAGGCCTGTTTGTCAAGAGCGGACAGTCTCTGCTCCCCATTCTGTTGGACGTACCTCCTGGCCCCCAGCCATGGGCCGATCAACAGACTCTTTGGCTTCTACCAGCAGGAGTAAGAGTGAAGTGTCCCCTGGCATGGCTTTCAGCAATGTGGCAACCCTTCTCAGTCCGTCTTCCCCAACCACACACTGGAGTCTGGAGCTCCAGGGACCCACCTGTGAACCAGGACCCTCCGAAGAGTCTGAGGCCCCTGCCAGAGGATCTTTGAGAAGATCAGCCCCTCCGGAAGGAGCCAATGGCCTGAGGAGGTTGGATGTAGGCCAAGCAAGGCAGTCGGAAAAGCTCAGCCATCCCCACCTGGAGAAGGCATCCAGCTGGCCCCACAGGCGGGACACAGGGAGACCACTGGAGAGCGTCAGTGGGCGGGTCGCAGATCCCGGTGAGGGGTCCAGTAAGCACAAGGGCTGGAACCGGCAAGGCCTGCGCAGACCTTCCATCTTGCCTGAGGGCTCTTCCGGTAAGCGAGGGGCAAGAGGGGCAAGATCACGGTGACACTCAAGCCTTCTCC
Source organism: Canis aureus (assembly GCF_053574225.1). Taxonomy (NCBI): domain Eukaryota; kingdom Metazoa; phylum Chordata; class Mammalia; order Carnivora; family Canidae; genus Canis; species Canis aureus. The sequence goes on from NC_135625.1 coordinate 62,812,922, forward strand.
AGCTCTTACCACCTCACCCATCTTCTGTCCCCGGGGCTTCTCCTCATCCACCTGCTCATCCGCCTACCCAATGTCAACACAGAGGGAAGCCCTCGAGAGTCTCTCTGAGCTCGCTGTAGGACTTTCCTTCTCCTTCCACTCTTCCACCTGGCCATGGTGGTGTTTGACTGTGTACCTGTTTTTCCCAACTTTGTTATGGATGTTTCCTCTCTCCCCCCGACACACATGTTTTCCAGCTACCAGCACCTGTTCAATGTCCTCCCAGTGGTACAGAAGACATCCTCTTCTTGTCCAATTCACGTCTGATACCAGGATTCCAGGGCTGGGGACACACCTGCTAATCGTGTCCTCAAATGCTTTCTACTTTGGCACTGCTCTCCTGCACAGACTCCCGGCTGAGCCCTTCTGTTCCCTCAGAGGCCTGCATCTCCTGCATTAAGTTTTGCCTTCTTGGCCACCCTGAATGTCCCTCCAAAATCTCAGTGACTTCACCATTTCTGTTTCCAGATACAAGAGGTCCAGGCGTAGAAAAGGCCCCTGGCCCTTCAGACACCATTGTGTTTCGGTGAGTCCCCTTCTCTCCTGACAGACACACTTAGACTGTCCTTTCTTAGGACACTGAGAGTTCCATGATCTGACAAGGGTTCTGGGACCCTGTGTCTTCCAGGGGTAGGGAAGGGAAGAGACGTACACCAGGATTCCAGGGTAAGGGCATCTCTTGCCTACCCGGCTGTCAGCTGGGTCCGACTCTCCCGTCCTCCTAGGTTCCGTAGCCATGAACTAACCCCCCTGTAAACGTCCAACATGACATCCAAAAAAGCTCTGAACTACCTAAACGTGGGTCAGGGCCACAGCTTGCCTCTTGAGGGGATTCGGCCCTGACATCCCAGCACGCGTCCCAGAGGTTAGAGACTATCTCATCTATGGTCACCTGGGGCTTCTCTGCGTCAGTGGCCAGCAAGCACCCAGAGCCCTCCTCTTTGTCTCCATAGGGAGAAGAAACCAAAGGAGGTGATGGGAGGCTTTTCAAGACGCCGCTCGAAGCTCATCAACTCCTGTGAGTCCCTTGAAACAGAAGTATAGCCCCACGTGGCATTTTGCCCGAGACTGGAGCCCATAGCCACCCTCGGTGGGGCAGTCCGTGATCTCTCCAAGGAGAGAGAATTGCCAGGACAGCCAGAAGCAGTTTGGTGGCTTCTGTCTTTATGCCTCCCCATCCCTGTCTCCCTAATTCTCTCCCTCTGTCATCTTCTTTGCCCTTGCAGCTCAGCTGCTTTACCAGGAATACAGCGATGTGGTTTTGAACAAGGAGATTCAGAGCCAGCAGCGGCTGGACAGCCTGGGAGAGGCCACGGGGCCCGCCTCCCCCCGGCAGCCCCGGAAGGCTCTGGTCTCCTCCGAATCCTACCTGCAGCGCCTGTCCATGGCCTCCAGTGGCTCCCTCTGGCAGGAAATCCCTGTGGTGCGCAACAGCACCGTGCTGCTCTCCATGACCCATGAAGATCAAAAACTGCAAGAGGTACCCAGCGGGGCAGGGTTGGGGCAGGGGGTGGCGGTGCAGGAGGGAGAGCAAAGTCTTATGCCCGTTTCTTGCTCACCGCCACCACCACTCATCACATGCTCTATGCACGCCATGGCTGTCACTGGTCTCCACGCTGATGCATCTGAATTGCTTTCTGGATGTTACCACCGGCCCTGCTCCCCACTTCTGCAGGGCGTGGGGCCGCTTCCTCCTACCTGTTGTTGGTCGGGCTTCATACCAAGTGACCATGCCCCTGACTTTGTTGGGAGGGATGTGCAATTACTCCCTTCGCTGCTGGCTCAGGCTAGACTAAAACTTCCCTCTTCAATCAGGGTTCCACGCTACACTGAAGTTTCTCTCTTCAACTGAGGCACCTGAGTGGCTTTTGGCCCTTGCTGCTGTCTTGTGGCCCATTGGTCTCATAGAGGCTTTGAAATGACCATCAGGCTCGGCTCGGTCCTAACACCCAATGGCAAGACTCCAGTAGAGGCTGTTTGTTGTTACGTTATTACCATTAACGGGTTTCACATGGAAGAGCTTGTCTTAATAATCAGTCTAAAATAGGGCCTGGAGCCTCTCTTCCCAGGAAGACAATAGGGCACCATGGAAAGGCACCATGGAATCCTGTATACGTATTTGGGTTCTGGAGTAAATGACCTGGTCGTGAAGCCCACTTTGCTGTTTGCTGGCTATTCAACTTTGGCCAGAAAACCTTCTGTTTTCTCATTTGTAACACTGGGTCTCAAATAGTGGGAGAACCAAAAAGGAGAAGTGCCTGGTACATAGCAATCACTCAAAAAACGTTTACCACTGTACTTTAATTTCAAGTCAGGCCAACCGGGGTTGGAATCCTGGCTTCGCCATTTGCTAGCTGTGTAATCTTAGGCAAGTTTTATAACTTCACCAAATCTCAGTTTCCTTGTCTAAGACTTAAAGATAATGTCTACCTTTCAGGGTTGCTGTATGGTTTAAGTAAGGTACCCATATGTAGCTTTTAGCGTGATGACTGGTACATGGTTTGATACATATTAGTGCCATACTCTCCCCTCTTCAGAGGTGGGAAGGAGTCAGATGTTGGCCAGAAGGACTTATGGATAAACAAATCAAACAGAGGCAGCTATAAATGTGTAGGTTTTTTGAAGCTCCGACTTGGGGGCCTTATTCTGACCTCAACTTCTAAAGCACATGGAGGATATATAAAAAATCCGTGATCTGCCCAATACTTATGGACCAAACAACAGGAGATGATATGAACCCCAGCTCTCTTTCACCCACTCGAGCGTACTGGGAAGTCCACTGGGGGTCCCGGGCTAGCCCTGGCCTCCTATTTCTAGGAAGAGGAGCCTCTATGCTTATAGGCACATAGTCCTTCCATAAAATAGCCCTCTGGGGTCTACGAGGTGTTTACACCGATCCCATTTCTTTTGACTGTCATAACATCTTTGTGACATGGGGTCACTGTACCTGCACAGAAAGACAAAAACCCGGAGATTCTGTGAGGTTGAATGGGCCCCACAAAGTCATATGGTCAGTGAATGTTGGAACCAGTACTCAGATGTACCTCAGCGCCCCCAGTTCAGTATTGCTGTGGGTGAGGGTCATCACCCAGGTGTGTGTCGTCTTGGTCTCCTCTGTCCCTCTCTGCGTGTACCTTGAAGAGACGTGCTTAGATGAGCATGGGGCAGCCCGGCCGGAGGAGGACAGGGCCATGAGCCATTACGCCCCCTGCTGGAACCTCCAAATGAGTTCTCAAGCGCTGGCCCATCTCCATTAAACCACAACAGCACCATCTGGTTCTCAAATGTCCTGCTTCCTCCCATTTCTCCTCAGACCCCAAATCACCTTCATCCCCTCAGTCTGTTCCTCTTTCAAAGTTCTCTGGCTCAGTGAGTGAGTCCGCCATTCACTCAGTTACTAAATTCAACAAATGAGCCATTAAATTGTGACTGTCTGCTGTTTCAGCCCTCATTTCTAGCAAAGAACCAAGTCCTTTCAAATCTCCCTCCTAGGTGATTCGAAGGTGGCCTACCTCTCCCCATCCCGTGGCTCTTCTGACCTCCCTCTGTTGCCTTGGGATGACTATGGCAGTTTCCTAACGTGGCTCCTCTGCCCGGTTAGGGGCATGCCATGCTCAGAAATAACCTTTATAAAAGCCAAATCTGATCAAGTGATTTCCCTACATAAAGCCTCTTTCAGTCTTCCCATATGTCCAAACTGTTTTACCTCATTCACGCAATCCTCCTGACCTCCCTCTATTTGCCCTCTGAGCTTCATCTCTTGCCACTACTTTAGTACAGATACTCGGTTCAAAAGATGCTCAGTTTATTAAGCTTCTTGAAAGTACCCTTTTCTCATACCTATAGGGGCTTGTACGTTCTTCCCACAGGCTCCAGTGCTCTTTCTCTCTCCTGATCCCAGGTTAGGCTCTGACGTGACTGTGAGCTATGAGAGGATCCGCCTTGTCCTCTGCTCTGCCCGTAGAATGTCGTCACGCACTGGCTAGCATACACTGGGGACTCCATAACTATTTTAAATTAATCTCCTCTCCAACCTCCCAGGCCAAATTTGAGCTGATCGTGTCAGAGGCCTCATACCTACGCAGTCTGCATGTAGCTGTGGATCATTTCCAGCTCTCAGCCCCACTGCGGGCCACCCTTTCCAACCAGGAATACCAGTGGCTCTTCTCTCGTTTACAGGACGTGCGTGAAGTCAGCACCACGTGAGATTCCTCTTCTCCCAAACACCATTCACTCAGCCTCAGTATCTTTAGCCTATAAACCATCGGGTGTTTCCTCCTCACCCCCTTTTCAGAAGCCTTCTCATTGCTCCTTTCATGATTCCCAATGCTGTCGGAGTAGGGAGGGAGAGCAAAGAAGAGGAGAGGGTGTGTGGGTGCACAGATCCATTAACGGGTCAACACACGAATGGGAAACGCTTCCCTGGTTGAGGAAGGGACGTACTGTGGGTAGGTGCTGCCCTGGAGGTGGGCTCTGGGAAACAGGGAAAGCTCAGAAAGCCAGGACAGAAGCAAAAGAAGAACAGGAAATGGAAAATAGGGATCAGAGGGTTATATGAGGGGCAAACTAGAGATTGCCTTGCAGGGAACCCTAGAGCATAGAGGGGCGCAGAGCTGAGAAGTCAGTCGAAGTTACCGGCTAATAGTCACAAACTCAGGGTATGGCGGGGGTCAGCCAGCTGCTCGCAGGTCTCAGGAGACTCGTGCGGATACCGTGCAGGTTCCTTTCCGACCTGGAGGAGAACTTCGAGAGCAACATCTTCACCTTCCAAGTGTGTGACGTAGTCCTGAACCACGCTCCCGACTTTCGCCGGGTCTACCTGCCGTATGTCACCAACCAGACCTACCAGGAGCGCACCTTCCAAGTCCTGCTGTAAGCCCTGACCCCCCTGCGGTCCCCCTGCGGGCCCTGCAGGGACCCTGCCCGGAAACCCCCAAACCCCAACCCCAACCCCAAACGGTATCCACACGACGCGTGTTCTTGTCCCCACTCTCTTGTGCCATCTCCACGCCCTGCACCCCACCCCCGTCCCCCGCGCCCCCTACGTCCCTTCTCACTTGAGGCTCGCCCACGCAGGAACAGCAACAGCAGTTTCCGAGAGGTCCTGGAGAAGCTGGAGAGCGACCCCGTCTGCCAGCGCCTCTCCCTGAAGTCCTTTCTGATCCTGCCCTTCCAGCGCATCACGCGTCTCAAACTGCTGCTCCAGGTACAGGGGTCCCTCCTCGGGCCTCCCCCCTCCCCCCAAGAGGGGTGATCTGCGGGAGCCCCAAGGTTCTGTCACCCTTCTTCCGCACCCTGTGGATGATGGAGCCGACTCCCCGCTGCCCACACCCTTCTTCCTCAGGGGGGATCTGCTGCAAAAATGGTGTTTCTGGACCGCCTTAGCCGACCCTCCATAACTCCTTCTTCCTGTGTTCCCATCCCTTCCTTCCACCTGGCGCCTGCCTACGGTTTGTTCTACAGAACATTCTGAAGAGAACACAGCCTGGATCTCCAGAGGAAGCAGAGGCCACAAAGGCACATCATGCACTGGAGGAGGTAGGCGGCCACCACCCCCACTCACACCCCTCGATTGGCCTTCACAGAGAATTCTTCTTCTGCCAAGGTGCATGACTCCAGAGAGCACAGGACCCTGCTAAGGGGATTGCTCACCTTCCTCAGCGTCCCAGCCAAACCTGCGAACACCCTCCTTACCCACCCTCCACCCCACCTGGCCTCCTTCCCGCACTGAGGATGTTCCACACCCAAGGGGCTTTGCTCTCACTACCACCATCCCCAAATTAAATCTTAGGTTCACCCCACCCAGGAATATCCTCTCAGGTCATACAAGGTATACCAGAGGCCTAGAACTTCAATTCAATTCTACCCTCATGCAATCCCAGCCTGCCAGAAAAAATGGAGGCTGTCACAACCAACCTCCAGATTGATTGGTTGATTGATGGATTTCTTTCTTTCTCTTTCTTTCTTTCTTTCTTTCTATCTTTCTTTCTTCTTTCTTTTCTTTTCTTTTCTTTTCTTTTCTTTTCTTTTCTTTTCTTTCTTTTCTTTTCTTTTTCTTTTCTTTTCTTTTCTTTTTTGATTCTATTTATTTATTTAAGAGAGAGGCAGAGCACCTGAGCATGACATCAAGGGCAGGTCAGGGGTAGGGGGGTGCAGCATGGGAGAGGAGCAAAGGGAGAGGGAGAAGCAGACTCCCCGCTATGCAAGGAGCTTGACATGGGGCTCAATCCTAGGACATCAGGATCATGACCTGAGCCAGAGTCACTTAACCAACTGAGCCCCCCAGAGGCCCCTTAACTTCCAAATTTCTTGCAGGAGACCAAGGTCAAAACCTCTAACACAGTGTTCTTCCTCTCTCCTCACTCTATTCTATGTTCAGCTGATCCGAGACTGCAATAACAATGTCCAGAGGATGCGACGGACAGAGGAGCTCATCTACCTGAGCCAGAAGATTGAGTTCGAGTGTAAAGTGAGTAGGTCTCTTGCACCCTGACCCCACCTGTGAATCTTCACTTTAGCATAACCCACAGGTCACCGTCTAACGTAGAACCATCTTGCTCGTACTATCTCGGTCTCTGCCCTTAACGTCTGCACGCCTTCTCTTCTGTCCTGTTTCTGGGACACCCACATGCCTGCCCCAATCTCCATGATATATTATTAAGTGAAAAAGGGTAAATACAGAGCTGTGTGTATTATAGAATATTATCTTTGGTGAAAAGTAGGAAGATACAAATCTGTGTTCGCTGGTGTAGACATAGAGAAACTCTGGAAGGATACATGGGAAATAAAGGACAGTGGTCACCTAAGCGGGTTACCTGAGGGGTTAATATGCATTTGGGAAGTGGGCAGGTGAGGGAGAACTTATCAATGTAAAAACCTTTGTAAAGATACGTTTTGTGTTTAAACCATTCAGTATTTTCTCGTTTTCATCTAGTCTAACCAAAGCATTATGAAATTGACTTCAAATACAAGACCAAAATCTCCTATCCCTATACAAACATAAATAAACATTCTGCATTCAAATTCCACCTCAGAACAGACACCGTCCTTACCTCCCTCAATGAGAAGGAAAATCTGATCCACATGATAATTGTGGTCCAGTACCCTTACCTTTACCCAACTTCCAACTCCAAGCAGACCCCACCAACTTCTCTTTATTCTCATTCCCACATATGCCCCCACATTCTCTTCCCACATCTCTGGTTATTGTCGGAGAAAGCACAGATGTCATTACTGCCCAGATCTTTCACTTCTAAGATACGCAGCGTACCGTCCCCTACCTTAGTCCCTCACATCAGGGTCTGCTGATTCTCCTCCAGTTCAGGCTTCTGGGGCTGAGCTTTCTCGTGTCATCACTATCCTGGGTTGGACCATAGGCACCTTCCATTTGCAGGAGCCATGGATGTGGGAGCTCCAGAGTGGTAGACGGTGGTAGGTGGGGGGCTCTGAGAGAAACAGTCTAAGTAGATGGGTTATGAGCAGGGAGGACCTGGGGAGGAGGTGAGGGTCAGTGGTGGAACTCATGAAGAAGAGGCATGGGAGGGAGGGCAGGACCGAGGAAGCCTCACGCCTGCCCTGCCTATGACACTGCCTTTTCTGCCTTCCCTATGCTACAGATATTCCCGCTCATTTCGCAGTCGCGCTGGCTGGTGAAGAGTGGAGAGGTGACAGCCCTGGAGTTCAGTCTGTCCCCAGGGCTGCGAAGGAAGCTCAACACGCGTCCTGTCCACCTGCATCTCTTCAATGACTGTCTGTTGCTGTCTCGGCCCCGAGAGTCAGTGACTAGAATGGGAGGCCAGGGCACAAGAGGGAAATGGGATAGGGCAGGAGGGCAGGGACGAAAGGGACAGAGGGGGGTCATGTTCCCTAAGGAGCCCTTCTCAGGGGCTCAGCCCAGGGAGTGCAGGTCATGGCCTAGAGAAGAGAAAGAAGGGATCCCACCAAATTATGCCACAAGATCACATAGCGGGACTCATACTGTGTTACAGATATAACAATTGTACAGTCGGGTTAACTAGCCTTGTATTTTGCAGGGGTAGCCGATTCCTGGTATTTGACCATGCTCCCTTCTCCTCCATCCGAGGGGAAAAGTGTGAAATGAAGCTACACGGACCTCACAAAAACCTCTTCCGACTCTTCCTGCTGCACAACGCGCAGGGCACCCAGGCCGAGTTCCTCTTCAGCACAGAGACCCAGTGAGATGCGGCTGGGAGAGGGAGAGAAGGAGGGGGGACTGCCTTGGAAGGAAGTGGGGCTGGGGCAGAAAATGTGTCCAGAAAACAGCCACACACTATTTATCCTATTCTGGACTAAAGAGCATCCATTGGGAAATCCCAACCCAAACCCTTAGAGCTAATGGACACCTTGCAAGAGATGGGGTGGGAAAGGGTACAGAGTTGCTACCAAAGTTGAGCATCTATTTTATGCTCTTTAGTCAAGAGGGACAAAGTTTGTGATATAACAGGATGGAGATGGGCTGGTATAGAGTAACTAAAGAATTCCTAATGTCCTGTCCGTAATGCCCATGTGTGTAAACAGAAACTCTTAAGTGCCAAAGGCTGGTGGACATGTATGTGGATAAGATAAGCCCTGGGGTGTCTTTAGCTTGCCTTCCTCCCACCTTCCAAGCCAGTCTTCTGTTGAACAGAAATCTAGAGTGTTGAGAACTTTGATTTGCTCATCTTTTTAATAATAATAATAATAATAATAATAATAATAATAATAAATACATTTGCACATAGATACATACACTTTAGAGAATATTAAAGAATAAGACCTATAAAATCTGGTACATATGCCTAAAATAACGAATCAACTACAAGACTATAGCTACTGTTGCTGTTATAAGAGATATAAGAAGGCTCTTCTTTAAAAAATTTGACAGGGGGATCCCTGGGTGGCGCAGCAGTTTAGCGCCTGCCTTTGGCCCAGGGCGCGATCCTGGAGACCCGGGATCGAATCCCACGTCGGGCTCCCAGTGCATGGAGCCTGCTTCTCTCTCTGCCTCTCTCTCTCTCTCTCTCTCTGTGACTATCATAAATAAATAAAAATTAAAAAAAAAAAAAATTTGACAGGACCCCAAGTGGTCCAAGAATTCCTGTGTTGCAGGCACTTTTCAGTTTTGTCTCTCAGAAGACAGCTCAGGGTGGGATCAATCATACCTGTCTTCACTTATGGAACAAATGCTGATACAGGGGTTCATATGCAAAACGTCACCAAAGTCAAGTAATCAAATACAGACTCACGTTCTTTGTTTAGTGTTTTGGGCAGCATCTTCCTCAAATAGAAGTAGTGTCGGGTCTCAATTACTCCAGTGTTTTTGGAAGCAGAGGCTAACATAATACAAAATCCTTCAGATAATTACAAAATTAGTTTGGGTTATATTGCATGAGCAAAAAAAAATAGACACATTTCCTTGATCTAATTATGATTACAAAATAATTTTCATCTCTGAGATATCTGATCGAAGGGAGGTGGGCAGTAGAGTATTGAGAATTATGCAAAGTGATAGAGGGAATCTAAACCGAGATGAACATTTTGCTTAGTACAAAATGGAAAATCTCATGTGTCTAGTTGATATTATGCCTCCACTTGAAAGATCTGCCATTAAGAGGTTGAGCTTAGAAAGAAGAGAAAAATAAAGGGTGATAAACACATTAACATACAATTCAAGATCTTATGTTTCCAACCAAGCAAAGTCATTGACTTTCATCCTAGATGTTATTGAACTAGACTTTTTGAACCAGACAAGTCTTTTCCACAGTTATTTCCCTTCCCCATCATTGGCCATCGTCCTCCACCCCAGAGCTGCAGCTGAAGCATTGACCCTGCTTTGTTTTCTCAGAAGTGAAAAGCTTCGATGGATCTCAGCCTTGGCCATGCCCAGAGAGGAGTTGGACCTTCTGGAGTGTTATGGTGAGTGAGGGTATAAAAGGGTATAAAAGGGGGAAATAGGGCTGGAGGTCACCTTTGGATGCAGGAGTTTAGGGGGCTGGATCGTAACCCTGAGAGACTTCCACTTACTGCTTTTATCCAGAATTTGAGAGTGGAAGTCTGGCCACTGGAGCTTAAGCACCTGAGATGATCCACTTAAAACTACTCACCACAATGGTAGTGCCTCGTCCTTCATATACTTTCTCCCTTGGGCAATAATTTACTCTTTTAAAATATTTGTTCCCTTAAGTCTATCCTGCTATTATTTTACCTTAGATTTCACTTGCTAAAGGTCTTGGGGGAAATATGGGGAGAAAGTAGGGCTGGAGTGGGAGTTGTGGGAGAAGAGCAACCTAGTCGATTTGTTTTAACCACACGATCTCCTGTACAGAATGGCCTGAGAACACTGCCCTGAGCCTGGGCTTCCGGGTACCCACATGTAGACACACACACACACACACACACCAAATGTGTCTTGCATCCATGTGAAACCTTGATTTCTGGGTCTCCCATAAGCCCCCAGCTGTCCACCAGCAAGAATTCCCTAATTGGTATCCAGGGAGGAACTGAACTCAGAGGAACACTGGTAACTCAAAAGAACAAATACAAGGAATCTTGGAAAAGGAAGTAGGAGAACCAGGCTGTAAACTGAGTTCTAGTAACTGGTTCACTATGTGACCCATCTGCTGGCTTTTGTTTCCCCAGTTGAAAGGAAGGCAAGATGATTCTTCCTCCTTCACTGTGGTCTTGTGAATGGCAGTTGGAGATAAGCTTGAGAAAAAGAACTACAGGGATGCCTGAGTGGCTCAGTAGGCTAGGCATCTACCTTGGGCTCAGGTCATGAGTCCTGGGATCAAGGCCCATGGATCTCCCTCTGCCATCCCCCTGCTCATCCTCTCTCATATGCTCTCTCTCTCAAAGAAAGGAATAAAAAGAAAGAGGAGTAGAGATAATAATATAATAGTGTTCTATTTGTTTTCTGAGGGAACCAGTGAACTGTGGTCACATAGAGCGACGTAAGATGGAATGCTTATGGGTCAGGAGTCCTCTGAGGCTTGTTATCTAGAGCTTCAAAACTATGGAAATTTCCTCTGGTCCACAAAAATACTGAAGTATGGAAAATCCAGAATTTTGCAAGGAATCACCTTGATCAACCCAGTCATTTACAAGTGAGGAAACTAAAGCTAAAGGGGATGAAGAGCGCCTTCCTTAGGTCATACCTGGACCCCCACAGGTTGCATCTCTTCCAATCCCACATCTGGTGCTAGAAAGGAAATGAAGAGTGAGTCACAGAATCAGATTTTACAATCTAGCAGGGGAGACAGATAATATACACAAAGCAACTGGATGAGAGGTAAATGGACAATTAGGTTTCTGTTTTTGTTTTTAAATATTTTATTTATTCATGAGAGACACACAGAGAGAAGCAGAGACACAGGCAGAGGGAGAAGCAGGCTCCATGCAGGGAGCCCGATGTGGGACTGGATCCCGGGACTCCGGGATCACGACCTGAGCCGAAAGTAGATACTCAACTGCTGAGTCACCCAGGTGTCCCTGGACAATTAATTTTAAAGGAGTTCAGAATCCACTGAGGACTAAAGAGTCAGGGAAGGTTACAGAGGGAAGATGGGTCTTTAGCAGAATTGGAATATTTATAATAATGAGTCACTGAAGGCGGTTACAACGTATTTCTCAATTCGTCTTCCCCAGAGAAATAGAATTTTTTGACTCATTTCAATTCCGGTATTTCCATTTCCTTTTCCACCATTTTGTTTCCTGGTAGAGGATGCAGATTTTTCCCATTGTCTCTTGTCTAACTTTCTAAAGCCTGACCTTTATCTCCCCTGAGTCCTCCAACTTCCCCCCTGTAATCCTTACTTTCTGTTCCTATCACTTGCCTTTCTAACCTCTCTTCATGCTCTTGTCTTCCAAAGACTCCCCTCAAGTACAGTGCCTTCGAGCCTACAAACCCCGAGAGAACGACGAGCTGGCACTAGAGAAGGCAGACGTGGTGATGGTGACCCAGCAAAGCAGTGATGGTAAGAGGGAGAATCTGTGAGTAAGCTGGGCGTTGGAGGTGGGATCCTATAGCTGGTATGTATTTGTTTCCTAGGGCTGCATAACAAAGCACCACAAATGGGGGTGTCTAAAACAATAGGAGTTGATTCTCTCCTGGTTCTAGAAGCCAGAAATCCAAAATCAAAGTGTGGGCAGGACCATACTCCCTCTGACACTTCTTGGGGAGGATCCTTCCTTCCCCTCTTCCAGCTTCTGGTAGCTCCAGGTATTCCTTGGCTTGTGGTAGCCTAACTCCAATCTCTACCTCTGTCTTCCGTCTGTGTGTGTGTGTCCAAATTTCCCTCTTCTTATAAGGATACCAGTCGTATGGGATTAAGGTCCACTTTACTCAAGTATGACCTCATCGTAACTTTACTAATTACACCTGGGAACTCCATTCCCAAATAAGGTCACATTCTGAGGCTCTTGTGGTTAGAACTTCAACATATATTTTGGGGGAACACTGTTCAACCCATAAGAGTGGAGAAGGCCCAGGAAGTAGGCAGCTGTAGACCTTGCCAGACCTAGAGCAGCCCGGGTTCACACACTAGTCTCTTCAGTCCTTTTAGACTTACTATTCAGAAAAGTTTGGGGGAAGGAGATCCAAAGGGACTTTTTGTGGGCCTGCCCCAGGTAATTCTTCCCACCCACCCTGTGCCCATAGGCTGGCTGGAGGGCATGAGACTCTCAGATGGGGAGCGAGGCTGGTTCCCTATGCAACAAGTGGAGTTCATTTCCAACCGAGAGGTCCGTGCCCGGAACGTGAGTGAAGCCCACCGAGTCAAGACTGCCAAACTACAGCTGGTGGAGCAGCAGACCTAGCAGTTTTCTGGGAGGAATTCCCTGAGCGTAAGGACAAGATGCTCCTGGAAAGGGCTGGCCCCCAGAACCTTGCAACAGAGGCCTTCTGTGGATCAAGAACTAGACCGTCTGAAAACTTGACAAAATGCATCTACCAAAGCTCCTTTTTGTGCTTTGTGCTTATTGGGGGGATTTTTAGACTTTGCACTGGACTCTGAGAACCTTTTCTCATAAGAAAAGGGACAAATAGGGCCTAAGCTAAGGAACTTTACCTCTACTACCGTATAGTACTTAAACATTCTCTGCTTCCAGAGTGCTGCAGATTCAGGGCTGACCAAAGTTTCCATCATGGCTATAAGTTAAACAAAATGTAGCCTCAGTCCGTTGGAGGGAGATGTTTAAGGGGGATTAGCACATCCGATGAGAGGGTCAACTTGGTGGCCTCTTGTCAACTCGAGAGATTTTCCATAATTATTGGTGTGAGGTCAGGGCATGCATCTCTGGGATCTATGTCTGTTGGTGGCGATGTGAGGGTAGCATTCTCTCACTCTAATAAACTTGGCACTTCTCTGAGTGTTTTCTTCTCAGACTCCTGGACACTGAAAAGGGTACAGAACATGGAATCCTGTGAGGATCCCAGGCCATTTGATTTAGGTACCAAGATGGTACCTAGGTCACAGCAGATGCCAACTCTTGCTTCGTGACTTCCAAGAGTTTGGGCAGTTTTCCTGTTTCTTTTGGCCTCAGAGGTTGTATAAGGATTTAGAAGAAATTGATGGGTGATGAAAACCCCATTCAAACCTTCTTTTTTATTGAACCCATAAGTTAAGGCATAGGTTAGTTTCAGTGGATTTGGACATCCTACTCAGACCACTCAGATTTTATGTTTTGACCTGAATTATGGTGAAGGTGTCTTCCCAGCTGTTTTCATTCTCCTTGTGAAAAGTAGCATGTATAATGGAAGAGTCCTAGAACCCAAGTCAAGAGACCACCTCCAGTTACTGCACTGCCATGATTCAGTCTGTCCATGTTTCAGGTTCCTTAAATGTAAGAGACAGGTTTAGACCCAGAAACCTCAAAGTTTATAGTATTATTCTCACCTTTGCACAAAGCTGCAATGCAATTCTACTTCTGAGCATTTCTAGAGATGAAACAGAACAGCAGAATGTCCACACAAAGACTACAATGATCCAGTTCAAAAGAACACTGTACACTGTCTGAGGGCTCTCTAGAGAAATAATGTCCCGGCGAAAACTATAATGATCCAAGTTAAAAGATGACTGTGCTACTCCTGTCTGAGGGCTCTATATGAGAAATAATGTAGAGTGATGCTCTTCAACTGAGAAAGGCAACCCAGTAAGAGATAGAGAATCCTACATCGCTGTGTTGGCTAGGAATTATGCACAGGCAAATATTTTTTTTAGTTGAATGCTTCTTTTTGTGAAGTTGCTAAGGTTGCCTGAGTGCCTTTCAAATTGACATCTCTAAGACTAAAACTGTCTTTAGATATTTAATATGTATTCATTTAATTGAGTTACTCTCACCTAACCTGGGAAATTAAAAGACAACTGGCTTCTCCCTGTCTTTGGAGCCTTGGATTTATTTATTTATTTATTTATCTATCTATCTATTTATTTATTTATTTATTTATTTAATTTTTGAAGATTTTATTTATTTATTCGTGAGAGACACAGAGAGAGGCAGAGACACAGGCTGAGGGAGAAGCAGGCTCCCGATGTGGGATTCGATTCCAGAACCCTGGGGTCATGATCTGAGCTGAAGGCAGGTGATCAACCACTGAACCACCCAGGCATCCCAGATCCTTGGCTTTAAATGCAATAATCAAACAAACAGAAACTTAGATATGAGTCATCTCTACTCAGTTGAATTATTAAGTTTCCTATACTTTGGGTTTTTGAGAATTGGGTATAGATCTACATAATGTTTCCCCTTTCTTCAGGTTTCCAGAATTTAACTCAACTTATTCTTTAACTCCGATTGGCATCATTGTCTTAGAAACAACAATTTACCAACACTTTTTGGACAGAATTGTATTTGAGACATGTATGAATATTTACTGTTTTGGATTTTTTTTTTTTTTTTTTTGGTTTGGTTTGTTTTTTTTCTTTCTTTCTTTTTTTTTTTTTTTTTTTTTTTTTAGCAAAACCATGCACAAGGGTAGTGTCTTCAGGAAACCTCAACAGTAGCTTTTTATAATCCTTTTCTGGATTGTAACAAGCTTAGAGTTTAGCATCATGTACATTTATGCTGAATTACTTCCTTTGTGCCCTTGACCACATTGAATTTCCATCTGTCACTTTTACCACTAATACAGCTTAGCTCTTCTTTACAGTTTATCTTCACCATCACTTCACTTATAGTTAACTATGATCTTAAGATTTTTATCGTGTACTGTTTGTACTGTTTGTCATGTTCATTTATGATGATTTTAGTAATATCAGCCTACATGTGAATGTGAATATCTGGAAGGTTCACAGTTTGAGATGTATTTGTTTCCCCTAATTTTGTTTTCTTTTTATCTCTTCAACAACTTCTATATCCATGATTCAAAACAAAATGGATTTTGGTCCCATGATGACTGATTTTTTAAATTTTAGTTTAATTTTTTCCCCCTGTCTTTGGGATAGAAGTTGTTTAAAAGTCTAGAAAACAAAATCTAAAAGAAATTATACTCACTGGCTCTCTTTCTTTCACACATTTATTTGCCGCTTTGAAATGAGGCCAGTTTCATTTTGGATCCCACATCGCTCTACCCATTACAGACTGTTTTTAAGTATTAAGTGATAACTCCCCTTATCATAACCTCTTCTTGTTAATGAGGTTAAATTAGAAATCCAGTATTTTGGTATAGTGGCCCTTTCTAGACACAACTATTTCTCACCCACCCACCCTAAGACACATCATTAAGACTTGTGCATGTTTGTACATGGTTTTTCAAACCTCTATATCAATGTCTTTTGGTGGTGGTGATTCGGTTCTATCACGAACAGTTAAGTGACCCCAGAGCTGCATTCGCTGTAAACATGACTCAGGAGCTGCATGATTACAGTAACTCCAATGCTGTTGTTTAAGGTTATCTTCTAACTCTGAAATCAGGTGTGCAGAGAGGCCAAAGGTTACAAGCAAATGAGCTAAAGAGGAACAGATGCCAAACTCAGTCACGATTCAAATATACTGAGGACATTCTCTGTACTTAAAACTCTTTGACTTCTTCCAACCCTCTCATTTTAAATGGCAATTACGGAGTGGACATTTCTCTAGCCCACCCCTCAGAAGAGGGTGAAGCAAAGCATCCATCCACCCTGCTGAATTCCCAGGGAGCATTGCCAAAACGAGGCTCCAGGCACAGAGACTGGAATTCAGGTGAGTGGATGAGGGTGTTTATTCTTTCTGGGTGGCCTGTGAACAGGGAGTGCAGGGAGGAAAGGAGCTGAGTTGGTGTGTGCTATCAACTTTTTCCGAGCTGGTGAAGGAGCTCCAAGGGAGGGACTACTGATCCTTGCTGCTTGGTGGATGAGTCATTGGCCTGAGGGCAGAGCCTGCTATAGGGAGGGGCCCGGTCTGGCCCACAAAGTTCCCCAGGAGCACCAATGGGCAGATAAATATTTTCCTGGCAGGTTACCCAGGCCTCTCAGAGCGCAATTATCTCTGAACAATGCAAATGGAAATTCAGAAGGAGAGTGGGAGCGAGTCACTTTATTGCACCGAGTAAGATGGAGGTTCTAAATCTGCTCACAGACCAAGCGGCTCCTGAACACCAGGGAGAAAGTTCATTACTCTGGACTTTGGGGGGAAAGGGGGAAAGAGGGGCTGCGAGCGACAGACCCTGAGTTACTGTGGTAGTGGCCACAAATTCAGCAGGAGTCTTTCACCATCAGAGAAGTAGACAGTCCCAGGAAAAAAAAAAAAAAAAAAAGGAAAATGCAGAAGCCAGAGAAAGGAGGGACCCTTGGATGGGACTCATCCAGCTATTTCTAGAGGGTTTTCTTCTCATTTTAAAGAAATTGTATTTAAATTCAATTAACATACAATGTATTATTGTTTTCAGAGGTACAGGTCAGTGATTCATCAGTCTTACATAACACCCAGCCCTCATTCCATCACAGGCCCTCCTTGATGCCCACCACCAGGTTACCCTGTCCCCCCACACCCCTTCCCTGCAGCGACCATCAGTTTGTTTCCTATGATTAAGAGTCTTTTATGGTTTGTCTCCCTCTCTGATTTCATCTTGGTTTATTTCTTCCTCTCTTCCCCTATGATCCTCTGTTTTGTTTCTTAAATTCCACACATGAGTGAGATCATACAATAATTGTCTTCCTCTGATTGACTTATTTCCATAATACCCACTACTCAGTCATCAAAAAAAATGCAATCTTGCTATTTGCCATGACGTGGATGGAACTAGAGGATATTATTCTAGAGGGTTTTCTTATTGAGATTGAATTGTGGTGAGGATGAGAGAATCATCCACTGTTGGAGTCAAAAGAACCCTAAAGATCTTTGTGTCTAATGTAAATCTTGTCACAGTGGAGCCTGCAGAGGAGAGATTTATTTGCCTGCTGTCACACAGCCAGTTGGTTACCAACTACGGACTAGAACAGCCGATGTTCACCCCTAGGTTTTGAGCAAGTATCTGCTGAGCTTGTGCTCGTTACAAAAGGTGGAGGGTGACTTGCCATAAAATGCAAGGATTGAGTAAACAGGCTATGTGTGGGGACGGGGGAGGAGGTGGTGGTCAGACTTGTGGAATTGTTAGTAGCCAGATTTGGTGATAGAACTGAGCTTGGCCAGGCAACAGACTAGAACATAGATAAGGTGTGGTTTTCATAACTGTTTATCACTCTAGCACAGCAGAGCCTTAAAGCACTCCAGGGTGTGTGTGTGTGTGTGTGTAAAGAGGCTGTTTACCTTTAGGGTAAGAGGTCACAAGAGGATCTTTACTATAGATGGAATACAGAGACACTGGGCTTTCTCCTTGAAATAAAATAAACCTAGCATTCACAAAAGGGAGGAAAAAAGGAGCTTTCCTGTTGAAAATTAAGAAAAATGAATATCTAAGATAATTTTTAAAAACATTTGACAGTAGTCCTTTAAATTGGTGCTGGGGACCGTTTTTGTACACCGGGTAGGAAAATGTCCCTGATTTCACCAGTTCAAATAATCAGGAGTTAAAGGAAGTAACAGAAAAGTCAAATCAAAATGAATAACGAGCAAGAAGGTGAAATAAACAAGTGGACAAATCAGAATGCCTGGAAACATTAGATGCTTATTATCACTGAAAGTTCTAGGCGGGTGCCGAAAAACAGACTGCACCCCTGGCAGGCTACGAGAATATGGATTGGGGCATGGGTGCCAAGCTGGAGAGAGGGATGCCACGGATAGGATTTGATGAAAGGGATGACCTTAGCTACAGTTGGGTGAAAGTACACCAGAAAGGACCATGGGATCTCTGTGGGTGGGAATTCCATTCTCAGATAATAAAACCGTGCAGAGGAATGTACTTGAGGCAACTTGACCAGAATAATGAGACTTAGAGACAAATAAAATGTGAAAGCTCTGAACGAAGACGCAGAGCCTACGATGGGGAGGGAGGAACCAGCTCCTCTGGCCTCTGCATCTTGTCAGTCACACTCCCAGGATGCCTGGGCGCTACAACCCGGAGTCAACTTGACATTCTCTCTTCCCTGCCCACCTAGTCAAATTCCATTAATGGATTCATAGCATCACTCACATGGACTGTTTCTCTCTTGTTCTCCTACCACTGTTTTAGTCTCAACACCCAATTCCTGACACTGGAATGACTTTCCCACTGTCCACGCCTTCCACGCCCTCTCACTGCTGCCTCTCCCCCCACCCCTCCTGGCAGGTCTCTATTTCAAATCATACTAAACGCTCCTGAGTCTTTATGGCATTTAAATGCAGATCTAGGATCTATGGAAGGATCTGATTCTAAACCTAATCTAGGTGGCACCCATTGTTTGGGGGTGCTCCCCCCACCTTCTGACCTCCTTGATTGTCTCCCTCTAAAATGATCAAAATACATTTCTTCTTGAAGTTGCGCTCCCTACCCCACCCCCCAGGTTTCCCTCCTATCCAAAATGTGTTTGTTTTGCAAGTTTGGGCAAATATTTAAAAGTCTCAAATTTTTCATCTGTTGAATGAGTAGTATCTTCTAGCAGGATCATTGTGAAATGAAATTCCCTATTAGAGAGCTAGGTACACAGTAAGTGTACAGTTACCATCATCATTATTATTTTGTCTGAGGACCAATTTCTGGGCAAAGTAAAGTAAGCCTTTTCAGTTCCTCATGGGATCTCGTAAAGCGTACAAACGCACAGTTATCTATCATTAATAGCCTTTTACCTATAAAGGCTCTTTCAGTTTTTTTAAATGCTATATTGGTGTTTGGGAAGCAAGACTCTCTTATCTGCATTTGGTGAAGTGGAAAATAAACACCTAAGAGTTCTCTCTAGACTTGGTTAAGGCATTCTTAGAAAATCATTCAAACCTCAGTGTCCTCCACTGTGAATTGAGATAATTACACTTATTGTGCACAGTTATTTGTCCAACCTCCTTTCTAGAAATACTGACCCATTGAGCTCTTGATCTTTGCCCCTTCAACACCTCTTCCCGCTCTTTGCACCCCTACTCTTAGGCCATTCCTTATCTACCTCAAAGCCATCTTTTCTTCTGCCCCATACTCCTGCCCTTTCTTGGTGTTTCCGTGAGTCCACCCTGAGACCACTTTTCTCCACGCTTCCTTCTGTGCAATTTTGTGTGGTGTCTTGACCTCAACTTGCATTTTTTATGCTGAGGAGGCCCTGTAGTTGCCACAGGCCCTTTAGTTCTTGTCTCTCATGGACAGACACTAGGTCCATATTTTTCTCCCTGGACACATCCACCCAGATAAACACAGGCACGTTAGCCTCCACATCCCCAAACACCACAGTCTTCCCTATGCCTAACTTTGCTCCGTGCCCATTATTCCTTTCTCAATTGACATTCCTTAGTTAAAAGGTCTTTGTCCTCTTCCTTTGTACTGTGATTCCTTTTAACGAATTGTCTATCGTATGGCACTGATTCCTGCTTTTAAAAATCTCTTGGATTGGGGTGCTTGGGTGGCTCAGGTGGTTGAGCGTCTGCCTTTGGCTTAGGTCCTGATCCTGGGGTCCTGGGATTGAGTTCTGCACTGGGCTCCTTGCTCAGTGGGAAGCCTGCTTCTCAATCTGCCACTCCCCCTGTTCGTGCTCTGTCAAATAAATAAATCTTTTAAAAAATCTCTAGGATTGGACCCTCTTCTATTTTTACACTATTGACTCTCGTTGCTTCTCACTTGGATGCATTCAGTAGCCTCGTCTGTTTTCCCTGCATCTCCCATCTGATCCCCCTCATCTGGTCTTTCTAAAACACAAATCTGGGCAAGTCAGCCTGCCGAGTTAAAACTGCTGATGCCTCTAATGGAGCAAAGAATACAGCTCAAGGGGCTTAGCATTGCACTTGAGGCTTTTCCCTCTCTTCCTCACCAGCCTCCTCCTCCACCATGGCCCCTCTGTTGGCCGCTCCAACATGCACAGCCAGCTTCTCTGAATTCCCATTCTCAGTGGCCTTACACCCACTATATCTTCTTCCTGGCACCCCCTTCTTCTCTGCCTACCCAAATTCTACTCTTCCTTCCTTCCTAAGGCCCTGAACTCTGAAGCTTTCTCTGCCCCAGCAGACGTGGGGACTTGCACCGTACTTGGTCCTCATGGGGGGCTGTGCACAGCACTGGCCTCCTGAATTGTGATGGTGCTCCCCAATCAGAGTGTTTGTTTCTGAAAGCCAGAAAGACATTTCATGTGTCTTTGTGTTCACCCAGTACTGTAGGTGCTTGTAAATCCCCACTGAATGATGGATTGGATGTCTCTGCCTTTATTTCTCAGGACTTTGTTATGAAATTCAAAGAAGAGGGTCTTTTTAAAAGAACAATATAAACTAAACACAAATGTAAGAACCCTAAATCTCCCAGACTGTCCCTCTGTACTAAAAGAACACCCCTTCCAGGTGAGTGAAGAAGTTTCATTTCCAGGTAATGAGAGCTATTCTTTTTTTTTTTTTAATGAGAGCTATTCTTAAGACCATTGAACACTTGGAGTGGAATCACCAAAAGCCAAATTGTCTCTTGTAGCCTATTTTTATGTGTTCTTTTTATGCAAGTGATATTACAATCAATATACAGTCAAAAATAAATTATAATGGACGTTCTAAAAAATATACAAATAATAGAAAAAAATTAGCTAATAGGAACAGAAGCGAAATAGGACTCCCAAGAGATTTTAGAGTGTTTTTAGACACGTGTGGAGGCTTTATGGAGAGTTATAATGGTGGGCAGGAGGCGGTGCTAAGTGAACTCGGATCCTACCATGAACCCAGACTGCTCAGGAGTCTGAGTTACCAGAAAGCTGAGTAGAGACCTGGAGGCCTCCTGGACAGATTTTCAATTATAGCTTCCATGGACATAGATGTCCTTAGCAAAGCACTGCAACTAGGGCTGCCAAGTTTGATAAATAAAAATACAGAACACCCAAATATTGCAGGAAGCATAATAACACCAAAAAATTATTTTTTATCTGCAATTCAAATTTAACTGGACATCTAATATTTTATCTGGCAAACCAAGCTGCAACCCAAATGACATTAATATCTTTGAACCTGATATTGGTGGCTCTAGGGTATTTTGGAGAAAGAATTAGCACAGGCTTTCGGACTATAAACAACCACAATAGTTTAAGGCCACGATGAAACTGGTGGTAGATTGCCATCTAGTGAAAATTTTGTGACAGTGAAGGCTTAAATTGGAGGGTTAGGTTTTTTTCCTGGAGTCTGCAAGGAAGGATTCTGCTCTGGCCCAGGGCAAAGCCCTGAGGTTGCAGCGCTGAGGATGATGACGTCAAGAGGATGAGGGTGCCCTAGGGGAAGGGGAGGTAGGAGCAATGCTGAGATGTGGCTTGCCCCGTGATCTAAGATCAGGGCTCTCCAGCATGCACCCTTTGCTCCTGCGCTCCGACCAAAACCAAAACAAAAGCTACAGCTAACTGTAAGAAGCACAGCATCTTTCCAGATTAGATGGCTCAGACGGATGTGAACTATTAAAAATAAATTTCTGTGGATGTAATCACAATTATAATGAACCAAAGAAGTCATGCAAAAAGTAATGGAGTGGCTACAAGGTCAGATTTTAAAAGGACTGAAAAAGATGTAAATGTTAAAAGGCAGCACATTCTGGAATTCCAAGGATAATCTAAGTGTGAAGCCCAGAAGCAGCTCAGTGCTGCAAAACATGCTGAATTCTACTCCTAACAATAACACTGGCAATCATAATAATAAAGCCGAACTGGGAATAGGAAGAGGACAAACATATTCCTTGAGGCAGATGTTATAATGTCAACACATAATACAGAGAAAATTTTACTGTATTGCTTACTTTAGCTGCTCTTCTCCAGAAAGGATGGTAGTCTAGAAAGTAAAAAGCTTGGACCAAAAACATAAGATGATCTTCAAACCCAAACACAATCTTCTAGCCAAATTGAAATAATTCTATATTTCTTCCAGAATAGGACAGGGGAGGATCTCGAAGATTTAACAGAGGCAATTATCCTAATTTTTAAAGGCATGATTTGTAGAAACCAAAGAAGAATAAATGTGTAATTGTCATAAATTTCTAGAAGAAATTATCAAAAGATAAAAAATAGTCATGAAAGACAATAGACGTCTCCTAAGAGAAGGCATGCCAGACTCCTCATTTACTATCTTGTTAGGTCTACAAGAATACTAAATCATTAGATTGCTATAAAGAGATGTGTTTAGATTTTAGTGAGCCATACAGCAAAGTGTTTCCCCAGAATGTTTTTTGCAGAATGCTAGAGATAACAAAGGATGGCCCTGGATGATAATATAGTTGAGGATTTTTAGCCAGTTTGAATTTCAGCCCCAAAAGTGTTCATTGAGGGAGTATTTTCAAGGAGGGATGTCAAAATTTCTGTAATTACTTATCTCGTTTACTAATGATGATTATAAAATGTAGAAAACGTACTGATCGAATTTGCAGAGAACAAAAT
This sequence comes from Canis aureus, assembly GCF_053574225.1. Taxonomy (NCBI): domain Eukaryota; kingdom Metazoa; phylum Chordata; class Mammalia; order Carnivora; family Canidae; genus Canis; species Canis aureus. The sequence continues at coordinate 62,835,871 of NC_135625.1, forward strand.
TGCAAAAAATGATAATGTTATAGGAGGACCCCAAACCATCTTGACAAACTCAATAACGGGCTAAAATTAACCAAATGAGACTGAACAATGTAAATTTTTGTATATTTAGGTTCAAAAATAACAAGTGTCCAAACATAAAATAAGAGAGAATGATTTTAAAACAGTTTCTATTAAAATGACCCAGGGGTCCCAGCTGACAGTTTGGGACCAAGAATATGAAGTGGCTGGGAAAAAAAAAAAATCCATTTCCTCTCCAGACAACATTAATAGAAAAGGGTTCCCTTTTTGATAAAGGGGACAGTCACAGTATACAATGCGGGTGGCCAGACTGCACTAAAGTCAGGCTCAGTTCTGGCACCTCTCCTAAAAGGAACGACCATAAACTCATCTTCTTTTGAAAAGGGGCACACAGGGTGGTCAAGAGCCTGGAGAGCAAGCCACAGGAGGCCAAGGCTTAGAGGAATGACACAGGCTCCTCAGATTTTATGTTACTAGATTTATCCTTTATATAGCACAAGGAAAGCAAAACTCAGATGAAACAACATTGACTTCTTCCTAGTAGAAGAAAGAACTATAATAATCAAAGCTTTCAAAAATTCTGTGGGCCCTGGTATAGGCGTTAGCCACCTACCTCTGCAGCCCGCAACTGGAAAAGCAAGACTCGGTGATCCGCCATCTGAGGTGGTTTAGAGGAGACTGGCCTTTGTCAAGAGGTTGGACTTCTCAGCTAATCAGTTTTCTTCTGCTTCTAGGATTCTACACTCCTAATAACTACTCACCATTTTCTCTGTTTGGTCTATCGTTATTTCTGAATTCTCAACCCATTTTACTTTTAGTAGGCCATTAGATCTAGTGTAACGTTTTTTAGCTGAGTGTTGCACACAGGCGTTGACCTTAGAGTCTATCTCCCTCCAGTTCTTGGCTTTCCATGTCTACATTGTTCCATTTGCCCCATTCCACCCCTCCCACACTCCCACACCCCCATCCCACCCCCCTCCCCAGCCCACCCTGCTGCCCCTACCAATCTGAGTAGCAGGAGCCTGAACCAGTTAAGAAGGGGGGGTTTGAAAGCCCCACAGGGCTTTGAAAGCAACAGAACATCCTAGTGGCTGTTAGAAAGAGCAGAACTACCAGTAGCACGTGATGGAACGGTGAGAGCCTTCCGTCTTTCCCCCTTCTGTCTGCTTTTAGGCTGCTCATGATGCCACAGGCCTCATGGGACACAGTGTGAGGAGACATTTGTAAAATACATACCTTAAAAGACCCAGATATGTATCATAACCCAAGTCCTTTCATATTTCAATGTATACATTCTAATTCCTAAATTAAGGTTGTTGATGCCTGGCTGTTAGGATCCTGGAGTGGCAGGAAGAGATGGTGGCTAAAGCCGCAGAGCAGAGCTACTCAATACTGTTGGCCCAGAAAACCCTGCAGAGATGCATGCATACGTGTTCTCGTGTAACCAGGAAGTTTCCTCTCCATTTCCAAATACTCTGCCTTTTGGGTTCTTAGGAGTCATGACTCTAGAACTATTATGATGAATATAAGTTAACAACTACTTAAAAAAAGAAACTTGTATTATAAGTGTATTTTCCAATAATCATAGCATTTGGAGGTCCAGAATGGTACCCTCACACACACTCACCAAATGCAGAAATGTAGTTTGATTCAGTGGCCCTCAAATCCTAGGTATTTTGGCACTGTTAGGGCCATCATATGTGGGGTGGCAAGATATTATATATATTATATGTATTATATATCTGTGTGTGTGTGTATATATATGTATATATATGTGTGTGTGTATCTACATACACACACACACACACAGGAATATTCTCTTCTCAGTGCTCCCACGTCTTATCCCTACCCTCCCTCCCCACAAAAGAGCTTTGGAAAAACAAGTTATGATTCACAAGGCTAGAGACTTGACCTAAAATATCCTTGTCTCTTGTAATCCTATCCCTACAGAGCCCAAATCCTAGAGAGATATGTCCAGGCTCAGATTTGCTCCGGGTTCAGTCCTGCCTGAGTTTGGGAACAGAACATGATTTAATGCCAGGACTGAAGACGAGGCCCAGAATGCTCGATTTCTGGTCGGCCAGAGACATGGGCTCAGGGAGGATGCCAACGTGTTCGCCCCCAGTGGAGACCTCGCCTGGGACATGTAGGACTGCAGCCAACAGCCGGTCAGCTGAGTGGAAGGGAGTGAAAGAAATGCAGCTCTTAATTAGTGAGTGGGGAGACACAGAATTACTCAGAGAAGCCCAAGAGTAAACTCATTTAATGCTTACAACAGACACTGGCTCCTCTGGCAAGGAAAGGAAACCTAAGCTTGCACAGAGGTCAGAGGTCGCGGACCATCCTGTCTCGGGGCTGCAGAGGGTGGGGCCGACCCGCAGCCTTCTCAGATCAGGTCCAGCAAGGTGAGCCCTTGGAGGGGGAAGCATCTCACTCCCCCCACTACCCCCCACCCGCCAGCCAACAGATTCCACAGTCCCTCCTCACACCACTGTCTCCTCCGAGGCACCCAACCCTCTCCTCCTCGGGCCCCCAACTAGTGGCCACGGCTGTCCTGGTCTTCCTCTCGGACTTCCTGGGGTGCCAAGGGCTCCCCTGCAGAGGTGGCAGGCTGCTCCTCTTGGGATTTGCCCAGGAAGGGCCCTGGCCCCGGTCGGGCCCCTCCGGCCAGCTGGGGGACGCCTGCAGAGGGTTGCCTGCTGCTCGCCGCTGGGGCACAGGGGCCTGGGAACAGATCGGGCAAGTAGCCCTCACCTCCAGGGAGGGCACCCAGGGCCTGTGGACAGAAGGGACCGGGGAAAGGCAGTTCTGGCAAGCAAGGGTCATTCCAGGGGACTGCACCTGCGGGGTGGACGGTACAGGGGGGTCAGACAGGATCAAGGGCATCCACCGTAGCTGAGCAGATCCGGCGACACCCCCCCCATCCTCCCCCAGAAACACAGCTGAGGCTCCCAGGGCCAGTGGGAGTAGAGTCCTAGCACCAGGAGCTCCCCTGGGGACCCGGCATGGCCCTGCCTCGGGGCTCCGTGGTCTGGTAACATCGAGGCGGGGTGGACGGCGGGGCAGGCCGAGGCCCCCCACGCAGGCAGCAGGGAGACTGCAAACCGCCCACACGGTTTCCTCCCCTTCTACTGGGGTGCAGCCTTAGCACGAGGGGTGCACCGGGTTCCAGAGGTCCAGTGGCTTGTCGGCCTGCTCAGGTCAGGGTCAGCCGCCGTCTACTCGGTCCCCTCCTATTCTTCTCCCCTCCTATTGTTTCTAACCCCCTGCACCCCCCCCCCCCCCCCCGCAATGGGATTGCTATTCCCATGTCAGAGTCCAGGAGACTGAGACTCGGCAAAGCTGGGAGTGGCTGAGCTGCACCGCCGACTTCAGCCTCCTGACTCCTGAGCGCCCACTCTGCCCCGCGCCCCCAGGGAGCCACAGCCAAGCAGGGGTGCGGGAGAGGGGCTCGCTGGCCGCCGGCCCTGCTCGGCCCGCCCTTCCCACCCCCCTCGCGCCCTCCAGCGCCAACTCACCCACGTTCCCAGCAGGTGGCTGCAGCACCATCTGCCCCGACGGGGGCCCCGGGAAGTAGCCCTGAGATAGGCCCGCGCCCGGGCCGAAGGGCGAGGTGAAGAGCGGGTCCTCGGGCAGCGGGGGCAGCAGGGGGTGGGGGGTGGGCAGCGGGAAGGGGTGCAGGAACGGGAACTGGGCTTGAGGCTGTTGGTAGAGCTGGCCCTGGGGCGCCTGGGAGAAGGGGAACGGCCCCGGCTGGGTGCCCGCTTGGTAGTCCTGGGGTTCCAGCTCTTCCAAGTATGAACAGGCGGGTGGTGGGGTGACGCTGTGGGGGCCAAAGGAGCATTTTGCGAGGCTCGGGGTGGCTTCCTCATCGTTGCCGCCCCGTAGGTCAGTCCCTCCCCATCTCCAGGACCCCAGACTTGCTGCTTCCTCTCCTTTCTCTTCCTGTTCCTGGCTTCTCACCCTCCTTCCTGCCCTGTTGCGGTGATAGTCTAGATCTTTCCCACTTCAAATCCACTGGTGCTTTCAATCCTCATCGCGATTAGGACTCCTTGCTTCTCTCAGCTAACTCCCCCCTGCCCCTGCCCCAGCTCCATCTATCTTTTCTCCTTCTATACCCCTCCCAAGGTCCCCCATTAGGCTCCGTACCTTGTCCCCCAGGACCCACAGGGGCCTTCTTTGTGGCTGTTGTCACTGCCAGGAGTATCCAGCAGCAGAGGCATCATTTGAGGGGTAGGGACAGGGCCCAGGGGAAAAGGAAGGTTGACTCTTCGAAGAGGTGGGGGGCTGAAGAGTGGCGGGGTCACTGCCACCCTTTGAGTATTCTCAGGCTGTTGGGGTGGGGCCAGAGTCTGGTCAGAGGTCAGCAGTATGGGGGGCTCTAGGAAGCAAAGTCAAAGAGGGATTATACAGGTAAGGAAATGGGGAGGCAGATTGGGAACTAGGGATGATAGAAGTGTGCCATGGCCAGGCCCCCTTGAACAGATGCCCCACTGGACCACTCCACATCTCCCCAGAAAGGACTCTTTCTTTGCTGTCTTTCCAGCTGCCATTTCCCCCACATAACCCTCAGAAGGTGGTCATCCTACCCATGAGAGTATCCAGAGGGGGCTCCTGAGGAAAGGTACCAGGCTCTGGGTCCAGGGTCACAGAAGGTGGCAGCTCAGTTGCAGAGCTGGAGGCAGACAGAATGAAGATTGTAGCCCTGGGGTCCCTGGATTTGCACCAGGGCTACAGTGTGGGGAAAGGGACTCCAGATTCCCGAACACTGCCTTCCTGCAAGACTCTGGCATCTTCTCGACCCCCTCCAACCAAAGTCTCTCTAGGTATCAACCAACCACTCTAGCCCTCACGGCCAACTTTCCAACACACTCTCCTTCTGGACCCCAGGAGGCCCCCTTAGACCTCACTTCCGACCTATGGGGATGACGATCCAGGAAGAAGAGGGACACTTACCTGCTGGCAGTGGTGGGGACAGGGCCCGCAAGACTATCCTTGTTCTCCTTCCCATTCAGCCTCTCCACTTTTCGCCACTTTGCCCGGCGGTTCTGGAACCACACCTGTAGGCGGGAGAGAGAGACCGTCGAAGAGTTTCCACAACCATGCGAAAGACGAAGACTTGGGTTCTGATTGTCGTACCATGAGCTATAGGACTTGGGGAGGTCAGAAGCCTTTCTCTGTGAGAGTGGTTTTATGAAAGGTTCATCTAGGTGGCTCTGAGGGATTTTCCTCTTCGAATCAGAGGTTGTGGCAGCGTGGAAATAGGCAGGACCACAGCCGGATCGAAGACCTGACCTCGGCCCCTACAGGGAGACACTGAGCACTTGCTGTGCTCCTCAAGAGCTCCAGTTGCTGGTTTCTCCTCCACCCTGAGATCTGTGGGGCCAACCCCCTTTACCATGATGCGTTGGGGGGTGACCCCCACCGTCTGGGCAATCTCCCGGCGCTTATCGCTGTCTGGGTAGTGGTCTTCTTGGAAGATCCTTTCTAGCTCCTCCAGCTGGTCTGGAAGAAGAAGAAACTTGCCTGAGGGCAAACAGTGATGCAGCAGCAGAGGAGAAACCGACACCTTCCAGATGAGACCACTGTCCCCAACCCAAGGGTCTTTCCAAAGCCTTGCGACTAAGTTCCCCATTGGGCCGGGGCCTTCTCTCCCTCTCCTGGGCTTTGCGGCAGGGAACTGTGTGGTGTTGACTTTCCTGCTCCTTCTAACCTGGTCCCAATTTCACTTCCCGATGAGGCCACCCAATGTTTGCTTTGAGGGTCAGGGGTTGTGACCCTGCCACCGGTCAAGAGAGGATTCAGAACAAGGGATGTACAGACGACCCACACTGCTGTCTCGGGGGGCTACTGTATTCTCTGCTGAGCCCGCCTTTCACAGGGCTCACCTGGATTTTCCCTCACCTTCAGGGACCTACCTGAGCGGTATAGGGTCCGAGTCTTTTTCCGGACTTGGCACGTCACTTCTGGGGTCCTCTTCTGATCTGTGTTTTGGCTGTTCTGAGCCAACGTGCTGAGGAGGTTGGCCAGATGGCAGGGCCCCCGGCCTGACCCACAAGGCACTGGGTTGTGTGTGGCATGGGCTGAGTTAATGACATCGGCAGAGGATGAAGAGGCCAAACCCCCGGCACTGGACGGTCTCTGCTTACTGGAGGCTGGGGAGTAGGATCTCTTCCCGGGCTTTGCCTCCCTCCCTGGGAAGGAACAGCCTTCCCCAGGAGGCTGGGGTCCGGGTGGGGCCGTAACCGTGTGTTTGTGGAGAGCCCCAGAGCCAGATGGCTGGCTCCCCCTCCCAGGATCTGGGGAGAACCCAGCTGGTTCTCCAGGGGCCTCTGCCGGCGGCTTCTCCCCAGCAGCGTGGATGGGGGGCAGGTCCTCGCTTGGGGCATCCCGAGTGTGGGGGGCTGGGCCCTGCAGCGGTTCCTCCTCTGGCCCAGCAGCCAGGGGCTGGCCTCTACCTTCCTGGCCTGTGGAGAACAGCACCCAGTGACCTTCCAGCTCCAGGAAGAAGGAAGACCCTGGACCTAGAGGATGTGTGGCTTCCTGCTCTGCAGCCGGTTTCCTGCTGGGCCTCACACTTTCATTCCCCCACTCGTCCGAGGGCAGGGATTCTAGGCTCCCGGTTCTCACTTGGCTATTGTAAAGATGAAACGAGATGATCCACTGATTTGAAAAATGCGAGCAAATATATGCACCTAGGAGGGTGAGCCTGAGCTCACATACACAGATGGTAGGAGAGCAATCCTAATTTGGGGGGTGGTTATTTTGGTTATTTCCTGTGAGTTACTGGCCTTCCCCCCCCCCCCGCCAGACACCTGGAACTGAGTCAAGAGATAAGCATCTTGTCTGTTCAAACATTTCTAAGGGACAAACCGTAAATCTGGGAGTGCCCTGGGAGGAGAGAGATTGAGCGCCTGCAGCTTCTAAGACTGGCTTTTGTTCCTGCTGCCCAAACGGGCGTTATTGCTTAGAGTAGGGACAAGGTCCTACTCTGCCTACAAGACTAGGAGTAGAGACGAGGTAGGACAAGGTCCTACTCTACCTACAAGTCCTACGAGACTCTTGCAAGGACAGCAAGGGAGCTAACGGGGACAACCATCCTCCCCTTCCGCAGAACCCACTCTGCCCCTGCCAGCCCTGCTCACCCCCCAATGTGCACCCTCCTCCCCCACCCCACAAAGGAGAACCTCATTCTGGCTTTGGGCCCAAGCCAACCCTCCCCTCACAGGTATGGAAGAGTGGTCCAGCGGGCACCAAAAGCCTCTTTCACTCCTCCTCCAAGGCTGTCTGCCTTTAGGCTGGGACTGATTCATCAGGCACTAATCACGTCCCGGACTCTGTCCTAAGCGTCTTTCAAAGATGCGCACCTAATCCCAGAGAGGAAGCCACTATTGACAGCTCAGCCCCATAGATGAAACACGGATCCCACAGCTGAGTGATCTGCCCAAGATCCTATAGCACAGGGCTCTTGATCATTAGGCAGTTCTCCTGTCCCCTTTGCCCCCAGAAACCGTCCCGGTTCAACACCCCCCTTACTCATAACCCCCAAGATCCGCAGCTCAAAGAGACGCTTTGTCATGTCCTCCAGGTTGTAAGATTTTGAAATGGAGGCTAACTCGTGGCTACGAGCTGCTGTTTTTTTTTTGTTTTGTTTTGTTTTGTTTTTTGAGCTGCTGTTATTTTGATGAAAACTGCGGGACATAGAGGCCTTCAGGAACGACGCTCCGACAACCTGGCCCAGAAAGATGGGCCGCCTCGGGGTGAGGGGCTTTGGCAGGTTGGCTCCCAGGGTGCGCAGCAGGCCTGACTATTTTATTTCTACTTTTAAAAACTCTTTGTTTTCCTTAAATTCAATTAATATATGGTGTATTATTAGCGTTAGAGTAAGTCCAAGGACTGGTCAGCTGGATTGGGGGTGTCTCTAGAGCGTTCCCCGTGCGGCCAGCAGGAGGGGGCCCGGGCTGGTGAAGAGGGCTGGCGGTGGCAGGGGGAAGGATGGGGGGGCGGGGGGTCACCCCGGGTTTCCAGCATCTTAGGCCGGCTAACCTGGTGCGCAGTAGGTGCTCAGTGAACGCGACGTTATCCCAGTGCCACGCCGTGGTGCGCGAGGGGAGGGGGTCGGCACCCAGACGCAGGAGGGGACCTGGGGCTCACGGCCCCGCGCGCAGGGAAACGAGGGCCTCAGGGATGGGGTGAGCGGGGCGGGGGGAGACCTCAAGGATGGGGTGCGCGGGGGACACCTCGGGGATGGGGTGCGCGGGGTGGACCTCGGGGATGGGGTGCGCGGGGCGGGCCTCGGGGATGGGGTGCGCGGGGGAACCTCGGGGATGGGGTGCGCGGAGGGGGCCTCGGGGATGGGGTGCGCGGGGGACACCTCGGGGATGGGGTGCGCGGGGCGGGCCTCGGGGATGGGGTGCGCGGGGGAACCTCGGGGATGGGGTGCGCGGAGGGGGCCTCGGGGATGGGGTGCGCGGAGGGGGCCTCGGGGATGGGGTGCGCGGAGGGGGCCTCGGGGATGGGGTGCGCGGAGGGGGCCTCGGGGATGGGGTGCGCGGGGGACACCTCGGGGATGGGGTGCGCGGGGGACACCTCGGGGATGGGGTGCGCGGGGGAACCTCGGGGATGGGGTGCGCGGAGGGGGCCTCGGGGATGGGGTGCGCGGAGGGGGCCTCGGGGATGGGGTGTGCGGAGGGGGCCTCGGGGATGGGGTGCGCGGGGGACACCTCGGGGATGGGGTGCGCGGGGCGGGCCTCGGGGATGGGGTGCGCGGGGCGGGCCTCGGGGATGGGGTGCGCGGGGGGGGCCTCGGGGATGGGGTGCGCGGAGGGGGCCTCGGGGATGGGGTGTGCGGAGGGGGCCTCGGGGATGGGGTGCGCGGGGGAACCTCGGGGATGGGGTGCGCGGAGGGGGCCTCGGGGATGGGGTGCGCGGGGGCGGCCTCGGGGATGGGGTGCGCGGGGGACACCTCGGGGATGGGGTGCGCGGGGGGGCCTCGGGGATGGGGTGCGCGGGGGACACCTCGGGGATGGGGTGCGCGGGGCGGGCCTCGGGGATGGGGTGCGCGGAGGGGGCCTCGGGGATGGGGTGCGCGGGGGCGGGCCTCCCTCCCTCCCGCCCCAGCCCCCCCAGCCCGCCCCACGCTCCCCCCACGCTCACCCCGCGGCTCGGGGCAGGGCTCCCGCGTGGGCTCCATGGCCCCGATGCGCGCCGCCGACACCTACCGGGCGGCCCCGCGGCCTAATGAAGCCTCGCGGGCGGGCAGGTGTGCGGGAGTCCCCCCCACCCCCGCCCCCGCCCCAGGGCGCGGCCCACCGGGCGGGCGGCGCGTGGGGCAGCTGCGGGGCGGGGCGGCCCTCAGGCCCCCTCCCGGCCCAGGTGTGCGGCCGCTCGGCCAGGGCCGCCTGGCCTCCCGGGGCTGGCGATGGGCCCCCCACCCCCGAGTCCCCGGGGCTCCCCGGGGCTCGCCCAGGCCTCGGGATGACCCCTGCCTGGGAGGGGCCGGGAGCACAGAGCCCGCCTCGGGGACGACGGGAGCAGGTGCACAGAGCCCGCGCCGCCAGGTAGGCCGCCCCGGGTTGGGGTCGGGGTCGCGGTGAGCACGGGCCAAGGGGCCCCCACCCCACCCCCACCCGAGGTCCCAGCTTGAGTCTCTGGCTCTGCCCGGGAGCCTCGGAAGGGAGCTCCCACATGGGGGCTGTGACTCCTAGCTCGTACACCAGTTCTTGCCTTTCAGCAAGCGCTTACCGCTTTTAAAATGCTCCTTGCCACCCCCCACCCCCAACCCCCCACCTGCTCCCCCACCCCCCAGGTCTGCAGTCTGCCCTCCAGTGGAAAGGCCGGGCCAGGTTGAAACAGGTGCTTGGAGCTGGGGCTAGGGTGGGGTGCCGTGGAGGATGGAGGGGGGGGGTGTTCCAGAACAGAATCCAGGTGTTTTGCTTTTAAGACTTAAAAGACTCTGGACAGCACGTGCTTCCCTGCTGTAATCACCATGCACCGCTTTCCCTGTGTCTCCCATCCTCCGCAGGGCTTGGCCTACACGCTGGGGTCTGGGAGAGCTGCCGGAGCTTTAGTCCTTTTAGAATGGTAAAAGCATAAACGGGTTAATTTCATGACAAAACGATCAAAACTTCAGGAATTTAAGGTTTCATTGCGACCCCTGTTAGACTAATATTCTCTGATAAATGAGACGTTCAGACATAGGGCCCAGTTTCTCAGCTAGAAATGAATCACTGGGGCCCGTGAGCGCGGCATGGGGGGGTGGGGGTGGGCACTGAGGTTGCTCTCTGCACGAGGACTCTCAGATGGTGATATGGTTGCAAATGGATCACAGTAGTCTGCTTGATTAAGCGTTTATGGGACACCTACTGTATGCCAGGCACTGGGCACCAGGCAACGCCTTGCCTGCAGAGGCTTACCGGCGGAGAGAGAACTAGAACCATACTCCGGGTAAATGGACTGTGTCGATACAGTGTGGTCCGTGGCGAGTTAGGACTGTGCCCAGGCTCTCAGCCCAGCGGAGCAGGAATCTCTCCTGGCCTAGGACTCAGGTGGCAGGAAGGGAGGGTGACCCATGAGCTGTGAGCTGACGCTTAAGAGAAGAGGCAAGTTACATGCAAAGCTTACTCCCCCGCCCCCCCAGCCCTGCTTAAAACCCCCCAGTGGTTCCTGCCTGCCCAGGAGGTGAGACCAAGCCCCGAACCGAGGACAGGAGCCTTCCAAACCCCTGCCCCTTTCTCTCCACCTCAGCTCTCCGGTTTCTCACGCCCAGAGTACTCCAGTTTTATTCTCTTTTGACCTACTGTTTCCTCCAAGAGTTTTCCTGACTTTCCCCTAGATCAGAATTTCTCAGGGAATTTGTGCAAAATGTGGCTCCCAGGCCCTATTCCCCGAAATGTAAATGGGGAAGTCTAGAGAGGGACTCAGAAATAGCCACTGTAACAAGCCCCTCAGGTGATTTTTATTCATGTTAGAATTTGAGACACTCCTAGACCTTTCAGAAAAAAGTCAATTAAAACCATCCTGGGGATGAGAGTCGGGAGGTGGGTGGTGGGGGGCCCCCCGTGCAAGGTGAGGGTGGGGATTGACCTTTTGACCTTCCCTAAAGCGTCTGCTGCAGTGAGAAGCTGGCACACGTCATTTGTTAATAGATAATCTCGCATTAGATTAAGAATAAATCATTCTTCTCTATCATTTATGTTGTATTTCCTCGCACTGTCTGGTTGCCCTCCGCCTGGGAGAAGGTCAGAAAAGCAAAGACTCAAATCACCTTTAAACAGATTGAAAAAAAAAAAAAAAAACAAAATGAAATAAAATTAAAAAATTAAAAAATTAAAAAAAAAAAAACAGATTGAACACCACCTTGAAGCAATAGTCAAGGTCTAATCGTATAAAAGTGTTTGCATTTTAGGGAATTGAAGAGGTTGCCATTTTCTAAACACACGAATCGTTGAATTTGCTGGGCTTGGACCATGACATTAGGAAAATGTAAGTTTTCTTTTTTTGTTGTTATTCTTGGCTTGCTGTTGTGTGGCCTTTTTTTAAAGAAATGACATACTCTTTGTTTACATGAAAATTTGATTTCATTGCTGTGAGTGCATTTGGCCTCTTATGGCTTAGAAGAACATCTTGAGGTGTTTCCTTGGGAAGGGGTTGTATTGAGGATACATGCTGTCAAAAGTCCTGTCACTTGGACCAGCTGCAAGGGCGGGAGGTAGGGGAGGAGGAACCACTCTTCATAGGGAGGGCAAGAATGTGTCTTTTTAGGAGTGCTTGGGAATAAGTCTTGTTTGGTTAGATTTCATCTTGGTGACCTTCAGATAAGTTCCCTTGCTTAGGGAGAAGGGTTTTCTTATTTTTATTTTGGGGGATTCTTAGTTTTCAGAGTCAAATTATAAACCACCGCTACCACCATCTGACCAAGAATCATGTATTCCAACACCTTTCTCTCCTCATGGGTAGGAGAATAACAGAAACGTGTCTGGTGCTACTAAGCAGCGTAATCAGGCATGTTCCCAGTCTGTGTGCAACGGACCGGACCATTAGGTTAGACAAGGGAAATAAGCATTCTTTGTCCTTCTCTTTCTACACTGAGAAAAATAGCCAGAAGGTGGCCGGTTGAGAAAAATTTCAAGGCAGAAGTAGGGTAATTTGCTCTTGTCCTACAGGCCACACCCAGGCTGAGGCCGCAACAGGTCATTGGAAGGCCTGGGACCAGAGAGGCGAGAATTATGGTTGTGAAAGACCGGAAATGTGGACAGGCCCAGGGCAGGGAGAGAGCAGAGTCACAGCACCCAGGCGGGTGAGGGCCCCGGAACCACCAGGGGAGAGGCACCTGTCCAAGGCAGGGTGTGGGGAGTTGGGGCCAGTCACAGGTTCCAGGACCAGGGCTCCTGAGCCTCAAGAGGGCAAAGGGCCAGACAATCAGTAGACACCGTGGCCCCACGCCCACCAAGCTGCTGGTGCCCAGTGGCTTCCTTTGGGAGTCCCAGGAGGTTGCCTGTGTGGGGCATTGAGAACACCTGGCTGGGGTGGGGGATCTGCCCAGGCAGGGAGAACACAGGTTCTGGCATGAGTTGGCCTGATAACCTCTAATTCCCCATGCCTCAAACACTCAAGATTTCGTGCTCCTACCCAGAGCAGTGCTGTGATGGAGGGAGCACTTTCCCATCTGCTCTGAATCACTCCTCCCTGTGCTCTGGAGGACTGGAGCAGCTTCAGCTCCCTGCCCGTCTCCTCCAGGACTGCAGAGCTCTGGGGGTAACTATTGCGTGGCATCCAAGACACCTCAGAACCTGGCCCCAGCCTTCCCTCAGCCCTCCTCTGAGGCCACGGCCCCTGCCCGCCCGAGCAGCCTCCTCGCGGGCTCCAGTTGAGGCCTTGTCCTCTCTCCGAATGGCTCTTGCCTTCTCCTCCTGCCTCAGGGCCACAGGTCATGTCGTTTTATAGGCATGAAACACCGTCCCTTCCCTTTTATTTCTCTCAAAGTCTTACTCAGACTTCGAAGCCCAACCCAAATCTTCTCTTTTCTGTGAAGCCTGCCTCAGCTTTCCACAGCTGGAGCCAGCAGCTCCCTCCCACGTGCTCCCCCTGCCCTGGGCTTGCACGGATTGTCAACACGGGCTGACCTGGTCAGAGTTCCGTGGGCTCTCTGCTGGATCGTGAGTTCTAGAGAGTTAATGTACATCTCTTCGTGCCGGGCACCTTCTACTTGCTTTACAAATACCAACTCCTTGAATCCTCTTCATAACCCCAGGAGGTACTATTATTAGCCACATTTTATTGAAGAAACGATGGTGTAGAGCTGAGTACTTTGCCGGAGTACACAGCCAGTAAGTGGCACACCCAACATTTGAACCCAGTTCGTCTGGTTCCTGCCTGTCCTCTTAACCACGAGGCTATCCGGCTTATTTTATTTATACTTCTGTCACCGTCCGCCAGGGCTTGGCACAGTGATTTGCACATGGGGGAATCCATGATTGTTCATTGGCCAAAAGTTGATCGCCGCTAACCCTACCTACCTAAGGAGTTGGGGAGCGGGAGAGGGAGGGTGAGCCATGTGGCTGTTCAAGGAGCCACAGTGATGGGAATGTTCTGACGTGTGGTCAGTGACAGTCACGTGAATCCACACATGAGATAAAATCTCATAGAACTGGGTACATAGATACGCACACACAAATTAGCGGGTGTGTAAAACTGGGGACATCTGAGTAAGGTCTGTGGATGTCCGTTTCCTGGCGTGGTCTTATATGGTTACGAATATTACCATTGGGTGGAAATGCGGGCATGGGATCTCTCTGTATCGTTTCTTACAACTGTATGTGAAAATAGGATGATCTCAAAAAAAATTTTTTATCGTTGATCCCAGTGTTCTGATCACAAATTCAGATCTTCTGGACTTAGTTACATTAAATTCACAGAAGAAAAAATTTTGGGTATAGTAGCACTACTAACCTTTTGTTGACAGCAATTTTAAAACATTTAGATTTACATTATATCTATTTCTTTAACCGGGCTGTGGGGAGGAAAGCAGAGGAATTTATGTCTAATTTGTTTTTAAAAAAGTGAAACAATAGGGGCGCCTGGCTGGCTCAGTCCGTAGAGCATGTGACTCTTGATCTCAGGGTCATGAGTCCAAGCTCCCACTGGGCAGGGAGCCTTCTTAAAATAATTTTTGTCTCATTTGATTTTTAAGATTTTATTTAAGTAAGCTCCACGTTCCGACAGAGCCACCCTACTTACAATGAATTTTTTAAAAAATTAAAAAGTAAAACAGGGGCAGCCCGGGTGGCTCAGGTGGTTTAGCTCCGCCTTCAGTCCAGGCCTGGAGACCTGGGATCGAGTCCCACATCAGGCTCCCTGCATGGAGCTGCTTCTCCCTCTGCCTCTGTCTCTCTCTGTCTCTCACAAATAAATAAAATCTTAAAAAAAAAAAAATTCCTCCTATGTATCCTACTACATTGGAAGGAACACCTTAAAAAAAAGTAAAACAATTATAATATCTCTATTGTAATAGGAATGCTAATTTATTAGGAAAATACTGGTAAATACTGAAGGATTAGAGCAGGAAAAGGAAAAAAAATTTGGTGTCAAACAACAACCTTTGTTATTGTTTGTATAGTTTCTCGTTGCATTTTTGCCATTATTTTATGTATGTTCTACAAAATTATCATTCTCCATATATAATTTTGAGACTTTTCGTCCCTCAGTTACACAGTCCCGTATTGTGTCAGGCTTCAGAATTTTTTGAGTGATACTGCAACTTAACTATTTTCCACCTGTTGGAAAAAAATTAAAGCCTTACATTTTTCACAACTAAAAAGCAAACATGAAATAAAGCTTCTGATTTTTTTTTCTTACAGCTTTCTTTTTTCTTTTTTTTTTTAAGTGTCTTCCAGCCAGTGATTGATCTGGTCCATGGTTTTTTATAGTCCCAAACCCATGAGGAACTGCAAAGTTGTTCATTGCCCAGAAAGAGCTAGGCAGCCAGGCTGGCAAGGGTTCAGCTGAAGGGTCATCAAGAAGGAGTCAGAGATTCTGAGGTCATAAACTGGACAGGCCAGCAGGGCAGCTTTTATGAGAGTAAAATTCCCCGAACATGGTGTTTTTCCTCCTTTGGTATCCTGGGGCTACCCCTCTGCTGGTGGCTTGACAGATTTTTTTGGTCTTCAGGTGTGGGTCAGCGGCTCCCAGGAGAAAGTGCTCTGCTGGGAGACCTTAGAGTGTGGGAGGAGAGCTCGGTCTTCTGGCCAGAGTGTGGTCCTTATAGTTCTCCTGGTCCTTTCAGGACATGGACATGTGTCTTCCTGGCCTTGGAAGCCTTCCTTGTCGCTCATGACCAAGGTCCCTCCAGGTCTGGTGAATGGAGTGAAAAGGGAGGTCATGTCACGGTCAGCAGGTTCCTCTGCCCTTGGAGGACTCCACATTTTTAGGTCCACTAACATTAGGGTGACAATCATAAGGCTTTGGGATTGCAGATGACCCACCCTTGTCTTTAAATGCCTCCTTGTGCCTGATATCCCTGAAGGGCGAGATCACTAGTGTGGGTTAGCAGCTGGGAGAGGCTTCCTTTGCGTGGAGGGGGGAATGAGGAAATACTGGGCTCACATCAGTGAGGTAGAGAAATGAAATGATAGGAGGTGAGATTGATTACCGGAGAAATGATTAAGCTGCAAAACCTGTTGTTCAGTTTTTGGAAAGACAAGGGAGCAATAGAACCGGGTAGGCTGCTAGACCCAGTCTTCAGTTTGTAGGAGGCTTCTGATCGTCTCTATCTTCCCAACCGGGTTGCTGCTTGAGCTCTTGACAAGGGAGCGGGGGCTTTGGGCCGCCTGGAGTTTAGGCAGCTGCCAGCGAAGGCCCAGGGAGAGGGGAAGAGAGCAACAGAGATGGGAAAAGCCACTTTTGGAATAAGAGATGAACTAGACCTTGTTACCTAAATCTTGCATCCAAGGATCTAATTTCTGATCTGAACTCTTAGAGACACTGCTCCGGACCCCGATTTGTTGGCTTCTCCATCGATTTGGGCTCCTGAGCCGGGGCAAGCACTGATGCCTCTCAGACTTCTCACACTGAACTCCGGCTTCCCACCCCAGAACTCGTGACCCCTCCAGTCCTCTTTACTTTTGCACCACCCACCCAGTCGGAGTCACCCTGGCTTGCCCTGTCTCTCTCCTGGCTGATGTATAAACTGTCCAAATAATGCTGCCAGTTCGACGTCCACAAGACCTCTCCACCTCTTGACATCCGCAGGTCACCGTTGTGGTCCCGGCCCTGCTCATCTCCGGCCTGTCCTGAAGCTACAGCTCCCTAGACTTGTGTCCCCGTTTCCACTCCTCTTGGGCTAGCATCCATTCTCCACAGGCTTGCACGAGAGTCCGAAAACGTACCTTAAGCCCCCATGTGTGTGCTGTAGTGGTTTCCCCCTGTGTGTAGAGGACGGCGCAGACTCTGGCCATGGCCCTGCATGGTCTGGCTCCAGCGCTCGGCTCTGACTTGCTCCCAGGTGACTGCTCTTGTCCTTCCAGCACCGTGAGCATAATATTCAAGTTTTTCATGCTCTGGGGTCTTCCATACACTGTTCCTGTGCTTGGAAACTGTTAGAATCCTTCTTGTGGCCAGTTCCTCCTCAGGTCTTAGCTTGAACGTTATCCCTCACTGATGGATCCATGGCCACGCTGTCTGCTTGACACCTGTGTCCTAATATTTTCTCTTTGTTTCCATTACATCTCTTTTTATTTATTTTTATTTATTTTTTTTTACATCTCTCTTTAAATTCAACCAAGTTTTTAATTTTAATCCCAGTATAGTTAACATAGAGTGTTATGTTAGTTTCAGGTGTTCAATAGAGTGATTCAGCGCTTCCACACGTCACCCACCGCTCATCACCAGTGCCCTCCTTCATCCCCTATCACGTGTTTCACCCATCCCCTCACCCGCTCACCTCTGGTAACCATCAGTGGGTCCTCCATAGTTAAGAGGGTTTCTTGGTTCGTCTTTCTCTTTTTTTTTTTTCCCCCTTTGCTCGTTTGCTTCCTAAATTCCACTCACACGTGAAGTCGTCTGGTATTTGTCTTTGACTTATTTTACTTAGAGTTATACTCTCTAGCTCTCTCCCTGCCATTGCAAAATGGCAAGATTCCATTCTTTTTTATGGCCGAGTGATATTCCACTGTGTACGCGTGTATGTGTTGTTGACTTTAGCCGCTCCGAGAGGTGGTATCTCTGATGATTGCATTAGCCCTGATGATGAGTGATATTGAACATCTTTTCATGTGTCTGTTGGCCTTTTGTTGATCTTTGGAGAAATGCCTGTTTCATGTCTCCGGCTCATTTTTAAATTAGATTACTTGGGTTTTTTTTTTTTTTTTTTTGGTTGTTGGGTTGTAGAAGTTCTTTATCTATTTCGGATTCTCACCCTTCATCAGATATGTTATTTGAAATTATCTTCTCCCATCAGAAGACTGCCTTTTAATTTTGTTGATTGTTCCTTCATTGTACAGAAACTTTTTATTTTGATGTAGTTCTGATAGTTTATTTGTGCTTTTATTTCCCTTGCTCTGGGAGACATCTCTAGAAAATGTTGCTAGGGCTGATGTCAGAGACAGTACTGCTCTCTTCTAGTATTCACATTTTGGGTCTGACCTTTAGGTCTTTAATCCATTTTGAGTTTATTTTTGTGTATGGTATAATAAAGACCAGTTTTCTCAGTGTCATTTGTTGAAGAAATGGTCTTTTCCCCATCTTATCTTCTTGCTTCCTTTGTCACAGATTAATTGACCATATAATGGTGGGGTTGTTTCTGGGTTTTCTATTATCTTCTACTGATAAATGTATCTATTTTTATGTCAGTACTGTACTGTTTTGATTGCTACAGTTTTTAGTATAACCTGAAGTCCAGAATTCTGATACCTCCAGTTTTTTTTTAAAGACTTTATTTATTTATTCATAGAGACACAAAGAGAGAGAGGGAGGCAGAGACACAGACACAGGCGCTAAACCACTGCGCCACCAGGACTGCCCGATACCTCCAGCTTTGTATTTCTTTTTCAAGATTGTTTGGCTATCCAAGTTTTTCTTGCTGTTGGTGTTTTGACTGGGATTGCATTAAATGTGTAGATTGGGGCTCCCTGGGTGGCTCAGCAGTTTAGCGCCTGCCTTTGGCCCAGGGCACGATCCTGGAGTCCCAGGATTGAGTCCCACGTCGGGCTCCTGGAGTGGAGCCTGCTTCTCTCTCTTCCTGTGTCTCTGCCTCTCTCTCTCTCTCTCTCTCTGTCTATCATAAATAAATAAATAAATCTAAAAAAATAAATGTGTAGATTGCTTTGGGTAGTATATACATTTTAACAACATTTGTTCTTGCAATCCTTGGGCATGGAATGTCATTCCATTTCTTTGTGTCATCCTCAGTTTCTTTCATCAGTGTTTTACAATTTTCATAGTATAGATCTTTCATCTCTTTGGCTAAGCTTATTCCTAGATATTTTATTATTTTTGGTGCAATCATAAATGACATTGTCTTCTTAATTTTACTTTAATGATGCTTCATCATTAGTGTATATGAATGCAGCAGATTTCTGCACATTGACTTTGTACCCTGCGACTTTACTGAATTCATTTATCAGTTTTAGCAGATTTTAGGTGGAGTCTTTAGGGTTTTCTATAGATAGTATCATGTCATCTGCAAAAAATTTTACTTTTTCCTTACCAATTTGGATGCCTTTTATTTTTTGCCTACATGGCTAGGACTTCTAGTACTATGTTGAATAAATGAGAATTAACATTCTTGTCTTGAACATTCTTTCCTGACCTTATGGGAAATATTTTCAGTTTTCTTCCACTGAGTTTGATGTTAGCTGTGGGTTCCTCATATAAGGCCTTTATGATATTGTGGTATGTGCCCTCTTAAACCCACTTTGTTGAGGGTTTTTATGGTGAATGGATGTTGTACTTTGTCAGATGCTTTAACTGCATCTATTGACATGATCGTATGGTTTTTACCCTTTCCCTTATTGATGATGTATTAGGTTGATTGATTTGTGAATATTGAACCACCCTTGTGTCCCAGGAATAAATTCTACTCGATTGTGGTGAATGATTTTTTTTTAATGTATTGTTGTATTCAGTTTGCTAGTATTTTTTTGAGAATTTTTGTGTCTGTGTTCATTGGAGATATTGGCCCGTACTTCTCTCTCTCTCTCTCTCTCTTTTTGTGGTGGCTTTACTGGTTTTGGTATCAGGGTGATACTGGCCTCATAGAATGGACATTTTTCTTTCCTCTTCTATGTTTGGAATAGAATCTTCTCAAACTGAGAAGATTAGGTATTAGCTCTTCTTTAAAAGTTTGGTAGAATATGCTTGTGAAGCCAACTGGGCCTGGACTTTTGTTTGTTGGGAGTTTTTTGATGATTGATTCAGTAATTGATCTGTAATTTTCTATTTCTTCCTGTTTCAGTTTTGGTAGGTCATATGTTTTTAGGAATTTATCCATTTCTTCTAAGCTGTTCAATCTGTTGGCATATAGTTTTTCATAATCTCATACAGTTGTTTGTCTTTTTGTGGTGGTGGTTTTTACTTCTTCCATTCATGATTTTGTTTGTTATTTGGATCTTTTTTTTTTTATGAGTCTGGCTAAAGGTTTATCAATTTTGTTGATCTTTTCAAAGAACCAGCACCTGGTTTCATTGATCTGTTCTATTGCTTTTTGAGTTTCTATATCATGTATTTCTGCTCTAATTTTCATTGTTTCCTTTCTTCTGCTGGTTTTGAGTTTGTACTGCTTTTTCTGGCTCCTTTATGTGTAAGATTCAGTTCTTTATTTGAGATTTTTATTTTTATTTTGCTTCTTGAGGCAGGCCTGTATTGCTATAAACTTCCCTCTTAGAACTGCTTTTGCTACATCCTAAAGATTTGGGATCATTGTGTTTTCATTTAATTTGCTTCCATGTACTTTTTGATTTCTCCTTTGATTTCCTGGTTGTCCCATTCATTGTTTAGCAGCATGTTATTTCACCTCCATGTATTTGTACTCTTTCCAGATTTTTCTCTTATGGTTGATCTATAGATTCATAGTGTTGGGGTCAGAAAAGATGCATGGTAGGATTTTGAGCTTCTTGAATTTGGTGAGACTTGTTTTGTGGCCTAATATGTGATCTATTCTGGAGAATATTCTAGGTGCACTTAAAAAGAATGTGTATTCTGCTGTTTTAGGATGGAATGTTCTGAATATATCCATTAAATCCATCTGGTCCAGTGTGTCATACAAGCCATTATTTCCATTCTGATTTTCTGTTCAGATGATCTATCCATTGATGTAGGTGGGATGTTAATGTCCCCTACTATTATTGCATTACTATTGATTAATTCCTTTATGTTTGTTATTAACTGGGTTTTTTAAAAGATTTTATTATTTATTCATGAAAGACAGAGAGAGAGAGAGAGAGCGGCAGAGACACAGGCAGAGGGAGAAGCAGGCTCCATGCAGGGAGCCTGACGTGGGACTCAGTCCTAGGTCTCCAGGATCACACCCCGGGCTGAAGGCGGCGCTAAACCGCTGGGCCACAGGGTCTACCCAATTAACTGTTTTATGTATTTGGGTGCTTCCATGTTGGTGATAAATATTTACAATTGTATCTTCTTATTGAATTGTCCCCTTTTTGTTATGTAATGTCTTTCTTTGTTTCTTGTTACAGTATTTGTTTTAAAGACTATTTTGGGATGCCTGGGTGGCTCAGTGGTTGAGTCTGCCTTTGGCCCAGGGCATGACCCGGGATCAAATTCCACATTGGGTTCCCTGCATGGAGCCTGCTTCTCTCTCTGCCTATGTCTCTGCCTCTCTCTCTGTGTCTCTCATGAATAAATAAAATCTTTAAAAAAAATAAAAAGAAAAAGACTATTTCGTCCAATACAATTATTGCTACCCTGACTTTCTTTTGACACCATTTGTGTAATAAATGTATCTATATCCCCTCACTTTCAATCTTCAGGTGTCTTTAGGTCTGAAATAAGTCTTGTAAGTATCATATAGATAAGTCTTGTTTTTGTATCCACTCCGTCACTCTATGTCTTTTTATTATTTAGTCCATTTACATTCAAAGTAATTATTGATAGATGTGTATTTGTTGCTGTTTTGTTTCTTGTTTTGTGGTTGTTTTTGTAGTTTTTTCCAGATCCTTCTCTTGCTCTCTTTCATTGTTTGTTGGTGTTCTTTAGTGATTTATTTGCATTCCTTTCTCTTTATTCTTTGCATATCAACTACTGGCTTTTGTTGTATGGTTACCATTAGGTTTGTATATGTCATCTGCATTAAGTAGTCTGTATTAAGTTGATGGTTGCTTATGTTTGAACCCATTCTTTATTCCCCTCCTGCCTATGTTTTAGGTAATTGGTGTCCTATTTTACATCCTCTTATTTTATGAAACTTTGAATTATTTTTATAGAAATACTTATTTTTACTGCTTTTGTGTCTTTTACTTTTTATACTCTCACTTACGGTCTTTCTTTTCTACTCAGAAAGTGCCCTTTAGTATTTCTTGTAGGACTGGTTTAGTGCTCATAAACTCCATTATATTTTGTTTGCCCAGGAAACTCTTTATCTTTCCTTTATTCTGAATGATAGCTTTGCTGGATAGAGTATTCCTGACTGTAGATTTTTCTCTTTCAGGACTTTGAATGTATCATGCCACTCCTTTCTGGCCTGCAAAGTTTTTGCTGAAAAATCCACTGATAGCTTTATGAGGCTTCCCTTGTGTGAAACTGACTTCTTTTCTCCTGGTGCTTTTACATTTTTTTCTTTATAACTACTTTTTGTCCTTTTAATTACAATGTGCCTTTGTGTGAACCTCCTTAGGTTGATATTTTGGGGGGATCTTTGTACCTCTTGGATCTGGATATCTGTTTCCTTCCCCCAATTCAGGAATTTTTCAGCTATTATTTCTTTAAGTAAATTTCCTGTCCCCTCTTCTCTCTCTTCTTCTTCTGGGATCCCTGTAATGCAAATGTTATTATACTTGATGGAGTTACTAAGTTCCCTAAGGCTATTCTCAGTTTGTATAAGTTTTTCCTCTCCTTTGCTCAGCTTTATCACTTTACATTACTTTCTCTTCTAGGTCACTAATTCATTCTTCTGCTTCCTCTAGCCTGCTATTTATTCCATCAAGTGTATTTTTTAATTTCATTTATTGTGTTCTTCATCTCTGATTGGTTCCTTTTTATCTGTTTGCTTAGGATCTCACTGATGTCCTCTACTCTTTCCTCAAGTCCAGTGAGTATCTTTGTGATTGTTACTTTAAATTCTCTATCAGGCATATTACTTATATCCATTTCACTTAAGTCTTTTGCTGTGCTTTAGGCCTCTTCCTTCTTTTGAGACATATTCCTCTGTCTCCTCATTTTGTCTGACTCTCCGTGTCTGTTTCTTTGTATTAGGAAAGTCAGCTACATCTCTTGCTGTGGAAGGTAATGGCCTTATAAAGAAGAGGCTCTATAGTGCTTTGCAATATCCCTGTTTAGTATTTCCTGGCATTTCAGGGTGTGTTTCCTCTGTGTGTTACGTGTGCCCTGCTGTTGAGTCCTGGCCTCTTTTTTCCTTCAGTCCATTTATCTGTAGAGGCTCTCTTTGCCTGTTGTGGAACCATTTTGTCCCTAGCTGGATGGGACATATTTTAACAAGGTATGCACTGGTCTGCTTGTGTAATGAGACCTGCTGCCACAACCACTTCTGGAACTGAGGTCCTGCCAAGTTATGAGTCAGGAGGCACAGTGCTGGTGAGGTTTGTGCCTGTCTTCTGGGGGAGGAGCCCTGCTGTGCTGAGACTGAGGTCCAAGTGGCTGGGAAGGGACAACCACTGCTGGAACTGAGGCCCTGCCAAAGGTGTGAGTCACGAGGCACAGTGCTGGTGAGGTTTGGGCCTGTCTTCTGGGGGAGGAGCCCTGCCGTGTTGAGACTGAGGTACAAGTGGCTGGGAAGGGCAGATCTTCTGAAGTGCAGGGAGAAGAGGACTTGGTGTAAGCAAGTTAGGTAGTGAGTGCTATGCCAGTTCCCCCAGGAGATTGTGTGTTTATGCTGGAGAGCGGGCAAGAGAGATGGCCTGTGACAGCTCCTTTACTCCTGGAGATTCCTGCCTCTCTAGAATGTGCTCTGAGTAGATAACTCTCCCTCCTACTGCCCCCAGGTTTTCCAAACTGCTGCTTCCATAGTGTATCTCTGATGGCTGTTTGTTTTCCTGTCTCTTTTAGGGCATGGACTCTGCTTCCTAATGCTCTCCACGTTCTCCCAGAGCAGAGCCCACTGATTTTTAAAACTCCATGTTTTTGGTCCTGCTGTTTGTAATAACTCAGATTTGGCCCCTCTCACTTTCAAAGCCAAATGTTATGGGGATTCGTGTTCCCTATGTGGGCTCCCAGGTGTGATAGTCTATATTTTGCCCTTCTCCACAGCCCTGGATCCCTTCCAACTGCGGATGGCCACCATCTGTTTTGTTCTCAAACTAAGTCTCTGCCCTTCTTACCTTCTCCAGTATGGTGTCTTCTAACTTTAGTTGTGGAGTTTGTTCTGGTAGTCTTAAAGTCATTTTCTGGGTTGTTTATGCTGATGTGAGTGTTATCTAGTCGTATCTATGGGCTGACATGAGGTTAGGGTCCTCCTACTCCACCTTCTTCCCAGCCTTCTCCATTACCACTCTTAACACAACATGTAATTATTTTTTTGTTGTTTAAAGAGTGCCCCTACTGTATTTTAAGCTCCATGAGTACAGAAACTATGCTGGTCTGTTTCACCAATATATACTGGTATATTCACTGCATTTGGCTTAGTGGCTAACTTGTAAATGTTAATGATTTGTTGAATGAATGAATGAATGAATGAATGAATGAATGAAAATGAATATAGGCCTTTTAGTAGGAAGGGAGAAAAAAAGATTACATGGCATAAATTATAGTTTCTGGTAATTCGCAGTCTTATACATAACACATATCTGGTAAGGCCAGGAGTTGGAATGCTTCCTGAAAGTGTTGGCCCTTTTGACAACTGAAGAATCCAAAAGCTAGGGATAAAATGTAGCTTTTTAGTGCTTGTTGTAGAGAACAGAGTAAGACTTGACATGACTCTTTGGTAAAGTCCACATTTGCCGGAGCCTGTAGCTTTTAAGAGGAGAAGCAAGCGCTACAGCTGCAGTATGTTAAGACTGGTGCAGTCTTCAGAGATGAGTACAAACCACTTTATATTTAAAGTGGGTTTCTGGGGCATCTAGGTGTCTCATCTGTTAAATGTCTGCCTTCAGCTCAGGTCATGATTCCAGGGTCTTGGGATCAAGTCCCACATGAGGCTCCCTGCACTGTGGGGAGCCTGCTTCTCCCTTTCCCTCTGCCTGCTACTTTTCCTGCTTATACTCCTCTGTCAAATAAATAAATGAAATCTTTTAAAGAAATTTTTTTTAATTTTTAAATTACTTTTTATTTTGGTAAAAATCACATAATATAAAATTTCCCATCCTAAACATTTTTTTATTATAAATTTATTTTTTATTGGTGTTCAATTTGCCAACATATAGAATAATACCCAGTGCTCATCCCGTCAAGTGCCCACCTCAGTGCTGGTCACCCAGTCATCCCCCACCCACCTCCCCTTCCATCACCCCTAGTTTGTTTCCCAGAGTTAGGAGTCTTCCATGTTCTGTCTTCCTTTCTGATGTTTCCCACTTATTTTTTCTCCCTTCCCCTTTATTCCCTTTCACTATTTTTTATATTCCCCAAATGAATGTTTGTCCTTTATTTTTTTTTAATTTATTTTTTATTGGTGTTCAATTTACCAACATACAGAAAAACCCCCAGTGCCCGTCACCCCTTCACACCCACCCCCCACCCTCCTCCCCTTCTACCACCCCTAGTTCATTTTCCAGAGTTAGCAGTCTTTATGTTCTGTCTCTCTTTCTGATATTTCCCAGACATTTCTTCTCCCTTCCCTTATATTCCCTTTCATTATTACTTATATTCCCCAAATGAATGAGAACATATAATGTTTGTCCTTCTCCGACTGACTTACTTCACTCAGCATAATACCCTCCGGTTCCATCCACTTTGAAGCAAATGGTGGGTATTTGTCATTTCTAATAGCTGAGTAATATTCCATTGTATACATAAACCACATCTTCTTTATCCATTCATCTTTCGTTGGACACCGAGGCTCCTTCCACAGTTTGACTATTGTGGCCATTGCTGCTATAAACATCAGGGTGCAGGTGTCCCGGCGTTTCATTGCATCTGAATCTTTGGGGTAAATCCCCACCAGTGCAATTGCTGGGTCGTAGGGCAGCTCTATTTTTAACTCTTTGAGGAACCTCCACACACTTTTCCAGAGTGGCTGCACCAGTTCACATTCCCACCAACAGTGTAAGAGGGTTCCCTTTTCTCCGCATCCTCTCCAACATTTGTTGTTTCCTGCCTTGTTAATTTTCCCCATTCTCACTGGTGTGAGGTGGTAACTCGTTGTGGTTTCGATTTGTATTTCCCTGATGGCAAGTGATGCAGAGCATTTTCTCATGTGCATGTTGGCCATGTCTATGTCTTCCTCTGTGAGATTTCTCTTCATGTCTTTTGTCCATTTCATGATTGGATTGTTTGTTTCTTTGGTGTTGAGTTTAATAAGTTCTTTATAGATCTTGGAAACTAGCCCTTTATCTGATACGTCTTTTGCAAATATCTTCTCCCATTCTGTAGGTTGTCTTTTAGTTTTGTTGACTGTATCCTTTGCTGTGCAAACGCTTCTTATCTTGATGAAGTCCCAATAGTTCATTTTTGCTTTTGTTTCTTTTGCCTTCGTGGATGTATCTTGCAAGAAGTTACTGTGGCCGAGTTCAAAAAGGGTGTTGCCTGTGTTCTTCTCTAGGATTTTGATGGAATCTTGTCTCACATTTAGATCTTTCATCCATTTTGAGTTTATCTTTGTGTATGGTGCAAGAGAGTGGTCTAGTTTCATTCTTCTGCATGTGGATGTCCAATTTTCCCAGCACCATTTATTGAAGAGACTGTCTTTCTTCCAATGGATAGTCTTTCCTCCTCTATCAAATATTAGTTGACCATAAAGTTCAGGGTCCACTTCTGGGTTCTCTATTCTGTTCCATTGATCTATGTGTCTGTTTTTGTGCCAGTACCACACTGTCTTGATGACCACAGCTTTGTAGTACAACCTGAAATCTGGCATTGTGAAGTCCCCAGATATGGTTTTCTTTTTTTAAATTCCCCTGGCTATTCGGGGTCTTTTCTGATTCCACACAAATCTTAAAATAATTTGTTCTAACTCTCTGAAGAAAGTCCATGGTATTTTGATAGGGATTGCCTTAAACGTGTAAATTGCCCTGGGTAACATTGACATTTTCACAATATTAATTCTGCCAATCCATGAGCATGGAATATTTTTCCATCTCTTTGTGTCTTCCTCAATTTCTTTCAGAAGTGTTCTATAGTTTTTAGGGTATAGATCCTTTACATCTTTGGTTAGGTTTATTCCTAGGTATCTTATGCTTTTGGGTGCAATTGTAAATGGGATTGACTCCTTAATTTCTCTTTCTTCAGTTTCATTGTTAGTGTATAGAAATGCCACTGATTTCTGGGCATTGGTTTTGTATCCTGCCACACTGCCAAATTGCTGTATGAGTTCTAGCAATCTTGGGGTGGAGACTTTTGGGTTTTCTATATAGAGTATCATGTCATCGGCGAAGAGGGAGAGTTTGACTTCTTCTTTGCCAATTTGAATGCCTTTAATGTCTTTTTGTTGTCTGATTGCTGAGGCTAGGACTTCCAGTACTATGTTGAATAGCAGTGGTGAGAGTGGACATCCCTGTCTTGTTCCTGATCTTAGGGGAAAGGCTCCCAGTGCTTCCCCATTGAGAATGATATTTGCTGTGGGTTTTTCGTAGATGGCTTTTAAGATGTTGAGGAATGTTCCCTCTATCCCTACACTTTGAAGAGTTTTGATCAGAAATGGATGCTGTATTTTGTCAAATGCTTTCTCTGCATCTAATGAGAGGATCATATGGTTCTTGGTTTTTCTCTTGCTGATATGATGAATCACATTGATTGTTTTATGAGTGTTGAACCAGCCTTGTGTCCCGGGGATAAATCCTACTTGGTTATGGTGAATAATTTTCTTAATATACTGTTGGATCCTATTGGCCAGTATCTTGTTGAGAATTTTTGCATCCATGTTCATCAGGGATAGTGGTCTATAATTCTCCTTTTTGGGGGGGTCTTTGTCTGGTTTTGGAATTAAGGTGATGCTGGCCTCATAGAACGAATTTGGAAGTACTCCATCTCTTTCTATCTTTCCAAACAGCTTTAGGAGAATAAGTATGGTTTCTTCTTTAAACGTTTGATAGAATTCCCCTGGGAAGCCATCTGGCCCTGGACTCTTGTGTCTTGGGAGGTTTTTGATGACTGCTTCAATTTCCTCCCTGGTTATTGGCCTGTTCAGGTTTTCTATTTCTTCCTGTTCCAGTTTTGGTAGTTTGTGCCTTTCCAGGAATGCATCCATTTCTTCTAGGTTGCCTAATTTATTGGCATATAACTGTTCATAATATGTTTTTAAAATCGTTTGTATTTCCTTGGTGTTGGTAGTGATCTCTCCTTTCTCATTCATGATTTTATTAGAGTCTTCTCTCTCTTCTTTTGAATAAGTCTGGCTAATGGTTTATCTATCTTATTAATTCTTTCAAAGAACCAACTCCTGGTTCTGTTGATCTGTTCCACAGTTCTTCTGGTCTCGATTTCGTTGAGTTCTGCTCGAATCTTTATTAACTCTCTTCTTCTCCTGGGTGTAGGATCTATTTGCTGTTTTGTCTCTAGGTCCTTTATGTGTAAGGTTAGCTTTTGTATTTGAGTTCTTTCCAGTTTTTGAATGGATGCTTGTATTGCGATGTATTTCCCCCTCAGGACTGCTTTTGCTGCATCCCAAAGATTTTGAACGGTTGTATCTTCATTCTCATTAGTTTCCATGAATCTTTTTAATTCTTCCTTAATTTCCTGGTTGACCATTTCATCTTTTAGCAGGATGGTCCTTAACCTCCACGTGTTTGAGGTCCTTCCAAACTTCTTGTTGTGATTTAGTTCTAATTTCAAGGCATTATGGTCTGAAAATATGCAGGGGACGATCCCAATCTTTTGGTATTGGTTCAGACCCGATTTGTGACCCAGTATGTGGTCTATTCTGGAGAAAGTTCCATGTGCGCTTGAGAAGAATGTGTATTCAGTTGAGTTTGGATGTAAAGTTCTGTAGATATCTGTGAAATCCATCTGGTCCAGTGTATCATTTAAAGCTCTCGTTTCTTTGGAGATGTTGTGCTTAGAAGACCTATCGAGGGTAGAAAGAGCTAGATTGAAGTCACCAAGTATAAGTGTATTATTATCTAAGTATTTCTTCACTTTGGTTATTAATTGATTTATATATTTGGCAGCTCTCACATTCGGGGCATATATATTGAGGATTGTTAAGTCCTCTTGTTGAATAGATCCTTTAAGTATGAGATCGTGTCCCTCTTCATCTCTCACTACAATCTTCGGGGTAAATTTTAGTTTATCTGATATGAGGATGGCTACCCCTGCTTTCTTTTGAGGACCATTCGAATGATAAATGGTTCTCCAACCTTTTATTTTCAGGCTGTTGGTGTCCTTCTGTTTAAAATGAGTCTCTTGTAGACAGCAAATAGATGGGTCCTGCTTTTTTATCCAGTCTGAAACCCTGCGCCTTTTGATGGGGTCATTAAGCCCGTTCACGTTTAGGGTTAATATTGAGAGAGATGAGTTTAGTGTCACCATGATATCTATTCAGTCCTTGTTTTTGTGGATTGTTCCACTGAACTTCTTCTTAAAGGGGAATTTTAAGAGTCCCCCTTAAAATTTCTTGCAGAGCTGGTTTGGAGGTCACATATTCTTTCAGTTCCTGCCTGTCTTGGAAGCTCTTTATCTCTCCTTCCATTTTGAATGAGAGCCTTGCTGGATAAAGTATTCTTGGTTGCATGTTCTTCTCATTTAGGACCATGATTATATCCTGCCGGCCCTTTCCGGCCTGCCAGGTCTCTGTGGAGAGGTCTGCTGTTACCCTAATACTCCTCCCCATAAAAGTCAGGGATTTCTTGTCTCTTGCTGCTTTAAGGATCTTCTCTTTATCTTTGGAATTTGCAAGCTTCACTATTAAATGTCGAGGTGTTGAACGGTTTTTATTGATTTTAGGGGGGGATATCTCTATTTCCTGGATCTGAATGCCTGTTTCCCTTCCCAGATTAGGAAAGTTTTCAGCTAGAATTTGTTCAAATACATATTCTGGCCCTCTGTCCCTTTCGGCACCCTCGGGAACCCCAATTAGACGTAGGTTTTTCTTCCTCAGGCTGTCGTTTATTTCCCTTATTCTATCTTCATGGTCTTTTGATTGTTTGTCTCTTTTTTCCTCAGTCTCCCTCTTTGCCATCAACTTGTCTTCTATGTCACTCACTCGTTCTTCCACCTCGTTAACCCTCATCGTTAGGACTTCTAGTTTGGATTGCATCTCATTCAATTGATTTTTAATTTCTTCCTGATTGGATCTAAATTCTGCAGTCATGAAGTCTCTTGAGTCCTTTATGCTTTTTTCTAGAGCCACCAGTAGCTGTATGATAGTGCTTCTGAATTGGCTTTCTGACATTGAATTGTAATCCAGATTTTGTAACTCTGTGGGAGAGAGGACTGTTTCTGATTCTTTCTTTTGAGGTGAGGTTTTCCTTCTAGTCATTTTGCTCAGTGCAGAGTGGCCAAAAACAAGTTGTATTGGGAAAAGGAGAAAGAGAAAAAAAGGAAAGAAAAGAGGAAAAGAAAAAAGAAAAAAGGAAGAAAAAAAGGAAAAAAGAGAAGAAAAAAAAGAAAGAAAAAGAAAGAAAGAAAAAAAGGGGTGGGGGAAGGAAACAAATAAAAAAGAAAAAAAAAAAAAAAACCACGGGGGAGTATCTTCTGATTCTGTGTACTTTAAGTCCCTTGGCTTCCCCTGGAACTTGTCCGTCTTGCTGGTCTTCTCGGGGAGGGGCCTGTTGTGCTGGTTTCCAGGTGTTAGCCCTTGGGGGAGCTGCTCTGCCCCCCGCCTGGTGCAGGGCTCAGTGGGGGGTGTTTACCCCGTGAGGCCCCGGAGAGACAACCGCAGTGGGGGGGGGGGGCAGCTCTGTAGCCCTGGAGTCAGCCCCCGCAGTAACTACTGAGCTCTCCGTCTGCAGGGCCTGGAGGCTCCGGGCGGGGCCGCTGATCTGCTCAGCTGGGGCAGGAGCGTCCTCGCTGTCCTGGGCCCTCCCGGCCTCTGCCTGTCCCGGGGGAGGCCGGATCCCGGGCTGTGTCCCGGCGCCCTGTGCCCGGGTCTGCGCTGTTGGATTCGCGCTCCCGCCCCGCAGCCCCCTCCGCGGAGCCGCCCCCGAGCCCCCCCGAGCTGCCCCCGCCCCGCAGCCCCCTCCGCGGAGCCGCCCCCGAGCCCCCCGAGCTGCCCCCGCCCCGCAGCCCCCTCCGCGGAGCCGCCCCCGAGCCCCCCGAGCTGCTCCGGGTCCCCCGTGCGCGCTGCAGCCCTTAGGGAGCTCGGCGCACTCTCCCGGGGCGCAGGTGTCTGTTAGTGTCCCCGGGAGCCCCAGGGCATCCTCGCCCTCCTGGGTCCTGCTCCACCTCCCCGCGAGCCCCTTTCTGCCCGGGAAGGTCGGTGCAGCTCCTGCTCCTCCGGGACGGGGCTCTCCTGTCCTGGGGACACTCGCCCCGGCCTCAGCCCGGCTCCTCGCGGGCCCCTCCCCCTTGGAGGCCTTTTGTGTCTTTATTTCTGTTTCCCCGTCTTCCTACCTTGATAGAAGCGCAAACTCTTCTCACTGTAGCATTCCAGCTGGTCTCTCTTTAATTCTCAGGCCGAATTCGTAGATTTTCAGGATGATTTGAAGGTTTTCTAGGTAATTTGGTGGGGACAGGTGATTGGGGACCCTACTCTTCTGCCAACTTGCCCCTCCCCTCCCAATGTTTGTCCTTTAAAAGAAATTTTAAAAATAAAGTAGGTTTCTTTTAGGTGGCATATAGGTTTGCGCATATATATATATATATATATATATGCAAAAGAATTTGCTTTTTAAATGCCATCTGACGATCTCTGCCTTTTGTTTAAGATATTTAGACAATTTACATATAATCTGATCATTGCTATGGTTGGGTTTAAATCTATCCTCTTGCTTTTTGTTTTCTATTCATCATATTTGTTCTTGGTTTCTCTTTTCCTCTTTTTATGTCTTATTTTCAAATAAGTATTTTATGATCCAATTTTATCTCATGTTGGCTTATTAGTAGTAATATTAATTTTTAAATTTTCATTGACTTTTTTAGTGGTTGCTTTGGGACTTATAGGATACATGTTTAACTTATAACAGTGTGACTTCAAATGACATTATATCACTTCAGTGAAATATAAGAACCTTACAATAGTGTGCTTCTATGCCTCCCCTTCTCCTTTGTGCTATTGCTGTCACATATTTTCCTTCTACATATGATATATACCCCATAATACATTGCATTATTTTTGCTTTGGGCAGTTATTCTTTTAAAATAAGAAAAAATAGTATTTCATATTTACTTACAGATTTGTCATTTGTAAATGTTCATTGCTTTAGAAATCTAGATTTCCATCTGGTATTATTTTCCATATTGAAGAAATCCCTTCAACAATTCTTGTGATAAAATCTGGTAATGAACTTATCAGTGTTTATATGCTGAGTGGTCTTAATTTTGCCTTCATTTTTGAAAACTGGGTATAGAATTCTAGGCTGACAGTTTTTTCTTTCTTTTAGTACTTCAAAGATGTTGGACTACTATCTTCTGTCTTGCATTGTTCCTGAAGAGAAGTCTGCCAGAAGTCATAGCTTTGTTCTTATGCACATGTCACTTTTTTGACTACAGTTGATCTTAAGATTTTCGCTTGATCACTGGTTTTAAATAGCTTGATTACAGTGTACCTTAGTGTCTTTTTTCCTTTTTTTAAGATTTATTTATCTATTTTTATTTATGATAGACACAGAGAGAAAAAGGCAGAGACACAGGAGGAGGGAGAAGCAGGCTCCATGCTGGGAGCCCGACATGGGACTCGATCCCAGGACTCCATGATCGCACCCTGGGCCAAAGGCAGGCATCAAACTGCTGAGCCACCCAGCGTTCCCCTTTTTTTCCTTTTTAAAAATTGAAATATAATTAACTGACACTGTTATAATAGATTTATGTGTGCAATATAATGATTCAGCAATTCTATATATTAGTATTCACCAAGATGTGTACTCTTTTTTTAAAAAATATTTATTTATTAGAGAAAAAGCACAAGTGGGATGAGGGGCAGAGGGAGAAGCAAACTCCCTCCTGAACAGGGAGCCCGATGTGAGGTTCAATCCTGGGACTCCAGGATCATTAACCAAGCCAAAGGAAGACACTTTACTGACTGAGTCACCCAGGTGCACCCCCCTCCCCCAAGATGTGTACTCTTGATGCCCTTTGTCTCTTTCACTCCTCTCTCATTCATCTCTCATCTGTTACATGGAAAAGAACTGGCAAGCACCAGTTTGTTTTCGTACTTAAGAGTCTTTTTGTTTTTCTGTTTTTCCTTTGTTCCTTCCACATGTAAGTGAAATCATATTATATTTGTCTTTCTCTGTCTGACTTATTTCACTTTAGCATTTTACCCTCTAGGCCCATCCATGTTGTTACATATGACAAGATCTTACTATCTTTTATGGCTCAGTAATATTTCAGTGTGTGTGTGTATCACATCATCTTCATCCATTCATCTATCATTAGACACTTAAGTTTCTTCCATGTCTTGGCTAATGTAAATGCTTCAGTAAACAGAAGGGTGCATATATCTTTTTGAATTATGTTTTCATATGTGGGTAAGTACTTGATAGTGGAATTACTGGTTAATATGGTAATTGTTTTTTTTGTTTTTTGAGGAGGAACCTCCATACTATTTTCCACAGTGGCTTTGCCAACTTGCATTCCCACCAGTAGTGCGTGAGGGTTCCTTTTCCTCCACATCCTCACCACCGTTTGTTATTTCTTGTGTTTTTTATTTTAGCCATTCTGACACGTGTGAGATAATATCTCATTGTGATTTTAATTTGCATTTTCCTGATGATGAGTGATGTTGGGTGTCTTTTCATGTGTCTGTTGGCCATCTGTATGCTGTCTTGGGAGAAATGTTTGTTCATGCCCTCTGCCCACTTTTTAATTTTTAATTTTTGGTATTGACTTATATACATTCTCTATATATTTTAGATATTAATCAGTTATCAGACATATCATTTGCAAATAGCTTCTCCTATTCAGTAGAATTTTGCTTCTTCCTTACGAATTTGGATGCCTTTTATTTCTTTTTATTGTCTGATTTCTGTGGTTAGGACTCCCAGTATTATGTAGAAAAAAAGTGGTGAGAGAGGACATCTCTGTCTTTTTCCTGATCTTAGAGGAAAAGCTCTGAGTTTTCACCACTGAGTATGATGTTACCTGTGTTTTTTTATATATGGTCTTTATCATATTGAGGTATGTTCCCTCTAACTCTGTTGAGAATTTTTGTCATGAAGGAATGGTGAACTTTGTCAAATGCTTTTTCTGCATCTATTGAGATGATCATGTGATTTTTTTGCCCTTTCTCTTGTTAGTGTGATGTGGCACCTTGCTTGATCTGTGAATAATAAACCACCCTTGTGTCCCAGGAATAAATCCCACTTGATCATGGTGAATGATTTTTTAAAATGTATTGTTGGATTCTGTGAATATTTTGTTGAGGTGTTTCACATCTATGTTCATCAAAGATATTGGCCTGTGGTTTTCTTTTCTTTTTTCCTTTCTTTCTTTCTTTCTTTCTTTCTTTCTTTCTTTCTTTCTTTCTTTCTTTCTTTCTTTCTTTCTTTTCTTTTCTTTTTTTTTTGTATCAGAGTAATGTTGATCTCATAGAATAAATCTGGAAGCTTTCCTTTTCTACTTTTTGGAATAGTTTGAGAAGAATGGGTATTAACTCTTCTTTAAATGTTTCGTAGAATTCACCTGTGAAGTCATCTGGTTCTGGACTTTATTTATTGCCAGTTCTTTTTTTGATTACTGACTCAACTTAATTGATAGTCTGTTCAAATTTTCTGAACTGGAAGCTTATATGTTTCTAGGAATTTATTCATCTAGGTTGTCTAATTTGTAGGCATATAATTTTTCATAGTATTCTTTTATAATCTTTTATATTTCTCTGGTATTATTATTTCCTATTATTGTTATTTATTTTTATTTATTCATTTGAGAGAGAGTGTGTGTGTGTGTACAAGCAGTGGGGAGGGGCAGAGGGAGAGGGAGAAGGAGGCTCCCTGTTGAGCAGGGTGCTTGACTTGGGGCTCGAGCCCAGGACCCTGGGATCATGAACTGAACCAAAGGCAGATGCTTAACCAATTTAGCCACCCAGGTGCTCCTATAGTTGTTATTTTTTACTGTAGTTTTATTTATGGATCTTGTACTCGGGGTTCCTATAGCTTCTTGGCTTGGTGCATTTGTAGTATCCTCAAATTGTGAGATTTTTTCATCCAGACAGTATGCTGGGATAATTGTAAGTTTCCGCTCATTTGTTTCTTTTTCTTCTCAGGAATGACTGCCCTGCATTGGATGTTGTCCAATGTCTGAAAATCATTGTTGCATATATTTTGTATGGTTTTTGGTTGTTTTAGATGATGATAAATCTGATATCTGTTACTCCCTATTGACTAGAAGTGGAAGCACATAGAAACTACTTTTTAAGTTTCATTTAGCTCTCGACTGCCTGCACTGTGACTTTCAAACTCCTTACTTTAGCATAATCAGATCTTTACAAGCTGACTTCATGACAACCTCCATCACTGTTTTCGCCCACTTAATTTTAAAGTCTGTGAGATCTTCATCATATCCAAATTTCTTCATTTTCAGTGCATTGGACATGCTCTTGTCTCTGCCTAGGAAGACCTTCTTCCAGTGTATCCCCCACCCCTGACCAAATCCTGCTGTTCTGTAAGACCTAATCTGATTGTCAGTTTTTCTGGTAAACTCCTCCACTAGTCGGTATTAGTTGCTACTGCTGTGTTCCTACACCACTCAGAATATGACTCTATTAGGCACCTAGAACACTCTTACAGAGATTCTTATCTTGCTTTTTACACCAGACTGAAGTCTTTTAAACCCCTGGAGGGTAATAACCTCTACATCTTGTGCAGATTTTCATTTCTCAATCTAGCCCAGTACCTTACTCATAGTGGGTTCTTGGCAAATGTTTACTTGGCAAATGAACATCTTGTCACAGTGTATAATCTTGGTTTCTGAAGATAGTTATTGGCTTGCTTATTTGAGAAACTTGGGAATGATAACTAAAACAAACTACATAAAACTTGGGCTGGAATAGCTGCCGCTGGCTAGCAGGTGTTCCAAATTATGTTTATCAGTGAGGATGCTGAGCAGGTGCTGGTACCCTTCTAGAGTATTATTATACCATTAAAATAATTCATAGCCAATCTCTCCCTCTCCCCCTCCCCTTCCCCCCTCTCCCCCCTCTCCCCCCCTCCTCTCCCTTTTTCCCCCTCTCTCTCCCTCTCTCCCCCTCTCCCTCTCTTCCTCTCCCTCTCTCTCCCCCTCTCTCTCTGTCTCTCCCCCTCTCTCCCTCTCCCCTTCTCCTTCTCTCTCCCTCTCTCTCCTTCTCTCCCTCTCTCTCCCCCCCCACACACAGATGGTGGAGTTCTGTGAGTGATTTCTGTGAGAAGTGCAGGAATAAGTTTTCCTTAGGAGTTCCCTGGAGTTAATATAATACAATCACTTTCAGAGCATCAGCTTCAACTCTAAGAGATCACTGGAATCAGGATACTTCTGGCTTGATGGAAGGTCAGTATCTTAGAGATGTATGACTCACATATTCCCCGAATTACCTTGGATACGTATACCAGAGATTCAAAATTCTTGACTGTTCTTGAAAGCCGACAATTTAGGAAAGGGCAGACATTTTGGATGCCTTTCTCCATAATCAGGATGGAGAAAGGTAATAATATGTGTCACCAAATAAAACAAAGCCTACCAGACTATAAAAGAGAAAAAGAACCTAAAACATGAGTTTATTATTTTGCTTGCCAGGCAAGGGAAGGTCCACTACTGAAGAAATTCACTAAGTAGTTAATAGGGATGGAGTGTGAAAGTAGGGGTTATGGGGCTTTATCCGCTGGAATGGGGGTGTCAAGGTGGTTATGCTAAGTAATGATTGAAATCTTCCTTTCTGAATGGAATGGGATGAGTCTCTAAGTCTATATTGGCTTAAGCAAGTTCATTGGTCAGAAAAGAGTCTATATAGTTCAGTCCCCATGAAGTCTGACATTTGAGATCACTCACAATTGCATCTTTTATTATCTTAGCATGGTGGTTTGCTGAAAGCTTGGTGGTTGTTTAACAACTTCACCTGGTTGAAAACAGTTTTGGTGAAACTCAGCATTCACTTTTGACTTCTCCTAAGCATGATAGGTGTGATAACTGTGATTTATCCCATGTAGAATATTGAGGGGATACATCTGATTTAGCTTGGGGTAAGGCTACAACATGGGCTCCCTACTGGTAGGCGGAAGGGAATGAGGTTACAAGTCTGGGACTCTCAACAGGTAGAATTTATCAAATGGCAAAGGAAAGAACTTGGCTATGGAGTAGAGAAGCCTTGGTTTTGCTTTGCAATTTAGCTTTATAAATTCATCCAAGTCTCAGGTTTTTTGGTGTAAAACCTAGATAACAATATCAGTCTCCTCTCGGTTACTGGGAAGATCCAATGAAACAGTCTATAGAAACTGCCTCCCGCAGTGGCCTTCCTGCTCCTCATGGGGTGAACAGTGGAGAACTAGCTGTCCTCCCCTGTGAACGCCCACCCATGTGCCCCCATGTATCTGAATACGTCAGCTGTCCCTCCACACCCTGCTGGGCCCCTTGCCTCCTGAGCACGGCCCTCGCATGCCTGACCCCCTTTTCCACAGATGACCCCTTTCATTTCTCCCTTCTCTCAATACTTAAAATAATATTTGCACATCCAAAGATGACCTTTATTCACATTCTTCATTCACAAAGTTGATATAACTTCAGCATTCTTAGATTCTAAATGCTTAGCATTGGAAAACCGAGCTGCTTTGGGGAAAAGCAAATAGTCAAATGCAACTCTAAAGGAATTTTAGATTTCGGGACATCAGAGAACCAGTGTCTGAGATGCCCAGAACCAATGAGTATGTCCCATTTTAATCTCCCATCTCAAATATAGGGCCCTATGTGACTTATAGCAAATCCTAATTATTCAAACTGCAAAGACCTGGTGTGACAGGGCCCAGAACACTTGGGAGATTTGACACCCACGGAGCGAGACTGGCCTTTCTGGTCATGGGAGAAAATGGTCGAGGTGTGGGGATTCTAGGAGACCAAAGGATTAGTGGGATTATACACTTACAAATACCCAAATTCCTATTGAACAGGGGTGAACTGGGCACCTTGTTTATCCGAAGAAAGTTTATACATTTGAAAAGGTGAGTCTTCTGGATCCCTGGTCCTAAAACCTGAGGGGCTCTATGAATTTTCCCCAACGTTCTCTTGCCAAATGTAGCTTAAATTTCTCCCTCAAGCCACTGGGAGAATTTTTCTAGAGGAGTGACAAGTGCGTGGTAGATAGTGACTTAGAATGACTGCAGTGTTGTTTTGCAACTTCTTTAGGCAGGTTGGAGACGAATGAAGAGTGTTTATACAGAAAGGGCCATCCCCGGAAGATGTGTACAGTACAGACCTTACTGGGGCATGGTGGTGGTGGTGGGAGGATCGCAGAGTGGGTGGGACAGGTCAGGATAGGATCGCTTATGCTGCAAAATAACAATAAAAAATAAAGACCCGGGAATCCCAGGGCTTAGAAATAAGAAGGTTTAGTTGTCGCTCCTACTACATGTCCAGCACTGGTCAGTGCATTGGGCATTCTGCTCCACATGCTCGGGGAAGGAAGGTACCCCCTCGTTGTCCCATAACCTGGGAAGCGCATCCTGTTCCTCAGACCTGCCAGTGGAAGTGAGGACTTTTCAGCTCCCTCACCCCAACCTTTGTGCCCCATGTTGTCCTGTGCAAGTGTCTGACCCCCATGAATTACAAGGGCAGTGGGAAGTGGGGGTGGGGTGGGGAATGGCCTCTTTATGGGAGCACTGTCAGGTCTCATGTAGCCTGCTCTTCTGGTCACCAGGTCTCTATCTGCTTCCTTCTTCCCAATTTCTAGAGACAGTCTCAAAGTTCTGTAGGATCATGGCTTTGGGCGCCAACTCCAGGATCGCTGGGTGCTGTACTGTAGTCAGTCTGTCAGGCTGTGACCTGGAGATCTCAGAAGAAAGAGGACAGGTTATCTGCTGCCCCAATAACTAGCCCACATGGTGGAATGGGAACAGGTGACAGGTAACAGACACGTTTTGTTAACAATGAAGTTTTGTGCGTTCACTCTTCTCACCAGAAAGAGGCGGCCTTCCTTGTACCCTCGGCCTCTCCCTGCTGTCTGAGAGGAGTCTCATAGTTCCAGATATAATCTCTCCCACGGTGTAGCTCATCTGATTCTTCTATTTTCCCCTAGAATTCTGCCCACCTATTTGGATCCCTAATAACCCCTTTGTCTCCATCAATATCTTCTCTTCCGCTGGAGCGCGTGTAATTGTTACGTGTATTTAGCACATTCTCTGGACGAAGCCTGATGTTGAGGTTGCACACCGGCACAAATGAAGACGACCCTGGGTTCTCAGTGGCGCTCAGATTCTCGTGGAAGTAGGTAGGAAAGAGATGTTGGAAGATCACTTTTGGGGATAGTAATCTGTGTTTTGTTCATCATACTTTTTCCTCTTTCACACATCAGACACGTGAGTAAGCCCTTCTCCTTCCCTGGAGTCTGGAATTTTTGCAGGACAGAGAGCCAAAGAAAGCTGCTTGAAATCAGAGACCTTTCCTGCCTTTCTTAAAAGGGTAAGGGACAGTGAAGGTTCTGGTAGGGAGGAGAAAGGCAAGGAGGGGGTGCCTTTGAAAGGAGCCAGCAGGGAAACCACCCAGCTGGGGAGAGGCTGAGGTGGGAGTTCCGGCCAGGGCATCCTCCCAGGGAGGAGGAGGGACCACAAGGGGGCTGGCTTTGTGTCGCAGGAGGACCACGGGTACTAGGATTCCACGTATTCTAAATTCTCCAAGGTTCAGTCTTTCCTTTCTTCCACCTCCCTCATATTTCTGGGGTGCCCGCTGTGGATAGCACTGGGGGATGCCCTGTGGATGCAGGGAATAGGCCAAGGTTCTTACTCTGGTGGCACCAGAGTCTGCTAGGGGGACAATCATTATAACGAGCTGGTTCTTATTTTTTTTTTTTATTTATTTTTATTTTTTTTTTCGAGCTGGTTCTTAAAGTAGGAATACGATCAAAGCAGTCTGAGAGGCAGAGAGGGAAATGGCCAACCTTCCCACATCATTTTCTTCTCTCTCTTCAGCAGACTCTTAATTTCTCCCGAATTATGTTCTCCTGAATCCTTATCTCAAGCAGTTCTTTGACCCTCTGCTTTCTGAGCGTACTTTCTCCGTCTCCTGGCTGTATTTCTTTCTCTCCAGTAGCTGGAGAAGTTTGTCATGGGTTTATTTTTGACCTCTAGTGTTCCAAATCTCAAAAATGTAGGCAAAACATGAACTTATTGAAAAATATTTGGATAGCTCAAAGATTCGGGGTGGGGGAGGGAGAGACTGAAAAGTCTTACTTGGAAAATGGCTTTGCAGGAGTTAAGTTCCCACCCCTTGAAGAAGAATCTGGATTTGGCATCTCCATGGGTGTTTTGACACTTGGGAGGCCATTGCTCTGAATCATTTCGTAACTCTTTCTGTGTCTTTGAGTTACTCCTCTAGGACTCAAAGTCCTGAGCAGAAGCATCTAATTGACCTGGTCTTGCATCCTTACACTCCTGCCACTAGAGGGTCGGGGCTGGCAGTTAACGGGCTTCTGGGCTCCCATGTGGAGAAATGAGGCCCTGCTTGTACCAATATCTACAAGTAAGATATTTCTTCCGAAATAGGCAGTTATTTGGTGGCTGAATATGACTGTATATAAAGTCCCTTTTCAAGTATCATTGCCTGCCTGTGTTTTACCAGGAGACTCAGATTCATCCCAGATCCATGACTCTGGTTCTGTCCTGTCTCCCCTTTGGTGTCCTGTCTTTTCAGTTGCATTCAGAGCCTTCCTCTTGGATGCTCCATGGCCCTCCAAGCTGACATAGGCTGGGCCCGTCATCTTCCTTCCCCTTCTCACACTATCTCTTTGTTTCAAGGATCCCTTGGGAAACGAGCTAAAATGCACCCTCGATTCACTCCACCTCCACAATTCTGATGTTTTGCCTCTGGAGTAGGGTCCAGGGATCTTCAAGTTTTAGCAGATGGTACATTTAATTATTTTGATACTAGTAATGGCTGTTCTCTTTGAGAAACAGGGTTCTCATCTGTTACAAACTCTTACCAACTCTTTTCTTTGTCATATCTGCCAAATTTTCCCTTTCTTTTGTTCAAAACAATATGCTTTCACTGTTGCACTGTTTCAAGCTGTCTTTCTCCATTATTGGCTTTTTTTTTTTTTTTTTTCTCTCTCTGTCCCACCATCGCTATCAT
Source organism: Canis aureus (assembly GCF_053574225.1). NCBI lineage: Eukaryota > Metazoa > Chordata > Mammalia > Carnivora > Canidae > Canis > Canis aureus. Next base: position 62,876,563 of record NC_135625.1, read on the forward strand.
AGAACTTCTCATAGGTACCTCTGCTTCTCCTGTGGTGATAGCATCAGGGGGGTAGAGGGAAACTGCGTTCGGCATTCACTCCCTTGAGATTTGGCCGTACTTCCAGAAGTTGGGTTCTGCGTCCTGCTCTGGGTGATACAGCATGAGATGCCTGGAAAAGCACAGGTGCTGCCCAGTTGGCATGAGAGTGCCCTGTAAACCACAGGTGTGTGATGCAAAACTGTCCTGAATCCTGATAATAGTCAACAGTGAACTCTGCTGGGGCTTCCGTGTCCGCAGCCCAACAGGCCTTCACTAAGGTACACGCCACAAGTCACATTAGTTATCAGAATGACCTTCTGGCTCTGCTTGAGGAGTGTCCTGCAAACTGCACGCTGAGCATGACCTGCCGTGAATATTTACTCCTTTGTTTGGGCAGATGATGACCAAGCCCTTATGGTTTTCTTTAGACATCTTTCTTTTCAAGCTTAATTGTGTGTTTAAAAGTTTGCTTCATACCACGAAGCTATCCGTATAAAATTGTTCTGAGGATCCTGCCATTATTCACTACCCTGGGAGGATCAGTCTCCAGTAAGCAAGGGGTTAGAATAAGGAGGCTGCCTCCTTCTCTGCTGACAGTTTTTTTTTTTATTATTATTATTAAGAGTATTATACAATTTTCCTTTCTCTTGTGCTTTATATATTGCTATGGCTTTCTGTCTCTTCTCACCTTGAAATTTTCTTTATAGATTTTAATTTAAAAGTTGCAGAGGGAGATCTCAATTTCCTTGATTCTTTGACCTCCGAGTTAGAAGACGGTTGTAGTAATAAATCATTAGAGGCAGAGTGGTGAAAAAGCATCATTTGTTCTGGGACAATTCTACGCCATAAATTTGACCTTAGACTTTAAAGAATGCTAACCATCAGAAGAGAAGCATACGTGAGCTCTGTCCCTGACCTTGAGCAAGGAGTAGCGTTGTCTGATGCAACTTGTTAAGAGCCACACGGTATCTCAGCTTTCGCGCTTCCCGATTAGATCAAGAGGTTAGCAGTGTGACCAACAGCTCATGCAAAAGCTGAATGAGTATAGAACCTACACCGAGGGCTGCCTGCTTATTTACTAACTGTGGCATGTTGGCATCTATGATGACACACTCATATATGTGAGGAGTGCCACCTTTAAGCTCTCCAAGCCATTCTGATTTTGCTGCTAAATACCCATCTCTGTAGGTTACCGAGAAAGTCCTAGCAAGGGCTTTGAGAGGTTCTGGGTCTTGTACAGGACAGCCCACCTGGTTTCCTGTCATCAGTTCGCATGTGTCATCACCAAGAAACTCTTGTCCTTGTCTACGCATTCCTCCATAGGCCCGAGAGCTCTCCCGGGGGGAGAAAGGAATCTTTGGCCAAGGAAGCCTTCCTGCTGCCTCCGTAGCAGTAGCACACTGTCCTCCTCCCCGGGGTCTCGCCGCTTCCCCCCGACACAGCCCGTGCCCCCAGCACAGGACTGCTCTTTCTGTCCCACACCAGGCTCCTTCCTGTTGTCTGCTGCTCCAGTCCACTCTGCTTTTCCCCTCAAACCTGTCCCCAGACTGAATTATTAGCAATCAAAACTTCGTTTACCTTTTCTTGAGAACAGGGCAGACCAGGGCTCAGAAAGTGAGGGGATATGTTTGCATTCCATCCTTCTAGTGTAGCAAAGAAAAAAAAGAAGTCTGATCCTAGAGGTCTTCTCCGCTGACACGTGGGCATTGGTCCAGTTGCTGCTGCGTACAGGATTCAGTACTCATTCCTCCTTCTTGTGAATTGATGCCGACTCTGCCTTAGATGCTCTGCAAAGCACTGAAGGCCTACTGTGGTCCCTGCCAACATCAGGCAGGGCTCTAGGGCACGACCCACGAAAACCAGTTCTTGCCAGTGTCAGCAAAAAGGTCTGGGGGCATCAGGGAGGTTTCCCTCTCCAAAATAAAAGGAGCAAATGAAATGATGTGGACTTGCCCAAGGAGTGAGTTCCAAGAATATGTGGTGAGAGGAGAGGAAATAAGGCGGGGCCAAGCACTGGAGAAGGAGAAAGGAGAACAAAGATGAGTAATGCGAGCTCTGCCCCTAACAGCCTTTGGTGATGAAGTAGACCTCTGTGCCCGTAACGTGAGGAAGTCCGTGGGGTGAGGCAGAGCTTAGTCACAGTTCCTCTTGGAAGCAGCTGGCTTTGGTGTTCCTGGAGCCCTGTGGAGCCTGCCGGTGCTGACACCATGGAAGAGTCGGTGCTCGTCTTCTGGACACAGGGCAGGAGAACAGGCTGCCTCGCACAAACGGTGGAGCATCCTAAATGGAGAAGTCACTTGAAAATTGTCTTCCCTGCCTTGTCAGCGGTAAGATGTCCTGCCTGAATTTGGAAGGAACCGTCAGACGGCATATTATTTTTGTTGTTCGTATTGAACATCTTCCAGAGGGTACCATTTCCATGGGGGTAAAGCCCAAGGGAACAGACCCAGGCACATCCAGATGCAGTTTGGTCCTAAAGCTATTGGCTTTGCACTGACCAGGGGGGTTATAGTGGCAACATGTATCATCAGTTGTATTGGTAGTGCTGTCGCTTGCTTGGTCGTGGTGAGTACCCTTGCTATTTAGAAACCAGCCATCCCTGATAAATCGGGAAGGATAGTTTATTTTTTTTTTAAGATTTTATGTATTTATTCATGAGAGAGAGAGAGAGAGAGAGAGAGGCAGAGACACAGGCAGAGGGAGAAGCAGGCTCCATGCAGGGAGCCCGACATGGGACCCGATCCCGGGACTCCAGGATCACAGCCTGGGCTGAAGGCGGCGCTAAACCGTTGAGCCACCCAGGGCTGCCCGGGAAGGATACTTTATTAAGCCTATTAATCTGTATTTTAGTGTCACTGCTGAAAACAAATCTGAAAGAATGGAAGTATTTTTGATTTGTGGACAATTCCAACTTCCCCATCCCCACACCAACACTGCCTCTACACAGCAAACAGAGATGCAGATTCAAGACCAGGCGTAGCGTGGAGGGTCTGCCTCTAAAGCAGAGTTGAAAGGAATTATTTCTTCTCAAATTACTGAAATCTGGTAACAGGAGGAGAAAGCTTAATTAAGGGCCGTGGAGAGGCCAAACTAGCCAAAACCAGGGGGTAGCTGACTTGTAATGAGTAAGTTCCTCCACCCTTCATTGTGTATGTGTGTTTGTGTGCGCGCGTGCGTGCGTGAATGCACACGTGTTTGTAATCTGTGAATGGTGAGGAGCCACGCCTCATTGACACGACTTTCAGTTGGTTAATGAAGCTCTGTTGGGTGGTGGTGTGTGGATGCTGGGGTGGGGGTGGGAGATAAACTCTGCGAGCTTGGCCTCCTTGTTCCATGAAGGATCTCTAGGCCCAGGCCTCCTGGAGTGGCACTGCCCATCTTTGAATGGATGATGTGGGTGTGGACAGTTAGCATCTCAGCCCTGAACTGTACCAAAGCTTCTTGTGCCCCAAACATAGCTGAGTTAGACTTTCTCAGCTTCAGGGCAGGTACAAGCCCTGAATCAGATTTAATTTGATTCAAGTATTATCCTCCCCTATTACAAATAAAGAAAGGAATCTGTAAAGAACTTGTAAAATTCCTGTAAGGCCATGCTAAGATGAACAAAGTTCTGGTGTGAGTTCTGTGAATCCTTAAAGCTTTTTGATATTGCTATGGACTAGACTGGTGCCATCCGGTGCAACTTTCTGTGTGGATGGAAATGTTCTAGAACTATACTGTCCAATCCAGTGGCCACCCACTGTATGTGGCTATGTCAATGAAATTTTAATTATTAAAATAAGCATCAAGATTTAGTCCCTCAGCCATACTAACCATATTTCAGGTGCTTGATACACATACGTGGCTACCATATCGGAAAGTTCTGGAATCAAGAGTCTTGTTTTCTAGGTGTTGTCTCCAGGTGGGATTTGGGAAATACTTTTCAACTGTTGTGTTAAATTTGCCTGATTAGAAGGGGTTGCTCCAAGTATTGTGGAGGGGGAAGGACTGGAGATCCTATTTAGATACACCGGGAAAGAATGTGGTGGATGACAGCATGAGTGTGGAGGAAGAAGCAGTGCTGTGCTGCTCAGTTATTCACCATTTCCTATTTTATTTTTTAAATTATTTTATTTTATTTATTTATTTTTTTTACCATTTCCTATTTTAAATGTTTCTTCCCACTAGAGAGACTATGTGTGTTGAGCGGATGCTTCACACCACTCGGTTCCTACGTAGTCCTGTTTCCCTGTGTCTGGACCAGCTGTCTCTGGGCGACATCTATGTCCGTGTTCCATTAAGGGTGGGAGTATTAAGCCCCGTGCCCCATTCCCCCCAAACCGCACACAGTCTCACACATACCACAATATTGCTGGAGAAAACTCGGGGAGATGGGAGCTGGGCAGGCCAGTTTTAGTTAAAAGAGGTAACAGGGGAAGGAAAGAACCACTAAATTCAATAAATAAATAAATGAATGAATGAATGAATGTGTTTTCTTTCTGAGAGCAATTGGCAGCCTCAGAAGTGATATGGCCACAGGCTATTATCTTCCCCTCTTTGAAGCCACGGATGGTTTGTCTACTGGTCTGATGTCAGGGCTTTTTGGAAGGATTAAATATATCGACTTCTTACTGTCAGTGTTTCCGCAGTTTGCCCCAGGCCCTCGGGGAAGGATAAAGGAGAGGCCTAGTCTGGATTTGCTTTTGAGGAGGGAAGGGACGGTGCCTTTATTCCCCTTGCTGTGAATGAGTCTATTCTGTCCCCAGGAGATGTGCACTTCTCACAGGCAGGATGCAGGCCTTTGCAGAGGAGTGTCCGGCACGCTGGCTGACGAAAGCCGACTCGCCATGCATGGTTTATTGAACTGGACTTAACTAAAAGCCTTGTATTTAAAACTAGCTCCGTGCTCCACTCTCTGACCACGTGAGTGGCTAAATGAAGATTATCAGGGACCTGAAGCCAATTCAGGTTGAACTGCCAATAGCTCCCCCAGAGCAGCTGTTTAAGCCCTCTGTCCTTACAAGTGGTTTTTTTTTTTTTTTTTTTTTTTTTTTAGATTTTATTTATTCATGAGACACACGGAAAGAGAGAGGCAGAGACACAGGCAGAGGGAGGAGCAGGCTCCACGCAGGGAGCCCGACTTGGGACTCGATCCCGGGTCTCCAGGATCATACCTTGGGCTGAAGGCAGGTGCTCAACCGCTGAGCCACCCGGGCGTCCCTAAGCCCTCTATCCCGATGATGACATTTGTGCCAGTTCCCCATCGCCTCAGTCCTTCATCGTCAGGACACTCTTCAAACGATATGCGGGCACTTGAACTGAGCTGAAAATCTGGTTGTAAGAGTTTACTGACTATTCAGCCAACATAAAAATGGGACTGTCTGTATATAGTCCACACACACACACACACTGTGTCTATAGTATTTGCAGCATATGTCTAATCTATACCTCTATAGTACGTCCACACGTGTGTGTATGTGTTCATGATATACACGTTTTATGTTTTAGCAAGGCTTGGCTGCCACCTGGTGGAGGACGTTCTCCAATATGTCATTTCATTATTGAACAAATAGCTAATAAAATGCCTATATCATTAGTTAATTGCATGTCGGGATGCCTGGGGAAATGTCCTGAGATAGCTCAGTGGCCTTAAGGGAATTAGAAAGTTTCACGAATCTAACCGCGCTTATGGTATGTCTGTGGAGTTGAGGGCACGTCTGTAGGGCCCTGTCTGCCCCCAGTGGGATTGCTCAGTAGTCAAGTGAGTCTCTGGCACCAGAGCCAGCGTCTTCTAGGGTCCTTCCTGCCATGGGATTGTGCGAACTTTATACCTAGCTCCCGAGAACAACTTGGAGGCTAGAACTGCTGGGCTTCTTACTGCCAGCTGGAGCTAGGGGACAGTCCTGTCAATTCCGGCCAGATGTGACCTCTCCTAGCAGCCACCCACGGGTCGTAGAGCAGATCTCATGGAGCAAATGAGAGCAGGAAAGAAGTCCCTTTTCCTCTACGGGGTGACTGCCCTGTACGTGAGGAGCACGAGCGAGGCAGCACGGAGAATGGGCAAGACCAGCTGAAGCGGTGCTGGGCGCCCGAGACACTGTCCTCAAGTCGGGGTCATGCCACAGGAGTATGACCTATTTGCCTTTGAGTTCTGGAACCATTCAGGGCACAAGGAAGGCACTTGGATTTTGAGGACGATTGATACAATAATATATCGGGTCACGCTGAGCCGCCTTCCCCGATTTCCTTGGCCCCCCTCCCCAGGGAGATCGCCTGTGTCCCCCTTGCTCAGCCCCAGGGGCAAGGCCAGTGCCCGGGGATTTGGTGGCCGGAGCCGATGGGCACAGGGCGGGGGCAGCTGCCGTGCGGTCCGGAGCCCCGAGGGCCCTCTGGCCCCCACTAACCTTGGCTGAGCTGTGGACGCCTCCTGCTGCTCCCCGTGCACACCCGTGAGTTGCAGGTAAAACTTCCCGATTCCGAGTCTTCTTGAGAGAATTAGGAGAACCCGCTTGCTGAGTAAGAGGTGCTTCGGGGGCCCGGCTTGGGTGTCGGGGCGTGAGACTGGCATCGGCACAGCTGTCAAGCCGGTAGGCGCAGCCACCAGCACGTCCCCCCTGCGGCGGGCCCGGCCTTCGTCCCGCCGGGTGGCCCCTGACGGACCTGGTCACAGGAGGCGTATCTTGAAATAGCGTCTCCACTGGGCTAAGGACGGAGCCAGAGCTGCTTCTGGGAATAGAAACGTCAACCCCGAGTGGCCGGCAGGGCCCTCGAAACAGCAGCGCGGCGACGGGCCAGCGGGGCGGGCTTGACACTCTGCTCCGCGCGTGTTAAAACGGACTGACCAGGACCCCGGGTGGCTCAGCGGTTCTGGAGTCCCGGGATCGAGTCCCACGTCGGGCTCCCTGCAGGGAGCCTGCTTCTCCCTCTGCCTGTGTCTCTCTCTCGAATAAATAAATAAAATCTTAAAAAAAAAAATAATAAAACGGACTGACGCACGTTGTGGTTGACCATCCTGGAGTGACGGGATGTTCCTACGGTCAAAACAGGTGATGGATTTCAAATGCAATTTGAACCTAATCATTTGGGTGAGGTTATTTCATAGTTGACTAATTTAGCAAACCATTCTTAAAAAGTGCTAATTAAACGTCGCCCGAGGTTATCTATTTGCTGCCAGAAGTACAGGAAAATGGGTGCAGAAGGGTTTCAGTCCAGCTAATTATTGAATAAGGCAGAAGGCTCGATTACCGCGGCCGAGAATATTCTTGGGTGGGGGGGGGCCCTTCTTGCCCAGCGTGTCTCGCCATGTAGGGGAGTAGCCACGGGACGGCCGGGATGACGGGGCGTCTTAGGTGCTTCATTTTGGGCATCGGCGCATCCGGGCGTCGTCGGGGCCGATCCCCTTCTTGTGTCCTGGCCTGGGGGACGCTCGGGCCCGGTCGGCAGCCTCCTAAGGGCCACACGGCCCGGGTTGTGTCGCCTGCCCCAGCCGCCAGCGTCCGGTGGCCCGGTCAGAGTGCGCCCCGTGCTGGGCCGGAGGCAGCTGCCGATCTTCCTGACGCTTCCCCGACCCTGGAGGAGTGTAGAGACCCGGCGTCTCCAGGAAGCCTCCGTAGAGCTAGGCTGTGGGCTCTGGGGGCCGTGCACCTGCCGGCCTGCCCTCGTCCAGCTGCCAGGGGGCCGGTGCGGAGTCCTCGGCAGGTGCGCACCAGGTGCTGCTCCGGGGGGGGGGGGCACAGTGAATAAGGATCACGGGGAGGCCAGGAGGCCATCGACTGGGGGGAAAAGGATTTAAAGCAAAGTAGCGGGGACTCAAAGCGCCCGGGATGGGGTGGGCTGGGCTGGGCTGGGGTGGCCGGCAGAGCTCTTTACTCAGTGGCCCGCTCCAGGTGGGTGGCGGCGGCCACGTGGGCATCTGCACAGGAGCAGCCCGGGCGGCGGCGGGCCTGCGTGTGTCTGCGGCATCGTGGGGAGCGGGTGCGGGGGCGGGTAGAGGTTGGTGGTGCGATCGCCCTGGGGACTCCGGAGCCACTGCAGGGCTTTGCGTGGAGAAGCGGAATGACCGGCCGCGGCCACTGTGCCGGGAGTCAGGAGGGGGCCGCAGTAGGAGTGGGGGCCGCTGCGGGCAGTGGCAGTGGCTCCGATGACAGAGTCGCGGCTCGGGCTGGGACGGTAAGGGCAGAGGTGGCGACAATGGTCAGATCCTAAATACATCTTAGGGCTGCCGACCGACAGGGAGGGGAAGAGGAGAAAGGAGGGCCTCGGGGACTGGGGCTGAGCGCCCAGGGATGGGGACGGGGTCGTGGGGGCTGGCTCTGGGGGGCGCACCCGGGCTAGTGGTGGACGCGCTGGGGGCGAAGGGTCCTGGGTCTCCGAGCCGAGGTGTGGGGCTCCCCGCAGACGCTGTCTGAGGCCGCAGGTACCAGGGCAGATCAGAGGGGCCCGGGTGTGCGGTCGCGCGAGCATCTGGCTCTTGGTGTCAGCTCAGGTCATGCTCTCGGGGCCGTGGGATGGAGCCCCGTGTCGGCTCTGCGCCCGCTGTGGCGGGGCCCCCGCTCGGGGTGCTGTCCCCCTGCGCCCCCTCTGCCGTGTCTGCTCGCCCTCTTTAACGTGAGGCCAGTCCCGACGCTTGTGTGTCTCCCGCTGGCTGTTTGCAGGCGGACGGGAGCCAGGCGTTTGGGGTTCCACGGGGCTTTGGCTCCGCGGGTGAGCCCGGGGAGAGGGTTGAGGGGTTCGGATGGGGTGGCCGTGAGCACCAAGATGGATTCAAGGGGGAGGTGCTCCAAGACGTTGGTTGAGGAAATATCCGATTGAATGGAAAGCTGACATTTCATTTGCAAGAGAGAGAAAAAGTGTGTGTTCTTGAAGAGTGGCCCAGGTGCTTGTCTCAGTGTCTGAGAAACTCTGAATGGGTCAGAGCACTGGGGTCCGCGCGGCCGCCACCTGCCCCTGCGCCCCCGTCTGCTGAGCCTTTGAGGATCTGACTGCGGCTCCCTGGGGCCTGTCTGCTTGGGCAGATGCCTTTGCAGTGTCAGCAAGTGCTTTTTCTTTTTTCCTTAAAGATTCTATTTATTCATGAGACACACACACACACACACACACACACAGAGGGGGGGGGGGCATAGGGAAGAGCAGGCTCCATGCAGGGAGCCCAACGCGGACTCGATCCCTGGGCCCCGGGGTCACGCCCTGGGCCGAACGCAGCAGCTCAACCACTGAGCCCCCCCAGGCGCCCCTAGAAAGTGTTTTTTATTAAAATGTGACGATTTATTTTTTTCCTTACCTATAAAGACTTTAAATTGAGTAATACAATCCTATTTCAAAAAATAAAATGCCATTGAACATGCTGCTTAAAAAAAAAAAAAAAAAACAACAAAAAAAACCATGCTGCTTATTTTCTTTAAAAGCGTAGAAAAAAGACAGAAGTAGATAGAAGAAAAAGTACCCGCACTTTGATTATTCAGAGCTAGCCATGGTAAAAAAAAAGTACATCTGTTCTCCTGTAGTAACGTCTAATATTTATGTAGCTGCGGTCAGACTGTTGGTGCGCGCCGCGTGCTTTGGCCCTGCCCGGCCCGGCCCGCTCCTGCCCGGGGCAGACGAGGCCACCTGCTGCCGTGGGCCCCGCGGGAGCCGCTCAGGTTTGCGCTCGGGGACGGCGGGACGACAACGTGGAAGCTCCCGCTTAACTGGATTTTCTGCTTGATTGAAGCTAACTCGTTATTACACGGACCTGGCACAGGGTTGGGCTCGTCTCCTGGGACCAGGGACCTGGGACCTCTCATCGAGCCCGGCAGTTGCCGTCAATTTTCACCAAGGCCCCAAGAGTACGTTTGTAAGAAACACGAAGTCCAGGTGGCTCTTGATGCCTCTGGTACGCAGCACGATCTAGAAAGCAGATGCATCCCCTCCCTCAGACTTCACGCGGGGCCACACCGGGTCTCCCGGGGAGTTGACCCGGCAGGGATCTTGCAAGTTAATTTAGAGGCTGGGCCCCCGCGAGTGTTTGTTCAGCCTTGGACGGAACCCCCGGGGTGCTCGCCCGGGCCAGAGGGAAAGGGGGGTGCATGCTGTGGTTGTCGGATGGCGGAACTGTCGGGAGGTTCTTCTTCATGTTAAGATGAAGTGTGCCTCCCACGGAGTCTACGAAGGGTCCTGGCGTATGGAATGTTTCGAGAAGACCAGAATATGAATAAATGGAAACGACAGTAAAGTGGGGCTTCGGTTACTCTGAATTTGTAGTCAATCCATTCATCTCGTCCCTTTTGACTCTAATATCATTTCCTTGATTTTTGTGCTCCGGAGCTTCGGCTCTTAGAAATCACACACCCGCCCAGGAGAAAGGTTAACCTTAGAGCAACTTGTGCAAAGCTATTTGTTCCTGAAGACAGGAATGAGGAACGGTGGCAGGAGGGTGACTAACGCCATTTAGGTATCCACGCAGACGCACAGCCACTAGCAACATCTCATTTAGAAAAGAAATTATGAAAATGAGTTGTGTGTCCACTTAAAACTGAGAGCACGTTTTTCTTTTTGTTGGAAAACATACTCTCTTCCTTAAAAAAAAAAAAAAAATCTCTATCCTACCCCCCCCCCCATTTAGCCTTTAAAAGAATGTATTGGCTTCTTCGTGATAATCTGTGACTTTTTCCTCATAAAATCATTGTTCAGTGCCACTGGCATACACATATTCAAACTGACCATGTTGCTCAACCCTTGCAATGGAATTGAATAAAAACTTGGATTAAAAGGTCAACTTTAAAATATGCATAATAAATTCACCAACAAAAAGCTTCCCAACAACTTTCTGCACCATTTCTCCTCATCTCATTACTCATGTAGGCTCCCCGAATTTTAAGGCCTGCAAATAAAAGAGCAGAACTTGTAGACCACTGGGGCCTAGGAAATTCTCTTTTGTGAATAGGGAATGAAAAGTAGAGTGAGTGAAAGATATTTCTTAAATCAATGACGTTGACACAGTAGAGAGACGATTGTCAGACACTTAATATTTCCATGGTATAAAAAAAAGTAAAACCTATTATTTTAAGAAATCCCTTACTCTATGCCTTTCAAATATTTGTACCACAGCCATACTGAAAGCCTCACTTTTCGAGATGATTATTTCTCTAATTTTATAACCGATGATAGTAAGGTCATTGGGTTTATGCAGCAGGGGCTGGTGGGTCGAACTGTAGGAGTTTCTGTGTGAGGAGAGTGTCTTGCTGTAACATGGAGGGGCTGCTCATGCATTCTACAAATATTTGCTGAGTAACTACATAAATAAGATAGGAAGACAGGTTTTTTTGGATAAGATCATTTGTTTAATGAAAATCAATCCTTTTGTGGCATTTACACTTTTTTAAAGTTAGCGGTGCTACCTATTAATAGAGGACCCTAAATCAGAATCAGAAATAATGAGGTTTAGTTAGTATGGGCAATTCCGGGGGAGATAACATACCATTCTTTTCTTAATGGTTTTAGACTCCTCAGGCTAATTTCTTCTGCATGCGAAAGGTGTGATTTGTGGAACAAGGAGATGTAAACACAAACGATATCGGAATTGGAACCGAATGTCAGGGTCTCCAAGTATTTTGAAATAACATCTATTCTTGCCTGCCGTCTACTTCAATTTAGGACGGCCAGGGTCAGTCCTTGAACCTCCAAAGCTGAAAATAGCTCCAGCTACAAGATTTTTCACTCTGCAAAATTTGTTAATCTCATATTCTTCCTTTTTTTTTTTTTTTTTTCCTATTTGGCCAGTCACACATGCTCTTTACATTAATTTTGATCTCGATTATTATGGTCCAGACGGATTTCCTAAACCTCTGTCGTTACTTGCCTCGTGGCTTGCATCTGTCCTTGCCTATCTCAAGAGACTTAAAATTCTTTGGTCTTTTGTTAGTAGCTGGACTTTGCTTCGGATGATGTCTTTAAGCCCAGCCTTGGTGCTTTGAACATCGATTCCTTTTTCAGATACGTGAGTGAGCACGTATGTGTAACCGGTCTGTCCAATCTGGAATTGGGGATTTTATCTTTAGGACGGAGGAACCTATTTAAGTGGTATCTACTTAAAACTTTAGCATCTCTACTTAAATCTGGGATCGTTTCGGGGACTCGGGAAGCCACACACTGTGTCCTGGGGCACGGGTATAGGTGTGGGAGGTTAGTTAATGCACCAGTGATAGCGTGCACAGATTTTTTGCACACCTGCTGCGGACAAGGCCCTATTCTGAGACAGAGGATATAGCAGATAACATGAAACACAGGGTGTGCTCCCAGGGGATTTATATTCTAGCAGAGGATTCACAGTGTTAAGCAGCTAAGCACAAAATTAATTATGCCACTCAGATGGGACTCTGTTCAGTTCTGCAGAGTTTTATATCTCTAATTTCCCATGTTTATTGTTCAAAACACAACCGGCTATTAAATATTCAACTAGTCTTTAGGATCCAAAGGTATTTTTAAGAGAAATAAATATTTAAGGTATGATTTGTCATCTTTTATCAATGCCTTTTATCGTTAGTTAAAAACCTTCTTCGACCTTTGGACTAAGAACACAGTATGGTAGGTCTTGGATTTCCTGGTTCTCAGGGATCAGCTATGGGCTTCTCATGAGAGATTTCTGATTTCTTAACTTTGAGTGATCTCAGGGTCCCGGTTATGTTTTTCAGGTCATTTGCAGGGATGGCATTAGTTTTTCTTTTTCTTTTGCCATATATGAAGTCCTTGCTTTCGGGAGTAGAATGAAGTCCACAGTGAACAAGTCCTTTGTAACCTGTGAAGAAAATGACGTGGCCGTGGCCTCTTTCTGGGGTTGTAAGCCTCGCTGTTTCGTGTAAAGCGGCAAGATCACACGTTAGCTCGGAGCGTCCAGGGGTGCCAAGCCGATGGAGAACGGTTTTGAGATGGGGCTCAGCCTGGGGCTTATCAAAACAGGAAACTATGATAAGGGAGATCTGCCGTGGGCAAGGAAGGGACTTGTACTGGATGTGCCAGGAATTTCCATTCCCAATATATTGACTCCCTGGGAATGGCCTGACCTTGTGGCTTTGATTTTAATCTCCCTTCAGGTATAAGGAGCGTTTATTTTATTCTGAACAGAAATGTTTTAGAAAGGACTTAAATAATCTAGCTCCCCTCCCCATTCCTAATGAAGCTAAATTGATGTTCTTATTCCCAAGTAAGATCCCACGCAGCCTGCTGTCCCTGGTAGGTTAACTGCTCTTAGCACACGTCGAAGAACGAAAACCGTTATTACCAAGTGGGAAGGGTAAGGTGGTCAATTAGACATTGTCTTTGGAAAGCACTTACACATACAGAGTTTTTAGAAGTCCCTTTATGCGTTTTACTCTACCCGTTGGCATGTTTTGTCTTTCTGGGCATTTTTCATTTCAATTTTGAATAAAATTATTTAGAATTTTAATTAGAGGTTAATTTAGAAATACAATTATTAAAGCATACTGCGTATGTGCATGTGTTGTCTAGGCCATACGGTGGAATGTATTTCTAACGGGTTGTGATCAAAAGAATTTGAAAGTCCCCATTCAGACGACACCATCTGTATAGTCCGGGAACCTTGGGGAAGCGGCTAGTTTCTTAAGGCTTACTGACTGGCCCTATTTTGCCGATCTCAATCCTGATCTCAAGCAGTCCATGTGCTGCTTTATTTTGATTGTTCAAATAAAACTTTGGGAGGCATGAATTTGGGCAGGGGCGGTACGCAAGGTCTGTTTAAGATGCATTCTGCACATACGGAAGCAATCACAAATGCTTGCGCACTTCTATTCGTGAATGCTCACGCTGGCACGGCCACCTGCCCTCGCTCGGACGATCCTGTGACTACTGGCATGGCCCTAGCTCCCATCCCTAGGGAACCTTGCTCTGTGTGCCTGGCAGAAGTTCAGGAACGGACACGTATTGCCCTGGCCGTCCTCCATCTGGGACAGTGGTTCTCTTGGAATTCCTTGGACCACACACAGCTTATCACATCTCGGAGTCACTTGTGACGCCCACCGGCGTTGCATGAGCTGTGGCCATTGTCGTTCCCAGCCGCCTGCGCAGAAGAGCAATCAGAGCATGCTTTCCCTAATCAGTGATGTAGGTAAGATGCTATTTTTGGGGTGACCATCACTAGATTTACAAAAGCCACACATCCAACCCACGTAATGAGGAAGCAGATTGAAGTCAAAGGAGCCAAGTGGCACACAGGTCACTTGGCCAGCAGGGCCCAGCCTCCAGTATCCCTAATGGCTGTGAGCTGGAGGTCAGGATCCAAACTGAACAGGAAGGTGGGAAGAGGGGCTGCCTGGGGACCTGAGATCTCACTGCAGACTCCTGCTGTTAGTAAAAACATAACAGATACGTGTTTTAGATGATGTGGCGAGGAAGCACACCGAGAGGAAACTAGCACTAAGGCAGCCTGAAGGAATGGAACGGGGTCAAATACCTATTGTTCAGGAGCCTGGCAGGAAGTGGGAGAGGTGCCCTGCCCTGGGAGGGAGAGCCCTCCACGGGCCTCCAATGGCTCCAGCATGATTCGCAGGTGGGGGGTGTGGGCTCTCTCAGTGCTCTCCCCCCTTCTGCTTACTGCATTCAGAAACTATATGCTTTTTGTACGTACCCACTTAGTAACACTGGTAAAAGAGTTTCAGGATAAACAGGACATGCGTTTTGTTTTTTTGTAGTCAAATTTTTAAAAATAGTCATTTCTTTTATAGGTAAAAAATACGTTTCTAGTAATGAATACACAACGGCCTAGCCTCAACTTCTATGTGAAATAAAAAATACTAACAAGTGTCAAGAATGCTGCCCACTTTATCTACCGCGGTTTTCTGGTTTCTTTCGGGCAGTGGTTCGGAGGTTCTGAGTTAAATGAGCTCGACTGACCTTTCCCCTGGCTTCTTGGCTTCTTTGCAATTGTGTGTGCTGTGAATGGGAAGGTAGGCCGTACAGGGCCGGAAGCTCTGGGATCTGCACTTGGCAGAGAACATGGCAAAGGCTCAGGGCCGCTCCCTGTGCTCTGATCCTTCTCCTCTTCCTTCCCCGGGGCTCTTCCTCCACTGGTTTTCTTCACTTTCTTTATTACGGCAGCTTCTTTTATTCTTTTCTCTCTAGCTTATAAAGATCTCTGAAAGCAATCCACCTGTCCTTCCTAAGGCCTACCAGGTAACCAGTGGCGCCACATCATCCCTGTCTTATAGATGGGCAGCGAGTGGAGAGAGCAGGTGTGAGCACCTGGCACATGTGCTCTAGCGCATGTGCAGGTTAGAGTGTTAGTAATACCGGGCGCTCTCTGGAACCAGATGAGTGAAGTGGGATTGTCATTAACCGTCCTTTGGGCAGCTTTTTCCTTTTCGTACAGAAACATCGGTCGTGAGAGATGTGACAGTGAGACACAGTTGAGAAAATGGACTATTTTTTTTTTAATGGACTATTTTCTTAAAGACTGACCACACACATGCATGTTGGTAACTCAGTATTTTTTTTTGACATCGGATTTCAATCTCCTTTATTTGCATACTAGTGAAAACTGACCTCTCACGGTGAACAACTGCATGCTAGTTCAACTGATCCCCCTTTCATTCTCCACTTGAAGTCCAACTCTTGCTTTGTCATAACAGAAGGAAGTAAGTCCAACTCTTGCTTTGCCCCTTGAGAGCAAAATGGGGATGTGTGCACATGGAGGATCGTGGGTGGGTTCTCCTTATGTCATGGTTTGTATGGCAACATTTGGTTTGGTAAATAGGGTAGAAAAGGGTAAGAAGAGGGAAGAGGGTCTCATAAAAGAAATGCGAGTGCATTTCAGTGCCCCAGGTGGTTGGAGCTGCGGAGCTGGTGACCCTGCGCATGCACTGCCGGCCAGGTGTCAGGGTCTAGAATCCGAGGGTGGGAAGGAAGTTCAGGCACCACCCAGCCAGCCCCTCCCAGGGTCTGTCTAAGGAAAGGTGTCGGGAGCTTGGGTGGATGGATGGACGGGCACTCGTGTTTTCAGACCCAGATGCTTAGTACTTGGTGTAAACTCGGGATCTGTGAATCACTGCTTTTTCAGTCTGAGGAGTGTCAGAAGCAATTCCGTTTCATGCGTAAGTTTCCTCTGCACAGCATTTTCAGTCTTGGTTGTAATTATGACGAGGGCAGTTTCCATCTGTCACCCCACCGAAGCCCAGAGCGCTCACTGCACAGCTGGGCTTGGGGTGACTGTGCCAGCAGGGCTCTGGGAGGCGTCACTTACCCTTCATGGCATTTCTTCACCTGTAGTTTACCTACAGGTGATATAGGTGAGACATCAAGACAGTGATGAGGCCAGGGCGAAATGGTGCGCTTGTAACCACCCAATCTGAAAGTCCTCTGTATTATACAGAGAACTCCAGCATAATAGACACTCAGAAGTAGCCTTCAGTGTAAGGATTTAAGGATGGGCAGGAGAAGGCTTAGGTGTTGGACACCAAGGACCCTCAACAGAGAACTTTCTCGGCTTCCAAATTAAAAGCAATGCTCTAGGATAAATGGAATGATAACAATAACAGTAATCGATACTTAATTTTATAGCGCAATGAGCCATGTTAGTTTTCCAAGTGAATATAATAGACCTTATTTACTTTCTTAACAAATAGTGGGTTTTCTCCTTCACTGTAAAACTGAGATCTGTCATTTGTGTTACCTCAATTATCAAAACATTAACATCTTTAAAACTAGTGGGCTTCCATGGAGAGGTGTAAATTTCTGTAAACCAAGGTGAACTCTTCTCGAGCAGTAAGTCAGCGGCAAATGAGGTAAGTCAGAGGCATGGCTGTGGATGCCAGCTGCTGGGTTAGTTTTTGATGGCCATGGTCCAGAGCAGCGGATGGTCCGTTTCCACGGTCACGACACCAGATCCATCATAGGTATTGGAAGTACTGACCAGTGTTCCAAAACCAAGCATGTTATTTGCTATAAGAAAACAATAAAACAAAATGTTTACTGAGAGGCAACCTTTTCTCCAGTGTGGAAGAACTTTGTCAACAGTTACCAAAAAGCAGTGAAGCACGCGGAAACACAGGCTGTGGGATTTTAAAACTGAAAGTTTCCATAACTTGCCATAACCACTTTTCAGGGAGTGGGTTATTGGTTTTTAACTATTCTGGGATATATGCCATTCTCATACAAAATTTCATTAAATTTTTTTATTATTTTTTCATTACTGATTGTAAAATCAAAACCCATTTTGCACTGTGCTACTTCCTTGCCTGAGTGAAATTATAATTTTTCTGGGTGATTCAGAATTAACATTTTACATAAGTTATTAAACGCTATAAACATGCAGTTTTAGCTTCAAGTCTGAATGATATGGGGCGGAAAGCTAATTACTCCAAAAAAGTATGGGATTTTGGTTATATTTTTCTCATAAATTAAGAAAAGCCAAAATGAGCAAGGCCTGCTTTCTGTAAAATTAATAGGAACTCAAAGGTCGAAGCAGATTTCCCACTGTGTCATCTGGAGAGATCCATAAGCCCAGCTGTAAAATGAGGGCAACAGATGAGATAGTCTTCTAACTATTTAATTATCAAAATAAAGGCTTAGGAGTTAAGTGATAGAATTTACTTACCAATGACATATATATGTAGGTATGTATATATTCTAACAGGTTAGCTGGAGTTAATGCCAAGGCATTAGGGCAGTAAGTCAGATAACCTCACTTTGCTTGTGTAACTGCAGTTCATCAACATGACTCCAAACTCATGACTGTCCTATAGACATTCCATGAGAACCAATATTATTCTCTTTGCTAAAATTCAGAGAGAAAAATAAACGGAGCGTTTTTCCTTTAAACAAAAAGTCACACTGCTTTGGGGGAAATAACTCAGTTATAATGTTCACTTCCCACTAGAGGGAGCTTGTTATCTTTCTGAGGAAATCTTGAAGAGGCAATTTAAAAATTCAGAAATAGTATTACTGGATACTGTATGATTAGTATTACCAGTTAACACAGTTTATTTATTAAATCTCAAATTACTTATTTTTCAGAGCTGTCCATGCCTTTACTAATGCAAACACAAAGTAATAAGGTAAAACTATACAAAAATACGGAGTGGATCTCATGTGACAATCACCCTGATTTTATATATATATATATATATATATATATATATATGTCAGTCTAAGAAGCTCTTGCCTCTTCAGTAATTTGGCACTTTTTTGAGATGAAGTTTCTAAATGATGCTACTGTGCACATATGTTTATAAATCTAGACATGATGATGTGGAGAGTGGGTTAGGGTGGTGGTCATGGACTCATGACAAAGTCTGTTTGGGATCTGTTGGAGAAAGGCCTTGGCTCCCTGAAGAGCGACCTTGCCTGGAATCAGGTGCACACCAGGTACCTCCAGACCTCGGGCCCAGGCCTAGGGTTTCAAGGCTTTCCCAATGGCCAAAAAGGGAAAAGTTGGGGAACAGTTTGAGCACTGCAAACCATTTTATTCATAAAGACAAGTTTGGATGCTTTAGCGGACCTGCCACCTGTACAGTGGAAATGCCCCAGAGAAGAACAATGTATGCATAACTGCCTGAATTTGACACAATGCATTTTAAGATTCTGGAAACTGATTAGATTAAATCCTGGTTTTTACATAAGCTCAAAGGACAAGGGCACAAAATTATGTCTCTAGTTTGTAGTTGCATATAAATTCCTTTCTGCTTTTCTGAAGGTAGACTATCAATTTCAGATCATTAGGGCTAGACACTTAGGTTTCCCTAAGGCATGAATTCTTTTTTTTTTTTTTTTTTAAGGCATGAATTCTTAATGGAGAAAGAATGAATATAGTTTTTATCTCATCATGAGAGGTTCCCTTCCCATGACCTGGTTCAACCCTAGTTACTTCCCAAAGGCTCCACCTCCCGATACCACCATCTTGGGGGTTACGGCTTCCACATATGACTTCTAGGGGACACATGGAGTCTGTAGCAGTACGGTCAGAAATAATGAAAGGTCACAATTAAATACTTTCTAGTCTCCAACTTTACGGAGATTACAATAGTAAGATAGAAGACTAAGATGAATAAGATGAAATACAAAAATCATAAGTTTTAATTCAGTATGTCACTACAATTATTTTGGAGTATATTCCTTCAAGTCAAAGAATCATGCTTTTCAAGCAAACTGTAAAGTTTTCCTTATAAGAAAAAAATATTTTTTTGAGGAAAATACTTGGAATTATGATTAAACTCCCCCTAACCCAAATGTTGGAGGGTCAATCATGAAGCAAAATAACAAGATTGGCAGACAGACAACTTCCCACAGATTATTTTCTTCCTGTTCTATTGAGCTATATTGATGCACAGCATAATGGCTTGACATACGTATATACTAGGAAATGATTATTTGGTAATGATTATTTAGTAAATTTGGTTAGCATGTATTACAATTTTTTCCCTCCTTGTGATGAGAACTTTTGGAATCTTTTCTTACCAACTTTTGAATATTCCATAAGGCATTGTTAACTACACTTATGTTGTACATGATATGCTCAGTACTTCTATATTTTAGAACTAGATGTTTGTATCCACCTTCACCCAACTCCCCGCTACCCCTGTGCCCCTGGCAACAAACTACCTGAGGTTTTCTGTGAGGTTGTTATTTTTGGATTCTACATATAAGTGAGATCATACAGTATTCGTTTTCTTTTCTGTCTGACTCACTTCACTTACATAATGCCCTAAAAATTCATGTTGCAAATGGCAGGATTTCCTCCTTCCTATGGCAGAATAATACTCCAGTGGGGTGTGCGTGTGTGTGTATGTATGTATATACCCCAACTTCTTTATCAATTCATCCACTGATGGACACTGAGGTTGTTTCCATTTCTTGGCTCCTGTGAATAATGCTTGCTAGGGAACATGGTGTGCAGATATCTCTTCAACATAATGTTTTCATTTCCTTCAGATATGTTCCCAGAAGTGGAATTGCTGGATCATAGTGTTGTTCTAGTTTTATTTTTTTTGGTGGTGGTGGTGGGGGGGGGGGGGACTCCATGCTGTTTTCCAAAGTGGCTGTACCAATTTACATTCCCATCAACAGCATACAAGGTTTCTCTTTTCTCTAAGACCATGCCAGCATCAGTTACCTTTTGTTTTTTTGATGATAGCCATCCTACAAGGCTTAAGGTGAGATAGCTCCTTGTAGTTTTGAATTGTATTTCTCTAATGATGAATGATGTTGAGCACCTTTTCATCACCTGTTGGTTATTTGAATATCTTCTTTGGAAAAATGTCTTCAGGTACTTTGGCCATTTTTCTGCCGGATTATTTGCTTTTTCTTCTTTTCACTAATGAATTTTATGAGTTCTTTATGTATTTTAGATATTAACCCCTTATCAGATGGTATACAGCTTGCAAAGATTTTTTGATCCTTGTCAAAAACAGGTTCATTTTTTTGGTTGTTGCTTTTGTTGTGTTAGTTTGATGCACTTGTTTATTTTTTAATCTGTGGTTTGTGCTTTAGGTGTCCTATCAAAAGGCAATTTTTTCCCTTAGGTTTTTTTTTTTTTTTTTTTCTAGGAGTTTCATGGCTTCAGGTTTCATGTTTAAGTCTTTATTCCATTTGGGTTAATTTTTGTGACTGGTTTAACAAAAGAGTCCAGTTTCATTCTTTCACCTGTGGATATCCAATTTTCTCATTACTACTTATTGAAGAGATGGTCTTTTCTCAATTGCATATTTTTGGATCCCTTGTCAAATATTAGTTTATTCCATCAGTGGGGGGTTAATTTGGGCTCTAGATTATGTTTCATTGGCTTAGATGTATAATTTTTATGCCAGTAACATACTATTTTGATTACTACAGCATCATAATATAGTTTTAAATCAGGAACTGTGATGCCTCCAGCTTTGTTCTTTCTCAGAATTACTTTAGCTATTCAGGGTCTTTGGTGGTTCCATACAAATGTTAGGTTTTTTTGTTTTGTTTTGTTTTTTGCTTTTGTAAAAAAAAAAAAATGCCTTTAGAATCTTGTTAGGGATTGCAATAAATCTATAGATGGATCTGGATAGTTTGATAGTATGGAGATTTAAATAGTATGGACATTTTAATCATTAATTATTCCAATCCATGAACATGGGGTATCTTTCTATTTGTGTCTTATTCAATTTCTTTCATTAATATCTTGTAGTTTTCAGTGTAGAGATCTTTGACCTCTGGGTAAATTCATTCCTAATTATTTTATTGTTTTTGGTGTTATTACAAATGGGATCATTTCTTTTTTTTTTTTTTTTTAGGTAACTTAGTGTTAGTATATAGAAGCACTACTGATTTTTGTATGTTAATTTTGTAACTTGTACCTTTGCTGAATTTGTTGATTTTTCTTTTGGTGGAGGTGTTAGGATTTTCTACATATAAAATCATATCATCTGCAAATAGAGAGTTTTGTTTCTTCTCTTCCACTTCTGATGCCTTTTATTTTGCCTAAGTACTCTGGCTAGGACTTCCAGTATGGTGTTGAATAGGAGTGGTGACAGTTGGCACCCCTGTCTCCTTCCTGATCTTATAGGGAAGGCTCTTAGACTTTCATCATAAGGATGATGTTAGCTGTGGGCTTGTTATATATGGCCTTTATTATATGGAGGGGGCATATTCTATGTATTAGTTAGGAGTTTTTATCATGAATAGATTTTGAATTTTGTCAAATACTTTTTCTGCATCTATCGAGATGATCATGATCACTTTTCTTTTATTCTATTAATGTGATGTACCACATTTACAGATTTGTATAAATGTTGAACCATCCTTGCATCCCAGAGATAAATCCTACTTGATTATGGTGAATAATCCTTCTAATATGCTGTTGAGTTTAATTTGCTAGTAACTTTGTTGAAAATGTTTGCATCTGTACTTATCAGGGATACTAGCCTGTAGTTATCTTGTCATGTCCTTATCTAGCTTTGGTATTAGGTTACCGCTGGCCTTGTAAAAGGAATTGGGAATGTTTCTATCACCTCGATTTTTTGGAAGAGTCTGAAAAGGATTCGTACTAATTCTTTTTTTTTTATGATTTTATTTATTTATTCATGAGAGAGAGAGAGAGAGAGACAGGCAGAGACACAGGCAGAGGGAGAAGCAGGCTCCATTCAGGGAGCCCGATGTGGGACTCAATCCCGGGACTCCAGGATCATGCCCTGGGCCAGAGGCAGGCGCTAAACCGTTGAGCCACCCAGGTGTCCCGGTACTAATTCTTCTTTAAATGTTTGGTAAAATGCAGAGTGATGCCATCTGGTACATCACTGGGAGACTTTTCATTACTGATTCAAGCTCCGTATTAGTAATTCACCTGTTCAGATTTTCTACTTCTTCTTGACTCAGCCTTGGTAGGGTATACGTTTCTAAGATTTTTTCCATTTCTTTGCAGTTGTCTGGTTTGTTGGTGTAGTTTTCATAGTAGCTTCATACAATCTTTTGTATTTTGGTGATTTTATAGTTGTAATCTTTTTCATTTATAAATTTTGTTGATTTGAGTACTCTCCTTTATGTTGGTTAGTCTACATAAAGGTGTCAACTTTATCTTTTCATAGAACCAACTCTTAGTTTTTTTTTAAAATGGTCTTTTCTGTATTTCACTTTCTAATCTGTATTTCCTCTGCAAGCTTTGAGCTTAGTTTGTTCTTCTTTTTCTAATTCCATAGGTGTAAAGATAGGTTGTTTATTTGAAATCTGTTTTCTTGATGTGTGCCTTATAGCTATGAACTTCTCTTTTAGAAGTGCTTTTTTTGTATCCTATAAGTTTTGGTATATTGTGTTTCCAGGTACTCTTTCTTTTGAAATTCTTCTCTGATCTACTAGCTATTCAGGAGAATGCTATTTAATTTCTATGTATTCATTAATTTTTCCTCCAGTTATTGATCTTTAGTTTTATGCCAGTGTGGGCAGAGAGGATAATTGGTATGATTTCAATATTCTTGAATTTACTAAAACTTTTTTTGTGGCCTAATAGAGGATCCTAAAAAAATGTTCCATGTACTGACGACTGTGTTGCCTGCCCAGTGCAACTGTAGGATGGCTTCACAGTTGCCTGGATTTGTTGGTCAGGTTTCCTAGACAGTTAGGATTACTACTATTCTCAGAAATAGGCATGGTTATGAATTAGTTTCCCTGATTGGGCAGAGCAGCAGAACAGGGGCTAAGGCCAGCATAGCTTGTTGTTTGGGGACCCAAATCAGGCAGGACTGTGCACCATCTCTGGCCAGATGGAGTCACCAGCTTTGTTCTGCTGATGGGCAGAGCCACAGGCTATGTTCACAGCTCATGTGCCACCGTAAGCAGGGCTGCAGGATGGGCTACCTGGCTTCCCCTGTTAGGTTCCTCGGTTAGGTGGGCAGAGGCTGTATTCAGCAGGGATCAGGGCTACAAGTTAGTTTCCCTGTTTAGGTGGAGTTGCTGTAGAGGCCCCAAGGCTGGCAAGGCTCTTTTCTGGAGGCCAAACAGGCTATGGTCTTGATCCTGCAGATGAGAAGGGGTGCTTGGCTGGGCTCTCCACTCCAGTGCTGCTGTAACTGGGATGGCAGGGTGGGCAATGCAGATTCCTGGGAGCTGTGGTTGGGTTTCCTGGTCAGTAGTGGATGGGACCGTAGATTAGTTTTGCTAAGTTGATTGGGGGCATCGAATAGGCCCCAGGGCCTGCAAGGCTCTTGTTTGGGGGAATTGGGTGGAATCGTGCTCCTTGGCCAAACAGGGTTACCATTCTGGCTCTGCAGACAGCCAGCACTGCTGGCCAAGTTCTTCACGTGAGTGCTACTGGGGTGAACAGCTTCACAGGGGCTCAGGCCAGGCTTCCTGTGCTGGGAGCTACACTCAGCAGTAGACAGTCCTACGAATTAGCTGTCCCGCTCAAGAAGGTCTGGCTCCAAGGCTGGCATGACTCATTATTTATGGTCCCGAACCAGGCAGATCTGGGCCCCACCAAGTTCCTGGTCAGCCTGGGGCACAATCTTGACTCTTTAGAGAAGCACAACCACTGGCTGAGATTTCTACTTCGATGCTGCTCTGAGTGGAAACTCGGTCTTCCAAGATTCAAATGTGGTTGCTATCGACTCTATTCCCCCCCCCCCTTTTAAAATCATGATCTGACCCCCAGCAATCAAGCTACACACTACCCCCCTGGATGTGAGATCCTGAGAAGTGATTCTCGGTACTGGGGAGCTAGATGTCCACCTCGCGCTCTCTTTCCTGCTGGAGACACTGCAGGCTCAGGGGTCCTCTTGGTGAAGTGTCATACTGCCCTGGGGGGAGCTGCTGCTCTCGGCCTTCTCGTGCAGTCCATCTCGGTCTCTGTGCTTTAGGCTTTAGAACCCTCATGTTCTAGGATTTTTATAGTGGTGTCTCATCCGTGGTAACTGTTGCTTTCTTGTGAAGGGGACTGGACTTTTAGGAATGACCTATTTGCCATCTTGATGCCATCACTCTCTCAAAAATTACTTTTTCAGATCTACCCCCAGAGAACCTGTCCAAAACCTTGGCTGGCTTATCATTTAGATTCAATTCCACATTTAGACAACTGAGATGTGATTCTTCCCCCTCCGCTCTTTGTTGTTAGAGAGTAGAACTAACTATGATTCTTAGATAACCAGTTATTCAAGTCAAGTCTTGTTTTAACTAGAGATAAGAGTAAAAGTTACAGCTTTGTGTGAAATTATAGGAAACCATATCACACGTGGCAAACATAACGTAAAATTGCTTGCTCTGTCTGAATGTGGAAGTGCAGCGTTTGCTTCAAAGCTAGTGTCATCAGTTGTCTTAAGGGCAACTGTGGTCTCACGACAACCGTAGTGGCCAACGAGGGCTGCTTACGTTACCCTTCCTTCCAATGAAATGTAACAGCAGATATATTAGGGAACACAGAAGCACAGCCTAACTTTTGGGTTTTCATATTTTAGAAAATTAGAAGTACTTAAAAAGAAGAGAAACATTAACATAGATTTTATAATTTTCTTCCGTTATCTCACACTGTTTTCTTTCCCAAAGGTAAGGATGAGAGTTAGGCACTCAATATTCTGCTGCTTTTAATGATACCCTACTAGCTTTTGTCTAAAGCTGGAAAGACTGAGGATGCTACAGCAGAAGATGGCAAATTACTAGAATTTAAATTATCCAACCATTTTTTTGTGTGTTACACGAGGGTAGGTCAAGGTTTTCTTTCTCCACATTAATAGTATTTTAAAATGAAAAAGAGAGATTGGCATGGTTTGAATAATTCGCAGATGCCTTAGTTCAAGTGATTAGTTTATGGCCAGCTGGGAGGTACAATGAGATAAATTTTGCCAGGCTAGTAAATCACTTGCTTGATAGGTATTGGCCAAGGCTATCCTCTTTGCTGGACACTGGAGAAAGGACGTACTGACGTACATACAGTCATGCCCAGTGGACTAGACAAGTGTGGCCCAAGGGCTAATAATGATGGGGCCAGGATAGGTTGTATATTCAAGTAGGAAGTGAACTCTTGGGTGAGTGAGGAGCCACACAGATCCCCACAGGCCTGACTCCTTTACTGGCTTCCTAAGAATCTGATTATTTCGTAAAATAAATACGTGAATTATAAAGAAGGCAATGCCAACATTTCTTTTTCTTTCCTTTTTTTTTTTTAAGATTTTATTTATCCACTCATGAGAGACACACAGAGAGGCAGAGACACAGGCAAAGGAGAAGCAGCCCCCCAACGGGGAGCCCAATGTGGGACTCGATCCCAGGACCCCAGGATCATGACCCAAGCTGAAGGCAGATAGATGTTCAACCACTGAGCCACCCAGGCGTCCCAACGCCAACATTTCTTAAATAGATGAAATTGAGGGCGTAAGAGAAGGGAGTAAACGAGCTTTGCCTGGGAGATGCTGTGCAAGGAGGTGATGCTTGAGATGGAGTAATTCTCATTCATCTCAGATGTCACCTGAACACTTACAGTGCACACCACGTGCTCTGAGTATAGCAGGTTTTTATCTGCAATTTACAAATGAGGAAAATGAAATTCAGAGAAGTTAAATCCACAGGCTATGATGATGATAATGAAAGTTGTTAGACACATGTTGCCAAGGGAGGTTACGGCAATTCTTTGAAGAGCTTTGAAAAGAGAATTGAGGTTGCTCTGTTTCCCCTAAAGTCTGGAACTGTCAGCAGCCTGATGGACTAAGTGGGCAAAGCCGTGGAAGTGTGCAAACCACTCTAAGCCTTAAATGAATACCATGTATGCCACACAAATGTTTAATGAACCTACTTTGATGGATCTCAAGAGGTTCCCCAGCATTCTGGAACATTATGTTAAGCCCTGGGAGTGCAGTCAGATGTACTGGACATATCACCAACTATCTCAGACGTAATAGCACCGCCGCATGCTCTACCTTCATCATTTGTTCTCTTAAGATGCTTAGCCAATTTGGAGAAATGCCATATATTACAAAAATATGACATTTCATTAGCAGAAAAAGCAAACTATACTGCCTCTGAAACCAGCTCACTGGATTGGTCTTTACCATTTTAATTATTTGAACTACAGATTTACAACCGGTTTACAGACTTCTATTGGGCAAACCCTCAATTTTTAAAAATTGCTAATTTACCATTTCCTAATAAAAATATCCCTCCCAGAATTCCTATTTTAAAGTTGTTTCCTATAAAACAGCATTGATACTTATGGTGGTTGTTAAAAATTATCAAAGACTTAAGTATCAGTATTGCTTTTTTCACACTTTGTTGATGGCAGAAACTCAAACTAGTCCTAGTAGAGAGCTGCAGAATACATGCCTTTCATGTATATTTATTGGAATCTTAAAAAAAATATGAGTTGGAGAGCATGTGTCACAGAAATGTCCAATTATCTCTGTCAGCACTGTAATATCACAGGATCCACACATCGAAATTTTAATTTTCCAGTAGCCACATTAAAAAAGTAAAAACAGGTAAAATGTTTATATACACACACATTTGTTATTTTTGTTGAGATATAAGTGACAATGGTTTCAGATACACTATGTAAGGATTCAAAATATGTCTATATTGAGGAATGATCACCACAGTGTCAGTATGATGTCCATCACCACAGATGGTTACAAATATTTTTTTAATGTGATGAGAATTTTTAAGATGTACTCTCTTAGCAACCTTCAAATAAACAAGATAGTAACTATAATCAACATGCTGTACATTACATCCTCCTGATGACTTGTTTTGTAACTGGAAAATTCTATCTTTTGATCATCTACACCCATTTCTTCCACTCCTAGCCTCTGGCCACCATGAATCTGTTTTCTGTATTGAGGGGTTCTTTTAAGTAGCTACATATAAATGAGATTATAAGGTATTTGTCTTTCTCTGTCTTATTTTTCTTAGCATGATGCCCTCAAGATCTATCCATGTTGCTGCAAATGGCAGTATTTCTTTTCTATGGCTGAATAATATTCCATTGTGTGTATGTATGTACATACACATTTTCTTTATCCATTCATCCACCGATGGACACTTAAGTTCTTTCATTTCTTGGCAAGTATAAATAAGGCTGCAGTGAATATGCAGATGTATATATCTTTTCAAGTTAGTGTTTTTGTTTTCTTTGGATAAAACCCAGAAGTGGCACTGCTGGATCATATGAAGTTCTATTTTTAATTTTTGTAGGAACTCTATAGTGTTTTCCATAGTGGCTGCGCCAATTTGCATTCCCTCCAACAGTGCATAAGGGTTCCCTTTTCTTCACATCCTTGCCAATACCTGTTATTTCTTGTCGGTTTGATAATAGTCATTCTAACAAGTGTGAGGTGATACCTCACTGTGGTTATGATTTACACTCCCCCGATGATGAGGTTGAGCACCTTTTCATGTATCTGTTGGCCATTTGAAGATCTTCTTTGAAAAAGTTTAATCAACATTTTTTGTTATTAAATTTTATGAATATATATTTAGGATGTCCCTTATCCAGCATAGGATTTGCAAATATTTTCTTCCATTCAGTAGGCTGCCTTTTATTTTGTTGATAGTTTGATGCAGACCCACCTGTTTATTTTTAATTTTGTGGCTACCTTTGCTTTTTTGTTTCAAATCCAAAAAATCACTGCCAAGATTGATGGCAAGCTGCTTACCATCTCTGTTTTCTTCTAGATTTCAGATCTTATGTTTAAGTCTTTAATCTATTTTGAGATGATCTTTGTAAATGACACAGAATAGAGGAGGTCTAGCTTTCCCATTGCCATTTATTGAGGAGACTGTCCTTCTCCCCCTGGATATTCTTGGCTCCTTTATTTTAATGGGCTGTATATGCACAGATTCATTTCTGGGCTCAGAAACTCATCTGGATCCACTGGCCTGTGTCTCTTTTTACGCCAATAAAACACTGTTTGATTAATGTAGCTTGGTGTGATATAGGTTGAAATCAGGAAACAGGATGTCTCCAGGTGTGTTCTTTATCAAGATTGCTTTGGCTATTCAGAGTTGTCTGTGGTTTCATATAGATTTAGGTTTGTTCTATTTTTGTGAAAAATGCCATTGGAATTTTGGTAGGGATTTCACTGATTTATAGATTGATTTGGGTCATATGGACATTTTAAGACTATTCTTCCAATCCATGACCATAAATATCTTTCCATTTGTGTCTTTTTCATTGTTTTTCATCAAAGTATTATCATTTTCAGTATACAGGTCTTTTATCTCCTTGGTTAAATTTATTTGTATTCTTTTTTTTATTTATTTTTATTTGTATTCTTTTTGATGCAACTGTAAATGGGATTGTTTTTTTAATTTCTCTTTCTGATAGTTCACTATTAATGTATAGAAACCCAGTATATTTTTGGATATTGATTTTTTTTATCCTGCAACTTAACTGAATTCTTTTATTAAACAGTTTAAAAAAAAAAAGTCTTTAGGGTTTTCTCTATATAGTGTTATGTCATCTGCAAATATGACAGTTTTACTTCTTCCTTCCCACCGTAGATGGCTTTTATTTCTTGTTCCTGCCTAATAGCTCTGGCTAAGACTTCAGATGTTCTGTTGAAGAAAAGTGGTGAGAGTGGGCCACTTTATATTCATGTAATCTAGTATATCTAAAATATTGTCATTTTAACATGTCATCAATATAAGAAAAATTATTATTGAGATATTTTACATTCCTTTTTTATATACTAAGTTTGAAATCTGGTGTGTATTTACAGCTTCTCTCAGTTTGATCAGATCTATTTTAAGTGTTTAACAGCCACATGTGGCTACTGGTTACCGTATTGATTGAACAGTACAGATCTAGGTTACTGAAGCAGAAACCATACTTAATGAATTAGTTATCTGTTTTTCCAGGGAACATTATCATCAGACTGATTCATCTGCAGATATGTATTCAGAGAGTCTCAGGTTATAAAGGGACTATTAAATTCAAGTGAGCATAACAAGTCATTTCAAATTATTTCAGCTTATGACAGGAATAGATCAACACACACTTGGATATTTGGCATATGCTCAGCAGGAAGAAAGAGAGAGTCCTCTGCCCTTAAAGTTGAAGGCTGAAAAGATTACAAAACTAGACAATAAAAAATGCAGAACCTAAACAAACATAACAAAACTACCAATAGAATACATCCTGTGTTATAAAGGAACTTAATATGACAACTCCTGCCTGGACATACAGCAGATGGTCTTCTTACTCCTAGTCATTGCCTCTCCTCGCACTCCTCTAAATTCCCTAGCTGATCTGGCCGTTCCTGCCTGAAAGGATAAATGATGAAAATTCATTGCTCATCACCTTGCTACCTCCTACCCCAAACATTTTGGCCTGGCATTCAAGGCCCTTCCTCAAATGGCTATCTCCTCCCATTTAACCTACTTGCTAGCCACCCCATGCCACTTGCTGTTCCCTTAATAGATCAGGAACTTCCTAGTTCCATGAGAAGTTTTGATGTCTCCCCTCCTTCTGGAACATACCCATCTTTTCAGTCTGAAGTCCAATGTCCCCCTCCAGCCTGGATAGCTCTCTCTCATTCCTTACCCCTGGAGGCTGAATTAATAATACACACACCAGGAAGGACATGCAAATGTAGAGAAATGTTAACAGTTCTGAATCTCGAGGGAAAGTATAGAGATTTTGCCGTACTGTTCAATTTTTCTGTAAGTTTGAGGTTTTATTTTTCATTTTTAAAAGATTTTATTTATTTATTCATGAGACACACACACACAGAGGCAGAGACACAGACAGAGGGAGAAACAGGCTCCATGCAGGGAGCCCGACATGGGACTCGATCCCGGGTCTCCAGGTTCATGCCCTGGGCCGAAGGTGGCGCTAAACTGCTGAGCCACCCGGGGCTGCCGGGCTTTTTTTTGTTGTTGTTGTTGTTTTTAATATTAAAATTCAATGTTAAAATTTGGGAGGAAAGTTTAAAAAGACGAGAACTCGTGAAGGAAAGCACCTTCTTCTTATTCACATTTGCTTCCTCGAAAGCTGAACTAATGCTGTTAGGAGAATCAAATCAAGACATGCTCCTTGACTTGAAGTGTGTTTAAAATAAACCCAAATTGAAGAAAATGTGTGCCACATTTGGGAAGCAGGCAGCTAGCCTGTGGTATGTGCATGTTCAGCTGCTTGGAAGGGCCCCCAAAGGGACAGCAGGCACACAGCCTGGCACGGGGGGACAGGGTCTTCCTTCATCAACCTAACCAAAGCGCACCCAGGACAGCCTGTAGTTAACACTTCCTGATGGAATTTAAATTATGTCCAGTGCCTAGAAAAGTGGTCAGAGCGGACGTCTTCACTGTGAGAGCACGCCCTCCACTGAGCTTTCTTGTCGGAGGTTCGCTCTCCAAACCCTGACGGGCTGAAGTCTCCTCCCAAGGTGAGCTGTGGTCACCTCTCTGTCCTGACCACCAATCCTTTCTTGAACTCAAGTGTCTAAGGGCTATTCTAATTCTTCTTGAAAGTGGTTGCATTTATCTTCATCTCTCCAAAGTTGCATGTGTCCCTTGCCCTTGGATTCGGGCCGGAAGTCATTAGAAGGCCTCTGATGTTCAATTATTCTTCTGTCTCCACACTGCCTGTGTCTCCACTCAGCCTTCTGTCCCCAAAACAATTAGACCGAGAAAATGCCACAGTGTGGAGGAACCAAAGCTAATTATGCCAGTTAGAAAAGGTTTCCCAAGTGCTTTCAAATGTTCAGGCTTTTCTAAAATATGTTATTATTTTTCTTTGTTAACAAGAATTCCCTAATATATCATTATCATGTTCCACTCCCAGGGCCCATGCTGCAGTTAAAGCGCACATCAGAACTGCTTTATGAAAAAAAGAAAAATGGACAGTCCAAATCCATAAAATGTGGCCTATTTCATTATTAATGGTAAAATGAATGATCTGTGTAGAAACAGCCCAAGATTTTCCATATGGAAAGTCCGTATCAGATTTAAATGTGTGTGCAAAGAAGGGAATGTGAGTCTGTCCAGGGCTGTGCTGAGCTGATTTACTTTGCTCAACTTCCTTCAACTCCTGGGGCCCAGCCTTGCCTCCTGTGGACACTGGCCTATCTCCCAAACATGCACACAAGTGTGACAGTTGTGGCTGCATGTGGCAAAGCTGACCATCCCAGACAAAGGTTTCATCCCAATTGGTGGCTGACTGGCAGGAAAACCCTGGGCAAGCCCTTTTGTGCTGCTGGCCTCAGTGTCCTCCCTGAAGATAGAGCTGAGCTTCCCACCACAATATTCTGACTTTTGCTCTAAATTCTTCAGGTGACCTCCATATTTGCCAAATATGGCTGTTTTGGATATGAATGAGTTAATGTCTGTGATGGTCTTTGACTTCTCCATGCAAGTATTGGAAATGTGTATTATCATTTCATCTGCACCGAGGAAGCTTTAAAGTGGCATTTGCTTCTATCCTTCAAATGTCAACAGAGATTATTTTAAGTACATCAAACAAATGGAAACGGCATGGAAAAGTGAAGAAAGAGAATATGGGAGGTGGCATCATGTAATCACTGAATATTAATCTCAAACCTGCAGGTGACATCTGCAGAAAATAAGCTAAGGAGACATAATCTGTGCTCTTTTAGAATTTACCAAGTCAAATCAGATAACCCCAAGCAGACAGACATAAACATTATGCTCGAGAAAAGGCACAGCTCTCCTGGGCGGAATAAGGAGCAATGAAGGACTGTTAGCAACCACGGCACCTCTTATTCCTGGAGGAAGAGGCTCAACGAATGGCATGTGTGGGGTTGGAAAAAACCCCTATAACTGCTTTGAAGGACATTACTCATTTAAACAAGATTTGATTAAACCAGCCTATGAAGCAGCTTATTCACATCTCAGGCATAAGACCATAAGGTCATCTGTTACAGGATATATGCTCAACTGGTAAAGGTACCTATTAGCCCAAGTTGGGTAGGGCCTGGATTACAGCTGTCCCCTGGAGTATGGACAGAGGTGGTGGATGCATGGAAATTAGGAAGGGCAAAGACATATCCTGGTTTGTGACGTGAGAGGCCAAACCCAAAGGTGGCTGTGGAAATAAAGCTCTAAAAAGGGATGAATGCCTGGTAAGTCTACTTTACAGTCGACTTGCTGCTCTTGGACACCAGGTCAGATAAAAACATTGACATATTTAAAAATAAATTTCTTACAATTTTCCAGTGCCACGCTAATTGGTTATAGAATATTGATGAATACGATATAGTCATTAAAGATGAAGACTGTCCAGCATTATAGAAAAATTGCTGAATTTAAAGAAGTAAAAAAAATTGACATATACATTGATCACAACTGGGAAAGTGTTTATGCATATATACTTTTAAAAATTAATGAAATTAAAACAAGAACAGAATAACATGGATTTTCATCCCTGGAGGAGGAACCATATAAATCATATAGAAGGAACATCACCTTAGATCAAAGAGCAGAACCACTTTAAGGAAATATTTCCAAATTTAAACAAGCTACAAATGAGGCTACTAATATGAATGGTTATTTAGGGCTTTTATTAAAAAAAAACCCTGTATTATCACATATCTTTATACTTACCCAACACAAAAACACAACAATATATGAAAAAAAAAAAAAGATCTATTTCCACCTCCTAGGCAAAATTAGAAAAACCATGGCATATATTGATTAATTTCAGGAGTGAAGTTTAAGTATGATTAGAAATTGATTCACCATCTATTTATAGCTGGGAAGATCTAGCCAGATTCATCACAGGACTCTGAGTCCCTGAGTTTACAAAAGCCCTGGAAGTTCTGGAAGACTGGCCATGAAAATTCCTCTGAGAGTCTGGCTCCATCTTGGTTAACTCCGCCTGACCAGCTGTTCCTCTCGGGGGAGGCCTTGCTAGTGAAATGTCCACTTCTCCTGGATGTCATCTTCCCTGCTGCTGTGTCCCCAACTGTCTCCCGCTCTCTGCTTTGGCTCACACACCTGTTCCGCCCTAGATCCGAGGGACGGTGTGGACACGGGAAGTCTCCTCGCTCCACACAGCGTCCTGTGCTTTACCCCCCACCCCGCCATCAGCCTGACTCTGACTCCAGCTCCTTTCATAATGGCTGAGCTTTCTGTTCTCTCTCAGCCTGAAACTGGGACTCCTAAAAATGAAATCCCATGGCCACAGTGGCTTTTCACTGCCTGGTTGAAAAATACTTCTGAAACACAAAGGGTAGATGAATGTTTACTATCAGGCAGGGTCCACTAAATTATGTGGCTGTTTTTAGAACAGAATTTCATTTAGTTAGAGTCTGACCGCTGTCCTTTAGGAAAAACAGCATTTAATTTAGGTCAAATGTTTTAGTATTAACAGATATGATTTCTTATATCAATGGTAATAAAACAGTGTCTCAGACTTTGTCCATAAACCCATAAATACATATGCTTGTTCCTACTATATTTCATCATGACCTATTTTCATTTTTTATTTCTCCTTACTGATATACAATGATAATATTTCATATTAGGAATAGCTGGCATCTTACTATATGAATATTCTAATGAACCTGGAAATATTAGCCATTCTTAAAAAGCAGCCATTTTAATTCATAATTAATATATTTCTCCCTGTTCTAGTTATAATAATCCATTTTTTCAATACTCGTACCACAGATCCTTTCCTAATGACAACCTGAACTCTTTTTGCTGAACTTCCTTTGCATGCAAAGTTACATATTATCCACACCTCAAATTTATAACTTTCTATTTAGCATTTGCTACACCAACTGTGGTGTGGTGGCACTCATATTCTATCTTGTACGTTAAATGATGCCTTTTTTTTTCTCCCAATCAGGTACATGACTCGATCTAACTACTTTTATCACAGAATCTCTAATCCGAAAGGGACCTTCCCTATGCCGCTCAGTGATCTGACATAGATAGTAGTGGAGCTGCTCCTACTTCAGCCAGTTCAGGTGCTGGTTTCAGAGATCTGGTCACCTGGCTCTAGGCCACTCTGAAACGAAGGTGGCCTGGGGGAACTTGCTAGGGTCTTAACAACTTCAGAAAATGTGGACCAAGAACCACTGGTTGAATATTCAACCCCTTTATTTCAAGACTGGGAAACCAGTTTAAGATATTTTATCAACTGGAGGATGCAGAGCAGGCAAGTCTTCTGCCTTCTGCTGTCATGGAGTCAAGCTACAGGACCTAACACCTTGGGAGACCTTCCAGAACCCTTTATAGACAGACTAAGCAAAGTTAAATGATTTGAGTTGCATGCCAAATATGTAAAGTGCTTGAAAATGTGGCAATGCCACCTATTTTTTCTAATGTTTAGTTATGGAACAGAAGAAAGGGATTCTGCGGACAGGCCAACATCATGGGCTTCAGACCAACAGCAGAACTGATTCAGAGATTTCTCACCCCTTATGGGGCACAGAGTACTTACTTGAAACTCTCTGTACTGCATTTTCTTATTTAAAAATGCACAGATGCTATTTCTACAACACTATAGGAGGGTTTTTCCTTGATGGTATTAGCCACTATTAAGTAGTAGTAACAGTCTGGACAAGGCATAAAGAGAAAATGATCCAACAGGCTTACTACTTAGGGCATGGTTCCATACTTGCTTTTAGTAAAAACATTTTGCTATATCTACAAAACACATTAGATAAAAATTAAGGTGAATCTACCTTTACTTTTAATATGATTATTTCATGGTATAGTCAAAACAAAATACAGACTTTACTTGTAAATCTAGGGGAACTAATCTACAAATTAATTTGTCATTAATCACTGTATTTGCAACTATTAGAAGGAAAACTATGGGGATCTCTGGGTGGCTCAGCAGTTCAGCGCCTGCCTTCAGCTCCAGGGCGTGATCCTGGAGACCCGGGATCCAGTCCTGAGTCAGGCTCCCAGCATGGAGCCTGCTTCTCCCTCTGCCTGTGTCTCTGCCTCTGCTTCTCTCTCTCTCTCTCTCTCTCATGAATAAATAATAATCTTTTTTTAAAAAAAGAAGGAAAACTATACCCAAAACAAGGTGACTCTCCACTGTATATTGAAAAAAACTCATTCTTAAAAAACTGAGTTATACAGGGCACCCAGGTAGCTCAGTCAGTTAAGTGTCTGCCTTTGACTCAGGCAGTCCTGGGATCAAGTCCCACGTCAGGTTCCCTACTCCACAGGGAGCCTGCTTCTCCCTCTGCCTCTGCCTCCCTCTCTCTCTCTGTCTCTCAAGAATAAATAAAATATTTTTTAAAAACCCAAGTTATACAGTGTGTAGAAGCTAGATTTATATGAAAGCTGCAAGTTAAGTCCTATTTATTTGGCATGACATAGACAAATTTACAGCTCTCATCTGCTTGGTAAAAACAGTCATTACTAAAATTGAACTAATTTTAAAAAACTTTTAAGTCACAAGTACATGTAGAAATAGCCTGAGAATATCTTTTCTGCATCAGTAATTAAGAAGCAAGCAGATCACCTCATATATTCCCTGCAAGTATGTATACAGACAGTAGATTGATGGCTTCCTCCATTCCTCTGATGCTCTCCAGTGTCTAGCTGGCAGTGGAATGAAAGAGAAGCACATCTGATTCAGCCCCTCATGGTACCTTGTTGATGAGCAGGTTCTAAGCTATTCTTTCGGTCTAGTCAGTAGTAGACCAATAGTTAAAATTGTGACTTCTCTCTTTTCTACTCCTAATCAAAGACATTTTTTAAAGCAGCTATCTGGGGGCAGATGTCTTTCCCCTTACTCTTCCTATAACATCTGAATCATGTGGAAAATGTATTTGATCTGGCTCCTTTGGGCCTCATCAATGAATGCTCTTCCAGATGTCCTCTGGGTATTGGCAAATCCCTTGCTGCAGAGATGATGGACATTGTATGCTCAGTAGTAGAGTTTTGCCAACTCTATGACTATAGATTGACTGCTGCTTGAACACTTGAGGCCACCTGAAGGATCTGGAGTAACAGCTGCCTTGATTTTGGCCTTGGGGCAGCTTTACTTACAAGTAGCAGCCATGAAGCCTCTTGCGCCTCAGTCTCGTAGTGCTAGAGTATCCAGTATCCAGTATCCCACCTTCCACTCTCAGATGCATGACAGCAATGATGCCTGTCCCTCTCCTCAGAATCAAAGGGCCATTTCCTACAGAACATACAGCAGAGCTATGCCTAGATGTTATAGGCATGAATCTGACTGATGAAATCTCTCTGCTCTGGCTCTTATTCCATATAAGTCTTACCCTTCCAAATAAATCCAAAGAGAAAAACCTATCTCATTTCCTGTTTCTCTGTCAAGGGATGAAGAAACCATCTTAGTTGATTGTGTCTTTCCTTCTTCTTTAAGAGACATGTTTAGATTTCTACTGGAGAATAGAGATGAGCATCCTCTGGACCTAGGCATGATTTTAGGCATCTGGATACACATGTGCCTCCTAGCAGTTTCAACTGAGAGAGTGACTGCTGTCTTCTTGATTCATGATTTAAATGTGCTTCAACATTCTTCACTAAATTTGACATTTCAGGAGGTCTTTTTCTCCCAATGGTGCCCTAATATTTTAAATTTTTGAATAAAAAAGGAATAGTTTTTTAAAACCTGGTCCCAAATGTAAACTGCTTTTTAAAACAGTCATTATTCCTTTATGGCTCTTATAATATGCAATACAAGAATGGTGGTGTGTTTTAGGATTAGTTAATGTGTGTTATGTAAGTGATTTTATAGGTCATGAAAAAATATATAAAATCCAAGTAAAAAGACATCCTTTCCTTTTTTCTTTTCTTGTCTTCTTTTTTAATAAAAGACTCCATATTAATCATATTGAACCTTATTAGATATCTACCAGGCTTGGAGATGTAAGCTCATGACCCTCAGACACAGAGGTTTAATGCACCACTAAATTAATACACGGGTATGCTCTGCAGGCAAAGACATTAAATTTTTAACAGTGCAATTGACTGTGTGTAGTTCAACCTCCAAACATACTGCTTATGAAAAACTGCAGAAGACATGCTCTGGCACATGATGTTATGTTACTGGTACTCTAATGCTAAGATAAAAGGATCTACTTCCTGTTTGGATTTAGTCAAAACCCAGGGGTTTATATAGCCTCAGAAACAGGTACACAGCCAGTTAGGACATACAGAGCCAGCAGAATATCTTCTGGTGTAAGATCCTCCTGTGTGGCTAAATTATGACATTTGGAGTTTGAGAGAGAGAGTGGTAATTATAATGGGAAAGAGAAAAAAAAATGCACCATAAAGGTCTTTCTCTTTTTGTAAAGCCTTTAATAAATTTCTGTTGGGTCCACTGAATTACCATTTAAGATGCTTGAAATCTCTGACCCTGTGTATCCCACCCTTTTTTAAAAAAACATTTTGTAAAAATTGTGAAAAAGCTCTAATTACTGTAATGCACATTAGACATTCATATGCTTTGTTATGTACAAGAGTAATTCTGAGGGGTAGAGTGGGAAGTTGAAGGTAGTTTGAAAAAATTCTTAAAATTGCAATTGTGTTAATCTCTTTTTAAGTACAAAATTACTGTGAAAATCAGACATTAAGGGTGATCTTTTATGTTTATTAAAAAGAGTCATGAGTTTTAAAAAGGCTGGCTTTCAATGAGAATGCTGAGAGGTGCTTCAGCAATCCATTATTTGTGTGGTAATGGACTTGCTATGCTCAATAGTTCGAGACTCTGACATTATAACACACATTGGCAGGGCTGCTGGCTGGAATTAAGGGTTCACTGTATGTGCAAATTTAGAGCCTTTGTGTTATTAGTAAAGAACTTTATTAAAATGAAATGAGGAAAGCTATTTTAGAATTATGCTTAGGGTTATCTCAATTCATAGAATATAGTCTTCCAATTTGAGAAACTCCCAATAAGAACAAGAGATCCCTAAAGGTACCTCTCCCTAATTGTTTATGCAATTATACAAAAGTATTAATATTAAAAATAATATTTCTACAGTTTGCTCACCACTCAGATTCATGTAAGCCCAGGAGAAACCAGGTTTGTTTTGCTGTCCATTATATCTATATACTTAGCACAGTGCCAAGTACATCATGGACTTACTATAAATATTTATTGAATGAATAAATGAATACCTAAATAAAACAACCAACATAAAGACTAAGAACGACTTTGGTACCCATTAAACAAAAATAACTGATCCGAAACTGGGTGTCTGTTCTACAAACATCTACCCAGGCTGTGGCTCTTGGTGTCAGATAATTTCATCCAGAAAGCCAAGACACAAACCAACCATAACTCTTTGGTATCAACTCTCCCTGAACTTTCAATAAAGTGTCTTTTACTGACTTCAAAAGAGATCCCTTTCCTAGATCTCAGCGTCTCCTTAAATGGTTATTACTAACTGAAGCATACCAACCCCAGATTTTCCAGAACCTATCTAATATTGCTTCTAGGCCATCTTCCAGGTGTGTCCAGGAGCACTGGGGTGGGGATAAGGGTGTGGGGAAGAACACTTGCCTCAATAGCGAAACCCTTGCTTCTCATTCTCTCCCTTTACCTTTTGAAATTATTAGCAAGTTCAGATTATCTTTGATCCATAAGGTACCACACATTGATGGATGGAACTCTGAGAAATATTACTATGTTTCTCATAAACCAAGTGTATTGCTAAGCTTTTCATTTTAGCATATTGATGTGGAAATCCTGACTCTTCCTCACTGGTATCAAGGTGTTTCCCTCACTGGATGTACAAAGCACTTTCTCTAAGGCTCAGTGGTTTTACTACTGGAGGAAACATACCATTAAATTTTCCTGTCAGGCAGTAAGGAGAAGAGAGATTCATTATGTAAAGAGAGGCAAAGTAAAGGTTTACTATATAATCAATCAATGTTAATACATGCTTGTTTCTCTTATCAGGTAAAGTGCCCCTCAAATATCTCATAGGAACAAAGAAATTTCTGGAAGAGAAACAATAATCCTAAAAGTATGCATAATCAGACATACCATTAATCACAACGTTTATCATGCCATATACTTATACATTTATAAGTTTAAATTCTCCTTAAATTCTCTTAAACCAAAAGAGCCAGTGTGAATAGTAGGTATTCATAATCGGTTTATTATGGTTCTAGACAGCTCCGTGGAGTAGTGTCTAATGGAATGTCTGGGTCAGTATCCTGCATCATTCAAACTCTGTGATTCTACATTTGAAAAGGAATTTTGCCATGTGCTCGACATTATGGCTAGTTCTCACATCCCTGAAAATGAGAGAACACGGGGTGGAAGTCCAGTGTCAGGTAGCCATGAGAGCCTACCCAAGTCCCTTATCCTCACTGGACCTCGGCATTAAAGGTATAAAGTACAAGGTTTGTGTGAGGTGACTTCCTGAGTCCCCCTCTGCTGGTTGGAGAGGGCCAGCCTGCTGCTCCACTCCACAGCCTGGGTTTACCTTCTGCAAGGTTCAAAATTATGTGATGCAGTTTTAAAAAAAATCATCCCTTTACAGTACAGTATAAACTTCCATTTTCATTCCTGAAATGTATTCCTACAAATTCCCTTATCTCCATTCCATTATTAATTATTTCTTGGGTCTCTTCTCTCACTCGGGTTCCACATTCTTTTAACTAAAGCAACAGGAGATTCTAAATAGAAAGTCATTCTAACTTTAATCCTAGTAAAGTGGTAAGAGACGGAATATGCGGATAGACAATGGTTAGACCATATTTGAAATAGAACTCTGACCCACCACCTGCTGAAACCAGCCCAGGAAGCCAGCCTGCTGTAAGGCAGACTTGTGGAAGTCAGACTGCTCTTCCCATTAGCAATCCAGGAAACCAAATAATACCTTAGTAATAAGTGGCCCCAAGCAGCCAGGACTTGATTAATAACTGATAGCTTACCTAATTTTTGTCCCTGTTTCCAACTTTAAGACCAACCAAAGAAAGCCAAACATACTCCTCTAACCAAGCACATAGGATACCCCTCTTGTAGTTAGCCGGTCTCGAGCTTCTCCATACACACCCTAATCAGGGCATAACTGAAGCCTTCCATTTTTTCCATTAAAGCTTTACTATTCCTCACCTGCCTTTGTGTCTTTGCCAAAATGAGTTACTCTACGAGTGACTCTGAAGTCTCAGCTTGTTCTCATTTGGTTGGTATTCATTTATTTCCAAAATGATAATTAAAAAGCACATGGAGGAAAGCTCTCAACTTCAACTCGATCCTCAGGTGAAGCGGTCTATGTTTCCTTAGTCAGTTATTAAGTTCTTGATAAAAACTTCCACATGTCTAAGACCTCTTATATATCTATATACCTGATACTTGCTAACACCTAACAATAGCTTATCTACTGATGTACTCTGAGCATATGGCTCACCCCAACTTCTCAGGGAACACAGATGCCCATGCAAAGAAAGCTTCCCTTCATCTAGTCATGATAGAAAAGGAAACCTTTTTTTGTCCGATGCTGTGGATTCTTTTGTCCCCTACTTTCCCCAGCTTTGACCTACAGATCATTCACCACTCTCCTGTTTCTTCAAGCACTTCCCCTCCTGCCCTCCCTTCCTTTCTGTGAGCACTTAGATGGATTCAAGGCTCTACCATCTTAAACTCCTTCACCAGCTCCCCTAACACCAAGCCCCTTTAGCTATCACTCTGTCTCTCTTCATAGCTTTAGGGCCTAGATGGGAATGATTTTACTACTCTTCAATTTCCATCCATTCTACAATGGCTGCAATGCAAGTTCTACCTCAGTCAACCCACTGACACTGTGCTAAGATACCAATGACTTTGTTTTTCCCTAATGCAAAAGTGTCCTCAGTGCCTGGTATTGTGACAGATATGTGGTAGGATTTTTTAACTTTATTTTTTTTTTAACTCTGAGAATACCTCTGCATTGTTGAACTATGATTTAGCTTTAGCTTTACCTGAACTGACTCTTACAATCCTCATAATAACCAGATAACTTAGGTATTATTACAACTTTGGAAATGAGGGCTCACAGAAGTTAAACCTCTCCATGCAGAACATACACCTGATGCACCACTTCTTCCTCCCCATGGTCCATCCTTGCTTCCTCTGAGATGATAATAGAAGGAGATAAGAAAATACCATGAAAAAAATCCAGATTTTCTGCACATTTTCTGGCACATGAACAAAGGCTCAATATATGTTGAGTATTATTTTTCTGCCACTTAAAACCCATGCCTTACACGTGGAATATACCCAATAAATTTTGACTAATTTAATGTGCCCTGAGAAATCAGAACAGTGACCCTCTAATAATTAATTTGCTAGGAGCTGTGGCCTGCTGGGGTTTAAAGGCAAGCAGGGGCATTCTTCATGACCTGGAAGCCTCCAGAGACCTTTATTTGGTCACACTGATTTTAGAGAGGAGTAAAAAATTTATTTTCCCCTTCTCTTAAGTAGGCACTCATTCATTTCTAAAAAGGCAAAATGATAGATGGTTTTATTTGGTAATCATAGTCATCTTTTTGAGAAAAGTATTTACCTTTATCTCATTATGGCAAATATTAGTTGGTAGGCGTGAATAAAGGGAGAGAGCAGTTTAGTCTTTTTCCTATTGTGTACATGTATAAATATTGAAATTCATGAGATTTAACTTTGAAAATCTGCTACTCTAGGAAAATGAAGTGTAATTACAGAGTTGAACAAAACAAAAGAGGACATAAGAGCATAGATTTACTGATTTACTATCGTGCCTTCCCTCCCACTGGAATCAATTTATGGTGGAGAGAGAGAATAAAGACAGCTGGAGGAACAATAGGTCGTTAACACAAATGATAAGGAAAGGAACTCCCTTCACATTTCAGGAACTGAGCCAAGGGAGAAAATTAGAGCAAGATACTGTATTTACACCACACTGTAGCAGTGCTCATGTAACTGTCTCAACTCTTCAGAAGTCCCTACTAAAATAAAACATTAGTATCTGTCATTCTGTCTAAATATTGTTAAATGCTTACAAAAAATCCCCAGAAGATTGTTGCCAGTTGGCAAGAAGTCCTATAAAGAATTGCTTACCAACCAGGAGATGTTTTTCCTTAGTGTGAAGCAAAGAGAGAGGACCAGATGCATGCTGTGAAAGACACTGTGTTACTTTACTGATGCTGCCCTTAAGGAAAGAAAATTATACAAAGGAAAAAAAAACAAAAACAAAAACAAAACAGAGGAAGCAAACAGTTCACTAGGTGCTGACTTTAAATTTAAACAAAGAATGAATTTCTGGCTCAAAATGCAATATAGGCAAAAATTTGGCACGAAGCCTATACAGTAGATAAAAGAAACTTATATTCAGATACAGAAGGGAAAGGAAACTATCACCCCGATAAGCTGCCCAAAGCAGGGAACGTGGATGGATGTGAGGCTTTCTGGATGCCAGGCTGTGGTCCCGAAGATGTTCTGGAATACTCATGAAAACTGGCTGGGAGCATTCCTGATGGATTAGATCCTATAGACTGACAGACACCAAACAGCCAACCTCCCCAAGAACAGGACTCTACATTTTATCATCACAGATTTACTATCATTACTTTATAATCCTGTCAGGAAGGGTGAATATTTTTAAAGATGGGAAAATATTTTTAAAGATGGTCTTATGATCCTTATGCAGGATCATAAGACCAAACAGTGGTGCTAAGTTCAGTAACATCAGGGGTCCTCAAAGCTGTGTTGGGAGCAAAGAAAGAAAAGAGTTGACTTCTGCCAGGAGAAGATGATGCAGCATCAGCTACTCAGCGGACACTGGCTTTCATTGCCTCCCCAAGGGCACAGGTCTTCTGTGTTGTCCGAGGGAAGCCTGGGTCCAGGTACGGGATGCTACTGGGATCCACTGCTGCACTCAGGTCTTTGTAAAGAGCGTCCAACAATGACTCCTGAGTAATGGTTTGCTTTTTAGAGACAGGAGTTTTATTTGTGTATATTATCAAGAGGAACATGGTGATGTATGGGCTAAAGGATTATACAGACAGATTAATTCAGATATGTTGAGTATGTTTTCCCAAGAGCACTGATGAGTGGCTCTCTGGGAAGGCCTTGAGTGATACAGGATTCTGTCCTTGGTGCAATCCTGTTCAACTGTGTATCATCGCCTTGGAATAGAGCCACTGACATTAATCTGATCTATAGATGACAAAATACTTGGAGAGGTAAACTTAAAGAATCAAGAGACACAATGATCCTGTAAAGTTAAAGTTACAAGCCAGAAGCAGTGGGAAGATTATATACTTTAAAAGAGGGTGAATTATATGGTGTGTGAATTATGTCTTATTAAAGCTATCCTAAAAGAAACAAAAGCAACAGGAGTATGTTTAACTGGAGAATGTAAAGCCACATATTTGAGTCAGAAAACAAACACACTGGACAGGAAAAGCTTAACTGGTGAGTAGACTCTGAAATCGGTATGGTCAACAGCATGGTCTACTGGCGTCTAAGCTTCCTGAGGTGCAGGCCTATGCCTGAATCCTCCATTCCTAATATGTTTGCAAAGAGGAGATCCATAGCAAATAGTTATTAAATAAATATGCTACTTAAAAACACAACAGAATGCAAGAAAAGCTAAAAATCTAACACAGCCTTAAACTATAAGAGCTTAAAGATAGGAGTTTTCTAATGAAAAAATCTAACATAAAGTAAACCCCCAAAATGTTGACAGTGTGTTAGAAGATTATGAGGACATTGTGATATTCCTATTTTATATTTTTGCTATTTTCCTTGTATTCTGCTTTTGTAGGATGAGGGAAAAAAAATCCCTGCTTCCCCCTCCCCAAGGTGGTTTGACATGAAGTTCTGTAGACTGAACATCTGTGTCCCCCCTCAAAATTCATGTCAAGATCCCAATTCCCAAGGTGATGTTTTAGGAGGTGAGGCTTTTGGGCGATTAGGTCCTAAGAGTGAAGTCCTCATGAATGGAATTAGTGCCCTTATAAGAGACCCTAGAGACTTCCCTCAGTCCTTCCACCATTTGAGGACAGAGCAAGAAGATCACCTTCTGTGAACCAGGAAATCGGTCCTCACCCAACACCACGCCTGCCAGCAATTTGATCTAGCCAGGCCTCCAGAACTATGAGAAAGAACTGTTTATAGGCCACTTATCCATGGTATTTTGTTACAGCAGCCCAAACTAAGGCACAGAGTATGTCGAGACATTGGTCCTCTTTAAAAAATTATATATGCTACTTTGCATTATTTTCATACATTAAAAATAATATATTTATGTCTTTTCTCTCCCCCTAAACCATAGACACCTTGACTGTAGAGATGATATTTCATTAGCCTTGTATGTAGTCTGATGGCAAGGACAACAAACAGCACGTTCTCCTATACCCTCTTGCAAATGCTAATCTGACGAAAGGAAGCTGCT
Source organism: Canis aureus (assembly GCF_053574225.1). Taxonomy (NCBI): domain Eukaryota; kingdom Metazoa; phylum Chordata; class Mammalia; order Carnivora; family Canidae; genus Canis; species Canis aureus. The sequence goes on from NC_135625.1 coordinate 62,921,304, forward strand.
CTTCATCCTGATTTAATATACTTGACATACTTCCTGTAAGAAAAGACACTTGACTCAAACTAAAAAGAAAAATGTTAACATTGTGACTTAAAGTTTAGGCAAGGTACAATTCTGCAAGTCTCCTCTTTTTTCTTGGTGGTGGTGGTGAGGAAAAAACATTCTCTCAGAATGCTGACTTTCCTTTTAGTGCATGTGGTTGGTGATTTATCTGATGTCACCCCACTGCCCTGACGGAGGACTGTCACCTCCGAGTATCAATTCTACTGCACACAATTTCACCATTCTTTCAATTACAAGAATCCCCACGGCAATAAACAGAAGAAAAGCAAAGGCCACCTGCTTAGGTTGGGCACTTGCCAAAGGGCAATGGGAAACATCTTAAGGTCTTTATTCCTGGACAAACTTAGAAGGGAGTTGTCTGTTTATCTTCCATAGTTAGGGGATTTTCTGGGTCAAAGACTGCTAGGCAAAGCATATTCTCGGGGTTTTAGAAATTAGTATTGGTAAGAGATGATATTTCTACCATTGGTCATGAAAGAGAACCGGAAGTTAGCAACTACCACCCCCAGCCTTGAAAACCCTAATTGTTGGCTTATCTAGAAGGGCATTAAAATCAATCACAAAATACAGCAATCCCACAACTTCCTACATCACTTTCCAAGCCACATTTCTTCCAACTTCCCATTTTTAAGACCTGCAGCCAGAAGAGCTTTAATGGGAGAAGGGGAGGTGAATCCAATGCAAAGTGAACCGAACCTCTATCAGCTCCATGTCACTAGCAGACATGTTTTAGTTAAACAAATTTTATTGTGTGGCCAGGTGAACAAACTGGTTTAGATGATCTTGGCAAATCCAACCAAATTAGTCAGAAAAAGTCTAAGGAGTCAAGATAGAGAATTCAGGCTGCACACATTGGCCACAATTTATCTTGGCCCTGGGGTTCATGCAAAATATTCATCATGAAGTTTTGAGGATCCAAAATATTTAGTCAGATATATGTAGTTTAAGATTTAGACACAAAGCAAAATAAATGGATACCAATTTATGGTAGGAGGAGTTGCAGAAAGGTTTGATGGATGAATTCGAATAATTATAAATGAATTCATTTAAGAAAGTAAATGTACCCTAAAATTCTTTAAAATGATTTGTTTGTCCAAATAGTTTAAGTTGACCCATTGTTTACCCTGCTTTGCAAATTCTTTCTCTTTAGGTAATAAAAGGGTTGATGAATAATCACACAATCCAAATTAGTGACATTTAATTTAAAGAATCATTAATCATACCACCTTCAGATGTTGTAATGATAAATATTAGAAGCGACAAAGTCCTTTATCCTATCCAGCCTTCATGACCTATTCTAGACCTATATAACCCTTTGTAATTATGGGTGATAAGCTCTGAATCTACTTTTGAATTTGAGGATTAGCACCAAAGTTTAGGACAAGAAACTGGGTGCTACTCAAGTTTCCCTACATATCTGGCTCTACCCTATTAAATATTCACAATATTTTTCCTGGCTCTGGCTGTTCCAGTCTTTCCCTAAAACCTAATACTCACTGTAAAGCAATTATTATTTACAATGTACCATTCAGTGTGCTTCCTATGCAAAATGTGTATTCTTCAATGCTCAAACGTAGGGAGAAGAGATGGTCTGTAAACTTTTCCCCATTTAAGTAGTTCTCCACAACATACATCCAAATGTCATCACTAATATTCATGATTTGGCAAAGTGGTGCTATCTTTCAAGAGATACCTATATGGGCCTAGAAAGAATCCAATGAAGAAAGAGTTTAGTTCTAGACTATTAAAAGCAGTAGGGAACTACTGTATAATTTTTATAAGGACTGACTGGATGAAAGCAGTATTTTCAGGGACATCTGACAACTATGATAGAGCGTACTGAAGTAGGAACTGGAATAAAATACCTTTGCATTAAACCTCTAATATACTGTTGCTCCACTAAGATGATAACTATGCATCCTTTGTTAGCAGAAAACCCAGGCCTTAAATTATTTTTCTGAAAGCACAAACTATTTTATGTTGATTGATGCCTTGAGAATGTCTAGCTAATGTTAATGGCTCAATCTGGGAGCTCGTGATTAGCAAAGCACTGATCTCCCTTCTTCTGGCTAAGATAACTGCATTCATTCATTTCTTCAACAAATGTTTTCTGTAACGAGTGTTTTCAAGTACCTACAGCTATAAGTGAAAGTTGATCAGTTAAAAAAATACAAACGATAATCTACAGCTTGATCGTTTCTTGTGTAGTTACGGGATGGAGACATGAAAGCCAAAAACTGCATCTGTGTCATAGGTTAAGATTGTTGATGCATGACTTATTTAAAAAAAAAAAAAAAAAAAAACAACTAAAGTTTTTTTTTTTTTTTTTTCAAAAAATTCACTTAAAGACATGAATTTTATCTATGTTGTCTTACTATCTGCCACAGAAGCTTTCTTGGGTACAAAATTTGGTACAATTTTGCATTTTTGCAGGGATTTTAGAGAGCAGAATACACCTCTGTCCCTTGACATGGGCTTGGCTATGTGACTGTTTTGGCCAATAGCATGCAGATGGAGAGGACAGTGTGCCAGGTCAGCACTCAGGGCTTAAGAGGCTTGGCACACTTCTCCTCGCAGTCTTGCGTGTCTGCCACTGCGCTGACCAGAACCTGCTAACACGAACTCCAAAGAGAGACATGGGCAGCACAGACATCCAGATGTCCCATGGATCTATTTTAAGAGGCAGAGCAGCGACACACCAACTGCTGTGAAACCAGTCCAGTCTTAGATTAGCCAAATCGTACCTGAGACGCAGCTGCAGGAGCAATAGAAATGGTTGTGGCTTTAAAGCACCGAGTTCTGAGGTGGCATGAAACGCAGCATCGTTGTGCCAATAGCCAACAGATACAACGGCAAAATCTCATTGGAATTGAAGTTTGCAAGCTCTTACTGGAACGCAGATTTTCTCTATCACTTTGCCCCTGTTACATACAGTAGGCATGACACTGTCACATAGAGAACTTAGCCTGTGTGATTTCTGTACCTGTTTTATTTATTCCTGTTCTCGGCAATTGGTCGTACCTGCTTTACCTGCCCAGGCTTCCCACCGCCTTTTCTTGTTAGTTTGTACATAGTTTCCTGTTTGGGAATAGTTCTTTTCCTACTTTTCTGACATTTTGTTTTCTCGGAAACCTAAAATCTTTCCAATAAATAATGGTCTCTTCCTCTTAACATTTCTTTCAACCTTAGGATCCTTAGCAACTCTGAGGGAAAAAGGAAATAGTGATAATCTGTTATCATTCTTACATTTTGACAATTTAGAGAATATCTGCAGAAACTTGCTGTGCTTTTTTTTTTTTTAAATAGAAGTTTATACATCAGAATGCATGAATGAGAAATGCAAAGTTAGAAACATATCCTGTGAAGTGCTTTGGACACTCTGACAGCTGCAATTTATCAACATAAATTACTGTGCTTAGCTGCAAAGCTTTTGTCACCAGGAGACAGGGCACTTCCTAAATTGCCCACTGCCCACTTTCACGATAATCTTGGTTTTTACCAGATATCCCAGGATAAAAGACACCTTGATGCATGAGAGATAGAAAAATTCAGAGGTTATGGACATCACTGGGAGCACCCACCTGCTCCTCTATCCATCTTTAGATTGGTCTTTTCCTGTCTACATGTGGCAATCGATTACTTAGGCCAGGAGAGGAAGCTTAGCAGGAAACAAGTCAGCCTGTCTGCTGCCTCCCTTTTTTTTTAATAATAAATTTATTTTTTATTGGTGTTCACTTTGCCAACATATAGAATAAAACCCAGTGCTCATCCCCTCAAGTGCCCCCCTCAGTGCCCGTCACCCAGTCACCCCACCCCCCGCCCTCCTCCCCTTCCACCACCCCTAGTTTGTTTCCCAGAGTTAGGAGTCTCTATGTTCTGTCTCCCTTTCTGATATTTCCCTCCCTTTCTTTTTAATCGAAGAAAAGACCTCATGGAATTCACTATGGCTTCCAGCAGCATCAGGTGGGGAGAGTCCCTTTATCACTAGCATCACACCAGCAAAGTGATTTTAAAATGCATACCTTTACCATGTGTCCCTAAAGGCATTATCATTTGCTAAATAAGTGTATTTATCACTTTCTAAATAAGTATATTTAAACTACTTTAGACAATTTAAGCACTATTTTTTCTCATTTTTAAAGAAAGTATCAATCTACCTTTTAGAGATATTTGAGATATGCTATCACACTAACGCAGTTTCATACATATTCAGAAAAATCCAGTTGGTGTTTTTTGGATACAGCTGAATTCCAGTGGACTTTTCTAATAAAGTTGGTGAGGTGAAACCTGGCCCTAAATCCACTTAACTCCAAAGCCTATGCTCTACTGTACCTTGAAGGAAACTCCTGCCCACATAATCCATTTCTAGAAAGCCAGTTTTAAGGTTGCTATCCATAATGCCAAATTTTGAAGCTCCTTTCCTCTAGGATTACAAGAACAGAAACTTCAGGCGCCTGGGTGGCTCTGTGGTTGAGCGTCTGCCTTTGGCTCAGGTTGTGAACCCGGGGTCCCGGGATTAAGTCTCTCATCGGGCTTCCTGCGGGTAACCTGCTTCTCCCTCTGCCTGTGTCTCTGCCTCTCTCTGTGTGTCTCTCATGAATAAATAAAATATTAAAAAAAAAAAAGAAGAGAAACTTCTGGTTTAGGAACTGTAAAACAGGCTTATTAAGAATCAATAATCTGCATATTTACAAAGCTTTCTGCCCTTATAACCTGTGCCACAGACCAAAGAGGGTTGTAGAGATAAGACCAGAGTTATTTACAGCCAATTTCTGAGGACTTTGGAATTTCATTAGCCATCAACAGATGTGCTGCGCTGCTGGCTTCAGTAGAGCAAGGTCAGCAGTAAGGGGCTGATACACAGGATTAAGAGCTGTCCCAAGATGTCCATGTCCAGAACCTATGAATATGCCTGCTACATGGCCAATGGGGAAAGAAGGCTGCAGCTGGAATTAAGTTTTCTAATCAGTTGACCTTAAAATAGATGACTGGATCATCTGGGTGAGCTCAGTGTCATCACCAGGGTCCCTTAAAAGTGTAAAAGAGAGGCAGAGGTGGTCGGACATTGTTGGCTTCAAAGACAGAAGAATGCCCAAAGCCACGAAGCACAGGTAGTGTATATTTTACCTTCACTTTAAAAAAATGTTTATTTTTAAATAACTATAGATTTAAGGAATGTTTGTAAAGAGGGGCACCTGGGTGGCTCAGTCAGTTGAATGTTCCACTCTTAGTTTCAGCTTAGGTCATGATGATCCAGCCCTGCAGCCTCGGGCTCCCTGCTCAGCAGATTGCTGCTTGTCCCTCTCCCTCCCCCTGCTTGTGCACACACTCTCTCAAATAAATAAAATCTTTTAAAAAAATGTTGTAAAGAAACAAACAAGGAATTTCCATGCACAGATAATTTTACTGGTAATATTTTTACCCCGATCTATAATGATAAAAATACTAGAATAACTTAATTTTAATTTTGTCTGTAGTAAAAAGTAGAGATTAAGGCCCTTGCTTCTCCGTCAAAAAAATTAAAAAGATCAAATACAGGTTGTGATAAGCGTGTGATATTTTATTACGTTGTCTTAGTAGGTTCAAGGATCTGTGTTGAAAAACCTGATTAATATATTTATCATCTCTTTATGTTTCTTTTAATCTGAGAAGATTCATGTTTCTATTTCACAAAGAGACATTTAACTTCCTCATCAGGTCATTCTCAAGTTATCTTTAAAACATAAGAGCTATGTTCTGCCTCTTAACCAAAGATAAGTCAAACATGTGCAGAATATAGAGGGCTATAGTATCAGTGGAGTACAAAGCCACATGGCTTCTTCCCTTTCCTGCAGAAATGCAAAGATCAAAATGCTAAGCTGGAATGCATGCTCAGATTTTTTAAAGGGACATAAAAATGTGCAGATGATGAACAAGATCTTACTTTTTTACTATGTATCAGCATAGTTGTGAGTATGTGTGTATAAGAATATTAGAAATAAAGTTCTTTAAACTGAAACTATGGTAATAACCCTTGATGGTTTTGACTCATTTTCTCTGCTCATTTATATTTTCTTAAAAGGTTTTCTTTTTTAATCCGTAATTGTGTTATTCACATGAACTAAATGACAACACTTTTCCTGTCTAATATGGAGTGATCTCCTTATCATCTGGGATGCAATGGCAGCCTTAAAGTTTGAGAGATTTTAATTGCATTTATTGGAAAATATTTTGCTATTTATTTAGCACTTGTCTTCTTTGCACTTTTATAGAGAGGGGCCCAAACGATCATGATTAGTTTCACATGTATTCAAAGAGTCTCCCAGTTAGATCACAAGTGCCAAGAACACAGCATTAGCATCTCCTGGGTTCTTGTTAGAAAAGTCAAATTCCTGACCTCCCCCTAGACCTACAGAATCAAAATCTGCATTTTAACAAGACACATGAAAGTGTAAGGACTACTGAGGTAGGCCAATACTTCAGAACCTAACCCCTCCTTTTCACGTGTCATTATTCTCTTCCTTCCCCATGTCCTCTCCTTCCTTCTTGAAACACAAGTTTCTTTTTAAATATTTATTTATTTATTTATTTATTTATTTATTTATTTATTCATTCATTCATTCATTCATTCATTCATTCATTCATTCATTCATTGAGAGAGAGAGAGAGAGAGGGGCAGAGACACAGGCAGAGGGAGAAGCAGGCTCCATGCAGGGAGCCGGATGTGGGACTTGATCCCGGGTCTTCAGGATCACACCCCAGGCTGCAGGCGGCACTAAACCCCTGCGCCACTGGGGCTGCCCGAAACACAAGTTTCTTTATTAAAAAAAGAAACAAAGAAAAACAAAAATAAAACCTTCTCACTAATCCAGTCACTGATATATCTCTTTTAGTGATCAAACTGCCTCATTCTGCTTTTTCTGGTTACCCCATTCGTGGAATGAATTCTATGCCCTTGCACCCTTTACCTTTAACTTATTTGTTTCCTTCTTAAAATTCTGAAATGACTGTACACAAAGAAAGCACATACACACTCAAAGATGGAGATAGTTAACCTGGCTAAGTTTAGATCAACTTGATAGCATCTGGAGTCCCTATGTTGACTGCAAAATGAATTATCTTAGCATTTGGTGCCTGAGGACTTTTGAGTGCCTCTCTTAAATGCCTCCATTTGAGATCACCTACGTATCTGTGTCCTGCATAATTGGACAGATTGGCTTACACCAGGCCAAGTGTACTGAATGCCTCCTACAATATTGTCCCAACCTTGAAAAATGGAAATTTTATATCTTTGCAGAAATAACCCTCAAGTATACACAAAGAGTTTGTGGCAATGAAACAAAATGAGACCCAACAGTTGAAGCTTATTTAGTTTACATGCTCTTCCTGAGGTGCCGGCCTCCTAAATCCTAGAACGCAAAGGCCCATCTATTGTCTAGTGTTAGAGAAATGAAAAAGCTGTCAACAGGAGCCCCAAGATTCATCACCATTAAGTGTTAAAGAAGCAACTCGTGCTATTAAGGAACCAAACCAAAACCAATTCTCTTCTTAATCTCAGTGATTTTCTTTTTTTCCTTCTTTTTTTATTGTGCCAAGGACACATAACATGAGATCTGCCCTCTTAATGACTTTTTAAGAGCTTGAAACACTGTTGTTAACTTTAGGCATGATGTCGCACAACACATCTCTAAAACTTATTCATCTTGCATAACTGAAACTTTATCCCCATCCACTGGCTTTTTATGCAAAGGTCTGAAGGTTGAGATGCTTTCAAATTTACTGGGTACCACAGTCCATTCACCTTCTAGATTTCGGACAATCTGCTCACTAGTGATTGGATGTTCTGTTATTCATCAGGTCTGCCCCTTATGAAGAAAAATGAAGAGCATAAAAGAAAAGAACCACAGTGAAAATGGGGGTGTACTGGAAGGTTAGTGTGCTCTTCTGCCCTCTTCAGATAGATCACTGAGCAGCTATACAATCTGTTTATCTGATGCACGCAGAAAGAAATGTTACGCTTCACCTTTGGAAATGGGCCATTACTCCTGTTGACAGATTATGAATTGTGGAATCTGGCCGGCACCTGGCCAGACAAGGGAGAGTTCATAAATCAGACTCAAAACAGAAATACCTGACTAAAATTCTTGAGTTCTCGGAAGGCTTGAAAAGGGAAATATAAGGACAGAAGCAGTTAAACCCACATGTGAATGTGCATATGTGAGATGATCTTCTAAAGACCTTTGTTGTTCAAGATCTACAAAGAAGTATTTTTTGCTGTTATTTTTTGGTTGGCCAAAAAATTCTGGTTCTCCATAAAATAGGTTGGGAGTAGGGAGTGCAGGTAGAGTTGGGATAAATATTTTGGTCTTGAACAGGAAATTAGCTTTGGTCACCATATGAAACGAGAAGTGATCAGTTCTCTCAACAAAAAGTCTGAAGAGTAGACAGTCAGGGTCAGTGTTTGTATATTCACAAATATTCTGGAAAACAAGCCCATAATTGTATGGATGTGGACTACAGCTACAAATTGGTAGATGATAGTAGGCAAATTGCTAAGTGGATGAGAATAAGCTAAAAGAAGAGTTCTAATAAAGTATATGAAAACAGAAAAATGTCAACAAAATAAAAGGATGCCATGAATGCCCTTGAAGAAAAATTAACTACTTGTAAGAAGATTGGCTCAGAATAGTATTTTGTGATGTAGGAATGAAACCCAAAAGTGGTTTTTAAAATAATTATCTGAAAGTATGCTCTACTGAGCCCCCAAAGCCTTGCAAATACTGTTAACCCTCTAGAAGGGTATGAGTAAGGCAAAAAAGGTAGTATTCCACGGCTGTGTGATCCATTCACAGTTCCTCCTACACTGCTGAGGCGCTCACGACCAAGGACTGTGAGGGAATGTTTGTCCACATGCCCTGCCTTTATTTCAGGCAGCAGCCATGAGGCCAGTAGCAATTCTTCAATACAGCATCGTAAGAGTTTGTACTTTCTTGTGAAGAGGGGGGAAAAAAGTGTAATATATAGAGCATTACTATGTCACTAGCATAATTTTTAAATCACTTTATTTTAAAAATCACCATTTATGGCAAGCTTTAGAATATAGTATATATCATAAAAAGTGATATTTTGGCTGTGATAAAGCACCATCTCTGAGATAACAGACTTCATTATCTAAAGACTTTTCAGAGTTCTGATAAATCAATAAATTATTTCCAGGTAGGAAATACTGCTACTTTTTCCTGTTCCTTATTAATATCAACAACTTCAATTTCTCAAGCTGAGTTTCTCCTGCTCTGGGGGAATGAACTTCTGTACAACCCTTCTAGTCTTTTGGTCCAATTATTACATTGAATAGAATTTTTGCACTAGAAACCAAAGTTTTCCTCAGGCACTAGGTACCAGACTTTAGGCCACATGAGGACTCCCTCTTCAAATGCTGCCTCTGCTTGCTCCTGGCAAGGGAATCCAGTGCCACTGGTAGGGAAGGAGATAGATGGCTTCGTCAGTAAGTGCTAAAAATACCTGATTCTTTTATGAAGACGATTCATTATAACTTTCTATTTTTTTCCCTACTTAAATTTTACCCTCAATCTCTGATTTCTCTAGTGTAAAACTTTGTAAGATGGGTGCATATGTGGCTTCCAATCCTTCTGTACCCCTGCACCCAGATCCAGACCTACATATGTCTGTATCCCAGTCACCACATGGCACAGATACACTGGTGGGTGACTGTGTCCAGCAGGAGAAGCTCCCGACGAATGCAGGCTTTCCCAGATGTTTGTTGAGGCAGCGAAACTGTTGTGTTCATTTTCTGACTCTTAGTTTAAAATGCTCTATTATCTTAATGTTAAAAAGAGAATCTATAGGGATCCCTGGGTGGCGCAGCGGTTTGGCGCCTGCCTTTGGCCCGGGGCGCGATCCTGGAGAGCCGGGATCGAATCCCACGTCGGGCTCCCGGTGCATGGAGCCTGCTTCTCCCTCTGCCTGTGTCTCTGCCTCTCTCTCTCTCTCTCTGTGACTATCATAAATAAATTTAAAAAAAAAAAAAAAAAAAAGAGAATCTATAGGTTTTCTTTGTCAAGATGTTTTCCTTGGGTCTAAGTTTTTTGTTTCTGTTTAATTGTTCTTTAGTAGGATCCTAGTGTCCTACCCTATTAGCAGCAACATTCATTTCAGTATAAAACACACCAAAACTTTAATTGCATGAGTCCACTTTAGGGTAAATGCCATTACCTATGTGAGGTGACTCACATGTACAACTTTTATGATTCATCACACCTGGTGCCCGTTTAAAGCCTTAGAAAATCAATTCCAGGCACCTTTATATCCAGTGTGTTGAAAAAGAATTATCAGTCTTGCCATGATTTTTCATTTTGATGTTATCTCACTATATCCTTCTAACATTTCTCCAAAGGAAATGTCTGTCAGACATGTATCTCAGAGAAATAGTCAATCAGTAATTAATCATTGGTGAATTGTCAGACCATCTATAAGCTAGCCAAAAACATTATAACCAATGTTTATCCTCAAATATCAATTTCTCTTCCTCAGAGAAATAATTCTATTTTAAGGTTTCTTATGGAAACCTGTCTTTGGGTTCAGGGCCTGATGTATAAAGTGTGTAAGGCCTTATGCCATGCACTATAAAGAAAACTCAAGATACATGAATTGTAGAAAGTGAAATAAGGTTAAACTCCTAAGAAGTTTAGTTAAATTCAATAATGGTTCAATGTAAATATATAAAGAAGGGTGGAAGTTAGTGTTTATTGAGGGAATTGAAGAGAGAATAATTGCTATAACATTTACTATATTGGAATTATGTAGAAAAATTGCATCTAGAAAGACAGAGAAGGGCTACATCTTGAAGGGAATCAGAACACACCACTCCAAATAGGCCACTTTGGTACATTGGCCATTTTGAGCAGGAGGCATGTAAGAAATAGCAGAGGCAGGAAGGGCTCTCTGACCTCCCCCTGTGTATCCAAAGCCAGACATACATTTCCCATGAGTCAGTGCCCTGGAGACAGGGAGTTGATGCCAAGCTGAATCTATATAAACAGACTAAATAAAATAAGCCTTTTTTCCATTCGTTCCCCCATATATTTCCTAGTCACTCTGCCACAATTTACTGCCCCTAGCCCAAATGCTTTTTTCCTTTATCTTGACAAGTCTCCACAATTTATTGTTATTTGTTAAAATGGTATACGAACTCAGGCCTATGGGTCTTTCTTTGGGTCTTTGTTTCTTATACATGAAGGCTTCCACGTGCACGTAAAAATATTAACATGAACTCAAACTTGTATGCTTTTCTCCTGTTCCTCTGTGTTCTGTCAGCTTGCGTCTCAGGCTCCTACCACAGAACCAAAGCGGGTAGAAGAAAAGTCTTCCCTCAAATGGAAGACTTCCTACCCAGGACTCAAATGGATGGGTAGCATTTGACTGAGAAGAAAGGAGGAAAGCATTTCGTACAGTCGCCATTTGTTAATTTCTCTAAATCTTAAAAAAGAGCCAAATCCTTTTCTTTTGAAGTGAGCTAATACAGTACTAATCCCCAAACCTCAAAAAACCTAGTTATTTAAGATAACTTCAAGACATAGAATATAATTAATGATAAATTTGATAAAAGATTATAAGAGATGTCAACTAAAAATTATGAAACATTGCTGAGAGAAATTAAGTCCTAAAGAAATGGAGAAATACACTGTGTTCTTGGGCCTGAAGAGTCAGTCTTGTTAAAAAGATCCAAGTTAGAGTATTTACATGACGTAATTCTAACTATAATGCTAGGATAACTAGGACACTCTAGTATTGGGATATAGTTAGTCATAGAGATCAGTGGAACAAACTGGTGAGTCCAGAAAAAGACCTATACATGTGGCAATAGATTTCAACAAAAATTTCAAGGCAATTTAATTGGGGAAAAAACTCAACAAATGGTGCTGGAAACATAGGGCAACCTTTGCAAAAATATGAACCTCAAACCTTAACTCATAATTTACAAAAATTAAATCAAGATGGATCATGAATCTAAATATAAGAGCAAAAGCTATGAAACTTATAGACAATGATATAAGAAAACATTTTAATGCCTTTGGGTTAGACAAAGATTTCTTACGTAAGACACACAAAAAAACATGACTTCTAAAATTCATTAAAATTTCATTAAAATTAGATTTCATTAAAATTAGAAACTTTTGTTCTTCAAAAGAAACCGTTAAGGAATTGACAAGGTGGACATAGACTGGGGACAGTTTTTGCAAAAGAGATATCCAAAAAAAGGACTCCTATCTAGAATGAATACATATATATACGTGTGTGTGTGTGTGTGTATATCTATATATGTATATCTATATATGTATATTTATATATGTAACATATATACACACACACAAAGGCTCACTAATATTATATATGTGTGTGGTTGTTTTTTTTTTTTTTTTTGGATCCAATCTTTTTATTGTCTGGGTACCCTCCCTGGAACCCTCCCTACTTCAAACCTACAGAAAAACTCCAAGCCTGGGAGTGTTCTCTGAGGGGAGGTAGAGTGTGGGGAAACCTCTGTGCTCTGCTCTCTGGCCTGGGCAGTGCCAACAGGGAGGGCGTATGGGGATGGGAGGCTGATAACTCCACCTATAGAGGATATGGCACTGGCTGGGATGTGTGGGGGAGGAGGTGCCTGCTGCCAGCTCTCCTGGGACCTGTCGGGGGTGGTCTCCAGCAGTGGGTGCCCAGTTTTAGGCCTGGTACAGTGCATGCCCTTCTCCTGCCGGTGGCCATTGCTCCTGTCAGGCTGCTTACTGCAAGGCCCCATCCTCAATGTCTGTGTCCTGGCTGTGCTCCAGTTCTTCCTCACTGTGCGTCAGCAGCCCCTCCTCATACACACACACACACACACACACACACACACAAAGCTCACTAATATCAAGACCAACAATCCAATAAAAAAAAAATAGGCAAAGACTTGAATCATGGTTTTAACAACTGTGGTATTTCTAGACATTTTGGGTTAGATAATAATCTCTCTGTGGAAGGCTGTCTGGTGCACTGCAGGATTTTAGCCTCTCCTATCTTATCCAACAGATGTCAGTAGGATCCCTAATAGTGACAACCTAAAAGGTCTTAAGACATTGCCACTGGTCCCATGGGAAGCAAAACTGCCCCAGGTGAGAACCACTGATTTCAATTAACACTTTACCAAGCAAGATATACGGATAACAAATAAACCCATAGAACCTATGATAATCATAAAAACTACTGAAAACAATGTATTTGATAAAGTCATATAATGTACAGATATTAAGACAGAAAATATGAAAGAACGAAAGGTAAGATTTTACTCTCAACTGCAACAAAAAAAGTTTCATACATAAGCTTGAAAAGAAATGTACTGAATTTATATGAGAGAAGCTGTAAAATTTTACTGAACGAGCGTGAAAGAAGGTATAAATAAACAGATACGTGCCTGGAGAACAAATTAAAAGTACGAAAAATTCCCCTAATCTTAGTTATAAACTCAATGAAATTGCAATAAAAGTACGATTTCCTTTTAGGAACAAAATAAAGCAATTCTGAAGCTCACTGAAAGCATAAATAGAATACCAAGGAAAGTATGTACAGAAAAAAGCTATCCTTATCAAAAACAGTACAGGGATAAGAAAAATGCACAGAAAAATCACAGAGATCAATCATCTGTACTTGGATATTGTATGTTTGATAAAGGCAGTGTTTTCAATTGGTAAAAACACATGATGAGCTGATGAATGAGCTGTAAGCAAATCAGCCAGCAATTTGGAGGACAAAGTGGCATCAGTTCCCTACCTACATTACTTCTTACCCTCAAATGAATTTCAAATGATCCACATCAAAAGTTGAAATGAGAACAAAAACTAAGAGAGAAAAAAAAAGAAAATACTTGGGTAGTTTTAGACTTTTGACAAGAGGAAAGGATATCTAAGACCCAGAAGACTACTAAATCTGAGTGCATAAAAATTACACATATTTAGCTAATTTATATATATCTAAATGAATACATCTCACAAACATGCTGTTCAGTAATAAAAGTTGGAATATTACATAAAACTTGCTCTTATTTACAAAAGACATCTTAAGTACAGAAGGCAGCATGATATATTGTGTGTAGAAACACATGTAGACATTCAAAAATACATAGAAAGTTTTAGAAGGATGTAGAACATTTTATCACTCAGGAAGATATGTGAGGTTCGGAGTGGTAGTCTGGAAGACTAGCTTCTTGTAATGTTTTAAATGTTTTATTTCAAGTAAAAAAAAAAAAAGAAACAAAAACATAAAGAACTATGAATCCTAGATGATAGAAATGTGAAGGAGAATTATATTATTTTTCTACATTTGTGCATTTCAAAAAAAATTCTTAAAGATTCAAAACTTTCCGGGGTAAAATAAATAAGTATGTATGTGCACCATGTCAGAAGACAAACTACAAATAAATGTGCAATACATATAAGCTCAATAAGCCTAAGAGAAAAAAGTCCTTTCATGCAACTGAGAAGATGAACAATCCAGCAGAGAACGAACAGGCAATTAAAAAACTTTACAAAGGCTATAATTAGAAGAAAAGATGCTCTGTTTCCCTATTAAGTAAGTAATAATTTCACAACTAATTAAAATTACAATTTTTTCCCACTAGATTGGCAAAGAAAATTCATTTTGCAAGTATGTGAATATATACACACATGTGTATACATATATACACACACGTGTAAATGTGTGTGTGTGTGTGTATGTATATGTATATATATCCCACGATCCAGCCATCTTACTTCTATTGACTACTCATATAAATATACTTACAGGGGTTTTGGCTACAACATTGTAATAAAAAAAGATAGACATAATCCACATATATATCAAACAGGAGTTGGCTTAATATGTCCTAGTAGCTCTAAACATCATGATGCTATGTGTGCATTAAACAAATATGTTGGCTCTATATTTATAAAGTAGGGCAGTATATTTAAGAATATATAGCATGTTTGCAGTAATAAAACCAATAGAGTGTATTTATTTTGAATGTTTTCTGGCTAAAAATATACATATAGACATGCAAGAAGCTCAAGGGATTCTAGGTAGAATGTAATCAGACCCACAATGAAACCCATCATAATCAAAATGAGGAGAGACAATGCCCAAAGAAAAATCTTAGAAGCTGCAAGAGAGAAATGACCTTTCACAATGGATCATAAATACACACACATAGTAGCAAAGACATAAAGTTCTAGAAAGATAAATACCAAATTTTTGGAAGCAATTACCTATGGCAGATCGGGATGGAACTACATTTTCCATGTTTCATTACTTTGACAACATAGGTTTTTGCAAAGAGGAAATTTTTTTAATGTTGATTTTAAATTTTATTTATTTTGGAGGATCTCATAATCAAAGACACGGATGTTAAATGGTATGGGAAACTGAAGAGAATTTCTGAAGATTTTAAAGGTGGAAGAAGGTAGTAAGGCAGTATGTGATTCTTCAGGTGATGCACTGTAATATGTTATTCTGGATAGAGATTTTGTGTAATTACTAATGGTCTAAATTAATGCAGTGCTGCTTTAAGTTCTTGACTGCCCTTCTAAGTATAAGTAACTGTAGAAATAAAAAAAAAATCTGTACTTTTCTACCTGAATACAGTATTTGAAATATTTATATATATGCAAAGTAGGTCATATTTCATCCAAGTTGTCATCAATTCATCCGATTTTTGACATGATATATAATTTTTAATGATGTGCAAAAATATTCTGAGTACTCTATCCAAAATCATCTAAGTATTAATAAGACCAAAAGTTATAATGACACACTAAATATAACCAAAACTTAGGGCAATATTTTCTCCCTTTCTATCACAAAATAGATAACTTTCACTCACAAAAACACAGTGTAGGCAGCAAATGAGAATTTTCTGTGGCATCTTCTGAGAAGTAGTACCACTGCCAACCTCAACAAATTCCCCAGACATTTTAAAATGAGCAATTTAGTTGCTAGCTCCAAAATAAATCATTTTATTTATGCAAAGGCTAAGACAGTCTTAGATATATGGTAGAATGTTTGCCTCCTTTCTCTCCATGCCGGAGACTGAGTATCTGACAGTCATCCCAGCTAATCCATTTCAAAGTCCAAGATCAGATTCATTCCCAGTATCTGTCACCTCTAGGGGAGTGCTCTGAGTGCACTTTCAGTCCATTCTACTCCAAGTGCATTCAGTAGAGGACACTGGAATTATTCCACTAGTGAGAGTCTCTTAATTTACTAAGAAATATGCTCTATTTCCCACTAAATATATAAACTGAGTTTGTACTGCAGATTTCTTATATGGTTTGCCTTCTGTGAGGCTGAGGACTGCCTTGGTAGTTGGCATTTAAAGAATAACAACCCAAGAGTATGCATTCAACTAAGGAAATGGGAGATTTGGGGTGGCTCATGAAGGAATAATTTGACACCATCCACAATTTGGTAATGTTAGGGAGAATGTACTTTGTCACCTTACTAGGAGAAAGTCTGTAGAACTGTTCAAAATCTGGGCCCATATACAGGTGACACTTTGTTTTGTGCTGCATTTCTGTGATATAAACAGTATTTTGGAAAGGCTGGAAACTAAGAAAAATTAACCATAATCCTATTACTCTAATTAAATATATTTTCCCACGTTCAATCTTTATGCATGTATGTGATTTTTTTGTTTAGCATAGTCCAATCATAGCATGTGTAATTTTATATTGGTTTTACGTTTTTCTCCCAAATGAAAAATGGGTTTCTCAATGAGCAACTTTTGTCTTCATCATGATAGCGTAGCTATTTCAAGAGGGACGGAAAGAGAAATATTTAAAAATCTAATCAGATGTTTATAAATCTAGTATTCTGTTCTTTTTGGGATATTTTGGACTCTTAGCAGGTGTAGATCTACATTTCCTTCCAGATTCTGCTCTCAACAAATATCTCTGGGTCTACTCCATAGTGCCATATTCTTGCTGGAATGAATACAGCTTCAAATGTATCTAGTAGATGCTTACACAACACTTTTTTCATTTAATCTCTGCTTTGCTTGTCCTTTTATATTTCTGATTTTACTTTTTTGTGCTATTTGTGTTTTTGATGGCCCACTTAAAAAAAATTTATTTGGGGGGGGTATGGGAGAGGAAGACGGAGAAAGAAAAAGAGAATCTCCAGCAGACTCCCCATTGAGCACTGAGCCTCATGCAGCACTAGTTGCAGGTCTTGATCTCATGGCCCTGAGATCATGACCTGAGCCAAAATCAAGAATGGATGCTCAACCAACTGAGCCACTCAGGTGCCCCATCTGATAGTTCATTTCCTAGTTTTTTCTTGCTATTTTTAAGAAACAGCTTTGTGGGGCACCTGGGTGGCTCAGTGGCTGAGTGTTTGCCTTTGGTTCAGGTTGTGATCCCAGGGTCCTGGGATCAAGTTCCACACTGGGCTCCCTGCAGGGAGCCTGCTTTTCTCTGCCTGTCTCTGCCTCTCTCTCTGTATGGCTGTCATGAATAAATAAATAAAATCTTAAAAAAATAATCAGCTTTGTGACTACTTAACAATTTTGTCATTTTTAATTTTTCCTTTTTCTTTCATTTGACTTCCTTAGCTACACTGCATTATTTTCTTTGTAGCTTCTTGAATTAAAAATGGATTAATTACCCCACTTTTAAACATTTTAAGTTAATTTATTTATTTGATTTTAGTTCTTATTTTTGGTTTGAAGTTACAATTCATGCAACATACATTCTTACAAAAAATGTCTCCATCCTCTAGATTGAAAATTCTGGATCGGACCACACCTTTATTAATTTCTGAATCCTTTACAGTTCTCAGAGCTGTGTATAAAGACTGGATTCAAAATATATGTGTTAACTGACTTGAACTGAAATGTCAGTATGAGTGAATCTCCGGTGGCAGAGTTTGGAAAATAATTGATAACCCGGTGGTGCTAAATTTGGGACAGGAGTCCCCGTGGCCTGCCTAGAAGCACCAAACCCCAGTGACTACAGCCCTCCAGAGTGTGCACCTGCTATTTCTGTCTGTACTTGGCATGGACTACTCAGACACACACACCTTGGTCAATAAGAAATCAAGCCCACAGTTCCTTCTCTTTGGCCACCTTGACATCACTACCAATCAATCTAGAGGCAGTTCCACTTTGGAATAAGATTTTAATTGCCCCAACTTGCTTCTCCTAGATCAATGTGATAGCTGAAAACAGCAATAAAAGAATCTGGACAAGTTTAAAATTCAAAGGAACACACACTTGAAAAAGAACTGCATCCAAGATAACTGCATTTCTTCCTTTTCCTGTTTTACTCAAGCCTCTTGTTATCTCTGCATCCTTCCCAAAGTCACTCTTCATTTCCTTTAAATTGGAAGTTAGTCTTCCTAAATATCCTTTGATAGACCTACTTTTGAATTCTTTAAAACCATCTTGGAAATTAGGCTGTAGTCACTGGATTGTTATTCCTGAGCTGGGCTCAGGTAGACAGAGACTTTACAAAATTGTAAAAAGTGACTATAAGGGTCTATTGGCTCACCTGTCCCACCTGCAATAAATAAAGCACTGCCATCAGATTCCTGAAGGGGATAGGGATGTGGAGGAAACCTGGGTAGGTTTGTTTTTGAGGAAAAATTATTATATTCTTTTAATCAAGGCACTGATGATTAGAAGCTACTTTATTAAGTAATATACTGTGCTCCTAGCTGCAAGCAGAAAATCACAGCTACATACAAACCTGGTGCTGGACAGGGGATGCCCGTGCTCAATGGAGCTGAATAGGTCACTGGAACAGAACTACAGGAATGAAAGGCATGGTCCTTGGTATCTGGGAGAAGTTTTACAAATTCTAAGAAGAGTGTCCATGACCTAGGGAAAGGAAGAGCTCTCCCTTATCTCTCTCTCTCTCTTTTTAGTATTACGTGAGGAGAACTCTCTGAAAGGTGTTAAACATGGTCTCCATGACCACTGCTCTCCATCCCAATTAGTTTTCAAGATTCTTTTTGGAGAATTTCTCACAATAGATTAAACCACACTGTTTTCTGAAATAGGCATCAAACCAGTCAAGTTTTGCATATTCTTTTATGAAGTAATTATGATAATAAACTAAAACAAAAATTAAAGACATAAAAAGGGTGGTAGTGAGGTTAACAAAAAGAGACCAAGGTAGCAGGTGTATGAAAAAATAGAGATATGTAGATGGATTCCTCACTCCACATTTTAAGTGGTTTTACTAGCAACAAATAGAGAAGATAGAAAATGTTCTTTATTTCTAGAACCTAATTAGGTTGTGAATTTTGCTCCAGTAGCTGTGAAACAAAGATCGGAAAGAAATGGAGCAATATGGAGATCCATCCAGCATGATATATACACATATCTGATGGAGACTAAACAAATTCAAATCCAGGTAAATGAACATTTTTTCTTAGTAAGTGTTGAAACAAAATAGCACTTGGTTTCCAATTCATTTATATATTTTGGGTTTATTATTCTTCCCAAATTCAATTTCTAAGCTCTGCAGAGTAGTGTGGTCTGGTTACCCGCCAGTGCACACAAACCCCGCCCCTGGGTGAAAACTGCTGACCAAGTTTCATCTCCTTTGTCTGTTTCATATTCCACCAGAACTGA
Organism: Canis aureus; assembly: GCF_053574225.1. NCBI lineage: Eukaryota > Metazoa > Chordata > Mammalia > Carnivora > Canidae > Canis > Canis aureus. The sequence continues at coordinate 62,941,000 of NC_135625.1, forward strand.
TGTTTTGATTCAAGCAACAAGAGAAACCTGCTCTCAGTCGTTTCTTCATATTTTAATTAAAGGGGAGGGGGGAGGCAAATAAGCAGGGAAAAAAGTGTGAGCAGACATCTGACAGAGACTGAGGTTTCTGAGTAATGAATGCATGACTTAAACTAGCCATTCAGATTATGTCAAATGGGTCAATTTCCTCCTTCCTATCTTTTCTTTACTTTTATAAAACATACTGAAAGCCATGAATCTAATTCAGGTTAACAGGGCTTTATCTGGCTCTCGTGGTTTGGAGAATCATGACTTTTCTACCTTCATCCTGTGCACACAGTAACTCTGTATGAATCCTTTTCTCTTTCTTTCTTTTCTTTCTTAATTCACAGTGCTTCCTAAAACAACCTCCTCTCATTCTACGGTGGTAGACCTCATATGGAACACAATACAGACCCCTGCGTTTCTGCATCTGCACTGTCACAAGTCTGGTCAAAGTTGTTTGACGGTGAGTTATGTCATGTGTGAATTCTAGCAGAGTTTAAGATAGGGGGTGGATTTAGAAATAAGTGGCACAAAGTGGCATAATGAAGGCTGTGACCTGTAGGACAATAATGCTGAGCCAATTTGTAAGTTCAATTCAGCAACTACTCAATAGTCTTTCACACTTTTTGTCTTGACCCAGGTCCTTAGGAAAAGTACCAACTCTTCTTAGATCTGTAAGAGAAGTGAGGTCAGAGGACAAAGTGCTGCCCCCAAACTGAGACCAGCAGGTGAGTGCAGAGAATCACATCTTAGCCAGAGCAGAAAGCCCTGAACCAGAACCTCCATGGAACCAGTGCAGGATAAAAAAATCTCAACTACAGTAGATGAACTGCTGGAGGCTTGGTGGGCTCAGGCCTGAGGGATAAGTACTCTAAGGAGACCCAGTCATGGGGAATCTCCACATTTTTGCGGGTTTTACCTCAAGGAGCTTGACTAGATTCCCACGGTAAGTATCAGAGCAAAGTTCCCCCATGCTTCTGGCTGGGGAAAAGGAAAAGGAACATTCTGGAATACAGCTGGGCGCTGTGTCTTCTCTTCAACAAGGCTGGCCCTCAGGGGGAACTGTATTTAACAGGGTCTATAATGCTGGGATTTTATCAGAGCCCAGGTGCCCTGGAGGGAAGGGAGATACCCAGCAACAGCCCACCTCAGCCATCCCCTCCCATCAAAGTGGGGAGATGGGGAGACATCTGAGAGGTGGGTGTGGAGTCCACAGTCCAGAGGCTCAGGCTCACTGACAGACCTAATCACAGGACCACAGGACACTATCTCTTCCCATACCTCCCCACCACCCTACAGGCCTATATACAGCAGCTCTTTTCACCTCAGTGCATCATGTCCAGCTATCAAGAAAAAAAACAAAAAAGACAAGGCAAAAAACAAACAAAAAAAAAACAATTTGAAGAGACAAAGCAAGAATCAGAAGCAGGCTCAGATGTGGTAGGGGTGCAGGAATTTGAGACACCTTTGATTAATATTCTAAGAATTCTAATGAGTAAGTCAACAGCATGCAAGAACAGATGGGCAGTGTCAGCAGAGAGATGAAAATTCTAAGAAAGTACTACTGGAAATCAAAACACAGTAGCAGCAGTGATGGACATCTTTGGTGGGCTTATTGCTAGAAATCAGAGCTGAAGAGAAAGTCCTGTAGGAAGGCCGAGGAGACAGCACTTCTTCCACCTTACCCACAGTGGAAGCCAAAGTCTCACAGTCCCTGCAGGGCCATATGGGGGCCAGAGGAGGAGGTAAGAATCTACCAACTTCTAGATAGAAACAGAAACTACAGATTTCCTTATGATTCTTTCCAAACTGCTTCTACCCACTAAAAAGAGAAATGTCCCGGCTTAAGAAAAATTAGGAAGTGTTTAGGAGACAAGGACAGCTGAGTGCATGGCTTCCTTTGGATTTTCACTCAGATCAAAGTCCTATTCTAATGAGGAGGTACTGGTCAATACTTTAAAAAAGCACCACCAACAACAAAAGAAAAAGCTAGGTAAATACGGAGTTTACCTGGCTCCAACCAAGTTCTTGTCCCAAGTAATTATTAAAGTTATTTGCTTTTTGTCTTACATCTCTGGGTCTGATTTTTCACTGGGATTCTGACTTCTTTCTCTATTTTGTCATTTTAGTTTAGATGTCTTCTTGCAAGTTCTGCCAAACTCTTTGTGGAACAGTGGACAGAAAAAAAGAAAAAAAAAAGAGAGAGAGAGAGAAATAATAGGACTCTCATGTTAGAAAATCTGGAAATGGAGGGTTCTTCAAGGTCCTATAAACTGCACCAGGCAGATGTGACAAGAGCCTGGTCCTCAGGCTCCAGGACGTTTTCTGCTCTGGCTGTTCTTCCCAAGCCCTGTTTCCTTCCTTCTGCTCAGGATGATGGGCTCCCAGATATGGGGAACCAGCAGGGAAAACAGTGCTGAATAGGAATATGCAGCAGGTCCTCAGTGAGCCTCATTTCATAAATTGGTTTCTTGGCAATCTACATTCTAATTTTTCATCAGTTCATGGTTGTACTCTTGACAGCCTCACTTCAGCTAGAATCTCCAGGGATTGGACAACAGTTCAGAAAGATGGGCCAAATAGATAGGATTCATTCTTTGGATTTAGAAAGGAAAAAGCAAGAAATCTTGGATATGTTTATGAAACTTCTGATGTACCATTTGCATGTCAGTAGGCTTATTTAATTCCTCCTCATGCTTTTGTGTTTCCCACCCCAATATATACGTTGCTTGTGTTTTTGCTTCAGGAAGTCAAATATACTCAATAAAAATGACCAAGATATGTCTGTCTACCCTCAAGCACACACACCCACACCTTTATAGAGATGCCAAGAATTACCATTTTATCTAAATAGCATTAGATGATTTATTAAATATGTTCTAAAACTCAGGAAATGCTGTACTAAATAAATAAATACATGTGTATGTGTATTTACCATTATTATTTAATGTAGGTCAGGCTGCCTGGCTTTCCTGCACCGGGTACTTTTAACTGAGCCATCAGCACTGCAGTACTGGCTAGATTTTCTAAGTCCCCATGCTGAGGCTAGACTCCTCTCTTGGCCCTCTCACTCTCACGGTGATCTGACACACGAAACCATGAAACTGGGGACACACAGAGGCCAGAGAAAACTGCCCCAGCCGTCCCAGGACATGCCACAGCTGCTGCCCTGCCCGACACCCCCCCCGCCCCCCGCCCCCTCCCAGCCTGCAACCACTGCCAAGAAAACAAACTAGAGCCTACATTTCGACTAATCATCCTCCAGTTACAGGCAACACTTCTGGGAGGCCAGAGGCTGCTTCCACGGGTGCAGCATGAAACACACACAAAGCCATCATCAATCATTCATCAGTTACAATTACCATTTGCATCCATTTATCTAATCAGAGCCTGTAGCGACTACCACCCGTGAGCAGTTCAAAGTCAGCAACCACAGAGACATTCGGGCGATGAGCACAGGCCGCCTCTGCCTGCGCCTGCTCATGTGGCGGGGACACGACCAGTACGCGCTGTCCCCCCGCGGCATGCGTTTGAGGACAGTGCAGAAATCACTGCACTGAGAGGACAGGGGTCATCCCACGCCCCACGTCCTCAGACCTGCAAAGGAACACGTCTGTGGCATCGGATAACTGGGACTGGGATTTTAAGGATATTCTCTTTTTATCCCTAGAACCACACAAAGTGCATACACGAAGATGCGAGGTTCCTTACATGTCCATTCAGGTTCCCTGGCTCCTCTCCACCACTGCACCCCCTCTCCTCCTCACGTTTCCTTACCGGTTCCCTGCCCGCCCCACCCCCATCCCAGGCTTCATCTACGTGGTTTCTACATCAGGTTCTTTCCAGGATCACAATCGGCCTTGAAGTTTCTGGTATTCACTTCATCCATGCCATCCTTTGGGGGAGCACCATAAATAATACTAGAAGCACTGACGACGCTTCTTTTTTCCCTCTATTTTGGAAATGTCTCCATGCCTCTCTTGTCACAATCGTGTGTTTGTGTGTATGTGTGTGTGTTTTAACTCAGTATCATACATCATTGTTCAGACATATATGAATTGATTTCTGTTCACTTCTTGCTACATCATTAATGTGCTTCTATCCTTCTGACTGTACATAGCAAAGGATCTTAAACTCTCAAACTTCTGTTCTGTAAAACACAATTTCTTTTAGTAAGAAAAGAAATATTTAAATAATATAACACCCAGATGATAGCAAAGTGATGTTACTAAAGGATAAAATCCTAACTCACCTACTTCTGGACTTGCTACTGGATGATGTTAACGTAACTATAAAAACTTGGTGGGGAATTACATTACACTGAGCCTTTGCAATTTTACGATTTTAAACCAAACCCTCTAGACTGAGGGATGAGGTAGGTAGGTGTGTGTGTGTGTGTGTGTGTGTGTGTGTGTGGAGATGGAGTGCAGAGGAGGCACAGAATGTATTAACTGTCAAGCTATCCCAAATGGATCTAACTGAATTTCTCTTGTTATTCAGCTAAAAGGATTAGTTGCTGTTTGCATCTTGGATAAAAACTGTGCTCAAGGAACTGGAAGCCTTGGTCAGGGCTGAATAGTGCTATTTTCAGGTCCATATTCCCACCCCTTCCCCATCCCACACAGAAGTCTATTCCTACCAATGAAGGAGGCTGAACCATTGTACTCCTCAGTTCTCTTCTCTAGGAGGCAGCTCCAGAGTTGCCTTCACCGGGGTCTATGACAGGCCTATCTTTAGCTTCAACACTAGGATAATTAGGTTTCAGGGTATTTTAAGAAGAAGGAGGAAAGGTGGGTTGCTCAGTTGCCACCATGCTCATTCCTGCTTCCACATGTACTTATATATTCTTCCTCCTGTCACGAGTGTTCATATTCTCCTTTCTTATCTCCCTTTATCTCTTTTTTTTCTTTTTTTTTTTTTTAAATCTATTCCTCTTACCTAACTTTTAAGGCCCAGCTTAACTCAAGCCTGAACTGTGAGGCCTGTCCAGAGCATGACATGATTTCTCCTGTATGTATTTCTTATAGTATGTTTTCTGGAACACATAACAGAATTTCCTATATCCTGCATTCTTTTTTTTTCTTAAAAAGATTTTATTTATTCATGAGAGGCAGAGAGAGAGAGAGAGAGAGCGAGGCAGAGACACAGGCAGAGGGAGAAGCAGGCTCCATGCAGGGAGCCTGATGTGGGACTTGATCCCAGGACACAGGATCACACCCTGGGCCAAGGCAGGCGTTAATCTGCTGAGCCACCCAGTGATCCCCTAGCCTGCATTATTTTTTCTTTTTTTTTTTTAATTTTATTTATTTATTCATAGAGACGCACAGAGAGAGAGGTAGAGACACAGGCAGAAGGACAGCGAGCTCCATGCAGGGAGCCCGACGTGGGACTCGATCCTGGGTCTCCAGGACCACGCCCCGGGCTGCAGGCGGCGCTAAACCGCTGCGACACTGGGGCTGCCCTCTAGCCTGCATTCTTTTTTTTTTTTTTTTTTAAATTTTTATTTATTTATGATAGTCACACAGAGAGAGAGAGAGAGAGAGAGAGAGAGGCAGAGACGTAGGCAGAGGGAGAAGCATGCTCCATGCACCGGGAGCCGACGTGGGATTCGATCCCGGGTCTCCAGGATCGTGCCCTGGGCCAAAGGCAGGCGCCAAACCGCTGCGCCACCCAGGGATCCCTCTAGCCTGCATTCTTGATGTACATACAAGATCACATATCTTCTGAGGGGCTACAGTGTTCTTGAGATCACAAATCAGTGCTGTGCGAGTTATATGCTTATAAAAATGAATGACATTTAAATGGATGTTTCTCAGAACTTGAATTTTTAAAAATTACTTATTTGGGAGGAAAAGACAATCTCTTATGTCTTAAATGCTTAGAAGTTGGATGTTTTTAGATTTATGAGAAAAAAATGAAACAAATAATAGTAAAGCCAATTAGGATAGAGCTCTGATATGTGTAAGATCCAACCCGAATGGATTTTACTGTTGTACATTAAAAATAATTTTCTTAAGAAACATGTTTTCAAACTTTAAAATACTTTCATACTAGAATCCATTTTAACATATTTTAAGTAATAAAAATAGGTTAATTCATTTATCAGCACTTAAGACTATCTAAAAGAGTAATGGGATTTATGGCACATCAAACCTATAATGTGTGTGAGTGCGCGCACGCGCGCATACACATTTCCTAGAGGTAACATACAAAATTAAGTATGCACAAAAACTTGAAAAAATACCCTTTGTTCACATATTTTGAGATGTGACATTAGAGTGACTTATTCATGAGAATTTCCTAATACATTAGTAAGCACGCTGCAGGATATTTTGGAAAAGTAATGAAGGCTTAGTAATGCTAAATTTTTCTCCAGTTTTCTTTTCCAAGAAATAAATGAGGTGAGATTTTCTTTTCAGTTCAAGACTAGCTCTTTGTATCCATAATCTCATTTATCACTTCATCCTACATATTTGTATAGCTGCTGCTTCTTTGTGGAATCTGCTCCAGCTCCTCTACTAGAGCCCAAGTCCTCTGGAGACAGATCCAGGATTTTCCCATCTGTTTACAAGGCCGACCAGCAGAGTGCCCTGTGTAGAGTACGTGCACATGAGGAGAAGGAACGGGAGTCTGCCAGACAGACCCGGGGGACAAGTGGGAAAGGAAGGAGAAGGCAAGTGAATGATGACCTGGTTAGCAACTGCTGTCTGTGAAGACTGTGCTCCAACGCTAGCTGGGCGCTCAGCCAACGTCTCATTCATTGGCATGGCTGTCTTTGCTCCAAATCTCTACCCTATATTTACAGAAAGCCCCCTGGCTACCAGGCAGATAAGGCCATTAAACAGAAATATGGTACGGTAAGTTCTGGATTGTAGTGAGAGATAGGGGTAAGGAGTACAAGAAGGCTTTTTTTTTTTTTTAATGAGGAATTAGTCCAAAAGAGCAAGGACAGATGGAAGTATAGGAAGACAGGGAGGTGGGAACAAGCTGGGAGGAACAGGGAACTGTTTCTAAACAAAGTGGGGCCAGGCCATAAAGGCTCCTGAGCTGGTTACTGAGCTTGGACTTCATCTCACATGCACACAAAGGAGACACATCAGATGTTTCAGGGGAGTGACAGGATAGTTTGGATAGTTTGATCTGGCAGTTTTGTGAGGGACACACTGGAAGGGATAGAATTGAAGGCTGAGAGACAATCAGTAGATGGGATGAGAGATGAGGAACTCAGTTCAGACAGGAGTATTAGAATTGGACGTGAGGGGAAGATTCAAAAAATACTTTGGAGGTGTAATGACACCTCTGTGAGTCATCTTTTACAAATGTAGATCATTTGTCAGGACCACTCCCTGATTAAAGCCCTTAGATGGGTTCCTACTGACCTCAGAACAGAATGTACACACCCCCCCATGGCTGACAAGGCTTCACTGGTGCTTCCCTTTTGATCTCATAGCCATGCCCCATTCAACCACTCTCCCCATCCCAGGCCCCTCTTCTGGCTTTCCAATACACCAAGCCCTCTCCCTTCCACTCTGTCCAGAATTCTTTCCCCTCAGCTTTCTGCATTCCAACTTCTTTCTCAGTCTTTACATCTCACCTCTTCAAAAGGACCTTCCATGGAAACCTAAGCTAGTATGACCTTCCTCAATTACTCTATTTTTAATTTGCTCATCTCCTCCATGCCATTTATCATGGTATCTACTTATCTTGATTGTTTGTCATACTTGTATTTTACCTGTTCATTATATTATGACCCCCTCCCCAAATGTGTCATGGGAGCCCTTGAATTCTTGGGATTTAATTTATCCTTGACAGTATGGCATAGTGGTGCTTGGTATATGGACACCCTCTCCCCAAAAAGACTATATAAATGAATATATATGAATAACTGATAAGTACATGAGTGTATATAATATTCAGAAAATGAGTCAAAGGAAGATATCTAGAGATAGAGCCAGAATCTGCACCTAAGACCATCTGCTTGCAAATTCCGCTTTTGCCACTATCCAAAGTACTCCGGTTTTGTTTTAAACAACTCATTCATTCATTCATACAATAAGGCTAGTGCTATTGGGTAGATAATGTCACAGCATACAGACATTGTCCTCAAAGCAAAACCAAATCTAAAAATGAGTATAAACATGTTTAAGTGGCCTGAGAGATACTTACATGCTATGGAAGCATATATCTATCTATAAATCTATTATCAAAAAAGAAAACCCCGTCTTTTTTTTATTCTTGCATGGTTAATCTGTTCACCTTAAAGATACGATCTTTCCCATTTATTCCTTAAAAAAATGCTGAAGAAAAGAGGATGGCAGAGAAATAACCTTAAGGCTAAGGACTTAACTATTTTTGTAATATGCTAAAACATATTAATATACTGTACAGCATTTTAGCATTTTAGCACACAAATTAACAATGGCATTTCCTAAATAAAATTAAAATTAAAAATCAGTCTTACAAAAGCTTAGATTTGTCCTTTGCTTCCTTTTAAAATTAACAACATTTATATTCTACATTTTGTAAATATATATAAAATTGCTAACAATACTTTTAATGTTTTAAGGGAATCTTTATTTACATATGTCTATATTCAAAATTTTAAGAGGTAGTACACTATACCATAAGCTATTTACCATAAGCTAAATAATAACGGATCAATTCATTTTTTCTGTATTTTCCTTATAACAAAGAAAGGAAAATACATTTTATCCTTCTACATTTTATCAGAAACAGCTTCCTATCAGGAAGTAATTTTGCAGGGGGGATAATATTAAAGAAGCATTTTTATTTTAGATTCAATTCGATTACCACCTCTTTTCCATGCCAGAAGTTCAGAAATTTTAGTGTGCTTCCGGATCACCTGAATTTTTTACAAAATGACAACTGCCAGGTCCCAACCTACACGGTCTGGGGCCCAGATATGTACATTTTAAAAGTATGGGGGATTTAGGGAGTTTTAAATGTTTTACATTTCTAGTAATCTATCAAAAACAAAACAAAAACAATATTTAGGGGAAATGTCTAAATTATATAGTACCTTACAGCTTACTGTGCTTTGCTATTCATTATTTCATTTGCTTTTCATAACAGACTGATGGGAAGAATATTGGATCCTATTTGAAACAGAAGGACCTAAGACTCAAAACAGATAAATGACTTTCCACGTTTGGTATTTGGTCCTCTTCCTAGCAAAGTACAGTGCTACTGATGCCTTCACACACAAGTGTCTGGCTACCTGCTTTTGTGCAAGCATTGTTCTAGGTTCTTAAGAAAAATCAGCAAATAAGGTATGTTCTTCTGGCAGGAAGAGATGGATATAAGCAGTAGACATAATAAATCAATCAATCATGAGACTGATATTAAGTCCCATGCAATCTATCCAAAGTAACCAAAGTTAAAATACTACATCTTACAGAGATTATTCAAATGGACTTTTGAAACAAAAGGGTGCTCCAGTTAATTAGACAAACAAAACAAACAAACAAAAACAAAAAACAAGAAGCCCCCAAAACTCAATACACTCCATTCCCTGAGGAATATGATAGAGACTTAAGCAGGATAACAGCATTTTGCAAACATATAACCTTTTCTTTATGTAGTAACAAAGTCCTCCTGTAAACTCTAAACAGATACACAGCTGAATTCCCTTGTGGCTGCCTTATTTCAAGTGCTTAAGAAGTGGAACCTACATTATTCAATCTGTTCTGTAGATGGCACTGCAGGTCCAACAATGAGGCTTTGCTCATAGGCCTTGTTACCTCTGCCCCACACAGCAAAAGATCATATTGGGTACAGTGAAAACCACCTTTGCTCTAAAAGCAGAAATCACTTTGCAATGGCAAGACACAGCTCTAATTTGTAATTTAATTAAAACATCCTTGTTAAGTATTACGTCCCACAAAGGCTGAACTGCTGAAATAATTCTGTTTCTCTGGCTGTATCTACTTTAGCTTGTTGCCAGGCAGAGTACAACGTCTGTTCTTGAAGTGGACAAGTGATTCATTGATAAAATGATTCATAATAAATCATTCCTGTGGATTCTGGGTCTGACTCAACCAAAAGAATACTTTTTTATGGCACTTGATTTTTTACTTCCCGGCCCAGGAAGTTAAGTAATTTTCTGCAGGGAGGTAGATTTAGTGTCTGCTGAAGGTAGAGGACAAAGGGTTGAAGACAGAGGCGCCGTACCGCAGTCAGACCATAGCGCGAAGAAAGGCGTCTGTCATCTTGGTCTGGAGCAAGGAACTGCTGTAAATCAGCTAAAGCATTTAAGGAGGAGAAAGGTCAAGGCTTCTGGTCCTGAATCCCAGACTTTTATTTTATTTCGCATTGACGGACTGATTGATTAACCTTTTTGCAGGGGTTGCTAATGGCCAATGTAATGTAACTGCAGAAACTGGGGCAAAATAGTTCAAACTCTGCCGTCGTAGGATCAGACTACTCTCTTTCCCGTACACTTGAATTACACTTGTTTGTCCTGGCCCAAGTACCAGGCTAGAAAACAAGTCATAGCTGATCAGATGTTCAATAAGCAGGTTTCATTAGACTGGCTATTTCTTTACAGGTAAATCCTGAAACAAACAGGAGGGATGGGCCAGCCTGGCAGTTGATCATCAGGGCCATTTGACTGTCAAGATAAAGCTTTCCCATGAAGGAAATTCTTTCTCCCATTAGACTGCTAAAAAGACACAGCTGCCCTGCAGTCCTCACCCTCTTGGCTATTTATGCTCTGCACGGAAGGAGATGCCTTGCCAGACTCTTTTGGCTGATGAATGCTAGCTCACCTAGGCCACTGAGGTTGGCAGTCTCTCTGGGCCTTTGTCTGAGACAGTTAGTACTTTAAGGAGCTGACAGTGGAGAGATGCGTTTTTTTTTCCCCCTTGTGTGGAGCTTGTTGCTTCAAGCAGCCTCTCATCCTTCCTGTCCATGCAGCCAATTGAACCTCAGTGACAGAAATAAAGAGTGAAGAATAATACAGAGACAGATGTTTCAGATCCAGAAGCAGTGAGGGTGCTAGAATGACGAGAAAGCAGGATGACAATCTGGACAAAAAAGAGAGAGAAAGGATGTAATCTATCAATCCTGACCTGCAATTCCTCAAGTATACCACAATGATTTTATTTTTCAATTATCTAGAGGTTGAAGTATTAAAAGGAATCCAACAAGGACCCCAGGGCTCTCAGAATCCTGGCTGGGCAACAGCCTGGATCAGAAAACCAACAAATAAACTGCCAAAGCATCACATTACTCTCCTTCCCTATGCGTCAAGGTTTTATTGAACAGCTAGCTGGGAAGTTTGTTTTAGAGAATTCTACACATTTACTATAAGGTCAGTGTATCATTTGATGTAGTAATTTCAATTACTTTAATATTGCACATGACATATTTTAATTGAAAAAAAAAGTTAAGTACAACTCTAGCGATTCCCTGATTCAATACTAATTGTTCTGTGCATTCATAGTCCACAGTTACTAATGGGGGAGCTATCCAAGACAGAATTCTGCTCTTCTGCTCTCTACCGCCAGCGACCGGAAGGCTTTGATTTTGAGCACATTGGTTATTTTTTTCCTCCTCCATTCATATCTTTCCTAGGCAATTATCTGTCTGCACGCTTCCAAGGATTCTGTTAATCCATGTTCTAACAAAATCCTCAGAAAAAAGAAAACTTATCTACAGGAAATATAAAGTTATATAAAAAATTATCATTTAATCTGAATGCAAAAAGGGAAAAAAGGAGTAAACACAATATAAATTTAAATTAGTGATTTATAAAAGGAACATCCTTAATATCACAGCATAAGTAAACTTACTGGAACTCAACAGCCATGATTTAAAAAAAAAATGAACACACCAAAATTAGTAGGAGTGGAAAGAGGAGTGAATGAATGTTTTGGGGGAGTTGGTGTTCTACTACTAAACAAGTATTTGTTTTCTGAAGTGAAAATCGCTTCATGGCATATAATCTACTTTTAGTTATTTCCGAGAAAACAAATGAATATGTTTAATTACTCTAGATGGAAGCATGATTGCCCGCACATGCAATCACAGAAAAGAGAGCTAATCTATTTGCCCACCCCTTGGCAAAACATGTAGTGATAGGCATGTAAATCAATCTTCTCTTTTTTTCCCTCCCTTCCCTCCCCATCTCTATGGACCTGTACATGTATGGGTGGATGTATGTACCTGCATGTTGCTAGGGCTACGAGCCCCCACTGCCTGCCCAGACACTAATCATCTGGCTCTGCCATAGTCCTAAGGGCATGCCCTCTAGCTGAAAGCAGCTGTGTGGGTCATGAAAGAAATAGTAAGAGACCCATATGAAGAATAGGTTTTTTAGCCACTACTGCTAAATAAACAAACAAGATGCTTCCTTCATGCTGAATGTTAACATTTCCAGGCCTGTGTTCTATTATCCAAAATAGTGCTTGTCCGAACTTGAGATTTTATTGTTTTTCATATCACAAAGGTGTAAAGCTAGGGGGTCATAAAACATATGTACAACGAACAGGACCAACTGAGAGTGTTTTTCAAGAGCTCATTTGAGGATTTTGGGGGAAAACTGGGTTCTGTGGAATTATAGAAGAATAGTCATTTAAAGACTCAGCATTAACAACAATAGCCAAACTATGGAGAGAGCCTAAATGTCCATTGATTGATGAATGGATAAGGAAGATGTGGCATGCACAGAAACACACACACACACAAATATTATTCAGCCATCAAAAAGAAGGAAATCTTGCCATTTGCTATGATATGGATGTAACTACAGGATATTATGCTCAGTGAAATAAGTCAAAGACAAATACCATATGATCTCATATGTGGAACTTAAGAAAGAAAACAGAGAACATATGGGAAGAGGGAAAAGGAAAAAAAAAAAGAAAAGAAAAATAAAGGGAAACAAGCCATAAGTGATAGAGAACAAACTGTGGGTGGTTGATGGAGGGAGGGGGTGGGGGATGGGCTAGATGGGGGATGGACATTAAGGAGGGCACTTTTGATGAGCACTGGGTGTTGTATGAAAATGATGAATCACTGAATTCTACTCCAGAAACTAATACTGCCCTGTATGTTAACAAAATTTAAATTAAAAAAAAGGAAAAAAATGACTCCATATTCCCAGGTGGTCTATTTGCCCACCACCCTTTGGTAAAACATGTAGTGATAGGCATGGAAAACGTAACCTGGAATGACCTGAGTAGCCCATCCCACTCTCAGGTATACCCATCTCATGTATGCCCTCTGTGAGAACATGATCACAGCAGAAAGGTGGCTTAGCTTTAAATGAGCCCTTTTTAACTTTGTACAGGAAACACTTAGGGAGTTAAAACAAAAAGCAAAAAAATACAACATCCAGGTAACAACGGAGATAGACCAATTAAATCAGACCCTCCACATGTAGAACAGAAGAGTACAGGCTTCAGTACATTTTATAACCTCCCAGGTGATTCCACTGTGCAGCCATGGTTGATACACTCATTTACTTCAAAAATAGTTCAAATGGTAAAAAAGAAGGTACTAAGACAAACCCCCTGGCCTGTGGGCTAATTTATCAGAAAGCTATAAGGCAACTAATTCTCCACAAGATTCTCTTCAAATATGTCTGACAAAAACCTCTCTATAGCAGCCCTGTGAATTCTGAGATCCTAGTGAAGGTTTACTTTTACCTTTAGTAGGAGGTGGTATTTGGAATCGGATGGCCAGAGGTCTGTTCCAACTCTATTGCTTAGAGGCTTCCTGACCCCAGGTAACAAAGTTCATCTCTATACCTTAGTTACTCACCTGCGAAACTTACTTCACATTGCTGGATTATAGAAGACAATTCATAGACGTGCCTCAAAAGAGTTTCTGACACTTCAGGAAGCCTGAAGTATTCACTTTGTATTTATTAGCTATTATTTCTTGCAGAAAAAAATAAAGCAGAGGCCATAACCAAAATAAGAATTGTATGTGCAATGTTATGAATTCATTTCAGTGACTTAAAAAAAAAGTATGTGAGGGATCCCTGGGTGGCGCAGTGGTTTAGCGCCTGCCTTTGGCCCAGGGCGCGATCCTGGAGACCCGGGATCGAATCCCACGTCAGGCTCCCGGTGCATGGAGCCTGCTTCTCCCTCTGCCTGTGTCTCTGCCTCTCTCTCTCTCTCTCTCTGTGACTATCATAAATAAATAAAAATTAAAAAAAAATTAAAAAAAAAAAGTATGTGATAAGTTAGTATCTGTTGTAACAGCAGTATTATACTTCAAACAAAACAGTTGCTTATCTACGTTTATGGTTTACGGTTCTAGGTAAAATTGTGGTTGAGCAAAGGGTTTTGCAATTTAATAAAATGTTTAAAATCACTGTGTTAACATACTTGACCTTATAGGTTTAAAACACATTGTTAGAAATATTCACAGGCAATGGAATCTTTTTCTCTGAAGTCTCTCTGATTTATATTAACTTGATGGATGCCTACCATAAACATGGATAAAACTATGTGGCCAAGCTTTTGGCTTTCAGTGGGGTACAGAGCATTTTTGCTTGGTATATTACCTAGGGAACTGCTGACAGTGATAATGACATGGAGGAGGCTGCTCCTGGTCACAGACTTCCCCTGAATTAAAACCACAGAAAACAGGAGAGGCTTGACCAGTGTAGGCGAAACATGGCCTTGCCATCTTCAGAAACTTCAGAAGTTTTTAATATTAAGGAAAAAAGTTAGATATCCAGTTCTGGTGGAAAGATCCTATCTCAGCTGTCCATCATGATCTCAATGAAGAGAGAAATATAATGTATTATTGTTATTATATTGGCTGGTGATTGGAAACACATTACCAATGTACAAATTAGAACCTCTAATTCTAAAGCAATTATCAGCCAATTTCAGAGCTGTTAACACGATTAAAATTATGAATACATTAGCTGATTCACCCTCACTAATCATATTTTGATTAGATAATACTATATGCTAATAGGTATACTATTCAAATTTCTTAAAGGTTTTTTAGTAGAAAAAGTTTGACAAAATTGTTCAGTAATGTACGCAGACCTGGGAAGGGAATGAATGATTGATGGATTTTTTTTTCCTCATAAACCTTATTAAAGGTCCTGATTTGGTTGGTCTCCAACTGTTTTGGCTCAGAATTAGGAATTCTAGTTTTGATGATGGCTCATGTGCACTGATTAGAAAAACATCTCGCAGAGCTATTAGAAAAGTTAATCACTAGAAAAATAATGGCGATAGGACACTATTTCATACTGAAAGTTCTTAAAAGTGTCCACTTTTCATTTATTATAGGGCATACACTCTTAATGAAGCATCAATGAACAGTTGGTATCTACATAAGTACATCTCTACAGGTAATACTTGAATTCTACCTATAAGTATAATCCTTCTATAAGTAGCAGCAGGTAGTGTGAAATGCAGCAGAGTGGGTGTGTGGTTCTAGGTATAGAATTGTGAAGATTTAAAAAAATTTTTTTAAATTGGAGTTCCACTTGCCAAATTATAGCATAACACCCAGTGCTCATCCCGCCAAGTGCCCCCCTCAGTGCCCAACATCCAGTCATCCCACCCCCCGCCCACCTCCTCTTCCACTACCCCTTGTTCATTTCCCAGAGTTAGAGGAGTCTCTCACGTTTTGTCACCCTCACTAATATTTTTTTTATAATAAATTTATTTTTTATTGGTGTTCAATTTGCCAACATACAGAATAACACCCAGTGCTCATCCCGTCAAGTGCCCCCTTCAGTGCCTGTCACCCAGTCACCCCCACCCCCCACCCTCCTCCCCTTCCACCACCCCTAGTTCGTTTCCCAGAGTTAGGAGTCTTTATGTTCTGTCTCCCTTTCTGATATTTCCTACCCATTTCTTCTCCCTTCCCTTCTATTCCCTTTCACTATTATTTATATTCCCCAAATGAATGAGAACATATAATGTTTGTCCTTCTCCGATTGACTTATTTCACTGATATTTTCACTCATTTTCTCTCCTTTCCCCTTTATTCCCTTTCACTATTTTTTATATTCCCCAAATGAATGAGACCATAGAATGTTTATCCTTCTCTGATTGACTCACTTCACTCAGCATAATACCCTCCAGGTCCGTCCACATCAAAACAAATGGTGGATATTTGTCGTTTCTAATGGCTGAGGAATATTCCATTGTATACATAAACCCCATCTTCTTTATCCATTCATCTTTCGATGGACACCGAGGCTCCTTCCACAGTTTGGCTGCTGTGGACATTGCTGCTAGAAACATCGGGGTGCAGGTGTCCCGGCGTTTCATTGCATCTGTATCTTTCACTGCTGGTAAATCCCCAGCAGTGCAATTGCTGGAATTGTGAAGATTTTCTAATGTCCACAGACTTCACTGATAGTATATTTGGTCCTCTAAATTGCATCACCCTGTTTTCTTTTTTTCTTAAAGATTATATTTATTTATTCATGAGAGAGAGAGACAGACAGAGAGAGAGAGAGAGAGAGAGAGAGGCAGAGACACAGGCAGAGGGAGAAGCAGGGAGCCTGACCCCGGGTCTCCAGGATCACGCCCCAGGCTGAAGGCAGCGCTAAACCGCTGAGCCACCCGGGCTGCCCGCATGACCCTGTTTTAAGCAAGAAACTGGTAGATCATCTGTTTGGGACAGAACACAGGACAGAATAAATTACAGAAACAGATTTGGGACATTTTACAAAGATAAGAGATACTTCCAGGCTTGTTTTTGTTGGAAAGAACCAAGTCATCCCACAAATTATGTGACTAAAGATGAGAATACACTCTTTTATGAGCAGACATGGAGTTGAACTTGGAATTTTATAAATTTTTAAAATATTTATTTGAGTGAGAGAGAGAGAGTGAGCAAGCGCGCACGCAAGCATGCAAGCAGGGGGAGGGGCAAAGGGAGAGAATCTCCAAGCTGATTCCCCTCTGAGCACAGAGCCTGACCACTGATCTCAGGGACCCATGAGATCACGACCTGAGCCACAACCAAGAAATGGAGACTCAACCAACTGAGCCACCTAGGCACCCCTGAACTTGGAATTGTAAAGGTCAATGGTACATACTGAAAAAGATAATATATTAAATGCAGCCATCATTTAAAAAAAAAAAAGTCACTCAACAGATCTTACCCTTAGAGTAAAAGGAATGCTGTGTTTGAATGCTTAGATAATTGACATAAGGTTCTAGTTTCCTATTTGGACTGATTTTTTTTTTTTTCCCACCCCACCCCCAACCCACTCCAATCATCTTCTTCCGACTGATTTTTAAAAAGAAAAAAAATATTTACTATATCTTTCTCTAATCCAATTCATACAATGATTCCAGAGTCATCTTCATTAAACACAAAGGTGATTGTTTCCCTTCTCTGTTCACAATCTCGACCCACTGCCTACAGACAAATCCAGACTTCCTCTCACAGTTCACAACCCCTTCGTGATTTGACCCCACCTACATTTCTAGCAGCATCTCTCATCAGCACCTCTACTGTGCACTTGAGCTACGTCAATACTTCTGACTTATCATGACATATTCTTGCAGATGCTACACCATCTTTTTGGAATGTGCTGTTTCATTTAATAGTTGTTACAAAAGATTTCTCTTCAAATATTGTTTGTAATTGTGACAGATCATAGCTTCCCAAGAGAACAAATTAGCATATAAATGATGAGCCTTTGGCATCAAAGGAAATATTCAACAATAGGGACACACACACACACACACACACACACACACACCTAAGTTACAAATTATCTAAACCATGTAGAAAAGTATGTTTTTCCAAACTTAAAAAAAAAAAACAAAACAAAAGCTTGATCTGACTTGATCCTATTCATAGCCCTAAGGCAAAATAGAAATTCCTATAATACAGAAACTCCTGTAATACAGAAAAATACATGGATATCATAACAGACTTAGAATAGATTTAATATTTCTCCATGTTCAGAAAATCAAGTTGATGCATTTCATATCCCTACTCCCCTGGTTTTATGGTTCTTGGCAATTCTTTTGATTATTTTTGTTCTCAGGCAGGGCTGCCAATTTATTTTCTAAGCCTTAACCACCCCATCACTCGGGTCTTCTTGGCACCAGCCCTCACTCTGCCGCCAAGCTCCCCTTCACTAGTTGGCATCAAAAATGAAACGCGGCCATAAAAGAAAGCTGCCCTAATAATGGGTGTGTGCTGGGCAAACAGTAACTTCCTTAAAGCCCTCTCCTTTAAAAACATCAGCTAGAATATGGCCTCAAACATTACAGTCCTTTAGCTGATCATTTGCTTCTACTTTTGATGTCTCTGCCTCCTCTTCCTGGCTCCTTTCCTTTACTTATTCAATTATATGACTGTAGAATTTGTTTTTAAGTATGCTAGGACATGAAGCCCCAGCATTTTCATGTCTGTGGTTCCCACGATGAAAATTAAAGGATATGAAAAGTGCTGGAAATAACTGAGTAATAATTCTGACAAATATTCTAAATATACCCTGTAGTCTACAATGGCATAGATTCTTGGAACATAAACTGCTGTGCCATGCAGTATCAGAGAGGTTGATAAAATCTTGGCATGTGTTTCGGGGGAAAGGTTGACAAGTTTCAAACTTTTAAGAAGTTTCTGCAAAATTATGTCAGCCTCCCCAAAGATCTCTTCTAACAATTTAATCTGAATCAGTTCCCATTCCCTTTGAGATCCATCTATCCTTTGCAAAACCTGCTGTCCACTTTTCCAAATCAATGAGACCAATCTGTACTTTGACTGGAATTTCCTGTTTTATCATCAAAATTGTTTTAAAAACAATTTAAAAAGGTAAAAGGTTCTGGGATTTGTTCTAATCAAAGGTACAGGGCACAAAGCACAAGGCATTATTAATACTTCAGAACACACACAACAAAGGAAATCATTCAGCACCATTTCAGCATATTCCACCACTCAGGAGATTCATGCATATTTAAGTGAATTAATTTATTTTCTGCAATTTGCTCTTTAAGAGCTTAAGTGGCCATTTGCTGTTGCTTATTTCAGGATTCTGTGCCCTCGTTCTCTGAGTCACCAACTTATAGCTTGAGTGCTCCAGGTATATTTATGTTCCCAAAGTATTTTAAATTACCCATTAGGAAATCCAATTTCCTATTTATAAGACTCAGAAGTGATTTTCCACTGTTCACTTTTTTTTCTTAATTAAGGATATAGGCCTGTTTTCTCAGCTGAATTTTTGCTATCATATCTCATTGGCTCTACAACAGTCAATATTTCAGAATGTTATCGATATCAGGATGACAGACAGTCACTTAGGATGGGCCACTCTTGGGTCCTCTTGAGATTGATATTTTGGCCACCCATAAAAATCATCACCATAATAATGTCCATTGCTTATTATACTCTGTGTCCAGCACTTTACGTACACTATCTCATGTAACCCTTTCCAAACTTCTAGGACACATCTTCTCTATGACTATGGCGGTTTGGGAGTTTAGAAACCCACCACCTCTTCCTTCCAAGCTTTACATTGGTTCACTGATGTCCAAGGGATGTCAATTGTGATTTAGAGGGTTCAAGAATGATCAGGACCCAGTTTCTGCCTTTAAGAAATTTATGATCTAGTTAGGGAAAGGGCAGAGGCAGTTATACAGATATTACAATCCAAGGCTATGAGTGGCTTAAACCGACATGCAAGGTGCTCTGAAGATTCAGGGAAATGAAAGATCACATCTGGTTGGGGGGTATAAATCTTCAAAAGGCAGCTGCTGTCTTGTAGAAGCCCAGAAAAGAAGATGGGATGCAGAGAATGGAAGCCATGGAGGTCAGGTCATCAATAAATGGCCCATTCTAGGGCAGTGGCCTTGAATCAGGGATGACTGACAACAGTGAACTGAAGACTATTTGGTTTTCACTACGGACTGAAAGCCTTTCATCTAGTGGTGGACTCCACACACACGGCAAATTCTTGGATTTAGGGACAGCAGAATTGGATCACAGTGATGAACAGAGTTCCTTAAACTTTTGTTTTGGGATCCCTGGGTGGCGCAGGGGTTTGGCGCCTGCCTTTGGCCCAGGGTGCGATCCTGGAGACCCGGGATCGAATCCCATATCAGGCTCCCGATGCATGGAGCCTGCTTCTCCCTCTGCCTGTGTCTCTGCCTCTCTCTCTCTCTCTATCATAAGTAAATAAATAAAAAAATTAAAAAAAAAAAACAAAAAACAACAACTTTTGTTTTGAGGTAGCTCTCCAAGCATATCTTATTTATAGTCAGACTGTTAAACAGAAACTCACTTGGCAAAATGTTTCATTTTAGATTCACCTCAGGTATTATCTTTGATTCCCTCCTAGGTACTGCCTCTTCCACATCTTCTGTGTGGTTAAAATAAAAAACCCATAAAATTCAATTGTGTAAATTTAAAGATCTAACTGGCTTTTTAAAGGATTCCTGCGTTGGGAAAGCATATCACCCAGCAAGTAAGAAGGAGCTAGAGGAGCTGCACAAATGAAAGGAAGGCTTTTACAGGCTGAAGGTGGTGGAGAGGAAGGAAGAAGTTTCTAACAAAGAGTGTATTGCTTCAGGCGAGGTTACCCCCTTTGAGGATTAGGGTGTGGGGGGGTCCTATCCCGCAGACTAGAGCTGATCAGAGATTCCAGATGGACTGGTTAAAGGTCACATTTCAGGGAGAGGCTGAAAGCACAGTAAAGTCTTAGTTTGCTTAGTTGTGATCAGATCATTGAGCAGATAGAAGGAGACTCAGAAGCAGACCAAGCAGACAAGGGCATTTTCTTAATGAGAAATGAAGTTGGCAAAATACATCAGTTGACTTCCAGGTAACAAATTTGTCTTAAATGTGTTTGGCTGTACTGACTGACAGGACAGTGCTACCCCACCGCCCGCCCAGCCACACGGGAGTTTTCAGATTGTTGAGGTGCAACTATAATAGTTATTGAGGTACTACTAGCATTTTCTTCTTCTATTCCTATCTTCTTCATTAAAAATATGCTCATGGGTAAAATTAAACAGAAAACACAGCTAACTGTAAAATTTCAACTGTGACGCTCTAAATATTTGTGATTGCCATAAGAATTAATGTAAATCAGTAACAGTCCTTCAGACAGCACGAAGCACCAAGAGATGATGGTGTTAAGTACACCCAGGCCCCATAACTATGAACCTATCCCACTGGTGTCCTCTCGATCTTACGAAGCACACTGAATCACCAAGGAGACATTATGTGAAGAGTGACCCTTAACCTGCTTCAGCGAATTTTTTTGGATTGATCAAAATCATTAGTACTTACACATAGTTATGATTATTTGCGGTAGAATTTACAACTGATGGGGACTTCAGAGCTACTGCCCAAGGCTCCATTGCCCTTGTTCAAACCGCACCCCCCCCCCACCCATCCACACTGTCCCCTGTTCTCTAGAATTCTGCTAGAGAAGAAGTCATAACTGAGGAATCTTCCACAGTTAGTCCTTGCTGTGGTCTAAAATTTGTTCAGAAGTTATTTAGTATCTTAACACCCTCTCCTTCATAGGTATTTTAAACTTTCTAAATCAATCTTATACCCAGTGGCTTACCTACTGATGCTTTCACAGATGTACTGGTAAAGATCCATGCCACTTAAGGTTAGTGCCTTCATCCATAAGTGTCTTCCCACCTTAATGCCTAGTGCCACACCTCTCATTTGATCTTTGTTCCTGGTTTTCAAGGTAGAGCTAAACATACCTCTCTTAAAAGGCTTCACGTCTACTCTGGATTCCACCTTCCAGCCTCCTGAGGGATGGCATCGCACACTGTACGCACCTATCTCCCACATCCCCCACCTCTCTCTGGGTCTCTGCAGCTACATTCCTTTGACTTTCAACATAGACAGATTTCTTTTACACCTTGGACATAAAGGCTGCCTTGATAATAAAACTCTACACCTCTAGTTTTTCCTCAATCACTGATAAACTTCTTTTTTAAAAGTTAATATGTCTACTGCCATTGTGCTCTTGGAATTCACTCAAAACTCCTTTCTAATCACCTTAAGAAGCAGAAATCTGGCTTCCATCCCTACTGTGCTGTTACTGTTCTGCATTTTCAAGAGTGAAATTGGATTTCCTTCAGTGAAATCCAACAATTTCACTCTCTTTTGCCTATTTTCCTACTCATTATTTCCTTTTTAAATGGCAGTGGCTTCTTCAAATGACCTATACAATCTTCCCTCCCTCCCTCCCTTCCTCCCTCCCTCCCTCTCTTCCTTCCTTCCTCATTGTTCCTTCTTTGCTTCCCCCCACCAAGAATCCATATTTCTTACCAACCTATAAATAAGCTTGTTTCCAGGGCTAAGTAACCACTTCATTAGTTACTTCTAGTTGACAATGCTAGAGAAATGTGTAAGGTCTGAATACGAAAAGGATGGAGTGACTTTGATACAGAGTCCTATTATTTTTTAAAAGATTTTATTTATTCATTCATTCATTCATAGAGAGAGAGAGAGAGAGAGAGAGAGAGAGGCAGAGACATAGGCAGAGGGAGAAGCAGGCTCCACACAGGGAGCTCAACGTGGGACTTGATCCCAGGTCTCCAGGATCATGACCCTGGCTGAAGGCGGCACTAAACCGCTGGGCCACCGGGGCTGCCCCAGAGTCCTATTATAAATCAAGTCATTTAAACATCTCGTGTTAAGGATTTCACTAAATAGGATGGGAACAAAATCTAAGGGGCTCATCAACTAAAAGAAGTATACAACCTAGTTAAGTGGATAAGATAAGGATGCAAAATAATTGCAACAAACATGAATGCACTTTTTACATTTAGGTAATACTGTAAGAACACCCCATAGGACACAGTAAAATAGAACTAGGATTCTTTGTTCTCCCTCTTTCTGCAAAGCAAATCTTAAAAGTTTCATGAATAGACACACAATAAGAGAACCAATTTCATTTCCCTTTGTTTTTATAACACGTTCTCAAATTATAGTTTAATATGATCTTCAACATCTATAAAAAGGGAACAAGGGGCACCTGGGTGACTCTATTGCTTAAGCTGATTTCAGCTTAGGTCAGATCTCAGGCTTGCGAGATCAAACCCTATACTGGGCTCTGCACTAAGCAGAGTCTGCTTGAGATCCCTGTGTGTACTCTCTCTAAAATAAATAAATACATCTTTAAAAGAGGGAGGGAGGACCAAAAAATGAAATGTTTCAGACCTTGCCTCATGCTCAGAGCAGTGAAGAAATGGGCAAGAGATATGAACTAGGGGAAGAGTGAGTTCCTTTAAAACTCCAAATCCCCAATAAGGTGAGATTCTAGATTCAGGCGTCCCTGGACCATTCCTCGGTAGGGCCCTCTCCAACACACCCTTACACTCAGCAACCATCTCTGCTTATAATCACATCCTGAATGGCATTACTTTAAGCCTCATCAACTTCTGGCAGACTTCACAGCTATTTTCACCAATAAAATTCAACTTATCTTTTGTTATCCTAATTGTTTTAAAGGTTTATGATAAAGAACTCTTGCCTCAGCATCTTTCACTAACATGCAGTTGACTCTGTGACAGAATTCACGTGGGGAAAATGCACGTGCTAATTTAAACAAGAATGCTAATGACATAATACACACAAGGTGTTATTCTAGCCTACTAGGAGGCATCCCAGGTAACAGGCACCAAACCCTTGAGGCAAATGAATTCTAGTGCAGGGAGTAAGAAATCTGCACCAAGGAAAGATGCTAACAGGTAAATACGCAGAAAGGCTGCACAGCCCATTTTTGGAATTGAAAGGAAAGAGAAATCACATTTTGTTCGGAAAGCTTCATGAAGGATATGATTTAAGTGGCCACTGGAAACGACTAAGAGCAGCAGGAGGCTGGGGGAGATGTTAAAGGGAGAAGACATACTGGGATTACTGGGAAATGGGCTCAAGCCTTGGAGGGGAGAAGGCATGTGCGTTGGACCTCAAATGCTCTTCACAGGCATTCAGGAGGAAAAACAAAACAGTACAATTCTGCTACTGAGAATAAAGAGGACCAATGCTAGACATGAAAGAGACTGAGATGATTTCATTCAAAGTCACTCATTTTCAACAAAAGAGAACTCAGTACTTGGGGCAGGTGAGAGGAGGGCTCATCGCTGTATTAGAATCACAGCAGAACCAGAACAAGAACAAAGCCAGAATCACTGTCCTTACTTTGTCCTCCAAGCACAAACCAGATTTCCCCCTGTGAGTAATGTATCTATCCCATCCTTCTATAAGGGGTGAAACCTATTTAGGTAATTCACGTAGTAATTAGCATGTACCAGACAAGGCAGTAGGAAATAAAACTTTATCCTTGTCTATACCATATCCTTGTCTGTGCAGGTCAATTACAAACACCACAAGTGTAAATTTTTCTTAATTAACATGTCACATTTAAACTGCCACCAATACATTCTAAATATATTTTTTATTTTTTTTAAAGATTTTATTTTTTTATTCATGAGAGACACACAGAGAGAGGCAGAGACATAGGCAGAGGGAGAAGGAGGCTCCCCGTGGGAAGCCTAATGGGGGACTCAATCCCAGGACCCTGAATCATGACCTGAGCCAAAAGCAGATGCTCAACCAGTGAGCCACCCAGGTGCCCCAATATATTTTTTTAAGTGGCTAAAAATCAAAGTTTATTATCAGTTGTAGCGGGCTAAAAAAAATAATCAGAAAGCCTTCTTGTTTGAGTAATTTTTTTTCTAAGTACATTCTTTGACGCACACACAGACATACATATACACACACACAGAAGGAAAACCAGATTTAGGGATAGATAGTTGAGAGAGAGGGGTTGTTAATTTGCAACTAAATGGGTCCAGAAAACAGATGACTGAAAAAGGCCAATGAGATTTGCCCAAAGTGAACCTTGCAATTAAACTGAGAAGGGAGCCAAAGAGTGACGTTGACACCAGGGCTGCTGAGACACAACAATAGTACTAATGAATCTCCATCAAAGAGCAATTTATTGGATACAGCCAGAGCTTCCACTCTGCCTCAGTGTAAATGAGGGACAGTAATTATTTCCCATTCCTGGCTTCACCTTCAGCAGGAGATTATGAACTGTGGTGATGCCACAGGATGTCCTCTTCCATGGTGTTCAAAGCACTTTCATACAATGAACCACATCATAGGAGACCTCTGCGAGATGGGTCCACACAACACCACGTCAGCCCTGACACAGCTTTCCGACAAACACCCCCTGATTCTGGTCCGACTACTGCTTCTCTTAATTGCCCACACATAGCTAACTGAGGAGACGGAGGTCTCCTTGAAAATCTAAGCTGTTGGCACTTATAATCTGGATTCTTCCATTCTGTGGTGCTAGCAGCCAGTGTTCAAACTGAAAAAAGTCTTGACATCATTTACCAATCCTCGGGTGCAGAGTCTGCAGGGGCTCCCAGTACCATGGAACTCCTTCATTTTAGAGTCAGAATCTAAACCCTACTGTCCTCTTTTGTCCTCGTTACTAACCAAGATAACCCGCAGCATATATTTTTCTGCTGCATTTTGAGGGACACTCAAGGTACAAACTGTTATATGTTATACAGTAATCTCCAGAGACTTGCTTTGTCAAGGGGGTTAAAGCACTGATTTGTCCCATTTTCTGACTGTTTCTAAATCTTACAGCCAGAAAATCTCTACCCTCTCTTCTCTGGAAGAGGAAAGAATTCAGTGTAGTTCCTCGATGAAGAATTACGCTTGAGAACTTACCTCCTCTCTGTGTAATTTGTACACCTTGAGTTTCCCCCCCACCAAAAAAAAAGTAAAAATATCTTCACAAACTTGACCTGGGGTACAGTTATACAGAAAAGCCCTTTTATGTGGATGCTTCTATTTTAATCTATATACTGGATATTTCCCCAGTTTGATCTCCCCTTCTTTTAATTTAAGCCTAGTATTCTCCAAATATTTTCCACTTTTTCACAATTTGGCCTCCAAGCAATCTAGAGGACATAATGGCAGCTCACTGCTGAGAAACCTGCATGCAATCTATACCTTCTGCAACCAAGCCATCCTGCCCTTTCATCACTGTTCTTTCTCTTTCATCCTTGAATCTGCAGACACTCAAAAATTCTATTTTAACCATTTACTCTACTTTGTGAATGCTAAATACATCTTTTTTCCCCCTTGAAGCTTTATTTTATTTTTTTTTAAAGATTTTATTTATTTATTCATGAGAGACTCAGAGAGAGAGGCAGAGACACAGGCAGCGGAAGAAGCAGGCTCCATGCAGGGAGCCCAACGTGGGACTTGATCCCAGGACCCAGGGATTACACTCTGGGCGGAAGAAAGTGCTGAGCCACCCAGGTGTCCCCCACCTTGAATCTTTATTACAAGTATCCTGAGAACCATAGTGACTGACATTTGGTTTACAGTCACCCCAGAAATCATATCATGGAGAGCATAAATGACACCTGGATTACCCGCTCTACAAAGCTATGTGGATTCTACTGTATGATCTGGGTCCTGCCGAGTAGAAAGGAGTGTCTTGGGTGGGGCTTGCAACATGATTTTCATTGCTAAGGTGTTAATTCTATCTCCTTTGTCTTGATGCTGCCCAAGTTCAAGGAAAATGCCACTTTCTTTTAGATAAAGGATTTTGAGATAGGATATTTCACTCTGTCCAAAGCTTTTACAAATAGTTATGTAAATCACCAGTGATGGATCCGACCTAGGTGCAAAGAGGACTCAGGAAATATGAACTTGAACAATTCATTTAATAACCTATGACTCAAATTTCCTCATTTATAAAATGGGGACAATATCACTCTGTGTTGGTAAGGGGGTTGATGTTAAACCTGTATGACAGTGAGAATACAGAAGAGAGGTGGGATACATGAAAGTGCTATGCACAATGCAAAGTAGGATTATCTGGACCCAGTACAAAGTTACACCCAGTGATCTATTCCCACATTAAAAGTTTATTCACCTGCACCCCTCAATATTCTCTATAATTCATGTAATGACCAAAAGTTATTGCTTTCTCGTCTCAATATATTAACCGGACGGTTGAATGCACAGGGGTGCACATCTGAATCAGCACAAAAGTACAACCTGGAGGAGTGGAAAAAGAAGGCGACTCTGGAGCTTACACTAAAGTCATTCTCATCCGTCAACCTGCCCACATAAATACTAGGAAATCAACTCATTTAAAAATTGGGGAGGCCAACCTGAGTTATAATAGTGTTCTTGAATGCAGGTCAGTGAAAAATTGGTCTGCTCACAAATTCCCATTTGTCATATTCCCTACAAATGCACGTTAATTGTTTTCATATTTAAATGCCTAGAATCAACCATAATAAATGTGTGTTGTCAGGTTGTAGGGAGTTTTCTCAAAACAAAACAGGATGATTATGGCATATAGTAAATTATTGTTGGTTCCTTGTGCTCTCAGCAGAATCCAGGAGGGCAAGGCCTTAAGAGAAGAAAAATCATTCATGTCTGGTTCAAATCCTACTACACAGAAACCAGAACTGGAGCTGAGTTAATGAAATATATATTTAATACAAGTTTGTAGTAGGCCATATGTTTGTTACTAGCCTGAAATGTCTGAAAATGTAATATCTGCTTATGAATAGAATATTTGAAAACCTTTCTCAATGACATAGTCTAAAAATAGTCTTGCTCCTCAATATATTCTTCTCTCCAGAGAAATAATATCTACTGTGTCTCAATATCACCGCTAACTTTGCCTTCTTCATCAAAGCTAGGTCCTTGAGTTTCCCATGATTGTCACTTTGTGCAATGATTCCTCAGTGCTAATATTCAGAACTTATCAAAAGTGGCAGTTTTGTGGCCTATTACTCCTGACTGACGAAATCTAGGTACACACTAAGGAAGCCCAAACTTGTAATATCTCATAGTACAGGTATGTGCATGTGGTTTGGGGTGTGCATAAAGGGTAGAAATAACAGCGACAGTGGCATAAACAAACTAGTAGTTTGATAGAGTATGTGTCCTTTTAATTCATTAATACCTGCTTGGTCTCTAATGACCTTTAGAGCCCTGAGACTAAAAATATGTGGCCATAAAAGCAACTTAAGGAAGAGTCAAATTTTCTGCCTTTTGTTTTTTCACCATCTTAATCAGACATCAGACTGTTGCCTGTTTTTTTTTTTTTTTTTTTTTTAATATTTATTATTTGTTTTATGGGGAGAGGGGCAGAGGGAGAGGGAATCTGAAGCAGATTCTGTGCTAAGCACAGAGCCCAATGTGGGATTAATCTCATGACCCTGAGATCTATGACCTGAGCCAAAATCAAGAGTTAGACACTCAACCAACTGGGCCACCCAGGCGACCCTTTTGACTGTTTTGGATAGAAGCTATCAGTTTCTCATGTAAGTACAGCTTCAAAAGTTAAACAAGTTAAGAAGTATAAAAAGGATTAAAATAAAAGGAGTATGTCTAATAAGAGACTGCTTTAGAACTCTACAGCTGAATGGAGCTTTTGGCTCTGGCCTGTGTAAACCTGACTTTCCACATGATTCCACAGATCAGGATATATGCTTAGCTAAACCTGACAGCAATCTTTGAAGAAGACAAACCAGATGGGTGGAAACTGGTACCCTTGTTCTCTTTGTGGACACCAAATAAATTGTGCTCACACAATTTGTTTTTATTTTGCCTTGAGTCTTTATCACAAGTTGTCAGAGGCCAGATGAACGACAATACTTTAAATTCAGTTTCTCATTGGCAATGTAAACAAGTCTTCACACGTTAGTTTTCAGGGTAACTGCACAGATTCAATGATCTAATAATTGTATTCAATAAGTATTATTTAAGAAAATTATTTAATTCATAGATTACAGTCCTGACATGGGAGGCTGAATAATGCCCCACCACCACCAAATGTCTACATTGTAATCCCTAGAACCTGTGAATGAATCACATATGGCAGGAGGAGTTTTGCAAGATGTGATTAAATCAAAATTCTGAGATGGAGTTATTCTGGATTCTTCAGATGGTCTCAGTGTAATCACAAATCCCTTAAAAGCAGGAAGCTATACAGTCAGAGCTGGAGGAAGAGATGTAACAATGACAGAAGTCAGAGAGAGAGATTTGATGATGCTATGCTGCTAGCCTTGAAGATAGTGGAAGGAATCACGGTCGAGAAATGTGGGCAGCCTCCGGAAGCTGGAAATGGTGAGAGGAGGATTCTCCAACTGGAGCTTCCTCCTGGAGGCAGATCTGTTAATACCCTACAGCTCTTCAATACCCTGATTTTAATTTTTTAAGACCAACTTGGGATTCCAGCTTCCAGAACTCTAGGATAATAGATGCACTGCTTCAGGCCACCAGTTGGTGGTAATTTGTTACTGCAGCAATTTGAAACTGATACACCTGAAAAGTTACATCATGAAAAGTGATACAAACATGCTTATTTTTTAATCTAGCAAACATCACACATTTTAAGTTTATCTATCTTTATATATACTTAGATCTATTATCAAACATCAAAATTTCCTGCAGTGCTAGTAGTGAAGGAGATCAGGAGGAGAATGTTCTGTGCTAGGAGTTGAGACACCTGAGTTTTAGGTCAGCTCTGGCTCTGGGAAGCTGTGTGGTTTGTGGAAGTCATTTTGATTAATTTATTTTTTATTTATTTGGAAGTCATTTTAATATCTTAGTTATTTCAGTTGAAAATCCTAGGTCTCAACAACTGATGACATTATTGTGATACTATCATCTTGACATTACTCTACTATAATTATCCTAGAATTTAAGTAAAGGAGATAGTGTTCACACAGTCCAGCCCATACATCATAGAAATTGTCATCTACTGGCACTTACTATAAGAATGCATTAAAAAAATCAAGACGTAGTATCAATAGGATTCTTTTTTAAAACATCCTATTAATAAAGAAAGTAATATTCTGCTAGTTCCATAATGTAGTCCAAAGCCTAAGAAATCTCTCAGTACAGCCTTGAGTAATGAAAGTGGTATCACTATTACATTTTAAAGTTTTACCAAATACTTGGAAGTATTCAGTACTCTATAAATAGAAATGTATAGTCTCCTTGGAAAACCTCTGTGAAAATATTTATTTGCAATTATGATCCTAAGTTATATAAATAATATAAATGTAATATTACAGGTATGGCTATGATGAAAAATAAATCTTTCCCCCTGCATCACACATTTAAATTTAAATAAATTTGTAAGAGAACTTTTTATTTCTGAGGTTTGAAAAGATTCTTAGTGGAAAATTATTAATGAAAACAAATCAATACTGGAATTTATAGCTAGCACTTTCCATTTATAGGTGAAAATGGCCTATGAGAACATTAATGACATTTTTAAAGTAATCATACAAAGCCACAGACATTCAAAGTCATTGATGGCTAACTAAATACAGAAGGGGTAAAGATTTCTCCTGTCCATGTATAAGTGATTTTTAAAAGAACATTTATAGGATATTATATATAGTTTTTGTGTAAATGCAACTTCTTCCCCATAAAGTTGTGCTAGCTTCAATGCTCAGTGATATCTGCTCCTCAGAAGGGCCAGCCAGGCCCTTGCTGTTTAGTCATTAGAAACAAGCTGGCCCTGTAGGTCTCCTTTTCTTCCCCCTCCTTTGTGGCAGTAAGCAGACAAAAGAGGGCCAAGGTGCAAGGTACCACCTGTCTTTGGATCAGAACATACACCAGGGATCTCCTGCAACCAGATTTCCCTCTATGCTTTGTTCTTCTCAAATCTGCATCTTGCCTGCTAGACCTACTTCCCTTGTGTCTTGCTTTTGTTGCCTTGGCTGACTTCCCCAGAGTTTCCCTCTTGAATGCCTAGACTTTAAGAGTAGGTAGCCATATTATTCAGATACTAAAACAAGTCAAAGACATCACAAAACAAAACAAAACCACCTTACAAAACAATTTATCTTAGGATATGGATGCAAAAGCCCTCAACAAAACAGAACACAGAATCCAGCAATATATAAAAAGAATTGCACACCATGAATAGGTGAGATTTGTCATAAGGATGCAAATTTGCCTTAACATCCATAATCCAATTAATGTAATACATTAAATCAACAGAATTTAAAAAAAAAAACACAAAAAAGCATATGATCATCTCAATAGAAAATATTTAAAAAAGAAAAATCTACACTATTTCATGATAAACGCACTCAGCAAACTATCACTAGAATGGAATTTCCTCAATTTGATAAAAGACATCTAGAAAAAACCAACAGCGAGCATCATATGTATGGTGAAAGACCTGGATGCTTTCCATCTAAGATCAGGAACAGGACAAGGATGTCCATTTTTGCTGCTTTCAATATTATTTGAATATTTAAAATTGTACTGAAGGTTCTAGCCAGGACAATTTGGCAAGAAAAAGAAACAAGAGAATTCACATTAAAAAGAAAACTACCTTCACTTGTAGAGGACATGATCTTGAATATAAAAAAAAAAATCCTAAGAAATCCACTAAAACACGAATAGCACTAATAAGTGAATCCAGGAAGGTCATAGGATATAAGATCAGTTGAAACAAAAATCAATTCTATTACTATACACTTGCAATGAACAACCTAAAGATGAAATTAAAAAGAGAACTCCAATCACATTAGGATTAAAACAATACATAGGAACAAATTTAGCAGAAGTACAAAGCTTACAGTAGTATCAAAACAACAAGACTTTGTTGAAAGAAGTTAAAGATCCAAATGAAAGGACCCCAGGTTCATGGATTGGAAGACTTAACACTGGTATAAGATGGATTTACTTCTCAAAGTGATCGCTGAATCAACAGCCCTTATCAGAATCCTAGCTGACTTCATTGAAGTCAGTAAACAAAGTATAAAAACAAATTATGTCTCTGCATATAATTTGATAAATTCTGTACTATTTGATCTACCATATTTTATCAGTTCTAATAAGTACATTTCCCCTCATCTCTGCAATTATAATTAGTATTTTTTCCTTAGTGAACATAAAATAATAATGTATCTTATAATCGATGACATCTTAAGTGTGATGAAATACAGTAATTTCACCTATTTGTAAACTTGAGAAAACAGTTTGGGGGTGGAAAACTTTCACTAACAGCTTCCTTGGGGGAGACGGAGGCACACATAGACAAAAATCCATCCTTATTATCATCTTTGATCACTAATGCATGTTTTTTATGTAAAAAAAATTAACAATATCTTTAATTCAATTCAAAGTGAGTGACCAGTTATCAAAGAATTAAGATACAAAAGATAATGGGCTCCTGGGTGACATAGCTGGTTGGCTCAGGTCATGATTTCGGGGTCATGAGATTGAGCCCTGCACTGGGCTCCATTCTCAGTGCACAGTCTGCCTAAGACTGTCTCTCCCTCTGCCCTTCCCCACCATGCACTCTCTCTCTAAAATAAATAAATCAGGGCAGCCTAGTTTAGTGTCTGCCTTCAGCCCAGGGCATGATCCTGGAGACCCAGGATTGAGTCCCACGTCAGGCTCCCTGCATGGAGCCTGCTTCTGTCTCTGTCTCTGTCTCTCTCGTGAATAAATAAATAAAATCTTTTAAAAAAATAAAATAAATCTTAAAAAAAAAAGATAGGAAAGATATTGTCCTTGAATCAAACAGGAATTATTGTATACATAAACCACATCTTCTTTATCCATTCATGGTTTATGTATACAATGGAATATTCCTCAGCCATTAGAAACGACAAATACCCACCATTTGCTTCAACATGGATGGAACTGGAGGGTATTATGCTGAGTGAAGTAAGTCAATCGGAGAAAGACAGTGTATGTTCTCATTCATTTGGGGAATATAAATAATAGTGAAAGGGAATATAAGGGAAGGGAGAAGAAATGTGTGGGAAATATCAGAAAGGGAGACAGAACATAAAGACTCCTGACTCTGGGAAACGAACTAGGGGTGGTGGAAGGGGAGGAGGGCAGGGGGTGGGGGTGAGTGGGTGACGGGCACTGAGGGGGACACTTGACGGGATGAGCACTGGGTGTTATTCTGTATGTTGGTAAATTGAACACCAATAAAAATTATTTTATTAAAAAATAAAAAATAAAAAAAACAAACAGGAATTATTGATGTCACAGTTTAAGAGTGCCATTTTTAAAGCACTAGACTACAAAAGCAATACTTAAAAATAATAACAAAGACACATAAAAATATAAAATATCTCACATATTAGTGGCACAAGCTCACCAAAGGTTATAACCTAAGTGGGCACAGCTGTTGTTGAGCCCTGACACCTATATGCCAGCCATTCCCAAGCTTCTATCTCTGGCACTGACCTCTCCCCTGCGCTCCAGACTTACAACACTAACTGACCAGAATCACGTAGAGCCGTAATGGAGTGAGAATTCAGGGTCCTTCTCACTGAAACTGCATTATTACCAGGTGTTGTTTTATAGCTCCATAAGCTGTTCCCTTGTTAGGCTGGCACTTAAAACTCCTCACAGAGGACTCCCACAGAAAATCTTGGTACTGGTACACACTTACTATAAATTATTTTCCACTGAGATGAAAAATCTTTTCAAATGGTTTTCTCTTAATTTTTCTCTTCAAAAATATTCCACTTGGGGTAGTCTTGAGTCTCTTTCACTCAGTGCTATAAAATTATTTCATTCTGTCATTTATTTTTAGATTTTGAAAACACGTAAAAGAAGGAACAATGAATGCATAATTTCACACTCAATTTGAGTGTTATAAATAAGAAGGATGGCTATTCCATTTGGTATTTTCTTTTTTTTTTTATTTATTTTTTATTGGTGTTCAATTTACTAACATACAGAATAACCCCCAGTGCCCGTCACCCATTCACTCCCACCCCCCGCCCTTCCATTTGGTATTTTCTTAGGCCAAAGCATAAAGAAGTTCAGAGCTCCATCCCAGAGAATTTAAATTCTTCTTGCCAATCCTTTCCACTTCTTGCTTTCCCTCTACATGTTCCTTCCTCTTGTTTTCTTCTCTTTATCCCAAATTCATTTTAATGATTTCTTTTTAACATCAACTTGCCTTTTACAGAAAATCATTCATTTACTAATCAGAAACAGGGAAAAATAGCATTACAGACTTGAATTCAAATTTTGTGTTTATCCATCCCTAACGATGTGAATTTAGGCAAATCACTGCCCACAGCTTGAACCACCATGTCCTTATCTGAGGAATTCGCACAAGTGATAAACCGTACCACTTATCAGAGTGAAAGAAAATCATCTAGAATGAAAGAAAGGTTACACTTGACATGAACAGAAATTTCACAGAGGAAGACAAAGGCATGGCCAACATGCACGTGAGAAAATGCTCCGCATCACTGGCCATCAGGGAAATACAAATCAAAACCACAATGAGATCCCACCTCACACCAGCGAGAATGGGGAAAATTAACAAGGCAGGAAACCACAAATGTTGGAGAGGATGCAGAGAAAAGGGAACCCTCTTACACTGTTGGTGGGAATGTGAACTGGTGCAGCCACTCTGGAAAACTGTGTGGAGGCTCCTCAAAGAGTTAAAGATAGATCTGCCTTACGACCCAGCAATTGCACTGCGGGGATTTACCCCAAAGATTCAGATGCAATGAAATGCTGGGACACCTGCACCCCAATGTTTCTAGCAGCAATGTCCACAAAAGCCAAACTGTGGAAGGAGCCTCGGTGTCCATCGAAAGATGAATGGATAAAGATGTGGTTATGTATACAATGGAATATTATTACTCAGCCATTAGAAACGACAAATACCCACCATTTGCTTCGACCTGGATGGAACTGGAGGGTATTACGCTGAGTGAAGTAAGTCAATCGGAGAAGGACAAACATTATATGTTCACATTCATTTGAGGAATATAAATAATAATGAAAGGGAATATAAGGGAAGGGAGAAGAAATGTGTGGGAAATATCAGAAAGGGAGACAGAACATAAAGACTCCTAACTCTGGGAAAGGAACTAGGGGTGGTGGGAGGGGAGGAGGGCAGGGGGTGGGGGTGAGTAGGTGGCAGGCACTGAGGGGGGCACTTGACGGGATGAGCACTGTATGTTGTATGTTGGTAAATTGAACGCCAATAAAAAATAAATTTATTAAAAAAAAAGAAAGGTTACACTTACGCATGTGGTAGTACACATGTAGGACATCCAAGAAAAACATGAGGTCTAAAGGACAGGGTTAATGACAGGTTAGAAATGCATAAGAATCGGTTTGCTTAACTGTAGATTCTTCAACAGCAACAAGACAAGAAAGGGAAGGTAAGATTTTGTTTGTATGTGTAGCTACCTTCCTATGTGTAGCTAAACTGTTCATCAAGATGGTGGACAAAGAAAAGACACTTCTTTTATTTTTGTTTTTTTTTACTTTTATTTTATCATTTTTTTAAATTTATTTTTTATTGGTGTTCAATTTACCAACATACAGAATAACCCCCAGTGCTCATCACCCATTCACTCCCACCCCCTGCCCTCCTCCCCTTCTACCACCCCAAGTTCATTTCCCAGAGTTAGCAGTCTTTACGTTCTGTCTCCCTTTCTGATATTTCCCACACATTTCTTCTCCCTTCCCTTATATTCCCTTTCACTATTATTTATATTCCCCAAATGAATGAGAACATATAATGTTTGTCCTTCTCCGATTGACTTACTTCACTCAGCGTAATACCCTCCAGTTCCATCCACGTCGAAGCAAATTGTGGATATTTGTCGTTTCTAATGGCTGAGGAATATTCCATTGTATACATAAACCACATCTTCTTTATCCACTCATCTTTCGATGGACACCGAGGCTCCTTCCACAGTTTGGCTATTGTGGACATTGCTGCTAGAAACATCGGGGTGCAGGTGTCCCTGCATTTCATTGCATCTGTA
Source organism: Canis aureus (assembly GCF_053574225.1). Taxonomy (NCBI): domain Eukaryota; kingdom Metazoa; phylum Chordata; class Mammalia; order Carnivora; family Canidae; genus Canis; species Canis aureus. Next base: position 62,976,813 of record NC_135625.1, read on the forward strand.
TCTTTGGGGTAAATCCCCAACAGTGCAATTGCTGGGTCGTAGGGCAGGTCTATTTTTAACTGAAAAGACACTTCTTGACAGAAGAGCAGACTCCTACTCATTCTCCTCTGCCTCCCAACAGCATCTGGCTGTCACTGGGGATGCCCATGTCTTTAGACACAAAACTGCACGTCTCAGCCTCTTACGCAGCAAGGGTGGCTGTTCGAAAGTCCCAGCCACTGAGGCAAAAGAGGATGGAGGCAGGAAGGACTTCTGGAAACGGCCGAACCCTGAAGCCTTGTTTTCCTGCCATGGGCACTCTCCTCTCTCACTTCCCATTCTGCTCTTTCTTTTCTCCTGATGCTGAACTGGGACCTGAGTAGCTGGAGTTGCAACATCTTGTGATTTTGAGGCAAAGGCTGAGGATGCACAGAAGCCATGCCCTGTAACCACTGACCTCTGTCATATTACATGAGGAACAAAGAAATAGGCTTTTTAAGGCTCCTGTTTCAGTTAGGCTTGACCAAACGCAAAACTTGATCGCCATCAAAAATACGACCATCAAAAATAGAAAACCCAAGTGAATCTATACTCACATTTTTTAGGAATAATAAAAGTGAGATGCCTGGGTGGCTCAGCCAGTTAAACATCTGACTCTTCATTTTGGCTCAGGTCATGATCTCAGGGTCATGAGATGGAGCCCCACATGGGGCTCCTCACTGGATATGGATCCTGCTTCAGATTCTCTTTCTCCCACTCCCTCTGCCCCTCCCCTCCTCTAGAAACAATAAAAACATTCAGCAATATACTGATATAATATATAAAATCAATTTTATGTCTATCTATATACTACCAAGGAGCTCAGAAAATGGAAATTTTTAAAAGGTGTAATTTATATCGATACAAAATATAGGGTTGCTAGAAATAAATCTTATATAAGATGTGCAGGATCTTATGGACAAAATTTTCAAATTATTGAAAGCAATGAAAAACTTTTAAGTAAATGGAGAGAGATATTATGTTTACAGAAGACTCAATCACACATAGGAATTTTCTTCCTCAATTGTTGTATTCTTCCAACTAATCTGGAAATGAAAAATAATTCCAATAAAACTTACAGTGGAATTGTGTACATGACACTCATCAAGTTAATGCTAAAATTTATGAAGACTGAAAAGCCAGGAATAACCATGAAATTCTCTCCACAAAGTTGGGAGACTCCAGTTGGCCATATTTCAGTATTATAAAGCTACTGTAATCAAGGCAGTGTGGGATCAGTACAGAAAGAAGTGTGTAAGCCAAGAGAACAGACTAGAAATTCAAGAAACATCCCCCTGAATGTGAAGACTTATGGTTGGAGAAAGTATGATAAATGGTGCTAGGGCAACTGGTTATCGGTAATGGAAAACAAAATCAGATCTCTAGCTCATATCATACACAAAAATCAATTTCAGGTGCAAGAAAAGACCTAAAAATAAGACGTAAAACTACAATATGAGAATGTCTTTATGACTGTGGGGAATAGAAAGATGACTTCAGACAAAAACTACAAATCCCCAAGAAAAAGATTGATACATTTGACTGCCTTTAACTTACTAACCTCAACACATACAGAAATGCAGTAAACAACTGGAAAAGGCAAAGTACAGCCAAGAAGAAGATAATTGGGACTGAAGTACTTCTTTTTTTTAAAAAAAGATTTTATTTATTTATTCATGAGAGACACAGAGAGAGAGAGGCAGAGACACAGGCAGAGGGAGAAGCAGGCTCCATGCAGGGAGCCTGACTTGGGACTTGATCCCGGGTCTCCAGGATCACGCCCTGGGCTGAAGGCGGCGCTAAACCGCTGAGCCACCCAGGGATCCCTGAAGTACTTCTAATAACAAGGGAAAACCAAATAGTCCAATAGCTAAAAGGGCAAAAGAAAGTGATCCACAGAAGAAGAAACCGGCATGGTTAATAACTACAAAAAATGCTTTCCTCAGTGCTAACCAGAGACCATGATGAAATATCACTGACATGCATCACACTGGCAAAAATGAGGAGATCTGACAATACCAAGAATTGCATGAGGATGCAGAGCATGGGAGCTCCTGCGTTCTCCTGGGTGAGCGTATAATGGCATACCCACCATTAGAGCAATATGGCACACCTAGTAAAGGGGAAGGTGCTCTTGCCTATGATGCAGCTATTTTACCCCCAAGTGTACACGGCCTAGAGAAACCCCGGTACCAGACACATGTCACAGAATGTTCACAGCATATGGCTATGAAGTGAATTATTGTCATACACGTAGTTGTAAAGTTTCACTCTGGGTGTTGAGTACAAAGGCACCTTTTGAGAGACAGAATGTAATGAGAGATACTGCAGATTGAAACAGGGAAATCAGATTAGCTTCAGAACTTGGGGCATCATGTTTTAGAGTGGGTAATGACTGGGACACAGCCAACCTCTGGACCCCCTGCAGGAATTTTTTTTTTTTTTTTTTTTTTTTAAGAAAGGCAGACTGCCACACACAGCACCTCATACGGATGTGTCTGGTGTCTTGGAAGCTTGACTACCCTACGTTTTCCTATACATGGACCCTGAGTGCTGGTCTGGAGGTTCTAGCAGGGGTGTACAGCTACTCGTATACCCTTGATCAAAGAATGATTCTCCTCTATCAGGGAAGGTTGTCCTCTACGATCCAGGGCACAGCCTTGGGAGCAATGCACAAGGAATAGTGGTGAGAGTGGAAGGGGACACTTGCCTAGCCAGCCAGAGCAGCCAAGATCAACCCTGCTGATCAATGGGTGATGGTGTCACAGCCAGATCACCCTCAAATCCCTGAGGGAAACTGATAGGTTTCCTTAGGAGCACTTGCAGGTTTTCCTTGACCTAAGAGGTGAGCAGCACCTGAGTTATTGTACCTTCTTTATCCTTCCTGGGCCATCCTGTCACTTCATAGGTGTGCCTGATAGGTTGACATTGACCGAGGGCTCTGCTTTCACAATGACAGTGAGTTAAGTAGGGCCCCTGCCCTCTCCATGAAAGATATCTAGACACTGCTCTTCAAGTTGACATTGCATCATTTCCCAGCTGTTATTACCACTTTTTAATGATGTAATATTACCTATCACAAGACCCCATTAGTTAGCACTTTGACCACAGAGAATTGCTGAAACAGTTTGTCTCGTTTTCTTGCCCTGCATACTGCATTAAGTGACTATTTATACATTGTACGTAAAATTGTAGAGGAAAAATATTATTGTTGCAAAGTCAAAGCAATCTGTAAATATATAAATAAGTAATAGTACAGAGTATTTCTGCAGGACTAAAAATTATCACAGAGAGTAAGATTAAACGCCACGGCATGCCCGAGGCCCCCTTCCCAGAGTCAGCTTCATTACATGGAATTAGGGTGTACCCATTACTGTAGGACACAGGGAATCAGAAGATATTCTGGAGAGCCCTAGTGGATCCTGTATAATCCTCTGACTCTGTCCCATCACCGTGAGATAAAGGAAGTGGAGCCACTGGCTGGACTGCCAACCGTCCTCCCTGCTCAGTACTCCTCCTAACTTGGTGCCAGCCCTGAAGAGTGAGGTCACTGCCGGTTCCAGAAGGACTTCACCAGTGTCTAGACTGGGTTCTGGGAATGAATGGAAATCTAAAAGAGTACATTTGTTTTAGGTTGGAAATGTTTGCATAAAAAGTTTCTAATGGGAGCTCATGTCAGCTTCAGCTAAACAGCTTCAAAGCCTGTCATATATTTCTGTGCACTGGAGTGGATCTGTCTCACTGTCCTTTCAAATTCTGATGAGCTCTCTAGACATTTGCCTCAAAATACCTCTAGTTTTTCCTAATTGTTGCAGCAGTGGCTCATAGAAAAGTCTCTTAAAATATCTTTTTATCTTCAAATTATTTACTTCTTGAAATATTTATTTCCTCGTGGGAACCTAAGAGTTTTACATGTTATAAAAGAATGACAAGATTCCATATTTTAGTTTTTTACAAGCTTAGAGGTAACTGGTCAATCAGGAGACAATCCCTTTGACATCCACAAAGCTCTTTGATTAAATTACTACCATTCTTAAAGAGACTAGAGTTGACCTATTTCACAAGCCTCATGGTTTATTTTGGAATCAGCACTTATTTCATGAAAAGATCCACTCATTTTCTGTTCCTTTCAAATCAGACAGTTTTAGTACAACTAGGACCTATTACAGTTAATAAGTACTGGGAAACATTTTAAAACTTAGTAAAAGCAGCTAATCTTATAAAATCTCAGAGGTTTGACTATGAAAAGAACTTGCTACTTTAGTTAGAATAGCTACTTCTCTGAAAAGTAAAGTAGGCTTCAAGAACACAAAATCATGAAGAAGGATGGACAAAGAATTCTTAGATTCAACACCAGAAGTAGAATCCATAAGAGGAAAATCAGACTTCATCAAAACTAAATTAATAAATTTAGTGAACTAAATCTCAGAAAATGATATAAGTCAAAGACTTTGAGACAGTATTTTCAAGTGATGTATCTGATAAAAGACTTATTTCTGGAATGTATAAGGAAATCTTACAACTCAACCTTAAAAGGAAAATAATGGAATTAAAATATGAGCAAAAAGGGCAGCCCAGGTGGCTCAGTGGTTTAGCACTGCCTTCAACCCAGGGCGTGATCCTGGAGACCTTGGATCGAGTCCCACATCAGGCTCCCTGCATGGAGCCTGCTTCTCCCCCTGCCTGTGTCTCTGCCTCTCTCTCTCTCTCTCTGTGTGTGTGTGTGTCTCTCATGAATATATAAATAAAATCTTTAAATAAAAAAAATATGAGCAAAAGATCTGAAGACACTACACCAACGAAAATAAACAGATGACCCATGAGGACATGAAAAGGTGTTTGACATCATTAGTCATCAGGGAAAAAGCAAATAAAACCACAGTGAGATACGATGGCATATCCACTAAGATGTGTAAAAACAAAATAAAAAGATAGTAACAAGTGTTGGTGAGGCTGTGGGAGAAACTGGAGACCTCACACATTGCTGGTAGGAATATGAAATGGTGCAGCTGCTTTGGAAGATAGCCCGGCAGTTCAATGAAAGGTTTAATACAGACATACCTGTGATCCAACAGGCTCACTGCTAGGCATATACCAGACACACACACACACACACACACACACACACATACACACACAAAGAAAAAGAAAGAAAAAATGAAAACCACCCTTTGTGCAAGGGTTTTACTTACTGAGGTTCCACTTTAGGCCTGTTGTCGTAACATGATTACAAGACTGTCCAACGGGAATAAGGCCACACCAATCACCTTCCATTCCAGTGTCTACATGCATTTTGTGCTTCCCCTGAAGTAGAGACGGAATGATCATTAGCATAGTGAAGAGAAAGGACAGGATGTCAGTGTGCCCTGAAGACCTGGTCGTATGCACCAGGTACCATCCCAGAACCTCACACAGCTTATCATACTTAATCCTAACATCAAATTTAAGTAGTACATGCTGAAGAATCCCAGGAACTTTCACCTGATTTAACCTTAGCCACAATTTTAGAAGGTAGTTTATTGCTAGTAAATACTTTTACATATGAGAAAATTGAAGTTTGTAGAGATTAAATGTGTCCAGGACCATACAGATAACAAGGGGGCAGAATCAGGATTTCTACCTATACTTGCCAATTCGAAGACTAAACTGATTCCGCATGCTAAACGATGTAGCACTCTATGATGATTCTAGGGTTTTAATCAAATACTTGCTCGAATGTAAATAAAACACTGCTTCCTAAGTAAAATCTCTACTTTACCTCAGACTTGGGCTTCTAGCTTTCAGAATTCAATGTTAATCTTGCTAATAACAGTTAGCCTGCTTCCTATACCCATGGTTACTCTAGGGGATGCTCAGTGAGAAGTATCTCTACCAGGAAATGGTATCTACCTTGAGGAATGAGTATGCTTCCTCCATCTGGATTAGGAAAGCTGATATAATTTACTATGTTTCAAGTTTTCAGTTTATAAAAAGGTTAAAGTTAAATGTAATGTTTAATCAAGGCTACAATGATTGCTTTTAAATAGAACACTTGGAAATTCCTCTTCTTCTGCAAAGTAATGACTTTCCATGACGTTTCTATTCTATTCATTATCCTTAGGGTATATGATATTCTTTATTTTAATAAAATATTATTTAAAAGTTGGATATATGACACATTACCAGTAAGGTACTTATACCTCCTTCTACAGCATTTTATTTCAACTCTGTATTTCATACTCTGTTACAGGCTCTGAGAACTTACTCTCCTCTATATAAGACCTTAGAGTACAAGTAGCTTTGTCTTTAGTCAAAGGATTGCTTTTATTAGGAAAACAACTCTCTAAATTATTTATCAGTTCTTGAAACTTAACACAAGTTCATGTAGGTCTTTACTACCTATACAACTCATAAATATGTATTTTTATTTGAACATTCAACCAGAAGGCATATATTCAATTAAGAGGGCTTAAATATATTCAAACACAATGAATGTTTAAAGAAAACATAAAATATATTTGTACTTGATGCCCATAACTGGAAAAAACATGGGCATCAAATGTAGACATACACCAAGCAATGGGTTAGATGCACTCAGAGAAATGTGGATGGACTGAAAATATAATGCATTGTGAAAACAATGCCCCATAAGAAACAGAATTAGGATAGATTACAGACCCCATCTATATAAATTCAAAAAAATACAAACTCAACAAGATACTTCTAATGACAAAATTTAAATATATATAAAAAATTTAAATATATATGCGTGTGTGTATATGTACACACTAACATGTCTGTCTATGGGAAAAGTAAGAAGAATGAGAATGTGGTTTAGAGATAAAAAGGAGGCAAATGGATCAATCAATAAGGATTCTTGCCTGGACCAGGGATGATAATGTGCCATGAACCAAGCAACATCACTGACTCAACACTGAAATCTTATAAAAAAGAACAGTATGCTTTTTAGATATAAAGCAATATAGGACAGAAATTCTTAGACTCTTGTGAAGAAAAAAATAGGGAAAATATTATAATAATTCTAAACAATAATTCAAGAAAGAGGAATAATTGGGATACAGCAATGGAAAAAACTCAGGAGTGAAATGAAAACTAATATTGTTTTTGAAAACTGATCTTTGTCATTTTTGTTTTAGGTCAGTTTAGAGCAAAAGCATAGAAACTATTATTATAGCAATGGGAATGTTTTAGATATTCAGAGTAAAAGCAGTAACTGTCAGAAGGTACAAGTAAGGAAGAGTGGAAGAAAGTAAGTGGCCCTCATCTTCTCATCAGGTTACATCGTAAGAGAGTCAAGAAATAGTGCATAAAGTGGTAGATTTTTGGGCAGCCCGGGTGGCTCAGCGGTTTAGTGACACCTTCGGCCCAGGGTGTGATCCTGGAGACCCAGGATCAAGTCCCACGTCGCGCTCCCTGCATGGGGCCTGCTTCTCCCTCTGCCTGTGTCTTTGCCTCTCTCTCTCTGTGTGTGTGTGTGTCTCTCATGAATAAATAAATAAAATCTTTTTTTAAAAAATAAAGTGGTAGATTTTTAAAGGGCAGGATTGAAAAATTTGGTCTGACCTTAGTAACGGGTAATGTGGGTATCATGCCTAAGAAGCAGAAAAGGGACAGAGGAGGGAGACTTGAAATAGCTCTGGCCTTCCTCTGGTCACACTCCTCATTCATAAACCTCTGCGCCAGCATCAGAGACGTCCCTCCTGCAGCTGTCTATGGGCAGACTGTGACCACTGCAAGGAAGGTGAAGCACAGAGAAGTAGGAAAGACACTAACTAGAGACCCGGTCAGGTGCAGAGGAGTGGGGGGCAGAGGGTGGCCCAGGGACAGGAGCAGAACTCAGGTCCATGAAGGAGGGTACACAGGTGCAAAGCCATGACGCAGAGTCAGGACACCTACTGACTGCACCCTGCAGGTAGGGCAGGACGGGGTGGGGTGGGGGGCACAGGAGGTTGTCAGGGCAGTGATGCTATTCCGTGTGACCCGAGGATGACAAACACATGCCCTTATACATTTGTCAAGACCCACAGAATCTATAACACCAGGAGTGAACCCTAACATAAATTATGGGCTTTTGAAAATAATATACAATATTGGTTTGTCATCTGTAACACAAGCACCACACTGATGCAAGATAAGAGGGGAGCCTGTGAGCAGGAGAGGGGACATACGGAAGCTTCCCGTTTAATCTGCTCAATTTTCTGTAAACCCAAAACTGTTCTAAAAATAGTTTATTAATTAAAAAAAAAAGTATCTCTATGACCTTTCAGTTTCTTGTCCCTTACTGGGACTGGCAGCGGTGGGATGGTGGGTGTGAAACCTATTCCGCCAGATGAACGGTACAGCCCAGAGGGAATTGTGCAGCTGTTTCTCAGCAGCCATTACAACTTATGCTGCTTCCCCCCACCTAAAACCAGGCAGTTTTGTTTGTTTAAATCATCAGCTGCCTTAATTTCTTCATACAGAATTTCCTCCTAAATTGATTTACATGGACTAGCTTTGCCAGGCGAGTTTGAGTATTGTTTCTCCCTACCACTCTCCCTTACAGAAATAACTTTCTCTGAAGGTACAGATGCTAAAGATAACACAAATTATCATCCATAAGGTGCCAAACATAACACACCTTAACAAATTCTGAAAGCCTCCTTCACAATGAAAAGGAGTATTGTAGAAATTCTGATTTCCTTCATAGTACCTTGGTTTTAGCAGCAAAGGGATAGAAAGCAGTGGTGGCTTTTCATGTTGGTAGGTCATGGCCTGATAAGGCCCATCTTCCCAGGGTGCCCATCAGAAAGCACAGCATACCAGGGGGTTACAGGTCACCCACAGCCTCGTGAGCACTGGGTGGCAGACAGCATCAGAAGGGCAGGGATGCTCATCTGGCCCAGATGGCTCTAGCCCTGTCTTGGGTAACCACGTCTTTGACAATGAGGCCCACAGTTAGAGACTGTGACTTCTTCATTCCTTATCAAAGAGGGATCTGTGTGTCGTTGGGCTATCTTACTTTCGGTGTGTTATAGTTAACCCTGATCTTTTCATTGTTTGTGGTCTGCGTTAGGGTTTGGTTGTGGTCAGCTGAGCACATTCGTATGTTTGGTGTTCCCGCTAACTTCTGTAGAGAATGGTGGAGGAGCTCGATGTGCAGGGCAATGGGGGGTGTGGGGGTGTGTATGAAATAGGTGATGTGGATGAAGGAGGGCACTTGTGATGAGCACTAGGTGATGTATGGAAGTGCTGAATCACTCTATTGTACACCTGAAACTAATATAACACTGTGTTCACGATACTGGAATTTTAAATTAAAAAGAGAAAAAAAAGAATGGTTAAGGAAGTAAGGAATGGTTTCTCAACGGGTGGACATTAACTCCCTAAGAGAAGATTTTTCAACTTGTATCATATAATGCAAAGGAAACAGCACATATACATGTTAAGTTTTATTATTCCAGGGAGAGGATGCTGTTATAAAATCCACTGATTTAAATGACACAGTGGTAAGCTTTTTTTTCTAGGCTTGCTATATATTCATTGCCTCCCTCATTATGTTAACATTCAACACACCTTGAAATGTTTAATCTGGGAATAAACCAGTTTGTAGACTTGAAAAGTCACAGATAGGCTTTAGCCTGCAGTCAATTAATATTTTTTCTCTTGTTCCAAAAAGATGTTTAGCCATATGTGAATGGTCTTTGTGTTCATAAATATGCAGATTTAGCTTCGTATGGTTAAAGGAGAGCATTATTATGCTTTACTCCTGTATCTTCAGTCTGTGTGACATCTTTAAAAAATGAACAACAAAAGGAATTTTTGTTCATTCCTCAGATTTCCCGATTCATAATATATGCTAGCCTATATGTGATTTGACATAGGCAGGCATACAGCCTGACATTAAAGAACTTCCCTAAAGATTTATGCCATTACTGGAGACTAGAGGCACATGAACTAATCATTGACTTCCATCTACTCTCATGAATCACAGCACAAGTTCCTGTTCCGTCCCCTGTTTGGAGCTAAAATAACTCTTTGAAGTCAAAGGCAGTTCTATATAGTAAAGATGGGACAAAAATCGATCAGATGGTTTGCTTTTCCAATCATGGTTATTTTTAAACATATTAACAACTGCAATCCAGTATGAAATTGTAATTTAGTGAAAGGTAGCAAAGCTATTGCTTGGCATCTGTGCTGGAAATCCATACTTATGAGCAAGTTATAGGCAGTCAGCATCGGGAGATCACTTTCGCTAGACTAATGCCAACCAAGAGCAGAACATATACCAACAAATACGTAAAGAAAGGATTAGAAATCAGTGTCACTTTACTTGTATTATGCTTACCCTTTGCAAATGACTAAGATTCCACTGAGAGAAAACATAAAGTTCATCCTAGATTTAGCTTTTGCAAACACATCAATGAGCCATCTGAATTTTGTTTACATCTCTGAATCATTAAATACAGTAACTATGCCAAGTTTTATGCCAAGATATCTTTGTGTGGATCTCACAAAATACACAGTAGTTTAACAAGATCATTCACAAAGCAACCAAACAGAAGAAGAACATTGTATTTAGTGCAGAAGATTCAGGAAGGAGGTGCCCATGACAGTTATAAAGTGGATGACCATTCATCAAATTGCTGTTAATGCTGTACTTACACCCTGTGGCTAACTGCAGCTAAGGTTTCTGGCACACAGACCCAGTATGAATGAAATACCACTGTATGCTGATTAAACACAAGGACAAGCTCTGGTAGTTCATTTTTCATTTGTTTGTCCAGGTAGTTAAAATATTTATCAACAAACACTGTAGGAAATTAAATAGCTTGCAGGAAGCAAGCACGGGGGTGGGGATGAGGGTAGATGGAGGTATCTATACTGTATTTGCCAAAAGAGACTACCTCTCTCATGCGAACACAGACCTCTGTGATGGTGTATTTTCACAAGACTGCTCATGTGACAGAAAGTACTCGCAAGAGAAATGGTCTCCCCAGTGAATTTGTGGCTGTAAAGTATCAGGGCTAGAAGACTTGTATCTTTACTTTTATTCTGCTTCACAAGTACAGAATTCAAAACTCAAGTGTATTGGTTTTATTCAAAATAGTCTATAATGAATTAATGTTACATTAACATATTTACTTATTTTATTGACGATATTTCCTTTTGAAAATTCATTAATACCTTCTCTATAGATAGATTTTAGTTTCCAGTCATGGCAGAAGCACATTTTCCAAAGTGCATTCCGCAGAATACAACTCCCAGGATCAGGTAAGATCGGAAAGATTCTCTTCTTGGAAGTCACAATGCACACCAGCATGGTTAGAAGTTCTAGGTAGTTGTGTAGCAAAGAAACACTGTTTACCTGAGAGCTTACCTGACTACATATCCTCCACCTGCCCCTCAAATAACACCTCATAAATACCTGTGGTCCCTTTCACGAATATGGCGCCAAAGGCGAAGAAGGAAGTCCCCGCCCCTCCCAAAGCTGAAGCCAAAGTAAAGGCTTTGAAAGCTAAGAAAGTGGTGCTGAAAGACGTGCACAGTCACACACACCAAAAAAGATCCGTACATCACCTACATTCTGACGGCCCAAGACCCTGCGTCTCCGAAAGCAGCCAAAATATCCTTGAAAGAGCGCCCCCAGGAAAACAAGCTTAATCACTATGCCATCAAGTTCCCCTTAACTACTGAGTCAGCCATGAAGAAAATAGAAGACAACAACACACTTGGTTCATTGTGGATGTCAAGGCCAATAAGCACCAGATCAAACAGGCTGTGAAGAAGCTCTATGACATTGACGTGGCCAAGGTCAACACCTTGATCAGGCCTGATGGAGAGAAGAAAGCATATGTTTGACTGGCTCCTGACTATGATGCTTTGGATGTTGTCAACAAAATTGGGATCATCTGAGTCCAGCCAACTATAAATCTAAATTTTTTTACCATAAAAAAAAAATAAATGAATAAATGAATGAATGGATGAATGAATGAATGAATAAATACATACATACATACATACATACCTGTGGCATCTGCATTTCATGAAATCCACATAGGAAAATACTGATTTGGAATAGTAATCTTATATACCGCATCCAAAACCGTAATACTTTGGTTTACTATTTCCACAGCCAAAACATTTCAATGATGTGTTTTGAAATTAATGATCTCTATCTGATTTTCATTTTGGAAATTACTGGATAACCTCAGGGCAACATTATGTGTTTTGACATGAGATAGGCTTACTCTCTGATTAAAAGGTTAATGACAGGGGCACCTGGGTGGCTCAGTGGTTCCGCGCCTGACTTCGGCTCAAGTCATAATCCTGGGGCTCAAGTCCCACATCCGGCTCCCCTTAGGGAGGCTGTGTCTCTGCCTCTCTGTGTGTCTCTCATCAATAAAGTCTTTTTTGTTTGTTTGTTTTTAAAGATTTTATTTATTTATTCAGAGAGACACAGAGAGAGAGGCAGAGACAGAGACACAGGCAGAGGGAGAAGCAGGCTCCATGCAGGGAGCCCAACATGGGACTCGAACCAGGTCTTCTGGGATCACGCCCTGGACTGAAGGCAGCACTAAACAGCTGAACCACCCGGGCTGCCCTAAATAAAGTCTTTTTAAAAAATTAAAAGATTAATGACAATACTGGATGGTTATCAAAAGAAAGCCTTCTGCATGCTAGTTAAGCTAGTTTGTTAATTCAAAAGTCAAAAATATTTATGAAATACCTACTAATATTACAGACAGTAGAATATGGGACACCTGGGTGGCTCAGCGGTTGAGAGGCTGCCTTCAGCTCAGGGTGTGATCCCAGGATCCAGGATGGAGTCCCACTCCCTGCAGGGAGCCTGCTTCTCTCATGAATAAATAAATTTAAAAAAAAGAGAGACAGCAGAATACTATAATGATAGGCTAATTTCCTCATTAATTCCCAACACTGGCTATTTAAAAATAAAACTGATGAAATTGATGTTTATCCTTTCTTTTCTGTCACTATGCATTGAAACTTTTTACATTGCATCCTATTCCAGTCAGGAGAGGTGGTGTGGTGAGTGCCCTCATACTAAAGTGTCAGAAACCTACGCTTGGCTTCTCCCAAAGATATATACATTTTAAGTGATGACTTCTAAAGACAATACTTACCCCAGAAGCAAGCATTTCTAACAAGACAGGTTACACTAATGATATATTTTGAGTCAGAGTGATGGTAGAGTTTTCAAATAGCTTCAGATGAATGTTGTTATTCTACTTAACGTATGGAATGATCACGATTGTCCATGTTCTCCTGTCTATTCCTATGCTGTTTCTCCATCCCTAACCTGGACAAACTTCAAAGCAAAGGGCAAGCTCTACTTTTGTATGAAAACTCCTTGTGTTTTCCAGGTAACACAGATCACTTGCTTCTAATGGTTACCATCTTTACGCTAGCATTTTGTTACTGTGACGTACCTCTCAGATGGGTTCATGTTGTATCTTTTGAAGATAAAATGTTTTATTTCTGCCTTTTATTTCTGTTGGATTTATAGCACAATGCAATAAACAAATTAAGTGTCTAATAAATACCTGAGTTTAGAGCAAAAAGAAAAGCGTGTCAACACGCTTAGTAAAATCTTTATCTAAGTTTGAGTAGATGAACAATAGTCTAGTTGAACTGAAAGAACTCATTAGAGACATGTATACTTCATGTATACTTCTTTGTGTAGATGTATATGCCTCACTGGACAGTATGACAGAGGCACACATCGCCAATAATTATGAGCACTTGCCAACAATACTCAAAATACCCGTAAAGGTGAATACAGAGTACCCATTCTATGTCTGTGTGTGAAATGGGGTTTACAATACTACCTCACTGGGTTACTTTGAGGGCTAAGTGAGATAACATGCATAAGGTGCCAAGAACAGGGCTTCAAACATTCACATCAGAAATTGAAGTACTTGCCCTGCTCCCTCCAGCAGGTCCTCCAAGTTTAAAGGGAATACAGTTTTCCTTCCACTCTTCTCTCTGCTTTTTGTTTTACAAAGCCTAGGAACTTTGTCCCATGAATTTCTGAAGGAAACTACACATGAAAATACATTAGTCTCCTAAGACTAATCTGAAATATTAGCAGAAGGTAGAAAAAGAAATTTTTGTCTTTAAACATTTTATGTGAAACCTTCATAAAGCATTAATTAGTCTTAATGAGAAGAATCATATCTCCATTTGGTTTATAAACACTCTAGTTTTTAGTAAATTATTTTTTAAAATGTACCCCTATTTTGAAATAGTCATTCTTTGTAGGAGTATAAACATGAACTTCGATCGCTGATTTTAGGAAAGTTCTAAAAGCTCCTTCTGAGGTCTCATCTAGTCATCACATCTAAAATGCAATCCTTTGTTTTGGGAATGCTCAGTATGAATTGAAACTACTACTAAGATAACACAAGATTCTCTTTCCCTTTTTTAAAGATTTTATTTATTTGAGAAAGAAAGAGACAGAGAGCATGAGTGGGAGGAGGGGGAGAGAGAGAGGAGGAACAAGCAGACTCCCCACTGAGCAGGGAGCCTGCCTGGGGACTCCATCCCAGGACCCTGAGATCCTAACCTGAGCTGAAGTCAGAATCTTAACTAAGCCACCCAGGTGCCCCCAAGATTCTCTTTTTATCAATACAAGCAAATAATTTAAATACAGTTCAATTCAGACTCTTAAGTCTACTGGACTTATTTTTCAATTTTTCCCATAACTAGTCAAGGGTTGGCAGGAATACCAGCACTGCAATATATATTTCAACTTTCCTCCCTGTATCGTTAACCACCCCAACCTTCCTCCTATAAAAGCACTGTATGTAGAGTCTCCTACAACAGACAGCTCCTCACAATTACTCAGGCACCAATATTCCCTTCTAGCTGACCTCTCCCTTTTGTCAGGCTCAACAACCCCCGTCCCCCATACACTTCTCCCTTCTCTTATCCCAGAAGCTTCAAGTCAGTCAGACTCAGGGGAGTAGAGGGGATGGAGAGAATTCTTGGAAGGATCCTGGTCATTATCCTATCTGAACAGACTCTGGGAAGTGTTTCTGCTTGCAGAGATGCAGCATGGCTGATGTTCAGCATGTGTGACTGAGTTGGGTATCTAGTTTGAGGTTTCTTCCATTCATATTCACAATGCTCATGGGATGTTATTAGTGCTCTGAAGAAGGGGGGAGAAAAAGACAACTTGGCAATTACTTATTTATTTCAAACCCCAGCCTGACTGCTGAACTTTATAAACTGGAAGAAATAATGAGAAAGCTCCAGTAAAGACAGGGAGAAGTGACGTAACAATTTTTGAATATTGCCCAGGTCCTAACACTCTGCTGGGCACCATAATTCCCACAGCAGGCTTGAGTGGTAGAGTTACTACTAGGAGATCACAGATTCAGTAGTCATTAACGTTCTCAAGATCACTCAACTAGTAACTGGAAGATGTGGGGTCTACACTCCAGTATGGTGCCATTTTGAAGTCTTTTTTACTACACTATCATGTTTTTCTAGGCTTCTAACTTCAAAAGCTGTCATAACACGTTATACCTTTGCTCTTCTCATTATTACTTTTTGTTCCCTGGATTCAGTGTCTAAGTTAAGCTTTTCCATGATCCAGTCTGAAGTTTATCCTCAAGAACAATTACTTGTGCAGTAAATGAAGGAATTAATAAGTGAATGAACAGTTATCTCCCTTGACTTCATCCATCTAGCTTCATTCCATTTACATGTCCTCGTTCATTTACTTGTCCTTTGTTAGTGGCTGAATATAGGGAGAGTGCTGATAAGAATGTATGGGGCACACACTTGTGCTTTCAAAACAGGCTATTAGGTTTTCTGGAGGTTCACAAAGAACAGTACAAGCAAAATCAATGACTGGGCTAAGATTAAGAAAATGAACACACAAAAAGTATTTTAAAAAATATCTGACTACCTTTAGTCTGGAACCAATAGGACAATTTTGTTTCTCCCCTACATCCTAAAATGTTAATTGGAAACAGTTGGGTTAATAATCAGATGGTACAAATTCCAAGACTCAGCTGAACCATCATTTACTCCATCATCCTTCTCCAGGAGGCCACAACCTGGCCACTTGCACCCCCTCGAGGTTCCCCAGTGCACTGTTTTATGTCTAGTTCTCTCAGTGGAAAGTAAACACCTCAAGGAGAGAAGCCACATCTCATTTATTTTTATATCTTTAAAAATTCGTAGAGTGTTGGACACATAGTAGGAATACAATAAATATTTATCAGGAAGGGAACACTAAGCTTAGTGTTTCCACAGAACTGCTCTCAATCTCTAATTTATGTAATACCTACCACCTCACTATCCTATCCCTTTGTTCTTCTTTACATTAAATCTCCCAGATTTACTGTTTACTAATTCATGATTTCTAGTTCCTTGCTTCCAACTCTCTTGCATTCATTCCAGTTAAACTTTTGCTTATACCTCTTTTCCATATTGGTTTTCATCAAAATAACCAATGACCTCCAAATTGCTAAACCCAGTGGTTAATTATTAGTCCTCACCTTCCAGTAGAATTTGCAATGGGCTAACACTCTCTCCTCCTTGACATACCATCTTTACTTTGCTTGCAGAATGCTACACCCTTGGTTCACTTCTTCACCGACAATTTCCTCTGCTGTGTCCTGCTCTTTTGTCCAGATCCTAAAGATGGACTGCCCCAGGCCTCAGTCCTTTAGTCTCAGTTAGATACTCTCCTCCAATCTATCTACAATTATGCCCTTTGTGAGCTTAACCATATATCCCAAATCCCAAATTTGTATCTCTAGCTGAGACTTCTCTAACTCTGCTCCTGAACATCCAGATGCCTATTCGACACACCTTGATCTTTTACCTCAAAACCACCCCGTCTTGATCTGAGTTGATATAGACTCCATCTTTCCAACTGCTTTGGCAAAAAATTTTCCTTTTCTTGTACTCATAAGGAAATCCTATTGGCTCTATATTCTCAATATCCCCAGATTCCTAACACTTCTCATAATTTCCTTCACTACCACTTTGTCCAAGTCCCCACAACAAGATCTCCTCTTGTTCCAACCAAGCCTATTCTCAACTCAACAGCTAAAGTGATCCTTTGACAAAGTCAAGTCAGATCTACCTACTATAATACCTTCTATAATACTGATACCTCAAGAGAAACACTCCTAAACTTTCTGGAAGTTTTCTATATCCTTTGTCTAGTGCCTGAGAAGTCTAGCTAGACACTAGGTTCTGTCCATGGAGTGGCTCTGAGAGAAATGCTGTCATTATTAATGAATCCTGGTTCTGAGCTAGCCTGAGGGAGCCTATTATATGCACAGCACTGTGGTTCAGGGTACAGGTGCTAAGGAAAGACTTCATGGATCTGAATCCCTTTTCACCATGTTTGTGTTTCATTTTCTTTATCTATAAAACCAGAACAAAAGGACTGTTGAGGATTAAATGACTTGATATGTGAGGTACTTAGAATAGTGCCTGCCACAGTGAATGCTCCATAAACATTCACTATTATTAAAAGGATTAAAATGGGCAACCAAACAACACATTACTTTCAATTTTAGACAATTTACTTGACTCTCATTTTTCGTGTCAAGAATGTTAGGATAATTTTGTCCTCTGAAAGTAACCTGAAAAGTATCCTACTATATATTATGTGTTGATAAAATGTTATAATAAATACACCTTTCAATTTAGACAGCTCACAATCTTAATTGTTACAGTATTTTGGTACCTCTTACATGTGGGGCAAGAGTCTTTGATATGAGAAAGGTCAAAGTTCTGATTTTTGAAGGAAAGAGCAGATGGTTTTGATGTCCTGAGGTAACATTACAGTAAGATTTCTGAGATAAATATCATGCCTTAAGGCCACTTAGCTTTATAGTTCTGTGCTGCAAAGATGATAATCATGAAGGCACAGTTAAGCATACGAGGTGTGATGCAGTGGGTTTGCAGCAAGGAACAACTGATAACATAGCAGTCTTTATGTTTGTCACAAATCAAGCATGTTGCACAATGATCATCCTCATAATTGAACCACCTATTCTTTCACCCTCTCCTATTCATACAAGTCTGTGTGTTCCTGTGTGTCTCCACCCCTTTCCTATATTTCTCTGTGGTAGTCCATCTCCAAAATGGCACCCAATGAGCCCTATGTCCTGGTATTTGTGTCTTCGTGTAGTGATTTCCCACAATGAATAGAACTAAACTTGTGTATCAACAGGGTACTGCAGAAGTGTTGGTGTGTGACTTCTAGGCTAGGTCATGAAGAATGTGACAGTTGCCCCCTTGCTTGCTTGCTTTTATAGATCACTTGCTCTGGGGGAAGTCATGAGGACATTTATACAGCCCTATAGAAGTCCATATGGAGAGGGATGAAGCTGTACCCCTCCCCAGTCAGCCAGCACCAACTTGCCAGGTACATGAATGAGTTGCCTTGGAATCATATGACTGATGCCCAAGGCAACTGAACTTCATGAGACCTCAAGCTTAAAGTACCCAGAAGAGCCCAAATTCCAGACCTGCAAAGAAACTCTGACATAAAATAAATGCTTAGCTGTTTTCAGCCACCAAGGTCTGTAGCAATTTGTTTCACAGCAATGGATGGCTAATGCACTCCTGATCTCTTGCTGTCCGTTTCTGGGTGCCTGTGTCTCCACTGCTTTATCTTTAGATCCCCACTGTTTTTCCCCTTCTCATTTTCTGTGCCCTCTCTACTTCTTTTAAGGTCCATACAACAGAATAGGCAAATATATATAAATCTGCATATTTATGCATATATTTGCTTTTGTTCAGAAGAGTGTGTGAAAAAAAAGTGGAAGTATGGTAAGTTGTTTCTAAAGGAAAACAACTAGCTTTTCTTTGCCTCCCTCTCTGTGCAAATATTGGGACTGATTCTCCCTCATCTTTATTCTTTCTTAAGCTACCATCTTGGGGAAGGGGAAAGATGAAGTTAGAGGCACAGAAGGTTCCCCAACAATCATGAAATTTCTTCTCAGTGAAATTAAGATAACACATTCATTAAAACAGAACGTATATGCTTAACAACATTACATACACTTAAACTCCCTGTAGCATACGTGATCAATTTAAAAGACCACATCAGGGGATCCCTAGGTGGCTCAGAGGTTTAGCGCCTGCCTTCGGCCCAGGGCCTGATCCTGGAGTCCCAGGATCGAGTTCCACATCAGCCTCCTTGCATGGAGCCTGCTTCTCACTCTACCTGTGCCTCCGGCTCTCTCTCTCTCTCTCTTTCTCTCTCTCTCTCTCTATCATGAATAAATAAATAAAATCTTCATAAACAAACAAATAAATAAATAAATAAAACGACATCAGAGCAAAAATGAGCCATATTTCATAATGAATTTGGCATAAGGAAAAAAAGCATTAACATAATGTATATTAACTATCTAACTATCAAAGATGAAATGTGACCAAAGTAGTTATTTTAAATTTGATTGGGTACTATAAAGTTTCCAAAATTGGGTCCTCTAATGCAAGACGTACTTCAGGAGCACACACAAGAGGCTGCTTCCTGTATTTCCTACCTTTACATTTTCCCCTCTTCTAATTTTTTTTTTTTTATACAATAAAAAAATTTGTTTTAGTTTGCTGGTACCAATTTATGGTATCCTGGAAACTCCACAATGATGGAAAAGAACAGGTACTCACAACAAAGCAGAATTACCAACATATTTATGGCCTTATCATTTGACAGGGAAGGTCAAAGCTTCTCTGAGTTTATTCATAACCCTGCACCAGCTTTCAATTCTTCGAAAATTGCTCCTTGATACCCGGCTTCCATGAAATCACAGAGAGTGGCAGCCACTCTCTTAAGGCATAAATCAGATTCTAAATAACTGATAGCACTTTTTTTCCTCTAGACCTGGACAAGAAAAGCACTGCATTTTCATTGTTGAGTGCTGGCACCTAGAAAAACCAGCACAAAACGGATGTTTTCAGGGTTTAATTTCTGAAGTCATTGGTAAGAAAACAGTCTTTGGGATTATAAAAAATAAAAGTCCTGCTCTTAAATGCCACTGCTATCTTAATATCCTCTTTTCTTTCATTCTCTAAATCCAAGTTAAACACTGCTGCAGACTTAGTGACTATTTATTATGATTGATGCTCTTGTGACTTTGTTGTTCCAAACTCAAAATGTGCAAGCTGTGTGGGATTTGGGCATAGTATAATACAAGCCAAGGACACAATGACAAGTAAAAAAGTTATGTGTATATGCAACTAACTACTTAGAATAAACAAGTAAGATTAAAAGATATTTTTAAAGTCCGAACAAAATATTAATTTTTTTCTTTATTGATGTCAGTTATTCTTTATTGCAGGGAACATGAAGAAATAGTTCATGGGAAGCCTTTATTCTAATAATCAGTAACATTAGTTTTTAATATTTCGCATGTAACATCTCAGCCACAGTAGCTGGGCATTTTCTCTGAGATATACTGATACATCTCCCAAATGGCTGAAAATGATCCCATGTGAAAAATAGTTGATAGCTCAGGATCTTTAATCTGCAAGCATGATTTTCTTTTAATGAGTTATTTTTACTGATCTATGAAAATAATCAAATGAGTTTTTTTCATTTAGTTGTTTATCCTAATAAAAATTAATATAGTTCTATGAATGGCCATCCAGATGACTGTTTTATGAGTGCATTGGCATTCAATGTCAGTCACTGTGTGTTAGCTCATATTTATCGTTATGTCGGCAACAACAGGGCCAAGAGAAGCAGATACACCGCGGTGTGAATTGGCACAGACTCAGGTCTGTGGATCAGATGCTGTCCCGCCACTTATTGGCTGTGTGACTTTGGACAACAAAATTCATCTCTTTATATCTCAATTCTCTCATCTGCTAAATTGAGAGACAATCTAATATCACAAGTTGTTGCAGCAGTTAAATCAAGAGCACACATGAAGTACTTAACACAGAACCCTTTTCAATAAATCTCAGCTACTTCCTGGTCATTATTTTGTCATGGCAAACAACAACAACAAAAATGGATGAGGTAAGGTTTAATGTGTCAACGTTGTGCTTGTATCAGGACAGGGGCTCTGTTATTCACCCTTAATTATTATTTAATTTTGTTAAATAATCCAACAGAGAAAACAAGAGACAGGAAACACGTTAGAATTTCCATGTGGTGCTTTTATAAGAAACACATGAATATAATTTCACCTCTGTCTACACCATGCCTTTCCAGCCTCAGCCTCCATTCTAAGGCCAGTCTACACAGCCACGTGACATCACTTTCTCGGTAAGTCAAGGCTGCTGTGAAAACACAGACCAAGTAAGTGGACATAGAGGCTATTACATGAAAGGAAAACTAATATGACCAAATCTTCGTCTTAAAAATGAGCCAATTTCACTGCTTTATTTTACATCCTAGCACCTCCATGAATTCCACAATTCACAGTGCTGCTTGGTTTGGACATAGTATTAAGTAATGGTCAAAATTTGAAGCCTCATTTTCTGGATCTAACAGCTGGCATGAGAAGCTATTGGGAAAATGTAATTTTTTTTTTTTGAAAATGTAATTTTGTGGGAATTTTAAATCCTTAATGAAAGTTCGAGTATATTACTTAAAAAAATAACTGTTTGGGCAGCCTGGGTGGCTCAGCGGTTTAGCGCTGCCTTCAGCCTGGGGCCTGATCCTGGAAACCCGGGATCGAGTCCCACATCAGGCTCCCTGCATGGCCTGCCCTCTCTCTCTCTCATTAATAAACAAAATCTTTAAAAAAAAATGAACTGTTCAATATTTAGGAACACTGGTCACTGAAGTAACAGGAGCCAGGCTGCCATGTGTATACAGTAGAAATAAATTAGGACTCATGGTATAGATACTGTCTTAACCAAACTTCTCTCTTTTCCTTAAAAGAGAACTTAATATTAGATACCATAAAAAGAGAGTTTTTAAAACAAGGCATTTTTTTTCTCCATTAAATTTGTTTCTATTTATGTTCCTCTTCTGAAAGCCAAAGGTTGATGCCTTAGTAGCTTTGAGTGTTAATAAACAACCTCATTCTATTCTTTAAATAACTTAGGAAAAAATGCATTCTAGAAGGAAAGAAAGATACCACTTCCTCAAATGAGGAAAGTTAGTATCTAAATGTTAACATAAATAACATACTTCTGTAAGTGAAAGACTGATATATATGATACATATGCTTTTAAGGCCAAGTAGCCCATTTTAACCTGCCACTTCTCAGATACTAATGAATAAATAATATTTCCAGTCCTTTCTCTCTCAGCCCAAACTTATACACTAAAATAGAATCAATTAAAAAAAAATCAGAGTAATTCTGCTATATGAGAAGCCAGCATGATGTGGCAGAGAGAGTGCGCTGGGCTGTGCATAAAGAGCACAAAATTAAGGTCAATATAATGTTTTATGGACTCAGAGAAATCAGATTCTCTAGGCCCATCTGAATATAATAAAATATTCTTCACTTGCCCATTGTGATTAAGTGTGTTAATGCAAGTGCAACATGCCCAATCTATTCTTCTGGTATTTCTTGCCAAATGGGACACTTCTAGATTAATCTGGTTTTATATTTTTTTTATTTTTTTTATTTTTTTTAATCTGGTTTTAAAATAAGGGATGATGTGGAAACTAATAACGTTATAAAGTGAGGAGTGTTGGGGAAATAGTGTGCAAGAACCAGGACAGAACAGAACAGAAAACTCCTATACGTGGGGGCGCTCAGAGCTCTAGTGGTGCCTGGAGGAGCTGCTAGAAGATGTGTCAAGATTTACCATTTCAGACCTTAAGTCTAGGTTATGACAAGTCTTCTAAGCACTTAAAACTTAAATGAATATGGAGTGGATAATGAGATTTTTTTTTTCTCTCTAAAATGTAAGTCTGATGAATGATGCCTGAAAAGTACCACCAGTCATTTTTATGAGTGCTCAGCTCAGCAATATAAGGCTTTTTTTTTTTTTTTTTTTTGTACCTAAAAGAAAGATTTTCTTTGTTTTGGCTTCTCAAGGATGGTCACACATCCCTTGTTGAAAGAAACATCATCTCTATAAATTTAAATAGCTAAGGTAATACAATAAACTTAAATAGCTAAGATATACAGTAGAAATCTACCTAAATAATAAAAAGTAAACTGTGAATGTATTTTAAGGTATAAAACCATGCATTTATGTTAATAACTGTTTATCCTAATTAGATTCTTCATATTATTTGCAAAAACCAAAGGGATTAGTTTTTCTTAAAATACATATATATCTGATAATGAATTGGTTATGGTTTATAAAAAGATAAATGACAGATGGTTATACAATTGTATATAACAGAAATAGCTCTTTTATTTGATGAAAATAAACAAATCTTGTAAAAAATTATAGTCTGGAGGAATTTAGAATTAATAACCATTGTGAGTGACCCTTCAAGAGAAAAGAAAAGGTACATTAGCATTATTGTTTGACTCAAATATTTTTTTTGTTGTTTGCAGGCTCAGAAGTTGCCAAAGATAAACTTCTGACAAGAACTGTAAAGTGCCTTGTTTCTATTCAAAAAAGCATTTAATGATTAAGGTTCTGCCTTTAAAAATAATAATCCTGAGGTAAAAACTATTTCCATGTTTAAAAAGATGCACATTTGCATACCCACGGGCATGTTTTTTCTCATGGAAGATAGTCCTGAAACTATAATATTCAATCCTTGATAACTAAATCCCATGAACATATTATAGATTTGCTTCAAAACTATTTTCATATTCAATTTAAAGATGAGAGTCACCTTGAGTTATTTTTTATAATTTCAGTGTGAAATGGAGGAAAAATCATTTATACAGTGAATAGGAAATGTTCTATGAAATACATCCAGAGAGCCCTTGAAACCAGCCAGGAGAGTTAGGGTGGCAGAAGTTAGGGTGAGTACGGTTAAAATTGTATCACAATGCTACACAGATTAAGATTTTAGGATTAGAAAAAAAAAATGAAATTATGGTCAAAATTACATCTGTAAGCAAAAAACTACTACTGTGATACAAATGAAGGTATCTTCAAATCCAATTTCTTAAATGAAAATTTTCTTCAAAACTTTAAAGACAGCTCCAAGTTTTAAAAAGTAAAAATAAGAAAATCTTCAAAGAATAATGAAAACAATATAAACAACATAAAATATTAAGACTAACAAAACCTCATTTTCACTCCAGACTCAGCAACTGCCTACTCAAGACTATTTGAAGGCTCAGTGGGTATCTTTGACTTAACACAGTCAAATCAGTCTTGGGTCTTACCCACAGTCTGCCTCTCCCCATTTTTAGCATGTCAGTAAATGGTACCACCTTCCAAGCCCAAGACTAAATTGACTATTCTGTTCAACAAAGGGTAGGTACCATGAACAAAGCTAATAGACAGATGATGTAATAAGAAGAGACACTGTGTTATGTTCAAAACTGACAGAAGATCCATCTTTAAAATATACAAGAAACACGGCAATAAAAAGCTGACAGTATCCCCAACAGAAAAAAATGAGTTAACATTAACAAGCGGGATTAAGGAGTATGCTTGTCGTGATGGGCACTGGGTGATGAATCACTATACTGTACACCTGAAACTAATACCGTACTGTATGCTAATGATACTGGAGTTAGAAGAAAAACAAAACCCCCCCAAAACAAAATAAAAATATACAAACACTTCTAACATAAAAAAGGCACTAACAAGCTATATGAAGAGATATTCAGACTCATTAGTCATTATGAAATACAAAGGAACACAGCAAGATATCACTTGATTCCTATATACTTTATATCCAGAAATCTGGATAATATGAAGTGTTCGTGAAGATACGGTGATAATTTTTAAAACACAAGAAAAATAAACTCTCACACACTGCTGGCTTGGTAAATGCATTCTAGGGGTAATCTCAAACTGTTAAATAGAGTAAACCTATGTCCTATGATCTAACTACAATTCCTGTTTTAACTACATATGTGTCAAAGAAAAGCTCACATGGGTTCATAAAGGCATATATGTAAGACAGCTCATTGCAATATTATTTGTGGTAGTGAAGCAGGGTGGGGTTGGGGGATACAAGGTTTGGATGCAATTTAGTGTCCCAGATTCAGAGCAGCTGGGCAAATAAACTAGATGCCCAACATATAGTGCAATGAAAAACTTAAAAAGAATAGATGTATATATGGCAACACAGAAAGATTTTAAAAAGATGCCGAGTAAAAAGGCAATCAGAAAAGACATGGAGGAAATGCAACTGCTAAGCAAAACAAGCTGGTCTGAAAAACAACACATTGTATGGTTCCAATTATATGACACTTGGGAAAAGGCACAACTATAGCAACAGTAAACAATGAGTGCACTGTTCCCAAGGGTGTGAGGGAAAGGTAGGGGTCAGTGAAAAGAGGAAGCCCAGGGGACTGTTAGGATGGTGATCTTGTGATGCATGATACTCTAATGGCAGATACAGGACAGTATAGGTTTGTGAAAACCTACAGAACTCTACCAAGAACACAAAGAATGAACTTTACTGCATGTAATTTTAAAGAACCATTTAGGAGGTTCAGGGGGTCTTGGGGGGAAAATGCAGACTGTGACAGGGGAAACTACTTGCACTACAAATGTTCAACCTCAATGAACAGAGTAGGAATAAAGGTGCTGACTTAAGTAGCTTTGGAAATGCATATAAAAGTACAGGCAAAGGAACTATATGTAAGTACTGCCCTCTAGCTGATAAAGTTTCCTACAGAGGTACGAGGTAACAATTCTAATACGGCTCTCTGTGTACACTGAAATCCAATAATTCAGTAAGTGGCAGAGGGTGAGATCCAGGTTTCTCACTGATGGAGTGGAGATTAAAGGCAAGCAAGGCAAATAAACTAGAATGATCCCTGTAGTAATGGATTCCAGTTGGAACTATCAGTAAAAACTCACACTTAATATGGATGCATATAGAAATATGTATAAATATAGGTGTATACACAGGTTAGTACACATACCTATATTTCTTTGCTGAGAGCGCCTAAAAAAATGACACCACAGTAGCAATAAGCACACCTACCATCCAGAACTTGGTTTCTAATATCATTCTCTAACAAAAGGAAACAGAACTCTAAGGAGCACTGGATGATTCTAAGACCTGGGCAGGAAATATACAGGATGAGCCCAGAACATCTTAGAGTAGGAAGAAAACCTTACACATATATACATGTATGGGACGGATGGAGAGACAGACACGCGCGCACACACACACACACACACACACACACACAATTTATGGGGCTATGTCAAATGGGCATATGACCAAAGTGAAAGAGTTCTCAATGGCCAAAAGTGAAACAATCTGAACAACCAAATAGAGAAAACAGTATTAGAATACAAATCAGAATATAAAATAGGTATGCATGAGTCTAACCTGAGAAAAATAAATTACTAAATACATTTTTAAATGGGAGAAAAAGAGAGAAACCTCCACACAGAAAAATTCCAAATAAATGATGTAACTACCGCAATGGAGTGGCAGTGTAACTCCCCACTCCTTCAGTGTGGGCTGCACATATTGACTTTCTTCTAGAGTACATACAGAAGTGGTGGGGGGCTTGGGGCAACCTTACAGTGGGGAAAGCTGACGCACACTACTTCTAACCAGGGGATCAAGGAACAAAAACAGTGATAAATCATATTGATTGTATGTACCTTTGATATGTGATAAAAATGGTACTTTAACTGTACATCTTCCTCTCTAAAACACATGAACCCAGTCTAATCATGAAAAAAACATGAGACAAATTCTATCAGAGAGCTATCTTAAAATATACATCTGACAGTACACCTCAAAACTGTCAAGGTCAACAAAAACCAGGAAAGTCTGAAAAAAATGTCACCATCAAGAGAAACTTAAGGAGACATGGTATCTAAATGTAACATGGCATCTTTAATGTGATCCTGGAACAGAAAAAGGATATTAAGTTAAAAGGTAAGGAAAGGATCCATGGACTTTAGTTAATTATAATAAATCAATATTAAGAATAACAAATACACCATACAATAAATTAGTAATAACATGGAGAACTATGTGTGGGGGATAAGATGACATATATAGGAACTCTTTGTACAATCTATTCAATCTAATCTGTAAGTCTTAAATTATTCTTAAAAGTAAGCCTATTATTAAAAATATATAATTATATAGAATTACATACAAATTATATACAATTGTATAAAAACACTCAATTATACAAAGGTAATAAGTAAAAAAAAAACCTCATTTATGTAAAATGCATACATACACACCCAAATAAAATCATAAATAAGAAAAACAGAAGTATATATATAACTTACATTATAGACAAAGGAGTAATAACACCACTGACATATAAAGAGGTTCTAACAGTAACTGAAGAAAATGAGGCCAACAACTTCATAGAAAAAGATGGACAGTCCAGAGAAAAAGAATGTGAACAGCTCTTAAAAATATAAAAATATGCTCAATCCCATTGATAACAATAGAAATACAAATTAAAATTATTTTGGAGTATTATTCCCTACCTATTAGATAAAGAGGAAATAGGTAGTCTTATCACTGCACT
The DNA here is from genome assembly GCF_053574225.1 of Canis aureus. Taxonomy (NCBI): domain Eukaryota; kingdom Metazoa; phylum Chordata; class Mammalia; order Carnivora; family Canidae; genus Canis; species Canis aureus. The sequence continues at coordinate 63,004,388 of NC_135625.1, forward strand.
GTCCAACCCTTGGTGGAGCACTTGAAACATGCTTCATTCAGACTTTGTGCCAGTTATTGCAATTCTAGAGATCTATCCAAAAGACACACTGGCAAAAATACAAAAAGACACATGAAAAAAACTATTCATTGCACTGCATCACATCACTGTAGTCTTGGCTTATAGACAAACTAAAACATCAGTGGAGTATATCAGAGAGGTTAGAAACAGATCCACATGAGCACTGATAACTGATTTTTGACAAGCTGCAAAGGTAATTCAGTGGGGGGAAAGAATGGTCTTTATGACAAATGGTGCCAGAACTGGATATCAACATGCAAATGAAGGAATGTCAATCCATACCTCACGTGACATACAAAAAGAAAATCAAAATGGATCATAGTTCTAATGTAAGACCTAAACCTATAAAACTTCTAAGAGAAAACATAAAAGGAAACTCTTGTAACCTTAGGCTAGATAAGATTTCCTAGATAAAACACCAAAAGCAAGATCCATAACATAAAGGATGGATAAAGTGGACATCATCAAAATTTTAAAACTCTGCTCATCAAAAGGGTACACCTCCCTACGGTACTGAGTCTGAGAGGGAAGTATAAACTCATGTTAAGTGTAAAAAAAAAAAAATTCTGGCTTTGTCAAGTGAATCTACTTAGTAGCTACAAGCATTCCCTTTAATGCCCTGATTATGGTCTCTAACTATTATTTCTAATTAAGGGGGCCCTTTGGAGAAATTCCAAAACTCAGCTGGGGAATGTACAAGAGGAGCCAGGAACATACTGTAGAAATAGAAAGGAAGAAACTTATCAAAGACTAGTGGGTTTGTGTCAAAAGGATTCATTTGGGAGCCAAATTGAATATGCTCCCCCTGGCCAAATATGGGACACTTTGAGTAGCAATAAGGATAATTACCTAGAATGGACTGATTGTACGTATCAAATAGGCTTAACATGAGCTCAAAGAGAAATAACCAATTGGTGTTGAAGAACGTTATGGAATCAGCGGAGTGTAGTGACTGTTGGAGATGCTGGACAATCTGTTCTGAGGTGTGGCCAGCAGCACATGGGAGTGGCCCAGCAACCACTTATACCTGAGACAGACCACTGAACAGCACACATGGCAGGTGATGCTCAAGTCAAATTTAGAAGGACAAACTCAACTCATTGAGCCACCGAGAGTGTCAGCTGTACCCAAGGCAATGTCAGCAGCAGCAAGTACCTGCAGTGAGTTTCCAGCCAGAACTGAGACAGGCATTCTTAGCAGAGACAACAACAGGTGGTAAAGCAGGACTGGAACATCCAAGTAGCCGATTTCCAAGTGAAAAATTGAGGCCCATTTACTGTTAGAAGCTTCTGTCTCAAGCCTGCATTATTTGTAGGAGAACCTGCATCAAATCTTTGTCTGCAGCCTTCCCTCAGGTTTTAAGGATCTTAAAATCTTACTGGGGACACTGGATTTGATGGAACAGCAACCATGAGTGTGGGAAAGAGCAGCAAGCTGCTGAGCACACTGACCACAGAATGAGATGTATCCTGCAAGATGGCCATATTTTCATTGGCACCCTTAACAAGAATATGAACTATCCTTGTGGACTGTGACAAATTCAGGAAGACCAAGCCAAAGATTGTGAAGCAGCCAGAGTGTGAGGAAATGTGGCTTTGGGGTCTGGTGCTGCTACCTGGGGAAAACATGGTTTCCATGACTGTGAAAGGGCCATCCTCTAAGGATGCTGGCACTGCTCAGGTACCACTTGCTGGAGCTGCAGGAGGCCTTGGGGTTGGCAAGACAGGTGGCAGAGAAGTGCCAGCTGGTGTTCCAATTCCCCAGGCTCCTACTGGATTAGCAGACCCTGTCCAAGGGGTTGGGGGGCATCTCAATAAAAAATGAATGACTGCAGGAAGAGGTACTACAGCAGGTGCTCTAACTGCTGCTCCTGCCAGCAGTGCTGGACTCCCACCTCAATATCCACCAGGTTAGGGGATCCCACTCACTCCTGTGGGCTGAGCAACACCACCTCCAGGCTCCCCCACATGCATGACATTAGAACCCCTATGAGCCCACCAGCCAGCCTTTCCATGCTCCAGGGACACCAATAGAGGCATGCCCCCTCTAAGAATGAGACCCCCTTTACCAGGAATTAGAGGTCCACTTCCCCCAGGAATGCATCCACCAAGACCGTAGGATACTGTTGATCCTTCCTAAGTCCCTCTTTCCTCTGCAATGTCTCTTGTCAAACTGTGCAGAATGTTTGTGAGCTTTGGCTCCCTCTTTGCTGCAATGCATAAAGCAACTTAAAAAAAAAGGAATATTAGAGGATCAATTCATTATATTGAAAAATGGTCAATAAAAGGAAAAAGAATTAAGTGTATAGCCTGCCTTCCTTTACAGACTATTCCACAGGATAACCCAGGAGCTGGCTGAGGGAAGCTTCTCTTTAGAGCAGCATTTCAGGCAATCAGTGAAGTAACAGTGGCAGAAGTTTAGTAGTGTTAAGCAACTGCTCATGAGGTCATAGGGGTGCACGATGATTACCAATGGCTATGACATCACAATAAAGAGCAAACAAATGTTGTGATGTAGTATTACCCATTTCAGAAATACCCCCCCTCCCCCGGCCAGTTTTTTTTTTTTTTTTTTAATGGTCTGATCACAACTCTAGAATTAGCCAAAAATTACAAAAATTCAAAGGAAAAAAAAAGTATTTAATGACATCGTGCCATGCAATGAGCCTGGACTGAAAATTTCAGAGAACAAATGACAAATTTCTTCAAGGAAAATGTTGAGGAGTGAGGGGAATAAAAAGAGGAAGGAGAAGAAAAAGATAAGTGGAGGCAGAGTCAGGTAAGGGGGCCTACTGTTGAACAACAGAAATATCAAACCACTGCAAAGGACAGGTCTTATTTGGGTCCCTGATCATACAACCAACCATAAAACATCTTAAAATAATGAAAGAAATTTAAACACTTTACTTCATCACATTAAGTAATTATTCTTAACTTCTTCTGGGTGTAAAAATGGTACTGTAATTATGGTTTTTAGGAGTCCCTTCTTTTAGAGATAGATACAAAAATATTCTTTTATGGTGGTGATAAAAACAATATACAATTTGCAAGGGCACACAAACAAAAAGATAACTTATAATATATTAGGATGGTTTCTTATGTGACAGAAAGGGAATCCTAGAGGGGAATGGGATTTGAATCAACAAATCCCAATCAAATAGTGAAATAAAATGACCAATGATGACACTGTGCTTATAATTTTTTATTAATTCAGCCCTTTCCACTCGAAGCCCTAAGGAAAGAAACAAAACAAAACAAAAAAAACAAAAAAACAAAAAAACAAAACAAAACCAAAACAAGCTTTCATGCACATGGCCTTAAACATTTTAGTTTTCATGAAAAGCACATGCATTATCATTCCAGTCGCTCATGGAGAGAAACTGAGAGTCTCCAGAAGCCATGGTCAGTAAACGCCACAGTCAGGACCCAAGCCTTCCACACAGAGCCAGAGCCCTAGATAGCACTACGTGTGCATTGAGTAATTTAAAATTTTCAGACCTAACAAAGCATAGGATAATAGATATCACATTGCTTCTTCATATATTTGCTCATTAAATATCTATTCTATAATTAACTATGATATACAATCTCCTTCCAGTTCCCTTTGTAATGATTCTGAATGTTTCCCTTCTTTGAGTATAACTCCTCTCCAAAAGAGCCTTGTTGTAATAACCTTCTATTTTAGATATAAATGCAATTTTTCATATAAAAAGCATTGTAGATAAAAGGAAGAGAGGACAAGATTTGTAGCATTAATTTTTTTTAATGTTGCACATCAACATTTTTATGCTAAGTAGTAAGTTAGAATTTGGTTCATAAAATTGTTTTAAATGAAGTGTGTGTTAAAGATAAGATGAATGTAAAGAATTATGCACTATTTGGCTTTAGAAATGAAATTCTTTATGGGAGCCTACTGGATGGTATGCAGTATTAAGTGTGGCTGCTAATAACTGGTAGCCATTATTTAACACTATTTAAAATCATGTTATGAATGCAGCTGCAATGAATTGGTGCTTAAATAGGGCAGGAATCTTTGCATCTATGAGGTAAGTTCAATGAACAGAATGTAAGGTCTGCAGATGGAGTTGTATCTATGGCCTATCTAGGACTCTATCGTGGAAAACAGCCTCAATTTGTTTTTCTCAGGAACAGCATAATGTATCAATTAAGAGTACAGAGGAGTACATGTGCAAGTAGAATGCTGGACATTATCTCATCTCTGCATCTGGCTAGAGGTACGATCTGCCCATGATGTGCTGCTTCGGTAAGCTTCCATGATATTCTCTCTATATTTGTACTACAGAACTTAGTTTATTTTATTGTGAAATCATGATCATGATTAATGATGATACTATTAGTTCTTTGAGAGGAACTTATTCCTCTTTGGTCCAGCAATTTGTAAATATCTGATACAAATAAGTCTTTAATAATATGTTAGTTGAATGAATATATGAAAAAACTTGTCCAAGTTCTTTTATATTTCCTAAGGCTTACTCTGGCTCTGAGAAATATTTTATAATGTGAAATATGCTCAGAAAAAAATATTAAGCTCTATTCATTGCTTTTCAATTACTATTATCAAAATTTCAAAGAGTGCCCAATTCTTAATAGCCTAGCTTCACTCAGGAGAAAATAAATCCTTCTCCACTGTCCCCTGAGCAGCATTTTTGTACATTAACCTTCCCTGATAAAATAAGACCAATGTTCCATAGTCTGTGCCTTTTACCTTGAGGGCTTCTGGTTAGGAGTGAAATTGGCTTCCTATCATCAGACAATTGGAAAGGCCAACGTGTACGTAATTAATCAATTTTGAGGCTCCTCTATCAACATGACTTTTTCCAAAAAGAAAGACTCTGATTCATTATCATTACTACTTTGGCTATAATAGCATATTCTTTTTCTTTGATAAGAAAACTGATTGTGTCCATTCATTTCTATTTAAAAACATATACACTCTACAAAGGGCGGCAGGGAAGCCTAATTCTCTGTTAAAAAGAATTATGTTTAATGAGTTTATCCTTTTTTTTTTTTTTTTTGGAAGAGAGAGAGAGCGCATATGGTTGAGAGAATGTTGCGAAGGAGAGAGAGAATTTCAAGCAGGCTTCACACCCAGCATGGAGTCCAACACAGAGCTCAATCTCACAAACCTGAGATCATGACCTGAGCCAAAATCAAGAGCTGGATACTTAACCAACTGAGCCACCCAGGTACCCCAATGAGTTTATCTTTTTAAATTGTTTCTTCTACACTGAATGACATCATACCAAGTACAGGATTCATATAATTCGAAACAGAATCATGGAGTGGAGAAAGCTAAAGGGTCAGTCTAACTTGGATTTGGAATGTGGTTTTACTGTTAAGGAGTGGAATAACCCCTGGAAGTCAATTTATCTTTTTCAGACCCTGTTTGCTCATCTTTAAAATTTGGTCATATTGTCTCTACCTCATAAGGTGTTTTGAGAGCAAAACAGGTCTCAAATTGGAAAGTGCATGGAATCACCTGAGGATTGTTCTCAAAATATACACAACCACAACTCAAAAAACTACCTAGTCTGAATTTCCAGTATGTTCTTTCAAAAAGCTGCATATGGATAAATGATGGTATATAGGTATGTCCACACAAAAGTGTACTAAGCAGTCATAATAAAGGAATGAGGATGGTCTCTATGCTGAATTGCTTCCAAAATATGTGAAAAAAAGGAGATAGAGACAGATATATATATAGAAAGTTAAACTTCACATAAAAAGGGGGTAATAAAAAGATGTGTACATATTTATTTTGGTTTTGCTTTTGCTTTTATTTTTTGCAAGAATCTGGAATATTCTGAAGGAGGGTGGTGGTGGTGAGGGAGATAGGAATAAAAGCAAGACCTCTCCTCACGGTATCTTTTATCAAGCTTTGCCTTTGGGCTATGTAACTATTGTAAAATATTTTAAATAATTAAAAAATGAAGTCTTATAACTTCAAATCAACTGCAACAAATGAGCCTAATAATATATTAAATAGGCAGCATAACCCTAGAAAGAACGAATTTTAATATTTAAAGAGCAATTTTAGATACAGTACTCTGGCTGGAATATAATATAAAGACTGACCTACAAAGAAATCTTAAATTTCACTCAGTAGGTTTACTATTAGTAGTAATGTAGGAATTATAAATCCGAACTAGCTACTGTATATTACAGTATAATACAAGTATAACATTTCAATCTAAGATTTTACAGGGGGGAGGGTGGGTTAAAGAAATAAAAATATAAAAGTTTAAAAACTATATATTAAAACTCAATTAAAGATATCAATGTGAACCCATGATTTATACATACACACACACACTTTTTTTTTTTATTATTTCTTAGTTCTAGAAAAAGTCTAATAGCAAGAACTTAGTTCTAGCAAAAGTTTAAAAATCTCAGTTCTCTGAAAAAGTCTAAAAGCAACGCCACCACAGTAGCAATAAGCACATCTATTACACCTGGATCTTTGTTTCTAAATACCATCCCCCACATTGAAGTATTTAGGATAATGTGATGTGATATCTACAATTTACTTTCAAATGGTTACCAAAAGAAAAAAAAAGTCTATATACATAGATAGAGCACATATGATATTTAAAAAATTACAAATAGTTAGTTGGAATGTTTCATCATACCAGTCTTTCGAATTCTCTGTAAATATGGCTCTTTCCATAATAAAAAAAAAAATTGACTAAGGATAAAAATAAAGCTATGATTTCAGTGCATACTCCTGAGTGAGCCACTCTCTGTGCATAAATAATGCTTGCTGCTGATTACTTTTCCTTCATTCTTTTGGAACCCTCTCTATGGATCCACTGATATTCAGAAAGTAAGCATGGATTCTAACAGAAGGCTATAAAGCAAATGGCAGAAAAGTAGGATTCGGAAAATTCCTAGACTATCCATGGGTGTACCGTACTCTTGCTACTCAGAGTTTCCTCATCCGAGAAATAGAAACAATGAGTGCTCTGCTTAAAAGGACTGCTGGAGAGTCAAGTGAGGTGATGATGACAGGATTTCATACATGTGAAAGCTGCATATGTCTACAAATATTATTAAAATATAATCTTATAACCTTTCAGGTATAGAGGCTATTTTATAACTTATACATGGCTCAAGATATTTCAAAAGGATATTAACAGTCAGTATGTTTTCAACATTGAGACTTATCTACTTGATATCATATAAGTAGTATCTCAGTCTGCTTCAGAAGACAGTATGGGACTGGCACATCTTTAATCTTATTTTCTGTCAAAGTAAGTTTAATCCTCTCAGTCTGTAGCTCATCCTATGTTATACTCTGCTTTGCTAACTTGGTTCTTAACTGATGCATTTTTATAAATTTCACTGTTAAACTATTCCATATGCATCTAAGTCAAATATCATTCTGATCATGACAAAGTTATGGATTAAGTGGACCTTTTAAAAAACAGCTACGGAGGATAGTGGTTTTCAAAAAAAAAAAAAAAAAAAAAGAGAGAGAGAGAGAGAGAGAGAGAGAAGAAAGAAAAGAAAAAGAAATCTCCCCAGTTGAGCAGAGAGCCAGAACACTGACTTGCCTTCCTCTCAATAAGACTGGCTTAGAAGTACTGAGATGCTTTGTGTGTGTATACGCATGCACATGTATGTTATGTGAAGTGTGTATAAGAGGGCAAGGCATCTTACAGTGTTCCTTGGAAAAGCTTCATAATATCCAGGATGAATGGAGCAGTTTAAAAAAGTACCCTCAAATCTGAGCCCTTCTAGCTGAACTTTATTTAGATATGTTTTCCACTTTTTCTCCACTTTCAGTTTTGATCATTTTGGGAACAAACAAGATCATAATGCTCACGAATTCAGGGGAAAAAAAATCTTAATTGGATAAGAAGTAATACCACCCAGCTGGAGCCCTATGAAGCCCTTTATACAGAAATTTTCACTTGTGCCAATCTTCTTTCCAGAGGCTCATTTCATTTCCCTGCTGGTAACACTCAGATCACTTCACAGTTCATTGATACCGCATTGGCAACCTTTTGTTTTCAATCAAAGGGAGATGCTGAAGTAACGCTCAATTGAACTAAGTCTACATGACACAGTGTGCTTGTGTCCTTGCCACAGAGGACTATGGAAGGGGAGCTAAAGGAAACTCTGACACCTAGCATTCAATATTCCATTACATTATCTACAATTGGATTATGATGAATTACGATGACAGAGCTCACACAAACGCTGATGCTGTCTTTTTCATTGTTTCACCCACGCCCAGCACACTTATGGATTGCATCCAGTCTCCAAAATGGATTCTCTGTCACTCATGGGTTGAAAATGAAAGGCCAATGTTCAAATAAGTTTTTAAACAGTTTCCATAGAGATTGAATTTAATATTGCCTCCCTTGTTCCTTTGGAATCACTGAGGGATCACCATAGGCTTTTGCTGATGGGGCATCTTTCTATAAATCTTCCTGACTGAAAGACTCATAAGGTTAAAGAACTTGTACACAGTACGGGTGACTGGCAGGTATCAGGCTGTTATTGCATGCCTTTCCCTCTGTGACTTCATTGTATCCAGGTTGCCTTTAAACCTACCAGCCCTGCCAGCATCATTCTCAAGGGTAAAAATATACCTGCAGCCACTGAAAGCAGTAATCACTCCCCTGAATGAGCTTCCAACCAATTAGGAAGAAAGCTCATGTCAGTAGAGAAATAAGTGGACTAAATTACAGCCTGGGATGCTCAGTTGCCCTGTATTTTACAAGAGGAGGCGATTATGAACACCTGTTAATAGGAATAGTGTATTTAAATCATCTAAAACTTCCTATTTGGATTTGACTAGCATCCGATGAACTAAGTGTGATAATTATTTCATCTTTGATCATAAATAGGAAACTAATTTTTTTAAGGTTTAGAAAATGAGGAAAGTTATAACTTAGTAAATTTTGTTTTAGGGATAGACTCTTTGAGGTCCACAGGAGAAAAAAGATTAAAAAAAAAAATATTTTAAAAAGTGATGAAAATGATCCAGATGAGGGAAGTTCAGAAAGGCATACTTAGAAATTGTGTGTAGAAGTCAGAAAATTTGAGTAGGGCTCTAAGACAGGAACTTAAAAGTTATTTTTTTGCACAGGAAAGCAGTAGTTGTGGTCAGTTTGGAAAACCAATGGAACAATTTTCTTAGGTTGTGTAACACTGAGAAGATGATAGACCAGAAAAAAGGAGATTCATTTTATTTATTTATTTTTTTAATAAACAAAACCAAAGAAAAATATTTATTAAAAATTGGACCAAAAGCACAGAAACCATGAATTGAGTCATGTTTTGTGACAACTGCTGTGACAGAGGAAGTGTTTCTCCAGGAGTAAATGCATGAAATGCTTTCTTAAAAAGAAGGTATCATTTTTTTTTAATTTATTTTTTATTGGTGTTCAATTTGCCAACATATAGATCAAACTCATTGATTCCCACTTTGGCCCAGACCAAGGTGCCCATTCAAAAGAGGGGAAGGGCCCACCAGGACTGTGGGGCTAAGGGAAGGCCAGGAAGAGAAGATGGACTTGAAATAGGTTGAAAAGTACTCCACCACCATATAGTGATATGATCAGTGCTCATCAATCTGCAAGCCATCTTACAAAGGCATAGCATGACAGCTGCACTTCTGCTCATCCTGGGAAAGAAAGGTATAATCCTTAACATGCATGTTCTGGTTTTGTTTAGCTTGGAAAATGGCCTCACCAAAATAATTTTATAAGCCATCATTGGTTCCCAGGTGAATCCCCCAAATTTAACTTCTATGAGTGAACAGTGAGAAGGGGTGAGCAATAGATTTCTATCATCCTTCTCATTTTATAATCAACTCGCAATTATCTGATTTCTACCCATATTTTGCCATTAAAACTGTACCTGATCAAATTTCTTCTGAGCTGCCAAACTTGGTATATCTTTTATACTCTCAACACATTAGCTGATCATTCCCTGCCTCTTCAAACCACTTTGGTCTCAGTGATACCACTCTTATAATTCTCCTATTTCTTTTCCTGTAAGGTATTCTATTCTCTAGGGTTCTACCATTGATCTTTTCACTCCACATCTTCTTCCAGGGTATAAGAGTCCGCTCCCAAGTTTTTAATTAGCATGTATGTGTTGATGATTCTCAAGGTATATTACCAGGTCAAGCTATATGTATGTGTGTAGTGTGTGTATAAGTTCAATAGAATCACACACACATACACACATACACAGAAGAATTGCCTAAAAGGAGAAATTCTTTATATATCTGTATTTAAGTACATCTAGTTTCAAAACAGATCCATCTTTTTATGTCCCAGAGTCAACTGGCCAACCTCCTGTCTTCATCTGTTCTTCTCATATTCTCTATTCTGAAGAAAGACAGACCAGCTGCTTAATCCAGAATCCTACTCATTACATCAACTTCTTCCCTCTGTGGTCCTCCAAAGAAGACTTCTGAGCATACATCCCAAGGAACTCATCAGCAAGGTGAAGTTGACTTATTCATCATTTCCTTTTTGGATTTCTAAGAGTTGAAAGGCCTCCATCTCTTTCCTGACCAATATATTCTCCATATTGTTACCAAACTAAACTCTCAAAATCATAATCTAATGTCATTCCCCTGATACAAATGTTTAATACCTGAGAGTACCCATCAATATAAAGACCATCTATCTGAGAATGCAAACAAGTCCTCCATGCTCTAGATCTTTCTTCCCTCTAGCTGCCATCTCCTATAGCTCCCCAGGATCTAGCAATTTAGAGCTCCCCCGTGCTACCTTCTCTCAGGTTTCCTTGCACAGGATACTCCTTCCACATTACATTTATTCATCTCCCTTTGCCTAGCTTTCTATCAGACATTATCTCCTCTGAGAAACTATCTACACAATCACCAGCAACCCCATCCCCAATCTGAATTAGATGCTTTTTCCATGCCATCCTCACCGGACTCAGTGTTTTGTTTTGTTTTTGTTTTTTAAGGTAACTCATGACCCTGAGATTAAGACTTGAGCTGAGATCAAGAGTCTGAAGCTTAACCAACTGAGTCACCCAGGAGCCCTTCTTGGATTTCTGAATTTTGTGATTTATTCTTCTGGCTTCTCCATCGAGCTATAAGCAGTAGAACAGAAGCCATGTGTTTTATTTCCACATTCTCATTGCCTACCACAGTGTCTATTATATAACAGGTGTTTGAAGAATGTTTGTTGTTGAAATATTCTATGCTGTAAATCAACAAAACAGAACACAATACCTATAAAATAAACTCTTTATGAATGTCTGATTTAACTTCTTAGTTACATAAAATTAGTTTAATTAAACATGGATAAAACCATAAAGGAAATATTTCTATGGCAATCTAAAGAGGACATTAGGGCACTTAGAAAAATGAGAATTATATAGCTCTAGAATTTTGTTGTCTTATTGCTCATTAAAATGTCATGTTTTCATAAATAACACAATAAGAGTTACACTGCTCTAAATAGGACAGATTTTGGTTTATAATTTTAAAATGTCATATAGTAGAAGAAGTGAAAGTGCACAGATGAGAGAGGAGAAGGAGAGAATGGGCAGAGAAACATTTTCCCTAGGAAGCTGGGCAAGGCCTCATAGCATCAATTTTCTTTCAAAGAAACACTGTGTCTGACCTTGGGCAAATCACTTTATCTTCAAGTCCCTGGAACTGCTCATCCATAAAATGGTTTTTAAGATTTTATACCATTTGCACTAATATTTAAAGGTTCTATGCTACTATATAGTTTTGTTTTGTTTTTTAAATAGGTTCCACACCCAGCACGGAGCCCAAAATGAGCCTTGAACTCATGACCTTGAGATCAAGACCTGAGCTGAGATTAAGAGTTGGACACTAGACTGAGCCCCTACTATATAGTTTATATTCTAGAATCCTTTCCCTGGTGCTATCACTGATAAGACAGTCCTGGACACACGTACATGTGAGCAGACACACCAACACCCTCAGTTCTCAGCAGAAACCACCATGCATACCAAATTTACATCATGGTTATCCAGTTTCTATCAGTCTTAACATGTTCCTATCATATTCATTACCAGCACTGCAAAAGCCTAATTTATAAAATGTGAGAAATTTAAGCAGCAAATAATTGTTCTAGGGAGAGAGAAAACAAGCAGTAGTCATGGGGAAGAAATATTTACAACACATTTAGAAGTTTGCTCAGGTGAGATAAAAAGTGATGAAAGTCTGCTCTGTAACACCATTCCCCTGCATCAGATACTGGAATCCTGACTAGGAATCACTGAACAAGGTTTAGGATAATGTAAAAGGCACGCCTTATTAACTCTTGGACATCTCATTTCTTGGTCATAAATCCTATTAACTTGTATTACCAACTGCCATAAAACTTGCAGATAAAAGATAATTTATGCTCAGTGTACAGAAGCTAATGTTTCTGTACTCCTGAGAATCACAGGACCAGAAAATGAGAAAGTATGTATGAGAAACCTGGAACCTCCCACACTCTGCATGGCAGGCATGATAAACATGGCTGGGAGCGCCGAACTGTCTTCAGAAGGAATATAGCCTAACTAGTAATTGATATCAGTGGTGTTTCGTGTAGGAAATGTCTCTCACTGGTTTCATAAAATCTCCTGCTCATAAAAGGTCATAAAGTCTTATTAAGAAGACATTTTTGGAAGTAAAAGAGAAATGCTTACTTTTAAGGGAGGAGCTATTATGCATTCTATATTTAATCTTCTATTTAAAAATGGCAGATTGAACATTCCTTCAAAGTAAATGCTACCTACTGAGGCTTTCACTCATGACATTCTGACCCACAGTAAGTGAAATATGCCAAAACACAATATAAAAGACATTATATATTCCAAACATTTTTTCCATATTTACATGGATTTGGAGCTACACTATTATCTCCTTATTTTAAAATTCTATATGTAATAACCAAAATAAGTCACAGAAAGGTGACTGAAAAAAGAATGTAGAAGAAAGACTTCAGTTTGGAACAATCTCTGTATCTTTAAGAGAATGGCTCCTGGACATGCAGGTCAGCCCCTATTGACCAAAATGACTCTAATAAATAAGGATACTTCTTTATGTGATAGTCTCAAGAGAGTCTCACATGTAGACTATCCCAGAAATGCTAAGATAATTTGGGAGTTTGGGTAGCTTTTTTATAAAGATCAGAAAAATCACAGTTTAATCCTATGATCTAGAGCCAGCATAGCCACTTACTAGACACAGAAGAGTTCTCTTAGCAAAGCACAGCATCAAAACATTTTACCTGTCAAAACAACAGCTCCCATAACATGTCTCATCTTCCTGCTATTATCTTTGTGTTCAGACAATCTATAATTATAGAACCAATTCTAGAAAATGCTGTTCTCAAAAATAATACTCATAATAATTAACAGTTACATTGAATTTTACCACTTTTGAAGTATTTTAGCAAAGCTCAAAGGTAATCTCATTCAATCTTCTTAAAAGATAAAAGTTCTTGTTTTATGAAGATTTTTTTACACTTGAGGAAATTCAGAGTGATTTTTGTTTAATTTAGGGGAACAACAAGGTGGGATATACCCTCAAAGTATACTCCAAATTCATCTTTGAAAATAATGTTGTAGGGCAGCCTGGGTGGTTCAGCAGTTTAGCGCCGCCTTCAGCCCAGGGCATGATCCTGGAGACCCGGGATCGAGTCCCACGTCAGGCTCTCTGCATGGAGCCTGCTTCTCCCTCTGCCTCTCTCTCTCATTCTCTCTCTCTCTGTGTCTCTCATGAATAAATAAATAAAATAAAAAAAAAAGAAAATAATGTTGTAGAGAGTAACTACACATACACACAATCCCAAACATACATCAACTGACCACTCAGTAGAACACTGTTTATGGATAACTACCAGCCCAAACTATAACTTGTCTTAAGAGTTTGCTATTTTCAGGTTAATCCGCTGACCCCAAGAAGAAGGAAATGTAGTTCAGTGCAAAGTGTTGAGCCAAAACACTTCATTAAATGAATGTCCTGCTTTCCTCACAGTGTCATTACGAGGCTCGAATGAGATCCTTCTTGTAAAAGTTCCAAAATTATCTTCCTTTTTGAGTCAACAGCTATTTGTTGACTTTCAATTAAAAAATACATTAATAAAATTTTAAACCATTCTTGATTTGGCACTGAGGCATACCAGATCGATTCTCCTGGGCCCTAGTTTCACAATACTTGAAAATGGTTTCAATGTAAAGTTATGAGGTTTCACTGTGGTTGTGATTATGATCAGTCCTATTAATGATGAACAGTTACTGTAGACACCCTTTTTGAGGTTCCCCTCAAAACATGCACACTGCCTAATATAGATGTATGCTCTAGTACACGCATAATATCACACATAGTTCTATGAAAACACACATGGCAGAGTCAGGCAAAATGATCCGAGTCCCATTTCTAGAATGCAGAATGGTTCTATGCACTAATTTCAGTATAGCTTTTGATTAATTTTTAGTGTTAATCACATTTCATAAGTGTATAATTAAAACTGCTTAAAAATATGGCACAATGGGATGCCTGAGTGGCTCAGTGGTTGTGCATCTGCCTTCGGCTCAGAGTGTGATCTCAGGGTCTGGGATCGAGTCCAACATCAGGCTCCTTGCAAGGAGGCTGCTTCTCCCTCTGCCTATGTGTCTCTCATGAATAAACAAATAATAAAATCTTTAAAAACAATACAGCACACTATCTAAGATTGGCTCATATCATAAACACTCAAACATACTCATTTTGACTTTTGCATTTACACTAGTAATCATCTTAGTGTTTTCTTACTAAAAGCAATTGAAAAACCAGGACCTACTATGTGTCTCTGGGAAGATTTCTCTAGAATTGAATGCCAAAGAGGAGCAAAGCAAGCACTCCCTACTCCACAGGTGAAGTCTATGCTAAATACTGTCACCTCTCTCTCTACAAGACAGAGGGTATGATTGTACAGGAGGTTTTTGGCTCCACACTATGTAATAATTACTTTCTTAGGATAGGTAATTCTTTAGTTATTTCAATGAAACAAAAATCACAACTTACCAGACAAAGAATCTAGAAGGCACAGTTTTGGAGCAGGTAAGCTATGCTGCTACACCTTATATGGTAACTATGTTTGGGGAACTGAGGATTCTCTTTTAACAACTAATTAAAGTTTAACACATATTTTATAAATGAGAAAAAAAGTATGCTCTAGAAACTATGTGTATGGTCATAACTCTAGACTTTCTTTCCAAACTTCTGTTTCTGTAAGTTTGAGACAGACAAGGTTCTGTGCTCACACAGTGATTCCTCTCCCTGGGCAATGTCCTTCTTTTCTTAGACTGCCTAGCAGGGTTGGGTGGGGGGAGTGTCATTGTGTTCCCACCAAATGTGACATACGACATGGCCAGCCTGGGTTTTAAAAACATGCAGTGCCACTTTCTAGCTATTTCTTTTCCCAATGCCATAATTTTTTCCAGTTGGCTTAGATATAAAATGGAAGATGCCACCCAAACCAGACCAGATATTCTACTGATGAGAAAAACTTCAAAAACTTAGTTTCAGTCAAGCCTCTGAGATTGGGGGTTTATTATTTCTATAACATATCCAGGTAAGACCAGTTACAGAGGCACTATCACAAATGAGTGTACCCTGATCAACTTAAAATAAAAAGTACTAGAAAAACATTAAAAGAAATCTTTTAAAATGCATCAAACATCTGTTTGTTTTTTAAGGATACTCAGAAGCCAGATACAGAAGTTAGACTGAAAAGAAAACCAAATCTAACTTTCATCTTTGAAATATTTGGTGTTTACCAAAGCAGATGAGCTTTGGTTTCCAAGGCATCCAAGTATGGAAGGTCATAAGGAGACAAGGCACAAGGTCTGCCCATGGTGGGAGTGTAAAAGGAGACTCAGTGTAAGATAAATATAAATAACACTCCCACTTGACCACGGCCGAGCCCTGGCACTCTGTAGATGACAAGGGGGAGCAAGCCCCCCGAGCACCTGTAACCAGAAATCCAACTCCTAGCAGAACTGCCTTTAGAATTCATGACACCTAGATGGTCAAAAAGTCTTCCCCAAGAAATCCCAAGTTGTTAATGCCTATAAAATAACTGGCCTAGGAGTCTGCTCTAAATTCTCCTTGGACTCACTTTTAATGTACACTTCAAATAATTCCCACAAGGAAAGTTCCCAAAGATATAAGGTCATGGCCAAAAATCACAACACACAGAAGAAATCGAGGTCACAAAAATATAAAAGCAAAAGTGAATACAAAAGTCAGTGGACTTATAAAGACTGCAGGTATGAGAATTATTCTTGACCATAAAGTAAGTATGGTGACTATGTTTTAAGAAACCATCTTGAAAAAGTAAGTAGAGGACAAGCATATATAAAGAAGAATCATGGTGGGAGCTTAAACTCTGGATGGTTTTAGCAGCAAAACAGACATGGCTGAAGCAGAAGAGAGGTAAGAAACACAGGTGCTGAGCTTCAGAACGCAGCCCAGAGAGGGTAAAGCACAGAAAATGTGAAGAAGTTTTGAGATACACATGATACAATTAGAAGATCTTATTTACAGTTAACTGGAGTTGCCAAGGAAGTGAGAAGAAAAGCGCCAAGACAATATTTGAGAAACTAATGGCTGAGTTTTCTAAAAGGATGACAGACGGCAATCTGTAGATGGAGGAAATCCAGTGAATCCCAAGCTGAATTAGGAAGTCCACAATTACACAACATTACAGCGATGGTACAGGACACCACACAATTCTTAAGGGCAAAAGTCATTTTTCGGATGTGGCTTTTTTTTATCAGTTAATCTCCAGTTTTACTTTTTAAAACTTATTATCCTGCAGCTGAAACTAACTAGTGATCTATTAACTAGAATATCTACATCCAGCCAAGTTAAGGGTGACGACTTTAGCAACCATCCCATCAGTTTGATACAACATAATAAAGCTCAATGATTTACAATGGTAGAAAGTTTCACCCTTCAGAAATTGTTAGGAAATTATAGGTATTTAACAAACATATGATTAGAAATCACAGAAGCATATCTGCTCACATCATACCGTTAAATGAAACATTTTAACGACTTCTTATAACCTACAGCAAAAACGTCCACACTACACTGTGCAAATTTAAAGCTCTTCATGACCTATGTAGTTTTCTAGTCTAATCTTCTAGCGTTTTCTGTATTGTAGATCCTACAACATGCCCTGTGCCTCCATCTTTCTTTAGTGGCTCCTCCTGCCTCATGACTTCCTCATCATCTCACACAGCAAACATCTACTCATCCTCAAAGATCCTCCTGCTCCAATGTAGCCTCAAAAAAACAAATGTTCCACAAAATCCAGAAATTTGTCTCTTTAGTTGGCCACCATACCCCTGGATAAGTAAGTGCCTGGCATATAGTAGGTACCAAATAAATATTTGCTGAATTAACTGAATGAATAAAATATGAGTGCCTCTGGGTGGACTTTCCTTACTACCCTTAGGACCAAATTATATAATCTTTCATCTCATTTATGTACCAATCTTTTAACAGTGCTTTGTGTTTGTTTTTATAAACATTGGACGTGTGCTAGAGAGCAAAGGTCATGTTATTATCTTTTTTAAGTCCTCAAATGCCTAGCAGTGCAATAAATAGCAGGCACTCCATAACTGTTTATTGACTAAATAAATGGACAGTATGGAGTTTGAAAACTGAATCCTGCAGGTCTCTTTTCACATCTCATAGGGAGTGTTCCAGAAAACAACAAAGCTAGGCAATGCAAAAAGGGAAAAAAATGCAAAGCTGGCTGAACAACAGGGAGCATGCATCATACCCACTATATTACCAAACAACAATTTTTAGGTAATGACATGTTACAGATGGTGGAGAGCAGATGGGATGAAGCAATGCTGTAAGGAGTACATTACAATGAGAGGCAAAAAAGAAAAACAACTGCCCACTATCTTTTAATAATGTTACCAAGTGATTATTTTTCTAGATGAACCCTCTGATCAACCTTATAAAACTTCTTTAATAAGAATTCTGTTCTAAGCACTATGTTGATAGAAAATTTCCTCGATATTCATCATGGGAAGTGAATGACATGATCATTAGAAATTTATTCTGAGGCAGTGAAATTAATAAGCAGGCAACTTAGGAAGAATAAAAGCTAAAGATTTTCTTTTTAGTGCTTAACAAAATCAAATCCAGTTTCCAATTATAACGACAACACTGAAAATATATGAGAATTCCATCTGAAATATTTGCCACACTTTGTGTTTCCTCTGTTGAGATTTTTCTCAAGTGGCATTCACATTCAGCTGCTCAAAATGCAAAGGTGTTAAATTTAATTCTTAGTCAATTTAATTAAAAGTTACAAGTCTGGTTTGTTTGTTTTTTTTTTTCCTTCCCTGGGTATAATAAAATGAAAACTCTGAGGCTTCTCCTCTACATTTTTGCTGCTCCATGCTCTAAGGTAGTAGATCAGGGTAAACACAAGTAGACAAACATGGTCAATTCACTCATGTATCAACTTCCAAGACACACAGTAGGCTCATGTTTTCTCAAGTCTACTCAAATATTAGAAGTTCTGTGAAAGCAAAGTGCTAACATTATATTTATTCTTCACTTACTGGCTGAAGAAGGTAGATGAGAGATTCCTCTTGGATTATTATAATTGGCACAGGAGTGATGCATGTAGCTTGGAACAGAGTGCTCACAGACGCCATAATCTGGTCAAAACGCCCGGCAAGACCTCCCAAGGTCACAATTACGTCTACCTAAGCAAGGCAAAGAAAAACTGAAAGTCACATATATTTTAAGAATTTTCAATAATTAAGTAGCATCTAACAAAGAAAATGAGCTTTCAATACTGTATTTTATTTGATAAGCCATAAAGAAAAGGTAGTTATCATTTTTGTTGTTCAGACAAAGGAATTAAGTCATTTGTTTAAAGTCACAAAATTGGTGAGTAGCAGTCACATTTCAAAACCAACTCTTTCAAGTACCAATTTTATCTTTTTCCCATCTGCCTGTTGATCGAGAAAACTAGCCAACTTTACCTTTACAACTCTGCTTCTGTGTTCCTTCCAAGTCGAATCTTCCCTGATTTCACAGTTGGTGCTTCTCCCATTCATCCCCATAACATACCTGTGGGCTATTCTTTCCTAACATACAGGTTTGTTGCCTCACTAGAATTTAAGTATTCTGGGGACCCGTACTGTCTTTTTTACTGAATGTTGCCTAACTCTCAGGACTTCATTTTTATGTTCACATGCAAAAATAGGATAGTGTTTGCCAATTGATAATTGATAAGGTTGTTGTGGAGTTTAAATGAGGTAATTAAAAGAGTTAAGTGTAAAGCACTGACAACATGTTTAGGAAACAGTGATTATTTAAAAATATTAGCTTTTATTCCCTTACCATTTATAACATGGTGGATGGAACTAGATGGTATTATGTTAGCAAAGTCAGTCAGTCAGAGAAGACAAATACCATATTATTTCACTCCTATGTAGAATTTAAGAAACAGATGAACAGAAGGGATGGGAGGGGAAAATGAAATAAAAGGAAAACAGAGAGGTAAATTATAAGAAACCCTTAACTCTAGGAAACAGACGAGGTCATTAGAGGGGAGGTGGGGGTAATGGGTGATGGGCATTAAAGGGGGCACTTGATGTAATGAGCACTGGGTGTTATCTGCAACAGACAAATCATCAAATTCTGCCTCTGAAACTAGTAACATATGTTAACTCTATTGAATTTGAATAAAAAATATTATTTTATTACCTTTATTTTTGGTATTATTATAATTATATTATTATTAACATTTTTGTTATTGTTATCTATAGTTTGATGTTATTTTTCAAGTTAACAGTTTCAAGAGAGCATTTTCTGTAACTAATTTTTTAAATATTCTGTTGTTGAAAATATATGTCGAAGATATTTATCCTACTTTCCTTCTATATAAGACAGAGAGTAAAGACAGGCTGCAGGGAAGTGAAAGGGAATAACCTTCTCCTACATAAAATAGCCCACAACGGGCTTGAGAACAGAAGAGGCACTGCCTCCACCCTTGACCCTATGCACCTTCTTCTGGTTATCCTAATCTCATAATGCAGCAACACAGTCAAAGCTGGTATATTCACCATGGAAGAGGAAGGATTGAAGAGCTTAACTAAAATATTATAAGAAAAGCTTACAAACAACAAAAACAGACTGCAATAATAATTATTCTATCTGGAATACAATAGAAATTATTTAAAAATAGGGAGTAATTAATAGGTTTTTAGGTTTTTAAAATAGTTCATGAAAAAAAGCTTAAATAACATTTAGTCCACAAAGACATCATGATTTAAAAGAATACCATGTTAACCAAGCATCTATATGATGTGTACAGTTCCTAGAGGAACAATAGTGGTATGAAGTCCATGAAGCCAAAGGCTGTGTTTCTTTGGTCCCCTTGTTACAGCCCTGGTACTCTGAATAGCCCTAACACCGAAGACAGTGAGGTGTTTGATGAATGAGTAAGCGAAGACACTGCAAAAAATGACACATCGCCTAAGGAAGTAACATTAATTGCATGTTGTGGGAATATGTACATCAAAATGGGTCCCATAAAAACACAAAAGGTAAATTACATAGAAGAACCAAGATATTTGAAATGAGTTTTCTATTTCTGACTTTATCAGAATGTAGGAAGAATGGGAATTTTAACTTGGGTAAGATGCTTCATGTAAAAGGTAGGGTATCAGGACAGGCACACTACACAGGTAGAGGGCCTACTACTAGTTTTGGAGATCTTCCAAGAACTCAAAGAACTAGATTTGAGGTCCAGGAAGCACATATTACTCTGAGTACACGGGCAAAGAAAGGGACATCTGTTAATCTTCAGAGGAAGTGGGTAACTCGCAGGCAAGTAGGCTTAGACCTGTGGAGGAGACTGCTTCTGTTTGGAGTATCAAGTCAAGGAAATGGCTCCTCATCTTAACTAGGAGGACTTATCAGTAAGGCCACTCCAAACCAGTGGGGAATAAGCCCAGAAATTATATACAACCTCAGAAAAACTGAAGAGAATTTGCTCTAAACTAAAGAAAAAGATATTCAAAGAAGTTATATGTGAAACATAGCAAAAGTGTTAAGGCTCTAGTAAAAAGCACGTGGCGTGCTCTTATGCACATAATCCTAAATTCACATCAGAAGCAAGGCCTGGTGAGAGTTTATTCACTATGCAGATTCTGGAATCCTTTCTTCAGATTCTCAATTTTTCATTACTATACTCTAAGCCTTGAGGGATCCTGTAACCTTTAAGGCTGAAATTTAATCCCCCTCTTCTGCACTAAGGTATCATGATGAATAAGCAGTGTCTGTAGATCAGTGATTGAATTTTTCAGAATAAAGAAGCGGCAAGATTACTTCTCATCACTACTCATTCTCCCTACAGGAAGTATTTAGCAAGACTGATTAAAAACATTAGAGGATCAATGGGGGCTGCAGGCAAGGCGGGGGGGGGGGGGGGGGGGGGGGGGCGGGGGGGTCGGCCTGGGAGGTTTCTGCAGCCTATGGCTCTGGCTCCTAGTAGGGCATCCAATATTCACAGAGACAGAAGAGAGACAGACACCTCCCCTGCGCATTTACATAGGTTTTACAAGGCTAGAGTAATGTCTTTAGGACTACAATGCCACTGGGACAGTGTTCAACCTGAAATTTAGAGACTACCAGGGTGATTCTTCTATGTGGATCCAAAGCCTTGCGCATTTATTTCTAATATTACCCAGTGTGTTGTAATTTTTTTTTATTTTTTTTAAATGTTGTAAATTTTAAAGACTTTGTATTTCCTGAGGCTTCAACATCCTCAGACAAGCTGTGAGCACCTGGCGCAGGTGAACAGGTATGCAGGGTGATAGGCTTGTCCCTGCCACAAGCCTCCACTTCTTGCTCTCCTATGACCTAGTGACATTCAAATACACCAGTGAGGGGATCCCTGGGTGGCTCAGCGGTTCAGCGCCTGCCTTTGGTACAGGGTGTGATCCTGGAGTCCCGGGATCGAGTCTTGGGATCGAGTTCCGCGTTGGGCTCCCTGCATGGAGCATGCTTCTCCCTCTGCCTGTGTCTCTGCCTCTCTCTCTCTCCCTCTATGTCTATCATGAATAAATAAATAAAATCTTTAAAAAACAGAAACAAAAACAAATACACCAGTGAAATCCTCTCACGCTTTTGCTTGTCTACCTACACTGATCCCCAATAAAGTATCCCCCCTTGGGGCCCCACTCTATCTTCCAGCCCCCCACCTGTTTGAGCCTGCCTGCTAGGCACTCCTCCCATGTAACCCCCAGCATGGCACACCATGTCTTCCTTTTTAGCGCCTGTAAGTATAACAAATCCTTTCATTTCAGATGTCTGTGTCTGCATCAGACAAAACAATTTCAATAACAATTATTCTTCACAATACACCTAGTTGCACTTTGTTATAACTGTTGATATACTTGAGTATCTCTCCTTCTAGAAGAGGCCCATGTATTCCAGGTGTTAGATGCAGTATTTGCAACAGAGCAGACAGCAAGTATTTACTGAGCTCCCCTAAGCATATAAAAACTCAGGAAAAATTGAATAAATAACCAGAGGCAAGCAGCTATTTTATTAGGCTGAGTTAACATCATCTAATTCCTATAAAATAGTACTTCCCTACTTAGCAAGGGTTCAAATAGTCTGTGGCTTTTGTAAAGCGTAACTTATTTCCTATTTGTTACTTCTGGTAAAGTTTATTGATCATTTACCATGTTTTAGGTGCCATTCTAAACCCTTAGGGTATATCAATAAAGAAGATAAAAAAAACCCTGCCTTCATGGAGTTGACATTCAAATGGAGGGATAATACACATACAAATAAGTCTATTAGGATGCGAAATGCTGGTAAGTGCTAAAATTAGGAGAAAACAGAGCAGGAAAGGGAAGATAAAAAATGACAGGTTGGGAATGTGCTTCACTTTAAATAGGAGCTAGGGCAGGCTATATTGCTAAAGTAATAGAACAGCACGAAGACCCAAAGAGATGAGGGAGGTGGCCACGTGTATGGATTCCCAGGGCAGGATTCTTCAGACAACAGACTGTATTAAGGCCCTGAAGCAGTTACATGGCCTCAGCCAATTTCAGAAAGTATCAGGAGGCTAGCTGCTAAAATTAAATGAGAAATTAGTAGGAGAAATCAGAGTAAAATAGAAGAATTACATTTGTAGTGACTTGTTAACTCATTGTAAAGTCTCTTTTACTGGCATTAAATGGGGAGCCGTTTTGAGCACAGGAATGACATGACCTATGTATTTCCCAAAAATCAGTATGTATCCAGAATTTCTCCACTTTTTAAATGCCCACAACCTCATCACAATGACAGCTCAAGCCACAGAAATTGTCAGGGGGTATAAAGCCACCATTATATCACACATGAAATGGTACATAAGAAGTGTCCAGCCAACAGTTCTTGAGTAAATGAGAGAATGAACAAGGATTGAAGGATATGAAAAGAGCATGGTCAGTGGATCAGAGTACTGGTTAAGTTGAAGATTTGCTGGATTTAAGGTACAAAAAAAGTGAGTCAAATGGACAAAATGGAGGTTATAGAGGGCTTATTTGCTATCAACAAGGCCTAGGTGTATTCACAGAACTGAGTAATTTAGTTAAAAAAGTAAGTAAGATGACTAGATGGGATAAGTTTAAGGAAACAAGAAGTCTGTGTATTGGAAGGTTGATTCGAGTATATGTAGAACTTACCACAGATCAAGACAGTACTGTTGAAAAAAGTATTGGTGACCTATATGTTAACCTGATCAAGACATGAGGGGAAATGGCCAAGACTATCACAATGAGGACTATAGCAATGAGTGCTGAGGTTGCCATGAAGTTGAAACTAAAGTTTTTAGGGCAAAAGAAGAATGGAATATAACGGCACTGTACAATGCAAATATAAGAGGATACTTATATTTGCAGAGGGAGTTTTAAATGCTCTAGTTGCTACACAGCTACATTTTAAGAAGTTTTTAAAAAGAGGTAAGATTAATTTTAAAGTATATATTTTAATGCAATATATCTAAATATCATTTTAAGGATGTAATCTGTATTAAAAATATTGAGGTGTTAGGAAAACCGGACAATCACATGCAGAATAAAGGTGGACCCCTATCTTATAACAGTCACAAAAATCAACTCAAAATAAACTGAAGACTTAAACATATGACTTTGAAACTATAAAACCCCTAGAAGAAAACATAGGGGAAAAGACCCTTGACCTTAGTCTTGTCCACCATGTTTTATTTTTTTTTATTATTTTTTTTTAATATATATTTTTTTTATTGGTGTTCAATTTACCAACATACAGAATAACCCCCAGTGCCCGTCACCCAATCACTCCCACCCCCTGCCCTCCTCCCCTTCTACCACCCCTAGTTCGTTTCCAACACTAAAAGCACAAGCAACAAAAGCAACAGTAAATAAGTGGGACTATATCAAACTACTTCTGCATAGCAGAATAAACTATCAACAAGAGGAAAATACAACTTATAGAAGAAAATACTTGCAAATTATCTGACAAGAAATTAATATCCAAAATTTATAAGGAACACAAATAATTCAATAGCAAAAACACAATCAGATTAAAAAATAGGCAGAAGAGCTTACTAGCCATTTTCTAAAGACAATGCACACGGCAGCCCAGGTGGCTCAGTGGCTTAGCGCCACCTTCAGTCCAGAGTGTGATCCCGGAGACCGGGGATCGAGTCCCACATCAGGCTCCCTGCATGGGGCCTGCTTCTCCCTCTGCCTGTGTCTCTGCCTCTCTCTCTCTCTTTCTCTGTGTGTGTGTGTGTCTATATGAATAAATAATAAAAATCTTAAAAAAAAAATAAAGACAACGCACAAATGGCCAACAGGTACATGAAAAGATGCCCTATCACTAATCATCAGAGAAATACAAATTAGCTCTGATTATATATCCAAAAGGAAGGAAGTTCGGGTCTTAAAGAGAGATCTGCAGTCCCATGTTCATTGCAGCTTTATTCACAATAGCCAAGATAAAGAAACAACTAAGTAACTATCAACAGATGAATGGATGAAGATTACACACACACACAGGCAAAATGGACTCTTATTCAGCCACCAGAAAGAAGGAAATCCTACCAGTAAGAACAACATGGATGTTCATAGATGGACCATGAAAGCATTAGGCTCAATAAAGTTAAGTCAGACAGAGAAAGACAAATACTCTATGACCTCTCTTATATGTGGAATCTTAAAAAAAATAAAAAATAAATTTAAAAAAAAAGCCAAACTCACAGAAACAGTAGAATGACGGTTGCCAGAGGCTGGTGGTGGGGAAATGAAAGATGTTGGCCACAGGGTACACACTTCCAGTTATTAGATGAGTCAGTTCTGGGGATCTAATGTACAGCATGGTGACTGGAGTTACTCACATTGTATTATATATTTTAAAGTCGTTCAGACAATAAATCTTAAATTTTCTTACCATACCAAAACAAAACAAAACAAAAAGTAATTACATGAGATGATAGAGGTATTCACTAACTATAATGGTAATCACTTTGCAATACATTTGTGTGTCAAATCATGATGTTGTGTGCCCTACATTTATACAAATTCATATGTTAGGTATATCTCAATAAAGGTGGTAAAAATGAGATATTTTACATTTTTTTCACCTTTAGTCTCTAAAATCATCAATGTATTTTACACTAATAACACATCTCAATTTGAATCCGTTACATTTCAAGTATTCAAGTTGACTAGTGGGCTACAGTTTTAGATAGCACAAATCTAAAAACAGCAGAAAGCAATAAAGACACCTACCTCTAACTTTCAGAGCCCATTCTAATAAAAGTAGTGGCAAAAACAAAACAAAACAACAGCATTACTACCGCTGCTGTTCAGCAATTCTCTAATAGAGAATTGCTGTCCTTGAGGAAAAGCCCAGTTTATACTGGAGTTAGACATAAAGACGCTGTGAATTCAAGGGATTTTTAGTGAGGATGAACCATGAATTTCAGAAGGCACTAGAAGAGAGGCCATACATGCCCTAGGGCAAATCATTTATTTTTAAACATGCCTACTATTTTCTAAAGAATAGAAGACAGTCTCAAAGACTAACATGTTTTCTACTGGTTGTGATGTAACAAGGATTCAATATATGTTATTCTAAAAAAGCGTTCTTACAATCTTATTAGCCCCATGGAGAAAGTATTTTAAATATTGTTATCTGTGCACATATACACTCAAGTACTCAACACATGCCTATAAGGCCATATTCTGTGATATATAAAATGTAAAAAAGTCAACTTCTAAATGGTTTCTATTTATTTCCTACACTCAAGTCAGGGTAGTTTAATGGACTCTTTCTGTTAGCCTTTGCCTTATGCAATTGTGTGTGGCAAAAGGAACCCTGAAGCCCTGTATTAACATATTGGAGATCTGACTAAAGGATGGTATATTCTTTCAAAAGCCATGTAACCACATAAAAGTTACATAACCTCCTTGTGACTTTGGTGGTTCATCTATAAAGGTAAGGGACAGAACAGATTCATTAATGTATTTTTCAAGATTCCTTTCACTTCTAACAGTCCACATAAGGTTCTCTGGTTTCCACTGTAACAGGTTAAATAAAAACTGTGTCTATTTTGTTTAGAAAAATAAATGAAAACCTTAGCTTTGCGTAATTTGCCTTAATAAAATCATGACAAGACTGGTTGAGGGATACAGAACACTAAAGGGAGAAGCAATTTCATTTTTCTATTAGAGCAGTAAAAACCTTTCAGTAAACAAACGGTATGTTTTTCTGCATTTGTCCTCGAAAAGACTTAGATACAGCATGCATGAAATCTACAGCAGAGACAGTGGCTGTCAGCAAGTTTTAATTACATTCACTTTTCATAAATTGAATTCTAGAGTTGCATAAATGGACAATTTTTTTATGGTTCTCCCTGATAAATAGGGGTGACCATACAATTTAGCATACAGACTAAGACACTTCTGAAAGTAAACTGGGGACATTATACATAATTACACCAAGAATACGAGCATAAACCAAGACTATGCTATGTAAACCAAGATATATGTTTACCCTACTGGTGAGAATTAAAACTAACATTAGCATAGCCAACTTAACAAATACAAAGAGTAGGGGCTCAAAAAATTGATATGTTATTCTTAAGCTTCACTTAACTTTCAGATAGGTACTGTACTAAGGTAAGGCTTGAACAGGATGATGAGATCCTTTGGTCCAATTGTTTGATACTCTTATTTAAAGACTGAAAACTCAACACAGGCCACGAAGAAAGAAGCTGGATCAAGACAGACCAAAAACAATAAACTGACCAAAAAATCAGCAATGTCAAAATGTTTTAATAAGCCTATAAAGTAATTCCAGTAATTGATACAAAGTACAATGAGACACCAAGGAAATGAAAGGCTGTATTTTTATGGTATCGGAAGATACTATACTCACAAACACAGAATATACCTAGCTGAAAGGCAGTTTCTGAAAATAGGACTATAGGCATTCCATTTAAATTTCAACCAGGCTCAATGGGTCACAGTTTAAGGTAAGCCTCTTTGGGTGAGAAAGAAATAATATCCCTTGCAATGGCAAGATAATGAGTCTTCCATTCATAGACAAGAAATCTAGGAACATTCAGGGTTAAGGGTGTGATTAAGTGAAGGCATTTTTAAAGGATGCCTACCTCTACTTTCTAAAAAAGAATTTTGTTTGAACAGAGTATTTTTTTCCAACTTTGTCAAACTGTAAATATGTTATTAAGAAATGTCATAAATGTGTTCATATAAAAGTGTTTTTGAACACGTTACTTTAGAGAAAGGTAAAAAAAAAAAAAAGAGGATGAAAGGACCTATTTACATTACTGAAAAGTGATCAGTGTATCCAAGCTTATCTGCATTTGAAAAGAAAAACTAGGAAGGCACTAATAAGGATCTGTACTAAGACTCCTGACTGCTATAAACCACAATCCCCTAGTAGAAGTTTAGCATAAAAGCCCAGGTAGCCCATACTCTCATTGACCACAGGGAACTTACTATGTCCCTGTGCCTCTCTGGACAGCTCAGCAGACGGGACTCCAGCCTCCTTGTGTGGACTAGAAGGAACTCTTTGCGGCAGAGGTCCTTGACACAGGAGAGACTGACCTGTCCCATAAGGCTGTATGTGTGGTTTCCACCCTACAGGTTCAGTCTCTATTAGCTTGCATGTATTTTCATTATTGCCTACCCTTTGACATACCAAAGCTATGAGTTTTACCTTTCACCCTAAATACTCAGAATTAAACACTCCCCTCACTCAGGGCAGCTCCTAATCTGGTTTGTGCCCAAGGAGAGTGGACACTGGAGAAGGTTCACTACCAAGAGGCTTCTCATGGGTCCCAAGAGACTTCAGCTACAGCATCATTAAGAACTTATCAGGATCATCTGCTTAACAAAAGCATCTACTCCAAAGACCACACATTCTTAGAGTCAGAACTGTGTCTTATTCAGGATGCATTTCTCAACCTAGAATACCTAGCAGGGTACCTGGGTACACATAAAGGACTTTTGTCAGCTGAATGGTAAGCTCAACAGTTAGTTTTCATGCTGTAACTCTCTGGCAAACAAGACCAAATCATTAACAAGTATGGACTTTATTTTATGGTCTCTATTCTTTTCTCAAAATCTTAATGGGGAAAATGACTAAAGAGTTATTCTTCAAAGCATCCTGCAATCGATTCTTTCATTTGTGTCACTGTAATTTTTGTCCTTTGATTCAGCTTGCATACAACCATTATGCTGTTTTTCAAAATGACTCTGTGGCTTTCCATTCTAAATTCTTTAGTGGATTGCCATCACCTGTATATCAAAATTTAAATTCCTTGTCTAGAAAATAAAGATTCTTCATATGTTGACCACAAACAATCTAACAATGACGATGGCTGTGAACAGTTCTCATCCTCAGAGCTCTTCCTGCATACGCTGTTTGAATTTTTCTTGGTTTACTTTCTGACTGCCATTAAGAATGCCTGAAGCACTTTAATGTCAGGTACCCTGGTCATGAGAGAGTACAGGATGAGTGCATTCATTCCTAGAATAATGCAATGCTTTTTTGGTTGACCTGGGACAAAGCTTTGAATTTTTTTTAGTAGTAGTTCTGTCTTCCCTCACAGATTTGTCCTGAGTACTAATATTCCCTTGATCAATTGGACTATAAGTTCAAGCCATATCAATGAGATCCCTGGGAATGAGACATCTTTTCCGTATAAACAATACAACACTGATATATACAAAAATGTGGAAACATGGTCTTTTTCCTTCCCAAGTAAAAACACCAAGGGATGGCAAGAACTAATTTACATGTGTTCACATTTCTCAGTATCAGGAAGTGAGTGCCAAGGACAGTTGGATAGAATAAATAAACACACTAATGGATTTTTTTTGCATGATTTTACTCTATTATCTCTGCTGAAAATTAAACTCTTTGAAGACTCAGGAATATATTTATGAGTAAGTAAAATTACATAAAGTCACGGTTTATATAAATAAGTACATGGATATTATAAATCTACTGGAGGTAATGATGGTCTCCAAACCCCTCACATTCTCAGGATACGAAGATATTTCTACAGAAAAGATATTCACAAAGATATTCTTTTTGAATTATGGGGGTCCTGAGAAATGGAAAACTGTATTACTTGTGTTTTAGAACAGCTAGAATGCCTCACATAGCATCTTCAACACAGCTAGTATTTGGTGTAAAATAAAAAAAAAAAAAAACAAAAGATAATTTATACCATATTCAGAAACAATCAGCTATTTGGAAGTACAGTTTGAAAGGCTGTTACAATTTGCATTATACAAATTTTGTCCACAGAAGCTAAATGATTGCTCGGTAGATGAATGAAAAAATTCCATTCTGCATTCTGGAGCCTCCTGTTCAACACAGACCAGATACTTTTCACTCTGGCTAAGAATTCTCGAACATACGTGTTTCCCTAAGGAAGCTGAATATCTGAAAGAGCACTAAGCTGTCATTCTTCCCCTTCTGTGGAATCTGGGACATGAAACTGTACCTACTTTCTTTAGTCATTTCCACCTACTGAGCAAGGTGAGAGGAGACAGATAATTGTCCAAACCTTTCTGCAAACAGATGGACTTTGGTAAGAAATGCTTTGTTCCCTGACGATGAGTATTTCTGCACTGGCAGATCATTTCTTAATACCAATTATCCTCTCTTGCATCACCGGGATTCATTTTTACACAACAGTATTTCTTGCTTTGCTTCAACCATAAAGAAAGTCTTCGCTGCATATTCTTGTCCAAAGTGATAAATGATACTCTTGGTTTCCTTGTCTAGATGAATTGGATTTAGCTATTTGCAGTACTTTGAGTGCGTTATTTTCCCAAAGTTTAGTGGTATAAAACTCTTCATTTTTTATTGACCAGTTTATAATAGGTGGCTATCAGACTTGCTGTAGCGCAATCCTTAGGTTTTGCAATCTGGAGCAATATAAATAGTTTATGTTAATTATCCCCTTTCCACCTTTTGGGAGAATAGAGAACATTTTGATTGCAAATTTTGCACTTGGTCATTAGCACTCTGGTTTCTAGATATGCATTCGACCATTTTATAATGCCAAATGAGAATGTTAAAACTGTTACTGCAGTGACATTAATTACTTAAAGCTTATTTTTTTTTGCAATGTAAGTGTGCTTTACCTAACACATGCACACAAAATAGCTGATCACCTCATCATCCTCCAGTTCACCTTAATGCTATAAGCAATGCTATTATTTACTATTTTGCAAAACGTGTTCCACATCCAAGAGCATCATAGTAAACTGAATGTAATTTGGGATAAAATGTTTGTTCAATAATAACTTCCTCTTTCTGAAATTATTTATAGGGATGCTTTAAAAATCAGAATATTTAGGGTCTATTTTATAAGCATCTAAAATCTTGAGTAGAAATAGATGAGGAGACAGAATTAGCATGCAATCAGTGTACTTTGAATTCAGATACTCCCCCTTTCCTAATATGTTTCAAAATATCTCGATCCAGTTGTTCATATTGGAAATGACATAAATTCACATACATGGTGAGGGGAAGGTACATCGTGGATCCAGAAAAGGAGCTGCAATCACTGGCCATCTACTCTAGGCATCTGGATTTTAGTTTGCCACTTGCTCTTATGGACCAACATGGTGACCGTGGAATGCTAAGCAGAACTGCTCTGGGAAAGCAGACGGTCATGGAAACAGAACGACGTTTTCTACTTCTGGCTACTAATAGAAGAATGGAAAGTGAATACTATGCAAATTTCATCTTCTCCTCTGATTTAAATGGGACTTTCTGAGATACTTATACTCATCATCTAACACAAAGAAGAATGTATTCCTTTTCTTTTTTTTTTTTAAGATTTATTTATTTATGAGAGACACACAGAGAGGCAGAGACCTAGGCAGAGGGAGAAGCAGGTTCCCTGCAAGGAGCCTGATGCAAGACTCAATCCCGGGACCCTGGGAACATGACCTGAGCCAAAGGCAGATGCTCAACCACTGAGCCACCCAAGTGCCCCAAGAAGAATGTATTTCTATGTATATTTCTCTTCTGATTACTTAATTACCACTGAAAATAAATTGATCTGATATGTACATCCCCATAATAAGCAGTAACAACCTTTTAGTTCTTCAGTCATGACTTAAACTGTACACAAATCATTTCTTACAAATAGTTATTTTCTTAAAATTTTTAAAAAGATTTTATTTATTTATTTGAGAGAGAGGGAGAGAACACAAGCCAGGGGAGGGGCAAAGAGAGAAGCAGACTCCCTGCTGAGCAGGGAGCCCAACGTGGGGCTCGACCCAGGACACCATGATCATGAACTGAGTTGAAGGCAGATGTTTAACCAACTGAGCCACCCAGGCACCCCACAAATACAGTTGTTATTACTACTGTGGACAATCACACTCATGGCTAGGGTATGGCCACATATGTCTTGCTAAGGGCTGCAGAATAAGGAGAAATTTTTTAATCTATTGTGTACTCTCAGGATATTCCACTATATGTGCATTATTCTTACAGAAGACCCCAAGACAGAGTTTCCTCCTCTTGTCTGCAGTTTCTGCACCTTCACAATGCAGTAATTCAAAATAAAATAGTCCTTTTCACGTAAGGTCAGCATGTCTTCTGCAGAAGAGCATCACACCAACCATATCTGCAATTCTCTGCATTAATAAGAAATTTTATCTGGCAAGTGAGTCATCCAACTGAGATTCCTGGTAAGCAGATAAACTTAACCCTTGTCCCGGGGCCTATAAAAGCACGCTTCTCCTCTGGCAGGGATGGATTAGGCTGCCACAGTCGCTGAGGCAGTAAGCTTTTTATATCCGTAGCAACAGCTCCCGAGTCACTTCAAAGCACTGGGTGTATCTATTTTCTCTTGTTACACAGCACTATAAAAAAGATTGCTGGTCTCTAAGAAGAAGGAAAAACAGAGATGTGAATTTCTCTTTTGAAGGCTTCTCCAAAATGATCTAGGAAACAGCCTGCTTGTTCACTCAATGCCCAGAATACTTTCCTTCTCCTTGCTTCCTTCCTTGTCTGATACTTAACTTGCACAGCATCTGTTCCAGAACCTGATTATGTAAGTAGTCACTCTGGCACTTGAAAAAGAGAACAATGCTGGTTATATACTAAAAAACAAGAGGTGTTTTGTGTAGACATACTTAAGTATAGCTGAATATGTCTACTATAAGTATACATGTGTTTCTTCCTAGAAATTCATAAAAATTATTGATTTAAGTTTACAACATTGCTTTGAGGCAGACAGGCAGAGGCAAGAAAGTAGAGAAAGCTGTCCCTATAAGTCTTACAAGGCCTCAGCTATCCAGCAGATGTTGGAATTGAATGGTATTACTTTCAGTATTACTTTAAGGAAGTTGGCAAGATTTATTCTTGTCAAGTTCTCAATGGCAGTGGCTTATGAGACAATCTCTACGTATTTTCATTTTTTAGCTCTCAACTTTTGCAAGTAACTTAGAACTGGGAAAAAGTTGCAGTTTTCAGAAATTACAAAAGACCAATTAATAAAATGAAAAGAAGGCATTACACGTACCATTTTTAATCACACACAACACATATGTCCTCCCCATCCATAAGATGAAGAGATAAAGTATACTAAAAGTATAATGATTGAATAATAGCTCCATATGCTGCCAAAGCCAAAAAAAAATTTCAATTATTATGGGCCAATAGCTGGAGCAGGTTACACCTTGTTAAAGTAGATTAATACAATTTACCAACATTTGATAAAAAAAAAAAGCCTTGCTAAAAAAAAAATTCTTCCATCTATGTACGCATTCATTTATTCATTCAATAAATACATATGGAGTGCCCACTATGTGCCAGGTGTTGTCCTGGGAATGTAGCAGAGAATAAACATGTACAGTTACCTGCCCATATGAAATTTACATTGCAGTGTGAAGATGTAATAGAAATAAATTTCCTAAATATATATGTTAGATGGTGACAGGTGTGATGGAGAAGACCCAGCAGACAAGGTGATAAAGACTGAGTCAAGTGATGGGAGAGGATGCGGGATGAGGGGTGTTATTTAAAAAGGGAGATCATGGAAGGCCACATGGATATGAGCCCCAATTTCATTAGAAAAATAATTATATTATTCTATTTTCTCCAATGAAAAGCTAAAGGGTGAAACAGAGAAGGGGTCTACAAACAATTCACTAAAAAAAAGGTGAATCTTTCCTGCAGAGGCACGGTACAGCAATAATTGTAGCCTGAGTTATTCTATGGTTACATGTACATCTGTGTCCTCTATTAGACTGGAGGGTCGGAGCCATGAGGTCAGTCATCCAACCAAGTATAACGACCAAGATAGGTACCATGCAAAAGTTTGTTAAAACAATTAGAGGAATATCCTCAGTAGCTTCCATAGTATGTCTAAAGGGAGGAAGTCTGCTGTTGCAACTCTAAATTGTAAATACATCCCTTAGTGAGTGTAAGGCACACCATGGCTATGGCAGGATTAAAGAAGTCAGAGTATATGTCCTATTTTCTCTCCGCACCAAGTCAAGGAGTAAACAATGATTAGCTGGGTTGTGTAACTCACCTCCCTACTGAATGCTAGTACTAAACACACAGTTACCATTCTCACCAGTTCCCTGGGAAGGAGGAAGGCTGAAGACATCCCTTGAGAAACATTTCAATGTGTAAAGAGTTCCCCATTTATTTCAAGTTTCTAACATTAAGACAGTTCTTGTGGAATCAGAATATGTCTGAAACAACCAATGTTAAGGTAAGTCCATATAACCTGGGCTATAAACTGTAACTAGTTTATAAGATTTCTTAAAACACTGTCTAATTCTAAAATTATATTATAAAATCAAGAGAGCACAATATATTTATATCGTAATATATTTTGTGAAATACTAACAATTATATATAAATTATACTTCTTTTATAATTTACAAAATACAATGTTATGTAAATATATAAATACATTTTATAAAATATGTTGCAGATCACAAGACCTAAAGTATACAACAATATATGACTATTAATACTATTAAATTTTTATTAAGGATTTTATATGTGGCAGACAATGAAGTGCTTTGTCTCTGTACCTGCTGATATAAGTAAATTATTATTCTGATTTTGCAGATGAGAAAGCTGAGGCTTAAAAAACTTAAACAGCTTTCTATTACCTATTTCTCTTTCTGTCAACACACAGCTAAAAAGAGTGCCAGGCCCAGACTTTGAACATCTGACATCTAATTACAATGCACTGCAGTGGTGTTGGGAAAACTGGACAGCCACATGCAGAAACTTGAAACGGGACCACTTTCTTACACCATACACAAAAATAAATTCAAAATGGATGAAAGACCTAAATGTAAGACAGGAAACCATCAAAATCCTAGAGGAGAACACAGGCAGCAACGTCTTTGACCTCAGCCATACCAACTTCTTACTAGACACATGGTGGAAGGCAAGGGAAATAAAAGCAAAAATGAATTATTGGGACTTCATCAAGATAAAAGGCTTCTTTTCTTTCGCACAGTGAAGGAAACAATCAACAAGACTAAAAGACAACCTATAGAATGGGAGAAGATATTTGTAAATGACACATCTAATAAAGGATTAGTATCTGAAATCTATGAAGAACTTCTCAAACTCAACACCCAAAAAACAAATAATCCAGTTAAGAAATGGGTAGAAGACATGAATAGACATTTTTCCAAAGAAGACATACAAATAGGTAATAGACATATGAAAAAATGCTCAACATCACTCATTGTCAGGGAAAAACAAATCCAAACCACGATGAGATATCACCTCACACCTGTCAGAATGGCTAAAATGAACAACTCAGGAAAACAACAGACATTGGCAAGGATGTGGAGAAAGGGGAACCCTCTTACACTGTTTGTGGGAATACAAACTGTTATGGCCACTCTGGAGCTTCCCCAAAAAAGTTAAAAACAGTTCTGGCAATTGCACTATTAGATATTTATCTGAAGAATACAAAAATACAGATTCAAAGGGGCATACACACCCCAATGTTTATAGCAGCATTATCAACAATAGCCCAACTATGGAGAGAGCCCAAATGTCCACTGGCTGATGAATGGATACAGAAGATGTGGTGTGTGTGTGTATGTATGTGTGCATGTATATATATACACATGTATAAATATGTGCATATATACAGGAGGAATATTACTCAGCCATCAAAAAGAATGAAATCTTGCCATTTGCAAGGACATGGAGAGAGCTAGAATGTATTATGGTAGGTGAAATAAGTCAGAGAAAGGCAAATACCATATGATTTCACTCATGTGGAATTTAAGAAATGAAAGAGATGAATATAGGGGAAGTAAGTAAAAAAAACAGATAAGGAGGCAAATCATAAGAGACTCAGCTATAGGAAACAAACTGAGGGTTGCTGGAGGGGAGGTGGGTCAGGCAGGTGTTAAAAAGGTGATGGGGATTAAGGAGGGCATTTGTTGTGATGAGCAGTAGTGTTATATTTAAGTGATGAATCATTAAATTTTATACCTGAAACTAATACTATACTATAATGTTAACTAACTAGAATTTAAATAAAAATTTGAAACAAACAAAAAACCCACAATACAGGGATCCCTGGGTGGCTTAGCGTTGTAGCGCCTACCCTTGGCCCAGGGCGTGATCCTGGAGACCCAGGATCGAGTCCCACGTCGGGCTCCCTGCATGGGGCCTGCTTCTCCCTCTGCCTGTGTCTCTGTCTCTGTCTCTCATGAATAAATAAATAAATAAAATCTTAAAAAAAAAAAACCCACAATGCAATGGAAACTAACATGAGGACAAATAGAAGCTCATAAAATAACCCAACTGAGAAATGATAATGGTCTGAAATAACCTAGTAGCAGTAAGACTAGAAAGGATAAAGTGGGCACAAGAGATACCTACAGAATTAAAGGAGTTGTGACCAAGTGGTAAGGGATGGTATAGCAAAATATAAGGCTACTCTTAGGTTTCTGCCACGTGGATGGATGGTAGTGCCAGTGCATGAGATGGAAAATAAAGAGAAAATGGGATTCTGTGTGAAAGATGATGAATTGTGTTTTAGACACTGAAATGAAATTCTTATGGCCCTCCAGTTAGGTTAGAAATAGGCTTTGGCATTCCGGACAGGAAGTATAAATGAGAGAGTCAATGGCATAGAAGTGTGACAGGATATCCCCCTAAGAAAAACAGGTGAAAACGAAGGTGTTGATGGAGATGACAGGATTTTGACAGGTAAAGAGGCAGGGCAGGAATGAGCAGGATTACTCCTTCTGGAGCCAACCCTGAAAAAATTATATAGAATGCCAGTTCTCTTTGATCAAGTCCTACCACTCTCTGGTGTCTTGGGAAACTGGGCAGTTTGCGGACCTGGGCTGTTACCACAGTTTAAAAATTATCAAGTTTCCAGCAAAGTTTCAAGCAGGTTTAGTTTTCAGATAAAACAGTTTCCAAAATATGCAATAGAGACTCACAGGTTGAGATTTTTTGAGGAAACACTTTAAAGGTGAAAGAAATCATAAAAAGGTATTTCAGATTTGCCTAGGTGTCAATAAGTACTTGCCTTTTTATTCTGTAACACTGAGTCATGTCACAAAAAGATTATACCACCTGATAGTTAATAGCATATTTGAAACAGTAAGCATCTCTTTTTCAAGTAAACCTCTTAATTTGGAATAATCTTAGATTTAGTGAAAAGTCACAAAAATAGTACAGGAATTGTACCCTTCCCCCGGTCCCAGCCAGTGCTAACATCTCCTATAACCACAGTACATCTGTTCCACCTAAGACTGATACCAACGTACTACTAGTAATTGAACTCCAGGCTTTGTTCGCATTTTGCCAGTTTTCCACTAATACCCTGCTCCAGTTCAGGGACAAACAGAATGCCACACTGCATTTAGTTTTCATGTCTCTTTCAGCTCCTCTGGTCTGTGACAGTTTTTCCATCTTTCCTTGTTTTCCATGACCTTGAAAATACTGGTCAGGTATTTGGCAGAGTAATATTCATTCTGACTTCCTTGGATTTCTTTTCAAAGATGAAACTGGGATTATAGGTTTTAGGGAAGAATTTCACAAGTGCCCTTAGCACCCTTTACGTTATCTTGAAGGGCATGTGCTATAAACAGGAATTATTGCTGACATTATTTCATCACTTACTTTTTTCTTTTATTTAGTTTTGTATATTTTTATTATGGCAAATTTCAAACATATGCAAAAATAAGGAGAAGAGTATGATGAATCACTTATACCCATCACCAGTTTCATAAAAATTATAAAATACACGGTCAATCGTGTTTTATCTATACTTTCTCCTTACTCCCCTAGTCAACATGTTTATTTTGAAGTAAATCCCATGATTATTTTGAAGTAGATCCTATACATATTATTTCCTCTGTAAATATCACCAAACGAGACTTACCATAATTTAACCAGTCCCCTATTGACAGACAGTTTTTTATTTATGACAAATAATGCAACTATAAATATCCATTTACATTTATCTTTGTAAACTGCAGGATAAATTTCTAGATGTTGAATTGCTGAAACAAAGATATAAGCATTTAAAATTGAGAAATACGGGCAACCCGGGTGGCCCAGTGGTGTAGCGCCAACTTTAACCCACAGTGTGATTCAGGAGACCCGAGATCGAGTCCCACATTGGGCTCCCTGCATGGAGCCTACTTCTCCCTCTGTCTCTTCCTGTGTCTCTGCCTCTCTGTGTGTCTCATGAATAAATAAATAATTAAAAGCTTTAAAAAAATAAAAAATAAAATTGAGAAATACTACCAAATTTATTTTAATACTACCAAGAATAAATGAGAATTTATCCTTCTCTGTACCCTCACCTACACTCATTTTATCTAACTTTAAATATTTGGCAATCTGATATCTGAAAAATGGCATGTATTCTTTTTTTAAAGTAAATTTAATTAATTAACATACAATGTATTATTAGTTTCAGAGGTAGAGTTCAGTGATCATCAGTCTTCCATAACTGGGTGATGGTCATTAAGGAGGACACGTGAAGTAATGAGACTGATGTTTGATTACTTGACTGAGGTGGTATTTGCCAAGTATCTCTACTGTGAATTTAGTTCTCATCTCTTTCCAGAATATACACTGACACACACAACAGATTTATTAAATTGTGCTTTAAATGAGATTGAAATCTTGCTGAAGATCCTGGCCCATTAGAGTAGACTGTACTAAGGACAGTGGAGACCCTCAGAAGACACTTCTCAGAGCACTATCACCATTCTTCGCGCAACCCTCTGAGTCAGAGCTTATTATAGTGCTATGAATAATTATTCCAATCAGATAAAGTCTTAAATTCCTTTTAAGTGAGGAGCAACAGTTATTTAGTATGGACATATAACAAAGCCATTAGTCCATTACAAAACAATAATGTACACCTAACCCAATACTGATAATTAGTAGACATAAATATTCTAAAACTCATAGTATCTGCAGATATCTAAACATAGTGTATCTATCTGAGAAATACCATGTAGGAATTAAATAGAAAGACTATCTAGGACGTCTAGGTGGCTCAGTGGTTGAACGTCTGCCTTTGGCTCAGGTCAAGATCCTGGGATCCTGGGATGGAGTCCTGAATGAGGCTCCCTCCCTGCAGGGAGCCAGCTTCTCCCTCTGCTGATGTTTCTGCCTCTCTCTCTGTGTCTCTCATGAACAAATAAAATCTTTATAAAAAAAGAAAAAAAAAGACTATCTAATATTCCTTACCTAAAGTCAATAATCAAGAACCCCAATTCAGATATAAATGCATAAAAACTATTCTAATACATACAAATCACAATTCAATATTTGCTCAGGCTATTAAAATTGTATAAAAAAGAACTTAATATGTAATAATCCCATAGTCTTTATGTAGTATTTGATTTGTAGTTATTAATATCTGTGTGTGTATAAAATTTAGGCATTTGCTCTTATTCATACAGTACTTTTTCAGCATCCTGCATTATTTGATTGAAAAATTGATTTAAAAAATAACATGGTACAAGGGGGATAAAATGCATTCAAGTTTTGGCAAATAAAACTAGTATGTGTTCATTGTTTTTTTTTAAAGATTTTTATTTATTTATTCATGAGAGACACACAGAGAGAGAGGCAGAGACAGAGGCAGAGGGAGAAGCAGGCTCCATGCAGGGAGTGTGATGCAGGACTTAATCCTGGGACTCCAGGATCACAACCTGAGCCGAAGGCAGACACTTAACTGCTGAGCCACCCAGGGATCCCAAAACTAGTATGTGTTTAAATCAACACCACGTACAGTGTGAATGAAATTAATGACAGCTTTTCCACCCAAATTTTGTCTCATATTAAATCTGTGTTTAAAAACCTCAGAGACTGAAGTAATGATTCTGGTATCAAATTATAGTAGGAAATATCTTAAACTGTATTTTAGGAGGCCTGTTATTCTAAGGGCCTTATAATCTGGATTTGTTTCTGCTTCTTCCTAAACAACATGCATCTTACATTTTTAGAAAGTTGGAGCAATAGCTTTTAATGTTTTCCACTGAATTCAAAGGTTTAGATCTCAAGCATGCATCATGACATCAGAAAATATATGTGCTCTTTGAAGATCCAGTCATATCAGATGGCATCTTGAAAATGTATTATTCATGACTCAGTTACAGATAAACAATGTGGTA
Source organism: Canis aureus (assembly GCF_053574225.1). NCBI lineage: Eukaryota > Metazoa > Chordata > Mammalia > Carnivora > Canidae > Canis > Canis aureus. The sequence continues at coordinate 63,044,710 of NC_135625.1, forward strand.
ACATGAAAGCAAAGCATTAAAAAGTCACATGTATCAGTGAACCCTTTTGCAAAAGAATAAAAGTTGAGGGTGAGCAGGTTTAAAATAGATAAGTAAATAAATAAATGTGGTGATTTAGGCAAATTTTTCAAAGTTAATCACATGTTCTAGGTAGTAAGCTCCTTTAGGGTAAGGACAGGCTAATTCAAATTCTATAAAGTTCTACGATGTTACATAGTACAGTTTTTTAACATATTAGATATTACTTTACTTTTATTTGCAATTAATATTTTAAAGTAAATGCTAGTAATTAACAAGAGCTTGCTATAAAATATAGACACAGATGACAAATTCATATTTATAATTTAATAAGTAGAAAAACAGAAATGTATGATAATTTGATGGTACTTATTAGGTAGAGAAGTATAAAGGACCTTTTTATATAGTTCACGTGCATTTCAATTTTTAATAGTCCTCATGATGATCTCACTTGGGCATAGGAGGATATGTGGAGGGGCATCTTTTAATTATTTTCCTTGCTAATCTTTCTCTTCTTGCTTTTCTCTTGCTATTACATTAGATCAGATGAAACGATGTATCTCCAGGTTAAATGTCAAGTTGAGTGGAAGCTCAAAGATACTCCATCAAATTTACTATAACCTGAAGGTTATATTAAAGGTTTTCATTGTGAAAAATGGAGCCTTCAGTTTACCCAACTATGCTTTTTAAAACAGCAAACTAATCACATTGTTGTCCATCTTAATGCTCTTCAAACTCCTTGCCATTGGTTCGCTGAAGAGCTATCCATCCTCCCTGTACACCAAGGCATCCATCCTTGAACACTCTTCTTCCCTCTGCCATCCAATCCTTCTCTAAGAAGCCTTCCCCCTACTGTGTTGTGTTCAACTCCCCTGGGCACTCGCACAGCACACAACAGAGACTCAACATTCACAAAGCACCCTTTACATGCAAGGTGCTGCTGTACAGTTGTGAACAGCCCAGCTTTGTGAGCTGTATGGTCAGGCTGGGAAGAAAGGCTTCACGTAAACAGAAATAACCAACAAATTTACTGGAAGTGTTAAGACTGCCTTGAAGGAGAATGAAAGGGGTACTGACACACAGAGCAGCAGAACCTAACATGGAGAGATGGGGAAGAGAAGTCCTCCTAATGACATCACCTAGTCTGCCATTGTGGTATAGGAGAAGAGAAGGAAAAAATTCAAAAAATATTCAAGTGATGTGCAAAAATATTCTAGGCAGAGGAGGCAACACCTCAAGGCAGAGAAGAAGAGGGAATAGGTCATACTTTATGAACAAGGAGAAAAAGTAGTGCAAGATGAGGCTGGAGAATGTGTTGGGTCTAAATCATGCTGGGGGCCTGCGGCAGCCGTGGAAGTGCACTGCTCCTTCTAACCTACACCGCCCCCCTTCCCCAGAAAGAACTCATTAGGGCTGTGAGGGGGGCCGCTGGCTGTCATGGCCCACTGGAACTCTCAGATGCAGTGCAGTGGGCCACCAAGGCCACCCCCTTCCCTGAGAGCTTCCAGCCCTGACTAAGCACAGTGGGACTAGGAGGGTTTGGTCCTTTCTGCTCAATGCAGGATTGCTCTAACAGGTCTTGATTCTGTCTTCCCTACTGGATCATCCACGACCTTACCAGATTTGTTTCACAGATCATACATACTTGATTACCCTCTTACCCCAGTCTGAGGCTCTCTCTGAATTTCAGTGTTGAGCTTGAGATAGGATTCTTTATTTTCAGACTTAATGACCAAATACTGTATTACAGATACTATCAATTTGACACACATAATTGCATTCCCAGCTTCCAATAATTGCAGCGTTGATGCTGGGAAAACTGAAACACAAGTTGTGAAGATTTTATAATTTCTTTTCTAAGAAACTCAAAATCAGCTATGTCTGGATGAAGCAGGTAACTCTCAATGGGCTGTGTTCTGTTTTCGTTAAACAAATATTTAATTATAGCAATTTATTTCTGGAAATAGCACAATACATTTGGTATAGTTCAAGCTACAACAGAGATGGGAAATGTTCACTCAATTACTTTTGTTCAGTTTGTACAATGTGCTACTTGTCAATTAGGATAATTAACAAGGCTTGTCTTCAAAGAGAGAAAATGATCTACTATCTCAACTTAGTAAATAGATGCCAAAAGAAATCTTTGAAAAACTTTTGTGAGGGAGTAAGTTTTTCTTGAGTTGCCTCTCCAACATCTATCTTGTCCTGCCCCCGTCTTAGTCATGTAATCTTCACGAGACCTGCGGATGGATCTGAACCCCTGCTATAATCAGGTTACTCTCATCCTCTGTTGCCAAAACCAAGAGTAGCCTAACAGAGGGATATCAGGACTTAAGTTTGATGATGATGATGGGAAGTGTTGCCCTGCTCCTTTAATCCCCTACATGTGAAGGGGTAAAATGCTGCTACAGTGGTCACTGAAGGCAGTCAGGGGAGCCAGACCAGAGATAAAGTCTACAACACAGAGTGAAGACAGAAAAAGAAACAGACAGGACATCTGACTGAGCTGTATATAAGACTACCTTATCTCGCCTGACTATTGAGGCCAGGTTGAAATGCATTTCTTGTTACTTGTACTATCAAAAAGCATTTTAATATATAAAGGTATTTGCTACTTTTCTTAGTTTAAAAATTACACATTTGATTATGCACCTCAGCTTACTCTCCAGCCCCTGTCAGTAAAAGGATAGTCAACTGCCATTCAATGATTCAGGTTTATTTTGTTGATCGTCACTAAACATTGACTTAAAAAATATTTTATGTCATAATAAAAAATACTACATATTTTATTCTTTTGTTCTTATAATCAAAAAGGATTATAAAATATAATAAAATATAAGCTTGCATTTTAGCTAATTAATTATTAAATGCTTGAACGCTAGGTGAAAATCATTAAGGAATACTTTAAAGAATCTACAGATGCAAGTAGCAGATTCCTCCTGGACTTAAAAAGTTGACTGTTTTGTTTGTTTGTATGAGTTTATAATGATAACTCATGGGCCAAATATAGGCCATATTTTCTTGTTTTACCTGCCCATACAGAATTTAAAAAGAGAAAACATATAAAGAGAAAACACACATAGGTCTACATGGAAATGAAGAATGAGAAATGAAAAGTAGCTACTCATTGTAGGCCAAGAATGAGATGCCAGTTTCACTGCTTTATCAAAGTCCGCTTCATCCATTTTGTGACTTCATCATTATAAGGTATTTAGATCTCTGACTTTTGATTTAAGTGCAAACAGTAATACTTGGCAGCTAAGTACAGATTTATGCAACATATGGGAAAAATCTGACAGCCAAAACATTGGCACTAGAATAACTAATCACTTCAAATGAGTAAAAACTTGAAGCAGGATCTTTTACATCCTTGGCACTAAGACTCTTAACCACCAAAAAAGATGTAGATCTTACCTGTAGGTCTTTTTCTTCTATTTTTTTTTGGAGCAATTCAAGGCACTTGGTAAAGTCAGTATGGTCTTGGTCAGGCGTTGAAATAATCTCACATCCCTATGTGTTTAAAGTAAGAGAAAAGGTAAGAATACATAATGATGACAGCCTTACAAGATAAAACACTATAAAAGTAAAGATAAGGTATCAATAGACATAGCCTATTATGCTTATATTATACCCTGATCATTAGTATCATTATCATTATCTTTTTTATTTCACATAACAAGACATCTCAGAAATGGTTAGAATATCACAATAATGGTCTGATTATGACAATCACTTTACTCAACAAAAGTGCAGATTTACACTACATTAATGGTCTTTAAGAATCACTGCTGGGATGACATTTGAAATTAACATAAGGACTCTGATACAAGTATTATAAAATATATTCACAGTAAAACTACCTGAAGTTAAAAGTAAAGCTATTTCTAAAAAAAGTTTGAACCTCTTTAAGTAGACCTAAGTTTACCTACATAACCGGAAAAACTCATATTAATATTGAACTAATGATAAAACTATATTTTAAGTAAAATCAAGTCAGCTGTTCTATAAAATTCCTTTATAGCACCTTTCTTACCCACTGTAAAAAGAGGCATGAAGAGCTATACCTGCATAAATATGTCTCTTGAATTATCTTTTAGACATAATGAAGCAAATTTATATGGTCTCTGCCTCTTCTACACTAGATACCTTACCTAGTGAAAAGCCAGGAATATATTTATAAATATGAAGCCACAAAAGTGCCAGCTTGTTGGCACTCGTGAACCAAGACAGTGAGAGAAACAATATTTCTGAAATGACACCTTTTCCTCCAATGTCTTACAAAGGCAAAGGCATGTAAAACCAGAGTGCAATGGGACTTGAGACTTCTTAATTCACGAACTTAACAATTCGTGGTCTCTCATAAACAGCTGAGTAAGGGGAAGTTAAATATAATCCAGTATATAAAGTTGCCATTCAAAGAGTTTTCAAGGATACCAAACACCCATACTGAGTCCTAAATTATCCTAAGAACCGTTCTCAGTAGATTTAAAGGTTCTTCTTTACCTTCAAGGTCTCTCTAAATGTGTCAAGCTCAACCTGGGCTTCATTCATTTATGACTACTGTCCTACAAGGTAGTGACCAATGAAAAAATTAATTCCTCATCATTCAGAAATATATTATGCCCTAAAAGATGTATATGTCATCTTTACAAAATGGTTGACATGTACTTTTCTGACCTGAAGAGAACATTGAAATTTACTACAGTCACCAAGTGAGGGCATAAAGAAGGTGACTTGCCTCAGGCTAATACTCCTTGAAAAGGGATGTTAGAATATGATAGAACCTACAGGGATATTATCAGGGGTGAGGAGATTAGATTGTCACCACGCACACACACACACACACACGTACACACATGCAGATACACACACGCACACAAATCACTATACTGAATGTTCCCCAAGGACAGGAATTATGTTTCATGCATTACTATTTCTAGTGCATGGCACCAGTCTGCTACATTGTAAGTAACTGATAATGTTTAACTAATACTCTGGAGGAATAAAAACCTATGCTGGCAAAGGGGTAAGAGAGCTTGGTATCTTATTGCTAAATACTGCATTTTAACAATGGGAAATCACCTTCCTGTTTTTAGAGATGAAGATATAATCGTTCCAGCAAAAAGAAATGAAATGAAAAAGGCAAACAGAAACAGCAATAATATAAAGATGATTAATAAACCATTGTTTATCTTCACAGAATCAACACAGATCCATAGGAAAAATTATAGTGAATGAGAACCGAAGAAATAATCTATCCCACTATAGTATTATGTAGATTAAGAAAATGAAAATGAGAGATTTAAATTGATTTGTGAATCCCTGGACAGCTGGGTGCAATAATGCACATCTAGAAATCTTACTGCCTTACTCTCGTGAGGTGGGAATAAATATCTAGATATCTGACACAAAAAGGTCATATGACATCATAGTTGGTTCCACAAGAATGGTATCTCGAGAAAACGTGTGAGATTTTCTGAAACATACGAGCAAGGCTTTATCTCATCAATTTAAGACAGGCACAAAGAAAAGCGTGAGTCATAACATGGAGGCAAATTACCAGAATTGAAAAATTCAGACTCTATCTAAACCCAGAACTTAGAATTTTTATGAGTTTAAATGATTCTAATCTCATCACTGATTAAAAACGAATTCACTGGAAGTGTAAATAGCCCCAGTAGCCCTCACAGGGCAGCTTACAACACCTAGACAGGAGACCTGCAATACAAAGTATCAGCCAAAGCCCAGGCCTTTGGCCAACTACAGATGTTTTTACTGTTTCCTGGGTCTTATAATAACATATTAAAATCTAAAAGAGGAGAAATGTAAAACCAAAGAGAAACTATCCAAATCCAGCAGACAAGGAAAAATGCAGAAATGCTGTAAGGTATCAAGTGATGCTCATTTATTATACATTAACATCTATTTATAATTATTTATGATATAGAATTGACTTCATTTATTGGAGTCAGAAGCACTGAGTTCTGTGAAGAATTTCACAGGGTTAGATGTTTAAAAAAACAAACAAAAACTCACACTAAGACAAGAACTCAGGGATCCCTGGGTGGCGCAGCGGTTTGGCGCCTGCCTTTGGCCCAGGGCGCGATCCTGGAGACCCGGGATCGAATCCCACGTCGGGCTCCCGGTGCATGGAGCCTGCTTCTCCCTCTGCCTGTGTCTCTGCCTCATTCTCTCTCTCTCTCTGTGACTATCACAAATAAATAAAAATTAAAAAAAAAATAAGACAAGAACTCAGGATATAAAAGCTAAGAAATTTGGTCCAATAAGTACATTACTTTCTAATAAATGGTTTCTAATATTAGCTGATACATCTATACATCAGAAACCCTAAGTTTATACAGAAACCTTCCAAAGCATAAGCTACATAAAATAAAAAAGATTTTATTTATTTATTCATGAGAGACACACAGAGAGAGGCAGAGACCTAGGCAGAGAGAGAAGCAGGCTCCCTATGGGGAGCCCAATGCGGAACTCGATCCCAGGACCCCAGGATCACTCCCCGAACTGAAGGCAGACGTTCAACTGCCAAGCCATCCAGACATCTCCAAAACTCTTTAAAACAGCTTTAACATACCAATGTTAGGGTGGAAACTTCTGTTTCAACTACTACTGTCTTCAACTTTCTGTAGTTGCTTAGAATATATTTTTTAGGACAGAAATTACTACTTTATGAGCCAGTAGGTGGCTCCAATCTCATTCTATGAACCTGCCTTGTAAAGTTTTTGTTATTATACAACTAGAAATTCAAATAACTCAGAGAAAATAAATAAATAAATAAATAAATAAATAAATAAATAAATAAGTAAATAAATAAACTCAGTTCTAATAATAAGTTCCCTTTATGGACACATCACTTTTTCAAGATGATTTTTTTTAATATTACATTTTATTAATTTTGTTTTATGCCAGAATTCAAACAGAAAATATTTGGATCGATGTCAAAAATTTCAGGCCGCATAAATATCAAGGTTATTCTAATTTTGTTCTAACCTAAAAAGTGTCTTCTGAAGATAAGGAACAACAACGCCCACCCCATGCCTTCCAAACCACAACCAAACATAAAAGGCAAAGTAAGGAGAACTGAGTATAAGTTCAAAGTAGTGCCTACGTGGCTCAGCTGGTTGAGCATCTGTCTTTGGCTCAGATCGTGATCCTGAGGTCCTGGGATCAAGTGCTGCATCAGGCTCCCCACAGGGAGATTGCTTCACCCTCTGCCTATGTCTCTGCCTCTCTCTGTCTCTAAAAATAAATAAAATCTTTTAAAAAAACATTTAATTATAAATAAATTATCAGAGGCCCAGCCAACCTCTTTTTAGGGGCTTACTCTCTATATACTGTTTTAACAAATTGTACTGTATACAAAGGAAGTAGGAATCTACCAGATACTAATGGCCCAGTGATAAATAAAAACCATGAATATCATAATTAGTAAACATGTAAAATATAAATATGTGTGTGTGTGAATGTAAGAAAGACAGCAAGGTATAGGGAGGTTTCTTTTCCTCCTCTTTCTATACTGAGAAACTCCTAGCCATACTCCACTACTATCCAGTAAGAGCTTGAAAGAAAGTCAGTCTTCAATTCATTCATAAATTGTTCCTTTCTTTTGTTGAATAATGGGGATAGTGTGGGCTTTAGAAATACCATTTTGGTTTTGGGGCTAAGCTACACTCTAAACTAGAGCCAACTGTAATACACTGCAATGAGAAACCTACTCAGAAAATTACTGATTGATTACATTAGGTTCTCCATAGAGGTATAATGAACATCAAAATACTGCACTTTTGAGAATCATATTCTAATAGAACACATGTACTAAGAAATAGAAATAGTTCACAACATCAAGGAAATAGTTCATATTAAAAAGATAGGTGCCTTAAGGTCCAGGAAATCAAAATTTAAAAGCAAGTATTAAAGGCGCAGAAAGATGTAAAAAAGTTACAAATAAGGTAAATTAATCCTATTGTCAACATGATAATTTAGCAGATTTGAGGAGAGTGAATATAAAGAAGAAGCAAACTTAAGTAAAAGGAAGTAGAACTTTACACATGAGCGAGTGCACTCATGGAGCAAATGAACTGAGGTGGAACAGATCACATACACAGGCAAAAATTCTCATCTAGCAAAATCTTTGCCTACTACTTTGGGAATACATGATCTCCAGTCAGGAGAGGAAGACTCAATGCTCCTTGAGTATCCAGAAACTAACCTCTGCATTTCACTAGGACAATATTGGTCATGTTAAGCACTCAATAGAAGTCTGATGGACAGACAAATGATGGATGGATACAACCACCACTCCCTTCATGGCATGCTTCTCTAAAACATAAACGTGGACAAGCCTTAGACAACAAATCTAATAGAAATGCAGCATTGTTGTTATTTTTTCAAAGGTATTATGCTACTGCTGCCATAAGAAACTCATGTAACACTTTTGTTTTAGGGCATAACTAATACAGACTCTTCAAGTGGTGACAAATATTAGTGTTTTATATGCAATTAAGCAAATGAAAATCCAACAATGTTAACAAAATTAACATCCAAAGAGGGAAAGAATTACTAATGTACACGGAGGCTAAGAAATGAAGCAGTATGAAGTACTACATAAATAATTTGGAATACTTTTGAATGAGTTGTAATTTATTCCTTAAGAGAAAGACAAATGACAAAAAAATCAACTGATATTAGGGACTCAAAAGTTTAGCAATAAACAGTGTTCAGAATATGCCCTAGAATGACAAGAGCTCACTTCAATTTTTTAATACTGCCAACATTGATAGTTATAGCAAACACAAAAATATATGGAATATGTGTAGTGCATGATCCTAATCATGGTAAAACCACAGATTTTATTTATTCATGAGAGGCAGAGAGAGAGAGGTAGAGGGAGAGGCAGGCTCCCTGTAGGTAGCCTGATGTGGAACTTGATCCCAGGATCCTGGGATCACGACCTGAGCCAAAGGCAGACGCTCAACTACTGAGCCACCTAGGTGCCCCTAAAATCTTGAGGTTCCACATGATAATGCACATACAGTTCTGGGTACTGGGATGAACCCAGTAAATGCTCACCACAGCACTTCAGAAGAATCTCCAGAAACATCAGATGGTATAGTCAGACCACCTCACGTCAAAGATTACTAGAGTAAGCCACACATTGTCAATATTCTCCCAAGAACTTTTTGTGGATGCTTACCAAACTATTTTAGAATTTACTGACAACTAAAAGAAATTATTACGAGGCAATGAGTGTCAATAATCAACCTAACTGCAAAAGACCAATGCAAAAGCTGTTAGAATGTCATTCTCGATTACTTAATTTACTGTTTGCCAAAAATTTAACTAATATAAGTTAATGAGTTTTCACATTTAGCACACATAAAACCTATGAAGTTATCTGATGCTGACTCCTCTAAAACTCTTTAATAGGAAAAAAAACAGATCCTTTGAAAAAAATTACAATAACATATCAATTGTTATTTTATACACTATATCCACAGAGAGACTTGGCCTCATTAAAACAAGAGGCAAGGAGTTAAGTCTGGTGAAAGCATTCCCAAATCTGCGATTAGCTTATTCATTTTAGGTGAAGTCATTTGGTGCCCATCCATCTACCCAGGACAAGAAAGGACTTGTGCAAATTACCCTGAAGAGATTTTATGGGGCTCTGAGACTTCTATTGTAACTTTATGGGCTGAGTTTATAAGGTTAAGAATTCAGAAGTGTTATTTTCTCCTAGGTACCATGCACACCAATCCTGAATATTTATTTGGAGTGGCTTGCATATAGCCTCTCACCTAGGATAATTAAATGCAATATGTATGTAACTATTAATTAAAATTATAAAATCATAAAATTATAATTAATTTACAATTAAATATATAAAATTATAAATTATAAAATTATAAATTATAAATTAATAACATTTATAACTAGTATTTCAGTAGACGTTTTGTTATAGAAGGTTTTAGTCACTTCACAGGAGTTATGTTCTTGAATCCCCACAATACCCTTATAAGGTGAATGTAATTATCACATTTAAGATATGCAGAGTGAAGTTTGGAGAGATTAAATAACTTACCCAAGGTCACACAGCTGTTGAGGACATTCTATGTGATCTGAAGCCCATACTCTTAACCAACCATGCTTTGTACTCAACCCTGCTTAATTAAACTTTGGTATTTTGGGAGGTTTAAGAAGAAAAATGCCTTTATAATTTATTTTGAACCTTGATTTAGTTGGTTTTCTCCAGTATTTTAAATACCTGAAAATCTTTCATGACTCCTGCCCAACTCCATGCTGCTTCCATAGTAGTCCAAGGCTTAGAGACCTCAGACACCTGAAAATGGGCAAGGAATGCTTAGCTATCTATCTCTCCTTTTCTCTGCTTTCCTAATTCATCATATTATCACTATATTTATCATTATATTCATGACAATTCGCTTTTTCTTCTGCTATTAAACTTACCCATAAGATCAATATCTTTGTGTATAAGAGTCCCTTTCAGTTTATTTTCTTAGAATTAGCTTACTAGAAAATGAAATTACTGGGAAAACTGTAAGAAAGTTTATGATCTTTGATATATGCTGCCAGGGTGCTTTCTAAGAGGGATATAAAAATACATATTCCCACTAGTAGCATAGGAGGGTAAAGAGTTTCTTAAAATATAACAGTAGGAAAGAAAATTCATCATGAATTTCTTACTGTGAATTAATTTAATTGCTATACTTGCTTCTTAATAAGCAAAGAGAAATCACTTTCATAAAGAGAAAGAGAACTTTGTTGGAGAGCAAGGGAAGAGAAAGATAATTCTGGAGTGTGAAGCTGGGATGAAACAGGAAGTGGTTCATCAGATTGAGGACTGAGGGGCTCAAGGACAGTATGAGAGAAATGGATATTTTTTGAAAGGGAAATAAGTGTCAATCAACAGAGTATAAGAAAGGAGGCAAGAAGCTATCAAAGATTTTCTTTCAAGTTGGTTCTGAAAACATGAAATAATTTACTACCCCATCATATTAGAATACTGACATGCATTCTTTTTGTAAATAAGCAATGATAAGAGTTTTATTTTTAAGCAACAATAAGAGTTTATGGAGTCTTAAAATTCTGGCTCTCACACACTTTATTTCCCCCTATTTACTGCTAACGTTGCCTTTCTTATTGTATGTAAGCAAGATAAACACTTAAAAATATTTTGGGGAGATATATTCAAGAGTCTTCTAAAAATTGGATATGTTAAAGTATTAATAATGAGCTTCCATAATTATTCATTAAAATGAACTGACCGGAACTCTAATAAGAAACTGCCTGCCAGATCAAGAGTATAGCAGGCACAGGGCAAAATGACATATACTATGGATAACCAAAGATACAGATCTAAAATTAGCCCAAACTTGTTCTCAAGTTTAGTTAGATAAAGCCATTTGGAATCTAAATGATCTATGTTCCTTGATACAGGTATGAAAATGGTCTTTACTCTGTAGAAATGCAATCACAAAATAACCATTTCCCACTTTCCTCTTTATTGTATAAAGCATACTATAGTAGATTGCTCCTTCCATTTTATTTGCCAACCTTCTAAAAACAGTTCACTTTTCCACTAAAAAGATTTTTTTATCATCAAATGACAGCCTACAAGTAATGATTTCTTCAGCAAGAATGTCACATGATTAAACTCTTAAAAACCCTAAGTAACAGGTTGCCTGATATAATTTAGTGTTCTTCTGGTTTTCTAGATCACGCATAAAAGAAAAAGAATAAACGCAATTTAGCCTTGTTGCAATTCTCCATTCGATTCCAAACATAAAGAGACATTCTCATCTAGTGCAATCTTCACTGGCCTGGGTGGTTTTTTGTTTTCTTTTTTTTTTGCCTGGGTGTTATAAGATAACCTTTCCTTTCAACATCGCATTGAATGAAAACTATAGCCTTCCAAACAAGAAAGTCACTACTTCCACTAATGGAAGTCAAAAGTCTTTTTAGAACAGCATAGGGTCTTAAATGATGGCTTTCCTCCTAAGAGCAGAGCCAGAGTTCTTTTGGAAGAGAGTGCCCAAAAGTGTCAACATAGCAGGCTTCAGACTGTTATCCTAAAAAAGCTTTGCCTGCAAGGCTGGCCCTTGGCTCCCAACTGAGAACCTGAAAGGTAAATAGTTCTCTATATTAAAAAAATTTTTTCTTCTTAAAAACTAACAGTGCCTAAATTGTTTTATTCAATGATTTTATGCTGAGCACCTGCTTGTTTTCTTCCTGGGAGTCTGGAATTTTGATACATGCTATGCAGAGGGTGTGGGTGCCTCCAGTAATATTTTGGCCATTGTGCTTCCTTCCCTAGTGATGATACCTCACATTTATTGTCACAATTTGATTAAGTACATCCTGTGTGACTCCACTGGGAAAGAACTCTTGGAACTAGTGACTGGTTTTCTACAGACTTTGTCCACATCTACCTTTTCCTTTTGCTGATTCTACTTTGTATCCTTCCACTGTAATAAATTACAGCCATGATTAGTATCAGAAAAGGCAAGAAAAAACAAGCACTCCTGAGGATGTAAGAAAAGGGAACCCTCTCACACTGTTGGTGGGAATGTAAATTGGTGCAGCCTCTGTGGATAACAGAATGGAAATTCCTCAAAGGATTAAAAAAACAACCACAGCATCATCCTGGAATTCCACTTCTAGATATTTACCCAAAGAAAACAAAGACACTAATTTAAAAAGAGATATGCACCCCTATGTTAAATGCAACATTATTCACAACAGCCAAGGTACAGACGCGACCTAAGTGTACATGGATACAGCAATAAATAAAGAAGACATGGAATGTTACTCAGCCATAAAAATCTTGCTATTCACAACAACATGGATGGACATAAAGGGTATCATGCTGAGTGAAATGATGAGACAAATATCGTATGATTTCACTTATACACGAAATCTATACAAATGAACAAAAACAGAGTCATAAATACAGATGAACAGGGGATCCCGGGGTGGCTCAGTGGTTTGGCGCCTGCCTTTGGCCCAGGGCGTGATCCTGGAGTCCCGGGATCAAGTCCCACTCCCCGTGTCGGGCTCCGGGCATGGAGCCTGCTTCTCCCTCTGCCTGTGTCTCTGCCTCTCTCTCTCTCTCTGTCTATCATGAATAAATAAATAAGATCTTTAAAAAACAAATTAAATAAATAAATAAAAAATAAATAAATACAGATGAACAAATTGATGGTTGCCAGAAGAGACAATGGCAGGGCTGGGGGGGTGCCTAGGGAGATGGATAAAATAGGTGAAAGGGAGGTACAAACTAGTCATTAAATCAATCAATCAATCAATCAATCATGGAAATAAAAAGTACAGCACAGAGAATATACTCAATAATACTATAGTAACCTTCTTGGTGACAGATGATAACTACAGTTGCACTACATCATGCACTGCATGATGATGGAATTGTCAAATCACTATGTTGTACACCCGGAACTAATACAACATTGTAAAAAAAAAAAAAAAAAAAAAATACAACATTGTATGTTGGGGTGCCTGGGTGGCTCAGTCGGTGAAGCGTCTGCCTTCAGCTCAGGTCATGATTTCAAGATCCTGGGGGCTGGACCCCGATAGGCTCAAGATCCTGGGGGCTGGACTTCCAGCCCCCTATCAGGCTCCCTGCTCAGCGGGGAAGGCTGCTTCTCCTTCTCCTTCTCCCTCTGTCCTTCCCCCTGTTCCTGGCACTCGCTCTGTCTCTCTCAAATAAATAAAATCTTTTAAAAATCATTCTGTGTCAGTTACACTTCAATTACATAAAAAAATCACAGCCACTCGTATGACTATAAGCCAAGTCCTGTGAGTCGGTCCTCTTACTGAATCATGAGTTTGGGGATGGTCTTGGAAACCCCTGAAAACAAAGAGCTAGAGAGATTCTTCCTCAAGTAGCATGTCTGGATAAGCTTCTATTTTATAATGTTTCTAAAGGCTCCAGACCCAGAGCAGATCTCTGTCCTTTACAACCACTCTGAATATGCAAAGAAAAGAATGAGGCTCCACTAGGGCTCCTTGCCAGGTCTCCTAAAAGCAGAAAGCTAGAGGCAGTGAAGGTAGTCCAGGAGGGTAGCATTGCCCAATTACCTAGAACTAAGTAGAAGTGGGAAAGGGAAATTAAATGCTGCACAGAGAAAAGGAAGCCACAGAACTTCCTCAGCATGGGAACCTGAACCTCACTTTGCTTCAAGAAAAAACTCCCTTCTTTCTACTAAAGGATTATGGCATAGTTAGAAAAAAACTGTAGATTCTGGCACCAGGGTGGTCCTTTAGATCCCACTTGACCATTTCCTAGCTGCGTAGGCTTGGGCAAGTTGTACCACCTCCTTGTGCTTGCATCTGTAAAGTGTGGATGACAGTTCTGACCTAATGAAATCTGTTGCAAGGATAAATGAATTTATAATTCAAAGTACATATAAAATATTTGGCAGGTTGTAAGCACTTTAAAATCATTGGTGGCTATCACTGTTGTTTTCAAGATTGTGTTGATTATTTTTTCCTATCAACTTTTAAAAGAAGAAACCTGAAACAGTGAAATAAGATTATAATCATCCAAATACATTTTAGTCTAGCAAGAAGCCAATGCGCATTAGGTGTTGGTAGGTAAAGGGCAAGTGTTCCATGGTTCAACTCATCTGAGAAATACAAAGGTGAACAAAATTAGATTTTTGGCAGACTTCCTTAAAATGATAGTGTCCATGAATTTCCAAAAGGGGCACAGAAAATGTCAAATTTCACAAGTCCATTTGGTTACAGCAGTCTTTTTTGTATCGAGTATTATGTGGCACCAATGGTCTGCTGCTCTAAAGCGGGACTACCTACCCGCTTCATAGAAACTGTGATAAGAACCTACTACCTACAAGGGATACCAGGATTAATGACCATATTCAGGTTGCAGAAGATCATGTCTTAACAGAGATCAAGGAAGAAAATTAAGAAAAAATTAGTCATATCAAGCTCAGCAAGAAAAGTACAAAGGAGGGAATCCCAACAGATAGAGGTGGGGAGCCAAACAGGTGAAAGACTGCTGAGCAGGTGCATCCCATGACACACACGAGTGAGTGGAAATAGACAGAGTCACAGTTCTAGAGAACACACAGTAGGATAAGGACAGTTCAGAGGGCCAGCCGAGGTCATTTGTGAAGCACTCAGGAATTCTTAAAAACATAGGGGCATAGACTTCCCCTTTTTAAATGCCTAAATTATGTTAAACTCCAACAAAACAGCCTTTGAAAAATGTAGACCATTTAAAATAAAGTCAATCTGAAAGGACTAAGACTGACGCAAGCCTAAGAATTAAGGTATATTGGAGAGAGATCCTTGCCTGTCTCATCATTCCCCTGGTGAGATGCTAATAAGGAAGAGCCAACCTGTTTTAAGAATATAAAGTGAAGAACCTGTCACTCAGTTGTCAGTGGAAACTGCCCGTCTACAATTCCCTTAATAGACCCTTTATACCTCAACATATGTTAATCAGTCTTAATGTGCAAGCCTAAAAATCTACTATACCTGGGGTTTTTATTTTTTAAAGAAATATACCAATCAATGGAGTTAAGCTTTACATATTCACACAGTTTCCTCTGTCTGGTATAATAGTCAAACTGGCTAACGTTTTACAATTTCTAACAGCCCCTTCTGCCATTATCTCTAAATTAATTTGACCCTATCTAAAAGTTGTTGGCATGTGGCTGGGCAGAAATGGGAAAGACACACAGCTAGAAGGAGGGAATAATAAGGTTCATGAAATTCAGGAGATCAATAAAGATGTTTTTAATCCCCAATTAAAAACATCTACTGAGATTCTGTGAAAATTTCTTTAAGATTTTTATTTATTTATTCATGAGAGAGAGAGAGAGAGAGGCGCAGAGATACAGATAGAGGGAGAAGCAGGCTCCGTGCAGGAGCCTGATGTGGGACTCGATCCCGGAACTCCGGGATCACACCCTGGGCCGAAGGCAGACACTTAACCACCGAGCCACCCAGGTGTCCCTGATTCTGTGAAATTTAAATATAACTCACACTGAGGCATTATCAAACTCAAAATGATGTTTTCAGTAATTTTTATTCTAATTTATTAAATCTGGGTTCATAAATTGTACACTTACGGAAATAAATGGATTGAAATCTTTTTAAAAGCAGTATTACTGAGAATAGTTATTTTAAAAAAGCTCTTATGTAAACTCTTTTAGAAAGTAAAACAAAATACTACCACTTTATTTTAAAATAGTGCTTTAGCACTTTTAGAGTACTTCTACATGTATAACATTATATGATCATTTTTACAAGTGTCTGAGAAAGCCAGGCCTGATTTAATTTCACCTGCCTTAGTAAGACTTCCACATTCATAAGCTAGCAACTCAAAAAATAATTCACACAGTTATTTCAGGAAAACATAATGTTTTTTTAATAAAAATCCCAAAACCAAAATGTACAGTACTAATAGCCAAGAATAAGTAGTTATTTGACATCTCTGCCTGAGTAACTACATTTAGATCTACCTGACATCCCCACTATTTGAGAATCAGTGTCCTCATCTTTACATTGGAATTAATACACAACTAATATATATTTCTTAACATTTGTAGTCCACTTACGAAAATCAGACATTCTATTCAAATGTCAACCAGAAGCCGATCCCATTATTCTTACTGGGAAAAGTGATATTTGAACCCAAAATCCCAGTCTCCAAAAATAGAACATTTATAGAGGTAACAGCCATTAAGATGAGATATAAAATGATGAGCAACTTTTTATTGTATATAACACTTATAATATCTTATAGTTATGAAAAAGAGCACAGGTTAAAAAAGTTTAGACATACTACCCTTGTCTTTCAAGAGTAGTCTTCAAAAATTTGGGTATGGCCATGCCAGTGTTAGAGAACAATGGGAAAACCTCACTGAAAACACTGATTTAATATATTCTTCAATAATTCAAAAAAAAATCTTATCTTTCCCAATTGTGAAAAAGATATAATGAAAGACAAGGAGACAATCATATGCGTGGATCTCTATCTCTACTCCTGAATTTACAGTGTTAGAACTACCTGGTGGCCTAAAATGATCTTGTTATGTCTGTAATTGGTTTAGCATCATCCCAACCTTTCTGCTAGTCTCATTCATCATATATACTGGGTTCATAGTATGTTTTCAATCAAGTCTTGCTTTTGTAACTGAAGTTCTATCACAGTCTTTGGTCCACACCATGTTCTAGTACTTTCAGCCACTGTTAGGATACCATATTGTGATATTCCAAGACTTGGAAGGATTAACAGAGAATATAATAACAGAAGTTAGATCTAGAGTCCTATTCCCAACTTACTATAAGAGTTATATTCACGTGGCCTTCTGTTTATAGTAACACTTTCTAGAATGCCAAAATACTCATCAGTAGCACAAAGGAAGACATTCATATACTTATAGGCTACCTATCCTCTTGCTAATTTTCTATTACCAAATCACCTTTGTTCTTCAACATTCTATCTTGGCTCAATCCTATGTCCAATAAATTGATTTTATATAATTTAATAACTTCTTTGTTTGCTTGGTCATTCTTGGTCTGGCCCAACTACTGCCACCCTAGAATTGAGTAGAAGTGAGTGACATGATGCAAATGTGAAGGTACAGTGAATGGTTAACACAATGACTATTATGACTATTATCCTGTTGATAGTGACACTGGCATTCATTCCCAGAGATGCTAAATACCTTGTGCAAGCAACTTGCCTAACAGGCCAAAGATACAATGTGCTGACAAGCACTAGTGGCAGCAGAGTCCCAGTTTTAACAAAATTCTTTTTATAGAAGACATGGATATTGACCCAAGAGCTGTCTCTGACTAGTCCTACCATTTTGTTTTGAGTCATGTAAACTTTATGGGTCTTAGCTTTTTCAGCAGGAAACTGGGCTATATAACATTATTTGATTTTTTATTATATTTTAAGTTATTGTACATTTTTATTTTATTTACCATATATTTTCATCTATTCTATATACCTACATTTTTGGAAAAAACTTATTATTCTGTGGCTCTTTAAGGCATTTGAAATACAGCAACTAGTCCCTTAATCTCCTAAATATGAAGAAAGCATGTTTTAAAATCTCCTTCCTGTATCTAGAGAAGACCCCACAGATCACATATCAATCAAAGCATTTATCAGGTGTTACAAGATATAACAGTTTCTTCAAAAGTTCTCAAGAAACTAAAATAAATGTGGGTATGACGGATTGGGTAATGAAGAAGGCTGAAATACAGGATTCTAGCCTTCAATCAAGGAACACTGACTCAGAGAGTAATACATAAATAAACAAAAATATCAAGGGGAAAATCTGTAAGAGACATTCCTCATTCTGAGCTAATATTCACAAGCCACTCAGGGAGGAACTCAGGCACAGGGGCAAAAGGAGGAACATAAAGAGTTTACATCTCCATCTGAAAAGGAAAACTTTACGGAGTAAATTTAAAAAGGCATATCATATGCATTCCTATGGACCATATGGAATCAAGTGGTGGACTTAACTGCCCCCTACTTGTCCAAAACCCAAAGGAATAAATAATAAGGCCTATGAACATAAAGAGTAATGATTGGACTGTTGGTTTGTAACTTTGCTTGAAGCAGGTTATATATATGAAGAAGAATCAAAGAGAAAAGGCTAACGGCTGTTTTCTTCTTCCTTCTTACAAATTATTAAGTAAAGACCAAGAATTTATTATAATGTCCTTAAAACATCTTTCTCCCTGCCCAACATGCAGGCTTTATCAGAACAAAGTCAGATGGTGTGGAAGCCAGCCTCCAAGATGGCTACCAAGGATTCCTGCCATCTGGTATTAATAACCTTGTGCCATTTGATCCCTCATTGTACCCAGGTTGGTCTGTATGACTAGCAGCATTGTAGAAGAGATGGTAAAATGGTATATCACTGTTGAAATTAGGTCACAAACAGACAGCTACTTCTGTCTTGGACTGGCTGTCTTGCACACATGTTCTTCTCACTCTCTTCTCTGGAAAGCAACCTGCCATGCTGTGAGCAGCCCAGTGGCAAAGATCTAACGTCTCCAATCTCTAACCACTGAGAAATAGTAGCCAGTGAGACCAATTGGCAACTATATGAATAATCTTAGAACAGAATTCTGTAGCCCCAGGGGAGCCTCTGAGAGTACTGAAAAACCCAGCTACATTATAACCTCATGAGAAACCTTGAGCCAGAAGCACCTAGTTAATCAACTTCCATATTCCTTACCTGGAGAGAATATGTGAAATAAAAATTGCTTGCTGTTTCAAGCTGCTAAAATTTAGAATAATTTATTCCATAACAACAACAGATAATTATTACAGATGGCAAGATCTGGGATATAAAATATTCTGTTTAAAAGCGGACAAATACTTCATATACTAAAATATAAAGTTATAAAGTTCTCAGAAATTAGGCAAGAAAACCAATTTAAAGTTTTATACAATCAGGATCGCCTGGGTGGCTTAGTCAGTTAAGCATCTGGTTTCAGGTCTGGTCCTGATCTCAGAGTCCTGGGATCCAGCCCCATAGGGAGTCTGCTTTTCCCTCTCCCTCTGCCCCTCCCACTACTTATGTTTTGCTCACCACACTCTCTCTCAATAAATAAGATCTTTAACAAAATAAAATTAAATTAAAAAATGAAAAATAAAGTTTTATATACTCATGTAAACCTGAGTTTTTCCTTTAAGTCAAAGACATATCTACTGGGGGAGAAAACTGTGTGGATAAATGTTGGCTATAAAACCCACTTCATCATTTTTAACAAACTTTCAGCGTTTTAAATTATTTCTTTATTTTACTTTCTTCACTACAGCCCCAGTTTCAGCTTCACTGAAAACTCATATCAAGTAGGAGGGGTAAAAAAAAGTGTATTTGAAGGCAGACACACCTTCTTTCATTTGTAGAAGAGCAGCTTAAAGACTGCTTAAATTGGAGATAATGGCTTATATGAATTGTGTGGGATGCTGCATTAACTTGTTGTCATTAGCATCATTATTAAAACTGAGGCTAAACACTCACCATGTGTTATACAGGGCACATTAGCTATATAAAAGACATCACTGATGCCCCTCTGGGAACAGATCAGAGAAGTTCAAAATCCATGATTCCCATCAATACTTGAAAAAGCTGCATTGTACTATGTCAATCTGTAACTACACAATGTAGGAATTATTAGATTAGCTAATTTTACTTTAAAAATTAAATCTCAATATAAATTTTATATATATAAATTAGCTTTGAGGTTAAAAAACTGAAGCAGAAGTTATAGGAGAAATTCATCAAATAGTAGTTAACTCAAAATCTTCCTTTATGCTTGACCTCATCTTACTGCATTTAGAAATTAAGGAGCTGGGTTCCCCTTCTTTTCTGTTATTTCCCCATCTTGGATGGGAATGACCAGACTGACACTCCCAGTTCTGTCAAGCCAGCAGCATTTAAGACAGGGGGAGGAAAGTCACATCTGGCCCGATCTTCAACTTGTTTCTAAGTCTGCTTGTTCCTGCCTCTCCTGCTGTTTCTTCCACTTCCAAAGATATGATTAATATCTAGACTATGTAAAACTTTCGTTGTAAGCAAGGCTGAGGGCTTTCCATCCCAATGAGGTTGAGGTATGGAGTTAATGAGAAGGGAGACTGTGGGGAATGAACACAAAGATGCCAATGTTGAAGTAATTGTGCATGAATATCAGACAACTGACTTGGGAACAGTCTTCATCTGCTGATGGAGAGTCTGATCAGCTGGTGGGCAGAGGGAACATGCCCAGATCTGCAATTCACTGCCAGCCCCAGAATTTTCAAATTATAACAACCTGTGCATTATAACCTTCATAACTTTGCTTCCCTATCTAGAATCAAGCTTTTCTTTCTTTCTTTCTCTTTCTTTCTTTCTTTTCTTTTCTTTTCTTTTCTTTTCTTTTCTTTTCTTTTCTTTTCTTCCTTTTCTTCCTTTCCTTCCTTTCTTTTCTTTCTTTTCTTTTTCCTTCCTATCCTCTCTCAGTTCTTTCTTTCCTTCCTATGAAAGGTTTCCTCCCTTTCTTCTTTATGAATTTATCTCACCCATCCCCACGCTTTATAAAGAATTTACATTTTTATCTCAGTAATTGCTGTTTCTTTTACAATTATGTGTGATTTGCTAATGCTAGTTTAGAATAACACAGAGGATGATGTTGTGGTTCAAAGAATTGCTGAGGCTACAATTTTTATTTTAAAAACACTGCATTGTCCTCTAAAACCAGTGAAAACTTGTTATTAATTACTGTAATACCGTCCTATGTGCCTTCTATCACTCTCAATTAGATCATATACATATTCTTAGTAGTAGTAAGGATCTCTGGAAGGTTTTCACAATAGTAGTGATAAAATGAATGCTTTAATAAGCTGTGTGTCATCATTAATTTCACATTGTAATGAATAGTTTTATACAGAACACAGTAATAATGGTTTCAAGAAAACTAAAATTAAAGAAAAAAACTGTGGTTCTCAATTCTGGGGACACAGAATTATGCATTTTTATAAACATTCATGTACAAGGATGTTTTTATTAGTTCACAATGCAAAAAATAAGACATAACTTAAATATAACTCAATTGGGAATTGGTTAAATTAAACACAGTATATTCATTAAAGGAAATTAAAAATGACTTGTGAAAAATATATATTAACCAATGAGGTTATAGGCAGCAATAGTATATTATTAAATGAGCCTATATAAACTACAGACTCATTTAAAATATATATGCTTAAAGGACTAAAGCATTAATGATTATCAGATGGTGATGGAATTACTTAGACTGCTTCCACTTGTCATTTTCTAAATTTCTATTTGAATGTGTATTAAAATTGCTATAAACTTTGTTTTTAAATATCCAAAGAGTTTCTAAATCCCTACACATACACCAAGGAAGCCAGAAAGAACACAGGAAAAGCAACCATATGAGATCTTAAATATAAAAGTGTTTGTAGTTTACCTTAATGGCATAATATTCTTTAACTTCAGGCCTAATAGAATCAAAGTCTCCACTGATGAATTCAGGCAAAAAGCTGAAAGAAAGAATTCCAAGTAAATCAACTAATTAAGAGTACTTCTTTGTTAACCTTTAAAACTATGCCAAGAGGATGTCTAATACTCTTGGTTTCTATATTATATGACTAAAAGCAACTCATATACCAGGCTAATTCATCAACTTAGTCAAATTGCCAGTCAATGTTTATCCTGCTTTAAAAAATAAAGATTAAAGAAGATTATTCATTTAAAAAACTCCCAGTGCAGGGGTGCCTGGGTGGCTCATTGGTTAAGTGTCTTGCCTTCAGCTCGGGTCATGATCTCAGGGTCCTGGGATCGAGCACCACATTGGGCTCCCAATGAGCAATCTACTCCTTCTCCCTCTCCCTCACTGCTCATTCTCTCTCTCTCTCTCTCTCTCTCTTAAATAAATAAATAAATAAATAAATAAATAAATAAATAAATAAATATTTTAAAAATAAATAACTCCCAGTTCAAAAACCCTAATACCAAGACTCCTAATCTTTCCATATTACTGTCTACATATACTGTCTACAAATGTTTACATTACTGTGCCCTCACACAGGTTCAGAGCATCAACAAATTAGAACAGAACAGATGAAGAAGAGGATTACGCATTCTCTGAAGAGCAGGAGTCAGTTCAAAGACATTTTCCAAATGCCCTATTGACATATTTCTGGAAACAGGAGGCTTCTAGACACATCTGAAATACTACACAAGTCATAGTAGAGGGAGGGAACTCCCCAAAATGAATGTCTCTAATTACATCATAATTATTTATTTCTCTTCCCAACCATTTATAATTTGTTCAGAGCTTTATTTTACTGAGTATTATACGCATGAAGAGTTGAAGCCCCAGAACTTGGAAACATCTCTAGGTCATAAAAGCCAAGACACAGACAGAAGCTATCGGGCTCCTAGAGAGATTCTACTGACACCAATGGGTTGAGGTTATAGAATTTTCATAGAGACTCTTGCAAGAGGGCAGAAGCTGCCACAACCCACTTAATAAATTTAAGGGGGGAAACCACAGGTCCCTTTTTTCGCCAATGCAGGGTGCAGCTACAAGCACCGGACAATGGACATCACTACAGGGTCAAAGGGTAAGAACCAGAGAAATGGGGCCTGAGGTACTAAGAAACTGTACTTAGTACAGCTTATGTATGCACTTGGGATAAGCAGTCCATCACCTTAACCACTCAGGCACCTCGTCCCAGCGCACACAGGATAAAATGAATAAAGATGAACATGAACACCCCATATTAGCCCTGTCCTTTCATGCCATCTTTTTCAAGTTTTTAACTTAATTGAAAATATTACTTCTTAGGTCTAACCTAATCCAACTAATCTGTGTTAGACCAACTCTTCTTTGAGCTTTATGTCTTCCTAGGACATATGGTAAGAAGTTCCCCCACAATGATCTGTACCACATTAAGTGCTTAGTTTTTCGTGGTTTGTTAACCAACGATGGTTGCCTATGGAAATTTTTGGTAATTAATAAAATTGTTACATTCACTCAACATCAGCCATGTACAAAAGACAATAGTTTATTTCAGAATTGGGAAGTATCTAAGTTTTTAAATCACTTGCCTGGTTTCAACATCTTCCTGTAAACTTTTCTTCTCAAAACGTCCCTGGCTACATATCCATTACTACTAATTTCATTTTACACATATTTAGGCAAATATTTTTTACTCTACCCATATAAGGTCTAAAAATAGACGTGAAGTTTCTTTAAAATGCTGCCATCAAACAACATTCAACCACCCATAGAACAAAACTCACATAGGTCTCAGAATTTATTATTGCTTGCTAGGGTGTGAATGTTTGTGTACCCCTCAAATGTGTATGTTGAAATCTTAAATATAATCTAATATAATGTTATTAGGTGGTGAGGCCTTTAGGAGGTGATTGGGTCAGAATGGTGGCCCCCTCATGATTGGGATTACAGCCCCTATAAAAGAAACTCCAGCTCTCTTGTCCCTTCTACCATATAAGGACACAGCGAGAAGACAGGCATCTATGAGCCAGGAAGTAGAACTTACCACACACTGAACCTTGATCTTGTACTTCCCGGCCTCCTCAACCATGAGAACTAAGTGCTTGTTGTTTACAAGCCACCCACTCTATCGTATTCTTGAGAACATCCAGCAAGAATGAGGTATTGCTGGGAGGAGGAAAAGGAATCATTCCTCCAATATCTTTATTATCCTTTGTAAGGAACCAAGACCCAAGAAGTCAAGTGAATTTTGTACATATGGCTAGTATCCAATCTATTTCACCATGTAAAGTAGCCATTTAAACTTAGGACTTGGGTTCTGTGCAGTATGAATCATCCAACTTCCTCATAAAACTGACTTTATATTGCTCTACAGATTTTAGACCCTCAGATATCTAGAATCAATTTGCCAGTTTCCAAATGTCATATTGATTTTGACAATAAGTAAAAATGAAAAATAAAAACTGATACATACAAGCAACTAGTGTTGGTCCCCACAGGATATGTAATTTTAAACAGAATTAGATCTCTTTTTATCACATATGTGAATCATGAAGGAAAGAAATCATATAAATTTACTTATATTTTCACATAAAATATTTACAGGAAAACAAACTTATATTGATACAAGATAACTGATTAACTTTTTAATATAATTTTCTCCAAAATAACATACATGCTTTAAACATGAATAAAGAAAAAAATGAACAAGGATACTTATTTCTAAGAAGGCTCATGCCAAAAATACACCTGATATACAGGCTGAGATGACTACGATAATTATAACTTTTTGTCATACAATACAGTAGTTTTTGAAACTTCCTGAAATGTGCTTTTGGACAGAACAATTAAAAGCCCATCTCACATTTCTGAGGCATCGGTTGCCATGGTAGTGGGCATTCTGAAGAGGCACTTACTGGGTATGACACTTCACAGATACAGAGGTATGATGTAATGATATAAAAGAGTTTACACAGGAAGATTATTTTCGTAACTCTTTAGGGGCTGAGTGCTTATAGCAAGTGACTAAGGGTACACAGAATCCTGTCTCCACTGACCATACGTCTGTTCACCAGTAGCATCGATCACACCAGTACATCTCACCTTGGTATCCTCAAGCTACTGGCACTGACTGGCTGGTACTAAAAGGTATTCCAAACACTCCATAAATGGTGTAGACTCTTAGTTTTTACATTTAACTCTTACCATACTTGCCACTCACTAATGACAAAATAAGAGTTCAAAAAGAGCTGAGCTTAGTGAGCTAAAGACCTATTGCACATAATAATCAAGAGGGAGGGAGGCTGAATATTTAGAAAATATGCCTAAATGTGATGTGTTAGCACCAAGTACACAGATGCCAATGCTAATACAATGAAGTAACAAGGTGGGGAGAGAGAGAGGAAATAAGGAGAGGAGGGGACAGAATGGGGAATGGTGGTAGGAAAGAGGGGAGAAGGAAAGAATAGTGAGAGGGAGAGGTGGGAGTGGGGAGAGAGGAGAAGATGGTAAAATGGTAAAAGGGCAAGAGAAAGGCCAGGAGGGCAAAGCCAGGGGAAGAAAAGAGTGAAAAAGAAGCCCTTATTACAAACCTCCTGTTATGCCTAGCCCACTACTTCCTAGCTTGTCCAAATTACTGAACTTTTCTGAGCCTCACTTCTTCACATGTAAAATGAAGGTAATTTAGAGTGGTTGTGAAGATTAAGAGTTAATCCATGTAAAGCACTTAGAGAATGCCTGGCACACAGTAATAAGCACAGTGTAAAGCTCTTCAGCTAAAATAAAAGTTATTACTAGAGAAGGTAAGTAATGTGCCCGAGGTTATAAAGCTAATAAGAGCCAAAATTCAAACCCAGG
This sequence comes from Canis aureus, assembly GCF_053574225.1. NCBI lineage: Eukaryota > Metazoa > Chordata > Mammalia > Carnivora > Canidae > Canis > Canis aureus. The sequence continues at coordinate 63,070,666 of NC_135625.1, forward strand.
CAGCCAAATCTTTGTTCTCGGACAGCTAATGTCTACAGCCTTCCAAGTATCCACATTTATGAAATAGAGCCAGACTCTGTCCTGGAGAAAGTTCTCTATACAACCACATGACTCCCTGAGGATTTTATTTATCAGTGTTAATTTGCTCACTCTGCATATGTTAGAAATGTATCACTGAAGCAGAAGAGAACAATTTGTGCTGGTTGCTAAAGGAAGGAAGGGATTTTGATTAAGAAATATGTTAGGAGAAGAATGTCTCAAAACACTGTTGAAAAAGAGTATGGCTACAAATACAAGGCAAAAAATGGTGCTCTGTCTGAAGAAAGGAGGAATTAATCATTCACAAGATTTGAACTAACATTCTCAGCAAAACTGCATAACTTCAATAAGGGGAGGGGGCAAAAAAGAGAGTGATCTAAAATACAACAAGGAAAAATGACTGTATATATAGAAATAATTAGTTCAACTGTCTTCACAAATAAGTCTCTAGATGTAATAAAGTTGCCAAAAGATACTTAAGTATTTGTATAATTTTCAACAAAAGAAATATTCTGAGGAAAGAGAAAACATACAATAACAAAGAAATCCTACTAGACTGCATAAAAATGTAACAATGTGCTTATAAAAAAAAAGTATAAGAAAGGTCAACATATAGTATTTCTATATGTGTAAAATATGTAATGCATAAAGACTGCTATCTCTAATATACAAATAGTACTCCAAAGTGGTAAAGGAAACAAATCTGATAGAAAAAATTGTCAAAGGCTATTCACACAAGGAAAAGTCACACAAGAAATATAAAAGGCACTAGGTATATGAAAACATGGTAAGTAACTAATTACTTAGCAAGGAAATAAGTATTAAAGCAATAATAGGATACTGATGCAAGAACTTGTCAAAAATTAGGAGCAAGTGTTGCTAACCTGATGAAAAACAAGTACACTCACAGACTAATGGGATCATGAATGGAATACAGCTTACAGGCCAGCAATCCCTCTTAAGAATCTATCCTACAAAGAACAGTACAGAGGACATCTGTATAGTAACAATAAGGAGAAAAAAACTAAACGTTGAATAATACAGGGAAGGCTAAATAAAATATAATGTCCCTTAATAGGGAAATAGGCAACTTTAAGATGATTTGACTCCATCCTAGAGCTCACAACTGTCCTTAGAGGGAACATCTACTCTATGTTATGAAGTCGAAAAAAAATCAAGTTCTAGAAAAATGTATATGCTCTTACTTTGAGATTTAAAAAAAAAAAAAACGTTTTATATACAAGCTGCACATAATTATCGTATATAACTTGATAAATTTAGACATAAGGACACACCCATAAAACTATGACCAGAAGCTATGTCATAAACACATCCATCACCTCCAAAATTTCCTTTAATTTTTATAAAAAGGTAATATGAGATCATCAGCACTTTATTTTATATATATATGTATATATATTTAAAGATTTTATTTATTCATGAGAGAGAGAGAGAGAGAGAGAGAGAGAACTGCTCAGCCACCCGGGCTGCCCAATCATGAGCATTTTATAGTTCTCAGTGTACTAGTCCTTCACTTCCTTGATTAAGTTTATTCCTAAGTATTCTATTCCTTTTTGATGATTTAGTAAGTGGGATTGTTTTCTGTTTCCTTTTAGATACTTTGCTGTTTCTGTGCAGCTTATTTTTGCATAATGATTTTGTATACAGTAATTTTGCCGAATCCATTTATTTGTTCCAAGAGATTTTTTTTAAAAATCTGTGTGTGTGTGTCTGTGTGTGTGTGGCCGCTAATTAGGGTTTTAGAGATATAAGGTCATGTGATCTGCAAACAGAGCTAATTTTATTTCTTCCTTTAGAATTTGGATGCCTTTCATTTCTTTTTCTTGCATAATTGCTCTGGTTTGTATATCTAGTACTATGTTGAATATTAGTGGTGAGAGTACACAATCCTTGTCTTTTCCCAAATATTAGAGGAAAAATTTTCAGTTTTTTACCGAGTATGTTGGCTGTTGGCTTTCCATATATGGACTTTGTCATGTGTGTGTGTGTGTGTGTGTGTGTGTGTGTTTTAATATTTTATTTATTTATTCATGAGAGACACACAGAGAGAGAGAGAGAGAGAGAGAGAGAAGCAGGCTCCATGCAGGGACCCCAATGTGGGACTCAATCCCAGGACTCCAGGATCATACCCTGTGCCAAAGGCAGGCGCTAAACTGCTGAGCCACCCAGGGCAGGGATCCCCCAACTTTGTTGTATTGAAGTAATTTGAGAGTTTTTTAAATCACAAAAGAGTGTCAAATTTTGTCAAATGCTTTTTCTGCATCTATCGAGGTGATAATGTGATTTTTATCCTTTATTCTGCTACTGTGGTGTATCATGTTGATGATATGTTGACCCATCCTTGCACAGCAAGGATAAATGCCACTTGGTCCTATTGTGTGATTCTCTTAATGTGCTCTTGAATTTGGTGTGCTATTTTGTTGAGAATTTTTGCATATCTGTTCATCAGGAATATCGTTCTATGGTTTTCTTTTGGTATCTCTGGCTTTATATCAGGGTAATGCTGACTTGATGAAAAAATGGAAGTATTTCTTCTACTTCTATTTTCTGGGAGAATTTTAAAAGGGTTGGTATTAATTTTCCTTAAAAATTCAGAAAAATTCATCTGTGATGCCATCTGTTCTCGCCTTTTCCTGTTGGAAGGGTTTTTTCTTGTTGTTGTTGGAAGGTTTTTAATTACTGATTCAATCTTATTTGTTATTGATACAATCTTATTTGTTATTGATCTGTTGAGGATATTTCTTCTCAACTCAGTCTTGGTATGCTTTATTGTGTTTCTAGGAATTTATCTACTCCCTTTGGGCTGTCCAATTTGTTGGCACGTAACTGCTCATAATAGCCCCTTATGAACTTTTTTTTATTTCTGTGGCACTGGTTATGTCTCTGTCATTTGATTCTTCTTTCTTTTTTTCTTGGTTAGTCTGGGTAAGGATTTTCAATATGGTTTATCTTTTCAAAAAAACCAACTCTTACCTTCATTGATTTTTCTTTTTCTCTATTTCATTACCTTCTGCTCTAAATCTTTATTTTATTCCTTCTATTAACTTTGAGATTAAATTTGTTCCTTTTCTAGTTTTCTGAAGTGTAATGTTAGGTTGTTTGATATCTTCTTTTAATGAAGATGTTTATTACTATTAAATTCTCTTTTAATATAGCTTTTGCTGCATCCCATAAGTTTTGGTAATAATAACATAGTTTAAAATAATCAAATAAAAACAAACAAAAATACCTGTAAACATATTCATACATTTTTGTATAAGAATGAAAGAAATGGTGGTAGTGAATAAATGAAGCTGTTGACATTGATTATCTCAGAGGATGGGATTTTTTTTGAAGATTTTAATAAAATAACAAAGAAAAACAAAAAGAGATAACAAAAATACTCAGAGAAAAGAAAAATAATTATAAAAATAAGAAATACAGAGAAAAATCTCTGTATCACATATTTAAAATAAAAATTAAGGACACGTGAGGAGAGAGAAATGATAGGGGAAAACATGTAACTTTGTAAAAAAAAGAATCTTGAATTAGAGGAAAAGGAAAAAAAAAAGGTAGGAAAAAATAAAAAGGAGAAAGATCTGAGGGCTCTTTCCCTAGAAGAAAACTTCCAGGAAATATTTTTTTGAATACTTCCTATATGCCAGTCTCAATTTTATTGATCCATTTAATATTTATTATTAAATTTTTATTTTATTTTCATAACAGTTCCATAAGGTTTTTATCATCTTAATTTTATGGTAGAAAGCCAAGTTGAGAGGTACGAAGTAATATACACAGATGTCACACAGATTCAAAATGTTCTCTCCTCCTCCTCCTTTCTGAATTGAAGATAATCTTGCTTGGCACAAGGAAATTTTCTTGCCATACTTCCCTCACAAGATGCAATTCCATTTCTAAGATCTTGGCTCTTATTTGAAATACACTCTACTTGTATGTACAATCAGAGCTGCATGGTAATCAAAGAGCAGTGTGAGTGCAGTGCAAAGTTACTCCAACCATGAGCTATCAATCCTTAGGTAAGCTCTACTTATACTTTTAAAGTTGTGATCTGTTTTTAATGAATACAGAAGTGCTAAGGAGAGGTACAATTACAAAATCATATGAGGCTTGCTGAAAGTATATTTCATTCTAGGCCACGAGCAAACAAAAGCAGATTCAATTTTGTGACTGAGTGTTCCAACTCAATATCAACAGTGCAAATTTTGTAAGAAATTAAAATATATGGCCTGCTCTTTTTGCCTATTCTATGGGAATTGACCTGTCACCACAACAACCAGTTAGAAAACAAGACAAAATATGTGAAACAATGGTATCCAGACATAGACAGTAGGCAGCTCAGGACAGTGCTTGCTGAAACAAATGAGATGAGCCCCATTCTTATTATCTCAGCTTTCTTCCTGGAGCCAGTTTCTAGCCAGTTTTCTAGTGAGGAAAAACAGAGACCTGTGGTCTCCTCAAATGAGTAGACCAATTTTAAGGGCAGATGAAAAGCTAGGAAATACAGGATAGAGTACCTGAGAAAATGGAACTACAGGGAGAAAGAGAGCTCTAGAAAGCTGATGAGTCCCTTGTGTTTGGACACATACTCATCTATATACAAATGAGAAGTCCAGGGTGGGGGGAGGACCACCAGAAAGCAATGGTCACAACAACTCCTAGAAATAAATGTGTAGAATCCATATTCCTGTCACCAAAAGTACAGAGACATAGTAATAAACAGGTCATTAAGTAAAGTCTCATATTAAAAGTAAGACTAAATTAGTCCCAGAATAAGTTTCTCTGGACCTAACCAAGAAAGTTTAAAATAAAGCTTCAAAAGTATCAAATTCACCCATAAATTATTCAACCATGTCTCAGAACAAAAATCAACACTGTTAAAGGAATATAACAAATCTAATAACAATTTCAAATTAAAAATGTACACCATCCAATCAAAAATTATTAGGCAGGCAAAGAAGAAAACCATCACCAGCTAAAGAAAATACAAACAAGCTGATACTAACAGACATGGACATGAAACCAGCTATTACAAACATGATCCGTACACTTGAAAGGGTAAAAGCAAACATGAACACAATGAGTGGGAATGGAAGATATAAAATAAGTACATGGAACTTTTAGAAACAAAAAAATACAATATCGGAAATGGAAAAATATGCTGGAGAATTAACCGCAGATTAACCAACAAAGGTACAGCAAATAATCCAATGGTGAACATAAAATGAAATCATAAAAAACTGATACAAAAGAAGGAAAAGGGGAACTACTGGGTGGCTCAATCAGGTGAGCATCTAATTCTTGATGTTAGCTCAGGTTGTGATCTCAGGATTGTGAGTTCAAGCCCCATACTGTGAATTCAAAAATAAAAAAAGAAGAAAGAAAACGAAAAAAAAAAAAAAAGAATAGAAAAAGTGGCAAAATATTAGATTTAAATGTAATTATATTGATAAATACGTTAAATGTACATAGGCCAAATGCTAAACTGAGAGGCCTAGATTTATTTATTTATTTTTAAAGATTTTATTTATTTACTCATGAGAAACAGAGAGAGATTGAGGCAGAGACCCAGGCAGAGGGAGAAGCAGGCTCCATGCAGGGAGCCTGACGTAGGACTCGATCCCGGGTCTCCAGGATCAGGCCCTGGGCTGAAGGTGATGCTAAACCATTGAGCCACCCGGGCTGCCCCAGAGGCCTAGATTTAACATTAAATGAAAAGGTATGCAATCTATAAAAAACTACATAGATGGATTTGAGTTAAAAGCATATAAAGAGGGAGGAGGGGCAAGGTGGCGGAAGAGTAGGGTCCCCAAATCACCTGTCCCCACCAAATTACCTAGAAAACCTTCAAATCATCCTGAAAATGTATGAATTCGGCCTGAGAATTAAAGAGAGACCAGCTGGAATGCTACAGTGAGAAGAGTTCGCGCTTCTACCAAGGTAGGAAGACGGGGAAACAGAAATAAAGAAACAAAAGGCCTCCGAGGGGGAGGGGCCCGCGAGGAGCCGGGCTGAGGCCGGGGCGAGTGTCCCCAGGACAGGAGAGCCCCGTCCCGGAGGAGCAGGAGCTGCACCGACCTTCCCGGGGGAAAAGGGCTCGCGGGGAGGTGGAGCAGGACCCAGGAGGGCGGGGATGCCCTGGGGCTCCCGGGGACACTAACAGACACCTGCGCCCCGGGAGAGTGCGCCGAGCTCCCTAAGGGCTGCAGCGCGCACGGCGGGGCCCGGAGCAGCTCGGGGGGCTCGGGGGCGGCTCCGCGGAGGGGGCTGCGGGGCGGGAGCAGCTCGGGGGGCTCGGGGGAGGCTCCGCGGAGGGGGCTGCGGGGCGGGAGCAGCTCGGGGGGCTCGGGGCGGCTCCACGGAGGGGGCTGCGGGGCGGGAGCGCGAATCCAACAGCACAGACCCGGGAGCACAGGGCGCCGGGACACAGCCCGGGAACCGGCCTCCCCCGGGACAGGCAGAGGCCGGGAGGGCCCAGGACAGCGAGGACGCTCCTGCCCTGAGCTGAGCAGATCAGCAGCCCCTCCCCGGAGCCTCCAGGCCCTGCAGACGGAGAGCTCAGTAGTTACTGCGGGGGCTGAATCCAGGGCTACAGAGCTGCCCTCCCCCCCCCCCCCTGCGGTTGTCTCTCCGGGGCCTCACGGGGTAAACAACCCCCACTGAGCCCTGCACCAGGCGGGGGGCAGAGCAGCTCCCCCAAGGGCTAACACCTGGAAATCAGCACAACAGGCCCCTCCCCGAGAAGACCAGCAAGACGGACAAGTTCCAGGGGAAGCCAAGGGACTTAAAGTACACAGAATCAGAAGATACTCCCCCATGGTTTTTTTTTTTTTCTTTTTGATTTGTTTCCTTCCCCCACCCTTTTTTCTTTCTTTTTCTTTTTTTTCTTCTCTTTTTTTCCTTTTTTTCTTCCTTTTTTCTTTTTTCTTTTTCTCTTTTCTTTCCTTTTTTTCTCTCTCTTTCTCCTTTTCCCAATACAACTTGTTTTTGACAACTCTGCACTGAGCAAAATGACTAGAAGGAAAACCTCACCTCAAAAGAAAGAATCAGAAACAGTCCTCTCTCCCACAGAGTTACAAAATCTGGATTACAATTCAATGCCAGAAAGCCAATTCAGAAGCACTATCATACAGCTACTGGTGGCTCTAGAAAAAAGCATAAAGGACTCAAGAGACTTCATGACTGCAGAATTTAGATCCAATCAGGCAGAAATTAAAAATCAATTGAATGAGATGCAATCCAAACTAGAAGTCCTAACGACGAGGGTTAACGAGGTGGAAGAACGAGTGAGTGACATAGAAGACAAGTTGATGGCAAAGAGGGAAACTGAGGAAAAAAGAGACAAACAATTAAAAGACCATGAAGATAGATGAAGGGAAATAAACGACAGCCTGAGGAAGAAAAACCTACCTTTAATTGGGGTTCCCGAGGGCGCCGAAAGGGACAGAGGGCCAGAATATGTATTTGAACAAATCATAGCTGAAAACTTTCCTAATCTGGGAAGGGAAACAGGCATTCAGATCCAGGAAATAGAGAGATCCCCCACTAAAATCAATAAAAACCATTCAACACCTCGACATTTAATAGTGAAGCTTGCAAATTCCAAAGATAAAGAGAAGATCCTTAAAGCAGCAAGAGACAAGAAATCCCTGACTTTTATGGGGAGAAGTATTAGGGTAACAGCAGACCTCTCCACAGAGACCTGGCAGGCCAGAAAGGGCTGGCAGGATATATTCAGGGTCCTAAATGAGAAGAACATGCAACCAAGAATACTTTATCCAGCAAGGCTCTCATTCAAAATGCAAAGAGAGATAAAGAGCTTCCAAGACAGGCAGGAACTGAAAGAATATGTGACCTCCAAACTAGCTCTGCAAGAAACTTTAAGGGGGACTCTTAAAATTCCCCTTTAAGAAGAAGTTCAGTGGAACAATCCACAAAAACAAGGACTGAATAGATATCATGATGACACTAAACTCCTATCTGTCAATAGTAACTCTGAATGTGAACGGGCTTAATGACCCCATCAAAAGGCGCAGGGTGTCAGACTGGATAAAAAAGCAGGACCCATCTATTTGCTGTCTACAAGAGACTCATTTTAGACAGAAGGACACCTACAGCCTGAAAATAAAAGGTTGGAGAACCATTTACCATTCAAATGGTCCTCAAAAGAAAGCAGGGGTAGCCATCCTTATATCAGATAAACTAAAATTTACCCCGAAGACTGTAGTGAGAGATGAAGAGGGACACTATATCATACTTAAAGGATCTATTCAACAAGAGGACTTAACAATCCTCAATATATATGCCCCAAAAGTGGAAACTGCCAAATATTTAAATCAATTAATAACCAAAGTGAAGAAATACTTAGATAATAATACACTCATACTTGGTGACTTCAATCTAGCTTTTTCTACCCTCGATAGATCTTCTAAGCAGAACATCTCCAAAGTAACGAGAGCTTTAAATGATACACTGGACCAGATGGATTTCACAGATATCTACAGAACTCTACATCCAAACTCTTCTTTTACACATTCTTCTGAAGTGCACATGGAACTTTCTCCAGAATAGACCACATACTGGGTCACAAATCGGGTCTGAACCGATACCAAAAGATTGGGATCATCCCCTGCATATTCTCAGACCATAATGCCTTGAAATTAGAACTAAATCACAACAAGAAGTTTGGAAGGACCTCAAACACGTGGAGGTTAAGGACCATCCTGCTAAAAGATGAAACGGTCAACCAGGAAATTAAGGAAGAATTAAAAAGATTCATGGAAACTAATGAGAATGAAGATACAACCGTTCAAAATCTTTGGGATGCAGCAAAAGCAGTCCTAAGGGGGAAATTCATCGCAATACAAGCATCCATTCAAAAACTGGAAAGAACTCAAATACAGAAGCTAACCTTACACATAAAGGAGCTAGAGAAAAAACAGCAGATAGATCCTACATCCAGCAGAAGAAGAGAGTTAATAAACATTCGAGCAGAACTCAACGAAATCGAGACCAGAAGAACTGTGGAACAGATCAACAGAACCAGGAGTTGGTTCTTTGAAAGAATTAATAAGATAGATAAACCATTAGCCAGCCTTATTAAAAAGAAGAGAGAGAAGACTCAAATTAATAAAATCATGAATAAGAAAGGAGAGATCACTACCAACACCAAGGAAATACAAACAATTTTAAAAACATATTATGAACAGCTATACGCCAATAAATTAGGCAATCTAGAAGAAATGGACGCATTCCTGGAAAGGCACAAACTACCAAAACTGGAACAGGAAGAAATAGAAAACCTGAACAGGCCAATAACCAGGGAGGAAATTGAAGGAGTCATCAACAACCTGCCAAGACACAAAAGTCCAGGGCCAGATGGCTTCCCAGGGGAATTCTATCAAACGTTTAAAGAAGAAACCATACCTATTCTACTAAAGCTGTTTGGAAAGATAGAAAGAGATGGAGTACTTCCAAATTCGTTCTATGAGGCCAGCATCACCTTAATTCCAAAACCAGACAAAGACCCCACCAAAAAGGAGAATTACAGACCAATATCCCTGATGAACATGGATGCAAAAATTCTCAACAAGATACTAGCCAACAGGATCCAACAGTACATTAAGAAAATTATTCACCATGACCACGTAGGATTTATCCCCGGGACACAAGGCTGATTCAACACTCAGAAAAGAATCAATGTGATTCATCATATCAGCAAGAGAAAAACCAAGAACCATATGATCCTCCCATTAGATGCAGAGAAAGCATTTGACAAAATACAGCATCCATTTCTGATCAAAACTCTTCAGAGTGTAGGGATAGAGGGAACATTCCTCGACATCTTAAAAGCCATCTATGAAAAGCCCACAGCAAATATCATTCTCAATGGGGAAGCACTGGGAGCCTTTCCCCTAAGATCAGGAACAAGACAGGGATGTCCACTCTCACCCCTGCTATTCAACATAGTACTGGAAGTCGTAGCCTCAGCAATCAGCCAACAAAAAGACATTAAAGGCGTTCAAATTGGCAAAGAAGAAGTCAACCTCTCCCTCTTCGCCTTGACATGATACTCTACATAGAAAACCCAAAAGCCTCCACCCCAACATTGCTAGAACTCATACAGCAATTCGGTAGCGTGGCAGGATACAAAATCAATGCCCAGAAATCAATGGCATTTCTATACACTAACAATGAGACTGAAGAAAGAGAAATTAAGGAGTCAATCCCATTTACAATTGCACCCAAAAGCATAAGATACCTAGGAATAAACCTAACCAAAGAGTTAAAGGATCTATACCCTAAAAACTATAGAACACTTCTGAAAGAAATTGAGGAAGACACAAAGAGATGGAAAAATATTCCATGCTCATGGATTGGCAGAATTAATATTGTGAAAATGTCAATGTTACCCAGGGCAATTTACACATTTAATGCAATCCCTATCAAAATACCATGGACTTTCTTCAGAGAGTTAGAACAAATTATTTTAAGATTTGTGTGGAATCAGAAAAGACCCCGAATAGCCAGGGGAATTTTAAAAAAGAAAACCATATCCAAGGGCATCACAATGCCAGATTTCAGGTTGTACTACAAAGCTGTGGTCATCAAGACAGTGTGGTACTGGCACAAAAACAGACACACAGATCAATGGAACAGAATAGAGAACCCAGAAGTGGACCCTGAACTTTATGGCCAACTAATATTCGATAGAGGAGGAAAGACTATCCACTGGAAGAAAGTCTCTTCAATAAATGGTGCTGGGAAAATTGGACATCCACATGCAGAAGAATGAAACTAGACCACTCTCTTGCACGATACACAAAGATAAACTCAAAATGGATGAAAGATCTAAATGTGAGACAAGATTCCATCAAAATCCTAGAGAACACAGGCAACACCTTTTTTGAACTTCTTGCAAGATACATCCACGAAGGCAAAAGAAACAAAAGCAAAAATGAACTATTGGGACTTCATCAAGATAAGAAGCTTTTGCACAGCAAAGGATACAGTCAACAAAAGTAAAAGACAACCTACAGAATGGGAGAATATATTTGCAAATGACGTATCAGATAAAGGGTTAGTTTCCAACATCTATAAAGAACTTATTAAACTCAACAACAAAGAAACAAACAATCCAATCATGAAATGGGCGAAAGACATGAAGAGAAATCTCATAGAGGAAGACATAGACATGGCCAACATGCACATGAGAAAATGCTCTGCATCACTTGCCATCAGGGAAATACAAATCAAAACCACAATGAGATACCACCTCACACCAGCGAGAATAGAGAAAATTAACAAGGCAGGAAACAACAAATGTTGGAGAGGATGCGGAGAAAAGGGAACCCTCTTGCCCTGTTGTTGGGAATGTGAACTGGTGCAGCCACTCTGGAAAGCTGAGTGGAGGTTCCTCAAAGAGTTAAAAATAGACCTGCCCTATGACCCAGCAATTGCACTGGTGGGGATTTACCCCAAAGATACAGATGCAATGAAACGCCGGGACACCTGCACCCCGATGTTTATAGCAGGAATTTCCACAATAGCCAAACTATGGAAGGAGCCTCGGTGTCCATCGAAAGATGAATGGATAAAGAAGATGTGGTTTATGTATACAATGGAATATTCCTCAGCCATTGGAAATGACAAATACCCACCATTTGCTTCAATGTGGATGGAACTGGAGGGTATTATGCTGAGTGAAGTCAATCGGAGAAGGACAAACATTATATGTTCTCATTCATTTGGGGAATATAAATAATAGTGAAAGGGAATATAAGGGAAGGGAGAAGAAATGTGTGGGAAATATCAGAAAGGGAGACACAACATAAAGACTCCTAACTCTGGGAAACGAACTAGGGGTGTTGAAAGGGGAGGTGGGTGGGGGGTGGGGGTGAATGGGTGACGGGCACTGAGGGGGCCACTTGACGGGATGAGCACTGGGTGTTATTCTGTATGTTTGTGAATTGAACACCAATAAAAAATAAATTTATTAAAAAATAAACAAAAATATACGTGCACCCCTATGTGCAAAAAAAAAAAAAAAAAGCATATAAAGAAATATACCATGCAAATACTCACAGAAACAAAGCAAGGTAGATATATCACTATAAGACAAGGTGGATATCAGAAGAAGGAATATTGGTAAAGATAAAGAAGGGGCAATTTCATAATGATAAAGGGATAACTTAATCAAGACAATCAGCCAAGCCAATCAATATATACTAAAACAGCCCAAGATACTCAAAGCAAAAATTTTTTTAAAAAGACAAATTCATTGTCATTTTCAACAATACTCATTTAGAAATTGATAAAACAAGTAATTCAAAAGAACAGAATAGGGACGCCTGGGTGGCTCAACAGTTGAGCATCTGCCTTTGGCTCAGGGCATGATCCCAGGGCTCTGAGATCGAGTCCCACATCAGGCTCGGTGCATGGAGCCCGCTTCTCCCTCTGCCTGTGTCTCCGCCTCTCTCTCTCTCTCTCTCTCTCTGTGTGACTATCATAAATAAATAAAAATTTAAAAAAATTAAAAAATATATATATACTTTTATTCTTTTGATACTATCATGAATGTCATCGTTTCATCATTTCATTTTCAAATTGTTCACTCAAAGCTTATAAAAATATAACTGGTTTTAATATATTGCTCTTGTGCCCTGAAAACTTGCTGAACTTATTAGTTCTAATCATTTTTTTTAGTGGTATACTTAAGATTTTATATATAAGTAAGATCATATTATCTGCAAATAGAGATAGTTTTACTTCTTTCTTTTTATGCCTTTCAGAAGTTGAACCACCTTTTCATTCCTCAGATAAATCACATTTGGTCATGGTGGATAATCCTTTCTATACACTGTTAGATTCAGTTTCCTACTATTTTGTTGGAGATTCCTGCATCCATATTTAAAAAAATAGAACTACCATTTTCTTGTATTCTTACTGGTCTAGTTCTGGTATTAGGGGAACACAAACCTTAGAAAATGAGTTGGGAAGCATTTCCTCTTCTATTTTTTGAAAGGCTTTGAAGAACTGGTATTAATTATTTTTTGAATGCTTTTTAGAAATCAATGGTACACCATCTGGAACTAGGCTCTCCTTTGAAGTAGTTTCGGTATTTTGTTTTGTTTTGTTTTTTTCCAAATTTCTAATTCAATCCCTTCATTGCCATGAAGTCTATTCAGATTGCCTATTTCTTCTTAGTCAGTTTCAGTATTTTGTGTCTTTCTACTAATCTGTCCAAAAGAAATGTTAAACTTCTTTTGCATTTTTTTTGAAACTTGACATTGTAAGATAGCAATAGTGCTCATCAATATGATTTAATTCATCAGCAAATTTGACACAATCTGTATCAGAATCCACTGACTTTTTGTAAAAACTGACAAACTGATTTTAAAATTCATATGCAATTGTAAGGAACTCAGAATAGGCAAATTAATAAAGAAGAGTAAGGTCGGAGGACATACTTCTCAATGTCAAAACTTACGACAAAGCAAGGTAATCATCAAGATGGTGTGATGATGGCACCAGGCTAGACATACAGATCAATGGAACAGATATCAGAATGTACAAAAGAAGCTCATACATCTACAGTTAATTGAGTTTTGACAAGGGTACCAACACCATTCAGTAGAGCAAGAATTGTGGTCTCAAAACACCTGGCAACAAATGACTGGAATAACTGGAAATGGCTGAAATAACTGGATAGCTACAGACAGAAGAACGAAGTTCAACCCTTATTTCACACTACACACACACACACACAAAATCAAAATAGTTGAAAGAACTAAATGTAAAAGCTAAAACTATAAAATTTTTGAAGAAAACAGAGTAAAATCTCAATCTTGGATTTAGCAAAGAATCTTATATGTGGCACCAGAACCACAAATGAAATAATAGGTAAACCAGACTTCCTCAGAATTTAAAACTCTTGTGATTCAAAAGATTCCATCAAGAATGTAAAAAAACAGGGCACCCAGGTGACTCAGTGGTTGAGCATTGGCCTTTGGCTCAGGGTATGATCCTGGAGTCCCAAATTGGGCTCCCTGGCTGGAACTTGCTTCTCCCTCTGCCTATGTCTCTGCCTCTCTCTGTCTCTCATGAATAAATAAATAAAATATTTCTTAAAGTGAAAAAACAGCCTGAAAAGTGGGAAAAAATACTTTTAAATTCATAACTTTTGACCTCATATCTTAATTTCCAAGAATCTACTTTAAGTGCCAAGAACTCATGTAAACTTATCTAAGTTTTACTTACTGATATTATAAAAAATTGCAAACATGCTTCTGACATATGAAGACTGATAAAGAACGTAATGAAACTTGTATTTAATGACATAATGTGTTCATAATAGTGTCAAACAGGTATGCTGTAAAACAATATATGCACAAAAATCCCTATTTTATTATGTGTGCATGCATACACTCAGCAAGAGAAACATGATTACAAAAATATGAAAATGAAAAGGTTATGTAAAAATATGAATACTGAGAAACTAGGTGATTTTAAGTTATTTTTATTTTACTTTTTATCTTCCTATATTCCACAAATTCCTTATAATGAACCTGTATTACTTCTACAAGTAGGAGAGTGCGTGAGGGTAGTGAACGAGATATCTTTAAGAGAAAGGACTATACGTGGGTGCCTGGGTAGCTCAGTCAGTTAAGCATCCAATTCTTGATTCCAGCCTAGGTCATGGAAATCGGGGTCATGAGATTGAGCCCTGCATCAGGCTTCAAGCTGAGCATGGAGTCTGCTTAAGATGCTTTCCCCTTCTCCCTCTGTTCCTGCCCTACTTATATCACACTCTGTAAAGAAAGAAAAGAAAAAAAAAGAAAGAAAAGAAAAGAAAGAAAAGAAAAGAAAAGAAAAGAAAAGAAAAGAAAAGAAAAGAAGGAAGAAAGAAAGAAAAGGAATGTATAAAGTCAAATCAATAATCAAAAGGTAAATACTAAATAGTACAGATTTGGCTCATTTAAGTGAATTGATTTTCCTATTGCTATTATTTGTAATTATAATTTCATTAAAAATTGCTTGTTTAAAATTGAACACAAAGTTCAGACTTTGCTATATATGATTTGGCTAAAATTGTTGGTTTTGGTAACCTGTTGGTAATGTCACCTGTATCCTAACTTGACTCCATCATATTAAAGCATCAGACTGCACCAGTGTTATTCATGACCATCAACCACTTCTCCCCACCACATCAGAGGTACAAGTTGGTGAATAGCTGCCATACTGAGGAAATTCACCATAAAAGCCTATTACTGGTAAAAAGGAGCATTAAGACCACATTCCTATGTGAAAATGTTCTTTTCACTGACTGATACAATGATAAGATGACAGAAACTATAGTTGTTTTTCTTGCTCCTAACACATGGAACTGCTCTCTAGTTACTAATAACCCACTAATGTACAGCCTAGGAAAAAATTGAATACACACTAGAGGCCGCTAGTGATAAATAAGTGAATTTTGCATGAAGTAAAAAAACATGATGAGAGCAGTAGACAGAAAACTGCATTCTAAGCTTCTAGCTTCAGCTGCCTTTTTAAGTGCTATGCTTCAGTCACAAGACATTTTTTTCCATCTATAAACTTCTAATTTTTTTAGTAAGAACTAAATCAGGGCAAATTTCTTCCTAAAATGAAAAATCAAGGGAATTTTGTAATAATTTGTATTATTGTATTCTTAAAGCTGTGCTTTTAAGCAATGAAACCTTTTTACATAGTGCAAATGACGAAAAAAAATTCTCCTAATTGCCACAAAGATTCAGATCAAGTAAAGAAAACCTAATGCTGTGTGATGTAAATGTGTCTTGGTAATAGTTCATTGAGAGGAAGATATTTTTAAAAGTTAAAAGCAATCTAAAAAATATCACAAACCCTGCAGAAAAATCATGAATCATAGGAGTGGTATTTTAAGGAGTCTACTCAGAAAAATATACACGATAACATGAACTCAGAGAAAAACAATCATCTGATTAAAAGCAAGGCTTTCTAAAATTAAAGAAGTATACACTATGCCACCTTTATTTTTTTTTTTTTTCGTGAGAGTGAAAGAGAGAGAGAGAGAGAGAGTACACACACAGGGGTGGAGGTAGAGGAAACAGGGGAAGAGGGTGAGAGAGAGAGAGAGAGAGAGAATGAATCCCAAACAGGCTTCTCTCAGTGTGGAGCCCAAACTCAGGGCTCAATCTCATGATCCTGAGATCATAACCTGAGCTCAAATCAGGTTTAACCGACTGAGCCACCCACACACTTCACTAAACCCATGTCTAAAAATCTGTGAGGAATGTTATTAAATTTCTCAGAATACATGAGAGGTCTTTTATCATTTACATATATGATAGGTAAACATTTACTTCCTTTTTACTGTCATTAAGAGAGTGAGGGGGGAAAAATCTTGTATCTAGGGGCATTTTATGTCACAGTATGTTTTAAGCTACAGAGGTGCCTATGGCAGGGGAAGTATGAAGGAGATTCCTGAAGACCCTTAGCTGATCCCAGGACACAGTGATATAGCAGGGGCAGCCAGAGAGGAGGTGTTGTGGGTGGGCATTTGTGGAGATTTTATTTGCATTTGCATTTGTATTTGCATTTGGCTGTCCTTACCCATGTTTACAGAAGCTAACACAGTGTGAATCTTGATGCTAGGCACAGCCCACTCCAGAAACAAACAGGAGTCAGGTATTTACTCATGCCACCCAGACAAACAAGGGTAAGGTAAGGGCAGATTTTCCCTTACCTTCTCAGTTTGGTCAATCAAATGCTTTTACACAAGAAAAGACAGGCCACTGGGAATTCTGCAGCAGCCCCAGTGCCTGGCTCATAGAGGGTGGAGTGCAAGCTTTCCCTTGTTCTTAACATGCAAATATACCATGGATTTGGTTTCCATCTTCTGGCATATTTCTTTCCAAGCCTAACTTTCCAGTCTTCCCACTTATTGTTAACTATAGTATTTTTAATTGATTTTATCAATGTTGTTTACATTGGTCAGAGATTTTCTGTTCTTTATAATCAGGAACCCCACTGATAAAAAAAAAAAAAAAAATTAATTCCTAACAATGTTACCTGAAGAACTTTTAATACTAGTCTCTGATTCTTCTCTTAAATAAAAGTAACTAAGAATTACTTTACTGGGTCAGAAATATGTTTTCATACTTAATCTATGAAAGTAGAATACATTACATTTTTATGGAAGAGCATGTCTAATCATTCTTACTATTAAATATAATAGTGACCTGCTTCCTGGGAAGGAGACCATGAAAAAGCCCAGAGATAATGCAATGCTTTCACTGGGGGGATAGGCTAGAGGGGACATGCAAAGAGGTGATTCCAATGTGTTGTGATAAATGTTACTAGGGAAGCAATGGGTAAGAGAACACCTCGGAAGGACACTGACCATAACATGTGAGAGCAAGAAATCTAGCCACCAAATACCCTTACCTAGTTCATTCAGGATTTGTCATCTACTGGCCTTTGAGGAAATTATTATATTTTCAGGGAAAACTATCAATACTGTTCAACTAAAAATATTTAGTTATCATCTTTTGTCAAATTTGGTCCTGTGTGCTAGAGCTATTTCCCAAGATAAAACAAGAAGAAGGAGTTTTGTCTAATTAAGTAGAAACACCTACAGACAATTTCAACATAATGTAGGATAATAGTTGGAGATTGCTCAGAAAATTTTAATTTATGTCTGACTTAGGTCTACAGAAACTGGTAGTTACCAGCAAAGACTTCTGGGGAAACACAACACATGAGCAGAGTTTTGAAGGAATTATAATACTTGAAAGAAAGAAGAAGAAAGAGGGATGTTATCAATGAAGTTTAAAAAGAGGGGTGTTTGTTTCTTTTAATACAAGAGGGTTTTTATAAGTTAATCAGATGCAGTGTTCTTAAAAAAAAAAAAAAAAAAAGTACCTCCATGTTAAAACTAACTCCTTGGCATTTCAATGGGCATGCCAATGGTTTTTAAAATAACTGATCAAGTAAGAGAAACCAGTATTTAGATGGCACCAATATTTTCAGTAATCATTGCTAAACAGCACTAATGCTTAAACAACCACCCCCTCCACGGCCCCTCCTGCCTTATGGAGCATACCCCAGATGTCAGGCACGCATGCATGGTATCCAGAGCACAAATGAACGTAACCAGACATCCAAAACAGAGCTCATGGATCTAAATGCTGTGGGATGAACACCTTCTTCCCTACAGTCCAAGCAAAGCATGGCTGATCTCATTCAACAAAAGTGCTAAGTGCAATTCTAAATCAGACAATTTGCAGAGTAAGTCAACATTTTTAATATTTATGATTTTTATCCTCTCAATCTGGGCATTTACAGAATAGTGTGTCTCCCTGCTCATCATTTAAGTTCCCTTCTCCTGACTGTGAAGCAGCTCTGAGGTATGCATATTAGACATAATATATACATGGATATATACAAACATGTGTGTGTATATATATATATTTACACACAATGATTTTTTTCCGTAGGGTGGTAAAATATTTTCTGTCATATTTTAAAATAGCTTTTTGGAGATTCTTCAGCATATTCTTGAATTCTCTGGCTAGAGGTAAAATTGAAGTCTTCAAGAAATATAGTCTCAAACACCTCTCAGATCTCTAACCCAGAATTGTAAGTGAAAAGTCCAGAGCTTATCTTGGTGTGAGTGCCATTTGGATATATTCTCACAAAATTTATTAACTAGCCCTTGCTTAAACTGAATTCTAGCTGTCACTTTTCTGACCTTATTTAATAGGAAAGCCATAGCTGGCTCAGGTGCAATCCCACCATCAACTCAAGTTTCATGTCTTATAATGATGTGTCAACAGATAATGCATGCTGTCTTATTGGAGTCATGCTGCTTACTCTGGTCTGATAATACAAAGCCAAAATTTTAATAATGAGAAAACCACACAGAAGTATCTAGGTGTACATGTGCAAGCAGGCATGTATGTGCACACACTTAAATAAGTATGAAAAATCAGACAGGGACATACATATGGTATATATAATATATATAATGCGATTATTCTCTATCATTACACATATATTAATAATATATATAATTATATGTGATTATTCTCAACTGCAATCTAATATTTTGAAATATATAATTATATTATAAATATTATATAATATATATTATATATAATAATCACATAGGATATATTATGTGATTATTCTCAATTATTACTAACTCTACAATCTAATAATATATTGAAAATAAGCTGAAAACCTTGAAAAACATGAACTCTTAAATTATATTAACAAGTGCTAAAACTATTCAAGTTTGTTTTCAAACAGTAAAATTAAAAGAGTCATGTATTACTCAAAACTTTTGATAGATGATCCAGGTTCCTCTGAAAAATCATCTGAGGGAAATTTATTTCTGAAGACTCCATCCACAGTGCAGGAAAAGAAAAGGGTTTTGTCAGGAACATACTTTATGAAATAGAATAGCCATAAAGAACAATGCCTCTGATTAAATTTAGTTGTAAACTGACTTCCTGCAGCTAGTTAAAATGATTTCACTCTGAAAATTTATTCTGACTTCATGCATGATCTGACAAACATAGCATCTCTGCATACACATTCCACCCCCTAGGCCCCCCTAAATGATTCAGAGCTATGCATGGATGACTTTGAGATCTCTGATTTATAGCATTTGATAACCAACAGACTAAAATATATTACAAAGCTAATTCAATCAACAATTCAAGATAAATATGCCCTCAGTTTATTGTGTAGGGTTCTTTAATAACAAGACTCCTATTACAAATTTTCTTTTAAATGTACTAATCATTTCTACCTTCCATCACTTAGATTCAAAGACCCAATAATGTTGACATGCTTACAGACCTTAGTAATTTGATTGAATAAATACTTTTTAATAGAAACTTGTTGAAGCAAGTGACTAAAATTGCTTAAGGCTAGGCTTACAAGAAATCAAGGTAGGGGATCCCTGGGTGGCTCAGCGGTTTGGCGCCTGCCTTCAGCCCAGGGCGCAATCCTGGAGTCCCGGGATCGAGTCCCACGTTGGGCTCCCTGCATGGAGCCTGCTTCTCCTTCTGCCCGTCTCTCTCTCTCTCTCTCTCTCTCTCTCTCATGAATAAATAATAAATAAAATCTTTTTTTTAAAAAAAAAAAAGAAAGAAATCAAGGTAAACCAATGATCTTTAGATTTCCTTAAGTACACATTGTTTCCTTTCTATATGTTCAAACATACTGAAAGTATCTATGCCATCAAATGCACAAACATTAGTTAAAATAAATCCAGTCACTGAGACAATTACAGTCACAGGTCAACTGAAATCAATTGTCATATATATTAGAGGCTGAGAACACAGTATCTGCTCAGATCCTTGACACCAATTCATTCCATAACAATTTTATATTAATGGTCTTATTCCATAAAAAACTAACGGTACTGAGCAAGCTTTTGCAAGATTTTCACTAAGATACGGGGAATGTAAGTGTTATATATGAATCTCTACTACTATTTATATAACTTCTAGGGTTGAAGTGACAACTTCGAAAATTATGTTTGGCTTTGACTAAAAGAACTAACATTCCTCCCAAAGAATCACTTGAATAAAGTGGTAACAGATTCCAACTAAAAAGATAATTCTTAAGAATCAGGTCTATCAACCACATCCAATGAACAAACAAGATTGTGGTGTACCCACATAATAGAGCAGCACTCAACAGTGAAAAGGGACAAATTACTGATACACACAATCACATGGATCAACCTCAGAAACATTTGGTAAGTAAAAAAGGCAGATACATAAGACAACAAGCTGAATGACTGACTCCATTTATAGGACATTCTAGAAGGTTTCAGGAGCCAGGGTAAAGGAGTTGGGGACTGATGCCAAGAGACAGGAAGGAACTTTTTGGGATGATGGACACATTCTACTCTTGACTGCTGGTGGATATGCCTGTATACTACTTCATAATATATTGATTTGAATGCTTAAAGTGGATGAACTTTATTGTATGAAATTATACCTGAACAAAGATGATCAAAACCAAAATAAAGAATCAGAAAAGCTAAATATTATATTCCTTCATTCCAACCACAATATGAAAAGAGCTTACGACCTTTCTAGGATGTTGTACAATTACTACATGCAAAGCATTAACCATGGGAGAATATTTACAGCTATTGTCCAACGCATATTCAACTATTCTATAATTCATCACATCATAACTTTGAAGAGCCATCCTTTATCCTGTTTATCCAACTCTTGTGTAAGCAGCCCAAGTAATATATTTCTTCATAAAGATTTCTCTGACTACTCCACAAGACCCTAATCTCTTCCTGAAATGTCCCAGATGGAGAAATCACAGCTCAAGGAAGTGAAATTACTTGCCAATGTCTCCTAGTAATGAGGTCATGGAATCAGATTTTGGATCCTGATCTAAGATTTTTTTTTTTTTTTTTTTTTTTTTTTAATGACAGAGAGAGGGGGGTGGGGGGCAGAAACACAGGCAGAGGGAGAAGCAGGATCCATGCAGGGAGCCTGACATGGGACTCAATCCCAGGTCTCCAGGATCACACCCTAGGCTGAAGGTGGCACCAAACCACTGGGCCACCGGGGCTGCCTGGATCCTGATCTAACTAAAGAGTGTGCATGCCTTCTCACTCCACAATTCCTAACCTGGAATTCCTGTTATCTGCAGTGAATGGACAGAGAACAAAACTGTTAAGTTATCCATCTGGGGACAGACAGGTCACTGGTTCCTTCAAGAGTGTGTCAGATACTTGCAGCCAGGTGCCTGGTTTTGAAGCCGATCTGTAACAGTTAGAATCACATGTTACTTAGTTATTATTTTTGTTGTTGTTGTTACTTAGTTATTTAAATCACAGTCTGAAGTTGGCTTAGCGAGGGCACAGGGAGTTTAGATAGTCAGATTCCCATTGGATCACTCTGAAAAGTGGTATGGATCTGCTCGTAAGAAAGCTGCAAGCATATATAAAGCTGGGAAGTATGAAATCCAAACTGTGAGAAAATTAATGGTCTGAACGAAAATAAGGGATCAAGCACGACTCCTCCTTTCCTGTTTGAGCGCTACAAACTCCCCATCATCCCACTTCGTCAAGGCCTGTCTATGTGAATGGTCAACTGTGTGATTTCAGGGAATTTTTACTGGATGCTTATCTTTTAAATTTAACAGAGAGCAGCTCTTAAACATCCGAGCTGAATTAGAATAATGTTTATATATGATCATCTATAGTACTTTCTATTTAGGATGCTGTATTCGTCAATTATTCTGAGAAAAATAACCAAAAAACAACTCCTCCTCCCCATTTCAAGCTCCTATAAGCTAATGACACCAAAATTCATAGCTATTCCTCAGACTAGTATACAGATGAGTTTTAGAGGCTCTGTGTCCTTTAAAATCACAATTAAAAAACACTCTCACATGTAGCACTGATATTCATGTTACTCTCAAAATGTTAATGAATCCAAAGGCAAGAATCTTCATTTCATGATAAAAGACTCATTGAGATAGGAATGAGGACACAATGTAAATATAAGACTTTCTGAAAAAAAGTGCGTCATATTCTATACGTGATTTCAGACAAAATGGGCGTAATCTTTCTAGATATAAGTCATTGTGGTTTATACTGATTAATAAAATACAATAAACTACCCAAAGTTTCTTCTGAAACCCAGGCAGTGAGAAGAGAAGGCAAAGGAGAAAACAGAGGAAACAGCTTGGCTAAAATGATATGTAAAAGACAAACCCTGATAACTCAAGGTAAAGAGTTTAGACTGTATCCAAGAGACAAAACAGAACTTCCCCTCCTCCCTGCTAGTCAACACACCTGCTCCCGTGTACACACACACACACACACACACACACACACACCCTAACCTTTTACACTCCAATGGGATCCTCAGAATTGTTTCTAATACCCTCATTCTAGATTAACTGTCCATCCTCTGTGCTTTCCTCTTTCACACAACCTATCACACTGGACTAGAATTTTCTCATTATATGCTTTATAATCTATCATATTGTGTACTAATTTCTTCTTTATTTCCATTACTCTAAGTTTTTTTGTGGGTGGGAAACATACATTCACAGTAACTATGAAAATGTCTAACCATAGAAGGTATCCAATAAGCATTTGAATGAATAAATGAATGACAAGTTAAATGCTACATTCCTATTTCTGCCACTGGACTGTTCTTAGGAGAGTCTGTCTCATTCCAAAGCTCTTTTTACTTTATTTTTTGATCAGTTTACCCCAACTTTCTTAATAGAATAAGGTTTACAAATGTTTACGTAGCTTTAAACGTACTTTTTTTAAAGAATGAGATCAACTCTTTTTCCCATACAGTCAGATTACTTTCATGTGGCATTGATTTTGTAATTCTGGTTGGTTTCTACACATCACCCACTCTCTTCTTGACACCATCACTTCTTCAACGTCTTATCATAATTAGTGTGACCTAATTAGAATTAGTGTAATTCTCTTATAAGAACCTATAAAAATGTTTCTTGATCCATTTTTCAGGGTCAGACAGCTATCAATTCTGTATATCAGAAAAAGTCCATATAGTCAAAATTTGATATATTAAGATTCCATTTTATAAAGACCAGAGATATGCAAAATTAACAAAACATGTATTGGGTCAGCAGCAGTGTCCTGTGAGGGGAGATGGTGATGGGAGGGAGCATGAGGAGGGCTTCTGCAATGCTGGTAATAGCCTATTTATTGATCTCTGTACCATTTACTCATCTGCTCCCCTTTGTGAAAATTCATTGAGCTCTATCATTATAATTTGTACACTTTTCTATATGCTTGTTCTTAAGATCTCCTACGGTGGAAAAAGTTGGTATTCACTGCCATCATTGATGGCTTTTCTGACCCTGCTTAGAAACTGATGAAAGCATCTTATCACAGATACTCTGAGTATCTATTAAAGACACAGAAAGAGGAATCACTGGGTCGGAGAGGAGGGTGGGGGTGGGCAGGGCGCTTAACTCTCCCACAACTTTTACTGTTTACCTGCTACCCACAAATAGCAATCTTTCAATATCCTTTGACGTGAACATTTAACACTTCGCTGATCTACTATAGTGTCAACAAAATTGTCACTAGAAAAACAAAAGAGGGAGTGGTGCCTGGGTGGCTCAGTCGGGGAAGCGTCTGCCTTCAGCTCAGGGCATGATCCCAGAGTCCCTGGAAGAGCTTCACGTCAGACTCCCTGTTCATCAGGGAATCTGCTTCTCCCTGTACCTCTCCCTGTACTCATGCTCTCTCTCGCGCTCTCGCTCTCTCTCATTTTCTCTCTCACAATAAATTTTTTAAAATGTGTTTCTTATAAAATACAAAAACAAATGAGTCCTCCAATGGCTATCAATGATGGGCAAGAAACAAAATCTGTTCCATAAAATCTTCCTAGAAAATCTTACCCTGCTTCACTTGTACTTTTTTCTTTCTGCATCCTGTGATTATTCTGACTACAAGGCTGTGCTTTACCATCCTGGTTCAGACCAATGGTGGGTTTTATCTACTTTTAAGAAGGCAGGAGGCAGATGTTATGAGGCTATCAGGAGTTTTTAATTATAGATTACTGCCAAAACACTGACATGCAACTTCAGTCAGTATCAGGTTAAAGCTGATAATAATTGGAGGCACTGGCTCCTACATCTAATACCCCACCACAGTACCCTACATTTCTAAAAACAGCTATCTGGGGTTAGGAAAACAGTCAATTAAAAGTATGGGAACAGAGTTGTGGAATCACTATGCTGTACATCTGTAATATCATGTCATTGTAGCTCAGCAATAAAAAATACATATCATATATACTAATCTACATATTATGTTGGAATCAGAAATCAGTGGGGATAGTTCAGATGATTTCGAAAATAATGTTGGAGAAACTAGGTAACCAAATAAATGAAGTTAGACTTTTTTCTCGACTGAAAAAAAGAGGGGAGGGGAGAGGAGGAGAGGAGAGTAGTACAATGTATGGAGTCTTCCTAAAACCTCTTCCTCTTTAATCTCAAGTCCATAATTAAAGCTGAGACTCAAATGTCATTGGCGGTGCCCATCCTACATTTCCCTGACTGGGTCTTCAACCTGCCTCAGTCTGACAGCCAAATTGAGGAACCTGTCAGTCCTCAGGGCTTAGGTTATCTGGTTTATCTAAAATGTGAAGGTCAACCAAAGTCACTCAAAACCTTATGAGAAGAGAGAACAGAATAACTGTAATAAAATACTCATCTATTAACAAATATTTGTGGAGTATCTAATATTCTCACACAATTTTCTAGGCACCAGGGAGCTTATATTCACCTAAAGAAGAAAACTTAGTCACAGTTTCTATTGCTCCAAAGAGTAGAACCAGCAGAGTGGACTCAAGGTAATTCTTTGCTCCTTAAGAAGTAACAGATATTTTTTTTTTCCTCTGTTTCTCTCAACTCACTGACATATGTTCAAATCAACACGTATTATTTTCTCAGCAATATAAAATACCTAGGACTTCTTTATGAAAAAACAAATATAGGCATTTTCAGACATTTATGAAGATGGAATAAAGTGGCACAAGATCAGACGTCAAGTCACTGCTGATGCTTGCCACAGCTCTAACCCTCTATAAACCCTCCTCCTCCTCCTGCTCCTCTCTCTTCCGACATCAGTCTTCCTTCCACTCCAAATGTCTTCAGTGGGAGATGATTCTCTACACATTCATGTTTTATTGCATAATTATAAGGTATTACAATGTAGATATGGACTTTAAATAAACAAATACAACAAGCCAAGCAGATCCGCCAATCATACTTGGCTTTTAAAAACTTCTATCTTTTTCCTTTTTCATTGTCTGGCTTTTCTGTTAAAAATGCAACTAATAGGAACCATGTTTAGTCACCTAAATCCAATTAGCGTAACTGGTTACAGTTTGTATTTAATGAGGTTTACTCCAAGGATTTAATTCCCACATGAGGCAGTTAGTATATTCATCACCATTTAGACACTCTATCCAGGCCAGCCATGTCCCTAAGTGTCAGAGTATGAATCACGGCACACACATTACTACAACGAGAGAAGGAATGGAAAGTACATTTTCTTTGAACATCTTTGTATACAGTCAAACGATTCTCAGATAAAGCATATAGATCTTTTGGAAGACTTCCATAAGATTACTTGTAAGTCTGTTAAGAATATTAGAAATGTTATTTTGAAATTTAGGCAAAAATGATGGTATTCACTCCA
Source organism: Canis aureus (assembly GCF_053574225.1). Lineage (NCBI taxonomy): Eukaryota > Metazoa > Chordata > Mammalia > Carnivora > Canidae > Canis > Canis aureus. The sequence continues at coordinate 63,096,974 of NC_135625.1, forward strand.
CAAACTTCATAATCTGCTTTGCTTTCTAATGTGAATAAAAGCATCGTGTGTTATCTTATTAGCGTCCAGCCCAATCCAGTAAGAGGAATCAGTATAAAAATCTGTATTTTTTTTCACAAGCATTTTAGATGGTTTTTATGGTCACAGCACAATTAGGAAGCACTGTGTTAATATCTGTTCACAGCTCTGGTTCATATAAATATGTTCATGAGCTACACCTACCATGAGAAAAATAGTACTCAGTACTAGGTTTCTTGCCAGTAAGCCAGCTATAGGCATGAAACGCAATACCCAATTCATAATCTTGGCCTCATGGGCATCATGCTCTTCCCTGAACTGACCCGGGCACTGTTTAGAGTATTTTTCATACACTGTCCATGTCAGGTCTTAGAGAATATGGTCAGAGGAAACCATAAAGTTAAAAAATAAAGAACCATAAAATGTTAAGAATTTAAACTAGGCTGTCACTATTGCCATACTCTTTGATAATTCAGTCCCTAGACATTAGCATTCCCAGTCTCAAAGGAAACATGTTCTCCTCCTATAAGCAACCGGCTGCTTTCAAAAAAGCAGCTCCAATATTAGAAGCCTGAAGTTAAAAATTCTGATGCCATAAAGTTGTATTTTACATCATTTCAAACTACATATATTTAATTCACACCTGTGGTATGTTGAATCATAATATTTTTATTTTATTTTTTTGCAGCAAGGAAGTGATTTCTCAAACTATAAACATTTCAGTACATTTAATAACACATATGATAGAAGTGGAACTAAATTTCACAGCTAGTCTACTTATACCTAGACTGTAAATTCTTATGTTTGCCAAGAGGCTGAACTATAAACATGTTGGCAATGAGCTGGATTTAAATTTACTCTCATCAAACGTATTCTCTTGTCTAAAAATAGCTCACCATGCAAAGATAAGAAAAACCGACAGCACAGACAACAAATCATTAAGAAATAAGTCATTTATCTCCTAAAATATATGTGTGTGCATAACTCAAAAGTAACTAAGTTAAATTATACTCAGCTTTACTCAATACTATTACAAAAATCTCACGTCTGCCATAGGATGCATCATTTGTTTATATGAGGTTGGTTTTTATTCATTTAAACTGAGTTTTAGTGATGCCTGGGTGGCTCAGCGGTTAAGCATCTAGCTTCGGCCCAGGGCGTGATGGAGTCTCGGGATCGAGTCCTTGTATGGAGCCTGCTTCTGTCTCTGCCTGTGTCTCTGCTCTCTCTCTCTCTCTGTCTCTCATGGATAAATAAAATAAAATCTTAAAAAAAATAAAAATAAAAAAATAAACTGAGTTTTATTTTAGTCAACGTTCAAAGCCCTTACAGATTTTGAAATTTGATAATGCTACTTAATGAAACTTCTGAAGTAGCAGAGACAATGGGTTTTATTTACTTATTTACTAAAAATTCTTAAGTCAAATTTAATTAGCCAACATATAGTACATCATTAGTTTCAGATGTAGAGTTCAGTAATTCATCAGTTGCGTATAACATCCAGGGCTCATCACATCAAGTGCCCTCCTTCACGCCCATCACCCAGTGACCCCAATCCCCCACCTACCTCCCCTCCAATAACCCTCAGTTTGTTTCCTAGAGTTAAGAGTCTCTCATGCTTTGTCTTCCTCTCTAATTTCTCCCCATTCAGTTTTCCATCCTTTCCCCTATGATCCTCTGTGCTGTTTCTTACATTCCACTTATGAGTGAAACCATAGGATAACTGTCTTTATCTGTTTGACTAGAATGAGGAGTTTTTAAATAAGAATATGATTGGCCTAGTTTTTCTCAGAGACATACTCAAAACAGAGAAATAATACAACATGGTGGAGCAGCTCTCTCAGTGAGGTGGTTTTCTGTTAATTTTGAAGCAACGTTAAGGAGGAACATTCATCAAGGAGAGAATAAAACAAACTGAAGAACAGAATTAGTGGTGTTTTGGACACAGACTAAAAGAAAGCATACCTTTCCCTCTCTCCTTCCATGGTATCATATAAGCGGTTGGCACCTCCATCAGCACAGGCTCTTAAAAGAGCTTCAAATAGAAAAAAAAAAAAAACATTTCAATATAAGCAGCTTAGAGCAGTACCTCACAAATGATAAACATTAAAAAGCAGGCACTCAGACACACACATCACGCTTTCTCCTCTTTGGATCTTTTCACATTCAGCCAGTGACCACTGCAATAGAAGTGATCCTACACAGCACACACCCAAGTAATTCAGAATCACCTAAGAGAGCATGTATTTCCTTTTTGTATCTTTTTGGATTCCTCTTACTAAATAAAAGAGGAAGAGTGTATAGTGTGTCTTCAATATCTCTTGAAGCTAGTTTTTTTTTTCTTCTTTACGAAAGAAGAGAGGCCTCATGCTCAGTAAGAGACAATGGGACATGGTTATCACGTTTTGTCCTTCATTAATTTTTACAGATATGTTCTATTTATGGCAGGTATAAGTTTTCATATTTTGTTCTGATATAAAAAGTTTCTTTAAAAAATAAAATTATAGATATAAGATTGTTAAGACTTTTTAAGATTAAGTAACCAATAATCTAAATAATGTGTGAACACTATTAACTGTCAGGTTGCACAAAATTAAAATTTGGGAAATACTAAGATATTCGTGTAAGACTGGCTGTCTCCCCAACTGAGACTTTTAGGTCTTGCTTTCACTCTGGAATTTGATGCTGCTGATCAACTGTTCTTCAAATTCTCTTAATCCACAGATTACTATTTTGTTATTGTTGTTATTTTTTTAATTTCAGAATACCAGAACACATTAAACATTCAATATACGTCAGTCCTCTTCCTCGATTTTTGTTAGAATGAATATAAATCTAAAAAAGCCTGTGTTCCTGGACAAAAAAAAAAAAAAAGAAAAAAAGAAAAAGCCTAAGTTACATAAATAGTGCATGACAAAAATAAGAATTTTTACAAAGATATTTACTAATTACCTACAAGACATATTTCCTTAGGAGGAATGGCACCCACATTCACATGAAGCCACAAATATAACTTGCAGAAGATCACAAAATATTCTGCACATTTCCTAAATATCAAAACCTTAAGGCTCAAAACCATCAAAAGGCAAAATGGGTCTCACATATAAAATATGGGCATGGAACTGAATACGGAGATAGAAAGACTGATACATAGAAACAGATGGTAAACTATCAGCAATTTAAGTATATAAAACAATATTCTGTGAACAAAATGAACAATATAGGACATCTTTTTATATAAGAATCAGTTCACCCAAGTAATAGGAAAACCTAAGAAATAGTTTTTAGTGGCTATGGATTATTGAATAGAATGAGTTGTCAACTTCACAGTATAGTCTTCCACAAAGATCTGACGAAATTCAACATTTATACCTATTATGTTCCAGGCCCTAAACACAAGAGCAAAATTACACACAGATCTAATACCCTGGTCTTACGACTGAGCAGGAGAGAGAGACCAAAGCCTGATGTGCTGCAGACTCTGATCACCACAATAATAAAAGCAACAAAATATAACAAGGAAGTGAGACATGAATTTCAGTGGCAAATCTGTAAAACTGCTTATCAATAAATCCAGTTCAGGTAAGATTAGCGTTACTTTCATATTACCGAAACTTTCTCTAATGTCTATTCCTTCTTATGCCTAAATTTAAATTGATATTTTTAGAGCAGCTTATGAAAAGAGAAATATTTAGATCATAGGAAGCAAATCTGTCCACATCTATTACTGTTTTAAATGGCAAAGGATGCTAAAATAACCATGAGGAAATCTGCAGACTTTTCTCTCATTACCTTTAAGTTGAGAGTAGGGCTACAATCTCCCTGAAAGGAGAAACAAGTTCCTATCTGTTCCTAAAACTATTTGTTTTCAATACAGTCTGACCAAAAAAAAAAAAAATGTATTCTACCCTCTTTAAATTTTAGTAATAAAATATTGCATCTAGTTTGAAATACTTTCCATATATGTAGATAAAATTACGTTTGAATGGTAGAGTATTTCAAACATAAATAATGATGGCATGAATTCATTGATAGCACCTAGAAAAATGAGTTACAAATATTACTGTTAATGAAAGCGGCAAACTAAAAGAACCAAAGGTAGAAGTAATTTTACATAAAATGTTTTTTATAAGTTATAATGGATCATCCTCAAAAATCTATTCACTTCACCATTTAAATTGTATCTTGTAAAGTTTTCATTGGCTTATACAGCAAAAGTTTTGCAGATCTGTCAAATATTACAATGTCAATGGTTGAGCAATTAGGCTGATAATATACATTAAAATCATTAACTTTATATATTGGTACTACCAGTAAGTATATCAAATGCATCTGTAACTAACAACTTTTTTTAAACTGGCATAATGTAATCTAATGTTACTGACAGATAATGAAGAGCTCCATTCAAAATCAGAGGTTAATTGGCTATTTTCTTAATTTCTGTTGAATAAAGTTGGACAGAAATAATTTGACTTTCTCAACAGTAGACTATTAAATTAGTTGCAAGTATTAAAATGAAAAAGTAAATAAAATTTAAAAGCACTTTTCAGTTTAATTCAGAGAAAACAGTTATCGAAGATTTCAATTCTAATCTAGGTCACTTATTAGTCCTATGACTTTGGCAATCCAAAACCCGCTGATCCCAATGTATAATAAAAATTATTATATATTTTGCCAGATTCACAGAATTTTTCAAGGACTACAGGAAGACCACACAGACAAAGCTAGAAGGAAGTACCATGGGAAATATTTTCTTATATGCTGTTGATGACACTTAAATTTGAGGGACAGTTTGCAGATTAATTAATGCAAATAAAAATTTAAATGTGCATCTCTCTGACCCAAAATTTCTATGTAGTCTTTATAAACATGTGCCCTAATTCACAAGGGCACATGCACAAGGATGTTCATTGTGATAATATGGATAATCATGAAAAACTACTAGCAAACTTAATTGGTCACCAGCTGAGTATTGGCAAAATATCATAACCATAGTAGGGAACCATAAAAAAAGAGGGTAGCTCTTACATGCATTTGTATGTTATCATTTATCAGATATATTGTTATGTAACACTTTTTTTTAAAGATTTTATTTATTCATAAGAGACAGAGAGACACAGGCTGAGGTAGAAGCAAGCTCCCTGTGGGGAGGGTCTCTTGCAATAGCAATTCAGAGAACCTATAGGAGTATAGTAAATCCAAGAAAACTTAAGAATTGGGCAAAAGTTACTTTATCAAGAATGCATATCAAGTAATTAGTAATTAGCACTGATGAGATGCACTTGTGCTGCAGAACAGAGGGATGCTACAACACAGTCCTGAGGATGCTCATAACTAACATAAGATAAGTCCCAAGAATCAATGGCTTTTGTGGCCATTTGCATCCTAAACTGGAATGACTGGAACATTTCAAAGTCACTCCTGGGATATGACTAGACCTTTACTATTTTTGTATCAAACAAGTTTTATTTTCTGTCTTGTACCCTTCCTTAAAGCTAAGTAAACTTAGTGCCGAGTAAAGCCTATCATGTCTTTTGAGTTTGTTAATCCAAACCCAAGACCACTTCTGTATTCCACACACCCAACTCCTTAACAGTGCTTATTGTGAGGAATGGGCATGGGGTCATGGAGAAGACATTTTTTTTCACTCTTTAAATGCTGTGCTGTTAAAAATATTTGTACAAGAAATTTGAATTACGTTATAATTATAATTTGAAATTCAACAGTAATAACTAAAAAGGGGAAATACACCTAACAATTCCAGATTTAATCCCATTTTTGGAAGGAATTAACTGTTTTGTCAGACTTTGTCAGGACTGAAGATGCCTGCGGTTAATCTAGACAAAAGGGAAGATCCAGAATCTTATTTAGAAGAAGTCTTACAGTATCCCTAGAGAGCTAAATAATTCCAATTACTCAAATCTTGTTTATTCCCTAGTATCCCAAAGATTCAATTAGTCCTTGTGTACCTGAAATCAATCTCATCTGTCAATTACTGGATTGAGAGAGGATTCTTTCCTGGCCTGAAGCAGTAAACCACTCCATCCCCAACTTCTACCCCCATAACAGCTGTAGCATCCATATAAGTTAGTCCAATTATGGGGGAGGCAAAGTAGTTCCCTTCTGGATGAGACTCAGAAACAGTTCACTGACAAAGACACACCAAGAAGGAAATGATAATCAATGACAAACATGTGAGTCCATACACAACTATACAGATGCCAATGGAAGGTTAACTATCAAACACTACAGAGAACTGTGTTGTTTTTATTATGGTAAGAACACTTAACATGAAACCTACACTCTTAAGAGCTTAACTAAACAATGCAGTATTGTCAATGATAGGTGCTGTATTGTAGAACAGATCTCTAGAACTGAATACCAACTCCCCATTTGCTCCTTCCCTCAACCCCAGGCAACCACTATTCTATTTTTTTGTTTTTAAGATTTATTTATTTATTTATTTATTTATTTATTTAGAGAGAGACAGACAGACAGAGGGAGAAGCAGGCTCCATACAGGGAGTCCGACGTGGGACTCGATTCCAGGTCTCACAGGATCACACCCCGAGCTGCAGGCAGTGCTAAACCGCTGCGCCACCAGGGCTGCCCGGCAACCACTATTCTAGTCTCTGCTTCCAGGTTTGACTATTCTAGCTACCTCATATACAGGGAACCAGGCAGTATTTTTCCTTTTGTGCCTGGCTTCTTTCACTTAGCTTAATGTCCTCCAGGTTATTCCATGTTTTCACATATTGCAAGATTTTCTTCCTTTTATTTTTTGTTTTGGGGTGGGGGATCCTCTTCACCCATTTCTCCCATCCCAGTTCCACTGTCTCTAGCAACCACCAATTTGTTCTCTTTATAGCTGCTATTGTTGTTATTTTTTTTTTTTTGGAAGATATTTGGTCTACAAACATTTTTTCCCATTCTGTAGGTTGTATTTTCACTCTGTTATTTCCTCTGTTGTACAAAAACTTTCTGGTTTGATGTAATCTCTATTACCTAATTTAGCTTTTGTTGCTTATGATTTCATATCCATGAAATCACCACCAAAACTAATGTCATGAAGTTTTCCCCCTATATTTTCTTCTGGAAGTTTTGTAGTTCTGGGTTTTACATTTATTTTACATTGAAGAAAAGTGTTTTTAACCCATTTTCATCATTAGAGACAATACTTAGCAATAATTCACGTTTCATACTTAAATCAGCCAAGAGGCTTTAAATCAATGAATTCTTCCAGAATTATCTCTTGCTTAACAAACATTTACCTACAGTCATTCTCTTCCTGTGTTAAAAACTCAACCATATAATGAAGCCTAATAAGAAAGAGGTTCTATGTAAGAATTCATGAAAGTTTTCTTTAATGAACTATTATATTTAAGCAAATTTGGTATTTCTTTTTTTTCCCCCCCTTGGGTCACTCTATGCATTTTATTGGCTACAGGGGAGGGGCCACCTCCATGTCACCAGAGGTGCTCACAATTCCTTTAGCCACTCCAGGCTGGGGCCCTGGGAGTCCTGGAGCACATCGGGCATGTTCCCATCATCTTGGAGAGGCACTGGATAGTTGTAGGGCATGGCCTGGTTGATCATGGTGGCGTACTTGGTGAAGGGACTGAGGGTGAGCAGAATCACAGCGAGGCCCCCAATGGTGAAGGACGCAACCAGCACCGGCTCTTTGGCCCAGACATCCTTGAGGAAGGCGGCATGTCTCTTGGCTATCTTGGTCTCTAAATTTGGTATTTCTTAAACACTTCATAAAGAAATAGAACATCTATGTAGGATATTTCTGTTTTTTAAAAGAAAAGTTATAGGATCTTCCTTGGAGATCTTCCATAAGTGGGAATGTTTAATATATTGATCAGTGATAAAAGGGAAAAAAAAACATGTAAGATAAAATTGTAAAATAATATGTAAAATAATACAGGTATTGATTCTTACATTTATATAATTATAAGCATAAGATATTGGTTACAGTGATACTTTTACAGCAGAGGGCAGGGTTAGGAAAATGATATATTTTCACAGTCTTGGTCATAAGTAACATTAAATCTACACCCAAATCCAGATTTGGCATATAGCCCAATCTATGCCATTACAATCTCCTCTGTGATCCTGCCAAAAATAATGACACCACAAGAGACTTACCACATTCTCTTTTCTACTGTCCTGCAACCAGTGACTCAGACCTGAAATTGAGAAGCCTGGATCTGTGATCTATCATATCGACACAGAGAATAAAGTCAATACAGTAGAGGTAAAGCAATCAGGGCATGAGCACTGTTTGGGTCTCATACCAAAGGCAAGGGCTAGGCATTAGCCCTTTCAATTATATAAGCTATAAACTCCTTGTTTGAGCTTAGGCCAATTTGAGCTGGGTTCTCCAGCATTTGAAACAGAAAGTGCCCTAGGGACACCTGGCTGGCTCAGTGGTTGAATGTCTGCCTTTGGCTCAAGCCTGCTTCTCCCTCTGCTTCTGTGTCTCTCATGAATGAAAAAAAAAAAAAAAAAAAAGTAACAGGAAGAGCCCTAATATATAAATGTTAATTTCTATTTCAAAGACACCAAATCTTTTATCATTCAGAGATAATACCTTATTGTATCTCAAATCTGTGACTGGCCAAGCCCTGGAGAAGAACTGCATATTTCTGTAGAGAGTATATACTAATAATTGGCAGAGTATCACCAGCAAAGCCTTGATCATGGTCCAAATCTGTCAGCTTGAGGACATGGTTAACCATGGACATGGCTAACAGAGATAGATAAGCATGCTTTTCCTATCAAGACATTATTTCATGTGCAAACGCTTTCATTCAGAGGATTTCATGAAAATAACGTATTCTCTATGTGACATAGCAACAATTACTTTGCTCATAGGAGTACTGAAATGTGTAATTATTTGCGGTTTACATAACAGTTTTATTTTATTTGGTACATAACAGTTTTAGATAAAAGTTTTATTCATAATATATTTATGTATAATTATTTAAAAGCTCACATTTGTAATATCCTACAAAGTAGGCAGCACACTCTTTAAATTTTAATCTAGTCAATAACACAGAATTTTCCATATTTCAAATAAAAAAAAGTGGTTTATATAGAGCATCTATATACACAGTGCTGTGCTAGTCCTAATAATCTGGCTCATGCCATATAACGAAGATTTTCTTTTTATCTATAGGTAAATGTTGCAGTGTAAATTCTCTCTGCCACCTTTCTATCTCTTCCCCTCCTAGTTATGCACCACAAAGATAAAGTATGACATTTAGCTATCCTTGATGGAATTTATAAAGTCTAAAATCAGGTACCTCTTTAACACAGAGTGATACCAAATACTTCATTACTAAATATCTTAAAAACAGCCAAGAGTGGGACACACCTGGGTGACTCAGTGGTTGAATATCTCCCTTTGGCTCAGGTCATGATGCCAGGGCCCAGGGATCAAGTCCCACATCAGGCTCCTCACAGGGAGCCTGCTTCTCTCTCTTCCTATGCCTCTGCCTCTCTCTGTGTCTCTCATGATAAATAAATAAAATCTTAAAAACAAAAAAATAATAAAACAGCCAAGGGTCTGTTTATCCTAACTAGCATAGGGAACATTTTTTAAAAAGATGAGTAAAGCTCATAATGGGTAAAAACTGCAAATAGTTAAGCAGCACGGAAAAAGATGGTCCTATATATGTGAAGCCAGCACATGTATGTTTGTCTAAATGTGAGTTGTTAAAAACAAGGCTGAGGGATGCCTGGGTGGTTCAGTGGTTGAGTGTCTGCCTTAGGCTCAGGTTGTGATCCCAAGGTGCTGAGATCAAGTCCTGCATCAGGCTCCCTACAGGGAGCCTGCTTCTTCCACTGCCTGTGTGTGTCTCTGCCTCTGTGTCTCTCTCTTGAATAAAAAAATAAAATCTTTAAAAAACAAACAAAAAAAAAAAACACAAAGGCTGAGTATAGTCCGAATTGCTAAATTTTAACTACAGGGTTACGGTGGCAAATATGCATGCTCAATCTACAGTGAGTAAGAAAACATACAATAGACCTTTGCTGGGGTTGTTATAACACAGGGTTGTTCAACACTGACACTATTCACATTTTGGGCTTTTTGTAGTGAGGGGTTTTTTAGTGCATTGTAGAATGTTTCCCAGCATCCCTAGCCCCTACCCAAGTAGAGGCCAGTAGCAGCCCCAAGTTGTGAAGACCAAAGTCATATATCTGCAGACAAGCCAAATGTCCCCACCAGGGCAAAGTCATTCCAGTCAAGATCAAGTGCTCTAACCAGGGGACCACTTATACCTCAGCAGGCTGCCCATAATCCCATAATACCCAGCTCTAAGGCAGACTGTTCATTGTTATTCTCTAAACTTCCAAATTAAAAGCAAGACTATCACCTAGAAACCATGTTCTACCTAACTACCAAAGTCAGGTGAATTAACAAAGCAAGACATTTCCTAACTAAATTGCCTTCATTTCTATTCTGGATGCAAATCTACCATCTTAACCTCCATTGTAGACATTTTGAATAATTCAATAAGACTTTGCAGATAATCTCTACATGGATACTCTGGAAAAACGTCTGGTATGATCCCACACCCTATTTATGCTTCATATTCATTTGACCCTTATTACTAAATTATAGCCGCTATTCACAAAAGGTGAAGCCAGGTCCTTTTGACTGTCTTCTGGGAACTGCTGGGTAATTTCCATCAACAACCAAGTCTGATAAGAACCACCACTGCACAGATATCACCCTAGATGGTGAGCATGAAAATCAACAACTTCTATTTGTTCAGTTCATTTCATAATATACAAAGATTGGTAAGGTGGTGGTAACAAAATAAGGAGAAGTGGCAAATCTGTATGAATGAGCAAAAATAACATTTGTAGAACTACTAAGAGTTGAAATAAAAGGTCAACGATGGGGCCTGGTCCACTTAGCAAAAATAAAAGTCTTTAAATAAAAATCACTTTGTTGATGCAAATAGGTAACATTATAGAAGGTAGAGAGATCATCTGCATCCTTTGCCTGTTCCTTTGGTACCAGAATTCCTTCCCCTACTCTTTTTTTCTTATGAATCAGTGTTAACAGATCTCAGAAATTATATGTGAGACATATCAAATGAGAGATTTATTGTTACATGTATCAAAAGTGAAATGTATCAAAATCAGATATTTGCTGTACAAGAAAGTGATAACATTTATCTTATTTTGTAGATAAAAAAAACCTACGGATAATGTCTGTACCTTTGCTAGTATCTCTGATATCTTTATAAAAATATTTTAACACTATTTAGTGAGAGTTTCTAGCAAACAAATCTATTCTCTTAAACAATTATCATTAAAAGTGGTAATAATAGGTTAACTTCATTAATTGGGCCTTACTACAAAATAATTAGAAACAGAAATAATTACATATTATTATTATCAAATAATATAAGAATTTCACATTATAGTCTTACAACTTGACTATGCTCTTTTTCTAAATAAACACAAACAATTATACCCTAATTCTCCTTTCTGCTTAGGGAAAAAAAAAAAGAAAGAAAAAGTAGAGGTGGAGGAGCTATTTGAAGGCTATGAGTAGAAAAAAGAACTAGAGATAGTGCTCCTAGTAGAAGACAGAAAGAGGAGGAATCCATGCATTCAGGTTAAAAGCAAGAGGTGACTACCCAAAACCTCCTTAGGCCAAGCATCACCACCACATGAGATGAAGCACAATTAAAAAGCAAAGTGCTTCACGGGGGTGGATAAGTGCTTTATTAACTACCACGTTTCTTAGTTTGTAAGCTATCTCAGGGTACTGTTAGAGATAAAATTCATCTTAATCTTTAAAGCATGATTTATCAAGATATGAAAAGGCTTATTTTTTAAAGTAATTAAACAAAGGCCAGTTGCTTTGGCCTTTAGTCAGATAAGGGCATAGCTGTTAAGAGATAAAGTTGAGAGGTAGTCAAAGACCACATTAAACTCTATTCTATACCATGACCTGCTTAAATATAAAGGGAAGTCATTAAGGGTTTTAAGTTTGAGACTGTTGTACTCTAACTTATATACTAAAGATAGTTCCATGTTGGGAACAAGTTAGAAGGAGACAGGAATGGAAGTAATGGAAATTAGTTAGGAGGGAAGATGGTGGCTTCTACCAAGAGGGCAGCACATAAGGTAGGGAGAAATGAATGTACCTCAACCCTCAACACACAGTCGGGAGGTGGAAGTGATTGTTGGATGAGAAACTGGATGTGGAGGATAGTGCAAAAGGAACCACAGAATATTGACAAAACACTCCCCAAATGCTTTAATATCCTGCAAAGTCTCAAGGAGCCAATTCCTTCTTCCCCTGTGTACTAATATCTCCTGGCCACCCTCAAGCCTGATGTAGTACCTCACACATGCAGTAAGTGCTTGCTGACCTCAAGAGACATACATCACAGCCAAAATGTCTTTAGGGCACCTGGATAACTCAGTGGTTGAACATCTGCCTTTGGCTCAGGTCGTGATCCCAGGGTTCTGGGATCAAGTCCCACACCAGGCTCCCTCTGCCTCTCTGTGTTTCTCATGAATAAATAAATAAAATCTTAAAAAAAAAAAAAAAAAGACAAACATATTTGAATGGCTCAGGCTATTCTAGATTTTTAAGGTACTTTCTATCTTAACTCAGGAGGGTACAAAAGGTCCTGTGGGACACTGAGTTTATTAGATATTTTCTATCACGATCTAGATTAAAATTCTAGACTGAAATATAGAACAAAGTTCAGTTATAAAATGCGCTTTTGTACCTGTGTTCATCAAAAGGACACGTCTCCAGGTGTGCATCCTTTTTCAGCAAAGGACTGAAATAATTCATAGGAAGTATACCAAGAAAAATATCCCTAGCATTTTTAATCCTAAATTTTTACTTTCAAAAAAATATAGTATAGACCTAAAGGAAATCCTCTAAATGTGTAGAATGTATCTTATAAGTCTAAAATCATTTAAAACACAGCCAAGAATAGGAGAACATCTCTGTGACCTCCACCTAAAATTGCCAATTGTTTTCACTCAGAACTCTGTGTTACCTAAAGAACTATAGGAGTTTATTTATATTCCCTAGATACCTACCTCTCTAATGCTCAAACCTACTCCCATCCCCTTACCATGATTCTGGATATAAGGGCTTACCTTCACAGTTTTATTTTTTAACTTCCTTTAGCATGCATTTACATCAATGAGCCACATATGATATTATGTGATATGTGTTATTTTTAATTTTTAAAAAAATCATGTTCCAAAACTTTTTATGATTTGACATTGTGTAATAAGGGCTTTCCACTTAGAAATAAAAGTCTAGACTACTAGATTCACTTAACTACTGTACAGAATTTACAAACATGTCAAAAATATCTGATTTATTATAGATGCATGTTTTAACTATTTTTTTAAATGTTGCAATTATCATTTAGATGCCTCTTTGTTCACAAATCAAACATTTTCTCAATGGTATATACCTAATGGATAATTACTGGGTCATAGAATTTGCACATTATTAATTTTACTACACGATACTGAACTGTTATCCACAATGACTTTAACAACTTACACCAAGTAAAATTTTATTTTTTAAGTAGCAAACTGAAGCAAATGCATTTGTCTCTATTTGTATTAAATAGGTGTGCACAAGATTTGATTAAGAATTTATTACGACTACCGTGCCAGAAGCAGTTTCATCTACCAGCAAAAGTGAAAGGTGTTGATTGTCAAATACTCTGGATCAGGGTCTACCAGCTGGAAAGTGGGTCTTGGATGGAGACTGGCCACCTTCTTAATTCCCCTGCTGAGTTGTCCTCTGTAATAAATTCTCAGCAACTTATCTCTAGGAAGCCTGTTCTCCACTGCCCTACCTTATGACTAGATACGGGATTCTTCTAGCCGTGGGTGCCTCAGGTCTCCTGACAGTAGGTATTCCTATTACTAGGGATAGGCATCCATCTACATAACCCTCCTGATAGATTTTACTCATTCATTCCTTTGTAGGCAGATAATGAACGAATGAGCACCAACTGTAGCCAGATATCTAACCAGCAATAACCAGACACAACTGTCCAGGAGAGCACAGTCTAGATAGAGCTATACGATACAGTAGCCACTTACACATTTGATCATCTGAACTGCAGCTTGTCTCAACTGAGATGTGCTACTCCAACTGTAAAATAAACACTAGATTTTGAAGACTCAGTGTAAAAAGAATAATACAAAACATAACAATAATGTTATATTGGTTCTATGCTGAAATGATATTCTGAATATGCTGTGTTAAATACAACAGTATTAGAATTAATTTCTCTTTCTTTTTACTTTAACATGGCTGCAAGAAAATTCAAGTCTTTATTTGTGGCTCACATTATATTAACCAACACTGGTCAAGAAGGTATGAGAGGGGTACCTGCTGGCTCAGTTAGAAGAGCATGCAACTCTTGATCTTGGAGTCTTGAGTTTAAGACCCACATTGGCTGTAGAGATTACTTAAATACATTAAAACCTTAAAGAAAGAAGATATGAGGGACAAGTATAATGACACAATGAGGTGGAGAAAGTTTAAAGCTCTATGGGAGCATGCAGAAAGGGCAAAGCCCATTCAGCTTTAGTCACAAAAACCAAACCACAGGAACTGAGACAAATAAAAAATAATAATAATGTTTTATTATTTGAAAAATATGAGTTAGCTAGATGGAAAAAGAAGAAGGAAACAAATTCATTTCAGGCAGAAGCCCAGAGTTGAGAGAAAACAAATTCTGCTAGCTACTCTGGCAGAATCTAGGCAGATCCACGTTACTCCTGGTAACCCGTGGCAAACTCAGAAGTTTCATTTAAAATAACAATAATCATCTTCTTGTATTATTTCTTCCCTAAAGGAGGCAACTGCAGACAAGTGAAACAAAACTTCCCACAGAAAATAGATTTTAACCAATTATTTATCTCACAGTGCCAATTACTTACTTATCAGAATCACAAATATCTAAAGGGTAAGCAGATGTATCAATAACATGATAAGGGAACACAGTGCCCAGGACTAAACCTATCACCCCAGCATATATGAACCTGTCTCATCCCAAAGGAAAAAGCTGAAGAGTATCTTACAACCTCAGGGCTTTAGCACAAGTCCTAACTCAAAAAAACTACATGAGAACAGAAGAATCTTCATATTACAGCAATTTAAAAAAATATTATCACTAGCTTTTCTTTGTTCTAAGGCTAAAGGTGCCTTTATCATTTTATTATTTTTTAAATTAAGAGATGAATGGGATACAAAATTAGAATTCTGATCAACTCCGTGAACAACGCAGAAAGTTACACAAAAAGAAGAAAAGGCCTTTTATTTATTCTAGTTCTATCGCAAACATCAAGCATCACTGCAAACACTTTCATTAACAAGTGCAAAATAAAAACAAAAGTCAGTGGAAATGTAAGAAAGAGCAAAAATAAAAATACTGAGATTCGTTGTTGGATGATAGTTTTTAACAGGATTTTAAAAAGAATTAATTTCAACAGCTGGAAATTGCATTTGGCTCATGTTAAAGAAACGTTGCTGTTGCTGTTTGCAAACATGATGAATGGAGAGCAGCTTGCAAGCATGATGGATAAAAATAAATATTTCATTATGCAAAATGTGTTTCATTGTTGGGTTTGTAAATTTGAAACAATTATAAGTACTGCATGGCAGCCGAGCTGCTGTTTTCAGACTGGCAGGGTTTGGGTTTTGTTGTTGTTTTTCTATTTCTCTTTTTCCTTCTTTTAGCTGCAGTGTTTGAAAATAACTTTTGGTATTTGATCGAAACTAAAATAACTATCTCCTTCCCCCACCAAAGGATAGAACCATGATTTTTTCCCTCTGTATCTTTGCTCCTTGGACCATAAAAAGCAACACTAAGTTGAACTCACTGATAGGAAACCAGTGCCTCCAGATGGGATAGCCCCCAAATAAAAGTTACTCCCATCTTTTTAAAAAATGTATTCAACTGATTTTAAAAATTCATAGGATATACAACCTCATAAATGTGCAAAGAAGTACACTATGGCCCAGAGAAATTAACTGAGGTGGAAATATTGATCCCTACGATATAGTGAATAAATGCAACACCAGTGTGTGCCCTGGAAACAATCCGCACAGTACACTGAGGCCACTCTTGTTCATAGTTAACCCATCTGAGAAACCCACCCACAGATGGTGAAATCGGGTGCCCAGGAAAACTAATGAACAACCAGAAGAAAAACTGCCAAGCAGTGAAAGGAGGAATGCAAAGAGCCATGAAGCCAAATCCTGAATATTACTCTAAAGAAGTCTTCTGTTAGCCAAAACAAATTTACAGAAAAATTTAAAGAAAAAAAAATTTAAAGATGAGTGTTTTAAGACAGCGGAGTAGAGATGTCTCTGTTCTCTCCTGATTCCAAAACAGCAGAATGAAAAGTTAGAAATGAAGTTCCCATCTTCTATAAAACTAGGCAAAAATCTGTTGTCCCATCACAGTGTGTGGAAAAGTGCCACCAAGGGCAGGGGATGGGGGGAGTTACTGAGAAGAGGTCTTTGACTAAATGTTCAGATACAAAATCAATGCAGGAGACACTGTCATTGAAATAAGGTGGGAAAAGCATAAAGAACTGTGAGCAGTCTTCTGGTTGCTCCTGGGCTAGCAGCAGTGAGTCAAGGTCAAACATCATCAAGAAGCCCCTCACTGTGTCTGAGGAGGAACTCCTGCTATCCCTGTCCTCCCTGCCCCGAAAGAAACTAATTTCAGATCAATTCATTCAAAGATCAATAAGAAAGAACTGGACCAAGAAGTTAAAGGAGGGAGTGGTAAGGAGGGAAAGGAGAGGAGGGACATCAAGCAGTGAAAATCAGGACCAGAAATATCATCACGACTCAAAGGACCTGATGAAAAAGG
The DNA here is from genome assembly GCF_053574225.1 of Canis aureus. Taxonomy (NCBI): domain Eukaryota; kingdom Metazoa; phylum Chordata; class Mammalia; order Carnivora; family Canidae; genus Canis; species Canis aureus. The sequence goes on from NC_135625.1 coordinate 63,113,901, forward strand.
ACAGACATTCCGAGAGGAGATACAGAAGCTCTTGAAAGATACGGCAAATTCACAGAACAAGATGAGTTATGAACCTAAAGAGTTCATCCAGGAAATTAAATCTAAACAATAAGTTGTTTGAGGCAGAGTGAGCATCACTGAGTAAAACACATGTTAGATTAAATAGAGAAATGAGAGAAAATAAATGGAAATTAACAATGAATTAGGAAAGATTAAAAGAAAAAAGAGAAATAGATTTTAAAAAATTGCACGTGTATAACTACTTTCTCAAGAAGAGCACAGAACAAATCAAAGACCAATTTTCTAGAACTAGCAGGAGACTTGAGCGGATGAATTGAGAGGGCACAGCGCGCATGCCAAGGAAATCCAATACATAATGACAGTGAGTCACGTCTAATTAAAATTGCTGGTACTTGGGAGATAAAAGTCCAACTGTATTCTTCAGTCAGAGGGGAAAAATCTCAGTAGCCTCAGAATTCTCCACAGAAACATTCAATATACTTGACGAATTGACATGATCCCAATGAAGTCCTTAGGAAATGAAAGCATTTCCAGTCAGACTGTTTAAGTTTAAAGGAAACAAATACCCATCTTGAAGCATTTTAAATCCACAAAATTTCATTCCCAGTGAGTTTCTTGAAAAGACTACTAGAAGAAAAACCTCAACTTACCACAACTTATAAACAGGATGACTGGCTGGCTCTCATATCAAAGCCTCTGCTAATAACTCTGCCTGAAGCACCCATCCCACTGGTCCTTCTCGGCCACCTGCCTGTCTCTCTGCCCATCTCCCTGTTCATCTCCCTGCCTCCCTGTCACCCTCCCCTCACCCTCCCTATCTCCCTGACTATCTCCTTCTCCATCTCCCCGTCCATCATCCACCTGCCCTCCCTCCCTGTCTCCTTCCCTATCTCCCTGCCCTTCTCTGTCTCCCTGTCTCTCTCCCTCCCTCCCCCTCCTCTCAGCCTCCTTGTTTTCCTGCCCATCTGTCTCCTGCCCGTCTGTCTCTGTCCCTGTCATCTCATATACTAAAGCCCTTCTTTCATTCTATAAAGAATTAACTCAAGCATCAGGCTTCCCTTAAAATCTTTTCTGATGTCATTTATCTGGACTGTTTCCCTCTCCATTTCTAATAAATTACCGAGATGTGTGCTCTAAATACTGTATCTAAAATAAAGTAACTCCAAAACATTGAAAATGGGCAAAGGAATACTTTATAAGTGAAAACAAAAAGAAAGTAAGGGACACATATCAATACCAGTAGGATCTTACTGTCCTTTCTCAATCCAAGAAGATAAAGGACATGAAAAAATAACTAGTAAGGTACAATTAAGTGAAGTATATCAAACCCCATAATCTGAGCATAGATCTTTTCTACTGTCCATACAAAACTCACAAAAACTATGTATCTAGGACATAAAGAAAAGGTCATGCAAACTCCAAACAGGAAAACAGGATAAGTAACACTCTATAATCACAGTGTAATAGAAACAGGGATCTACTGTAAAATAGAAAGAAACAGAAACCTAAGAGCTCTTTGGAAATTTTCAGTCCCTGTGTTTAATGAGAAGAACAGCTGGGAGGGTGGGTGCACATTTACAGTAAAATGAACTGCTTATTTGGTGGGGGGGAGGGGGGCAGGGAGGGGAGGAGAGGGAGGATCTTTATTAACCTCATCATAACATAAAAGGAACTATTGAAAAGATACAGTATTGAACAGATGAAGATAGTGTTAATTTCTGGTTAAGAACTACTAAATTTGACCTACTACCCTATTCTGCAGCTAAGGTTCAAGGTTCAAATAAACTGAATTTGCTCTAGACAACATAGCTAAGATAAGGTAGAGGCGGGACTCATCCACCATGCCATCCTATGCCATACAGTGCGCTTTGTTTCCCTGTAAGTTCTTCACATAGTCAACTAAAGTTACTAAGTTCAAATACAATATAGTTCATCTGGACTTAAGACATCATTAATAGAAACACCATTGCGGCAGCCCGGTGGCTCAGCAGTTTAGCGCTACCTTCAGCCCAGGGTGTGATCCTAGATTTTTTTTTTTTTTTTTTTTTTTTTTTTAATGATAGTCACAGAGAGAGAGAGAGAGAGAGAGGCAGAGACATAGGCAGAGGGAGAAGCAGGCTCCATGCACCAGGAGCCTGATGTGGGATTCGATCCCGGGTCTCCAGGATCGCGCCCTGGGCCAAAGGCAGGCGCCAAACAGCTGCGCCACCCAGGGATCCTAGAGACCTGGGATCAAGTCCCACGTCAGGTTCCCTGCATAGAGCCTGCTTCTCCCTCTGCCTGTGTCTCTGCTTCTCTCTCTCTGTGTCATGAATAAATAAATAAAATCTTAAAAAAAAGGAGGGGAGGGAAGGGGAGAGGAGGGGAGGGGAGGGGAGGGGAGGGGAGGGGAGGGGAGAAAAGGAAAAGGAAAAGGAAAAGGAAAAGGAAAAGGAAAAGGAAAAGGAAAAGGAAAAGGAAAAGGAAAAGGAAAGGAAAGGAAAGGAAAGGAAAGGAAAAGAAAAAGAAAAAGAAAAAGAAAAAGAAAAAGAAAAAGAAAAAGAAAAAGAAAAAGAAAAAGAAAAAGAAAAAGAAAAAAGAAAAAAGAAAGAAAAAGAAACACCATTGCTCTATATACCGCCGGGAAAGAAAAAAAAAAAAAAAACCACACCAATTAAACAATGACACAATGCTTTTTCACTACGAAGTTATTACAGTTTATTTTAAATGGTTTTTGAAACTAGATTTTAATAAACATCACTCACGTGCTTTAATTAAAAGAAGGAATAAAACAGACTGGGTGTGACTTTATAAACACATGAAACTAGTCATTGACTCTTCCAAAAGTTAATATTTGCTTCACAAACATAAGCAAACCTAAGCCACTCGACTGTAGGCAACTTCAATCTTGAGAAGATCCTCAATTATTTAGGAGAACTTACATGTATTTATTCCACAAGTATATATTAAATAATTTACTACTAATGACTGAATAACTTCATCGATCAAGAATATTTCCTGTGACTTAATACATGATAACGTGCAGATAGAAAAATAGTTTCATTACTAATTCCATAATATTTCCTCCATCTATTTTACAACATGATGTCAGAATTCAGACTACTCAGCACTGTAAATATATTCTACTGGCAGGCAACGGCACAGTCTATTCAGGTGAAGCAAATTTAATATCTGTCAGCGATCACAAACCTGCCAAAATTAATCTTTGGTAAGTTCACGGTCAAAACAGTTCTCAACAAACTCGCCTGGTAGGACTCACCTGGGAATCAAGAGAGAAATGAGGACACCCAGTTGCCTCCTCCACCAAAAAGGATGACACATTGTTTTAAGGGAAAGCCTTGGAGTCACAAGCCATGGGTAAAACTTATTAGACAAAACAGAGGAACGCTACATTAGAAGACGTCAAATCTCAGAATATACAATTTGAGAGAACACTGGTCGTGATGACTGCTTAAAGGCCTTTTAAAGTCATTACAATATAAAACACAGATTGTGTTTTTCATGGGCCTGGAATCATTTTCATTTGGAAACAAAGGAGGCCTGGGGATAGAGGTGTATTCAGATTCCCTTGGATGACTCTAAGTAACTGAAGAAAGCTATGCAGAAAAGGCCACATGTTGAAATGGGGAGGAAGAGAACTTTATACCCTCAGTCAACAAACTTTTTACAACCAGGGTGCATCAATTTATGAGTAATTTTTCTCTTTCCTTATCGTAACTGCAAATTGTATATTTAACATATGATAATTTTATTCTCATCATGAAAGCAAAATATTTAAGATCATATTTTTAAACCCTAAGGTTCTCTTCTTGTAAGGCATAGAGTCTGGATTTATCTACAGAACTCTATGTGATGATGGGAATGTTCGAGACCTGCCCTGACCGCAGTAGTTACCTCTGTTTACACGTGGCCTCTGAGCACTAGAAATGTGGCTGGTGATAACCAAGGCACTGAATTTTTTAATTTATTTAACTGTAATTAATTTAAATGTAAATGGCCACATGGGAGTAGTAACTACCCTATTGCAAACAACACAGTCCAAAAAGATGAAGAGGTTATGCCTCTAAAAGCTTACTTTTGATCCTTTGAGGTCTGAGTGGAGATGGGTGTGAGGTGCAGTTGAGTTGTTCAATTATGGTTGCACAGGCTAGCTCACAAATGGGACAGCACAACCAGCAAGCAATGCAGAATAAACAGACAAAATCACCACCAGTACCAACAACTTAAGATCTTTAATAATACAGTCTTTTTTGTTAATTTTCAAGAGTCACTTCTGGTAACAACCTCTTATAAGTTTTTTTGGTTTTTTTTTTGTTTTTTTTTTTTGTTTTCCTCTTACTATCTTCCTCCTTTAAACAAGAAAAGTAGTGAGGCACCTGAGTGATGTGGTCAGTTAAGCACCTGAGTCAGTTTGGGCTAAGTTTCTGGTCTCAGGGTCAGAAGATCAAGTCCTGCGTCGAGCCCCACTGGGCTCCACACTCAGTGCAGTCTCCTTCAGACTCTCTGCCCCCCAACCCCCGCCTCCTTTAAATTAAATCTTTAAGAAAAAAATAAGAGAAGTAGTAGCGTATATTTAACACAGCAGTCTCTGATGGCCCTGACAGGATGATTACATTCTCCTCCCTTCCAACTTCAGGCCCCTCCCTCCAGTTTTTAAAGTTTCATCTCATCTTTTCCTTTCCTTTTTCATAATCCAGACTATCCCTCTCAGGCTTCCTCTCTGGACTCGAAACTGCTCTTACACTCACTGAAGTCTTTTTGCATTTCTTTTATATTCTCACTTCTCATTTGCTTTTTCTCCTACCTGGCTCTGTACAGCTATCCTTCATTTTCATTTCCTCTCCTTCCCCTTCTTATAAATAAACATGTGTTCCTGCAGAAGAAACATAAAGCTCTTCACTCATTTAATGAGCCTACTATTTTAAAAAGTCTTTTTCAAGGAGTTTAATTAACTTCAGAGCCTTCTCCTTTCCTGCTTCTTGAAAAAGTAGAATTCAGTACAGATTTGGATATTAGGAAGGCCCACTAGCCACTCACAACACGCGTAAGCATGGGCTCAGTGCTCAGTACAAGAGGCACCGTCATGATGGTGATAAAGATGACATGAGGGTGCTAACTGCCACTCCCTCTTGGTTCACCTTTATCAGAAACTAAAGGTACTTGACTGGAACGATGATTCAAAGCAAATACAATAGGAAGAAGGGAAATCAATCACCCTCAAAAAAAGACAAGGGAATGTCTATTCTAAGGAAACTACCCAGTTAGCCAAAACAGTACATGTATATATCATATTCAAGAGTTTTAATCAACAGATACACATACGGTACATCTCATGTGACCATACTGTTATAAAAATTCCCTATACCCAAGAAGATATCCATCCACTTTAGAAACACAGATCCAGAAGAATTTGGAACAATACAAGAAAAAGTGCAACCAAAGAGTCCATTTTCATGACGCATAGTCATACTCATGAAAATTACGAAAGGGAAGGATCAGTACAGGCCCACAGTCATCAAGCTAGACTTTTAGTCAGGGGTAGACTATCGATCAAAGAAGACAGAGGACAGATTTACAAATCAAGCAGAGCGTACATCAAAGCAGAGAGGCAAGAATGAGCATGGCCCAGCACGTATGAAGGGTATTCAAGAGAGCAGCCTAAAAGGTTTATGTTGGTAAATAAAAATTTTAAAAAATTGAGGTTATGACAAGGTCAGCTTATAGAAGAAATTGAATATCAGAAAAAGGAATTTAAATGGAGTAGAATAAACACTATAGACACCACAAAGGGATACAGTGAAAGCAAGGAAGAGCAGTCCAAGAGGTGAATGGCAACAAAAAAGAAAATGCAATCAGAGAAAACAGCTTAAGGGACTTAAAATAATCAGTGAAGGAAGATGGCAGCAGTGGATCTATGCAATTAAAGGTGAATTAAGAAGACATTTAAAGAATGAAAAAAATCAATAGGGCTTAAAGACCTATCAGAAAGGGGAGAAGGAAAACAAGAAAGCATCAAAGAGGATTCAATGTTTCTATCTAGGAAATCACAAGGAAAGATCTGTGGCACGTTTGGTCACAGCACTGAGAACACATAAAAATTCCATCTGTTTTCACATCTTTCCTGGGCATCTGCCTTAAATCGTGCATGCCAAATGAGGCCCTCCAGCGTTTTTCAACAGAAAAGGCTTAAGCATATTATACTAATATTAAGTGTAACCACATAAAACAAAGACTTAGGAATACATTTCATAAATAACTTCCTTATTTGTGAATGACAATGACATGATGTCTGCCTTTTGCTTCACAATAATCCTGTGGGGAAGAGTATATATGAAGCAAAAATGGCCACGAGTTAGTAATTGTTGAAGATGGATGATGTGTACATGGGGACTCACTAATCTATTCTCCCCACTTAGCAAAAAGCTGACCACTGTTATCCGTTCACATGAATCTAATCATTCACTCAGAGCTACCCTTATAAAGAAAATGATTATATAGTATGACAATATAATTTGTAAATAATTGTGACTAAAAGACAAATCTAACACATCATAGCCATTACTAAACAACTACAAAAAATATGTAACAAACCAAAAAACTCTACCTCATTCTACACTGCCCTTCCATACACGTTAGTTGAAGTCAAGAAGAATTAGCAAACAAGGTTATTCAGTTCTAACCATTAAAAAATTATTAATGGGGGATCCCTGGGTGGCGCAGCGGTTTGGCGCCTGCCTTTGGCCCAGGGTGCGATCCTGGAGACCCGGGATTGAATCCCACATCGGGCTCCCGGTGCATGGAGCCTGCTTCTCCCTCTGCCTGTGTCTCTGCCTCTCTCTCTCTCTGTGACTATCATAAATAAATAAAAAATAAAAAAATAAAAATAAATTTTAAAAATTTATTAATGGATTAATATCAACAAGACAAACAATAAGTGATGTTATCATCAAGTACTACTCACACTGTACAGTACCTTGGGTCAAATACATTTAGGGAAGTTGACGCCTTGGATAGCTAGATCTTTAAACAGTCATTCAAGTAAATTTGTTATCTTTTGTCATTGCATCCTAATAAAAATGTGGCATATAATTGAGTGCATGAACATAAAATATAAATTATTAAATTGTAGTTCAGATTCAGCAAATTGTTCTAAATAAAGTGTAAGTGGCCAACTAAGCCCTTGAGATAATTTAAAACGTAACAGACCCTTAATGCAGCAATGCAGCTGCTTCCCTAGAACTGTTTTGGGAAGCATGACATGTTTAAGCTCTAGGGATGCTCTATGTGTTAGATTCCAAGCATGTATGCCCTCCTACAAATTTAAACATTATAGGTTCCAAGGATTCTAAATCCTGAAAAATGTTCATTATATTAAAAATAATGTAACTAAACAAAAGTCTACCATCTCACTTTCTTCCTTCAAAAGCTTTGTTTAGGGGCACCTGGTGGCTCAGTCAGTGAAACATCTGCCTTGGGCTCAGGTCATGATCCCAGGGGCCTAGGATCAAGTACCACATTGGGCTCTCTGTTCTCTCCACAGAGAGCCTGGTTCTCTCTCCCTCTGCCTGCTGCTCTCGCTGCTTGCACACACTCAAATAAATAAAATCTTAAAAAAAAAATGTAAAAGAAAAAGTAAGCTTTGTTAAATACCTAAAAAAAGTTTTATATACACTTTGAGTGTTTGAAGGAGATTTTCCATAAAGAAAAAATTAAGGATTAGATCCCATTGTGCTTTATAATCATTAATTTTTCATATGACAAAAGGAAATTAATTACCAGTGACTTATTAGCAAGTTTTGCTTTAAGTATATATATATATAAATTAGGGGTTGAATTCTATCTCGGTTTCTTGTTTGTGACAGTGAACAAGTGTGACTTCTTATGTGACCTTGGGCAAATCATTTAATTTCTTTGTGTCTCAATTTCCACATCTGTTAAACAGGGACTATAAGAACACCTACTTCCTACTACTGTTAAGAATTAAATGAATCTATGAAATGATCTCAGGAGTGCCTGGTACTTTGTCAACACTTAAAATGTCAGCTCTCATGACCACTGCTATCACTCCCACCACCATCAACTGCAAGCACTTGAATTGCTACCGCCTTCATATAAAAAAATGCAAAGTAGGGTTCTTCCCAGTTTTTTTCTGTGGTCAATAATGGTAAATTGAAGTTTTGGACACACAATCCCTCTCAGCCTTAATAAAGAAAACAGTCAAGCAGTAAAGTTAAAAAAGGGTTCTGAAAAATCTAACAGCTCAGATTTAACGTTTCTGTCTAAGAAAGTGGTTAAGTATGTATAATTATTATGAAAAATTTTTTAATTCTTTCTTCACCTTTTGTATGCATGTAACTCTCAAAGAGTATTTTTTCTCCCACTTGAAGGAGAAATCGCATACCTTCATCACTTCCTATCCTCTAGGCATGAACAGTCTCCTTTCTGTTTCTCTAATACACCAGCCCCATTCCACTCTTGGGGCCACTGCACCTGTTGTTCTCTCAGCCAGGAATGCTTTGCTACCTGGGCTTTATGTGGCTAGCTTCTTATGTATAGATGGCAACTCAAAACCTTTTCTGAGAGTCACTCCCTGACCACCTCACCTTTTGCTCTAATTCAGTTGTATCACCATTGGCTATTTTCCTTTTCTTGTTTACTCCTTTATGGTCTGTCTTCCTTGTATCCCTTCCCAATAAACTACAAGCTCCATGACAACAGAGGCTATGTCTTACTTATCATTTCAGCCCCAGAATGGGTGGTATGTAGCATACATCCAGCTAAATATTTGTTAAATGAATAATTCTGAACTTCAATTTTTTTTTAAGTTTACTGACAAGTTTTAATGCACATGCATTAAAGAACTGCTTATGTCCTAAATGATTAGTACTGTTTGTTCATTATTACTTGAAAGTATCTTTGAGGTTCAGTACTTATCAGAAGACCAATTTTTGTCCCGGAAGAGATTAGGACCTATCGACATTCAATATCTCTAAGCTACATTTTGAGATAGAGGCTACTAATAAACTTACTTTAAAAAAAGGGGGGGGGGGATGCCTGGGTGGCTCAGTGGATGAGCATCCGCCTTTGGCTCAGGCCATGATCCCAGTGTCCTGGGATCAAGTCCCACATCAGGCTCCCTGCGAGGAGCCTGCTTCTTCCTCTGCCTATTTCTCTACCTCTCTGTGTGTCTCTCATGAATAAATAAATAAAATCTTAAAAAAATATAAAAAAATAAAAAATAAGTAAAAAAAACAAAAAAAACAAAAAAGCTCTTATGAGTTAGTTTAGCCCATGACGAGAAAAAAAAACTTGGGGAGGAATATCAGTGCAAAGGGGAGAAAACATAAGCAGAAACTGGGCAGAACTGCTTCTGATAGAGGGGTGCTTCTTTTAAAGGCAAAGAGAAAATACTACTCATTTATTCTGCAGAACAGAGCAACAGGACTGCTCAAAGTTCCTATGAAATATCAATAAGCAAAAAATCAATTTTCAAAGAGTATGTCCTAGTTAATACAATCTCACACATGCACGCGCACACACACACACACACACACACACACACAAATTTAGAAAGAAATACTTCAAGGTGTTAATGGGATAATTTTGGGTGATACAATTTCAGATATTATATCATTTCTCCCTGTGTCCTTTTCTTTCCATTTTTTCCCCAATTCATTTAACAATCCCCTGAGAAAGGAAAAAAAGTTTCACCCATGTCTCCTACCCACAGCAACCTATGCTTCTGGCAACCACTAAGCTATTCTTTGTAACATTAGGTTTAGTTTTTTGTACAATATATGTGAATGTATGATGTATCCATGATACATGGCTTATTTATTTAGATTCCACATATAAGTGACATCATATGGTATTTGTCTTTGGCTGATATATCTCACTTGGCATAATGTCTCTTAGGTACATCATGTTATCTTAAGTGGCAAGACTTCCATCTTTTCATGGCTGAGTAATAGTCCACCATATAAATACACACACACCACAATTTCTATCACCGCTCATCTACTGATAGACATTGAGGTTGTTCTCATAATTGACTATTGTAAATAATGCTGGGGGTGCACATCTTTTCAAATAAGTGTTTTTCATTTTATTCTGACAAATACCCAGAAGTGGATTTGGTGGGTCATCCAGTGGGTTCTGGATTTTTAATTTTGTGAGGAACCTCCATACTGTTTTCCATAGTGGCTGTATCAGTCTGCATTGTCAACAGTGCATGAGGCTTCCCTTTTCTCCACACCCTTGCCAATACCTGTTATTTCTAGTCTTTTGATAATAGTCATCCTAACAAGTGTGTAGGTTTGATTTGTATTTCCTGGTAATTAATGATGTAGAACACCTTTTCATTTACCTGTTGGCCATCTGCAAGTCTTCTTTTGAAAAATGTCTCTTCAGATTTTCTTCCCATTTTTAACTGGATTGGTTATGTTTTCATTTTGCCAGAGTGTCACAAGTTCTTTATATATTGAGTAACAGCCCCCTTTAAGATATATGATTTGCAATTATTCTCTTCCATTCTGTAGGTTACCTTTTCATTTTGTTGGTGGTTTCCTTTGCTGTGCATAAGCTTTTTAGTTTGATGTAACTCCAGTTATTTCATCTTTGTTGGTTTTGCTTGTGCTATCAGAGTCGAAAAAACCCATCATCAAAACCTACGTCAAGGAGCTTACTGCCTATGTTTTCTTCTAGGAGTCTCGTGGTTTCAAGTCTTATGTTCATGTCTCTATTTTGAGTTAATATTTGTGTATAGCGTACAATAGTGGTCCAGGTTTGTTTTTTTGCATATGGCTGTCCAATTTTCCTAACACTATTTGCTGAAGAGATTGTCCCTTCCCTATTGCACGTTCCAGGTTTCTCGGTCATAAATTAATTGACTGTGACTATGTGGTTTACTTCTGGGCTCTCTATTCTGTACCACTTGTATGTGTGTCTGTTTTGTGTGTGTGTGTGTGTGTGTGTCTGTTTTTATGTCAATACCATATTGTTTTAACTACTGTTGCTTTATTATATAGTTTGAAATCAGGGAGCATCATGCCTTCAGCTTTGTTGTTCTTTCTCAAGATCACTTTGGCTATCAGGATCTTCTATGGTTTCACACAAACTCTAGAACTTTTTGTTCTCTTTCTGTGAAAAATGCCATTGGAATTTTGATAGGGATTTCACTGAATCTATAAGTTGTTTTGGGCAGTATAGGCATTTTAACAATATTATTTTTTCCAGGCCATGAGCATAGAATATCTCTCCTTTTATTTGCATCTTCTTCAATTTATTTCATCAATGTCTTGTAGTCTTCAATATATAGGTCTTTAAGCTCCCCAGTTAAATATATTCCTAGGTACTTCATTCGTTCTGATGCAATTATAAATAGGATTGTTTTCTTAATTTCTCTTTTTGATAGGTCGTTATTAGAGTATAGAAGTACCATATTTTTATATATTGATTTTGTATCTTGCATCTTTAATGAATTTGGGTTTAAATGACATGTTAGACCAGATGAGCTTAACAGATATTTACAGAACATTCCATCCAAAGGCAATAGAATACACATTCTTTTCAAGTATGCATGGAATATTTTCAAAGATAGATTACACTAGACCACAAAGGAAGTCTTAATAAATGTAAGAAGCTTGAAATCATATCAAGCATCTTTTCCAATCATAATGGTATAAAACTATATATTATTACACAAGAAAAACTGGAAAATTCACAATTATTTGTAGATTAAACTGAAACAATGGATAAAAGAAATTAAAAGAGAAATTTAAAAAAAAATTGAGATAAGTGAAAATGGAAATGGAACATACCAAAGTTTGTGGAACACAGTAAAAGCAGTTCTAAGAGAGAAGTCCATGGTGATTAATGCCTACCTCAAGAAATAAAAAAAGTCAAATAAACAGCCTAACTTTACACCTCATAAAACTATAAAAAGAATAAACAGTGCCCAAAGTTAGTAGCAGGAAGAAAATAATCAAAGATTAGAGCAGAATAGATGAAATGGAAACTAAAAACACAATAGAAAAGATCAATAAAAGAGCTGATTCTTTAAAAAGAGAAAACTGACAACCTTTAGATAGGTTTATCAAGAGGGGGATAAAAGGACTCAAAATCAGAAATGTAAGAGGAGATATTCCAACTGACATGAAAGAAATGCAAATGATTATAAAAGACTGTTAGGTACAATTACATGGCAACAAACTGCACAATCTGGAAGAAATGGATAAATTCCTAGAAACATACAACCTATTAAGACTAAATCATAATAAGACAGAAGATGTGAACAAGTGAATTTTTAGAAAGGAGATTGTTGGGAGGATTCTTAAAATTGCCTATTCAAACAAAAGTTGAGGACCAGATGCCTTCACTGGTGGATTTTACCAAACATTTAAATAATTAATACTAATCCTTCCTAAACTCTTCCAAAAAATAGAAAAGGGAATACTTTCAAAATGATTTTACAAGGACAACAATAACCTGATAACAAAACCAAACATGCCACAAGCAAAGAAAATTATAGGCCAATATCCCTGATGAACATAGATGCAAAAATTCTCAACAAAATAAGAGCACACTGAATTCAACAATAAAGAGATCATACACAATGATCAAGCAGGATTTATTCCAGGAATATGATAGTTCAACATCCACTAACAATCAGAATGATACACACATTAACAAAATAAAGAACAAAAATCATATGATCAAATCAATAGATACAGAAAAAGCTTCTTACACAATACAACACCCATTTATGATAAAAATTCAACAAAGTGGTTACAGAGGAAACATATCAACATAATAAAGGCCATATGTGACAAGCCTATAACTAACATCAAATTAAGGGTGAAAAAATAAAGTTTGTCCTCTAAAATCAGGAACAAGACAAGTATGTCCACTCTCACTACTTTTATTCATCATGGTATTTGAAGTCCTAGCCAGAGCAATTAGACAAGAAAAAGAAATAAAAGGCATCTAAATTGGAAAAAGTAAAACTGTCACTATTTGTAGATGATATAATATATAGAAAACCCTAAAGACTATCAGAAAATGTTGGAATAAGTGAAATTAGTAAAGTTGCAGGATGCTAAATCAACACACAAACATCTGGTGCCCTTTTCTGTTCCTTTTGTTGTTTTTTACTTTGTCTAAAACCTTAAATCATATTTGCAATATTGATAAAAATATTGGGCTTGGTAAGATGGGCTGCCTTTTGTTTTTCTTTTGCATTTTCCATTTGTTTTTGTTCTTAAGAACAAATAGAATACTGAATCCAGTTGAAAAAATATAATCCAGTACTGAAACAGAATAAGGAGGACAAGCCTCGGCAAACATCACCACTGGACCATAAATATAGTGCATTCATGAAATTTCAAAAAAGCTAAGAGACTTACTTAAAAACTTACACACTGTGTAAGTGTACAGTGTTCTTAAAAATAACATTTCTAATAATGACCATAATTTATCAAGTATTTACAGTCTTCCAGGTTTAGGTATTATCTCACTTTATCCTCACGGTAATCCAAAACAGATTTTGTTGTTTCTATTTATAAAATAAAAAATACATGGACTCCATTGTAGACAATTGGGAGGCAAACGTGTAAACACACTCACTCCATAGACTTGCAGTGGGGATGTTATGCCATTCTCACAATGTCTGAAATATTTCATTGAAAAGCTCTCACTACCATTTAACTCCTTTTTAAACTTTATTTTTAAAAATATTTTATTTATTTATTCATGAGACACACAGAGAGGCAGAGACACAGGCAGAGAGAGAAGCAGGCTCCCTTGGGGGAGTCCGATGTGGAACTCAATCTTAGGACCCTGGGATTATGCCCTGAGCCAAAGACAGATGCTCAACCACTGAGCCACCCAGGTGTCCCTTTTTTAAACTTTTTTTTTTTTTTTAAGATTTTATTTATTTGAGAGAGAGGCAGCATGAGCAGGGGGGAGGAGCAGAGAGAAGCAGGAGCAGACCCCTCACTAGCAGGGAGTCTGATGCAAGGTTGATGCCAGGACTCTGAGATCATGACCTGAGCCAAAAACAGACACAAGCAACTGAGCCACCCAGATGTCCCTCTTTTTTATACTGTTTAACTGTTTTTAAAATAATCATAAATTTATTTTAATTATAAACTCAAATTTTATACTAAGCTATGCACCAATGCTGTGTCTCAAAATCCCACTTACATTAGGGTAATAATGACTATATCTTTCTTATAACATCTAAAAGGAAAATAATGAAGTATAATAAAACATTCAAACGATTAAAAATCATATATAAAGAACATTCACTGTTAACATGCTTCAAGAATGCCATGAGTGGCCCCTTCAGAAGAATGATGGACAGGTCCACAAACCAGTTTTCCAAAATACCCATAGACTGTCCTTTAGTCTTGAAGCAATCTAACCTGCTTCAATAAATCTTGTCTTGGCTAAAGGACAAGCCATATTAGCAGGCCAATCCAACTGATACACACTGTATTCCAGCTATCAAAAAGGAATATTACAACCTTAATTCTATCTAAAAAAAAATCATTTAAATATTTTAATCAAAGAATACTGGTTCAAACCTCACATAATTGAAAATACAAAATATGTGACATTTATAGAATAATTCATTTCAAGCATCTTTTTCCTTTGTCACTATTTTCTTACATAGCCAACATAAGGAAACTGGTTAACAAATACCAAAATGATGAAAGCATAATGGAACTCTATTTACGTTGGATTGATTTTATGGCCAAGTTCCCATATTAAAACTTTCAATTCTCTAAAAATTACCCTCCTCTCCAGTCATGTTGCCTACAGTTATAGCAGTTCATGAAGTAAAACAAAATAAAACAACTTTGGAGGTATTCCATCTAAAGTAGTTAAAGTATATCATTCAATCATTTTAAATCTTCCTTATAATCAAAGGTAGTTACTGCTTAACTATTATGAGCAGAAGAAAAAAGCCTAATAAACAGCAAAGAAAAGATGAGCAAGAATCCCAATAATTTTATAGCTTGTAATAGATCAGGGCAGAGATGGGAAGGCAGTAGAGGGCAGCCTGGTAGCCAAAGGTCTCCACTTCCATCTTTTTCCTGGCCTGGGAACTTCCAAAGGTTTCTCATGTATGATTTCACTTGAATAAAAGGATTTTGCAGGTAAATGTAAATTAAAACACTGTAAAGGATTATTCACTATATACATTTATAATCCTATGTGTTTGTATTATAATCCTCAATGCATACATTTGAAATGAAGCTTGTGAGAGCTCCAATAGAGAAACCGACCACACAGAACAAGCCTTACCTGCCAGGGACTGAATTAGGCCAGAGATATTTCTATTTTAACTCTAGCACCTCATTAAAAAACAGCCGCAGCCGCTGTATAACATCAGTCAGTGTCTCTCACTCTTGTCAAAGTATTAGTTATAGTGAAATGGAAGGATAAAATAAACAACCCTTCCCAATCCAATTCATCAAGCTTGGATAATAAAGTGTCATTATTGGATCATCATGATCTGAACCAAATGTGATATATCCATAAAACTCAACATGGAAAGAGTAAAACTGCACATTTTTCCCTAAACTTGTTAAGGATGACCATTAAACTCCACTTTCCTCTGACAATTGTGATTTAGACGGCAACCAAAAATGCATGAAAATAAATTGACTATTCTGTGTCTTCCTTCTCCTCACGCTTTATTTATTTATGGTGGTTGTAACTCTGCAACCAGTAAAGAGTGGTAGTGAATACTGTGTGAAGGCAGCAAAGTCAACATGAAGCAATAAAGGCAGACCTTATCAGAGAATAACGAAATTACTAGCAAACCTGAGGTTACTAAGAAAGTAACACATAAATCCACTGCAAGACTTTAAATATGAATTTGTGTGTTCTGACTTCTGAATTTACTTAAATATGCTCTTAAACAGATGACTGAATAAGCAAATCAATATGTGTAAGTTCATTTTAAATGCCATTAACTAGTTGTCCAAATCATTACGGGTAATGTGTCTATTTAAAAGGAATATACTGAGTGATTTTAGAGGCAAATCTGGTCAAGCTGACTTTTAAAACTAAGCAAATCATCAGAACAAGTTTCATCTAAAAAAATAGCTGACAGAAAAATTAAGCTTCAATTATTGTTTCTGCATATATTAGGCTGTAAGTGCATTTCAAAATCAGTATCTATCACTCACTTCCTTAGAAAACTATTTTCTCTGGGCAAATACTTTCTTTGTGGATTCCCCCCCCCCCAAAAAAATAAAGTTATATTTAAAGAGATTTATTAGATGTGGTTGAAAATTATACAAAAACTTCAAAAATTATCAAAAAAAAAGTCTTGAAGATTTTACCTTATTAACAAAGTCATTTACGTGGTTCATTTATTTCCTATGGGAACAAATAGTGTAATTTTTGACATGAGGACGACTTCAACCCCAGATAAAATCCAAACACATTTCCATATACTGACAATGAGCATGTGGAAACCCCAATTTAAAACAAATTATCACTTTTAAACACTTCAAAAATAGCAAAATACTTAGGTATAAGTGCAAAAAATGCACAGAAAGGTTCTGCATGGTAAAAGTTATAAAATACTGGTGAAAGAAATCAAAGACAATAAAATGGCAATTTTTTTTTTAGCAAAGTCTAGTTTTTAACGTTCAGGTAGATTCTGTGTAAATTGCATATAAATATTACTATTAAAATTCACATCTAATGGGACTATTGATTCTCCTGAGTAATCATCCGCAGTAGTCTGAAGCTTGATGTAACAAATGTCCCATGTGTAAACTGGAGTGCTCCATACTTCAGATTTCTGGGAGTGCTAAAACTGTAATATTCCTTATTCCAAAATGATTCTTCCTCTCAGTTAAACATGTTAGTAAAAATCAAATGTAAACCAGATGATCAACCAGTAAGCAATCCTTAAAATCTCAATTATTTACTTGGAAAACAAATTCAGACATCTAACAGTTTTATGTTTACTTTCCCTTATTAGCGCCACATCAAAAACTGTGTCTACAAGATGGTTAATCTAAAAGTTCTCTTATTGATAAAGAGGTTATTTCTTTCCCATTTACTACAAGGGTAACATTCTTGAAAACAGGAGCAAAAGAATCTTTAGTTATAGAACTCAAAAGCTAATGAGAAAACTAAGATTGGTTAGATTTAAATTCATAAGACAAAAATCACAATCACCTTCATGGCTGGTGTGATATTTATGTTTCACTGTAAAGACAGAACACTAAACAAAGACAAATCATATTTTACAAAATCTTTAGTGGTCAGAGGGTACCTGGGTGGTTCAGTTGGTTAAGCACCTGACTTAGGCTCAGGTCATGATCTTGGGGTCCTGGGATTGAGCCCTGCTTTTTTAAGCTCCCTCATCATTAGGGAGTATGCTGCACCTTCTCCCTCTGCCTCTGCCCCTCCCCACCACTCGTGGGAGCTCTATCAAATAAATGAAATCTTAAAAGACAAATCTTTAACAGTCAGGGCTATCTCAACTTGAATCACCTTAAATGTAAAAGAGATGAATTTATTTGCAAAAACTCTTATTAGCTTCTTAGCTTTCTGCAAAGAGTTTGTCCCCTCCCCCACCAGCCTAAACCAGAACATATGGCTGCAAGAGTAACCGAACTCATTATCTCTCATACAAGGAGACAATAGCAGAGAGGCTTAGCTATCACCAGTTTAAAAATATACTCCAAACAATACTGACAGACTGAGTCATGTTTCCATCCTTGCATAAGTGGATATACCTTGGGGGATCATACTTGATGGCTGGGATATGATTGGTAGCTCCTCCTAAGACTACATGGTTAGGGTGAGGGTGCAGCAATCCCCCTAAAGACATGTGGAACTCTTACCAGAGAGAGAGACAGAAAGAAAGAAGGGCGAGAGAGAGAGAGAGAACTGGCAAAAAGGGAGAGTACTGAGCAACCAAAAAGTTTAGCTATACACACCACTGAATAATAATATACACATTCCTTTTATATCTTAACATTTTGAAATTAGGGTGTGTTCTAATTAATGAAATCAGTACTTGTTGGCCTGGTGGTAATAGTGACATAGTTGTCACTAACTACACATGCATCAACTTGGCTTGTTACTCTTAGTGACATGTTTGGACCATGAAAATTTCACCATTTCAATCAATAAGCCATTTGAGAAGCATCTGAGAAAGGAAAATGAATCCTGATTGTGTCAATGAGAGCATTCTATGAACTTTCTGCAAAGATTAAAACTCACATTTCTGAATACAGCAACTTGGAACAAAAAGTCTGGGAGCCAACAGTGTAGCATTCTTTTTAAAACTGCTTCATCAGCAATCTTAATAGTATAGAAAACATTATGCCAAAAAAAGCACAAGACAACAACAGCTCTTCTGCAAAGTGATCCAAAAGAGGAAGACAATGAGGCTAAGTTCTAGGAGATAACTAATCACGTTTTCCATTTTTACTTCCTTTTCCAGACATTGTGTTTTCAATTATGCCCACATATTTGCAATTCTCCTTTGGTGATGCTTCAAAGATAGAGTCTAATTTTTTTTTATTTTTTATATTTTTGTCTCTTATACATTTGCAAATATTACCACATATGACATAAGGGTCCAACATCATTACACAGTCTTTATGGGTAAGATAAATATTTTATACATATTTAATCAGCAGTGTTGAAAAGCAGGTTAAGTTTAAATTTCTTTATTAAATCATTTTTGGAATAAGGTAGAAAAAAGACAAATATATATTATGTACATACCCATAATGCTTATAAATTATTGACTAATTCACTTCAGCAAACATATGGGCTCAACTTAAAAATCTGCCTAAATCAAGTGAGATGTTCTTATAAATCTGAAGGCACAAGACCCAATGCAAGACCAATGTTAGTGCAATAATAAAACAATCAATAAAAAATTTAACTACAGTTCAATACACATACATAGAATATTTAAAATGCAAAAGGAATTTTTAAATTAAAATCAGAGTTTTAAGCGTATAAACGCCCACCTGAGGCACATAGCATTCCCCATACAGGTCTAGGTTACTGCTACCATTATATAAAAGAGACACAATCCAGTTCTTTGGCTCAGAAGAGCTATAAGAAAGTTTCCTAAGGTCATAATGACCTAAGACTTTTCTAATGCTCACATGTGGCTGATAAGCACAAACTATTAGATTGCTTTTAATATTCTCTGTATTACTATATTTTTCATTATATTCCTACCTTTGTTCATTAAATAAAATTCTGCATTACTTATTCCAACACTGTAAAACATTCTAAGTATGCTGTCCATTTTTTGGCCTCTAGGTTTTTCTGCTCTTCCAGACAGTTCCCCAAACTCTATGGTGCCAGCCAAAGCCCAATGGCCCTCTAACAACACAGTAGGCAAAAGAGGGGCACTAAATTGGCCAGCATCCATCAGGATCCTCAGTTTGATAGCTAACAGCTGCTCCTTCCACATCAGTACAATAAAGAATTCTACATTCTAGCTTGTTTTTTTTTCTTTTTGAAACATCATTTTTGATCTCCTTGCAATTTATTATCAAAGATGACATTTTTGCTTGCAGCTGTTTTTCAATGAACTCCTGATGCATGTGCATCATCCACAGACATCTCCAGCTCAATCCACAATATCCCTTTTTTAATTCCAACAGCATGCATAGTCACTACTACTCAATATACTACATATATCAGGTGGCTATCTCTTGTGCTGGGTCTCATCTCAATACAGGTTAAAAACTCTCAAGGGCAGGGCCTTCCTTATATGCCTCTCAGACCCCCTTCAAGCATCTTACACAGCACCGGTAAATCTCAAATGCTAAGTAAGTCCTCTCTGATTGATTTACAATGCACATATCCCTTCAAGGCAAGGGTCTCATCATATCTGTAATCCCAGCAACCTGCCAGATCCCCAGCTGATGGCTCATTCATTTATTAGTTTAATAACTATTTTGAACCATCACTAATTCTTAACATTGGACAAGAGGCTTAAGGACTTTGTGATGACAGTTCCTAAGGATATTTCTTTTCAGAAAATATTTTGTTTGCTTGTTTTAAATCAAGAAGATAAATTTCCTCCAAAGCAGTTTCTTTCATTAAGAATTTGCTAATAATGAATGCTTTGTCACACTTTTCCATATCAAGCTTACCTAGTGAAAACATTTCAAATGAGAATGTTCTAATTAAAACAAATTAAAGCCAGTCTTTAATCTGGGAATGAAAACAAATATTAAGAATAGTAAAGTGCACCAAAAAATGGTGTGTCTAGCTTCTTAAGTGTATCACTTTATAAGATTTTTTTCTGCTCAAAATTTTTTATTTTGTGAAGCATACGATTTCTGAACTTTCTAAGGCAGATGTACAAAGAAAATAGTGCCACAAACGTTAAGGAAAATCAAGATTATAAAGTTGGATAGTAAATAAGAACCTCTCACTCAAACATCAAGCACATTAGGCAGAGGTGTGGGGGGTAAGTGTACTCATAAAAGGAAACTAAATAGAATACTAATAAGCTGTATTCTCACTGGTAAAAGAGAGATGCAGAACAAGAGAAATCCTAGAGCTAAAAGCTAAAACCTAAGTTCTACCAAGGCCAGCTTCAGAAGCTAATAAATGTGCTTAAAAAAAAAAAAAATGATGTTGTAAGACATAAAGCACTAGTTCTCAAACCAGACCAGAGGGGTTCTGTCAAAAACTGTCAGGCAAGTTCTTGAGCCCAACCCCAGACGTAATGGGTCTGAAATGCTGTATTTGGGACCCGCCAAGTTAACTCTGATGCACGTCACATTTCAGAACCAACAGCCCAAACTGCATGAACATATCCAGAAGTGAGGATGGAGTGGGAGACAAGTTTGGTATAAATTATAGCTCGTAAGAAAAGAGAACATCCTAATCAAGACAAATATCAAAAGCTATTAGAATAGAGATGCCTGGGTGGCTCAGCAGTTGAGTATCTGCCTTTGGCTCATGACATTGATCCCAGGTTCCAGGGATCGAGTCCCACACCGGGCTCCCTGCAGGGAGCCTGCTTCTCCCTCTGCCTGTCTCTGTCTCTCTGTGTCTCTAATGAGTAAACAAAATCTTAAAAAAAAAAAAAAAAAGCTATTAGAAAATAAAGATTAGAAGATATTAAATTACACCTTAATGTCTATCATTTTTTGTAACTACTGAGATATAATTCAGCTACCATCAAATTAACACTAAAGAATTTATTTTTTTTAAGATTTTATTTATTTATTCATGATAGAGAGAGAGAGAGAGAGAGAGAAAGGCAGAGACACAGGCAGAGGGAGAAGCAGGCTCCAGGCAGGGAGCCTGACATGGGACTCCATCCTGGGTCTCCAGGATCGCGCCCTGGGCCAAAGGCAGGCGCCAAACTGCTGAGCCACCCAGGGATCCCAACACTAAAGAATTTAGTGGTTTTAGAATATTTAGAGAGTTGTGTAACCATCATTGTCATCAGTGTTAGAATATTTCCATCCCTCTAAAAAGAAACCCCATTCCTTTTAAGTAATTCTCCCCTAAATTCCCATACCTCAGCTGTAAGCATCCACGAATATATTTTCAGTTCCTATACATTTACTTATTCTGGACATTTTATATGAATGAAACTATGTAGTATGTGGTCTTTTGTATCTGGATTCTTTCATTTAGCTTACTGCTTTCAAGGTGTATCCTTGTTGTAGCAGATAGCAGTATTTTATTCCTTTTTATGGCTATACATTTTTCCAGGGTATGGACAGAGCACTTTTTTTTCTCCATTCACCTGTTAATGAACATTAGGATTGTTCCACATTTGGGCTAGTTTGAGTAATGGTGCCATGAACAGTCACATACAGATTTTATGAGGACATGTGTTTTCTTTTCTCTTGGGGATACGCCTCAGAGTGGAACTGCTGGGTCAAATGGCAACTCTATATTTAACTGTTTAATGAACTAACGGTATCTTCTGAAGCGACTGCATCACGTCTACAGAGATCTGTCATGCTACCAGGTGGCAGAACTAAGATATCTGAGCTGTCAAAATCATATTTGGGTTAGTTGTTTAATGATTCTATATGTCAACTTTGCTATCACGTATAATATTAACTTATCATTGTATGTAAGGTAATCAGAAATACAAAGATATACATGAGGAAGAACTCGCTTTTTACTTTTTAAATTCTTTAAAATACTTTATACTCTAGAAGGATAATTTTCCTTGTCATAGAATAAACAGAGCTCTCATATTATCAAGAACCCAGAAAGACAATGATATGAAAAAAATTGGTTGTTCAATCCTGGAAATCAAGAAAAGGACTTGAAACTGAGTTTATGTGCCTACAAAAAAAAAAAAAAAAAGTGAGGAAAGATGTCAGATAGAATAGATAGAAAACATCAGATGGGAAATGCAGGACCTGAGATAACAATGAACAAAGTGGCACAGACAGACAAGCAGAGGCAGAATGACAAGACTGACAGGAAGGCAAGCAGAGGCACAAACGGTAGAGATTCTATCATCTTTAATGCTCCACAACACGCACGGTGTTACATGAGCACTTTTAAGAGATAAAAATCAAAGACCTTACCCTCAAAAAGTTAAACATCTACTCATGAAGACAGCAAATGTAAGGGTGAGGATATAAAGAAATGTTAAATACAGAAGCCTACAAAAGCCTAAGGAAGATGAACTTGATCCTGTAGGGCAATGGGGACATATGCAAAGCTTCTGCAAAGGGAGAATAAATTAATCTAAAGACAGTATACAGAAGAGCTATCGATTGAAAATCCTCACTGGTAGGCAAATAATTCCTAGACCAACTACAACCAAGTAGGACAGGATAGTACCCAGAAGAGATTAGCTGGGGGCAGAAACGAGTAATGGCTAAGAACAAAGCATCATCATCAGAAAACTGGCAACACCTCCATACATCTTCAAGGTTGAAAAAAAGGCGGCAGGTGGGTATGGATGGCTTCCAAGAGTGAGCCTTAGTGAAAACCACAGAAGTTCTGATTTTAAGAGAAAGATAAGGTAGTTCCAAATGTGCTAAGAGACAAACACATAAATTTCCAGTAGAAAGCATATTTCAGGCTAATAATACAGCGAGCATCCGCTTAGCAATTTGAAAACAAATCTTAATCCAACAGTGAAAGTTAACAGCTAAAACAATCCTATTACATGTAGTTCCCCCTGGAAAAACTTCCATACCGTTTAATTAAAATTATCTATTGCTGTTCTCCAAGTATAATTGTAAAGCAAAATTGGGGAAGAGGTGATACAGTTAAAAAGCACTGCTTTATGTGTCGGCAGAGGTGGCAAAGGAGTTGGAAGCAGGGAAATACTGAAGGGAAAAATAAATACAGCCTCCACTTCTGACATTAATGTGTCCATTTAAAACCTTGATTCTTTCTATGGTAGCTGTCTGTGCTGTGCTAATGAATTTAAATCTCAGGAAAAGTCCCTTGACTTTATTTGCTTCTATATAATGCTTATCTCCAAAAGCTCAAAGAAACATTTGTTCATTCATCCTTGTAAAATTTGTTCAGGAAAGATGCCATTTCCCGGAGGGAAAAAAAAATAAAGAAAAATAAAGGAATTTTTGAAATTGGAAAATGTTCTCATCCAGACACGGGAATTTTATTTTTGTTATCTTGGCATAGTGAGAAATATCTGCATTTCTCCCTTTACAAAATTGGTTATCTACAGACATATTTACTAAATAATCCTGGGTAAAAATATGTCTTTCAATTCTTTAATTTCCTTCAGTAGTATTAACATGATAGTTATTTTATTGGAGAAAGTTTCCAATAGTTACTTAAAAATAGTTTAAAATAGCAACTTATTATTTACTTAAAAAGTTACTAAAAAAATTAAAATTACCATCATCTGTTATAATATCAAAAGTGCCAAAGTAAGATCTTAATCATGCCAAGTTGCAAGGGTAATAAATAAATGATGGGCAAGAATCATGCAAATTTGAAGAAGCCATTAGAAAAACAACTAATTTCATTAATTAATATTAATTTTATTTTATTTTTTTAATGGTGAAAAAATTTATATTTAGATTTATAGCCGGCTGGACTCAGTTTAGATGATCCCAATTTTGTTGGCAACATCCAAAGCATCATAGTCAGGAGCCAGTCGAACATATGCTTTCTTCTCTCCATCAGGCCTGATCAAGGTGTTGACCTTGGCCACGTCAATGTCATAGAGCTTCTTCACAGCCTGTTTGATCTGGTGCTTATTGGCCTTGACATCCACAATGAACACAAGTGTGTTGTTGTCTTCTATTTTCTTCATGGTTGACTCAGTAGTTAAGGGGAACTTGGTGATGGCATAGTGATCAAGCTTGTTTTCCTGGGGGCACTCTTTCGAGGATACTTGGGCTGCCTTCAGAGATGCAGGGTCTTGGGTCATTGGAATGTAGGTGACGTGCGGATCTTCTTTTTTTTTGTGACTGTGCACGTCTTTCAGCACCGCTTTCTTAGCTTTCAAAGCCTTTGCTTTGGCTTCGGCTTTGGGAGGGGCAGGGGTTTCCTTCTTCGCCTTCGGCGCCATCTTCGTGAAAGGGATCTAATTAATATTAATTTTAAAAAAACATCTTTTCACTGGATTTATAAGAAGATGAAAACAGCAGTAAATATGGATTACGTTGTTTTGGAGCAGTGTCTCCTCACTTTTACTTAAGATATCAAAGCTGAAAAATGAGCATTTTGGAAAGACCAAACGAAATAAAGATGGTGATAGTAACCAATTACTCAGGCAAATGTAATAACCTCCTCATCTGATGATCCTAATATCAATCAGACATCAGGTTAAGGCTGTCTTGATACATTCAAGAAAAAGAAACAATACAGACAATAACCAAAAGAAAGTTTGGTGATAAACATTCCCCTATATATACCTTTTAAGTTCATTCAATTTTATAATTTTTTATTCCATAGTTGTAAACACTTGCTATATTTATCTTAGTAATGTTTCTTCACTTATTGTGCAAACATATTTCTTGATTTGCATTAAAATAAGTTACAGAACTGTGTTGGTATCATTCATTAAACTGAAGAAACAGGGATCCCTGGGTGGCACAGTGGTTTAGCGCCTGCCTTTGGCCCAGGGCGCGATCCTGGAGACCCGGGATCGAATCCCACGTCAGGCTCGCGGTGCATGGAGCCTGCTTCTCCCTCTGTCTATGTCTCTGCCTCTCTCTCTCTCTGTGTGACTATCATAAATTAAAAAAAAAAAAAAAAAAACTGAAGAAACAAATGCAACTAATAATTTTTACTTTTGCTTAAGATACTACTTAAATTTACTGATGTGACACTATCCGTGTACCACAAGGAATACGTCGTCTTTTACTTTTGATTCAAAACTGAATATAAAACAGGTAAAATTAGTTATTTCACCGTTTAAATTTTTTTAAAGACACCATCAATAACTGTATAATAATATAAAATTGTTTAAGAGAAACCCAAAATGCTCAGTAGGCACAAGGAAATTTTACATTCATTCTAAAATTGAAATGCTAATGAAGTTGTTATCGATACTACACTGAAACAAAAATTTTTTTAAGATTTTATTTAGTTATTCATGAGAGACAGAGAGAGAGAGAGAGAGAGAGAGGCAGAGACATAAACAGAGAGAGAAGCAGGCTCCATGCAGGGAGCCTGACGTGGGACTCAATCCCGGGTCCCTAGGATCAGGCCCTGGGCTGAAGGTGGCGCTAAACCGCTGGGCCACGGGGGCTGCCCCCACTGAAACAAATATTAAATAATACATAAACACTTTCAGTTTGTTCCACTGTTTAACAAGTATAAAAATCTTCATATAAAATAATTAGTGACTATTTCTGATATAATAAGTACCATATAGTTCATATAACTACCCACTTTAATGGCAAAAGATCTCTGAGTACCAAGACCAACATTCAAATGTGGATAGAGAAAAGAAATAGAATGCACAGAATCTTAACCAAGTTGTTTTCATACTGATTGAGAAGTTGTGAATCCTAAATGTCAAACCCCCAAAAGTAAGATCAGCAGAAAAAATTTCTCATTTGCAGGGATTCACAGTTCATCAAAATTTGCTGTAACCAGAGGTTTGTTTTGTTTTGTTTTTAACAAAGAATACAGGTATTACATGGCTTAATCTTCCTTCTAGAAACTTAAGTGCGAGTTGAGGCTAATAAAGAATAAAATATACACATTCATACCACAACCTCAGTTTTGTTAAACTGAATGAATGGTAATGTCTCCAATTACCATAGAAGGCCTCTCAGGATTATGCTTAGCTACAATAGTTCATAGCTGTGTGCTTATGGAGAGTTAACAGATGTCATAGACATGATAGAAAAACCATTTTCTGCAAGTAGGACCTCCAAACCATTTCCACACCACATTTGACTAAACATATGTAATGTCTTTAATACTGTTAAATATGACAAGATTACTTTCTATTTACAAAAAGAGAAAAAAGTCTGCCCATTTGGTCTATTTATTATTCTCCTCTGGAGGAAAGGAATGTTGTTTCTTTAAAACCCAGAAAGCTGATATATCTTGATTTGTTGTTATACTCTGAGAACATAAACAATTCGCCTCTCCAAGAAAATATTGGGAAGTTATTAAAGCATGCTTATAATTTGTTCAGGAAAAAAAATGCTAGTTTTAGACTAACTTGTAACATTCATTCACATGTTATACTTTTGCTTGGACAAGATAAAAAGGGAACAAATGGAATGCAAGTTATTATGGAGGCCACTGCTAAAAAATGTCCCTTAAAAACTAGAAACAGTATTCCATGGGTAAGTAACATCATGACAACTGACAATACTCCTATCCTATTTCCAACAAGAGATGGTATTTTATTCAACTAATGAGAGTTTTGGAGCATAGTCCTCAGAGGCCTAATTGAATGTTAGGATTAAAAGCGTATTTTCTCTAAGTCTTTGATTTGGTAGTAATTGATATTTAAAAAATTAAAAAGTAAGAAAAAACAAAACCAATAGTCCTGTCTACATAATCAAAGCAAAGGAGAATGTGGTAAATTTAAGCAAATGACACGGATAAGTCATATAGTAAGTGAAAACAAATCTACTGGGTTACATAAATATAGAGTTGTTGAAGATGGCGTATTTTTATTTCTCAAGATCCCTAAATTTTTTTCTTTTCTTTTTTAAGATTTATTTATCCATGAGAGACACACACAGAGAGAGAGAGAGAGAGAGAGAGGCAGAGACACAGGCAGAGGGAGAAGCAGGCTCCATGCAGGGAGCCCGACATGGGACTCGATCCCAGGACTCCAGGATCATGCCCTGGACTGAAGGCAGGCGCCAAACCGCTGAGCCACCCAGGGATCCCCAAGATCCCTGCATTTTCTATGTACAATCATATTCATACAAATGTTAGTCTATATTTATCTTTTCTCCTCCCTCCGAAGTGACAAATCCAGCCTATTTCCATCAAGTACAAAGATATTGCCCCTTCTATTATTTCTGCAATATTCTATATGCTGCTGAACAGGAATAATGCACAGTGCAGTGCATGACGAGTGAGTGCCAGTGGAACCCCAAGGAGAGCACCAAAATCACCACATGCATCGTTATAAACAACATGTATAAAGTAATCATTAAGCAAAAAGACTGGCTTGGTTTGTGACCAGTGATAAGTTATATATTCAATAAATACCTGTCCAATGAATGATCCAGGCTGATAATGTTAAGTACATTTGAAATAATATTACCAATCTATTTTTTTAACATAACCAAAAGCTGCTGACGGCTGAAAAAAATTCATTGTACCTTATTTATCCTCTATTGTCTCTGTTGTGAACTTTCAAGAACATCCCAAAAACATAATCACATTACTGAGCAAGCAAAATACTCCTGTGTTCTTAAAGGGAATGATGGACTACAGGAGGGGATGGTACATTTTTTGACACTTTGATCTTCAGCATAAAATAATACAATTTTATTTAATGGCAGAATCATAGTCTCAAAAACAAATATTCTGGATGATTCTATTATTTTCCCATTAATATCCACTACCTTGAAATATGTTTTACACATTGATCACTTACCTATAAATTTCAACTGCAAGGTGAAAGAATTTAAAACATTTTATAACGCTCAATTCTTACAGTCATTCATTTATTACTTATTGGGAGGAAATAACTACTACCACTGGTATTTTTCCCGTTTTCACTACTAAGTTACATAGAAAGAAGAGAGGCAGGTAACTTCTAAAAGATGAAAATTTGGCAAACATACCTTGGCTGATTTTTCACTAACCCACATCATTCACCATCCTTGGACAGTCTGCTGAATCATTTTTTCCAGTACAGCTACATCAATGAGTCTATTCACCTCACAAAAACTACCCAAGTGTGTGTGTGTGTGTGTGTGTGTGTGTGTGTGTGTGTGTATGGGGGCGGGGGGAGGCAGGAATTGAGAGTGAAGAAAGGTGAGATATTTTTCTAATGTACCTATTAAAAAGCAAAACATTTTTTATCATACACTGTATGTCTGGGGGCACTTGGTTGGCTCAATCAGTGGAACACACAACTCTTGATCATGGGGTTGCGAGTTCGGGCCCTGCACCAGTGGAGAGGACTTAAAAATATAATCTTAAAAAAAAAAAAAAAAAAAAAAAAAAAAAAAAAGCTACGTGTCTGTTACCAAGAAGCACAAAACTATAAAAACAAACTAAAGTATGCTCATGAACAACTTTTCTTTATAAACATACTTAAGTTTTTTCTTAAAAACTACTGTCCCCCTCATCTAAAACATCCTTCTATCCTTAGATGATTTTATTTAGTATCAACATTCTCACCAAGTCCCATGGTGGGATTTGCAACCCATTATGTACTACTCAATGAATATATTTTATGCAAAAGAGCTGGCTACCATACTGCAAACAAGCCACATCTCATAAATACCACATCCTATAAAGGAGGAAGGAAAAAAATCCATTTTAAGTTGGCCTTGAGGTCAAATGACCTACAAAAATATCCAGACTGAAGGTATAATGGTCCCAAAGTAATGCAAAGAAACTTTCTAATTGAGGTTTTACAAGAAAAGCAAATGCATACATACAAGGTAATAAATTAATGCCCAAAATAATCACCGGTAATTGAGTTAAATTTATTTCACTCAAAAAAAAATTTGTTTCACTCTATTTGATTTATACTTTTTCCATATTTAAGATGTACAGAATTTATTTTCCAAATCCATTTATATCCATCGAATTAATACCTAACATATACGATACTTTCATTGTTTTTCTGAAGTTACTAAAATATCCTCTGTAGACAAGGAGTATCAGTTTCAGTCTGAGGCTATTTAGCATTGAATCCAGGGGAGGTTCAATGCCTACCAGTAATGGATTGAAACTACAACATACTACAGTAAGATCTAGACTGCCTATAAGAATCCCTGGCACCAGGCTTATAAATACAAGACCTTTGAGATCAATGCTATTTCTAGAGACGAGAAAATTGAACAATTATCCACTTGCCAAGAAGCCTTGTATATAATTGCATTAGTTTGCTAGGGATTCGATAGCAAAATACCACAGACTGGGTAACTTAAACCACAGAAATTTATTTTCTCACAGTTCTGGAGACTAGAGGTCTAAGGTCAAGGCGTGAGCAGAGTTGGTTTCTCTTGAGGCTTCTGTCCATGGCTGCAGATGAGCACCTTTTCTCACTGCAACCTCACATAGCCTTTTCTCAGAGCACCATCCCTGGTGTGTCGTCTTCTTGTAAGGACAGCATTCCTATTGCATTAAGACTCCACCTAAAGCCTCATGTAATCTTAACTACGTCTTTAAATATATACCATATGTTGGCAAATGGAACTCCAATAAAGAAAAATACAAAAAGATAAAGATTTTCTTATTTATTCATGAGGGACACAGAGAGAGAGGCAGAGACACAGGCAGAGAGAGAAGCAGGCTCCCTGCAGGGAGCCTGATGCAGGACTCGATCCCAGAATCACGACCTGAGCCAAAGGCAGATGCTCAGTCACTGAGCCACCCAGGTGCCTCGACTATCTCCACATATCATCACACTGGGGACTCTACAGATGATTTGGGGGAAAACAAATCAGTCCCTAACAGTAATACACTTTACAGTGACAATTCTGACATGTACGTTGGGAATGGGTACATCAGACACTAGATTATAAGTACTTTAAGAAAAAGGTCTGTGTCTTTCTCACTGGTATCCCAGTTTTTGCACATCACTTGACACAGACCATGCTCAAAAAAAAATACGGATTAAAAAACAAAGTAATGTAAGAGTTTTTTGCCTTTTAGTAAACATATTAGAAAATGTAATGCTATGAAGGTTGGTCTTTAAAAATGACCTTTCTTTAGAATACCAAGTGCAGCAGTTTACATAAAGTACCATGAATTAGGAAGTACAGCAGATTTATGAATGTATTTCAAATATTTTTTTTAAAGATCTATTTTAGAGAGAGAGAAAGAGAACATGAGTGTCGGGAGGGGTAGAGGGAGAGAATCTCAAGCCAACTCCTACTGAGTATAGAGCCCCGACACGCAGCTCCATCTCACAACCCATGAGATCATGACCTGAGCCAAAATCATGAGTTGAGGGATCCCTGGGTGGCTCAGCGGTTTAGCGCCTGCCTTTGGCCCAGGGCGCGATCCTGGAGACCCGGGATCGAATCCCATGTCGGGCTCCCGGTGCATGGAGCCTGCTTCTCCCTCTGCCTGTGTCTCTGCCTCTCTCTCTCTCTCTCTCTCTCTCTGTGACTATCATTAAAAAAAAAAAAAAAAAAAGAAAGAAAAAAAGAAATGCTTTCTAAAAAAAAACAAAAAAACAAAATCATGAGTTGGACACTTAACTGAGCCACCCAGGTGCACCCCCCAGATGTATTTCAAATATCAAGTACTGAAACTGTGTTACAAATTATGTTATTATGGTTACTAGAATAACACAAAGCTTAGGAGGGAATCTTGGGAATGAAAATAACGGAGGTCTTTAGTATCTGATAATATTTGTATTATAATACCCAGAATGATAAAAGATCTCTTTCAATAGAAATGGACCATCATCTTGGAGATAGGAGTGGTAAAATTAGGTCTCCGGTCTCATATCAAACAAAACGGATTTTGTGCTATGCCACTAATATACTGAAATGTCTTCTATATCAAATAATCTTTTTGTAGTCTCCCAAATGTTTCTGTATGACTGGGACAGATCTTTTCTGCCAGCCTTATTTACAGGGACCACAGCTTGTACATAACTGTTTTACTTAATGGACCTGAACGAAGTATGCAAATTGCTCATTGGATCTTTGGCTCAATGTTCACTTAAATGTGCTCAAAGCATAAGTTCTGCAAAACACTAAGCACAGAAAATGACACAAATGGTATCAATTTGGTAGTTCAATAAACTGTGATAAGCTTAACTATTACAGGATTCTTAAGTCTAATGACTAAGCTACTCATTACTAGAACAGATGCCTCCCAGATCATCCTAACTAAAATCTGAAAACCTAAAGCCTAGCATTTTCCCAGAGAACATTCTGCTAGGCCTTTGCCCCAATATACTCAAGGAACGAAAATGTACATGCTATTTTACCTATCCAGGTAGTCATAACCAGCTTATACCTAAAAGTTAAACTCATAATTAACTATTTAGATCACAATGAAGCCTTACTAGAAGGTGTCACTATTTCCGTCAAGAATCTGCCATTAAATGATTCACACTGTTCAGTTCTACTGAATGTGTTCAAAAAATAGAATATTTCCTCTTGTAGTAGCTTAAACAAATGTTTTGCCCTAAGGTCTTCTCCTCTGGTGCCCCATTCAGGTTGGCTAAATATCACCAGCTAGACATGGAAAGAATGTGGACCAGATTTTCTCTCAGCTAAATGGGTCTTCCAGTGAGGTGGTAAAGAACCCGTTGGTTAGACCCTCTCACTATCGTTTTGCCTCCCAGTGGCAGCTTCTTCCCAAAGATTCCAAGCAGCTATTCTTGTAAAACTAAAAGCTCAGAGAGGCTCAGCTTCCCCCAAAGACTAATACTACAGAAGAGTTCAAGTTAGTTTTTAATCTATAATTATATACAAATACTAACCAATGGAAATGTTCAACTCCTCTATACTCGATTAAATAAACTTCCAGATGTAGCTGGCCTTGAAACACCCTCTTACAAGGGAGAAGCCACTAAGCAAAGGAGGACAAACACTTAATACACACAGAGACACTAATATTTATCTACCACACAACAGTATATAGGGTTTAAAGTAGGATCTGGGTAAAAATAAATGCTTCTAGATTCTGAAGGGCACAACACATGATACAATGGGGTAGAAAATGTCAACTCCACCATGTTTCTCTGGTGGCTTCTCCAGCATGTTCTTTCAGAAGTCTTTCACACTAAATGGATTAGCTGTATTCTGAACTGAAATAGAGAAAAACCACCAAAGAGAAACCTTTATTTCTCATTACAGA
This sequence comes from Canis aureus, assembly GCF_053574225.1. Taxonomy (NCBI): domain Eukaryota; kingdom Metazoa; phylum Chordata; class Mammalia; order Carnivora; family Canidae; genus Canis; species Canis aureus. The sequence goes on from NC_135625.1 coordinate 63,146,388, forward strand.
CTGCTGGGAATTGCTGATGAACATGGCAAATCTGCATTTCAGGGAAGGCCACCTAACTCCCGAGTACCTTGATCTAAAGAATAGAAAGAAAAGAAATGCAGTATGTTGCATTTGCCCCTGGAGAGTTATCCAGAGGGGATGTTCTACTGATGTGTTCCAGGCTTTACCCCATCTAGTTAGCATAGAACTAGAATTCTTTGGGACTTTTTTCCTTGTACTTTGTTTCACCAAGGATACCACACTACATAGGCTGCAGCTCAGTCTCCTGAGCAAGGGTAACTATCAACAACATGCTCATACAGCTCTCATTAACCACACATCAGGATCACTCCAGTGAGGCTTAACATCAGGCAAAAGAAAGCTTACGTGTGCACACAGATACAAGTAAATATTAAACATGGAGTAAATGTCAGTAGTTTTTATATGCATATTATATATAAAACATAAGTAGCTTTGCTAACCTGGAAGCCATTTTCTGGTCACATCTAAAAATGACATACTAGGGGCACCTAAGTGGCACAGTCAGTTAAGCATGCAACTCTTAGCTTCGGCTCAGGCTGTGATATCAGGGTCCTGAAATAGAGTCCAGCATTGGGCTCCATGCTGAGCACAGAGTCTGCTTAAAGACTCTCTCTCCCTCTGCCCCACTTCTCTGTGTGCACATGCTCTCTTTCTCAAATAAATAAATCTAAAAACAAAACAAAACAAAGCTGATCTACTAATTAGGACACAGACCTTAGTGGCATAAACAATGAAGTCCAACAGGCAGTTAAAATGTCTACACTACCTGCCATGAAGCATACAGAATCATATGGCCTGGCACTCATCATTTTAGGGGCATTTTCTTATTTGGTTTCATCTATTACCCTGATATTGAAAAATACATATGAAAATTGTTTCATAGGAAATAGTTAAAAAGGCAAAAATCTAAGCATGAAACAATAAGGAGAATAGTAAATAGATACTAGGAACTGATTTTTTTTCATTACAAACCATGATGTTTTAAATTTTTATAATGCACACATATTTCTATAATTAAAGATGGAAATTTAAAGAAGAAATCATTTACATATCACAAAAATAAAGTTAATCTACGGTTTTCATAAAATTATTTTAAAGCTTTAAGAGTATTATAATAAGAATATATGATAAATCTCTTTAGACACTAATGTCAAAAGATAGGAGTACTGCTGAACTGCATAATTTTCTACTCTTGTATAGAACAGAAGATGTACTTTACCATAATAATTTAATGAATAAAGAGGATATACTCCAATGACACATTTGTTAGCACCTCAACCATCAAAGGCATAAAATCATAGAGGCAAAAGGTGATACATTTGCACATGAGCTATGTGGAAAGAACAAGAGATTAATGAAAACTTCAGTTCTAACTAGTTGTACAAGGAAATACAAAATAAGCATCTGGGAGTCAGAGAGCAGAGGGGGAAAGAAATGAGTGACAGAGTTCAAGTTTAGCAGAAGCCGACTTCTACATCATTTAAAACCAAGGCTGAGGACCGAAGAATCAGAAGAGAGAGCAACAGATATCCCCTGTGCATGTACCTGCTCTTGGGCTCCCAGCAGGGCAGGAGGATTTCCAGGATCTCAAAAGCATTAAAGATCAACAATGGCCTCCAGAAATTGCCAACATGACCTACAATCACTACCCTCCCAGGCTAGTCTCACAGAAGAGAAGAGAAAACACCCTCAGGCAAAGCATTTTGTATCCATTTTCAAGGTGCTTTTCCTCAAGGATGGATAAGGTGACATTTATAAGTAATAGAAAAACAATATGAATGCTAAGAAAATGATCACTCTACCTAGGTAAGGTAAGGGAACCTTCCTTCACCAGAGGCAGCACTGGTGCTGGACTTTAAAGGATGAGAGGATGTTTGCAAAATGAATAAATAATAATCTAGGCTATGTACAAAAAAGGAACAAATGTCCACTTTTTTTAATCAATCATTAAACAAGCACAAAGAAAAAAAAATAAACAAGCACAAAGAAATAGCTGTGAGATAGGAGGCCTGAGAGAAAACAAAACACAGTATGTAGAAACTGAGTCTTAAAAAAAAAAAAAAAAAAAGGACCAGGACTAGCCCTTCCAGAGACAGCTATAATAGAAGCATTAAGGTAATTAAAAAAAAAAAAATTTTTTTTTAAAGACACATTTATTCAGTGTCATGATCAGACTATTACATTTAGCAATCAACAGCATGGGTGCAAAAAAAAAAAAAAATCTACATTAAAACCCTTTGTTGGAATGCTTTACACTTTACACAGAACAGAAACTAAAATAACCTGTTATACAATTAGTCACAAATACAGTCCTCGAGTTTTTTGCCCATACACATGAGTATTGTCTAAAACATGCCTTCTTTGTAGCAGCTAGGCCCTGCCACCACTGTGCTTGGCTGAGTTCACAAATCTGTTGTAACCTGTGGCTTCCCTGTCACTTCTCTGGCTCTCCCCTCCTGCTAAGCTTTGTTTCCTGGCAGTAATTAAAACCTTCTGCCACTGCCATAGCTGCTGCTGCTGACTGAACGGCCATAGCCACCTTGGTTTAGTGGTTTGACAAAGTATTGGCCTCCACCACCATAGGGGCCAGAGCTTCTGCCTCCAAAATTTTCTCCTTTCATAGGTCCAAAATTTGAGGATTATTGTAATTGCCAAAATCGTTATAGCTTCCGCCACCTCCAAAGTTGCTTCCGTCATTACCAAATCCGTTATAGCCATCCCCACTGCCACTGTATCCACCACCACCTTGACTGCCACCGAAGCCACCTCCACCACTGAAGTTTCTTCTACGACCACCACCAAAGTTGTCATTCCCACCAAAACCACCTCCACGACCACCACCAAAGTTTCCAGAACCACTTAAGTCTCTTTGGGTGGACGAAGCACTAGCCATCTCTTGCTTCGATAGGGCTTTCCTTACTTCACAGCTGTGGCCATTCACAGGATGGTATTTTTGAATGACAATCTTGTCTACAGAGTCGTGGTCGTCAAAGGTCACAAAAGCAAAACCTTTTTGCCACTGCCTCGGTCAGTCATGATCTCAATCACTTCAATTTTCCCATACTGTTCAAAATAATCTCTTAGATGATGTTCTTCAGTGTCTTCTTTAATGCCACCGACAAAAATCTTTTTCACAGTTAAGTGGGCACCGGGTCTTTGAGAATCTTCTCGGGAGACAGCCCTCTTTGGTTCCACGACTCTCCCGTCCACCTTGTGTGTGGCCGAGCGTTCATGGCTGCGTCCACCTCCTCCACAGTGGCGTACATGAGGAACCCAAGGCCTCTGGAGCGCTTGGTGTTGGGGTCTCTCATTACCACACAGTCCGTAAGCGTCCCCCATTGCTCAAAATGGCTCCTCAGACTCTCTTCGGTTGTTTCGAAGCTCAAACCTCCAATGAAGAGCTTCCACAGCTGCTCAGGCTCTTTGGGAGACTAACTTAGACGTGACGGCAGTGGGAAGGGAGACTTTAACGATGCTTACTCGGCGGCGTCCAAGGGCCGGTAATTTTAAAATTTTAAGGTAATTATCAAAAAACATGTTTCCATGGAAATCCCTCTAATAGGGATAAAGTATACTAATAGATGTAGTAAGAGTAAAACAAGTGATTGATACCACGTATGTTAAAGCAAACCAATCAATCTACACCTAAAAATAGCACGTATTCAATTTCTCTTATTTTGAGAATAATCCCACTGGACACCAGAAATGAGGTAGAGATCCCACTGAATAGAAAAATGGGAATAGAAGGAAAAAAAAAAAAACCACCTTATATAATACAGATTTTCTAACCTTGGGTGAGCTCAACTTCAAATAACCAGTTAAAAGGAGGTTACCAATTCCTAGCATACACAGTTTATAAAGGAAAGGAGTAATACAACAAAACTGTCAAAGCAAGGTTCTTTACAGCAGACTTCTACATCATTTAAAACTTAAAACTGGAAAGCTTGGGTGGCTCAGTGGTTGAGCATCTGCCTGTGGCTCAGGTCATGATCCAGGCCTCCTGGGATCCAGTCCCACACCGGGCTCCCCATGGGGAGCCTGCTTCTCCCTCTGCCTGTGTCTCTGCCTCTCTCCCAGTGTCTCTCATGAATAAATAAATAAAATCTTTTAAAAATTTTTAAAACTGATGGCAATTACTAGCACAAGATCAGTTTAACTAGTAAAGCAAGTCAGAATTCTATTAAAAACTGATTTATATAAGGTGTTTTTATTTCAAAAAAGAAAGCATAAGGCATACAAACATGACCAAAGTACAGTCAATCAAATACTATGATAATTTCAGGTACTTAAGAAACAAAGATGAGCGAGCTTATTCTAAGGACTTGTGACTCTCAGAGCATCTGAGCTGCCTTCATGAGGAAACACCTCATGAAGCATAGTTAGTCTATGCTCCCCTAATTCAACTGTAGCCACCTGAGAGCCCACCATTACATCCCAGCTTTGGATGCAAGGCCTGACCTAGAATGTCCTCAGCAAGCATCAATTACAAATAAACCAGAAGGGAAAACACTGATGCTATAAAATCAAAGGCGTTGTTTCTATTTCCATTCATGTATGCTTCGTGGGCATCCTCCTTTTAACCTCAAAGATCTGCCTGATTTGTCAAAATGTTTTCAACTTTTTAAAGCCTCCTTGGAAATGAACCAGATACAGTGCTCATACCCTGGCATGATCTGAAGGTTACCAGAGAACTTAAAAAAGAGAAATCAAGTGATAAAAACCAACTGCTTTTAAAGGAAAAGAGTGTTACACTGTAGATAAGTACCTGGCATCAGTGTAATCTGATAATCTATTCATAATCTAATTCCCATGGCCACCATGTTCTATGGATCAAATGGAAAAGACAGAAAAGCCATGAACTCACATTAAAAATGATATATGTTAAGAAGTCAAATGCCTAGAAACCTGATATATGGTCCATCTAAAACCTCATCCCAGGTAAGTGAATGTCAGATTTTTTATTAGTTTTTGTTTTTTTTAATTTTATGTAATTCAGAGTTCTCCTATTACCTTTGAAGGTCCTGGTAAGCATAGTGACCCCAAGGAGAGAATAACTGATCTGCACAAGATATAAGTAGAATCCTTCAAATACAAACATTCCGATTTTTCTCTACTTATCACATATTTCAGGGTGACAAAGACATTTACTGGAAGAGAAAGACTCAAAAAAAAAAAAGTTAAGAAATCTGAGAGCAGGGATCCCTGGGTGGCGCAGCGGTTTGGCGCCTGCCTTTGGCCCAGGGCGCGATCCTGGAGACCCGGGATCGAATCCCACATCGGGCTCCCGGTGCATGGAGCCTGCTTCTCCTTCTGCCTGTGTCTCTGCCTCTCTCTCTTTCTCTCTGTGTGACTATCATAAATAAATAAAAATTAAAAATAAAATAAAATAGAAATCTGAGAGCAGTATCTTTTCACAAATGCCAATAACCTCTGGTAGTTACAGAAAAATTAGATACTGGCTACTGTCCTATCTGCCTTTTCCTCTACCTACCTACATATTTGTTTTATATCTCCAGATTAAATTGAGTACACAAACTGCTGGGACAGGCAGGGATTAAAACTGACCAAGACCTATAACCAAGAAAAATCACTGAAACTTCATGAGGTATTAAAGAAAAAATACATTTATAATCTTCTCTACTTTTAATCTCCCTTGAATCCCTTCTCGAGTCATTTAAAAAAATTGCATAATACATCAAGTAAACATTGCAAAAGTAATAAATCTTCAAAATAGTCTTTCCCCTTAAAGAAATCTCAGGAAATACCTACTTTCCAGAAGTCTTCAGGTAAGATAAATCATCGATTTTATATAAAAGACTTACACATGTGTAACAGACTTCGAATTTGTCTGTGTTTTGATAGAATAGCCTGGGTTTCACCCCATGATTTCTGCTCTTCACAAATCTTTAGATTTGTTACAGAAAGTTACAGAAAATGTCCCACATTCGGGACAAAGAGGAGCAGGCACGCTGCCTCTGGCCCTTGCTCAAATCCCAAGCCACAATACTGCCTTCCATCCCAGGCCCTTCTGAAGGCTGCTCTATACTTTTGTTAACATCAGCAACTCAAACTCAGAGTTTCCCTATTTTTTTTTCTTTTTATTTGTTTGGTTTTTGTTTTCTCTTTTCAAATTTTTATTTAAATTCCAGTTAGTTAACATACAGTGCAATATTAGTTTCAGGAGTAGAATTCCATGATTCATACAACCACCAATGCTCATCAAAACAAGTGTCAATACCTCCTCCTCAATACCCAATTTTTTAAGAAGATTTATTTATTTTAGAGACAGCATGCATGCATACATGTAAGGGGAGGGGCAGAAGGAGACCAAGGGAGAATCTTTTTTTTTTGTTTTTTTTTTTTTAATTTTTATTTATTTATGATAGAGAGAGAGAGAGAGGGGGGCACAGAGACACAGGCAGAGGGAGAAGCAGGCTCCATGCACCAGGAGCCCGACGTGGGACTCGATCCCGGGTCTCCAGGATCGCGCCCTGGGCCAAAGGCAGGCGCCAAACCGCTGCGCCACCCAGGGATCCCCCAAGGGAGAATCTTAAGCGGAATCCCTGCTGAGTGTGGATCCTGATGCAGGGCTCAATGTCACAGCCCTGAGATCCTGAGATCAGGACCTGAGCCAAATCCATATAACCAACTGAGCCACCCAGGTGCCCAATACCTTTTTTTTTTTTTTTTTTTACTTTTACTTAGAAGACGAGCAACACAAAACAGGACACTACAAACAAAAAATCATAGCTTCTTTGTGAGAATCACAAAAAACCTATTCTATCTTTCCTCAGTACTTATTAACAGTTCCACTCTTTACAATGGTTAATGGTTCCAGAGAGCCAAGAATTATCCTGGAGATATATATGAAAACACATATAGATAACCTAAAGAAAAGTTCTTTTGGAAATGAGATTTATCTAACCATTTCACTCCATGTTACTCTTAGATACCTATAGTTCTTTCCATGTATACAGACTGACCTAGCATTCATTTCTTACACAAATTAAATATAGTTGGTGTGTGTCCAGCATGAAACTTTTTCGAATCAAATTCATTGCAGGAAACTAATGCAATGAGAAACTTCAGTCAGCTAAAAAAATCTACATTATTTCACACTATGGACAAAATAGGACCCTTCCCCCCTCTGAAATGAGACTTCCTACATGTGGTTTTCCTCACCCAAGATTTCCAGCAGTTCCTGTCAATGATTATTTTATTTTTAAGATGTGCGATAAAACACAGCTGTTCACACACTCTCCTAAAAATATAATAAAACCTGATAATGAGTTCAGCTACAAAAGATGTGCCTAACCAGTTTACTTTGGTATTAATTAGCAATTTGAATCATATTAAATTCACTCTTTCACTGGTTATAATTACTAAGCAATTACGTGCCAGACACAGCACTAGGCACTGAACTGACAACAAAATGACCTTTCTGGTGGCACCTGAATGCCTAATTACAAGCAAGTGAGAAGTTCTATGACAGTGAAGTTACTGATTAAATAACTTTCCAACTTTCAGTAGAACAATGTGACATTTTCAGTTGGCTAAACTTAGAATAAAGAGTTTTCATGGTAATCACATAGGACAATAAAAATTCATTATACAAAATCATCCATAATGATCTATTCCCTCTTAGTATCACAAATACTTCTGTCCGCAGATGTGAGCCTATTGACAGAACAGGTTTGCATTATAAGACACATAACCTTGATGCTGAGAATATTAAAGATTTCTACAATAAGAGAATCATCTGAAATATGCATCAATATATCAAGAATCATGTTCTTCTGCCTATCTAATTTGGCTTAAAATTTACATTGCTAACCTTAACACAAGTATCCCCTTTGAAAAAAGCTCAAGATTTCATGGAAAAGCTGAGGTTCAAAACAGCAAATGATATTTAATACTATTTTCTAGCCTAGAGCTAATGCTATAAAAACGAAAAGGATAATGTAAAAAAAAAAAAAAAAGGCAGTTAATAAAGCCTGTTTCTTACAGGAAAACTCACAGAAGTATTAATTCTGCAAAACTACTGCATGTTTATATTTTTCAGCATCCCTAGAGATTCTAGTATATGGTTAGTCTCTCTCTCTCTCTCTTTTTTTTTTTTTTAATTTTGCAAATCTGGTCACCCTGCAGATATCTCATTGTTGGATGCTAGGATGAGTGAGGCTTGAATGATGCTTTTTATTGTGGCTTTTTATTTACACCTCAACAAACAGTGAGTACTCAAGATGAACTACATAGTGGATCTGAAATACAGAGTAGTGATGCTACATTGTAATTCTGTCCTTGGGGGTCCATGCTGTGGAAACCACCCATAGAAACTGCTTAGCATAAAAGCAGATTCATTCACCTGATAATTCAATAATTAAATTACTTCAAGCTCCACTTTTTGGTATTGTAGTTAGATTCTGGAATATTTAGTAGTTTTATTATCCTAAATAAAGAAAGTAAGGAAATACAAACACTAATTAAGATTACCTTTGCTCCAAAGATGGCGAACACATTTGTCCAGGGGCTGATTGAGAACGACAAGGCAGTATTTCAACTTCCCTATGAAAAAAAAAAAAAAAAAAGTGAAATAAGTAGGTGAATGGAGTCAGAGGCCTCTGTTACCCTCATCTGAGTCTGGAAACATTTTACTAATCCAGATTTTCCATCTCCAGAGCTAAATTTCAACCACAGCTAATTTCTCATACCTTAATTTTAAAAGACACCAATATTTAACTACATCTACTTTATTCAATATGTCTGTCACATTGCTATATTGCTGAGGAATTGATTTAAAAAAAACAATTTATCATAAAAACAAGTGGGGAAGCTTCTTTTTATAGGGGGTGAGGGGCATCCACTCTTTTGACACAACTCCTCTTCTGTCTGTCTGGTCTGACATTACTTACCAACCAGTAGGGCCTGGAGGACGCGTGTTTTTACACTCATTCTCATTTATTCACATTCTCTCTCCTCCCCATACAAAATTTTGTCTGTGTATGCAGAGAATCCCACTAGCTCTTTTCATGGCTCTTTTATTCCAAGTTTTTAGATGACACTCAAAAAAAAATGAAGACACTCAAAAGACAGAGAAAAGTTACTTCTCTAACAATCATTTCAAGCCCTTTATTATGTACTAAAAATAGTGCAAAGCAAAATGCAATCAGGTTGTTGAAAACCTGTCATTCAGCTCAGTCCAAGCACTCCTTTTCATTTATGGAAGAGAAATGTTTGTTTGGTGATAAGAAAAATTAATTTTTTAAGCAATCTCAGTGTTAGAAATGGAACAAGATAAGGAAATGAAAAGGGGATGCCATCATCCACAGCACACATTCTTAAGTGCTGATTATACTGCAGGTGCTGAGAGTACAAAGAGAAATAAGATTACAGAGTATCTGTGAGATAAACATTTATAATGAAGAGGATTTATTCTACAGTACAACAGAAGTATATGAAGAGGAGCAGGTAATACAGAGATGAGTGTGGCAGGAGTTTAAAGCCCGGAAAGTCAATAAGGCCTGGTGTCACCCTAGAGATCTTTGTGAAATGAAGATTTTTGAACTTGATTTTTCCTTAAAAGGAAAAAAAAGAAGTTGGAAAGAATAAAGGAAGAGGCATTCCAGACAAGGAAAGCACCACACAGGAAATTGCTATCCTTTGCCATTAGGGTTACTACCATGCAGTTGCAGAAGCAATGCCCTAATGACAGGAACCCAAGACATAAGACCAACAACAGAGATTTCAGACACAGTGTTTAAATAGAGAAGTGTAAATTGTGACATACAGGAAGGATTTAAAAGGGATGCAGAAATGAGTAGTAAAAGCAATCTGTGTCTATTTGGTAATCACGCATACAGAGATAATAGCCAAGGTCAGAGAGCAGCCCAGAAGCTAAGATATTGCAAAGAAAGGGTAGAGACAAAAGAACAAAGGATGAAAGCAACACCATACTGTTTTGCTCACCACTACAGAGCTGAAGGACATCAACAAAGGAAATGCAGAAGGAAAAGCCAGAAAGGTACAAGGGCGAAGAGCATACTTCCCAGAATGCGCTGTCAATAACACAGCTTGCTGCAGAGATGTCGCAGAGACTAAACAACCAGAAGAGGCCAACGAGGAGGGGCAATCTCAAAGCAAAACCTGAAAAGTCACAGAGGGAGCCTCAAGAACAAGGAGTTAGTAAACCAGGAGGCGGATGCCTCTTCCTAAAAAATAAAAAGTGAACTCTGAGAAATGCAGGGGAAATGGCGGCAAAGTAGGGAGAAGGCTCTTTAAATATAGGAACAATCTTAAATTTTGGAGAGAAGGAAGAGGAAGAAAGGCCGGGATTCATTCATTCATTCAAGCAGGCTTTTATATAGGGCACAAATTACTCCTGTTCAGGCACTGCTGAGCTTCTGGCCGTACGCAGACTTACATCCTATTGACGAAAACAGGTACTGAGATCGAGGTACATGAACACATGTAGGACACACAGAACTCAGGCAGAGGTGGAGTGTGGCTGATTTATTTACATGTAAACAAAAACAAGGTGAGAATATGGAATTACAGTACAATGTGAACAATTTTACAACAACCACTGTAAGAAGTGGATTACAAAAGATGGCAGTACACACCTTCACAACTACAAATTCATTTAGAGTTAACTAGCAAATAAAGGACGTCAGAGCCATCTCTGATTTCAGGACTCTTCCCACTAATTCTGGAGAAGGGAAGCAGGAGTAGGCATAAACAAGTTAAAACAGCGATGACAAGAGGTTTGAGAGTTGGCAAAAATCACTTATCAAGAGGTAAAGGGAACCTAGGATGCTCCTTTGTGTGGAATGACTGAATGACTGTGGCAGAGACCAGCAACTGCCTCAGGATATTCTTTTTCTTCTTTAACAACAGAATCTTGAGGGGGTTTTTCATTTTGTTTCATTTTTGGCTTTTACTTTGTTTTGCTCTCTGTTTTTTGTTTTACGCACATTACTGTCCAGATGAAAAACTATATATCCCAGACCTTTGTAGCTAAATGTAGTTTTTAGATTAAGTCTGGCCAAAGAGACATGTATTAGACCTTATTTATAAGTTACTTGCAGGGAGTCTCCTTAAAATGGAAGGGGCTCGATCCTCTACTTCTTTTCTTCCTCCATCCTGCCAGCTGGATCAAGAATTGAGGAACTGCTGAATAAAATTTGAGCAGCCACCTAGGATGATCAAACTGTTGTGCCCAAGATCGCGAATCCAAGAAACCACTAAGGAGCCGACACTGATGCAAGCGCACGAGGGTTTATTTATAAGATCAAGCTTGGGTCCAAGTGTACCCCACACAGGGGAGCAGGGACTTGGACCCTGAGGTGGGTTTCAGCTTAGTTTTAAGGACTGGTCTAGGGGAACTCCAGAAGGGGGGGAGCAATTCCTCAGGTTCTGTTTACATTCTGATATGGGGCCTTCAAGGGCATTGAGCTCTGTTCTTATTCTAATAGGGGCTTCCTGCCCTTGGCTTGGGCTGTTTTTATTCTAATATGGGGCTTTCTAGGACTTTAAGCTGTAAGCTGTTTTCTTCCTGTAACTGAGGTAAGGTAAAGTTCAGCTCTTATTCACAGGGGCCTGGGATGGCTGTACTTGTGATAACACTGAACTTAAAGTGGAATGGCCTTCATTTTGTCGGCCTCCACATTTCCCCCTCTCAGAGGAACCTAAGGAAGGACCCAATCATGGGTCCAGGTTGCTCTCAGAGTGAGCCAGGGGGAATGATTAAACCAGGATTCTAACCAACCTTGTTGCTGTTCTTGCTCCCATTTACATTCCAGCGAAGAAGCAACATCCTACATTAAGGCAGTGCATAACCCACCCCCCACCCTTTGTTGTAAGAAGACTAAGTCTAATCCCCTTCTATTTTGACAGACAACCTCAGACTAGGGAGTCTTAGCTTTAGGGGATTGTCCTTGTCTGTTTGGCTTTTCCATTCTGGAACAAAATCCTTGAGAACGGCGTGTGGGTCAGCTGGCCGGACGTGGGTGTAGTGGACCCAGGGAGTAATCCCGTCGGCCTTGAGAACGGTGGGAGTGGTCAGGATCAGGATGTAAGGTCCCTTCCAGCAAGGTTGAAGTGTCCAGTGTTGGTATCTCTGCACGTCGTACACCCAGTCACCCGGCCGATATTGATGGGTGTCCGGGGGTGGCCCAGTCTCATAGAGGGCCCTCAGCTTAGGCCACACCTGCTCATGGGTTCGTTGTAACATTTGGAGGGAGAAAAGAAGTTGGTGATCATCAAGTTCAGCAAGCACCTCAGGTTTTAAATTGGGGATAATAGGTGGAGGAAGACGGAACATGATTTATGAGGTCTGGGTTTTGAGTCGGCTGTCTGTCCTCTCCCAGGACAGACTTCCAGGCTTCCACCTGAATTCGTTCTCTCTCCTTGGTGGTGAAGAGAACCTGCAAGAGCTATTGGCAGTCATCCCAAGTAGGCTGGTGGGTAATGAGAACAGTATCTAAAAGCCTGATTAGATCTCTCGGATTATCAGAGAACTTTGCATTTTGGGTTTTCCAATTATATAAATCACTGGTGGAGAATGGCCAATATAACATTAGCTGTTTGCCAGTCTCGTCGGGGGGCCCCATGGTGCGGAGAGGAAGGGTGGTGGAGTCAGCCGGCTCCGCATTCAGAGGTGGGGCTGTCCAGTGGGTCTGACTGTGTGTCCCCACTGCTGCCCTGCGCACAGGGACTCCCTCGTCAGAGAGGGGTGGAGCCCCTTCTGCAGCCCCGGGTGTCTTCAATGGAAGGGTGGAAGGGGGAGGGGGTGCCCGGTAGGGTGGCGGGAGAATCAGGTCCTCCGGGGAGGAATCCTGGAAGACCGGATATAGGGGCGCTTGGGGCATAAAGTTGGTCTCCTTCTCGGCTTTCCGCAGGGCTAGAATCTGGGTGGGTCCTGCTTTGGGGGGTAAAAATGGTTTTAGCCAAGGAGGGGGGATTCTCAATCATGTCCTGCCAGATCAGGATGTAGGGCACCTGGTCAGGGTGGCCGTCCGGTTTGTCCCTGAAGATCACGGCCTTAACCTGTAAGATAATAGGTAGGTGAAAAGTTCCTTCTCAGGGCCATCCCACGTCAAAGGTTGGCCATTCTGATATGCAATAAATTTGTAATCTCTCTGAGTATGTCTATGCTCGGAACACGAGCTCTTTCCCTAATATCTGAGAAGTGGGAGAGCATAAGAGACAGGGGAGTGGTTTCTGTCTCCCCCATTATGTCCCCAATCCACACCAAGACACAGACAGTAAAGACAATTAACAAGGGCCCAACAACACAGACAAATGCAGTTAACAAGGACATAGTAACATAGACCAACATTTCAATGCGACCACAGAGACAAAACGGAAAGTAACCTGAAGGGCTGGCAGCCGGCCCTCCTTACAGATGAGGACCCCCGTCCTCCTTACAGACGAGGACTCCTGTCCTCCTACAGATGAGGACCTCCATCCTCCTTACAGATGAGGACCCCGTCCTCCAGGTGGGGGCAAGGGACGTCTCCTCAAGACCCCCGGTCGACAGCCTGCCAGCACGTCCGCCTAAGCCAATGTCGACCCAATACAGACTGGAATTCCTACAGGTAAAAGTACAGTTCAGAGCTCCTAGAAAATATGCGCACAAAAGGTGGAAAGAGTTGAGTGCACTCACCATGCGTGAAACCCTCCGGATGGGGTCCTGGGGGTTTCTCAGATCCCGGACGAGCCCCCAAATGTTGTGCCCAAGATCGCGAATCCAAGAAACCACCAAGGAGCTGACACCGATGCAAGCGCACTAGGGTTTATTTACAAGCTTGAGCTTGGGTCCAAGTATACCTGACACAGCGGAGCAGGGACTTGGACCCCGAGGTGGGTTTCAGCTTAGTTTTAAGGACTGGTCTAGGGGAACTCCAGAAGGGGGGGAGCAATTCCTCAAGTTCTGTTTACATTCTGATATGGGGCCTTCAAGGGCATTGAGCTCTGTTCTTATTCTAATAGGGGCTTCCTGCCCTTGGCTTGGGCTCTGTTCTTAGTCTAATATGGGGCTTTCTAGGACGTTAAGCTGTAAGCTGTTTTTTTCCTGTAACTGAGGTAAGGTAAAGTTCAGCTCTTATTCACAGGGGCCTGGGATGGCTGTACTTGTGATAACACTGAACTTAAAGTGGAATGGCCTTCATTTTCTCGGCCTCCACAAAAACAAGAGGAACAGCCTGAAGGAGCTTGGGTCCCCCATGACTCCATGAAGCCTCCATTCCACCACTTCAATGCCTGCTTACAGACTTCTTTTCTGTGAAAAAAACTAAACTTCTACCTTAAGTCACTATTACTTGGGGTTCCCCTACTCTATAGAGAGAAACTAAGTGTTAATGCAGCGATCAGGCTGGGTCAAGTTGCAATAATCTACATAGGAATTGGAAGAGGCACAAGCATGCATCAAAATGCAGGAAGGGAAACTTTAACCCATTCACTCAGCATGGACAGAAAATCAATACAGGAAATTTGTAGCCTGGGGGCAGCACCTAGGTGGCTCAGTTGGTTAAGTACCCAACTCGATGTCAGCTTAGGTTGTGATTTCAGGGTGGTCACATCGAACCCCCTTCCCCCAGGACTCTGTGCGGGAGTGGGGGGGCAAGGAAGTCTGCTTGATATTTTCTCCCTGTCTCTCTCCCTACTACTTGCCTCCCTTACTAATAAATAATTTTTAAAAAAATTCATCGCTTGACACATGGTAAGTGTTCAATATAATGTTAATGGCAAGGAGGTAATAATTTGGATAAATCAATGGTCCTTTAATATATTTGACAAGGTCTGCACTGCTAAAAAAGGCATTCAACAATATGATACGTATATTTAAATGAAGGAATGAAACTGCCTTCTGTCACAGATTCTTTGATATGTAAACTCAGCATTTTTGTGGCTCAAGAGCAATGTGATGAGGGGGAATGGAACAGCTTTATTATCCACACTATTGCTCCTCTAAACCAATACCTTCATGAAGGTAATACCTGGGAAGGCATTTTTGAAAAGAATGATGCGGTTTAAAATTAGTAAATCTTAACCGTGCCATACATTAAGTCATTAATGATCAAGAATTAACTACTTCACCAATTTCTACATATAACATTTATGTTAAGCTTGTTCTATCTAGGTACTAGGAACTGATGTCCTTTCCTTTTTTCATCTAGTCTCCTCTGGAATTTTAACTTGATGAAATCAGTTTGGCATTCATTTCACACTCAAAGCCCTCATGATTATTAATCCATAGGTTGCAGAAAAAGTAGCATCCAAACTACCTATTATAACTGAACAGTTTATGGCAGTATACTTCAAAGCAGACATTCTAAAATCTAGAACACATCACTCTGGGGTACTAAATCATGGGACACTGCCTTTGACTCTAAATTTACCAAAATTTATATGAAGAGGGAAAGTCAGGAACATGGAAAGAAGAATATGGATAGCACTACTTCAAGTATTTTTTAAGCTGTCACAACAATATGGTTCTGGGATACACACACACACAAAAAAATTAAAAGGCTATGCAGAACTCTCTTGTTACACTATAAAGACTACAGATTTTTAAATCAAGTATCCTAAGGCAATCTCAAAGAGAAATGTAAGACAAGAGGACATGATTGCAAGAATAAGAGAACTTTTTCTTTATAAAATATAAACACACTCCATTTTAAAGAACACAACAGCATAGACTGGCCTCAACTTCTCAAACATTAAGTCAGTAGTACCAGAATTGCTTTCTCAAAGGGGTTTCAATTATAGCAGAAGATGAAAACTCCTAATCCTGAATATATCAAAACCCAAGTACTCCAAAGGTACCTGGAAATCCTGAAGTAAGTACAAAGAGAAATTGCCACAAACAGGATCCTAAGGAGATATGACAAATATGTGAAAGGGACCCAGAAACAGAAAATTAACATTAGGTAAAAACTAAGGAAATATGAATAAACTATGCAACTATTAATACTGGTTCATTAATTATATGAATGTACCATACTCAAGTAAAATATTAATATACAAAAAAATTGAACATGGTAGGGGCCATTCTATGTGAACTCTCTTCACTATTACAATTTTTCTGTAAATATAAAGCTTTTTTTTTAATAAAGTCTAAATTTTTTAAAGTCCTGGAGCAAGGGAAAAAAAAACTAAAAACTATTCCATAAAGTAATGATTCAGCAATTACTTCAACAAGGGTCACTAGAGTCCAAAAGTCTGGATTTCAAGTATAAAGTCAAGGAAAAAAGCCCATTGCAACGGAAGACAAAGACAATTCTATTTCATTTTGGAAAAATGTATTATTTCAAGATTATCTTTTAATTTAGAAGGTAAAGCAAGGAAACAGAACAGCAAATACCAAAAAATCCAATTTCTATTTCAGATCATTTTTTTTAAATCCAGTTTATTTAAACAGAAAAAGAAAAATTTACCAATTTCCCCTACCACCCATATCTACCTCTAGTAACTACCAATCTGTTCTCTGTATCTATAGGTTTTGTTTTAGATTTCACATATAGAAAACATCATATGAGATTTTTCTTTTGCTTATTCCATTTAGCATAATGCCTTCAAGGTCCATCCATATTATAGCAAATTGAAAGATTTCATTCTATTTTAGAGCTGATTATTTGCACTATATATATATATGCATATATATATATATATATATATGTACACACACCAAAATTTCTTTATCCATTCATCCATCAATGGACACAGGTTGCTCCCATATCTTGGCTATTGTAAGTAATGCTGCAACAAACATGGAGATGTTTTTATCTGTTTAAATTATAAATTAGTGTTTTAATTGTCTTTGGATAAATATCCAGAAGTAGAATTGCTGGGTCATATTGTAGCTCTTTTCTTAATTTTGTGAGGAATCTCTATACTGTTTTCCACAGTGACTGCACCAATTTATATTGCCACCACTCATGCACAATGATTCCCTTTTCTCTACATCCTCACCAACATTTGTTATTTCTTGTCTTTTTTGATAATAGCCATTCTAACAGGCATGAGGTGATCTCTTGTGGTAGTTTTGATTTGCATTTCCTTAATGATTTATGACATTTAGCATCTTTTCATATACCTGTTATCCATGTTTTCTTTTGAAAAGGTCTAGTCAGGGGTACTAGATTGGCTCAGTTGGTAGAACATTGGACTTGATCTCAGAAGTCTAAGTTTGAGCCCCATGTTGGATGTAGAGTTTATTTTCAAAATAAACTTTAAACAAAAAAAGTGAGAAAATGTCATCTGCCCATTTCTTCATTGGATATTTTTTTATCGAGTTGTACAAATTATTTGTATATTTTGGATAATAGCCCCTTATCAGATATATTATTTGGAACTAGCATCTCACTTGTCCTTGTAGTAAATGGTCATGACTTATTATAAATGAGATTTCCTAAAGAAAAAGAGCTCGATCCACACAAAGGCATAATCACTGCACCATTACTCACTTCTCTCTCAATACATTATGATGATGCAATTTACCTGTGTGACAGATTTTTACAGAAACTAATCTTTGCAAATGGCTGAGTACCTTAAAAATATTTTTCAACACATGTTGAAGATAATACAAATTCTGCAAAAGCATAATTATACATGAAAATGACAACTCATCATTCCTGCCTAAAACTAAGCTAAAATTAGCTCTTAACTTTCAAATACAATCTTACCAATTCTGAGAAGACCTTGGTGGATGGAGGGAGGAAGGAAAAAAAATGATAGGAAAGAGGGAAGGAAGGAGGGGAGGAAAAAAGAATAATAGTAAGATACAAACTTCAGATTTACATCAATTATCACAAATGAATAAAGTCTATAGAGAAGTAGCTATCAACCTCACCAATTTATATTGCCACCACTCATGCACAATGATTCCCTTTTCTCTACAACCTCACTGTGTATGAGCATCACAGATTTTTTTAAAAACCCAATCTCCTTCCCTAGAAATCTAATTCAACATGCTGCCAGTTGGGCCTGTGCATCATATTTTTTCAAAACCGTAAGAGAGTCTAATAGGCAATCAAAGTTGAGACTTGTATGGTGCCTTGAAATATTAACTAATAATAGTAGAAAGCCAGGGGATCCCTGGGTGGCTCAGCGGTTTGGCGCCTGCCTTTGGCCCAGGGCACGATCCTGGAGTCCCAGGATCGAGTCCCACGTCAGGCTCCTGGCATGGAGCCTGCTTCTCATTTCTCCTGTGTCTCTGCCTCTCTCTCTCTATCATAAATAAATAAGTAAATACGTAAATAAATAAATAAATCTTTAAAAAAATAGCCGAAAGCCAACATTAATTGCATCACTTTTTTTTTAAGTAGGCTCCACACTAGGCCAATGTGGGGCTTAAACTTATAATCCTGAGATCAAGACCTGAGCTGAGATCAAGAGTTGGACACTCAACTGACAGAGGCTCCCATGTGCCCCAACTCTGCATCATTATTTTTAAATACTACATATATATATATATATATCTCACAATAATTACTTGTAACTTTTTAATAAACAAACATAAATTGGTTGTTTTGTCTTTAACCAGTATGGTATGAGATCAAAAAAGGATTGAAGACTAATACCCTAAATGAAAATATATTTAAATAAAATTTACAATAAAAAAAAAATTTACTGGGATGCCTGGGTGGCTCAGTGGTTAGGCGCCTGCCTTCGGCCCAGGGCGTGATTCTGGAGTCCCAGGATTGAGTCCCGCACTGGGCTCCCTGCATAGAGGCTGCCTCCCTCTCTCTCTCTCTCTCTTCTCTCTCTCTCTCTCTCTCTCTCTGTGTCTCTCATGAATAAATAAATAAAATCTTCAAAAAAATTTACTGAAATGCATTAGCAAGTTACCAAGGGTTTAATGATGTTTTAAAAAAAATGTACTGGAAGTCAGATAAAATAGAACATTAGACAAAACACATGCCAATCGTTATTTGTAACAGCGATGTTGTCAGAGGACCAAGGATCACTATTATGAGTCTCATCCCTAAAAGTATTTCAGTTAAATAAAAACTCTAGAGTATTGAACTTCATTTTCATATATTACAAACTTCTATATTTAAGAGTAATATTTTGGGATCCCTGGGTGGCGCAGCGGTTTAGCGCCTGCCTTTGGCCCAGGGCGTGATCCTGGAGACCCGGGATCGAGTCCCACGTCAGGCTCCCGGTGCATGAAGCCTGCCTATGTCTCTGCCTCTCTCTCTCTCTCTATGACTCATAAATTAAAAAAAAAAAAATTAATTAAGAGTAATATTTTTTTCAAGTGTGTACAGGGAAATCAAAACTGTCAAGTCATTTTGTTCTTTGAAGAAATAAATTGCATGTGGAAAAGCAGAAGTATTTAAAAGCTCTGAAGAAATATTTCATACGAGTCTATTAAAATAATCAAATTACCAATGGACTAAGCATTGGTAAATCATATATAAGAAATTGCTTCAGAGAAAGTAAAGAGTAGACATTAACAGATACCTCCCTGAGAAATCCCTGGCTCTACCCACCAAGAGTGACCAGTCAATATACCCCAGTTGCACTAGCATAATAAAATCTGCCCCCTTCCATTAGCAAAGGGCCCTGGTTTAAGGGATAAGTTAGATGGTCATTCTGCCATCTACCTTCAGCTGCCACTCCATCCCTTTGTTTCAGTGTTCATCAAAACGCACTTCAATGAAGTTTTCATCCCACCACCTCCCGGAAATAACTAGTGTCTCAGTCACCAGTGACCTTCTATTTCAAAATTCAACAGCTGAATATAGGTTCTCATCTTGCCTGACACATCTCCATAGCATGACAAACTAGATCACATCTTGCATCCATCCTTCCTGAATCATGTTCTTTCCCTGACTTTTTGGAAACTATTCTCCATTGGTTCTCCTACCTGCCAGGCCACTCCTTCTCAGGATCCTTTGCAACTTCTTCCTCGTCTGCATAAAACACACTCAAATATTTGTTGGGTACCTCTTCCGATTGTTTACATTCATTTATAATATATTTACTCCAGCTACTTTCTCTACTAATCAAGTGACTCTTCTTCAATTCTTATTTGTCTGGGGATGAACAGTTTCCCAACTTAATACAATTCCTTACAGAATGAAAAAATACCCTTGTAAAACACAATATCCCTTTCTAGGTTCTGGAATCCTCAGTACTACTCTTAAATGACTAGTATACAAAACGTTCCAGGAGAGACACTGGAAAAGTAAGCAATAAAACCAATTGTCTTGCCTTAAAACAGCAAAATGGTGTTTTTTAAATGTTTATGTTTGGTTTTTTAATTTCAATATATTTATATTAAAAAAAATCCCAAATGCAGTTGGCCCATTTTTTCCCCACTCCTCACTTTTGGCAACTAGCAATCTGTTCTCTGTACCTACAAGCTTATTTTTTGGGTTTTTTTAGATTCCACGTAAAACAACAGATCATATGATTGTCTTTCTGTGACTTATTTCAAGTAGCATAATATTCCCAAGATCCCCCCCACCCCAATGTTGTCACAAATGGCAAGATCTCCTTTTCTGTGACTGAATAATATTTCAACACATATATATATTTTTTCTTTATATAGTTATCCATCAATAGACACTTAGGATACCTCCATATCTTGGCTATTATAAATAATGTTGCAATAAGTGTGGAGATACTTGTTTTTCTGAATACCCAGAAATGGAATTGCTGAGTCATAAAGTAGCTCTATTCTTATTTTGTGAGGAACCTCCATATCGTTTTCCATAGTGGCTGCACTGATTTATATTGCCACCAACTGTACACAAGGGTTCCCTTTTCTCCATATGATTGTTTTCTCCCCTTCAGTAAGTTGTCCTTTCTTTTGGCAATGCTATCCTTTGCTGTGCATAAGCTTTTTAGAACGACTTCCTCCCTCCCCCCCCCCCAAAAAAAAGAATGACATCCCAACTGATGCTTTGGTTACCATATTTAAGAAAAAAAAAAAAATCATCACCAAGACAAATGTCAAGGAGCTTACTCCCCTTTTGTTTTCTTTAGGAGTTTTACAGTTACAGGTCCCATGTTTAAGTCTCTAATCCATTTTATTTTTTGTGTATGATGTAAGATAGTGGTCTAGTTTTATTATTTTGTGTGTGTCCATTTTTCCCAACACTATTTATTCCCCCATTCTATATTCATGGCTTCTTTGTCATCAATTGACTATATAAGCATGGGTTTATTTCTGGGCTTTTTTTTACTCTGTTCCATTAACCTATGTGTCTGTTTTTATGCTAATACCGTACGTACCATTTTGATCACTACAGCTTTCTAATATAATTTGAAATCAGGGACCTTGATGCCTCAACCTGTGTTTTTCATTCTCAAGATTACTTTCACTATTCAGGGTGTTTCATGGTTCCATACACATTTTGGATTGTTCTATTTCTGTGAAAAATGCCATTGGAATTTCAATAGGGGTTGTATTAAATCTGTATGTTCTCCTGGGTAGTCTACGCATTTTAACAATATTAATTCTTCTAATCCATGAGCATGGAATATCTTTTCCATTCATTTGTGTCTTTTCTACTTTCTTTCATCAAGGAACTATAGTTTTCAGTGCACATGTCTTTTACCTCCTTGGTTAAATTTACTCCTAGGCTCTTCATGCAACTGTAAATGCTCTTGATGCAACTGTAAATGGAACTGTTTTCTTAATTTCTCTGATAGCTCATTATTAGGGGGAAAAACAGATTTTTGTGTATTGATTTTGTAACCTATAACCTACAACCTTAGAATTTATTAGTTCTAACAGTTTTTTGATGGAGTCTTTAGACTTTTATATATATAATATGTCATTTGGAAATTGTGGTGATTTTACAGCTGCCTTTCCAATTTGGATGCATTTATTTTTCTTGCCTAATTGCTCTGGCTAGGACTTCCAATACTATATTGAATAAATGGTATCTTGATCATTATAAATTCAGACAAATCTAAAGAAACTGGAGATGTTCTGCAGAAGTGCAACTAAAATAAAGAGTTTAGAAATTTTTTGCCATAAGATTACATGAAGGCTTTTCAGGTTAAGTGGATATTTATATTTAGTGCCTATTCCAGGGGGGGAAAAAAAAAAAAAGCCATGTATTACACCAGAAAGCCCTGCAAACCTTGTTCTGTATCTAGTTACTATCATTCTATCTACAGGTTGAAAGTATATTTAGATTCTAAAAGGTTTAAATCAGTTTCTGTGAAGAACACTGCCTACCACAAAGCAACCATAAATGGTTCTGTCCAAGTTTGATGACCCTCATATTATAAAAATTTTGTCACTAAAAACAAAATTCTCCTGATAAATTCTCACAGGAATACACTATGCCAGAGATGCATTTTACACCTGGTAAGCTTCTATTGTGTAGGTAGGGGGAATAAGAAAAGGAAGTTAAGTCTAAAAAGTTTTAAGTCTTTCTGAACATAAAAGAAAAGTCTATACCAAGAAATATTTTCTTTTTTCACTTTTGCAAAGGTTAGCCATATACTTGTTCCCAAAAACACATTCTCGCTGTAAGTCAAATGAAGGAAACGGAGTTCTTCATGTTGGAATACTGACACCTTTCGAGTTACTGACAGAATTCAAAGCTGCTCCATCAACTGTCCTTTGCCCTGCTGACCTGGACCACAATAAACTGTGTTTCCCGTCAATCAATAAATCAATCACTGCCTAGCAAACTGTAGATGTAGTGTCATAACCTTAAGGGTTCATCATGAAGTACAAAAAAATTATAGTCCTTCACATTGGTTTTGACATGTTGACAGCTAGGTCCTTGATAGTACTCACACTTGAAAAGTCGATTCATAACATTTTCTGAAGGCAGAATCCATTTAAGTTTGGCACATGCTTCTAAATCAGAAGGCCTTCCTTTAATCCCTAGGCTACTCCTGCAACCTCACTGGCCATCAGTGAGGGCCAATGAGGTTCAACACGCCAAAAAATACTATCTTTTAAAATTCATTCTCTAGATTTTCTATTTGGGCTTGGTTAGGTACCATGAGAAATACTGGGAGGACTGGGGGAGGGGGCTTCACATGTAGCAATCTTATAAATAATGACAATATGGAGAACTTTAATATTCCTTACACAGGATTTTGACTCAAAAGGAATACCAATATTTATAACCAAAATAAGTCCAAATTAAGCTAAAGTGGGATACATTCAAACCAGTCCGATATTCTCTGAGGCCTCTAGTTCAGAGAAAACAAGTGACATTTATTTGGAATTTCAGAGTTTACTAGACACTGACTCAATGTCCTTCTCGAATTGACACCGATTATACAGCACATCATGTCATCAAAGCACTTCTAAATAAAAGTCTTTTGTTCACTCTTTAATAAAAAAATAAAGGAAATAAATACACAAATTTTAATTCTAGAGAACCATGTACCACAAAGTAATTTGGATTACAGACACACAGTCCATCATATCAGGAGGCAAAACCACACTGGAAGAAATCTTACTAAACTCAAGGTAAATAAACATCTTTAGCTCATGAATGGGCTTTTAGAGAATTCAAGAGGAACTTCTATCAGTAGGCTGAGCTTTGACAACAAATGACCTGCACTAGGACAAAGGTAAACATTCTCACACACTAACAGCTAACAACTTCAGTGGCCCTCACACACATCCAGGTCCAGGTCAACAGGTCAGATCTCTCAACTCCTGTTTTTGTTTTGTTTTTTTCTTTATCCTAGAAATGATATATACACAAATTCTATAAGCAAGGCCATCCAAAGATTTGTTTTTATTTTTAAAAGAATAAGAACAAAAACAATGCATTAGCATAGGTTTATGCTATGTTCCTCACAGATGACTCCGTATCTTTTAATATCAAACAATCTCCAGTATAACAGTAAAGAGAAAAAGCAACGTGCTAAACGGATATGTTATACAACCATCTGTGTGAACATTTTATAAAGAAAATATATCATATATTTTTGCAAATGCAAAGAGGATCTATCAAAGAGGAAAGGTGTTAAAACACAAAAATAGAAGGGAGCGTTAATTTTACATGTTAATCTTTTATATCTTGTCAACCTAGCACTTGTGCTTATAGGATTAAAAAAAAGTAAAATAAAATTTTAACCAATGGAAAGAAACGAACATTTCAGACAATATTCCTCCAACCCAAAAATTCTGGCCAACAATCACTGAATGCCACAGCGGAATACAACAAAGAATTACTAAAATAGTACATTATTTAAGTTTTAGAGTAAAAATTAAAAGCAGATAATTTGTGGACCACTCAAGCAATCTTTCCTCCCAAAATTACCAGTAATTTAACTATTTAAACCGAATGCTTTTAAAAGTGCTTTTTAAGCAGTTAGGGAAAGTGACTCACAACCAGATTCTCAGGACAGCAAATAAAGATGCAACACACTCTACTTTATAGAACAGAACGCAGGGTTTTTTTTCCTCCTTGCACTAAAATAGGTCATAGGAAACTAGAGAAATATTTGTTCTTCAAAGCTTAGGGTAATAAGATTTTTTATATATCTGTGTTCCATTTAAGAATGTACCCAACTCTTGGGGATCCCTGGGTGGCTCAACGGTATAGTGCCTGCCGATGGCCCAGGGTGTGATCCTGGAGTCCCAGGATGGAGTCCCAGGATGGAGTCCCAGGATGGAGTCCCAGGATCAAGTCCCACCATCAGGCTCCCTGCATGGAGCCTGCTTCTCCTCTGCCTGTGTCTCTGCCTCTCTCTGTCTCTCATGAATAAGTAAATAAAATCTTAAAAAAAAAAAAAAAAAAGGAATGTACCCAAGTCTCAATTCTGTTAGTATTTTCCTACTGCTCTCACAAAGAACTTTTCAATAGTTACATGAAACCTCATTGAAAATGGAGTGTGGAGTCCTGAAGGGGGCGCTCTCGCACACCAGTGCTCCTGTGCTCTCACACACACACTACCCACCCACTCTCAGCCTGCATCACCAACAGGAAGACTGCAGGTTCAGAATTATTTTGACAAGGGATGGGCACTTTTCACATAGGAGTTGTATTTCCTGCCTTCAAGAAAAGGAAGATCCCTACCTGCCCCAGCAACAAGACACTAACCACCTCCTGCGGCGAGAGAGAAACCACGTCAAACTCGTGTTCTTCTCCAATGAAATTCCAGTGAAAACAACTCAATTTTTTTCCTAAACCTCATAAAAGCTGACCTTGCTCCTGTGCGCTCTCACACACACACAGACTTGCCCATGGTTCACCACAGTTTATTTGTCCCCAATTGCAATTTCTCTGCCATCCCTGATAAACTCATTTTACTGGTAAAGTAACTGGCTATTTTATTTTTAAGGTAGACATTTGCCAGAAATGAACACAGAAAAAGGTGTAACAAGCTAAAATCCAATTACCTTAGGAGAATGAGAATCAAAAGGGGAGAGAGAAATCATTAACTTTTTCTGTATTTGCCTTTATATCATATAAATGCTGAAATCAACTCTCTACTCCATTTAAAAGCTCTTTAAGGAGGAGGTGGGGGGTGCTATTTTTCAGCAAAAAACAGCAGATTAAATCAGATTAGAAACTGAAAACATGTTGGGGTAGACCTCAAAATGATAGTTCTGCTCTATCAGAAAAGAAGAAGTTGACAAAGGCAGGTGGGAGGTAGCACCAGCCACATGCTAGTTAAAAGAAAGCCATCTTTGCATTTTGGTTCATTTATTCACAAATGGGTTTAGTATTTGTTTACCAAACTTTATAAAGGATTTTAACAGCATGCACAACGTACTTTTTAAGTCAAGAGCTGCAGCGCTGAAATTAGAGCAACCTAGTGGTTCAACAGGGAACACAAAAGGGCCTCCCACTTAGATGAAAATTGAAGATACAGATGGTATAAATGTCCTGCTTCATACCACACAGTAAAATTCTAGAAGACTGTATGCCATATACACAGTATATAGTATATACACAGCATAACTGAACTGAACTATATATGGTAAATATATCTATATATATTATATATATATATATATATACTTAAATAAAACTATAAAGCTGAAGAAATTCATCTAAAGATCAAAAAAATTTAATTTTTAATTAAAAAAAAAATTTCTAGGCAAGTATGCAAAGCAAGAAATAACTGAAGAGCGTCTAGGTGGCACCCCTCAGTGTCGATTAAGTATTCAACTGTTCAACTCTTGGTTTCAGCTCAAGTGTCAACTCAGGGTCATGAGATAGGGCCCATGTTGGGCTCCCTGTTCAGTGTGGAGTCTGTTTAGATCTGTCTTTCAAATAAATAAATCTTTAAAAAAAAAATACTAGTATCATTACTAGGCTCAGGCTTTGAAGGCCAGGCCATGTGCTCATTTCTGAATTTCCTGCACCAATAACATTAACCAAATACATCAGTGGCTAAAGGGCATATCCTGTTTTGGCAGTGGCTATGTCAGACCTAGGTTTTCAAGTTACCCTCTCAACTCCTGCTGGGTTCTAGTCTACTGAACTGATCTAGAGTGGTTCCCTGTTCTGTAGACACTCCAGGCACCTTCACAGATCTCATGTCTTTGTTCATGGTCTTCCTTTTGCTTTAAATGATCTTCAGAATGATGCAGTGATTAAGAACATCAACTTTGGCATTCAAGAGACCTAGTTCAAGTCCCAATTTTATTATTTATTACCTGTGTGACTTTGACATGTTTGAGAAGTATAATTAACATGTCTGAGTCCACAAAGTATAGACTATAATAATGGGAAATTCAACAGGGAAAAAAAAACATATAAAGGGCTTAGTATGGTGTCTGAACAAAATAAATCAATACCCAACAAATGTAGTTATCTGCTCTAGAAAAGACCTGCTTATCTTTTAAAACCTAGAGCAAATATTGTACTCATTTTCCCTACCTCTCTCTTTTCCCATTATTCGCACCTATAAACCATAGTATTTAACTCTTTCCAACTAATCATTCTTATACATTTCTCCTTCAATAACAAGTTATACACTTTAGGCATGCAGAAAAAATAATTTGCTTATCCCTTTTATTTTCAAAACTCAGCATAGATCCTGGCACAAAGAAGTCTTGAAATAACTGTCCTGTAATATGAACTTAAAAACCACTCACTGTGCTGTTTCTTGTATCACTAAAGAGTTACCCTCAGAAACTAATGTATCCATCACAATTTTAGAGTGTTCTAACTTTCCAATTAATCTCTAAGCCTTTCTAGGTCTTATAAAATTACTTTTAATAACATAAGCTGTATGAACAGAGATACAATCTTAGAATTATTTTTTATTTTTATTTGTTTAATATTTTATTATTTATTTATCCACGAGAGACAGAGAGGGAGAGGCAGAGACACAGGCAGAGGGAGAAGCAGGCTCCATGCAGGGAGCCCGATGTGGGACTCAATCCCGGTCTCCAGGATCATGCCCTGAGCTGAAGATGGTGCTAAACCACTGAGCCACCCGGGCTGCCCAGAATTGTCTTTTAATATAAAGAACAAACCATGAGAGGCTCAATATAGGTGTTCCTTACTTAATGAACCCTATGGTCCAGTTCTACATCAGCTACAAACTGAATTGTATTTCTTTCGTTGGCATTCATTATAAAGTAAGACATTGGTGCTCAAAGCTCCAAAGATCTATAGGCCAGTGAATAATCAGTAGCATTTATACTCAAGTTGCCAATGCCAAGAAGGTTCCACGTAAACTACACCCCACTACCACTGTTCCACCCACACATATATCTGGAAATGATATGGGCCAAAGGGAGATAATGTACATTTCCCCCTTTTTCCCCTGCCAGAACACATAAAAAGGAAGTTTTAATATCCTGGGCACATTTCCATGAAACTGGTTATAACTTTTCCTCTTTCTAAGCCTTTTTAAAAAGCCTATTGGAATCCAAGGGAATATAGTTGATGAAAATTACCAAATTTACACTGTAAAATACCAGCCCAAATAGCTAAAGGGAGATGGAACCCTGATTTCTAGCACTTGCCAATTTTCACGCTGCAAATGGCCATGGCCATTTAGAACCTAACAAGTGCCTTGCAAACTTCCTATTTAGTAAGCATCTGGAGACCCTCTCTTGCAATCACTGCTCTTCAAAAAGAATGATGCTTTGAATCCCTAGATTTCTGGTAACCTTCAAAGACAAAGTAAGTTGAATCAGCTTTATATACACTCAATGAACTGCCATCGTCAATTGCTTGATATTATTATATCAGAGCCTCAACAAGAATAAAAACTTTCAAAAAGAAAAAAAAGTAAAGTTCCCTAGTTCTTGACTGTAAATAAATAAAATTTAATAATCAATTTAATTTTAAAGTTCTAGTAAAAACATCTGAATGTCCTATACTTTACCTGAAAGATATCTCATGAGTTTAATAATTCCTCTATCATACAGAGAGACACAGAATGAAATGTTCCAGTAAATAGAAAGTGATTTGTACCAAAGGAAAAAATATAAAAAGGAACATAATCATACTGGTTTTTGATTCGCTTTACTTGCCAGAAAAAGCTCTACTGACTACATTCAGTTGTGACACACCCAATCCCAGTGACTAATTTTTGTAATGCATCTGGAATCTTTCACTGTTTTATCTCATCAATTATTTAAATTTTAAAGCAGAACTATTCGTGATCTATATGGAAAACCGTTTATTATACACACAATACTTTGTAATTCAACCTCTCTCCTACAAGAAAAATAACCACAAATGCCACTACAGTTTTACTTATTCACCAAGTATCACTCAACACTTTCTTATATACCTAGAACTGTTCTAGGCACAAGGGATATACAGCAATGAAAATCCTGCAGCATGGAGTTTATGTTCCTCAAAAGGAAAAAATACGAAAAATACACAGGATGTTAGATTATGACAAATGGTAAGGAGAAAAATTAATCAGGAAAGTAGAAAAGGAAGAATACCAGACTCCAAGGAGGTGATAATGTAAGTAGGAAGTGAGAGATGGGGCCCGAGGCTTCCTGTGAGAAAAGCAACAGCCAGTGCAGACTCTGAGGCCACTGCTTGCCCTGAATGCTCAGAGAAAGGTAGGCAAAGTGAATTTAGCTAGAGCTAAATAAGAAAGGGGAGCAGTAGTGGAAATAAAGCCACAAACATAAGTTAATTTGGGGTTTGAAACATGTTTCTGACCTCCTTATTTACACATTTAATTTTATTTTAATTTAAAGCAACTAAAGGGATCTGTGGTAAGGCTTTCACATCAATTACTATCATCACAAAGATAATGTTCTCAACAAAGGAAAAAAGCAGGAAATTCTATCATTTTGCTCCTGAAGATGCATGAAGGGGAGGACGGGACAAATATTCTCTTCCTCTCTCTCCTCAGCAACAAGGTATTTTATACACCTTTTTCTCAACAGTGTTTACAACTCAGCCAACTATTGGTTTCACAGCATAAAAGTGACAGTCTGAGTCCAAGAAGAGAAGGACTATAATTTTCGAGGAAAAGCAGCCAATATCAAAAGAACTCAAGACCCAGTAAGAAAAAGATTCAAATAATTAACTACTGCCAGAATCCAGCTGAGATTTCAGATCCTGTTTCTGAGTTTACCACTCATTCCACTAGACATTTAACTACAAGTAGGGTGCTTAGTGCCATCCAAATTGTCCTCTATGACCTCAATGTTACTACAAAATGATCAGTAAGCTGTAAAAGTACAACATGTAAAAAGCTATCAAAACCTGAGAATAAATCAAACCATCATGAGACTTTCCTTACATCTAGCACATGACGAACACACACATTAATGGAATCAGGTCAAAGATAACCACAACTCATGCTCTTACAACTAACCTTTGTACCTAGCGATCATGTGAGGTGCTTTTTTTTTTTTTTTTTAAGATTGTATTTATTTTAGACAGAGAAAGAGCATGAGAGGAGGGGCAGAGGGAGAGAATCTCAAGCAGACTCCCTGCTGAGCATGGAGTTCAATGCTGGACGCAATCTCACAACCCTGAGATCATGACCTGAGCCAAAATCAAGAGTCGGATGAGTAACCAACCGGGCCATCCAGGCACCCTTCATGTGAGATTTTAAAGCAAGTCAACTCATTTCTCAACATGCATCCAATGTTATTTTTAGTTCCAAATCCCTATGCAGGGCAGGTTTTGCTATCCCATAAAATGTCCTATAATACAAAGTTGATCAAACAATACATTTATTCATAATTTTAATGAAACATATGACTAATCAGTTATCAACTTATAGTCCTCTTATTTTTAGGTCATGTTTAGCATTACAAAGCACATTATATAATCTGGTGGATTTCCAGATCCTTTGTCTAGTCGTCTGTGAAAAACCAACATGACCAGAGCCATTCTCAAATGGAGCTGGAGTAGCCACTGGAGAAAACTTTGCCTGTCCTTGTATGGACAGGGCCAAAAGCTGTGGACCTGGCAAAATGACAACTGTCTGCAAAGTCAGCAAAATGGACACATGATCACAAGACTGAAAGTTAAGGACTTCCTGAAGATAAAATCAGCAGCCACTCAATGTATAACCTCGAGGAACTTAGCTTGTTACAACACTCACAGAAAATTTTTCTCTTATTTCATGTGATTGCTTCCCCTTCCTTTTCCTTTAGACATCCCTTACTTTCACTCTAAAGCAGGAACACTGCATGAGTACCTGAATCTCTGCTCCCTGAATTGCAATTCTCCAATCACAAACAAAGTCTCATTTGCCTTTCATGGTTGTTTCTTTCCTTTTTTTTTTTTTTTTTAATTGATTTTATTTATTTAAGAGAGACAGAGCACTAGAGAGATGGAACAAGCATGAGTGGGGGCAAAGGGAAACAGAGAAGCAGGCTCCTTGCAGGAAGCCTGACGCAGGACTCGATCTCAGGACCCAAAGGCAGATGCTTCACTGACTGAGCCCCTCAGGTGCCCCTCATTATTGTTTCCTACTTTCAGGCTAAGACCTCTATCTCTCCACTATCAGGAAATACCAGACTTCCCTGCTCGCTTGCACATTTACAAAAAGGCAAATGAAGGAAAGGAGAGAAAAATGGAAACCAATCTCTCACTTTGTTCCTTGAGGAAGGTCTTAAATCTTTCTTAGAAGGTATAGAGAGCACTACCATATTTCACTGATTTAAAAATAAACATCTTTGCACATTTTAACATCTCTAAAAAGCATTTTAGGAGGCATTCAGAATGTATTTTAGAATCAGTGGTATCTTAGCGTCGTGTTAGAGTTTAACTGACATTTTTCCTTCTTTAATTGTCAATAAAACTAATTATCTTAATGACATCATCAGTGCAATCAACACCAGTATTTAAGCTACTCTTGCTATTTCTTTTTACCAATACCATGAATATTTGTGAATGTAATAAAGCTTCTAAATAAATCAGTTAAAGTTTGTGAAATTAAGATGCCAGAATAAAACACAGTAGGCATTAACCAACAATGATCCTAATATTCTCTGCTTTTCTAACAGAAACTAATCTTTATATTTAGGAGCCATTATTCCCCCGTGATGCCGTAAGGGGCTGATGATATTAAGATGGTTATTAATGTTTTGTTGTGAATGAAGAAATTAAGTCTCAAAATAAACAACATGAAGAACAACAGATGAAATAAAACCAACCAATTTGCCAAGTACATTGAGATCCTACATAAGTGAAATAACCCCTCCCCTACCCTGGGGTTGCTTGGAGGCAGGTGGCAGGGTGATTAGTCACAGAAAACTTATTCTAGCACTCATGAAGGGTGTGCAATAGTGCCACAGGTAGAAGAGGTATGGCTTTCCGTGCAGAGAAAATATATGCAAAAAGGGTCAAACATACGAAAAAATTGGCAATTACTGTGAATGGGAAAAGAGGGCTTAAGAAGGTTATTAAACTGGGATGGCTCTAAAGACTTGATAGCGTAAGGAAATGGGAACCTAAGCCAGAGTTGACTGTAAATCCATTGACATCTGAGTAAATGAAATTTAAGAACAGCTAATCACAAACACCTAACCAGGCTTTCTTTGCCATGTGAGGCAACCACTGACGCACAGCAAATCAAATAATTTCCTTGCCTTGCTTCCATGGCTGCCCTCTAAAAGCTTTGCACCTAGCTCCTGGCAGCTGAACACTCCTAACTACTTCAGTTTGTGGCTGCCTGATTCAAACAGTTATCTGCTCCAATAAACTTGAAAAATTTTCATGTGCCTCAGTTTATCTTTTTAACAGAAGTAATGGCCATGGAAAAATCTAGAGACAGAGGTGGTAGGCACACAGTAAAATATATTTTAGGCCATTTTAAGTAATGATCACCACTTGCCCCTCACCATTAATTTCAACTGAAAATTCTGAAGACTCAAATAATTGATATGTTTAAAAATCTCCATTCTGATAGGGCTATTATTGGCTCTATTGCTTAGAGCAATGTCAAGGTGTTCCAGATAGCTGTAAGGCTGTGAATGTCTTCATTAGACTTGACACACTCAAATTAAAATGAAATAGCTCTTAACATTATTTTTGCTAATCAACTCATGTTCTTCACCATTATGATTCAGCAGGTAGGGCTTCTAAAATTATAGACTGCTCAAAAAGCTAAAAAGAATGTGAATAAGATTATGAATGAAATCTAAAGAAGACAGGTTAGATCTGCTCCCAAGTATAAAAGCCCCAAAACTTATCCCATCAGCATCTGAATAATAGGTGCCAACACAGCAAGCTGTCATCTGGAACTCCTGGCAGGTCCTCCCTGTGAGCAGGGACATGGCAAGAGCCATAATGTAGGGCTGTAAGAAGAGATGATTAGAGCTCTCATTTCCCTGAGGATTGTCAGCCTCAAAAGAATAATAAGATGCTATTATTTCATTATACAGCAAATTATACTGTTACACAGACTGTTATACAGTAACTTCTCATGCAATAAGGTAACATTTACAAAGGAGATACTTCATGAGTACCCACTAAATACAGGATAAAAAGGAAAACACCAGTTGGAAATCAAAGTATTGCATATTATGGGGAAAATTCCATCACTCTTCCCATTTTGCCGAAGGAAAAACTAAGACTTGAAAAAAGAAAGTAACTTGCCAAATGGCAAAGTAATGCCATACTTTCACACCAAAACCTCAGTGGTTAACCTCTAAGCTACCCCTTCCAAGCCTATGTTGATTTCCTACTTATGATTAACTTCACACAAATCCCAAGAGGTCTGTGGCCTGGAGTTTGACTTAGAAAAACCATCACCACTACCAACTCAGGAAAAGCTAAGTGGAAGATTCTCAACAACCATAGG
This sequence comes from Canis aureus, assembly GCF_053574225.1. Taxonomy (NCBI): domain Eukaryota; kingdom Metazoa; phylum Chordata; class Mammalia; order Carnivora; family Canidae; genus Canis; species Canis aureus. The sequence goes on from NC_135625.1 coordinate 63,179,607, forward strand.
TGAAACCACAGTTTCCAGCAGAGTAAGAGACTGCCTATGAACTTTCAAAGAAGCAGACAGCAGATGAGAAAATTAAAGGAATCTCCAAGATGAAGGGCCATTTTGGTGGAGATTGTTAGCATTTACAAGTCCTATTGTTTGAAAGGTTTTACATTTTCATTGTTCTATGAAACGGAGTTCAGAGATACCTAAGGATAAGAAAGAGGAGTATTAAAGAAAAAGAGCAAGGAATTACAAAACTACCACCTCTGAGATGATCACAGGGATCAAAGAACTTCCTAATGACAATCTTCAGAGATTTGAGGATATTATGAGGTTAACAAAGGAAGGAAGGAAAGTTGTACAGGAGTGAGGAGTGACAAACAAATTATAATGAAATTCAATACAAGAAGTAAACAACAGAATAGTCACTGACAAAAGACTTCATTATAGATGTAGAAGATATGTTCAAGAAACCTCCTAAAATAAAAGGGAAAATTACAAAGAACAATTATAAGATAAAAGAGGTATAAGGAAATCCATTAATGGAAAATAAAATTAAGAAAACATAACTCAAGGTTTTCCTCTTGAGGAAATTATTACAAAAAAAATGAAATTTAGTTTGTTAAAGCAAAAATGCAGTTTTTCTTAGAATCTGCTACAATGGAGATGGCTCAGTGGTTGAACATCTGCCTTCCACTCAGGGCATGATCCTGGGATCCAGGATCGAATATTGGGCTCCTTGCGGGAGGCCTGCTTCTTCTTCTGCTTGTGCCTCTGCCCCTCTCCTCATGAATAAATAAAATCTTACAAAAAAAAAATCTGCTAAGATGTTTCTAACACCTTCTTTGAAAGCAAGTATTTACTCAATTATGTAAGTTACTCTCTTCCAAATTTTTCGGTCGACTGTGAGACTTGGTTTGCACTTATATTTCATTCATCCTTTTGTTCAAAATTCATTAAGTAGTTGGCATTTAATACCGAATACCTACAGTGCTCATTATTTCTGGTGAAGATATTTCCACGGGCCTCTCATGTTTCTACCAGTCCTTAAACATGAGATGTCAACTGTTTTTATTCCAGACTATCTTTTCAAGGATAGTTTGGAAGACAGAGACAGTGTCACTTCTGCAGCCAAGTGCCAGCATGCTTACTCCCCAGTAAAATAAAGATAATTATCTCCTTCCAGGGCATTTACTTCTCATTATAAAAAATCTGAGATTCCTGAGTTCTGGATTCTGGGTTCCAGTCTGTAATGCAATCCACAGCACAAACAGGAGTCCTCTGACCCTCCTCACATCATCTTGTGGGAAATGAGATCCAGAAAACTGGCACAAAAACCACTAATCATCTGAATACTGTTAACTGCTGTGAGTAATAAACTGTCCTTCATCTCTGATTTACGGGTCTTGTGTCTTTCATCCAGTGTCCATGAGAATGGGGCTGGCTGACTTGTTAGCTTCCAAGTGAGGTAAAATCTAGGGTAGTTCATAATTTTTGATATTTACAATGTAAAAAAAAATAATAATAGTTTTAAGCTCAAGAATGAGCTGATATGCCCACTTATGAGGCCCCTAAAAAGTTAGGCAAAATGTTTTTAAGTTTAACAAAAAATGCACCCTATCCCCCTCTGCTCATCCTTTCCCACCACAGGTATCATCCATACTTGTAGGTGCTGACTTCTATTACTTATACCATGCCACTTGAACTTCATAAATTTCCAATACTTTACTTTTAGCTATGAAATGAACAAGACTGAAATCATACAGGGCTGAGGAACACTAGAAAATGGACTATAAAAGACAGGTATTTAAAATTTTTTCAGGAATTAATGAAAGCACTGATTGGTATCTAAAATATTGTCTCTTGGGAATTTGTAGTTGTTTTAATATGAATTTTTCTCATAATTTATAACCCTAGTTTATGCTGTAAATAATATATCAGCAGAGGATAAATATTATAGTAGTCACATTTTTGAAATATTTAAGAATACCATAGTTTATAGAAACAGTAAATATGTCAGAAGAATACATATTTGGGCTTCTGGCAGAAAACATATGTCTACGTCAACTAAACTGCTGAAAATGATCACTGACTTTCTTTCCTTCCATAAGACAATATTAACTATCCTATAAAGCACAAGACACTTTTGTCCACATCATAAACTACCAAGTCAAAATACGTGCATATGAATATAACCATGGAATATGACTTGGTAAATGACAGTTATCTTCAACATAAATTTCTAACAGTTCATTATAAACAAAATCCAGGAACAAGATTCAAAATTACATCATTTCCAAGACAGGTCTTCATTCATGATTGAGGACTTCTGTACACAGCTAAAGGTAGGCGGTACTGGAGAGTAGTAACTTTTATACTCTAAGAAAACATGGTATTTACCTTCTTTCAGCTTTTCAACACAAAGGCAACAAAAGCAATACTGAAATAAATTCTAGACAAGGTATCATTTCATCTATAAATATTCCAGCAGGCATCTCTAAAAGATGAGGGTTTTTTTTTTTTCAAATACATATGCACGATACCATTGTCACATCCAAAAAATAAAGATCAAAGGAACAATTATTGCTTAGTATCTATTACACTGTATTCAACTTTCTTGTATCAAAGAAAAATCCTTTTTAAGTTTGGTTCATTCAAATGACAATTTGAATAAGGTCCATACATAATTGTTTGTTCTTAAAGATTTTATTTATTTATTCAAGAGACCGAGTGAGCTATAGAGAGCACAGGAGCAAGGGCAGAGGGAGAAGCAGACTCCCCAATGAGCAGGGAACCCCTCCCCCATCCATGCAGGGCTTGATCACAGGACCCCAGAATTATGACCTCAGCCGAAAGCAGATACTTAACTCACTGAGCCACCCGGGTGCCCTCATAAGTGTGTTTTAATCCAGGTCTCCCTTCCATCTCTTTTTATTTTCCTTGCAATTTATTTGCTTTAGGAGCTAGGCAGTTCATTCCATATTCTAAGTTTTGCTGACTGTATCTAATGGTATCACATAGAACACTCCTCTAGGGGATCCCTGGGTGGCTCAGTGGTTTAGCGCCTGCCTTTGGTCCAGGGCGTGATCCTGCAGACCCGGGATCGAGTCCCACGTTAGGCTCCCTGCATGGAGCCTGCTTCTCCCTCTGCCTATGTCTCTGCCTCTCTCTCTCTCTCATGAATAAATAAATAAAATCTTAAAAAAAAAAAAAAAAAAGAATACTCCTCTATTGTCTAAATTTCTTATAATCTATTAGTTTGGTCAATTTCTTGCCTCCCCAACCCCAGGCTCTAAATCTACTCTTCTTGCCTGCTCTGACAGTGGAGCTGAACATGTTACTTATTTCTCCCGTGCCAACTAACCCAATGTTAGGCTTCGTCAATAAGTTATATACCCCATTTATGTTTTTTGTGCTTAAAATTTCTAACTGGTATGTTTAACTTAAAATATAAAGTTAAGGGATCCCTGGGTGGCGCAGCGGTTTAGTGCTTGCCTTTGGCCAGGGCGCGATCCTGGAGACCCGGGATCGAATCCCACGTCGGGTTCCCGGTGCATGGAGCCTGCTTCTCCCTCTGCCTGTGTCTCTGCCTCTCTCTCTCTCTGTGTGACTATCATAAATAAATAAATAAAAATTTAAAAAAATATATAAAGTTAACATTTAACTACCTCCAAAGCAAATTCTAGGATCTAAGAATATCTTAACTGTCCCATCTCTTTATTTTTTTTAATTTAAATTCAATTAATTAACATATAGTATATTATTAGTTTCAGAGGAAGAGGTCAGTGATTCAGTTTTATATAATACCTAGTGCACATTACATCACATGCCTTCCTTAATGCCATCACCCAGTTATTATTTAGAACTGAATATGCTTGGTTGCTATTTTAGTTAACCTTTTAAAGCCACAAATTACATAACAATAAAGTACCAGCTTCACTTTAGATAGCTTCCTCCAAAGGTGACAGCATTAGTAGTAGGTGGGACATTTGGGAGGTCATTAGGTCTGAGGGTAAGAGCTTTTATAAATGAGGTTAGTGCCTTATAAAAGGGATCCTACAGAGACCCTTCAGTCTTTCCACCTAGTGAGGACACAGAGAGAAGGTGCCAGCCAAAAGCTAGAAAGCAGGCTCTCAACACAAGGTGACCATGTTGGCACCTTGATCTTGGACTTCTCAGCCTCTGGAACTGTGAGAAATAAAGTTCTGTTGTTTATAAGCTAACAGGCTGTAGTACTGTGTTACAATAGCCAAATGGACTAAAACATCTTTCTTTTTGGTGTGGTCACAGTCTACATCAATCATTTTGTTAGGATTTGAGATTCTAATTTAATTGCTGCTTTTTAATTTTATCATTGCTTATAGGAGTTGGTGAGATTCTAATTCTATCATTACTCTTTTACTTATTACCTGGAATACTTCTATAAAGAGAAACTCCCTCATATGAATTATTTGTTTACCCTGATGTTCAGTTAAAAGTGGCAGAACATTCAACTTTTTTCCTCTTTATCTACCATAAAATAAAAATTATAAAAACAAAATGCCCAGATAAGAACAAAGAAAGACACATTTGACACCCAAAGCATGATACCCAACAAGAAAAATTGGTAAGAATCCTGTCAAAATTAAGAATTTTTGCTCTGAAAAAAAACAAAACAAAACAAAACAAAAACAAAAACAAAGATTTTTGCTCTGCAAATGACCCTGTTAAGAGGATGAAAAACTATAGACTGGGAGTAAATATTTGAAAACCATATATCTCACTAAGGATTTGTATCTAAAATACAGAAAACTCTCAAAATTCAACAATTACAAAAAAAAAAAAAATAGAGAATCCAATTAGAAACCGGGCAGAAAACATGAATAGACATTTCACTAAAAAGATACACAGATAGGAAATAAGCGTATGAAAACATGAATAGACATTTCACTAAAAAGATATACAGATAGGAAATAAGCGCATGAACCATAGCTATTAGGGAAATGCAAATTAGAACCACAATGATGATCACTACACACCTACCAGAATATGTGGAATACAAAGAGTGACAATACTAAATGTTTGGGAAGCTACAGAGAAATTGGATCACTCATGCATATGTGAGAACAGTCAACCCTGGAAGAATATGTCCATTTCTTAAACTAAACCTGCAACTACCATGATCCAGCAATTGCACTCCTGGGCAATTGTTATCCCAGAGAAATAAAGACCTGTTCACAGACCTGTTCACACAAAAACCCATACATGAAGGTTTATAGCAGCTTTATTTGAAATAGCCAAAAACTGGAAACAGCCCAAACCGAGTAAATGGTTTAAAAAGTTTCATTTCTACCATGGTCTTACTCTGTAGTAAAAGGAGTTAACTCTTGAAACACTCAACAATTCAAATGGACCTCAAGGGAATTATACTGAGTGGAAAAAAGAGAATTCCAGAAAGTTACATATGGTATAGTTTCACTTAAATAAAATTCTTAAGAGAAAATTGCAGCAACAGAACAGATGGGTGGATGCCAGAAGTTAGGGCTAGAAAAGGGGGGCAGGGAGGGAGAAGTAGGTAAGGCTATAAGGAGGTGGCATGAGGGAGCCCATGGTGATGTAATAGTTCTATATCTTGAATTTAGTGGCAGTTTTACAGACATAAACAAGAGAAAACTCTGTAGACTAAAGTATATGTCACATGCACACACAAATACACATAAAACTGGTGAAATATGCATCAGCTTTGTGAAAAGTACTAATGTCTATTTCCTCGTTTTGATACTGTTTTGACATCTACTATATTTATGCAGGATGTTATCATTAGGGTAAACTGGGTGAGGTATACATAGGACCTCCATATATATTTTTTCTTTGCAACTTCCTGTAAATCTACATTTATTTCAAAGTAAAAAATTAAGACGCATTCACACAAAAACTTTCATTCTAAAAAAAAGTTGGAGGAATAAGAACAAATTATCAGTAATTACAGTCAAGAAACAAAGTAGAATTTCTAGTTTCTTGTTTAAAGATAGTTAGACTCTATATAAAACTGAAAACCAGCTGTATGCTATTTATAAGAGAGCTAAAATATAAGGACCCATACATCTAAAAGTATAAAAATAAAAAAATAGAAGCAGGAAAATATTAACCAAAAGATAATTACTGCAGTTATTATATTAATAACAGACTTTATCTCAACTAACGTGTTAAAGTTACTAATTTCAGATATACCTTGTCAACATGGTACCACCATTCCTCAAAAACAGAGTACTAGGGAAATACATGTCCAATATTGGTGACAGATCCATAATCCTTAAAATGCCTACCAGGGCTTGGGATCAAGAGTAGGTAACTCAATCACTATTGATTGATGGAACGGGAAGTACTAGAATTTCCTAAAATGCCTGTGTTGGGTCAGCTTGCTAAAATATTCATTAGCAGACTACCACCACCAGAGCTCAAAGTATACAAGCTAAAAGCTGAATACCAACATATCCTTTACCTCAAAATATACAAACAAAAAGTAAATAATTCTCTTATTAAAAAAACAAGCTCACTTACAAGACAATATATTTGACACACAACACAAAAACCAAATTTTACACTGAAATAAAAATTTGTACCTAAAACTTGATACTGCCTTTCTGATTAAGATCTAATTTTTTCTAGTTAAGCTGTGTCCATCCAAGAAGCAGTGTAACACTGCTATTCTCTAGTTTAGCTTTCACTCAATATTCCTAGTGATCTCTGAATCAGATAATTAGCATTTTGTTTTACTGACTTTACTATTCATTTCCATGAAGTGTTAAGATTGTTGGGCAGCCCTGGTGGCGCAGCGGTTTAGCGCCGCCTTCAGCCCAGGGCCTGATCCTGGAGACCCTGGATGGAGTCCCATGTCAGGCTCTTTGCATGGAGCCTGCTTCTCCCTCAGCCTATGTCTCTACTTCTCTCTCTCTGTGTCTCTATGAATAAATAAATAAAATCTTTTTTTAAAAAAAAAAAAAAGATTGTTACCCAAAAAATCCTTATTTTGACACTTTGCCATATTAAATGATATAATATTCTGTATATCACTTTAAGGCTAATTTTACAGATTATATTCACTTTATATTCACTTTATAAGATTGTTACCCAAAAAATCCTTGTTTTGACACTTTGCCATATTAAATGATATAATATTCTGTATATCACTTTAAGGCTAATTTTACAGATTATATTCACTTTAAAAGTATATATTGTCTTGAATCAAGCACTCACCAATTTTCTTACAGCCATAATAAAATTCATTTACAAATAAATACAAAGCAAAATTCAACACTTGAAATTTTATATTCTTGTCAAAAATGGAATTATAGTCCTTAAATGGGCTATTACAAAAAGGATGACTAAATATTATTTTAGGAAGATCAGCATCCAAGAAGTTGTATGTAACCAACAAGGCATGTCTAAAAATACTGGTTCAAGAAAAGATAAAAAATTGCAGCCCACCTGGTGTTAAACAGAATTTTCTGAATTGGTCATGTCTCCTCCCCTCCACAAAATAAAATTCCTATGTTGATTAAATGTTCTGTAACTTGAAAATGTAACTATGTGGTAACTGCTGTGAAATCAGTTGAACAGTTAAAAGCACAGTGATCCTATAACAAGTTACATGCAGATGCCAGCCTCCTGCAATCCTACCTGTACACTGACAAACCACGGCATCAGTTAATCATCACCATACAGTATGAGGCTGCATTTGCATACTCTGGCTGCATGGATATATAAGAGGGAGAATGGACTAAATTGGGTTCTCATAAATCCTACAATTTTATACCATCGCCACACCATACCTCAAGGGCAGAAACTTTGGTCTCCCCTATAGCACACCAGACGGGTTTGCACTCAGCAGATGTGCAAAATAGCTAAGAACCAGGTCTAATATCCAGTGCTTTCCTGCTTCCATAAACTATTTCCTAGTCAGCTCCCATGTCTGTCATGGCCTCCTGGTTCACTGAGACTCAATTACAACAAACTAGTTTACAAAAATGCCTCTTTTTAACATGCACTACTATTCTCAGTAAAACAGCACATTTTGTGCACAATGCAGTTTTATTCATCTGGTGAAACCCCCAAAATGTCCTATTTCCTCAGAACACATATAAATTCTTTGAGTTTGTTTTTTTTTTAATATAGAAAATCATCAGGTTAGACAAGGTTTCCAGTATTCGACAAATATTTAGAGATCGTAACCCAGCCACCTTTGCCCTATCCCAAAAGCAAGAAGAATCCACTCATGCTGTGGTTCTCCTTTATTCAGCGACTTCTTGGTGTGTAGCCAATTTTATCGCAGACCCAGGAAGAAACACTGAGGAAGTATTTGTGTCATATGAACCTTTCCCACATCAGGAGGGAGAGACCTTTCCTGGAAGGCACCAGGCAACTCAATCAAAAGCAACTGTCAGAGCAGTCACTGTCAGAGCAGATTGGAGCTGGGCCCACCTTACTAAATGAAAAAAAAAAAAAAATTAACTTGAGTTTTGCATTTGTATGTATTGTAGATTAATGGGAGTGACCAAGGGAAAGAAATTGGACTCAAAAGAGGCTAACTGCTTCCAACCAGGAAGTTTGTTGTTGTTGTTGTTGTTTTAAAGCTGCTTCTGCCACAATATGGAAGCTGAAGGGGTGAGCAATCATCCTTTCTAACTGGCACTCCCTGAGCCCTAAATGTTCTGAGTGCTTTGTTGAATGGATAGTACTACACTTCCACTTCCAGGTGTGAAGATGAGAAAACAGCAGAGGGCCACTGAGATGGCCAGGACCCCAGAGCCAGCAGTGAGGAGTCCGGCCCCAGAGTTCCCACTCCTAAGCACTTCCCGGTGTTAAATCCTGCATGTTCTTGGACTGAAAATTTGAGAGGACACTGGCTGACTTTTTCCAGACTTTTACAACAGCAGAGCTAAAAGGCTTGGGGGGGGGGGTGGGCATTTTAAATACCTTTGAATTATACATGGAGATGGAATTATTTGATGACAAATGGGAATAACTAATCTCAAATCAAATGAAAAAAACTATTCAAAGTCACAACATGCTTCTCAGGGACAGAGGATGGCCCAAGTTGAATGACTGGAAACAGGTCTACACAAGGTCCACATGCTCCATGCTCATCTAGTTATTTCACTTCTCTCCCCTCCAACCTCCTTCTCACTCTTACCTTTTCATCTTTCTTCAACAATAAAAGGGAGTCAGGAAACTTGCACAAAGTCACACAAATACATCTGCCCACCTACATCATCACTGCTCTCCTTTCTACACAAGCAACTGTTCATGCTCCTCCACTCCATTCTTCCCATGCCCTGGATCCCACTCCATCTTGTACTAGAGCTCATCATGAAATCCCATCACTTCTGTCCTTTTCTACCCTTTGTTCTCCCATATAACCATTCCTATCAGCTCACATAATGCTTAATGTGGAGTATTAATTCTCCATACTTTCACACACACACACACCTATATCCCTAGTGCTCTCTCCATTTCTCTCATTGATGTTAATGCAAAATCCCTCAAAAAATTTTTTTGGAAAATCCTAATTTTTTCCCCAATCTCTTGATATCCCATTCTCTTTAAACCCACTACACTATCAGGCTTTCACTCCCACCCAATGCAAACACTCACATCAGTCAGGAATGATTCCACACTGCTAAATCTAGAGACCTACGGAGGTCTCCCACAGTCCTCACTACAGGCCTAGCAAGAAGATTTGGGTACTGATGACAGGGGGGGTACATCCAATATGTGAAAACTCATCAGGCTAAATACTTTCCTGGTTCTGGTTATTATACCTTAATCAAGTTTTTATTTGTTTTAATAGTGAGCGGATACAAATTCAAATTTTAATTAATACTTAAAAAGAAATATAAGAGGTTCATTTGGCTTATTTTAAGATGACTGGCAAACTTTTCTCTAGTTTTAAGCAAACATTAGAAGGTTGAACAGGTCAATAATGGGTACCTAGAGCAATTGATATATTTTAAAACTTGAGCAGTTTGTTCTTGCTGATAAATTAGACAGATGCTCTGAATTACATTTCATGCTATTTTCACAAACAGCTCATTTCCTGCTGCCAGTACTAAAGCTACCGGAACTACACAGCATTAAGTTCATCACCTTTTATCTTTCAAAAAAGATCCAAATACTGCTTGCAATTAGCTTTAGACATATCCACAAACATCCTCCCTCTTCACAATAAGACTGGCTAGAGTTAATTCCGCAACATTTACTCTAAAATTACTAAACAATATGAGGCAGAAGAAAAAAAAATGCTCTTCTTCCTTCATTACAAGTTTTAATGTATTCTTCATTTTCCACGTTTTTGTAACTCATAATATATTTCTAAGGGGGAAGAAAACTCCCTAGTTGTATCAGTCTTCTTTATCACACACACACACACACAAAAAAAAAAATCAATTTACATTTTTACGTCCAACCTCTACTAATCAGCATGACACAAATTTAACATAATTTGATATAATATAAATCCTCAATTCTAATAAGAATTTGTGGAAAATAAGACTTTAAAGCTCATTTTTCAACCAGAGAATTATTCTACTTTAAAACATGAAGGAATATTTCTAAATTCCAAAAGCATATATGTTTTCATATACTAAATGTCAGTAATCCCAACTCAATATCATGAAATTTAAGGCTTAGGTAACTATACAGATTCCGCTTCCTCAAAAAGAAGAAGAGCAAGTTTGTGCTTCTCTATTTGTTAATAAACAACTAATTAAATTTACGAAAGTTGTTTTTAAAGTTTAGCTGTTTATTAACGTGAAATTTTATAGTAATGAAAATTCTGAGTATAATAGAAAAATGGTTAGCTGGTCTTTACTCTTGTGATTATGACATTCTATTAAAGTAGTTTATCATTCTGCAAGTTGAGCCTCATTTCTGTGTTCCTTAGTTAAGTATGTAACTAAACTCAAAATGGATTCCACACAAATACATACAAACATCACTGAAGATCCAAATATAACCAAATATACGTATTTTCATAGCAAATTATTCTCATTCTTCTATGTACCCTGCAGTAGCAATTGAAATATACTTTTTTCCCCTGTATATTATCATGACGTTTCATACTATACAAAAAAACTTCAAAAAATACTTTGAATTCTAAAGTCACTAAAGAACTCCGGCCCTATATGCAACTTCTACTAAGCCTTTCCTTTAATGCTAGATCTCTGCATACAATTTCAGAGACTTTGAGGGCATTTTTCCGGCACTCTGTTTCAGAGATGACGTCACTTTTCACATTCAGTTACTGCTCTCCAAGAGGTCTATTCAAAGGTTCAGCGAAAAAGAATAGAATAGTCCACTATATCTGTAATTATATCAAATGAGAAGCCCACCACTTTTTCTCTAAAAAATACTTTCTTCAACATATTAGCTACTTCTTACTCTTCGGTCAGAGCAGAGCCCTAAATGATCTAGGATTAAATCAGCCCATCAATGCTTAATTCCTTAGTCAACAACCACTCTCTACCACATACTTTGTCATATGCCTCATTATCCTTTCCCTTTTAACAAAGAAAACACATCTGATTTCTTCACCACCCAAGCCAAGCTCTTAAGAATCCCCAACAGCCTCCTCCTTTGACCAGAGATAAAGCAATGCACCTGGGATGCCTGGGTGGCTCAGCGATTGAGCATCGCCCTTGACTCAGGGCGTGATCCTGGGGTCCTGGGATCAAGTCCCACATCAGGCTCTCCACAGGGAGTCTGCTTCTCCCTCTACCTGTGTCTCTGCCTCTCTCTGTGTGTCTCTCATGAATAAATAAATAAAATCTTAAAAAAAAAAAAAAAAGAGAGAGACAATGCAACGCACCCTGCAGAGGCACACCAGGGCCACAGGCTCCCGGGTTCAAAGTGAACAGGACTCTAGTTTCTCCCAGGAGGAGGCCATGAAGATGATACTTGAACATTTCAAGAATAGTCAGAAGTGTAAAAGTAGAGAAAAAAGACAGAAGTAGCCCTCCTACAGGAAAAAGAGGTGTAGGGCAAAACCTAGACAACAATGCCAAATCTGAACTCAGGTGACCATTACAATGCTGTATCATCCAGAACCCAGCCAAAAATTGCAATCCAAATTAACCAGAATTGTAGCTATCTGATCACTAGTAAAGTTTCCTGAATAGCATTCGTATCTCAAGATTGTCATTTCTCTCGATAGCAAAGAAATCATGGATTCTCAAGGGCTAACCACAGAATTACTGAAATGTAACACTTTAGAGGAAAGTCTGAAGAAAGAAGGGATTTTGAAGGTTATAGCTTTGGAAGAAACATCACTCTGCCGTTCCTATGGACAATAGAAACCTGAAAGAGAGAAAAATCATGAAGCCTTTAATTGTAGAGTAACTCAGCTTACTCTGTCATCCCTTAGAAACTTTACATGGGAATTTCCAAAAAAAAAAAAAACACAATAAACTTCCAAACCTTCACATGTGCAAACTATCAGATCAGCTGCCTATACTTCAAGCTTGCATAAAGCCTCAATACACCTGAAATTCCACGTGTAGGACAGTAATAGCTAGAGCCCACAAAAATTATTTGCATCATTCCACTGCTAGTTTGACAGTGTTGTCATTAAAGAGGAGACAGACAGAGACAGAGAGAGAATTACTTTTCAGTGAATTTTAGCCTGCTATCACTATGTGGGATTCTGACATTACAGGAAAGAAGAGCAGCTCTCCTGAAAACTACTTATTTTAAAAGCTTAAGATACTGAACAAAGATAAAAGAAATTAAAGTAATTTTCAAAGAAAAAGCTGTCAATGTATTCCAAGCTTCTCCAGGAACACTCAGATTTCAGTTCCATATTATAATTAGTTTGAAGTTACCATTGCTCATGCACAAGGACTATATGAAAGAGGAAAACTGAAATGTTATAATGTAGCCTGTGGTTTATTGGGCAAATGGAGCTTTACTACATAAAATGAGGCTCCGTAATTACTCACCAACAGGAGTTGGGCCTAGACATACAGAAGCCACCACTTCTAGTACGGAAGGCCTCAGGAGCAGGGGAGGTCCTTCCTCCACTCCCTTTAAACCTGCCTCCACAGCCCCCTCCAGAGTCCCAATCTCAAGTTTCCTGCCAGAATTGCAGAAGCTAGAAACAATATCTCACTACTAGAATTAGGACAATCCTGCTACATTCATACATTAAGTGAGCCTCTAAAGACTAGTCTGAGACCTTGACCAACATTACAACTTCTTTCCCATGGAAAAAAAGTTTGAAACTATTAAAAAAAAAAAAAAAATCAGTTGTCTACATGAATTTAAAGTTATTGTTAAAGCTAATCTAGAAAATAATTTTTTTTTACAGAGTAAAATCTGACACTCCACAGGAACAATCCTTCCCCATTAATTTATTTTTACAAAACCAAATAACCTTGGCTATGCATAAAACCCAAAGGCTAACTAAAATTGACACTTAGTATATCCAGTAACACAAAATGCTCACAAACCACAGTCCCTGCGTGCCCTTATGCTATTTTACAACAGAATACAGCATTTAGCAACCAGCTACCATGCAATCCTATTTGATCACTTTGCAGTGATTAGTTTTGGATGAGGTTTCTATGTTTTCAAATACTGTCTAGTTTTATCAAAAACAGGGAACATATTGGGATACATAATTTATTGGCAGAATTCTACATAAAAAAGCCTGTCTATTCAGAAAAGACTCTGATGAGGAAGGCTACAAGAGAACAGATGGTTGTTTAGATGGAAGGACAATTTATATTAATATTGATTTTGAGACCTTGTTATGTACCTACATTTTATATACATGTGCTATATATATGTTATATATACATTTGTTATGCTTATAATAATTCTAAAAATCATCACATACGATAAATTATATACATGCATGACACATGCCCCTTCTGTCCACTTCAAAAATCTGTTTTGAGATCTCCTTTACTTCCTATTGCTTCTCAAAATCGTTAAAAATCAAATGAGATTGGAAAGAGGCTTGAAAGGGGAAAAAAAGGAATAAATAAAAATAAATATTTTAAAGCTAAAAAGAGGGAAAAGGGAAAAGGACAAGAACCTATAATCAATCTTTTTTGTTTTAATATTACTTGCTGTAACTTATAAGATGCAGTGGCAGTTGCATTTCTAATTTTAAGTCATGTCATTAAACCCAATGAAATAACTTTTATAGCTTTCCTGAGATCCCATTTTGTACTCTACATTTTAAGTGAACTCTAACAGACATAACTCTGATTAACTCAAATCAGCAATTACTCCTTACAGGACCCACTGAATTTTGTTACCTGGCAAATCCTCCCAAGATAGACTTTAAAACTTGATTGTTTCCGCAGACATAGAACAGACACATAGTAATGAATATAGTTACAATTTTATTATACTTGGATAGTATTTGTTTAATAGGGTATTTATTTAACAAAATATAAAATGTAATATACTCTGGATTTTCTCAATAAGCTGGCTATATATATGGCCAGATGTTATCTACTGGAGCTGTTTAAGTTGACTAGAATGATATTGTGTGCAAAGACATTTTTCTTTAAGTTATGGCACACAAAAGAAATATAAGTTAGGGACACCTGGGTGGCTCAGTCAGTTAAGCATCTGCCTTTGGCTCAGGTCAGGTTCCCTGCTCAGTGAGGAGTCTGCTTCTCCCTCTCCCTACTGTTCCCTCTGCTTGTGCTCTTTCTCTTAAATAAATAAAATCTTAAAAAATATATATATAAGAGCAAATATAACTACTATTGTTTTAAAAACTCTTAAATATACAATCATTATATCTCTTCTTGCACGACTTTTCAGTTCAGGTATGTTTCTATTTACAGTACCACCCAAATTAGGTGCTCCATTAAGGATAAGAAATCTGGTGGGCTCCAATATATATATATTTTAATTTGGCCGTCTATATGTAAGAAGGAAACAACTCTTCCCAATTTTTCTCAAATTCACCTCTTCTAGAAAACAGAACAATAATTTTATCACTGCAAGAGACTTAATGCATTATACTATTGGCATTCTCCAAGAATACTACATACAGTGTTCTGGTAAAATGACCTTTAAAGTAAAAAAAAAGGTAGGTTACCTAATTATTTTAAAACAATTCGTAATGGGATCAGGCTGGATATACATCATGTGCCATTATTAAACATACTAAAATATAACTTTTTGCAAGCATATCAAAAGGGAATTTTTAAAAATCAACAATTTTAATACTAGTAAAATATACAAAGGAATTTAAGTATTGTATTAACATATTATTTCACCTCTCTGATAAATTGATAATTGAATCAAAATTACCTAAAATACCTCTTAGCAACTGTGTCAGAAGTCAAAAACCAATCTAGGATTTCAGAGAAACACACATATTTCCCTCAAAAAACAGCCCTAATTCCTTCATCTTTTACATACTTTCCTATTTTTCTTCATTTTATCCTACATTTGACAAATCCAACAACTATTTGATTTGTTAAATAGCACAATAAAATTCAAAGAGCACTTTGGAAACAGTGACCAGATACTGTAAGGCTCAAGAGAACAAGAATGATGTACAAATTTTGTGCTGCAGTTAGTGAATTTGTTTCTCACAGGGTAATGGGTTAGCAATTCTCAAGCATATTATACGTACACTAGGGCTGAACAAACAAGTAAACATATCCTGGATAATGAGAACCAGGTTTCTCACTGTCAAAGAAAATGCAAATAAGGAACACAGGAAGGCTGAAATGAATCCTGTGATACTGGGTTTCATTTGAGGTATCAGTGTGAACTCAGATGTTTTGTGCACATCTACAGACATATAGAAGTAAAGTAGATATATGTATGCATGAGTTAGTGTACATACTACCCTGGCTCTCCCCACAGACAAGGTCTTAAAAAAAATGATACAACAACAGCAATAAGCAGAGAAAATTCCAAGATCTTGGCTTCTAAATACTATTCTCCAATAAAAGGAGCCTGGGCTCCTTGAACTGTTGATTCAAATGCTGGGACACGGAAAATACAAAATAGGCCTATTGTGCCAGAAATTAAAAATGCTTAAAAAGGATAGAGATAGCTCAAAAGGGCTGGGGAAACCATCTTAGCTCTCTATGGTCAAAGCTGTAAAAATTTATGAAACAAAATAAATGATATTGTTGGATTCTAATCCATAAAATAGACACAAGTTCATACTGATACAAATAAATGTAAAAGGGAAAAGAGAAATAGAAAAATACCATTAGAACACCACAGTGATAACAGTGGCAGACAAAAACTCACCAAAGCATATAAAAACAGTGAGCCAAAGTCTCAATAATATTTCCATCACAGTATCTACCTAAAGATATTCATTCATTTAAAGGGTCAACGTGGTCACCTGTCTTCCCAGTACCCACCTCCACCCAATCTTTCTTCTGTCAATACAACTTCAACTTATGTGGGTGGTAGTATATCCTTGAAGCCCCAGATGACACACTGTGTCTGGTCTAAACCAGTCATGATAACATGATTCCATGTGCTTGGTCTCTAGGACTGATCATATGACTTTGTTCTGGCCAATAGGACATAAAATGTCAATTGCATGAATCTTCTAGAAATGCTTTTTCTTTTTGTATATAAAAGGATGAGCAAGGCTGGCTGTCCCCTTTTAGAATCCCTCCATCCCTTTCTTTCTACCTGGAATGGATCTTTAATACTAGAGTTACAAAAACCATTTTTGCCTCCATGAGACTAACAAGCATGAAGTCAACAGTCAGCAGGTAAGGATGGAAGAGCACAAAGAACAGGTGTGAGTCTCTATCAAGAGTATCCAGCAGCTGCATCAGCTTTCAACCACCTACGTCCAAGACCTCTTGTTATTTAAGAAAAATAAAGCCCTAATCATTAAATGTACTGTGCCATTAGTGTTTCTATCCCTTATATCCAAAGACATTCCTAACTGATCTAATCGCCAAGTAAGAATAGTGGTGGCCTCACTGATCAGGATGAGAGCAAGTTTAAAGCAGTCCTAGAGAGAAGAGATACAGAGGTTGGGAAAGCCTCCCAAGGAGAAATAGAATACTATCAGGCATCCCACATGCACATATACAGAATCAATACTGTATAGGGTCTATGTAACAGGCTCCGCAGCCAGACTGCCTAGGTATAAACCATGACTCTACCAATAACTAGATATGTGACCTCAGGCAAGATATCCAAGGTACCTCTGTACTTTAGTATTTTCAAGTCTAAAACGGGAGTAAATATGTTCCTCTTGAGAAAGGTTGGAAGAACAAACAAGGTAATACACGTAAAACTCTTGGAATAGCTCCTCACACAGAATAAGCTCTCAGCAAGTATGAGTTAATCATCATCATCTTTATACTGAGGATACAAACACAAATAGCTATTATGCAAACACAAACAGATAAAAATGAGTACAGTTTATGCAGCTCACACACGGCACAAATAGAGTGATACAAGAGAGCAGAAAATTCCTCCCTGAACTCAACCACCTTTAAAGTGCTCCTCTCAACTGAGTAGTTCTTCTGTGTCTGTTAATAGCTGCATCAGCAGTTCTAGCTCAGATTCCATAAAAATGATTCAATTTCATAACAAGGAGATTGGCTAAACATAGGCCATTTACACTTCAAAAAGCAGTTGAAGGGCAAAAGTGTAATGTCAGATTTTATCTCAAGTATTGTTCTTACCTGGCAAGTGGAAACAGTAACTCATCTCCTAACAGTAATAGAAAGGGTGAATTTATGATCGATTTCAAGTATACAATACTTCAATATGCATAATCCTTTCACAGTGTCTGATATCAGACCCCAATGCACATTTCAGTTGAATTACTTGTTTCTATGAATGACATTTTGTATGAGCTGGCATGCATTTGGACTCCCTTCACATAAGACTTTCATCAGCAGGAATTACTGAAGGCAAATCCTAACAGAGCCACTGAAGCAGGTAACACTAATTAGGTGACTCTTTAATAGGCAAAGATGACTTTCAAAACCTAATTGTTCCTATGATAATAGTAATTCCAATCAAGAAAGAGAAAGTAGAAATTGAAAAGGTGAACTATTTTACAGTTTTGAACAAAAAGTAAACACTGTTTCCATCAGGCTTCTCACCCACAAACTAGTCTGATTATAAAATTTACTTAATAGCCTCAGAAACCAGATACCTGTAAATTCCCATCATTTCACTTTTCCCTGGTCATGTTCTATTCCTGATACTCCTATGTCAATGGTCATAGCCTTTCCATTCCATCACAGATATATTCTTTTACTTTCCATTCCTTGGATACCTCAGTCCCAAATGCTTCTCATCTTATTTCCAAATTCGTTTTAATTTTTAAAAAACTTAAAATCGGGGGGTGAGAGACATTTTCAGTTGACTGCAACATTCTAGTGTAGAAACAAAAAGTCATCTTCTATAGTCAATAGGTAATACATACCACACAAAGAACAAGCATACAAAACTTAAAATGTATAAAATCATGGACTTCTGGGACAACAGCAGAACAGGAGAATCCTGAGGTTACCCTGTCCCACAACAACCACATCAGTGCATCCAACCCAGAAAAGAACTCAAAGACTGGCCAAATAGACTTTCTACTTAACCATACAGACGAAGAAACATGGCAAATAAAAGTAAAGATGAAAACATTGTCAGGAACCAAATTCCTGGCCAGACTCACTACAAATGGGAGGGATACCCCACAAGCTCAAGGAAGGGAGGGGGAGACTTCACACCCAGTACCCAAGGCACAGGGGACCTGCACTGGAAGGACAAGTCCCCATAACATTTGGCTTTGAAAACTAGCAGGGCTGAACTTTCTGAGTTTTTATAACGAGCAGGACTTAATAGCACGTACTTCAAAAATTAGCAGGCTCAGCTACAGGAGAGCCAGAGGGCAAGGGGAAACTAAATGCCCACCCTTAGAGGGACAGAGTAAAAATCCCACCAAGATATAGCATAGAAATAGTACTTTGAAAAGTACCTGTAGGGAATTTACTAATCCCAGAATGTGTGCTGGAGGAGTAGGGACTTTAGGAGATTTCTCCAAGAACAAAAGAGGTGGACACCATTTCTCTCACACCCCTCCCCCCGCCAGCCTAGGTGGACAGACACCTGCAAGAAACCACACTTTTCACCTACCTTGCTGATGCAGTGCATGCATCCCAGCCCCATGTCTGCCTGCAGGTATGTTCCATCCAACATGCCCCACTCAGCAGGATTCCCTCCCCAAGGGGTTCCTGCCCTGTTTCACCTGCAAGCAGCTCCAGCAAGAAGCAGCATCATTTCAAAGTGACTCTTGTCCTGAGGAGAGGAGAGAGGAAGATAACCACATACCCTAGTAACTCAGTCTTGGCGGCTGAGTCTTCTAACTGCCAGTCAGTATGTCTCCAGCTCCAGCCCCAGCAGGCATCTGGGCTGAATACCAGCCTGCCCACCAACAAAAGTCTCTCAGGAGGCAACCTAGGGAGAGCAGCCTGTAGTTCATTGCCACTGCAGCCCCAGTAAATGGACTACAAGCAGGCACCGGGTCTGACTGCTGACACCAACCAACTATATAAGCCCACTATGGCCCTGGACTGGTCTTAACAGCAGGAACCAAATCTGGTCCACAGCAGGCAAAGTGAGTCACTGCAGCCAAATGAGGCTCAGCCACAACAGCAGGGTACATGTAACACACAGAGGGAACATTCCCAAAGTACCAAGTTCTGGTGAACATGGGACACTGGGCTACGGGGCACCACAGGATCTGTTCATCAAACCACCACTGTAAGATCAAGAGATGGAACAGACATTCCTACTACACAGAAACAGATAAATGAAATGAACATAATAGGCCTGATAAAGAATACAAAGTAATCATCATAAAAATACTCCCTAAACTTAAGAGTGGAAGATCTCAGAGTGACCTTCAACACAAAAATACAAGAATCAGAGATAAAGAAGTCAATAACTGATTAAAAACACACTACAGAGAAATAACAGTGGATTAGAATTAGAAAAAGCACAGGATGGATCAGCAAGCTGGAAGACAGAGTAATGGAAAGCAACTAAGCTAAACCACAAAAAGAAAAAAAAAAGAGTAATAAAAAATGGTAACAGGTTAAGGGAACTCAGCAACATCATCAAGCATAGTAACATTCTCATTATACGGATTCCAGAAGGAAGAGAGAGATCAGGGGGCAGAAAACATACCTGAAGGAATAATAGCTGAAAACTTTCTCAATCTGGAAAAGGAAATACAAATCCAGATCCAAGAGGCACAGACAGCATCCAACAAAATTAGCCCAAGAACGTCCACACCAAGACACATAATAATTCAAAAGGCAAAAAGTAATGAAAGAATTTTAAAAGCAGCAGGAGGAAACAATTACATAAGGGAAAGGCTGTCAGTTGATTTTTCAGCAGAAACTTCACAGGCCAGAAGAGAGTGGCATGATGTATTTGCAATTCAGAAAGGAAAAAAACATGCAACCAAGAATACTCTATCCAGCAAAACCATTGTTCAGAATAAAAGGAGAGATAAAGTTTCCCAGAGAAACAAGAGTTAATGGAGTTAATTCCATCACCACTAAATCAGCCCTACAAAAAAGTTAAAGAGAATTCTTTGAGTAGAAGGAAAAGGCCATAGTCAAGAGTAAGAAAATTATGAAAGGGAAAAATTTCAAAAGTAATACACATATAATAAAAGTAGCAGACTAATCTGCTTATAAAACTTATATACTTATAATAGCACAAAAGCATTAAAGTCAATTATATCCATAAAGACTAGTCAAGGGATTTACAAAATAACAAGATGTAAAGTGTGGTGTCATATACATAAAAGGGGGAGGGGAGGGGGTTAAAATTTTGTGCTTTTAGATGGGTTCAACTTAATATAGACTGCTATGTGCATAAGATCTTACATATGAGCCTAATGGTGATCACAATGCAAAAACTCTAACAGATAAGAAAAAATAAAGAGAAGGGGATATATATATAAAGCCATCAAACCATAAAGTAAGAGTGGAAGAGAAAGGAGAATAACCACAAAAACAACCAGAAAACAAGTAACAAAATAGCAACAAGTACAATCCTATCAGTAGTTACTTTGAATATAAATAGACTACCTGCTCCAATCAAAAGACATAGGGTGGCTGAATAGACAAAAAAGCAAGACCCTTTTATAAACTGCCTACAAGAGACTCACTTCAGACCTAAAGACATATGCAGACTAAAAGTGAAAGTAGGGAAAAACACTTACCATCCCAATGGAAGTGAAAAGAAAGCTGGGGTAGCAATACCAATATCAGACAAAATAGACTATAAAACAAAGACTGTATGAAGAGTCTTTGTATGAAGAGACAAAGAAGAGCACTATATAATGATAAAGGGAAAAATCCAACAAAAGGATTTAACAGGGACGCCTGAGTGGCTCAGTGGTTAAGCTTCTGCCTTTGGCTCACAGCGTGATCCCGGGGTCCTGGGATCCAGTTCCGCATTGGGCTCCCTGCATGGAGCCTGCTTCTCCCTCTGCCTATGTCTCTGCCTCTGTCTCTGTGTGTCTCTCGTGAATAAATAAATAAAATCTTAAAAAAAAAAAAAAAAGGATTTAACAATTTTAAGTATGTATGCATCTAACATGGGAGCATCTAGATACATAAAACAACTATTGACAGATATAAAGGGACAAATTGTAATAAAATAACAGTAAGGGACTTTAACACCTCATAGACATCAACAGATAGAATATCCAAACAAAATCAACAAGAAAACAGTAACTCTGAAAGACACTAAATTAAACCAGAAAGACTTAACATATATTCAGAACATTCTACCCAACAACCATGGAAATACACATTCTTTAAGTGTGCATAAAACATTCTCCAGAACAGATCACAGGTTAGGCCACAAAACAAATATCAACAAATTCAAGAAGATTGAAGTATTCCACACATCTTTTCTAACCACAATGCTATCAAACCAGGAATTAACCACAAGAAAAAAATCTGGAAAGAGCACAAACACGTGGAGGCTAAATAACATGTTACTAAATAATGAACGTGTCAACCAAAAAAAAAAAAAAAATCAAAGAGAAAATTAAAAAATACATGGAGACAAATGAAAATGAAAAACAGTGGTCCAAAATCTTTGGGATGCAGCAAAAGCTAAGAGGGAGGATTAAAGCAACACAGGCCTACCTCAAAAAGAAAA
This sequence comes from Canis aureus, assembly GCF_053574225.1. Classification (NCBI taxonomy): domain Eukaryota; kingdom Metazoa; phylum Chordata; class Mammalia; order Carnivora; family Canidae; genus Canis; species Canis aureus. The sequence goes on from NC_135625.1 coordinate 63,201,777, forward strand.
ATAAACAACCTAACCTTACACTGAAAGGAGTTACAAAAAGAAAAGCCCAATGTCAGTGAAAGGAAGGAAATAATAAATATTAGAACATAAATAAATGTTTATGTTCTAATAAATAGAACAGATCAATGAAACCAGAAACTGGTTCCTTGAAAAGTGCAACAAAATTGATAAACCTTTAGCTAGACTCAAAGAGAGAGAAAGAGAAAGCAGATTCAAAATCAGAAATAGAGGAAAACTAACAACCACTACCACAAAAATACAAAAATCATAAGAAAATACTATGAAAGAGGGTTTGTCAACAAACTGGACAGCATAGAAGGAAAAAATGGATAAATTCCTAGAAGCATATAAACTTACAAAACTAGATTAGGAAGAAATACAAAACTGAACAGACCAATTATCAACAATGAAATTGAATCAGTAATCAAAAAAGTCTCAACAAACAAAAGTCCAAGACCAGAAGGCTTCACAAGTGAATTCTACCAAACATCTAAAAAAGAGCTAATACCTATTCTCAAACTATCCCAAAAACAGAAGAGGAAGGAAAATTTCCAAATTCATTCTATGAAGCCAGCATTATCCCAATATCAAACCCAGGTAAAGACACCACCAAGAAGAGAACTATAGGCCAATATCTCTAACAAACATAGATGCAAAAATTCTCACCAAAGTATTAGCAAATTTAATCTAACAATACATTAAAAAAATAATTCACCATGATCAAGTAGGATTCATTCCTGGGATTAAAGTTGTGCAAATCAATCATTATGATAAACCCCATCAACAAGAGAAGGGATAAAAACCATATGATCATTTCAACAGATGCAGAAAAAGCATCTGACAAAGTACAATATCCATGTTAAAAACAAAAACACTAATTTAAAAAACACATATACATGCCTATGTTTACAGCAGCACTATTTATAATAGCCATGATATAGAAGCGACTCAAATATCCATGGGTGGGGGGGGCGCGCACCTGGGTGGCTCAATCTGTTTAGCAACTGACTCTTGATTTCAACTCAGGTCATGAACTCAAGCTAGGCATGAAGCCTACTTAAGATTCTATCCCTCTCCCTCTCCCCACCCTGCTTTCTAAAATTAATAATAAAAATAAATAAATAGAGAAGCAACCCACATGTCCACTGAGAGATGTAAAATAACTTATGTAGATTTCCCAGTTTCAAACATTTTCCAAAAGCCCTAAATCCCCAAATCCTTTCTATGTAATTCATTTAATATCCAGGATTTCCTCTGTGATTCTCTTGTCACGCTGCACTCTAATTTCTGATTTGCTTATCCCTTTGCCCTATTAGGCTATAACCTCCATGAAGACTTGTGCCACACAACTCAATTGTGTGAATTTAGCAAAATGCCATATGCATAGTAGGCACTCAAATGCTGGCTCACTGAATAAAATGTTACATGGCCTAAAAATACATAAACGAGTAGGTTTCCTCAAGAGAGATAAAAGAGTATTAAATGACATCAAAACAAAATTATTATGAGAAAAGCCTTAAGTTACCATCCCAACTCTATTGATAGAAGATCAGGATCATATGCGGGTATTTTGAAAAGCACACAGGTTGCTAGCGAAGGAGACATGCACTTCAGCTACTGCTCAGGCACAGAAAGGCACCACAGCGTCAGGCAGATGAGTCATTCTTTGCCACTTGGTGTGTCCTGGTTGCATTATCACACTATGCATTTCTAAGGAAAATGATAAAGCTAAAAAACAAACAAACAAAAAACATATGTCACTTGCTTAAAGGAAGTTTTGGATAATGATAAACATCATCCTTAATTGTGATGGAGATTTTTTTAAAAATATTTTAAAACAGAATCTGATGTTTCTTAGTCCATGCTTCTCAAACTTTAAAGAGCATAAGACTCATGTAGGGATATTGTTAAAATAAGGTTCTTATTCCGTCAGTCACTCTAAAGTCAACCAGAGACTGTGCACTTCTCATAAGCTACTGAATAAAACCAATGGTGCTGGTCTGCGGGCTTCAACGTGAATAGCAAGTTCTTAGAAAGGAAATTTCTAGAGATCCTGGGTGGCTCAGTGGTTGAGCATCTGCCTTTGGCTCAGGGCATGATCCCAGAGTCCCAGGATCAAGTCCCACATTGGGCTTCCTATGGGGAGCCTGCTTCTCCCTCTGCTTGTGTCTCTACCTCTGTGTGTGTGTGTGTATCTCTCATAAATAAATAAGTAAAATCTTAAAAAAAAAGGAGAGGAAATTTCTAAATACAAAGAAAGGTCTGTATAGCTCCATTTTCCTGTTTTGTTGTTGCTGTTTTTAGGAATCCTAAAGCATCCATCTCCTCTGATGATTTTTCAAAACCTTCCTGGTGCAAGACTCTCAATACCCTGCAGGTACTACCATTTAAAGCAATGGGAAACACAGAAATAAAAGAGGGTCATCACTATAGATACAATGAAAATTAAAAGGATATAAAGAGAATATGATGGATGACACTATGCTCAAAAACATGATACTCTAGATAAATCAAGTCCTTGAAAAAAAAACAATCTGCCAAAATCCACACGAGAAGAAATGGATAATCTGAATAGACCTGTATCTATTAAAGAAATTGAGTAAAAAAAAAAAAAAAAAAAAAAGAAGAAGAAATTGAGTCAAAAATTAACCATCTTCCAAAATAGGAAGCACAAGACCCAGGTAGGTTTGCTGGTAAATTCTGCCAAACATATAAGAAAGATTCTACACAATCTCTTTCAAAGGATCAAAGCAGAGGGAATGCTTCCTAACTCATTTTCTGAGGTCAGCACTGCCCTTATGCCAAAATCAGACAAAAACATCTTAAGAAAACTACAGATCAATCTCCTCTCATGAAGATAGATGTAAAAATCCTTGACAAAATATTAGCAAAATGAATTCAAGAAAAGTATGAAAAGAATTATACATGACAATGAAGTTAGATTTCAGATATGCAGGGCTGAGCAAACATTCAAAAATCAATGTAATCCATCACATCAACTGACTAAAAAAGAAATATAGTAGGATTATAAGACTACATGCATAAAAAAATTTTGAAAAAATCCAACACTCATTCATCATAAAAACTCTCAGTAAACTAGAAACAGAGGGGAACTTTCTCAACTTGATAAAGACTATCTACAAAGTACTTACAGCAAGCATCACACTTAATGCTAAGAAACTTAAAGCTTTCCCAGTGTGGTCTTGGCAAAAGATTAGACAAATATATCAGTGGAAAACAGTAAGCCCAGAGATAGACTCAAATACAGTCAACCAATCTTTTGACACAGGAGCATAAGCAAGACGATAGAGCAGATGGTCCTTTCAACAAAATAATGTTGGAACAACTGGACATCCGCAGGCAAAAAAAGTAATTTAGATGCAGATCCTACATTCTTCACCAAAATCCACTCAAAACAGATGTAAAATGCAAAATTATAAAATTCCCACAAGGTAAAATAGAAGTAAACCTAGATGTTCTTAGGTAAGGTTAGGCCTTCTTAGACATAACACCAAAGGTACAACCCAAGGAATAATAATTGATAAACTGGTCTTCAGCAACATTAAAAATTTCTGCTCTGCAAAAGACAATGTCAAGAGAATGAGAAGGTAAGTCACAGACTGGGAGAAAATATTTGCTGAAGACACACCTGATAAAAGGTTGTTTTTCAAATATACAAGAAACACTTAAAACTCAACAATAAGAAAACAAACAATGCAATTATAAAATGAGCTAATGACCTGAACACCTCACCTAGGAAGATATACAGATGGCAAATAAGCATATGAAAAGATGTTCTACATCATATGTCATCAGGAAAATGCAAATTAAAACAACACTATCACAGATAATATAACAAGCCTGTCATGATGGCCAAAATCTCAGAACACTGACACCACCAAATGCTGGTGAGGATGTGGAACAATAGGAAGTCTCACATTGCTGGTGAGAATGCCAAACGGTCCAGCCACTTTGGAACACAGCTGGCTGGTTTCTTACAAAAACTAAACATACTCTTACCATATGATCCAACAATGGTGCTCCTAAGCATCATCCAAAGGAGTTAAAAACTTGTATCCACTCAAAAACCTGCACGCAGATATGGACAGCATTTTTCATAAATGCCACACCGTAGAAGCAACCAAGAAGTACTCCAGTAGGCAAGTATATAAACAAACCGTAGTACCTCCAGACAATGGAATATTACTCAGTGCTAAAAAAGGAAAGAACTCTCAAACGATGAAAAGACACAGAGAAACATTAAATGCATGATCAATTAAAGAAGTCCATCTGAAAAAAGCTACAAACTATATGATTCAGAGTTATGACATTCTGGAAAAGGCACAACTCTGAAGAAAACAAAAAGCTAAGTAGTTGTTGGGAGTGGGAGAACTTAGATAAACAGGCAGAGCACAAAGGATTTTTAAAGGCAGTGAAAATACTCCATATGATCCTCTCGGGATGGATCTATTATACATTTGTCCAAATTTATAGGATGTATACCCCCAGGATAAACTATGATCTTGGGGTGATGATGTTGTATCAATTTTAACAAATGTCTCACTGTGATTGGTAAGAAGTGATAATGGTGGAGGCTGTGCATGTGCAGGGGGCACAACGGAAACCTATACAACCCTGCTCTCAATTTGTTGTAAACCTAAAACTACTCTAAAGAAGTCTTAAGGCACTGAGGGGGCACTGGATGGGATGAGTACTGGGTTTTATACTCTATGTTGGCCAAACTCCAATAAAAAAATACACAAAAATAAATTAATTTAAAGAAAAAAAGAAAAAGAATTCTTAAGGAGCACCTTAGTGGCTCAGCAGCTAGGTGCCTGCCTTCGGCCTAGGGCGTGGTCCTGGAGTCCTGGGACCGAGCCTCACGTCGGGCTCCCTGTATGGAGCCTGCCTCTCTCTCTCTCTGTATTTCTCAAGAATAAGTAAATAAAATCTTAAAAAAAAAAAAAAAAAAAAAAAGTTCCCAGTAAGCATTCTTGACAAGAACACCCAATTTTCCAAGTGTAGACTATAGATACCCATAGTGGGCTAGTGGATTTAAAAAGTATGAAACTCAAGAAAATTGCTGGTATCTCTTCCAGTACCTAGACGAGCTCCTAATATCAGCACTCAAGTAACTGTTGCACAAATGACTATAGTATTTAGCCTGGAAGAAGAGAAAAAAGAGGAAGAATCTGGTTAAAGTGTTTCAATATTTGAAGGCAGCTAAGAAGAAATCAAGTCAAAGTCTTCCACACAGTTTCAGCTGGAAAATAAGGGAATGAAAGGTCTACTTCAGCCTATTTTAAATATACATTTTTAACAATCAGTTGTCCAACAATGGTATATGTTTCCTCAAATAGAGCTACCTGAATGTGTTCAAGCAAAAAAGCCAGATGGCCATCTCAGAGGGACACTAAGGAAGACACACCTGTCCTGCAAACACTAGGATTTCTAAGATTGCACCCACACACACATCGGATTCACTACTCACATCTTTACTATATTGGGAATAAATTGCAACAGCAGTTTTCCTACTTTGAAAATGAAAAACAAAGTTGCTTCAACAGGCAGCAGCAGTTGGGCCAGAAGCCACAACCTTACACATGACCTCAAAGTAAATCAAAAGCTTAAATTCTCCAAAAGTCATAAAAACAAAAGAAACTCTTCCACTGTGATAAATGAATAACTTCAAAGACAATGGTGTGATAAAGATATAGGAATACTCTCAGAATGAAATCCATTTGTTTGAGCATCTGTTTGCCACCTACAAAGAATAACTCTTTCTGATGGATTTAATCAAGAAAAAAAAAGATAATAAAATTCATTTGATGGGATGTTAATGCACAAACACACCTCATTTTCCTAGAAAACCTCAAAAGACATCTGGTGTTAACGTATCAAAACCCACAGATTTTTTTTTTTTTTTTTTTTGGTGTGATCAAGCCATAACATTTTAGCATTGTGAACATTAAAACTGCCTTCATAACATCACTTGGTAATTTCAATGGTTCCATCTAAAAGAAAACTAGTACTTCTGATAAAGCTACATTATACCAAGTTACAAATTTTTTTTAAGAATTAAGATTATTTTTAAACACTTTGGAGGCATTAGCTTCTAAAAGCATGTAGCTATTAAAATGCTAATATGGAAAGATGAGGTGGGGATGCTAGAGACTTAATGCCAGTAAAACACAGGAAATTGATTCTCTAGATGATGTGGAAAAGCTGGCTTATAAAGTTAATGAGATATTACTTAAGGCAAAAGAAACAATTTGTCCCTTAACAATGAGGATAAGCCAAACATTTCTGTCATCAAATATGGTGACACTAATTAAAAGAACGACAAAAACTAAAGCAGGTATGAGAATCAATCAAAGCACAGGAAAAAGTTAACTACAGCAAACACACAAAGTGAAGGTTAGTTATAGCAGCAAGTCAGAAATAAATATAAGTGAATAAAAAGAATTCCAACAATTATGTGTCCTACCCCAAGGAAAGTGTAACTAGTCAAAGGAGTAAATTTCCCATTGAACATTTAAGAGACTTGACAACTACCTGGGATGGATTTCTGATGTAGCAGGAGAGTAAAGTAAGATGATTAACCCCTGAAACTAGAAAATCCACTACTTTGTCTCTTAGATATCATAACTAGCCCCAGATAACAAAAATATAACAATCCTTAAGCAGCAGCTTTAGCCAGAGATTTCTTTACCATCCATAAAGTTTAAAAAAAAAAAGCCTGCAAGTTTTCCAAATTTCAAAGCAGGCATAGTGCTCTGATCTAAATAACAAAATGCCATGCTACTTTTAGGAAAAATAGGTCATCAGAAAACTCAGGTTTTTAGTCCCAGTACGAACTCCAATATCCATTTCCAAAGGCTTCCCCTTAGTAAAGGAATATTTCCTGTGTATGAAGTTCATTCCAAAATTATGAGTCTATTAGTTGCTCCTTGCTGATATGAATAGAGTATATGACAAATTTTCTGCTTCTCCCTCTCCCTGCTGCTCCCCGCTGCTTGTGCTGTCAAATGAATAAATGATATCTTAAAAAAAATGACAAGTTTTCTATATATTTGTCACAAATTATCATTAAATACAGATCAAATATTTCTAAAGAAAATTTAGCATCTGAATTCAGATGTAAACTACACACTGGTGTTTGAAGATTTAGTACAAAAAATGTCAACTACTGGGGCACCTCAGATGCTCAGTCAGGTGTCTGCCTTGGGCTCAGGTCATGATCCTGATCCCGGAGTCCTGGGATCCAGCCCTGACCCAGGCTCCCTGCTCAGCTGGGAGTCCGCTAGTCCCCCTCCCTCTGACCCTTGCCCCTGCTCACACTCTGGTGCATGCACACACACATGCGCTCACTCTCTCAAACGAATAAAAAATATTTAATGAAAAAAGTCAACTACTGCATTAATAGTTGCTTATTCTGATTATATATTGAAGTAACATTTTAGATATTAGGTTAAATATACAATTAAAATTAAGTTCACTTGTTTTATCTTTTTAATGAGGCCACTGGAAAAAAGTTTAAGTTACATAGGAAATTACATTTCTATTGGATTGAATGGCCTGCTGCAGGCTGAACTCTTCACAGTAAGGTTTGTCAATTATTTTTCTATAGCATCTCTTGCAGTATGGCCCATAACTGATACACAAAAAGTGTTTTAATCAACTTTATATAGAAGCACAAAACATCAACTAAGTACGACTAAAACTGTCTTTTTGATTCATATACCATCTACATTCTATTGGAGGGACATTAAAAACCTCCCTTAGTAATCATGACAATTCTGAATTATGGACCAAGACAACCAAAAACACTTTCAGCTGAAAGTAAATTGCCATATTGTATGGGGCTGCGTTATGCCCTCCCAGAATTCCTGTTAAAGTCCTACACCAGTGCCTCAGAATGTCACTCTATTTGGATATTTGGATATAGGGCCTTTTTTTTTTTTTTTTTTTTTTTAAAGATTTTATTTATTTATTCATGATAGTCACAGAGAGAGAGAGAGAGAGAGGCAGAGACACAGGCAGAGGGAGAAGCAGGCTCCATGCACCAGGAGCCCGACGTGGGATCCGATCCCGGGTCTCCAGGATCGCGCCCTGGGCCAAAGGCAGGCGCCAAACCGCTGCGCCACCCAGGGATCCCTGGATATAGGGCCTTTAAAAGGATAATTAAAGCAAAAAAAAAAAAAAAAAAATCCTATGGGTGGACCCAATCCAATAGGATTGGGGTCTTTGTAAGAATAGGAGATTAGAACACAAGTAAAACAATCCAACAGGCAATCCTCGAGTATACAAAGAGAAGGCAGGCATCTGCAAGCCCAGGAGAGAGGCTTCAGAAGAAACCAAAGCTGCCAACACGTTGATTTTGGACACCTAGCCTGAGAATTAGGCCACCCAGTCTATGGTACCTTGTTATGGCAGCCTTAGTACATGAATACATTGTTCCAAACATTTAAATTTTTTCCAATTACCGAGTAGAGTTTTGGCTTTTACAATTAAGTTACAAATTCAGTTCCTCACTCACACCAGCCATATATCAAGTGCTCAATAGACATATGCAGCTAGTGGCCACTGTACTGTACAGTACAGACCCAGAGAGGACACCAAATCAAGTTTCAAAAAAAAAAAAAAAATGCCTAACTAGTTGGTAGATATAACCAAAAAAAATGTGTTCTTACTATATACTGAAGCATGTTTAATCTTAAAACAAAATGCAAATACAGAAGACTCAAGTCTACCCCTGGGTTATTCTTACTATGATTTCCTGAGTAGATTAGGGATGGGAGTTCATAATTCAGAGCTATGTTTGGGACATCTGAAGGTTTCTTTCAAAATACAGAGAACTACTGAACACAGGTGGCCAGGATACATTTATCACTATAAAAAAGTCAGAACTCCGGATTCAGTTTCCCAGAAATTCCCAAATTAGCAACTGGTAAATTAGAGAACGCCAATACTCCTCTTTAGAGTTTATCATGCTTCTTGTGAGGTTAGGTTAGCGGGCATTTTCAATGGAAATTAAATTCCAAAAATAAGAGATGGCATGAATCCTATACTGAACAGAATATTCCTGGATTTATTACCATTTAACCATGAGGCATCAAAAAAGTATGTCCACTATTAATAATTTCATGAACCTATAAAGTTGAAGAAGCATGAGAAAAAATACAGAATTCAGGAAACAGAATAGTTCTGCTAACTTGCCTAATAGGACTGAAAACACTAAAATAAGTAGCTATATCCCCTTTAAGAATTAAAAAAAAAAATGAAGGTAGAGGGGTGCCTGGATGGCTCAGTCAGTTAAGCGGCTGACTCTTGATCTCGGGTCAGATCATGATCTCAGCATTGTGAGATGGAGCCTGCTTAAGATTCTCTCTCTTCCTCTGACCCTACTCACCCCCGCTCTCTCACTTTCAAAAAAAAGATCATAGAAAATCCAAAATGTAATCATCAGTATAATAAAGTTCATCTACTGGAAAGAATTGTACATTTGCATAGAACTTTACTCCTTAAACCGGCTTTTTATACTTTATCTTAAATTTGCCCAAGGACTTAATGTTTGGATATATTCTTATTTTTCATAAAGAAACTAAGGCTCTAAGAAATTAAGTGACATGCCCAATGTCACATAATTTATAATGGACTAAAACTCAAACCTTAGTCTTCTAGTTCCTAAACTTTGTATAGGCTTCGCCCTATTAAAGCATTAAAACTACACCTAGCACAGTGTTATGTAAATGTTAGTTATAATAAAAAATTTTAATACAATTACAGTGACTTGATCAAGTGTGTACTAACAGTACTTAAAATGGTAATTAAATTCAGAATAAATCTCAACCATGGTAATTCAGTTTAGAAGAAATAATTCCCAAGAGCATTATGGTCACAGGAATCTTTTTAAAAATTAAATGTATATAATCGTTTTGCAAAGAAATACCAAGTGATAGATAAAAGGCCTTCTAGCATAAAATTTATTTATGATGATCAAATTAGGTGGGGAAAATAAAATAGAACTTTTAAAACTAGAGTTTTTTATATATTAAGTGAATAATGTTTCATATCTGCCATATTTTTTATTCCATCAGATCCATTTAAGAGTGATATAAAAGTGATTTAGAATTTCAATATTCAATCTTAAGGGAGATTTAAAAACTGAGGAACAACTGAACAAGATTTAAAAAGACTGAAGAACACACAGGTGGTCCCAGTTGGGAACAAGAAACTAGAAAAGTTATTTTTGGAACAAGGGGAAAATTGAAATATGGACAGGTACTATGAAATTTTCGGTAGAAAAAGTGGAGTTGTGAACTGAATGAAACAACTTATAGTATGTTCTCCTTTAGGTTTAAAAACACTTCACTGTATAGTTACATATATAACATATATATAATTATATATATAATACTTTAACAATACTTCATGGTATAATATCTGGAAGGATATAAATACACACATACCACTTACACACATATATGGCAATAAGTGGTAATCTCTGAGAGGATGGAATATGGCATTGTTATTTCACTTTTGTTTACCTTCTAAATTTTTATAATGCGCATGTACTATGTTGTAAAAATTTTTAAATAACATCAATTTTTTTTTAGCCAGAAATAAAAACCTCTTCATTTGCTGTGTCTTACATTTATGAAATAAGTACATGTGAAATAATGGTTCTGAAGATAGTCTGACTCTTCACTTTTATTTTAGCAATCAGGTGTTTAAAATAAATCTACTTTCAAACATATGGAGTTCAGAATATAAAGCTCATGAAAAAAAATGATCACTGAAGAACAAAGCCAGAAACTGTCCCTATTTACAAAAACATTTTGAAAAATCACCTATGCTTGAGTTTAAAACAGCAATTGTATGCCTAGAACAGTTAAATATTGTTCATTATGAATTAAAACAAAAATCTTTAGATAAAAAGTTAAGGCAATGAGAAAAATAAAAATGTTTGTATTCTTGCCATTTATCAGTGTTAAAATGCTTTACACGTAATCTTAAATCTTCCCAATAACTGTCCTTGGAAAGTCTCATTCTCTGTATATTACTGATGAGAAAAATCAAGATTTAAAGAGCTGCATGCAGAGTATATGAGAAACTCCTGCTTGGCAATCATTTTGCAATACTATGCACATAAATCATTAAGCGGTACATCTGAAACTAATACAGTATTATGTCAATTATACATCAATTTTTAGAAAAACAAAAATTACAAATTGTTTTTTAAAATAGTTTATTTTTTAAGTAATCTCTACATTCAATGTGAGGCTTGAACCCACAATCCCAACATTGAGCATCACATGTTGCATCAGCCAGGCAACTCTTTACTAATTTGTAAAAAAAAAAAAGGAAAGATGGAGCACCTATCTGGCTCAGTTGATAGAGCATATGACTATCTGAGGGTCATGAGTTCAAGCCCTATGTTGGGTATAGAGATTACTTAAAAATAAAAAAAGAGTAAAACGATAGACCCCTCCCCTTCTTTATGGCAAGAGTCATAAATATTTCACAAAAGACCTGCAAAAGGCCAATAAACGTTAAAAAAATCAGCATTCTGCCATAAAGAAACATAGATTAAAGTCAGAGATACCTCTAGACATCCACCAAATGGCTAAAATGTAATACTAACTCTAAGGATTGAAAAAGAACATTCTAGGGGATAAATTTAGCATTAGCTAAGGCAAGAGTATTAAATCTGGAACAAATGTTCTAATAAACATGGGTAGTTCACTTGGCTTGGGCACAGAGAAGGATAAAATGTATTCTGGAAAAGTAGTTAGGAATCAGAACTCAAAGCGTCTTCAAGTCCAAGAGAAGGACTTTAACCCATATGAGATTAACAATACAGAACTGTGACAGAGATGACAGCTTTGCATAGAATGTTCCAAGGGGGGCAGCCCGGGTGGCGCAGTGGTTTGGTGCTGCCTTCAGCCCAGGGCGTGATCCTGGAGACCTGGGATCGAGTCCCACGTCGGGCTCCCTGCATGGAGTCTGCTTCTCCCTCTGCCTCTCTCTCTCTCTGTTTCTCTCATTAATAAATAAAATCTTTAAAAAAAAAAAAAAAAAAAAAAGAATGTTCCAAGGGGCGGGGAGATACAGAAAATTTCAGAAACACTTGTCTCCCATCCTGCTTTAAATTTCTCTATCCTCCACAATCTGGTACTACCCTCACTCCTCAACCACAATCTTCATTTGCACTCTCCAACCTTCTCAGACCTACTTCTCTTCACTCACCACCAGGTGAGCTCATACCTGGTCGAAGGCAGCACTAAGCCTTCACTCAGGGCACATCTTCTATGTTACTCTCTTGCTCCCCTTAGGCTACTCTCAATTGAAATCTAGTGCTTTTTAAAGAGGCACAGCTGAGGTCTATCCATTCCATGACTTCCTGCCTACTCCAAACTGCACTCATCTCCTTCCCCTGAGTTCCTAACTTCTCTATGTGGGTTCCTATAATACATAATTCAACATCTAACTAGAATTTATTTTGTTCTCAACTCTCCAACCAGACCATAAACTCATGAATAGAAGAGATCACACCTTTCACTTTTGTACCCCTACAGCACCTACTAACAAAAAATACACACTAGCTAGTTGTCGGTTCCTCCTGATAACAGAAATGCAAACATACCCTTTTAATCCAACAATTTCATTTCTAGGAATTTATAATACTGACATTTTCATATATATGCAAAAACATCATGATCAAAAATATGCATTGTAGATAGTAACAATAAAAACTAGAAATACCCTAAATGTCTAATAAGAAAGACTAGTTCATTTGAGTCTATAGTGCAACTTGAAGTGTTGTATGAAAGGAGAGAAAATGAGTACTCCCCTTGACAAGGATGGATGAGGCCCTCAGGCCTGACAACAAACGTACACACAGTTAAGTCCCTGCCACCTACTTTGTGGCATCTAATCATCGTTTTTTTGGTTTTTTTTTTGTTTTTGCATCGCTATATTGTACACCTGAAACTAATTATATATTAGGTACATTGGTATTAAAGTTAAAAAGAAACCTTGAGATATCTATATAAATGGATAACATAATAAGTGAAAAAAGTTGCTGGAAAATGGTAAACAGTTCCTATCTTACTTATTTTCACATATACACACACAGAATTTACAAAACCAAAATTTTAGAATGATAACATTGGCTAAGTAGGATGGACTTTAGAAACACTTGTTTGAAAAAATTTGAACATATACAATGTAAAAAAAAAAAAACAAAAAAACAAAAAACAAAAAACATTTTCACTATCCCAAAAGAATAGTTTACAAAACAATTTATAATATGAATCCATTTTCTTTAAAACAAGACTAATAACATGCTGAGGCCTATGGACCAAAATGAGTATTTAGAACATATGCCAACTATTAATAAGTTACTCTCACAATCTACATTAGTTGTTTTTCTTTAAATAATAAACTTACTTTTTAGTTGCTCCCCACTACTAAAAAATAAAAAAATCCAAAAAAACCATAAATCTTTCTCTGACCTAGGGATCTCAGAGGGGTAAACATTTTGGTCCACCCGGCAATTAGCTAAGAGAGCCAGCTTAACTGTTGGGCAGCCCGCTGCACTAAATCTGAGTAAGTATCACAGGTAAACCACGTCTACAAATGAGATCCACCGAAGTTACTGACTGAAAAGCTACTTCGCTACTAGGTACACATTAAATGTCTGAGGGCAGCCTGGGTGGCTCAGCGGTTTAGCACTGCCTTCGGCGCAGGGCGTGATCCTGGAGACCCGGGATCGAGTCCCACGTCGGGCTCCCTGCATGGAGCCTGCTTCTCCTTCTGCCTGTGTCTCTCTGGAACATGCTCCATCTCCCCAAAGGAAGATGACCTCATTCCAAACAATCTTTATTTCTGTTGATCTCCTTGTCCTGCCTTGAAAAACCTTTGCCTTTCTGTAGCCTTCTGGAGCTCCCCTCTACTTGCTGCTGGGATGCTGCCAAATTTCACAAATTGATTAATAATGTCAATTACATCACTAACATTCACTGCTGAATTTTTGTAATTTAACACTAGTAAATAGTGGCAAAACTAGGGTTTAAACCTAGAGATTCTGATTCCCTTACTATACTGTACTATCTCTAGGATAAATTCCTTTCAACAGAGAAAACACTAGAAATCTTCAGTCGTATGTTGCTACAATATGAATTAATCTTTTAGAATTTCTTAAAAATAAAAAAAAAATTTATTAGAGCCCAAGTCAGGACAGCTGCCCTAGATACATTATCTTAGCAAAGACAAGTGTGCTCCAGCAAAGGAACATTTCACATACAACTAAACACATTTTTTTTTTTTTTTACATAAAAAGTTACAAGTCAATAGACAACATTTCAGAGTGCTGAAGATGTTAAATTTCTAGAATTTGCAGGGTTCCTAGGACTTTATGAGAAATAGGGAAGTTTCTTCCTTTTTGTTTTGTGTACAAAATGTTCCTTTTTGGGTTTTGTTTTAATGAAGCAGATGTACAGTATGTGCTCAGGATACAAACAGAGCCTATGCTTTGAGGTTCTGCAGAGTCAGTCTGACCTTAGTAAATGTTTGAGTATAGCTAGCTTCCCAGGGCCCACCAATACTAAAAGTCAAAAATTTCTTTTATCACAGTAAAGCACTTAGGTTTTCACCACAAAACTAAATTATCAACAGAACGCGGGGATCCGATGTTTACTTATGGAAATGCTGTTGGTTTGGCTACCACGGGATAACCAAGTTACCAAGAACTTATTTTGCAAAAATGTTGGCCATTGCTTTTCTCAACTTTTGAAAAGCTATTTACAGTGGCCCAGCGGTTTAGCGCTGTCTTCAGCCCAGGGCGTGAGTGATCCTGGGGATCCGGGATCCAGTCCCGCATTGGGGTCCCTGAACAGGGCCTACTTCTCCCTCCACCTGTGTCTGTGTGTCATGAATAAATAAATAAAATCTTAGAAAGAAAAGAAAAGCTATTTACAGTAATAATTAAACCCCAAACCTCTTAACCAAGTCAGGTTTGGGTTTAGATACTAGTTCTGTTACCACTTTCCTTCACGTGCAAGCAAGATAATAAAGGCATTTGTGTAAAACTCAGCATGGTGAATAACTGGAGAATAAGAAGTCAAGGTCCCTAACTCCTGTTCTTTACCAACCACACTCCCAGGATGTGCAACAACTTGGGCAAGCCCACATCAAACCCCATCAAACCCCAGATACCCTCGCCAGACCCGTTTATTCACGTGTTTATGGGAAACCTTAAACATCGGATTATGCTTTCCGTTTAAATTTACGAACTGAGGGATGCCCGGGTGGCTCGGTGGTTGAGCGACTGCTTTTCGCTCAAGGCAGGATTCCCGGGGTCCTGGGATCAAGCTCCCGCTTAGGGGCTCCTTCCAAGAAGCCTGCTTCTCCCTCCGCCTAGGTCTCTGCCTCTGCGTGTCTCTCGTGAGTAAATAAATAAAAATCTCTCTCTTTTTTTTTAAAGAAGTTTGCAAACTGATAAAACACAAGTTCTACACTGCAAAGAAAAGCTGGTGAGGAAACACAGTACTAAGAGGTTATCCCGTGGGTCCGTGACTACACACGACAAGGAACGCTAGCTTCGCAAATGCACCTCCCGCCTGCGCCCCAGGGGAGGGCGGCCTGCAGCTCTAAGGCAGTGACAACCCTGAGGCGAGTTCTGCGGCCCTCGGGCGACTTGTAGGGCCACGCACCACCGGCGGGATGAGCTCGGGGTCTACGACTCGGCGGGGCCGGCGATGCGGATGAGCCTAGTCGCAGGGCTCGCGGCCCACGGGCTCCCGCCGCAGGGGGCGCTCGCGCTCCTCCAGGGCAGCCCGGCAGGGAAATCGAGCCGCTCCGTGCGGCCAGGACGACGGTGTAGCCCCCGCTTTGGTTTTTGGTTTTTGGTTTTTATTACGGGGGGCGTGGGGGGGGGGACTGAGGCAGGAGGTCGGGGAGTCGGCCTCGGGGCTCAGAACTCGGGAACCAGTGGCCAACGGGAACACTTTCTGCGTCCGACCTCTCGGGGCTGCGACGAGGGGGCCGGCCAGGGGCCCCGGGGCGCGGGGAAAGGTACAGTACCGGTAGGAAGCAGGGGCTCCAACGGGGTAAAAGCATGCTCCATGCCGGGCTGCGGGGCTCGGCCTTAAGGAAACAGAAACGCCGCGTTAGAAGCCGCCCCCGCTCTTAACTAAGCGCGCGCCGACTCTCCGGAACGCCGGCCGCTTCCGGGCGGAGCTGCCCCCACCGGGAGGCGGAGGCGGAGGCGGAGGCGGACCCGCTCGGCGGGGAGGAGCCACGACCGGGGGCGCGACGCCCGGGGGCCGCCCCTCCTCCCGCCCCGCGCGCGCGCGCACCGCCAGCATCCGGGGACCGCGGAGCCCCGCCCCCCGCGCGCCCAGGACGCGCCCACGACGCGCCCAGGACGCGGGCGGCTCGCCGAGCGGAGGCCGCACTTACACAGCGGCGGGTGGAGCCGGCGGCGAGCGGAGCGCGATCGACCGCTCCGAGCTCAGCTGAGGAGCCTCGGCGGCGCGCGGCAGACGCTCGCAGGCTTAAGGAACGGCGCGCGAGGCGGCCCCGCCCCCTTCCGGAGCGGCGCGCCCCCGCCGCGCACGCGCACGCGCTCCCGCCGCGCTGAGGCGTCCCGCCCGCCCGCCCGCCCGCTTCGTCCGGCTTCGTCCCGCCCGGGCTCTCTGGTGGACCGCTGCCCTCCGCGGCGCTCAGCCCGGCTTCGCCGCCTAGCACACTTGCCGTCCCCCCGGGGCGCGTGCTCCCGGGCCCCTCCCCGCTCCCCCTGCTTCCCCCGCCTGCCTGCTGCATCCTTGCCCAGCCCGCCTGCGCCAGCCCAGCCCCTGCTCCCTCCCTGGTGCACCGAATCAGGAAAAGTTGTCGGAAAGTAGTGAAAGGGAAACCTCCCTAACGTGGACCGCTCGCCTGCCAGTTAGAGGAAGGACTGATTAGAGACCCCAACGGGAGAATCTTCCTGAAGAAGGAAGCAACAGGCCCCAACGGGACAAGATGTTGGTGGCGTCCTTGAGCAACCCCTGCAAACCGGGCCAATGAGAAACCCTCATCACCCTGAACCTTGCTTTTCTGCAACTATCCCTTCAAATCAGCCTCCTTCTAGCTGAAATAATGGGGTTCTCCCGTTTGTTGGACTTGCCTAGGGTCTTGCCATAGCTTGCAGGTCCTGAATTGCAGTGCCTTGCCATTCCCGAGGAAATGCATTGGGCTGACAACATAACTTGCTGTTTTATCTTCCAGGTCAATCAAGTTTTTTGAGTTTTTTTGTTGTTGTTTTGTTTTAAGATTTATTTGTTTGAGAGAAACCACAGCATGAAAGCATGGGGAGGGGCAGAAGGAGAGAGAGAGAGAGAGAGAGAATCCTCAAGCAGATGCCCCACTGAGCTTAAGAAGAACTGGGGGCTTATCCCAGGACCCTGAGATCATGACCTGAGCTGAAATCAAGGATTGGACGCTTAACAGCCTGAGCCACCCAGGTGCCCCAAGGTCAGTCAAGCTTTAGACGGAAGAAATTTTAAGCTACCCAAACAAATTTTAAGCAACCCAACAAATGAGGTTGCATTTGTTCCTTAACACTCCCAGGATGGAGAGCTCATTCTGTTGCCATGCAGCCTTTTCCAAAATTGAGCAACCCTAATCACCAGAAAATTTCTTAAGGTAAGCAAAAATCCCCTGCCTGTATCTGTCATTGCTCCCCCCCGCCACCTCCCATGAATACCACATGTTAGAGGGATCCCTGGTGCTCATAATCATCCTAAATGTACTGAAGAGAGCACAAAACAAGATAGAGTCACTCATGTCAGTGACCTATTTTAAGCAGTGATTTTTGCAGCCAAAGATGTTGTCGCAAAGACCAGATATTATGGAAAATAGTACAAGCTGAGGATACCCAGGACTCATAATCAGCAAACCCAAAGGAGATCTGTGAAGGCTCAAGTCTGATTAAACTTTAAGAAGTGAGGACCTTTGCAAGAAACTGTCAGACTTTCTAGATAATGATCCTTTCACCACTGATCACATCAAAAAGGCACTTGCCAACAAAGGCTCGGCCCTATGGATCTCTGAACAGAGATTCTCCATGGCTTGAACATAACAAGCAGCACATGCCAAGGGGCTCGCTCTGACTGGAGTGAGTCCTTATCTCAACTGCACACTCCCAGACAGACTTTGATTTTGGTTCATTAACTTCCTACCCCTTATTGTAGCTTGTTTGTTGGGTGACTTTGTTGTCTTAGCTTTGCTTAGGTATGATATATGGGAAGCTAAGGTAAACATGTGGCAAAAAGTCATTGAGTTTGAAATCCTGAAACTGCTTTACAATTATGTCAACCTTGCTTTATGACTGAATAAAGCTGACACTGTGGAAAGACAGGACTCATGTGTGCACCTCCACAGCATGCTTGTGACAACTACCTAGGCTTTACCTTTTCTAGGCTAAGCTGAATTTTCTCAAGGTTCTAATGTGATGTGATTTTTAGACTTGACCACCCTAGTTCCAATCTCTATATTTAATGTTGCTCATAAATCATGGCTCCAAGATCTAGTGAGAACTGCACATCTCTCAAGCACACAAAAGCTCCTGGAGACCTCCGTGAGACTAACACACCTGACCAACTTCCAATATGGCTTCTA
This sequence comes from Canis aureus, assembly GCF_053574225.1. Classification (NCBI taxonomy): domain Eukaryota; kingdom Metazoa; phylum Chordata; class Mammalia; order Carnivora; family Canidae; genus Canis; species Canis aureus. The sequence goes on from NC_135625.1 coordinate 63,220,443, forward strand.
GTTGCACCAGGCCTGTTGCTTGGTTGACCCCAGTGCTGTTCCTCTCACCCCCATAAAATGCCTGCCTGAGAAAGCTTGTCAACAAAAAATCCTGGAATATGTGGATTTGGTCAAAGGCAAGGAAAGGTTGTATTATCATGCAGTTTGCAAACAGGGAAATGCAACCTTCAGCTACAAACTAAGAGGATGCTCTGAAAGGGAAGAATTAGGCAAAACACTCAAATTTTGTGCTTTTTATGGAACCTGGTCAGATTTAAGTCCCCAACTACTAGTTTCAAGAGCAGAATGGCAAGCAGGATACAGTTCGATAATTTCTGGTGGCAGTTTCAGGATGTGGCAGCCCTTGGAGAGCATGACACAAAGTGTTGCAGGAGTCTTTTTGCAAATTTTGCTGAATTTTGTGCAAGCTTGTCACTTGAGGCTGGGTGACTGGTTTCATTCTTCATGGTCATTCTGCCTGTTTAAATTGTTAGCGTTTCCTCCCGTGACATCAGGGAACCCATCCTGTCTGTTAGGTATTACTTTCGAATTATTGGAGTCCTTTGTTCCCATCTTCACAGCTGCCAAAATTAGTGTTTGTTCTAGCCAACACCTGATGATAGGCCCTGACCTCTCAAAGGGCTTACAATTGAGACATGTATCTCTAACAACTCAGAAGTACTTATTTCTCTCTCTTAATGCACTCTCTCTTTCTAGCACCTGAAACCCTTTCTTTGGAATATAATCAGCAGGAAGGATAGAGCTTCTGTTTCCCAGTCTCTACGGGGGGGATAGAATCCCTACTTCTAGCCAGCAGAGCTGTCCTAATCACACTGACGCTGACTTACCCTGTGTCATTCTTCGTTCTCTGACCCTACTAGGTCCTCATCTTCTCCCTCCCTTATTCCCCCTTTAACACATCCAAATCACTTCTGCACAAATCAGAATGGAGCTCAGCTGTTTCTTCTACTATTGGTAGTTCCTAAATAAAATGTTTTAACTGCTTTAATATCTGACAGTTTATCTCACAATACCCAGGGTTCATCAATCCAGTTATAGAAGAGTACGCTATTGTCTATATTCCTTCATTTTTTTAGCTACCAGATAAATAGAATTTCCAGGTGTTTTTCCTATTTGCCTCTTAAGCCAAATGTACACGTTATCTCATACACAGTTTCAAACCAAACTGCTAATTAAATACCATGAATGTGCAATCATAGTTGAGGCACACGGGCCATTTCAACTATGTCACCTACTAGCTGTGGGACATTGAAACTTCAGTTTCCTCAGGTATAAGAGAGAAACAATGTTGCCTACTTAGGAAGGGTTCTTTAGAGATCAAGTGATAGATAAGCACCTGGCCCGGTGCTAGCACATATCGATTTGCAGCAAATATTTATCCTGCTCCATGAATATGGTACTCCATGTACATCTTGATGACATCACTGTTTATAACTGTAGCATACACCTTTGCAAAGTTTTTATGCATAACCTAGACCCAAGTGCCTCCCAAAATTGTTAAGAAGAAAATTGAAATACTTAACTAGAATAAATTTCAAAAGTCCACATATTTAAAGATGCCACCAGTGAAACTAGAAAGACAACAAACTGGAGGTGAAGGGAGAATATTTGCATATATAACAGACAAGTGGTTGTTCTATCTAGATCTTATGAAGAACTATAAATCCATCAGTAAAAGGTAAACAAAACAATATGGGCAGCCCGGGTTGCTCAGAGGTTTAGCGCTGCCTTCCGCCCAGGGTGTGATGCTGGAGACCCGGGATGGAGTCCCACATCAGGCTCCCTGCATGGAGCCTGTTTCTCCCTCTGCCTGTGTCTCTGCCTTTCTCTCTCTCTGTGTATGTCTCTCATGAATAAAATAAATAAAATCTTAGGGGAAAAAAAGGTAAATAAAAGAATAAAATAATGACCAAGGATATATACAGGAAAGTTACAGAAAATATTCAAATGGCAAATAAACATGTGAAAAACACAACTGTTGACACAAAATGAATAAACCTTTTAGAATTTCTAAAAGAAAGGAGATTAATTTGAGCCCAAGTCAGGGCAGCTGCCCTGGATACACAATCTTTACACGAGACTTCTCTGGCAAAGGAACATTTGCTATGGGGTTATATACATTTTTTAACATAAAAAGTTACAAATCATTAGACAAAGGACATATCAGAAAGTTGTAGACTGGGGGGTCCCTGGGTGGCTCAGCGGTTTAGCGCCTGCCTTAAGCCTGGGGCATGATTCTGGAGTCCCAGGATCGGGTCCCAGGACCGAGTCCCACGTCGGGCTCGCTGCATGGAGCCTGCTTCTTCCTCTGCCTGTGTCTCTGCCTGCCTCTCTCTCTCTCTCTCTCTCTCTCATCTCTCATGAATAAATAAAATCTTAAAAAAAAGAAGAAAAGAAAAGAAAGTTGTAGACCTTATCGTAAGTTTCTAGTATATGCAGGGCTATAGGACTTGAACCTTACAGGAACCAGGTAAGTTTCTTCCTTTTTCTTAATTTTTATGTTCAAAATGCTTTCTTAAGGCTTTAACAAAGCAGATGTACAATGCATGCCTGGGATGCAGATAGAACCCATGCTTTGGGGTTCTGCAGACTCATTTTGACCTTAGTAAATGTTAAAATATAATTTCTGTGGGAGCGCAGGAATAAGGCCCACAAACGATAAAAGTTGAACATTTCCTTTATCATAACATTGGTAGCATTTGGAAAAGCCAATTTGAACAGTGAGATAAATTTATCAGATTGCAAACATTTATTTATTTTTTTAAAAAATATGTAATTAATTATTTTATTCATTCATTCATGAGAGAGACAGAGAGGCAGAGTCACAGGCACAGGCAGAGGGAGAAGCAGGCTCCCTGTAGGGAGCCCCGATGCAGGAGTGGATCCCAGGATCCTGGGATCGCGCCCTGAGCCAAAGGTAGATGCTCAACCACTGAGCCACCCATGTGTCTCCAGCTTGCAAACTTTTAAATAATAAAACAAATTTACATTTATTGAACAATTATTTTGTTATAGTCATTGTGCTAAGGTCTTTTATATCTTAATTCATTACCCTAAAATACAGGCTCCAACACAACAAGGACTGAATTTTAATAGTTCACCTTTGCATCCTCATACTCTAGCTGAGTTGCTGGCAAAGAGCAAGCCATCGATGAGTACTAACTGAATGCTCATAATGTACTTGTTTGCAAAAGCCTGAGATGCCCCTTCTCCAGTTCTTCTCACAGCTGGCTCATTCATCAAGACTTGGTATAGATCTTTCTTCCCCAGTCACTCCTTCTCTCATCTAGGATTGTTTTCTTGCATAGCTATCCTCACAATCTGTAGTTGTTTAACTTACCTGTTTATTTCTTTATCATTTGTCTTCTACTAGCTCCCTAAGAGTTGGAACCATATCTGTTTTGTTCATTGCTATTCTCCAGCCAACAGGATACCACACCCATAACAGAGACTCAATAAAGATTTGTCAAATGGATTAATAAAGAGTGGTGACAAGGGAATAGAAAATTATATCATACCAGGAATTTTTTTTAAATAAGCAAAATCAATATGCCGTCACGTGGAAAAATACTCATGACAGAGTAAATTTTTTAAATGCAAATGGCAGAACAATCCCACTTATATTTTAAAATGCATTTGGATATCCATAGAAAGAAAAAAGTGATCTCTGAGGGACACCTGGGTGGCTCAGTTGGTTAAACGTCTGCCTTCAGTTCAGGTCGTGATCGCAGGGTCCTGGGATTGAGCCCCATGTCAGGCTTCCTGCTCAGTGGAGAGCCTGCTTTTCCCTCTCGCTCTACCCTTCCCTCTCACTCCGGCTCACTCCCTCTAGTGCTCTCTCTCTCTCTCAAATAAAGAAATAAATCTTTAAAAAAAAAAGTGATCTCTGAGAAAAAGAGATAAAGTACATAGGAGACCTCAGGCTGAGGGAAATATAACTTTTGATTTCATATTTTGTATTTTATGTATTAATATTTTGCAGCATATTAAAAAAATTAAGTTTGTAAAAATGTATATAAAAGAAAATTAATGAGTCATTCTTCTATTTTTTATGAGTCATTATTCTTAATCACTGGCATGTTCGGGGCTTCCAAAGAAGACACCACACATACAAACATGGTACAATTTTCAGAGTAGAGATTCCATCGCTTCAACCAAATTTTCAATGGATTCTAACAAAGAATTCCTGTTAGTAGCAGGTTATGTGGTTTTCTCCAGGACACAAAGATGGCTCTTTATCTTCCTTCCCAATTATCTTCCACTCTGCCCTCATTTTCTTGAGCTGATAAAGTTCAAAATATATGGTATATTGTTCCAAAAGATTCTATAATAAAAATTTTCTGCAGTGCAGTAACTTCTGAAAACACAGCACACTATTACTAAACTCCTTTGAGAATTATAACACATTATCCATCTTTAAACATCTCATGAAGACCAGGAAAAGCTGTTTATCTCCAAACACAGAATGTCTCAAAGACACTGGAACAAGTAACACCTTTTTCTTGGCACATCTTTTAAAGTCTTGCAGAACAGTGTGGCTCCACACAACTGGTGGGGGAAAATCTATAGGAGGCTATGAGCCAAGGTGCCAACTCCCCTCTGCTGCAACAGTTATTCTTTCTACAGCTGCCTGGAGTGGTCTTGGAGTTTCCATCTCTAGGCAGCTTCCATCAGCTCATCTACATCTACTCTCAACTTCAAAATGCATACCTGTTCTGAGCTCACTATGACAGCTCATGCAGCATTTCTAACTACCTTCAGGATGTTTCCACTTAAATATTTGACCATTACCTCTGATTCAAGTGGCTAAACTGAAATCATTTATTGCTCCTCCCAGAGTCTCTCCGTTTCTTTCTCCAACACCCTGATTCTTCTGGATTCCTTGATAAATAACTTTAATTTGCCTTAAAAAATATTTATTTATTTATTTTGAGCGAGAACAAGAATGAGAGAGAGGAGAGGAGGGGCAGAGGGGGAGAGAGAGAATCTCAAGCAGATACCCTCCTGAGTGCAAAGTCCTATGCAGGGCTTAATCTCTCCACCTTGAGATCATGACCTGAGCCAAAATCAAGAGGCCACTCAACCAACTGAGCCACCTAGACACCCCAATTTGCCTTTTCTTTCAGTCCATAAATCCAGCCAGTTGCCTATTTCATTCTTTTGATCACTTATTCCAACCTGTTAAGGTCAATTTGGATCCAGATTCTATCATGCTTGTCATTTTGGCTCATCCATCAATAAAAATGCTTATTGTTTTAAGACCTATCTAAAGTATAATATCTCAAAAGTCTTCCTTGATATTCACTCAAATCCCTCACAATCATTTTGCTTATAATTTCATTACGTTTTTATGCTTCTTTTATATAGCCTTGCCACAGTCTGATATAGTATGGTTCATTTAGTTTTTAAAAAGATATTTTATTTATTTATTCCTGAGAGACACACACAGAGAGAGAGAGAGACAGAGGCAGAGACACAGGCAAAGGGAGAAGCAGGCTCCATGCAGGGAGCCCGAGGTGGGCCTCCACCGGGGACTCTGGGGTCACGACCTGGGCCAAAGGCGACGCTAAACCACTGAGGTACCCGGGCTGCCCGATATGGTTCATTTTAAATGTATGCCACCTTGTGTGTCCAAGAAGGCTGCCTGAGCTCCAGCCTTCACCTTATACATTTCAAGTACTAGGAAGGAAGAACGGCAAAGAAGATACATTGTCTGCCTTATAAAAAGATGCGAAAGACAAAATGCACCAGACAATTAAGGAGATAATTTTCAGGCTATTGTAATAAGGAGCATACCTTAGATCCTAAGATCCAGGTGTCATCACAGTGTAATTTTGCCTTTGATTTCTAGGGAGACATAGATAAGTCGTAGGTGGGATGATGTAGGCCTGGGACCTTTTTGCAATTAGGGGAAATCTCAGTCAGCTGAACAGGAAATGCTTATCTCTGTGTTTAGCTCTTTCCCTGCAAAGACTTCTAATATCAGCTAATCATTCATGAGACAAAGAATGAAATGTTGGATACATCTGAAACCAATGTGTTATGTAGTCAATTCTATCTCAAAAAACAGGGACTTGCAGGAACTGTGGCCTCCTCAGGGGTTTAGATAAACACAAGGAAATCATCTGAGAGCCTTATGGGAGTCTTATCTAAGTCTTATGAGGAGAGAAATGAAGTAATCCTTTTCCTGGAACACAAAAAGGTAGTGGGGAGGTGTTCAGCAAACAAGAAGGTGAGGGAATTTCTTAGTCATCATCGTCTTACGGGAGCACAGGCTCAGGTGAAGTTCAACATCCTTAGAGGCTTCCTGCAAGTCTCACACAATACTTTGGTCAAATCTGGTTGGCCAGCATTTAATCATGTGGCCGGTCTAGCTTTAGGGGAGGCTGGAAAATGCAGTCTTTTCAGTGGGGTGCAATAGAGCTGATAAAAATGGGTACTATTGTGGGGATCCCTGGGTGGCTCAGTGGTTTAGCACCTGCTGTCAGCCCAGGGCTTGATCCTGGAGTCCCAGGATCAAGTCCCACATCAGGATCCCTGCATGGAGCCTGCTTCTCCCTCTGTCTGTGTCTCTCATGAATAAATAAATGAAATCTTTAAAAAAAAAAAAAAATGACAGGTACTATTGCTAAACAGAGAGAGAAAGATCTAACGTTGAGAGCAAGCTAGCCATCCCTGGATGTGACTTATCCAGACCCCATAATAACCACTGTCTGTTTTTCCTCTTCTACCTGCCTGCTTATCTATACTCTGGTGCCCACAGAGTAGCCAAAATTCTTCTAAACTGTAAAACAGATCATGTCCCTGCTTGCTTACAACTCATCAGTTGATTTAAGAATAAAATCCAAACTGAAAAGGCCCTGAATAATCTGGCCTTTGCTTATCTGCAATTTATCTTCTAGCATTTCTTCCCCTTACATATGAAGATCCTGCCAAACTTGTTCCTGTCATGATTTTTATGCAGAGCAAGTCCTTTCTATTTCATTTTCCTTCTGGAATGTTTGCCTTCCTGTCCTGCCAAATTCTTCACATAATTGCCCCATTTCAAGCTCAAATGTCACCTCTTCAAAGAGCCTTTGATTTTCCTATCTAAAATTACTTCCCCCAATTACTCTCTTAGCTCATGGTTTTTCTTCTTTAGAACACTCCTTCATTTGTTTATTGACCTTGTTTTCCATGAAAAGGCAGGGACTTGGCCTAATCTGTTTACTGCTATATTCTCAGGGCCAAAAACAGTATATGGTGCATAGTAAGCTCTCTCTCTGCCTCTCCCCCTCCCCATCTTTCTCGATCTCTCTCTCTCTCTCTCTCTCTCTCTATATATATATATATATGCATTATTGTGTGTATATATATATACACATAATTTATATATGTATAATTTCATATATGTACAATTCATACATATCATATATTATATACATAATATGTATGTGTGTATATACATATATTTGTGTAGGATTTATTAACCACAAAAAGATTGGCATATCAGTAAAAAATGTCTATTATGCCATAGAATAAGTATGAGCTAGACATATTATTTATTTAACCAATGGATAATACTTAAATGCATAAAAGGCTTTAGGAAAACCTGGCCACTCCATGAACTCCCAGGCATGTTGGAAGCCACTTGCATAAAAGAAAACATTCTTGTTTCAGGAATTAATAATCTGGCTTTCAGTAGTGAAAGGGAACAAACTCTTACCTTGTCTCAAACACCATTATATTTGTGAAAGAGCAGTAAGTTTCTGTCGAGTTAAGCCATTGTTATCTAGTTCCCCCACTCTGTCAACCTTTGGTTATACACTATCCAACCTTAGTCTGCATTGACACATCACCTAAGAAATGATGACTGTCCTATAGTGATCGCAGTAGAGAAGCACAAAAGTACAGGGATTTGGGATGTATTTTGGGGTAAGAATCAGCTCTTCCTGGTCATGCATCAAACATGTGGTATGAGAGATTTGAGTCCTGCAGTTTTGGCTTTTGCAATGAGGTATATGGTAATTTTATTTACTGAGATGCAGGAGGACTCCTGGAGGGGGAGGGAAATGAATTTAAAAGGGATGATACAAATGTACTGAATAGCTGTATAAATGTGGGCAACGACAAAACTTCACCTGTTTCCTCTTTAGGATCACCAGCTGCGCCTGAGAATTAAATTAACGTAACACAGATTAACAGGGAACCAGCATACAGAGTTATTTAATAGAAGTTTTATGTAACATAGGAGCCCTCATAAGTAAATGAAAACCCAAAGAAGTGGTAAAATCCAAATGCCTTCAAACTAGGTTAAACAAAGAAAGACAATGTGGAAAAGTAAGTAAAATGTATTGAGGAGGCTAACAGAAGATAAACTCTTTTAACAAGGTCCCCTTGTACAGAATCCTCTCTGCCTCCACTCTGGGTCTCTGGTGGTAAGAATGTTTCTTTCCAGGGGATCCCTGGGTGGCGCAGCGGTTTGGTGCCTGCCTTTGGCCCAGGACGCGATCCTGGAGACCTGGGATCTGAATCCCACATCGGGCTCCTGGTGCATGGAGCCTGCTTCTCCCTCTGCCTTTGTGTCTCTGCCTCTCTCTCTCTCTCTGTATGACTATCATAAATAAAAAAAATGTTTAAAGAAAAAAAAAAAAAGAATGTTTCTTTCCTCCCAATACAGAGGGCAGCTTTCACCAGGGAGTTTTATCTCTTGCTTTCAGGAAGACAAAGAGAGGTCAGAGTTCACTTCTTGAACCTGCTGGTTTTCAAGTGCTTTTCATTCAAAATATTCCTTATGCACAGTGGCATATTTTGCACGTCATAGCCTGCCACTATTCAGTATTTAAAAGCCTTACCCTATAAATCATAGTCTTGATGATTACGTGTTTTTCTATCAATAAATTATAGAATTTTGGAGGCCTGCAAAAAAAAAATGTTGAAAACTTATCCTGTTTTCAATAAAAGATTTTGTTCTAAATAATAAGACATACATGTTCTTAATTGAAAAGACTCATTATCACTAAAAAGAAAAAAAATCTCCAAATAAATCTAATAAAAATAATGCAATACCTTTCCAAAATCCCAACAAGATTTTTATGGAATTTTACAAACTGGTTTGTAAGTATGTCAGAAAAGGAATAACTTGTTTTGTTTTGTTTTGTTTGAGGAGGGGCAGGGAGAGAGGGAGAGAAAGAATCTGAAGCAGCACTGAGCCAGATGAAGGGTGGGGACTGATCTCACAACCCTGAGATTGTGACCTGAGCCGAAATCAAGAGTTGGATGCTTTACTGACTGAGCCATCCAGACACCCTAATAACTCTTTTTTTAAAGAAGGTCAATAGGAAGAGACTTTTATGAGTAGGTAAAGAAAAATACGTGTCATCACAATAATTTTTAAAAGGTAGCACAATGGTCAGATGCCTAAGTGGCTCCGATTCTTGATCTCAGCTCAGGTCTTGATCTCAGGGTCATGAGTTCAAGCTCTGTGTTGGGCTTCACACTGAGTGTGGAGCCTAGTTTTAAAAAAGATAATAAAAAAATAGAAAATAAAAAGGTAGCATGAGCATAGAAACAGATACTCTGATAAAACAAAGCAGAGTTCAGAAACACGTGTGGGAATTTAGTTTATGACAAAGGTGACAATTTACATTAGACAAAAAATATAGCGATATAGTTAATAACTATCTTGTTAAATAAGTATCTTTGATGCAATTATCTATACTTGGAAATGAATAAAAATAAAATTCTATTTCATACCATAGATAAATTTCTAATAAAAAGCTAAATATAAAGGTCAAATCTTTTTTGAGTAAAGATTTTAAAAAATAATATTTATATCATGAAGGTCTTCCTCAGTAACTCATAAAACTCAGAAGTCAACTCAGATTTGACTAAGAGATTTCAAGCTTCTATAAAGACAAAAACAATCTACAGAGATAAAACAGTACATAGGGAAGAAATATATACAGCATAAAATCAGGCAAAAACCTACTGGCCCGAACAAAAAAAGAGCTTCTGCAAATCAGTAAGAAAAAAGAAAGCAGTTCATGGAAGGAAAAAAAAAAATGCCAATAAATACACTAAAGATGCCCAACTCTCTAATAATTATGGAAATCCAGACAAAAACAATAAAACTTGTAAAATTAAAGGATGGAAAAGACGAATAATATCTAGTGTTAAAGAGGACTTGGGGAAATAGGCATTTTCATACACATTTACATTTTGTAAGTGGGTAATTCCTTTTCTGATAGTGAATTTGATCATTTCTATCATTATTTTAAATGCACGTACTTTGTGATCCAGCTCTCCAAAACTCTGCCTGAGAATAGTACTTGCATACCTTTTGATGAAATATGCACACAGATATTACTGTTGCATAGTTTAAAATGGCAAAAAGTTAAAAGTGTCCAAAATAGAGGAATGATTGAATATATTAATTTAAATAATACACTACAATCTGATGCAGTGATTAAATGAAATGAAGCAGATAACCATATTCTATAGAAATTGACAAACTGATTTTGCAGTACATATGGAATTACAAAGGACACAGAATAGCCAAAACAATCTTTAAAAAGAAAAATAAAGTAGGAGAAAATATCTCCAAAAAAGGCAAGGTACAGAATAAAATGAAGAACAATACTTTTCAGACTGTAATGTTCTTAAGATTCACATGAGGAGCTTGTTTAAAAATGAAGGTTTTGGGGGCCACACTCCCAGAAATCCTGGCAATCCAGGTGATTTGGATGTATTTACAACCATCCTTCAGAAGCAGCATCCCAAATTCATGCTTTATTTTTTCAATGGTTAAATATATCTGCATACTTCAGGTAATAGAGGTGGCCTACTTAAACAGCATTTATGTATGTATATTATATACTCATATGTACTTCTCTGTATATTTTTATACTTCTCTGTACATATTATAGTACATATTATATACTTCTCTGTGTTTATTTTTCGGTGACTACTGCCAGCTGTGCTCTGTTTAAAACCACAGAACCCACCCTTTGCCCGTCTCTATCTCCTGGTGAATATGAGTCTCATTTAGGACATCACTCCAATTCATAATTTTTTGGTCACTCTTAGTATTAAAATAAGTACATTTTAATTAAGCATTAAATTAATATGTTTTAATTATATATAGCACATAGTATTATAGTATTTTTTAGTATATTTTAATTAAGTATTAAATACGTATATTTTAATACTAAAATTCAATATAAGACTAAAGACTGGATATTAAAATAGGCTCAGTTATTAAAATTCTGGGCTATTCCACTGTAAAACTTAGATCTCATATTTGATTAAAAACTTTCTTCCTCTCCCATCTCCCAGATGAAGACTTGTGAGGTTAGCAATTTTGAATGCAGGAGAAAAGCATCCTCCTCTCTCACGACTTGCCCTTTGGGAGTAACACTCACTCAGGAGCACGAAGAGGGAAAAAGTAGACAGATTGTCAAGATGATATTGCCGCCTCTTTTTCATTGGTTATCATAGGCTTTTGACTGCTTGCAAATATCAGTGGGAACTGAAGGTGATGTTATCACATTACATCAATAAAGGAATCATGATGCATTGATAAAGGAATCAATTCAAAACAGTTTCTACAGGCATAGCCTAGTACCACACACTGCAGAGACACTCCTCTCCCGCTGCCCCAACACCCCAATTCTCCCCCCCCGCCCACTGCTGGCCCACAGCCTGTGATCCCTCACTTCACCTATTTATAATCTGTGCCTATTTGTACACAGAGGATCCATTGTCTGTACTTCTCAGGAAGTACACAACAACACAATGATATCCTCAACGTCAGGCCATACCATATCACCACATGGTTTGGTTTGGGTTTCTCAGGAGCAGAACCTAAGACAGGGATTTGGGGTGTAACTACAGTTGACCCTTTGACAATATGAGGTTGAACTACATGGATCACTTATGTGTGGATTTTGTTTTTATAAACATATTATAGTACTGTAAATGCATTTTCTCATGATTTTCTTAACATTTTCTTTTCTCTAGCTTGCTTTATCATAAGAGTATAGTATTTAATATATATAACATAAAAAATACGTGAGAATCAACATTTATGCTATTGGCAAGGCTTCCATTCAATGGTAGGCTATTAGTAATTAAGATTTTAGGGAGTCAAAAGTTATATCTGGATTTTCAACTATATGGGAGGTTGGCATCCATAACCCCCACAGTATTTGGGGGTCAAATATGGCTTACTTGGAGGTACAGAAGCACTTATCAAGAGGTGAGTTATTAAAGAAGGGACTACAAGAAGATATCTAGGTATCCAGGTATCTAAACTAGGTATCTCTATCAGACATTGGAGCTACATCCTATTGGGAGTGCTGGGAAACACATACTTCAGGGTTGTGCCACTTATGGGATATCTATACATCAACTGTTATATATCAATTGTTTCCTGTTAGTATACAGAATATAATTTATTTTTTAAATTGGTCTTGTGTCCTGTGATCTTGTTAAATTTACTTATTGGTCATTTAACTCTTTTCTAGATTTTTTAGAATTTACAGCTCATGTGTGCAAATTTGATTATTTTGTCTACAATACAGTTTTATTTCTTCCTTTTCAATCTGTATGTCTTTTATTTATCTTTATTTTTGGCTTTATTGCAGTGGATAGGGCCTCCAGTATAATTTCAAAAGGAATAGACATCCTTCCCTTGCTTCAAATCTTAGGCATAGATCATTCAGTCTTTTATTATTAATTATAAGGTTATGTGTAGGTTTTTCATAGATGTGCTTTATTAGGGTGAGGGATTTCCCTTCTCTTCCTTAGTTTGCTGAGATTTTTCACTCTAAATGAGCTAATTTTGTGAAATATCTTTTTTCTCCCCACTGGTTAAGATTATATGATTATATGATTACATGATACAAGATTACAATTATATGGTTTTCCTACTTAATTCAGTTAATATGACAATCACTTTGCTTGATATTAAAATGTCAAATCAATCTTAACTCCATTAATTGGTTATGTTGTATCATCCTTTGTGTATATTATTAGATTTAATTTGCTCATATTTTGTTAAAGATTTTGCATCTATGATCATGAGGAAATAGAAGTTAATGTTATTCCTTTCCTGTAAGATCTTTGGTTTTGGTGAGGGCCCTTAGCTGTGCTGCCTTAGGAGAGGGATGATGTGGGTAAAGTCAAGCTGTTCCTCTTACCAATCCAAATTCATGTGTCCAAATTTGTTTGTTTGTTTGCTCTAATGGCGTGCTGGATCCTGTCCTCTGGAAACCTGTGCTTCTACAAATGCTCTCTCAGATGTGAGTGATTAGCTAAGACAGTGTTTTCCAGGGGCTTCCAGATCATAGCTGAGTGAGGCTGGAGCTGGTTCATGAATGGCTGGCTGCAGAGTCCACAACTGCTGCTGGGGTCTGTCTACCTGTTACTCTATGCATGGATAGGCAAGATTCCTCCTGGATTCCTTGTTATATGGTGCTGGAATCCCACAGCTCCCTCAAGGGCATTTTTGTCTGTGGATAGATGCTGAATTTTTGTTCAGAGAGAAGTACAAATATGATGGACATCTTATACCACCATGATACTGACATCACTAAGAAATTTCATTTCAGGTATTGTAAGTTTTCAATGCTAGAAGTTCTGTTTTATTTTAAAACAGATATTTAAACATTTTTTAAAAATATCTTCCATATTCCTATAAAGTCTTGAGTATAATTATAATAGCTTTTTAAGAGTCTTTATCTGCTAATATCATCATCTCTGCCATTTGGGGATCTTTCTGTAGCCTTCCCCCCAACCCTGGGTATGGGTCAAGCAATTCAGCTTCTTTACATATCTAGCAATTTTTGGTTAGATGCTAGACATTATGATTTTTGTATAGTTGAGTGAATTTTGTTTTCTTTCTTTAGAGATCTTGAACTTTGTTTTGGCAGACAGTTAAGTTACTTTAAGTTACTTTCATCCTCCTGAGAGTTGTCTTCAGCCTTTGTTAGAATACGTCTTTGGCACTGCAGTCTTTACTCTAGGACAATTGAGTCTCAGTACTAAGGCATGACTCTTTTGAGGTCTCTAGTGAATTCCCTGTGTATTTAACAGGTTTGTCCTTCTCTGGCTAATAGGAATTCCAATATCTCCCAACCCTGTTTGAAGTGTAGGAAGTTTGGGGCAGCCCTGGTGGCTCAGCAGTTTAGCACTGCCTTCAGCCCAGGGCCTGATCCTGGAGACCTGGGATCGAGTCCCACGTCGGGCTCCCTGCATGGAGCCTGCTTCTCCCTCTGCCTGTGTCTCTGCCTCTCTCTCTTTCTCTCTCTATCTCTCTATTTCTCTCTCTGTGTGCCTCTCATGAATAAATAAATACAATCTTTTTAAAAAAATGAAGTCTGGGAAGTTTTTAGTTTATAGTTTTCTAGATGTTGTTTTTGGCTGGTCTTGTAGAGTTCGTACTTAATGCATGACCAGAAATTAATTCAAAGACTTGAAGTGATTTCTATGCAGATCTCTCAAGCTTTTTTTTTTGCATGGTTCCTTAGTACTTTTCCCTGTAAATCTCAGCCATCTTAACCTCTCCAAATTTTGAAACTGTCTTTTCATCTCAGTGAGGCAGTTGTTTTTACTTATTTTGTTTTGTTTTCTATCTATGCTGTAATGTGGAAATTGCTTTCGAATAAAAAGCTGAAATAATCATAGGGTTCATCTTATTTGTTTCTCTTCTTTCAGGCATCACATTTCTGCTGTTTCATATATTTTATGCAGTTTTCTGGTTGTTTATGCAGACAGCAGATCTTATGCCACATACTTCTATAGGGGAGGACGTTCTTTTCATCAAGTTGAAAATTAAAACTTAAATCCCAAAAACTTCTTTGGAAGTTCTGTGCCCATTATGGACAGTTTTTTACTGTTGATCCACAGGATAGAATGGGTTATCGATTTCATTACTTTCCCTCTTACAAGCCATTACCTATAGAACTATTCTTTTAGGCATCTTGCTTTGAAATTCAATTATTCCTGAGTTCAGATCTTTTTTGGTTAGATGTCTCTAGAAAATAAATCTTTTATTTTCTATTTGGAGAGTCTAACAATTCTCTTTTCAATATTTATTTATTTATTTATTTATTTATTTATTTATTTATTCATTCATTTATTTTTGCTACTCAACCATATTCTGAAGGTATTTTCTCTTAATTTTTTTGATATTTTCAAAATTGTTTTTTTCATTTATTCTCAAATCCAACTGATGTTTTATTCACACCATTATGTCCTGTTATGATATTTATTATTTCTTTCACTTTTTCAGTTATTGTAAGCTTATTTTAAGTCCTTTTCAGATTGTTAAATCACTTGTAATTTTTAAGTCTTAATTTTCCTAGTGGCTCTATCTACCGACTCTTTCACCTTGTTATTTGTTTCTTTTTTTTTTTTTAATTTTTTTTTAATTTTTATTTTTTTATGATAGTCACAGAGAGAGAGAGAGAGGCAGAGACGCAGGCAGAGGGAGAAGCAGGCTCCATGCACCGGGAGCCTGATGTGGGATTCGATCCCGGGTCTCCAGGATCGCGCCCTGGGCCAAAGGCAGGCGCTAAACCGCTGCGCCACCCAGGGATCCCCTTGTTATTTGTTTCTTATATGGTTTAAAAGTTTTGGTTATAGGTAAACAGTAGTTTGTGTTTTCTTATAAAAATATCCTTTGGATTTCAACATCTATGAATTAGATTTTACTTTAAAATTTTAGTTAAAAGTTTTGCACCAATATGTGGCAGAAATTTCAGGCTAGTTTGTTCCCAGCTGGTTTTTAATTGCCTTTCCCTTTAATACACTGATAAAATACAACAGAGGTTCCTTATGCTTTTCTTGGCTGAGTTCATCAGTGAAAGTGGCATCATGCAAAGGTTTACTTCTCGCAGGCCCTCCACATGAGTCCCAGATGTGCGTTAGTGTTCTGGTCCCCCACTGTCAGGTCTCTAGCAGGGTCTGAGTCCTTATTAGCAGCAGCTGAATCATCAAGCACATATATATGTGTGTGTGTGTGTGTGTGTGTGTGTGTACATCTATACACAATGTACATATGCACATACATACACAAAACAAATACATATATACATATTCACATATTTGTATATTTAAATATTTAACATTTCAATACATTTATGGTGGGAGGATGTGTCTTCTATATCAGCTTAGCTGACATATAACTAAAATGTGCCTGAAATCACTTTAAAATGTTAGGATTTCTATGTGTATGCATATGTGCTGCCATGTGAGCACGGGAGAAGATAAAGGAGCAGGTTTTTTTTTTTTTTTAAGATTTATTTATTCATGAGAGAGAGACACACACACACACAGAAGCAGAAACACAGGTAGAGGGAGAAGCAGGTTCTCTGTGGGGAGCCTGATGTGGGACTCGATCCCAGGAACCTGGGAACATGATCTGAGCTGAAGGGAGACACTCAACCACTGAGCCAGCCAGGTGCCCCTTGTTTTTTGTTTTTGAATAACATAGGAAACTTAGCACACCTAGTGATGAATTTGCATGCCTCCTCTACTTCAGAAATACTCTTCCTTTTAGTCTAATTCCACAACTTCCCCCCTTTTGCACTTTCCTCCAACCACACACCAAATCCTTTCCTATGTGTATTTAAAAAATTTCTCCAACTCATCCACTGCCTCCTTCTTATTTCAGGCCTCTATAATATTTCACTGGATTCAGGCAATATCCCCTTAAAGAATCTGCATCCAGTCTTCTCCCCACTGCTCCATCCAGATGGCACAGTTATCTCTCTTCAACACAGTCTAATTATGTCCTCCTCTTCCTAAAATGACTAATGGTTTCCAACTGCTCTGGAGATGAAGGCCAAAAGACTTCACAGGTCCTAAAAGATCCCGCATGTTCCACTCTTGCCTCATTCTCCAGCCTCACATACCACATATCTTTAGCATGCTGACCTTTCAATTTCTCTTCAATTTGTAGAGTTCCTCACAATTAGAGGCCTTTATCTATACTACTTGCTGGATCTGTAATGTTGTTCTGGAAAATTATAATTAAATAGTGATTCTTGCAATTGCTTGCTAAATGTCTATTTTCTCCTCATTGACTGTAAGTTCCATGAGGATAGGAACAAATTCCAGCTCTCAACAAGGTACAAGTTGCTCAACAAATATTTTTTTTTTTGCAGGAAGAAAGGAAGGCAGAACAGAAGAAAATGAAATAATAAAAGCCTTAATTTGAATCAACTTTTGTTAAAGTGAAATTGATACAAGTATAAATAAGAGTGAATAATTGACCATATATTACATTTTACTTTTGATGGAAGAGGAAAAATGAATATCTTTTCTCAGTAAGGAAAGGAGACATTTAAAAAAGAGGAAATTGGGAGAAATCAGTTTATGGACTTTACTATATACTTCATGTTTTAACTCATTTACTTACCATGGAGTGAAGGAAAAAGTTCCAATGTGCGATCCTGAGATAATTTCCTCCTGCCTCAACAAATGTAGCCAACTCTGCTTAGCACGATTTGTCATATTTTTGGAACACTGTTTTAGTAATGGTGACTTAAAACAGCAACTTTTTTGGTGTTAATTTATAATGAAAAATTATCTGTTTTTAAAGCTTATCTCTGCATTTTTTTCTTTCCAAAGTAGAGCTTTTACTTGATATTCTGCTTTTTAATGAATAACACAGTATCCATTCTGGCAGCCTTGTAGAAATTATTGATACTTACAGTAGAGGGCAGTAGAGGAGCACATCTCAGGATGAAAATCCAGGGCGGCATCCAAAGTCCCTTTGTCAGGGCTCCCCTTGGAATGATGTGTGGCTAGGTCACTGAAAGGAAGACTTAATCAATTTGAGAAGCTATAAGTTGAGGACAGATAGTAAGTACAAAGTCACTAAATGTCTCAAAATTTGGAAAACTCACAGAATTTTTAACAGGTTGCTTTTAAAATGATACGTTTTATATTTTATCCTCATGAACAGGAATACACAATTATTGGCAACAGCAGACTCTAGCTTTTCTTATTTATTCTGTAATAATTCGCTCTTACTCTGAAAACACAAAAGTGATGAATTTTAACAAATTGGGTTTGTGTTCATTACATAGACAAAGGGAGTTTAAGTATGAACTCTAGACATTTGTAATCTTTTCAAAGATCCCTGCCTATGAGATTTATTTTTACATTATGCAGTCTAATGTTTTCCTCATTTGGTTGAGTGACCCAGGAAGGTTACTGAATTTGGAGAAATCAAGTCTGCGGTACTGTACACCTTGCATTCTGAGCCAGGGAAAGTGAATCATGGAGGCATGTACCGAACGATTCCAAAGATACTTCTACTGACTGACTGAACTGAAGCAGTTCAGTGCAGTACTCAGCGAGGATGAGGCCATCAAGTTAGAACATGTAGGTTCAATGGGATTTATATAAAGCCCTAAAGTCTGTAAAGCTTGACAGAATGGAGCTATCATTTTTTTAAAGGTTCCCTGTCACAGGAGGTGGTATAAGTTGAAAGACAGCACATAAGATAGTCTGGCTTATACATTTGGGTGCCTTCTAGGTCAATCTCACAGGGAATTACTGTTAAAAGCCACTCTTACCTGTATACTTAATTAGAGGGAAGTTTATTTGAGAGTGGTTCTGTCCATAGTACTTGAGAGACTTTGATAGCTCTAAGAACAAAAGCAAACCACAAAATAATGGTCTATCAGATTATTGATCATAATATAATTCCATACTTTATAGAGACTTAGATATATTTTTTCCCCACATATCTATATCTCTGATGATAGGAACGTCTCTAATTAATGGAAGTTGTAGCCATAGTAGGTAGGAAAACAGTTTTCATTGCCTGTGAATTCACAGTTTGGATATAGCTTTTCTTTTCTTTTTTAGATTTTTAAAATTTATTTATTCATGAGAGACACAGAGAGAGGCAGAGACCTAGGCAGAGGGAGAAGTAGTCTTCTGCAGAGAGCCTGATGTAGGACTGGATCCCAGGATTCCCGGATTCTTTCTTCCTTTTTCTTTCTTTTCTTTTCTTTTCTTTTCTTTTCTTTTCTTTTCTTTTTCCTTTTCTTTCTTCTTTCTTTCTTCTTTCTTTCTGAGAATTATTGTGCACAGGGAAAATCACAGAGACAAATCTGTCACATATGATTAAATAGGTCTAAATAAGGCTGAAAACAGACCTTTTAATAGGTATCAAACAACAATTCCAAGGGATAAGACAGTGTTGTAGTTTAAATAGTATTTTGTTCTCCTTAGTTACATGATGTATATCACAATCAGCTGTGTCTTGGATTTGATAAAATGTGACACTTCTATATCCATTTTATGAGTGGGGAATCTGAGGCCAAGAAAGTCTAAGAAGAATTTCCTAGGGTGCACAATAAAATATAGTTCCCTATCTATCACAAGTCACCACATATTCTAAATAGAGATGCTAAAAGCAACTACTTCTTCATTCTTACCTTCTTTGCCAATGAAAACCTCATTAGCAACTGTTCACATGCTTATAAGTATCAGTGCAGAAAGAAAGTTATGCCTTCATAAAAAAGAACCCAGAATGTCTATTTAGAACATAAGAACCAAAAAAAAAAAAAAAAAAAAAACCAACAAAAAAAACCAGAACATAAGAACCAATGCGTAATAAAATAGGGTCATGTCACCAAAAATAAATTCTTAAAAAAAGTAAGAATTAAAAAGGCCAACCAATTAGTCATTAAGTTTAACACATTGTTTTTTTTTTTTTTTTTTTTAAGATTTTTAATTTATTTATTCATGAGAGACACACAGAAAGAGAGGCAGAGACACAGGCAGAGGGAGAAGCAGGCTCCATGCAAGGAGCCTGACGTGGGACCTGATCCCGGGACTCCAGGATCATTCCCTGGGCCGAAGGCAGGTGCCAAACTGCTGAGCCACCCAGGGATCCCTTAACACATTGTTATATAAATCTATGCAGCTATAGGAAGTTCACAGAGTAAGGTTCCTTAAAACTCTTAGAAAAGTTTAAATGTTAAGCCTGTCCAAAACTTGATTGCCTGAACAACATCCTTAAGTGCCCTATAATTTAAATAATTTTTAAAAATGCATAGATAAAAAAGAGACAAATGGAATATTTTATTGCAAACATTATAGCCTCTTGTGTCAACAGTTTCACATCTCTTGATGTTTAGGTAGTCTCAAGAGTGTGGGATGCAACTTGGAAATCAGTGCACTTTGAAGGCCTACTGGCCCGGTGAAGCAAGCACCAGGTGTATTTTATAAGACCACTTGACAGTTTTAATGTCCAACTAAGCATCAGGCTTTGGATCCAATTCAAATTCACACTTAGCCTTTACCTCTGGCAACCAAGTTCCAGATGCAATCCTCATTTATCACATCCCCCCCAAAGGAGGAGTTTTCAGATGCTATGGGCATGCATGATTATGTAATCTGAGATTTTGTTTGATTCAGCACAGTGCAAAAACAAAGACGGAATTTGAATTTTAATACTGTCATTTGAAAGAAAGGCATTTTGTTATGTGACCTCGAGGATAAATTCCTCCCAGAGAGGTAGAGGCTATCCCGCGTTAGGGGTTCAGTGCTAAAGACATTATTTCCTGTAAGGTGCAAAGCCGTTAGCAAATAATGTGTGGCTGTGCATTAATAAGCAATGCGAATAGCTCTGTAGTTTACCCCCTGGTGACTTACCTAGGACACATGGAGAGGGAAATGGTTTCTCAGAGTGGTAAAAGGTACCAAAATATTCTATTCTCTACATTTCACCAATTGGATATTCACTCAGTCTAACAAACATCTCTTTGGAATAACAATGTCATTTACTTTAATCAGAGAGGAACCTAGCTGAAATCATCTTCAGTGGAAAAGAGATTTAATTTAAAGGGAAAATTGAAGGAAATAGAAAAAAGGCCACAAAAGTGAGAGGAAAAGTATTCACAAATATATCTTTGATCTCTCAGATGCCAAAAATATATTTTTCTTCATATTAGGGCTTCCCTTGCTTCATGAAATTCTAGTAAATATGTCTTGGGAAGTTCTTGTACGTAGATTGAACTATTTAATCAAGGATTCGAGAAAACCAAGTTTGAAATGCTTTTTGTTGTTGTTGTTCACCTATAGTTTTATTTACTCCTTGACTTTAGACTGATTTAGGTTTCTCCAAGAGGTAGAATGAACAGAAGTTACTGGAACTGCTTTTGATTAAACATAAGGAAGAATTTTTAAATCTTGGACTTTTCCATAATGATGCACTCGGTTCTCTGTGACTCAAAGTTTTCCAGCAGAGGCTGAGCAGCTAGTTGTCAGAGGGGTTAGATGTTAAGATCACTTAACTTCTAAGACTCAGGATTTTCCAATTATTTTATAAAACGAACAAAAAATGATGAATCTTCTAAACACTCTTTCATTTCATTCAGTAGTAAAATGCATTCAAAACAAGCAGTTATTCCATTTGTAAAGAACCAAATCTTTGGATATGCTGGTCATACAAAATCAACTGTTTAATATTGTCTTGGCTCAGTTAGAAACATGAAAGCTCTTTGTGACTTAAATTTTAGTGTATACACTTCATGGGTTTTCAAATTATTCTGTTTAGAATAACTTTCTGGGCTGAGGATTATATAGGTCAGCCCTAGAGAGAGATGTGCTTCGCTAACCTGAAAGGATGAAGGAGCATCAGTGCTCCGAGGATATAAAAACCTATTCCTTGCTTAAGTTTTCATTTTCCGACAGGCTATAAATAGCTTCACTTAAGCAAAAGGAAGCATCCTAACTCATCTGTAGCAGATGAAGTCTTTAACACATTGCATCTGCTTTATTGGTCTGGTTATTTAGGTTCCGTTGTAGGCTGACATATGACAGAGTTCCCATTTAAATCTTAGAAGTAAAGAGCTTCAAAGGCAACCTTATTAAGGTTAATAGAATGAACTAACATGCCTGTGGTTGGGGAAAAGGTAATGAGACACACAGTAAATTGTTCACTAAATAGCTTGTCATCTGTGGGTCTGTGGTTGGAGTTCTACCAATGGATCATTCTGTTGTCTGTAATGAGCATGATTTAAAAAATATTAAGGTACTCAAATATATGATATCATTCTATCATTTGTTAACTAGCATTCTGAAGGTCTCTCTTAATTAAACATTTTACTAAGTATGTTTTGTTAAACATATTACACAGATTGATGAGGTTATAGAAGTCATGTTTAAGCTCAAATGTCAATCATCAAACTTATAAAAAATACACAAAAATTTAGAATTAATTTGGGATGTTTTCAGTCTTTTGAAAAGCAAATAGATTGGCAAGTTTTAATTTGGTCTATTTGCTGTATTGTATTAAGGTAAAGCACATGTTTGGGGATGCCTGGGTGGCTCAGTGGTTGAGCATCTGCCTTCAGCTTCAGATTCCGGGGTCCTGGGATCGAGTCCCGCATCTGGCTCTTTGCAGGGAGCCTGCTTCTCCCTCTGCCTGTGTCTCTGCCTTTCTCGATGTGTGTCTCTCATGAATAAATAAATAAAATCTTTTTTAAAAAAGCACATGGCTGAAAAGAATCTTGAAATGTGGAATTAATCACTGCCTTCTGGAAAGAAGAAATGAAATATTTAACCATATCATTATTTTAACAACAGTACAAACCAATAAACACGTACAGGAGCAAGTTGAAATTCTACAACTGAAAACATTTAAATAAATCACTTGGGTATTTCAACTGTAACTTTCTATATGGTTAGGTGGTCCGTTTTTTTTTTTTTTTTTTTATGATAGTCACTCACACACAGAGAGAGGGGCAGAGACATAGGCAGAGGGAGAAGCAGGCTCCATGCACCGGGAGCCCGACGTGGGATTCGATTTCGGGTCTCCAGGATCGCGCCCTGGGCCAAAGGCAGGCGCCAAACTGCTGCGCCACCCAGGGATCCCCCGTTGTTTGTTTTTAACATCTTACTATTCAAACACTAATAAGCAGCCTGCTCATTCAACTACCTCACTAATTAATGAAGTTTATTAGTTTCACTTGCAAGCATTTTGTCCAGGCAAGTTAGCACTGTGCCACCATTAATAGTACCCTAGAAAGATAAAGATTGGATCTTGGAAAACCAATCTTTGAGATTGAAGTGCAATCTGAAAATAGTATTATTACTTAATAATGCAAGATGAATCCATCATAATTTTGTATTTGTGGTCTTCAAGGGAATACCTGCTTAGTTCCTAATTAGAAGTTCCTAATTAGTGAAGCAAAGTGAAAACAGAAAGAGTACAAAAAACTAAGATTGTTATTCAATCTCATAAAACATGTAGAAATAAAGGAAGTAAATATAATGATTACTAACTCAGAAAAGTCAAAGAGTATATCTAGAAAAAGTGTGAAAAGAAGGTGTGAGAAGAAGGCAAATGGTTATAGAAGTTACTTAAAGAGAAACATGACTTTTCTCAATACCAAGAATCAAATACAGAGATATGAATAGAGCAATTGTTTCATTGTTGTCTTCATTGCTAGGTTTTGAGCTACAAGGAGAAAATCTATTATGTGTTAGAAATGAACTTGTAATCTGGTAAAGCATCCCATGGACCTCAAGACAAAAAAGTATTGCTTACGGGTGTATAATTGTAACATTTCATGAACACAATTATTTGACCATGAATTTCCATGTGGGGAGTATGATTTACTCTCAGCCAGTATGTAAACTTATCCAAAACGCAATAGCAAGTTTAGTTATTCTCAATGGAAGTTAGTGTGTTGGTTTTTTTTGTTTTTTTGTCCCTCTGCATTTGTGAAAACATTCCAGAAAATATTTCCTTCATTTACTTCTATCCTTGTGCTACCTCTCTTGCCTTGTTGAGGTCTCTACTGTCAGCAGAAAGCCAAGAATTTTTTTTTGGCGGGGGGGGGCGGGGAGTTTCCTCTAATCTTGCCTATCAACAAATATTTACTGGGATATCTACAACATAGAAGGTACTGGATTTTTGGTGCTATGAACTAATAATTAATAATAAAGATAGTCCATCTTAGGTGCTGAATGAGTGGAATATGCCTGGAGAGAGAGACCACAGTAGGTTGGGTACAGAGCCATAGAAAACATCCCTGGGAAGATACCAAGGAAATTGGCAATCGGTTTCCTATAGGAGGGAAACTAGGAATTTGAAATAGGAAGGAGATTTACACTTTTCACTTATATCCTTTTGTATGGTTTTAAATATTTACTTGTGCTCATATAACTTTTTAAATCGATTTTTTTTTTCTAGTGGTAGTATACAGCTAGATTGTGAAGATCACTGAATTCCAAGCTAAGGAGTTCCAATTTTTCTCTGCAAGCTCTGGGGACCAAAGATAATGTTGATGTGTTTCATATTAGAAAAAAATAATTGTGCTGCAATTCTGGAAATACTGGAGCAATGAAAAATTAAATGAAAATGCATAATGTATCAGGCATTTTATGGAATAATTTTCTTTACTTTCCGGATTACTGATATGGTGCACTTAAAATTTTTTGAAAGCACCTTTATTGAGATATAATTCACACACCATACAATTTACCCATTTACAGTGTACAATTTCAATGGTTTTTCATGTAGTCACAGTTATGTACAACTATCACTACAATCGATTTTAGAACATTGAATTGCCACGGGGTGCCTGGCTGGCTCATTTGGTAGAGCATGTGACTATTGATCTTGGGGGTCATGTGTTCAAGCCCCACACTGGGGATAGAGATTACTTAAAGAAATAAAGTCTTAAAAAAAAATCCATTGCATTACCTCAAAAATAAACCCTGTACTCTTTAACTACCTCTTTTCTTTCTCCCATGACACCCCCAACACCAAGCAAGCATTTGAGCTGTAAGCAACTACTTCCTGTCTTACAGATTCCCCTCTTCTGGAACTTCATATGAATGAAATTTTGTAGTATGTGGACTTCTACAACTGGCTGCTTTTACATCTCATAATGTTTTTGAAGTTCATTGGTGTTGCACCACATATCAGTACATTTGTCCCTTTTATGGCCAAATTAAAAAAAATCCCCTGTTGTATGGATATACTACATTTTGTTTTATTTGTCAGTTGATGGATATTTGTGTTAGTGCCACTTTTTGGCTGTTATGAATAATGCTACTATAGTAATTCATGCACAAGTTTTTACGGAGATGTATTTTAATTTCTTTTGGATATACACCGAAGAGTGAAAATGCCAGGTCATGTGGTAACCTTATGTTAAATTTTTTGAGGAATTGTCAAATTGTTTTCTAAAGCAGCTGTACCATTTTGCATTCCTACCAGTAGTGTATGAGGGTTCTGATTTCTCTGCATGTTTGCCATCACCTGTTTATTATCTGTCTTTTTGATTCTAACCATGCTTGTGGGTGTGATGTGGTATCTCATTGTAGTTTTGATTTGAAGTTCCTTGATGACTAAAGATTTTGAGATCTTTTCATGTGGTTGTTGGTCATTTGTATATCTTCCTTGGAGAAATGTCTATTCAACCCCTTTGCCCATTTTGAAAATTTGATTGCTGTCTCTTTTTGTTGAGTTGTAAGTTCTTTACATATTATGGGTATGCCTCCCTTATGATATATGACATACAGATGTTTTCCTCCATTCTGTGTGCTATCACTCTCTTCATGGCATCCTTTAAAGCACAAAACTTTTTAGTTTGACAATCCCAAAATTATATATTTTTATCTTTTGTTGCTCATTCTTTTAATGTCATGTCTGAAAATCCTTTGCCAAATCTGAGGTCATGAAGATTTACCCTCCTGTTTTATTCTTAAGAGTTTTATACGTTAAGCACTTACATTTAGGTCTTTGATCTATTTTGAGTTTATTTTTGCTTATGGTGTAAGAAGGATCTAATTTATTCTTCTTTTTTTTCCTTTGCATGTGATTACCACTCATGCCAACATCATTATGTTGAAAAGACTGAATTATTTCTTCATTAAGTGGTCTAGGCATTCTTGTTGAAAATCAGTTGGCAACAGTGTGTCTGATTTTTTTTTTTTTTCTGACTTTCAATTCCATTTCATTGGTTTATATGTCTGTCCTTGATTCAGGACCTTACCATCTTGATTACTGTTGCTTTGTTGTAAGTTTTGAATTTAGGAAGTCTGAGCTCTCCTACTTTATTCTTCTTTTTAAAGATTGTTTTGGCTATTCTGTGTCCCTTGTAATTCCACATGTATTATAGAATCAGTTGGTCAATATCTATGAAAAATTCAGCTGGGATTCTGACAGAGATTGCATGGAATCTGTAGATCAGGTTAGGGAGTATTGATATTTTTATTTATTTATATCTTTAATTTTAATCATGCTTTATAATTTTCAGAGTATAAGTTCAGCACTACTTTTGTTAAAGTTATTACTAAGCATTTTATTCCTTCTGATGTTATTGTAAATGGAATTGTTTTTTCTTAATTTCATTTTTGGATTGTTCACTGCAAGTGTATAGTAACACAATTGGTTTTCTGTAACCTTGCAAAATTTACTTCTTATTCTAATAATTTACACTGTACTCTTGACATAAAAGAATAAAACCAAGAAGTATTTATCTATTTGAAGATGCTTGTATGGGAAGAAGGAGTCATGGCCACAACAATTATGTCAAAATCTGTCTTTTTGGTTTATGTCTTTTTCCTACCTGTCCAGAGATGGTGTCTAAATTGTCAGTTCCCTCATATATAACCAAACATGTAAGGGTTAACTCAACTCATAGCAGACACCTGACTCTTCTGTATCTAGATTAAGGACAGTTGGTTGCTAAAAAATATGAAAGAAAAATGAAGGAAAAAAAGAAATACTAAATATATAATCCTTAATTTTTAACATTACTATATCCTTTGCCTCTCTGTCTGTCACAAATGGAGAAAATCCTGAAGCACGTTATACTTCCCAGCCAGGACTTATTTCCAGAGAGGAAAATGCTGGCTAATTTTAGTTAGCTTACTAGTTGTTATTCACTTTGTAATACTGGATTGCTTATTATTCCTTACTAGGAAGATTGAGAATGAAAAATTAGATCATCTCTAAGGTTATTTGTACATAAATTTCTCAACATCATTTCTATTCTCCCAGTTTCTTCATGTGCAAATATCTGCCAATAGGACACACAGGAAATCATAGCTCTATTCCAGGTACATACTTGTAGTTTTAAATAGTTTTTTTTTCCCCACTTGATTCTCTTTTCATTTTTTTATTCATATTGTGATATTGTGGCTTGCCAAAAATGATTTTTGTTTCAATGTCTTATTTTTGTATTTGGTTGTAATTTCTTGGTGAAAGTGTTTATCTGTCCTCCCTTCTTCTTTAATTAAGGCTTAGAAATCAACTTTAATCCTTTAAAAATATTGTTGATCAAATTTACAAGCAGTTATATAATTCCATCTGTAGTAGTTAGAATCATTTTTTCTGGATAAAGAGGTCTGTGAAAAGACCATTTTTCTTCTGGATTCTTAAAAGCTTCACTAAATTGGTGATATTCAAGTGAATTAAGTACAGAACAGTATCCCAAATTACCACCTCTATTCTCACTTTTTTTAAATGGGAGAAGGTCCGAGTGTGAGCTGAGCCATCAGAAGCTGTAGAAAGCAATATTCAAAACAGAAATTCTGAAAAAAACTAACTTTAAAAAAATGAACAAAATTAACCCATGAAGAACTCTTTACAGGAGTAATGGCAGGTGTCATCATGTCCTCCCTCCTCTCTCCTCAAATATTCAGGAAATGAAAACTAGAGAGTGATAGATGCTTGCCATTGAGGTATTTTGGTTTCACTGCTGAACTTTTATGCAAAAAAAAAAAAAAAAAAAAAAGCCCATCTTGAGTTTTCCACAATGCATGATAATGTAATGAGTGAAATATTAGTTTTAGTTAGTTATTACATAAACAGAAAAAACAAATAACTAATCAACGCAAGTTTCCAGAAAGCTGAAGTATTATAAAAATATGAAGACATTCATGACTTGTTTTCCCTCAGTCTTCCAACGGAAGACTTTTTCCCAAGCTTTGGGAAAAAGTGAGTTTTCTGTGTTTTTAGAAAAGGAAATAGGCAGGTGGGTCAGATCCCATTCCTTTTTTTTTTTTTTTTTCCTATTCCTTGACGAAAGCAAAATTGGAGACAGCCAACTCTTCCTGACTGCTTTGTCAGCGCAGTCAGCAGCAAATTTAATAGTCTGGGGGTGGGGGCCTGGGGGCAGGGGATGGAGGCCTGGGGAGGTGCAAGCACAAGGCAGCCCCTTCTATGCATCAGCTAGTTCCACACTCCAGCTATAGCCTTGGGAACAGGAGAAATCCCAAACAGATGCGTTTTCTAAAGGTAAGGGAGAAAGTAAAAACTGAACCTGCTAAAAAAGAGGTAAAAATAAAAAGTACATCTGTGTATTTCTAAGGTAATACTGAAAATTTCATTAGCAAATTTGAATTTAAGGACTTCAGGGCAGGCTCCTGATATGATTTTATTTTATTTTTCAGTGACTTTATGCAAATTTATCCCCTAGTTGTTTTTCTTTTTTAGCTTTATTGTTCCTCCTGTCCAATAAGTGCCATAAACTAAAGCTAATGTGTGTGTGTGTGTGTATATATACCTGCATATGAGTGTGAATAAGATAAGTTGACACGCTATTCAGTTTTCAGTTAAGCATTTAGCCAAACTTTGTGACTTCCTATGCACCAGGCTGGGGAAATTCTGGGAGGAGTCTGTTCTAGAAAAAGTTCAGACATCAGAGGTGGCATCTTTGGATTGGAACCATAACTTCACATCTGCTATTCCTGTGTCCTTAAAAAGAAGGTTGTGGGTTTTTTGTTTTGTTTTGTTTTGTTTTGTTTTTAACAGATAAAAAGAAACTGCCATAAATATTTGCTCGCAGATAAGCACTGAGAAGGCCTTTGATGTGGGAGCTTCCCCTCTGGCCCTGAGTAGAAGGAAAACTTGTGTATGCACAACAGGAGGTGGAGTCCACTGGGAATGAAGGACCAGGCTATGTGGTCTCCAGATCCCTCCTTCCAGAAAGAGAGAACATTTTGTGAGAAACCAAAGAGTACTATTACTCAGTGTATTAATTCTTTCAGGCTGCTGTAACAACATACCACAGACTGGATGGCTTAAATAACAGAAATTGATTTCCTTGCAGTTCTGTTGGCCGGAAGTCCTGGTGAGGTCTCCCTTCTTGGTCTGCAAACAGGTCTCTTCTCACTGGGGTCTCACAGGGTCTCTTTTTCTGTGCGCCTGACTTCCTGGTATCTCTTTTTCTTCTTCTAAGGATATCAATCCTATTGGTTGAGAGCCCAACCTATATGACCTCATTTAACCTTAATTTTCTTCTTAAGGACACCATCATCAAATTCAAAGCACATGGTAGGTTAGGGCTCTATTCCGTGAACACAATTCAGTCTACAAAATTCAGGAAAGCCATTTGTTCTATACTAACAGGTACATGATGAACTGTAACTTGGCGATTATTATTTACCCATGGTTTTTCCCCACCAGTCTCATTCATGCTTATAGACATCACTGCAGACCACAGACACACAGCTTTGGCTTAGTACCTAGTCTCTACTTATCAACGTTATACAAGATTTTCTGACATTCATAATGCAGGGCTAGGGATCGATAATTTATTTTTCCAGGATAATATTTTTCCTTTTTTGTACAAATCTGGTTGGATCAGAATAACAATGACAACGATAATATTTATTGCATACCAAGGACTGTGCTTATTTCATTTCCTTAACTTCTTCACCATACAGAGGAAGAGATAAGCTTTGAGCCTTAGTGACTCGCCTAAGGACTCAGAGCTAGTAAATTCCATGCTGTCGGACTCAAAATCCAGAGCTCTTACCCTCTATCCAGTGGAAATGTAACACAGCGACAAGATTCTGAGAGTCGTGACAAATCTCTACCTTTATCTCGCCGCTGGATATTCAGCCTGTTTAATCTTAGAGCTAGATTTTCAAGCCTATCCCGGGATAGGGCCTCACGCCTATACATCATTAAAATATTTTATGGAAATATTTATTTCTAGTATGCCTACCGCTGCTCATTGGTAAGCCCTCCCTTCCCTGTCTGTCACCACATTGTCCGTCAAGGACTAGGAAGGTGAATAAAACACAGTTCCTGGGAGAAAACTCAAAATGTAATTGAGAGATAGATGTACCCAATTATTCAAAATACATCATGATCAACAGGGTACGTTATAGAGTCATTTCAAACTGTTGTGGTAGCATAGAAAAAAAATAGCTAGAAATGCCCAGAGAGAACATGAACTAGTTTATTGTGGGGTGACTTTGAGGCATAAATGGAAGGTAAGTAAGTTTGCCAGGCAAGGCCAAAGGTTTTCAGGTTGGGGCAGAGCATGTTTTTCCTTGTGGTATTTATGTTCAGCTGTGGTTTTTGTTCTGTAACATTTTCAAAAAGCAATAATATATCTGGGAGGGGAGCCCCCCTCCCCTCCCAGCCAGCACTGGTGTTTCCTGTCCTGCGGAGATGTCCTCCAGGTGAAAATAAGGTGTCAGGTACTTGCTAACTAAACAGCCTGGCCAACTCAGGATTACCGAAATTGGATATGCAGTGATCACAGTCCACTGAGCACTTTTATTTGAAGCACGTATAAACCGATAAACATCCAAAATGAAAGTATTCTAATGAAATTATTGTACCAACAATGTGATTCGAAGTCAAATCAGAATGCCTCCTGCTGCTGCCACTCCTTGTGGGGGGAAGCAAAATATTCACCCACCTAAGCATGAAAGGTCTCTCTTTATTCAGTGTCCTCCCTACTCACATCCCATCAGTCTGAGCTCTATCAGGACCCAGTTTATTTTACAAATGAGGAATTTTGTTTCAAACACCTAATCCTGCATCACCTCTAGCACAGAAAATAATCCTACTTTCGAGGTCATGGATTTCCTACTTTCTGACAGCCTGGCACAAGCCCCTCAGCCACTCTTAACCTGGGTCAATAGATCTCTCTTTCTCTCTCCATCTATTTTTGTCCGTTCTTTCTCTAGTCTTGAAGTGCAAGGTATCAGTCTTTTGATAATGACATCTTTTCTACCTGTGCTCTGGTCCTCTCCCCACTCCAGGCTCTCATACAGCTTTCCTGCCACTCTGCAATTTGCCAGCTTCCTGCTGAGAAAGCAGAGCCACTGGTGCCTGGTGCCTGGAAGCAAGCAGCAGGGGATCAGATAACTAGGTGACTTTAACTCTCTCTCATTCTCCTTGTCCCCCCAGTAAACATGTGTCTATGGCCATCTGGTGGCCTGGTCCCTCTGTAACGGTCCCAGATGTGCAAAGGGATAAGGGAACTTAAATCTGATGGTGAATCAGAAACCAGGGGAGTCGAGGGGTCAAGGTAAAGGTCAAAGTGAACGGTGGAGAATGAGAATTGGGGATACTTCCATGGGAATTAATATGGAAAATTTACAGAAGGAAAAAGATCCAATAAAAAGAATCAATTTAAAAGGCAAATATCAAAGGTCCATGAAATATCTGCTGAGAAATACGCTTGTGGTTTTAGCTCTGTGATGATCTAAGTAGAAAATATAAAGGTCAACAGTTAAACAGGCACCCTAAGATGCAAAGAAAGAAACAGGAGTAAGGCCAGCTGATTACGGCGTTGCATTGCAGAAGAAGCCACGCAGGGCAGAGAGCTGACGCTTCCAATGTGACCATGGAGCTAGGTGCCTGGAGCACTGGTTCCTACACCTGGCTGATCATCAGAATCATCTGAGGAGCTTATAAAAACTGTGTAATGTGTCCCTTCCCTTGACCTATTTAATCTGAGTCTCTAGATGTGACGTCCAGAAGGACAGATGTGTGTGTACATTATAATCTGTTTGTCCCCTCAATCTTGGAAAGCATCTCAGGTGATTCAGAGAGCCAGTAATTTGGGGGTTGAGTGTCATGCAATCTTTTTGGTGAGCCAAGGAGATAGGTTAAGGAGGAGGATAAGGCTTGCTTCTTGGTAATGAGAGACCTGGGTAGGAGGCTGCAGGGCCAGGTTTTTGGAGGTGTGACGTGAACTTTCTGCATCACTGGTGTGGTGGCTGAGGCCATAATGGAGCGAGAAGGCTCACTGAAGCTCTCAGCCCGTGGGGTCCCATCTGCTGTATGGAATGTACTCAGTCACTCTATCCACTGTTCCACTTTGCTGGCTTCGGGCTCTGCCTAGAGACTAGTTACAGCCGATCAGTTTTTTAACAGAAGGTTCCATTAGACTGACCAGCCTTTACAGATAAATCCTGGGACATGGAATGCTTATGAGAAACCGTATGGTTTATTATCATGGGGAATAGTTTGTCAAGACACATTTTCGTTCTAAGGGGAAGCACGCTGTAAGAGGTGAGAGTCTGGGCTGGGAAGTCAGTCTCCTCCTGAGTGTGGTTCCTGGCTCCACCCTTTTGCTGCTGTGTGACCTTAGGCACGTTCCATAAACTCCATTTGCCTCAGATTCCTTAGATGTAAAATGAGGATTATGCTTACTATCTACTTCATGAATTGGTATGAGGATTAAATGAGAAAAATGCATGTAAAGAGCTTAGACTAGTGCCGAGGGACATGTTATGTGCTCAATAAGGAAATGCGTATTTCTTGAAGAATTTTCTAATATATTTCTTAATGCACAGTGGCAAATTGAAGGGCCAGGGTGATTACATAGCCTAGGATCACATATTCGGTAAGTGGTCGATTTAAGTACTTGAAGCCTGCGCTCTTCTCGTTGCTCAGTAGCAAACCTTAGCCACAGGACATGAAGAATCATAAGTCAGTCCAATGCACAATGGACTGAAGAAGCAACGACGGCACCTGGATAGAACTGGAAAGGATGAATCACAAAACTTAGTGCAGCTAGGTACCCTCTGGAACAATTCAGAAGTCCAAGAAGATGAAAATGCCAGACAACGCTGCACTTAAAATGGAAACTCCTCAGAGTTACTGGTTCTTGGAAGAAGAAGCAGAACTTGCAAACCCTTTCAAATATGGAAAAGACAAATAGTGGAAGAACTGATAAAGCATCAATTTGAAATTCCCGGCAAACAAAGAGTTTTACAAGAATGGAGAAGGAGGGGTGGCTGGTGGCTGTTGGTTAACTGTCTGACTCTTGATTTGGCTCAGGTCATGATGTCAGGGTCCTGGGATGGAGCCCCTCAGCGGGGAGTCTGCTTGAGATTCTCTCCCAGTCTCTCTGCCCCCTCCCCAGCGCCGCACAAGTATGCACGCTCTCTCTCTCTAAAAAAAAAAAAAAAAAAAAAAATGGTAAAAAATCACAATATACCACTTTGCTTTGTAGTAAACAGCACTCCGTATTTGTAGTGATGTAACCATGGCTTACTGATTTCACCTAAAGTGTGATGCCACTATGCTAGGAGGAGGCGGAGGGGGAGATGGACATAGTGTAAATGAATTACATCCTCATCCACAGCACAAAAGCACTAGATGGTGCATAAAGTGGAAAAAATAAGAGATATTAATATAAGCATATTATGTTAAGTAGGAAGACAATGACAAGAAGAAAGATATTCAGTGTCAAAAATGTTTGCTCTTGGGAAAGAAGAGGATGAGCATGTTGGGGGCAAAGGGTTTGTTTTTCTTTTTTTTTTTTTTTTTTTTTAAAGATTTTATTTATTTATTCATGATAGTCACACAGAGAGAGAGAGAGGCAGAGACATAGGCAGAGGGAGAAGCAGGCTCCATGCAGGGAGCCCGATGTGGGATTCGATCCCGGGTCTCCAGGATCGCGCCCTGGGCCAAAGGCAGATGCCAAACCGCTGCGCCACCCAGGGATCCCAAAGGGTTTGTTTTTCATTAAAAACTCCTGAGTTAATATTTTTTCCCCTAAATCATGTTGTGTTTTAAAAATATTCATCAAAATATAGTACCCATTAAAAATAGTGTTTCTGGTTTTCCAAGGATCCAGAACAATTAGCTTGCTTCACTGATGGGAAGATTCAGTTTTGTCTCACCCTCTTTGTAAGATTCTATGAGATTTTGTTGTTGTTGTTGTTGTTGTTGTTGTTATTTTCCAATATGGCACTGGTTTAATCTAGAGAAATAGGAAAGAATTATGTGGTGGGGAGAGAGCAAATTTGGGTTTAGAGGAGCGGATGGATGGAGAAGTCTCAGGCCGAGAGCATGGGGGAGTGGGGATTGGCAGATCCCATATTCCCCAGAACAGCAAACATCAAAGAATATATATACTAGTAATCGTATATATAATGATAGGTTTTACCATGTACCACACACTGTTCCAAGTGCTTTACATGTAAAATCTTGAATCCTCACAACTCTATGAGGTCATGTACAACGATTTCTTTTTTTAAAGATTTTATTTATTCATGAGAGACACACAGAGAGAAGGACAGAGACACAGGTAGAGGGAGAAGCAGGCTCCCTGTGGGGAGCCCGATGTGGGATTCGATCCCAGGACCCCAGTATTATGATATGAGCCAAAGGCAGATACCACTGAGCCACCCAGGCACCCCTCATGTACAATGATTATCTCCATTTACAAAAGGCAACAACTGAGTTGGAGGGAGATGAGATAATTTTCTCAAGATTACATGGCTACCAAGTGGCAGGATCAAAATCTGAACCCACACCCTCTGGTTTCAAGTTGAGCTCTTAGGCTCTACCATACAGCACTTGGGAGTGCACACATACATCTCAGTTTGGGGGATGAGAGGCACAACGTAGGAGAGCTCACCAGAGTGGGTGTGGGGTGTGGACGGTTAGGCTGGGGAGGCTGCTTGCTCCTGCATACTGGTTTTAGCTGGCTGGAATGCCATGCGCTCAACTCAGTTTCTAAAATGATGTGGGAAAACTACAAGTGTAGTGAACACCCCATTGTGTTAAGGTGATGACAAAGGATCTCTCCTTGACCAAACTTTGGTCAGGCTCCTTTGAGTAAGCCTGACCTTGGGCTTCCATCTCTACCACGTGGAATCCAATTTAAGGGAGAATCCATCCCCGACTTCTTCCTTCACTAGATTCCCGCTTGTCTATGCTGTGTACTCAAGTCTATACTCATTCTGCACTCAAGTGACCCCCTGTCCCCCACCTTTGAACAGATCCTGAATCAAATCTGTTTTTCGTGCTTTTACTAATGCCCAGCTCTGGTTTCCTCGCACAGTGATCAAACTGCTGGCATCTCTGGGTGGCCATGCGATTAGGTGATTGTTGCAAGAATTTCTACACGGTATCTCCAAGGTCTTTACTCATTGGATCAAGCAGCTCTGGAAATGAAAGTTCCCCCAGGAACAGCACAGCAGGCTTGTTTAAGCAACGAGAGCCAAATGGGCTGAAGTTGATAAAGCAGGAATAAGAATAAGGTGATGGTGACATATATAGGAGACTATGCTCATATGGTTCAGCTGCCACTTGACTATTTTAAACATTTAAAATATTCTGTTCTCAATCAAAAGATTTGATAACCCAATTTGGAGCAAGTCTAATGCAAACATCTATGATGTGAATGGAAAATACCCAAGGAACTACTTGGGGAAATTTCTCTTTGATGATTAAAATAGATCAATTCTATACAAGTCTCACTGGGGAAATCTACTTTTTAAAATATTTTCTCTTCTATTCTTATTTCCTAATAATATATCTTTTGATTCTGCTTTTTGGGAGTTATTTCCTCTTTTCAACACCCAACCTTTCATTGATTTTAAAAAAGTATTTTCCTACTCAATAATTTCCAATTTTATTGATTTTTAAATGTTCTTCAAATTTTTTTCCCTGGTAACCTGATTTTATTTAATGA
Source organism: Canis aureus (assembly GCF_053574225.1). Classification (NCBI taxonomy): domain Eukaryota; kingdom Metazoa; phylum Chordata; class Mammalia; order Carnivora; family Canidae; genus Canis; species Canis aureus. The sequence continues at coordinate 63,256,151 of NC_135625.1, forward strand.
AAACAATTATCTTCTGTCTCTTGGAAATAATTAAATAAAATTTTGCTTAGGTTTTTCTAGTCCCTTTATCTCTCAATTTCAGATCATATTTCTGTTAATTTCTGACTGTTCTTTGTGCTAAAGCTGCCCTTAAAATGTCTGGTGATCCTTTGTCCATGCATAGTTAAAAGAGAATTATTACAAAGCCCGTGTGAGGGCTGGAGGCACTTTTTGCCCTGGGGGGATTGGTCAGCTTTACTCCAGGACAATTGACTGGGTTAACTGTTCATTTGATTAAGGGGTACTGAAGTGTCAGTACTTGTAGGTTCTTTCTTTGGTCCTGGTTACTTTCATCAGAAACGAATCCCTTCATCACCTGCTTAGGCTGTCCCAGGAGTACGGGGAGAGTGGAAGGAGGTCTCACCTGCCCACTAGGCTCACTTTTAAGCATGGCTGTCAGCTATGCCTGGGGTCCCGAGCCCAGGGACTTGCTGATTTAATTACCCAAGAAGGGCCAGTTGTCTGGCTATGTGGTTTGAGGAACAGATAGCAGGGTCTAATTGCTCCTTATTCAGACTCTCAACTGATCCTTCTGCTTTTACTTCCACTTCAAAGCCTATCCTTCAATTCCAATGTGCTGGGAGCTCTCAATTTTTGCTTTGGTTTTCCCATGCCCTGGCTTGTTGGTACTTCAATACTAGCAATCTCTCTACTCTGCTAATTCAGTATCTGCTTATCCTCTTATTTTCCTTGTCACAAAATTTCATCGCTACCTTCTATCTACTGTTGTCTCCTTTCTTTTTTTTTTTTTGGAGGGAAAGCTACGTTTTTTTTTTTTTTTTTTTTTTTTAAATAATCTTTCACTGTTCTTTTGCTGGAGTTTTCATGGCAGAGCAGAGATGAACACATCTTGTGTTTGCCATGTTTATTTAGAAGGGCCATTATTCACTCTTTTATCTTTGGGCATTAGGCTAACAGTGGTATCGAGTGAAATTAGAAATCTCATTAGCGTTTTTTAAAGCTATTAATGTCATTACCAAAGAACAGGGCATCTTGAATGCATTCTTTTCTAAGCAAGTTTTTAGATGACTCATGCTAAAATTGGAGATCTATAAATTTATTTATCAGAGTCATTAAGTATTGAAAACTAAATCTAATGCCATGGAGCACTGGAAAGAACATTAGATTAGAAGTTGTAAGTTCTCAATTCAAGATTTATCTTTGCCATCTTGGGCAAAATACTTTCTCCCTTGGTCTCAGTAAAATGTAGGCAATTAGATTACATGGCTTCTAAGATTCCTTCTAGACTAAACATTCTGTGATTTTATTAGGTAATTTCAAATCCCTCATTGAATTCACCGGTCCTCCAGATGCTGTTACCCAAAGTAACAAACGTTACCCAAAGTACAATGCATGTCACTGGTGGTCAAGGAAATAATGTTTAATGGCATTAGAATTAACATTTTAAAATTTATTTCTATATTTTATTTATATAATCATTAATTTATTTTAATGTTTATATCCGAGAACACTGTTCCAACAAAACTTAGGTTTCCTTTGCAAATAAATATATTTTTAAAGAATTTATTTATCTATTCATGAGAGACAGAGAGAGAGGCAGAAACATAGGCAGAATGAGAAGCCGGTTTTTCATGGGGAGCCCGATGCAGGACTTGATCCCAGGACCCTGGGATCACACCCGGAGCCAAAGGCAGATGCTCAACCACTGAGCCACCCAGGCGTCACTCTTTGTAAATAAATTTACTCAAACTTAAAACTATGTTTTGATTTAAAAAGAAATCATGAATAATAGAATGTGGTATGTAGCCATGATAAAAGTTACAAAGATAGCGTGCAAATGAATGTCTTTTCTGAATCATGGCCCTCTCATGACATGTCCTTTCATGACTACACACATTTATTCTCTCCTTAGCAAAATCTTTGAATGTCCAGCTCAAAGATTGCTTGCTTACTGAACCATCCAAGGTAGAAGAGTTTCATATTCTGAAATAGTACAGCTCATGTGACAGGTCTATTCCCACAGACTAGGGGCTTCATCTTATTCATCTTTGTATCTCGAGGACATTGATGTGCTTAACTTTGTAATAGAAGCCCAATCAATATTTGTTGAAAGAATGAACCAAATCAGGATCTTGAGAACTCTGATGGACAAAGGTTTCCTGTAATTGATTTATTTTCAGCATGTATCACTAACTCCGTGTCAATGGACACTGTCTCTACTTTATTAGTTCCAGAATACATGCCCATGAGAACCCAGAATAGGAAGAACAGGCTTGATATGAAAGATCAAAAATACACTATTGGAAGCTTTAAAGACTAGTCACAGATCCTGTAAATTTTAGGAAGGAAACAGTTCAAACATCATTGGATCTTGAGATTCTGAGACACTGGGACTCTGGGATCAATGGCTCTTCAATAGAAATGGATGCCATCTTCCATTAGAGCAATTTATATTTTGTAAACTTTACACTATAAAGTCTAAAATCTATAGTAGTTTGAATTTACAAAGCACTTCTACACACTTCATTTACTTTTACCCTCACAATAATGCTTTGACGTTGAAGGGGAAAGTAAAGTTAGAAAAATTAGTTAAATGATTTTCAAAATGTCACCCAGATGGTAGTTGGCTAGACCAGTGGTCAGCAAACTATGACAAGGGGAGAGAAAAGTGTGTTTTGATAAACAAAGCTTCACTGTAACACAGACTTACCCTTAAGAAGGAGTAACTCCGTTTTCCACATGAAGAAGAAATTGAGGCCACAGAAAGATGGTTACTTGACAATGTCACACAGCTACAAAGTGGTGCTGTCAGGAGGATTCACATGTAGGCACCTGACTCCAGGGCCTTTGCAGTCACAACTTCACTAGAGCTGGTTTTGGTGTCTAAATCCCGGCTCTAGCTCTGTGACCTTGGGAAATCTACTCCCTCAACCTCCTGTAAATTAATACTTGCCAAACACTTAAAACAGAGCTTGACACGCTGTAAGCACTCAACAGCATTGTCATTTTTATTAACACTCAAAATTTTGCATTGCCCTCTTTCTTTCCAATAGTAAAAATCACATCAGAGCTACAGGGCTAGATGTTCTACATATGCTGTCTTATTTAAGTTTTGTAGTAACCAATTATTAATCTTATTTTAGAAGACAAAATAATAGAGGTTCTCAAGGGTTAAATAACTTGCTCTGATACTGATCCCTGGTCTGTCTGTGATAGGTTTTTAAGCCTGTCTTCTCTACACGACTCCTTCTAATTTCATCATTTCCCTTACTTGAACTCAGTGCTTGAAAGACCAATGAAGGGACATCTTATTTCCCCCCTCTCTCAACCAACCAACAAATTAATCAGCCATCAACAAAAGTTAGGTGCATCCACTCTGCTCAAATGCATCATGGGCTTGCCTGTCTTCTTTCCTTTAAGTAACCCATTTCTGGACTCTGAAATAATCTGTTTTTGCAATTACAATTCCCTTTATTTGAAATCTGATTTGTCCTTTGAAACCAGATTCAAATAGTACTAAATCCTTAAAGACTTCTCTGATCATCAAAGACAGAAGCAGCTTGTTCTCTACAGAATCCAATAGTATTTTTGCTTGTACGATGCTAATGGAGTTGATATGATATATACTGACTCACGGTATTGCTTTCAAACATGCCTTAAAGTACCCTCATATATTGGCAACTTTAAAGTCTTTTGTAGAACAAGATGGGATATAGAGAAATACAAAATTTAAAAATGGAGCCCTCCAATGGAATGTACTGAGAAGTTTGTTTAAAAAATACCTCAAATTATTTGAATACTTGTATAAAGATATTCCCTCTGCACAGTGCCTTGTCTTGCATCATTAAACGGTAGGCACTCAATAAATATTTACTCACTCTAGATCTCAAGGTTTTTTTTAATAAGGCTAATTTCATAGTTCCATTAGCTCAGTACAATTAATTTAAAAGCACCAAGATAACGCTAAATAATACAGACAGAATAGATAATTTATTCTAACACCTTATCTCTATGTTCCTCATTTTGAAAGTGTCTGACTCTAATTCATTCTACATTCTTTTTTAGTAGTTTAAATATTTTTTAGGTAATTTTAAAAATTAAAAATGACTCTTGGTAGACGATAGCCCATCTTTGTAATACTCATGATATGAGTGATCTATCATTTAAAGTAAGTCCTTTTAAAAAGCCACAGTATGGTAATCTATTTGCGTTCATACCTTATTAACAATCTTTACATCTTAACTCAGTTTTGCAGCTTCTGCTTTATTTTTAATTTGATTTGCCTAATATCATTCTTAATTAGAAATGGAGAAGCCTACAACATTAAAACAGTACCTACTTAAATTAATATAACAAGAGTAGGAGGGGCAGTTTGAGAGACAGAGTCAGGCTGAATTAGTGAAAAAGCATATTACAGAAAAATCTATAAACAAAGAAATACATGTTTTCAAGCACATTGATGACTAACCGCTAACAGTATTTTTCAAGTAGAGGTTTCAATGCCAATTTTTTAATTAAAATTTTGCATTCGCATGAGAATAATTTAATCTAAAAGTTATTCATAAGTTAAATTAATCTTATAAAACTTAAATTTGTTTAAATTTTGCTATACAAATGGTATCTCTTTGATAGACAAATTTAATTTAACTCATGGTAAATTATAGATTCTGGGTTTATAGTTAGTTTATTGTAACATTCTATATGGAATGTGTTCTGTACAATCTGTATCAAGTGAATCTAATCAACACAGTGAAGTCACATCATCTAATCAAATTAGCTTGAATTATGGTTATAGAGGCTTAATCTTAAAGCAGAATTTGATAACCCAAGCAAGCAAGCAGAGGATTATTCCCTATCCTGCAGATTTTATAGTTATCTTAAAAGTAGAAAGATTTGAATGACTGGATACTCTGCATGTCAATTTTACTTGGTCCTTCCTATAGGAAATTTAGTGGATCTTGAGCCTTACTGTGCACAAGGACACCACATAGGATTATATTTTTAAAAAATGAATACTGTACTCTATGGACAGTATATGTGATTTTCAAGGTCAATTTTAACTAACTGTAATTCTCACCTTTTTTACTGTCTTTAGAACTTAATCTTCCATATGTATCCTTATCATCAGCCTTAGCCAATGCCTTTCATGGTTGAGTTTTAACTTACCTTTTGGTTCAGTCAAAAGCTATATTAGGTCATACTGATGTAGTCTCGGATCTCCTTGCATTAACATGCCACACTTCTGAATTCTTCCATACTTTTATGCATGAGAATTGCAATGTCATTATCAACTCAATGAACTTATCTTTTGAGACTCAGCTTAAACCTTACCTCCTTTGAGAATTCTTGGGCATCCTCTTTACCAATTATTTGTAGATACTTCCAGGATAGTTTTGTCAAGCTGTGTATTGATTGTATGTTTTTTTTTTTCTGTCGCCTACAATACACTATGATTTGGTAATGACTTGAATGTAATAAACATAGTGCTTATTGATCAATTATAGAATTAATGAAAAATATTTGCGGTAATGATTGATTTTTGGTGCCATATATAACCTTTTACATTTTACTTGTCTTGACTGATCCCAAAGAGGTTGGGAATAGATAGCATTCATAGATAGGTCCAAGTAAATCTCTGATTGTTTAAACATACAATTTTAAAAGGTTGTGAACTATCTGAAAAAGCTAAATGAAAGATGATTAACATGTTTTAGGTCGTTCATGCTCAAAAATTAAAAAACCTCAATACAAGGATAGCTGCAGAAGTTCATTAGGTTGAAGCCATACTGTCCGTCTCTACAGCTAAGGTAACCACATGTCCCAGGCTCCTCAGGATATATTTATGCCTGATAGCACCTCCTATCTTTGCAAAAGTGTCCTGGTTTGGGTGATGTATTATATAGTCACTCTACATAGAGTCTACAACAATGGACTTAAGACTAATGGGGAAAATAGAAATCCTATGGAAAAATCAACTTAAGAAAACGAACATCTCTTTGGAAGCAATACACATGGATATCTATATATTACCTATATTAGCATATTTTGCCACAAGAGGAATTCACAAATGATTAGGTCATAAATTCAATCTAAGTCCCTAGGTTTAGGGGATCTAGGAATCCCTCGACATTATCTTATCATTACCGAGTTGTAATTGCTTCTGCTAAGAGTTGAGGTTACCATGCCCCTTGGGATTAAGATTTGACCCTGATCCTTATTTTCCCACTTTATGACATTTACAATACTTTTGTATAATGACACTTTACAGTGTACAGAGCATGTTTATATACATTTTACATTTATATTAATAGAAGCATTACATTTAAGGGCTGTGGGTTTAGTATTTTTTGTGTTGGAAAAGAAGTATTTGTTTTGCAAAGATCTTTGATGTTTCTCTGGTTTCTAAAATGGACGTTCGTCATTATTCCTACACAATAAAAAGGTTAACATGGCTAAATCTACCAACTTTAGTGATTGTTTTTAGCTAGTATAGGCTCAACACAGGGTAAAGTTTTAGAACTGTTCTAACATTATGTCACCTGGGCTGCCCCAGCAGATCAGTGTTTCTCTCATTACTAAATCAATCCTGTAGCATCTCTTGTTCATTTAATTTGCTTCCATTCCTATCAGAGTATGTTATATAGACTGAAGAAAAATTTCTCTGTGTGTATAAGATAATGAATTCTGGGCTAAAGAAAAGTACAGATTACTACAGTAATTTCAGTAGATGAAAGGTAGTGGTATTAAGGGGTTTTATCATTGACTAAACTTAGGGTACTACAAAGAGAAGTGCTGGGAAATATAAACCAAAACATGTAATTAAAAAAAATTAGCATTTAATTTGTTAAGCATAGCATAATCATATTTCTATTATTTTGAACATATTTAAATGTTTTCACTATAAAATTATCATTTCTCTTAATTATATGATTACAAGGTTTTAAAAATCTTGCTAAATTTAAAAGTATGATTTTATTGTATTATTTTAATATGTAATTAAATGTAATTATATTTGTTATCTATGTAAATTTATTATATACACAGATGTGTAAATTATATTTAATATGTAATTATATTTAAACCCTCAGAGGTTTTCTTTCTGGGTTATCTGGTTTTAAATGATGATAATATTATATAAGTTCAGAAAAATTTCCCCAACTGGAGCACTGTCAGCTTATTGTTAACAGTTTACCAAGGAGAAAGCAAAACTTTTTATTTCACAATTGTCAAAAAGGCTTAAAATGATAACAGCACATTCATTTGTAGCACTCTTACATGATGAATGATTAACTTTAGAAGCTTTTATTAAAGTAAATTTTGTAGAGGAGAGATTGAAGCAAAAATCCTAGATTCCAGATGGTAGATTCAGCCCCTGAAGCAAAAGGGCACAAAAAGTATCATCAAAGGGGACACTTGATTACTTCAAATTTCACCTCGGTTAGCTTTGGCCATTTAGATATGGGTTGGTATAGTATCAAATTATGGAAACAACCCAAGTGTCCTTGACTGATGAATGGATAAAGACAAAATGATATACATGTAAACAATGGAATATTACTCAGCTATAAAAAAGAATGAATTCTTGCCACTTGCAACAACATGGACGGATCTAGAGAGTATAATGTTAAGTGAAATAAGTCAGTAGGAGAAAGACAAATACCATATGATCTCACTCATATGTGTAATTTAAGAAACAAAACAAATGGGCAAAAGAAAAAACAGACAAACTGGAAAACAGATTAACTATAGAGAACAAACTGATGGTTACCAGAGGGAGGCTGGTGGGGGGGATGGGGGAAATACGTGATGCTGATTAAGAGTACACTCATTGTGATGAACACTAAATAATGCATGGAATTGTTGAATAACCATATTTTACACCTGAAACTAACATAACAGTATATTTTAACTGTACTGAAATTAAAATTAAACAAAAAATAAATAAATACAGGCACACACACATACACACACACACATACACACACACACCCCTGCCAAAAAAAAGCCAGAGATTGAAAGGAGAGGTGGGGGTACTGGTGGGGTCCTACTGTCATATTCTTGGGTGTGCAGCAGTGGTGATGGCCTGGGGTAACAACACATCTTCTATGCATGGCACACTGAGCGATTTTGCTTTGCTTACCTCTCCAGACTCATATCTTGTCACTTCTGACTTCTGAAATGTTGCAAGTTCCCTGAACACATGATGCTGCTTCACATCTCTGCCATTTTCCCCATCCTCTCTGGAATGCCCTCTCTTTCCAATCATACTGTCTATTAAACGTTTTTTTCCCTTCTCTATTGATATTGAAGTTCCTTGCCTCCTGCTCTAACTAATATATAGATTCGTGACTCCCCAGGTCTGTGCATGGCTATAATCCAAGATCTTCCATTAATGGCTGTTTTTGGGAAGTTCTGTCCTTTCTGTCTTTGTTTTCTCCTTCATTTTGCTGAGGTACATCTTCAGGCATCTCTCAAAGAATAGATAATATGAGAGTAAACGGCAAGGTCTTTGTATATCTAAATTTATCTTAATTCTGCTACCATATAGATTCATAATTTAGCCAAATATACAATAAATTCTTGCTCAATAATTTTGCCCTCAGAATTGTAAAGATATGTTTCTAGTACTTTGTTATATTTAAAGTTACTTTTTTGTATTTGTAACTGGGATGCATTGCTTTACAATACTTGAAATAAAAACATATATTTCTTCATTTTTCTTTCAGTGGCTATATTTTCCACATCTAGAATCTATCTGATACATTTTTAAAACTGTTGTCTTCACTCAAGTTTTACAATCCTAGTCCTAAATCACATATTTGGTTACTCCCATGGACCACGTTGCTTCAAGTCGTTGCAGCACGTGTTCTGTATATGTCACTTGGAGTTTTTTTTCTTGTTTTTTTAAACCTTGGCTCTAATGAACCACTCTTAAACTAAATATTTGCATTTGCACTTATTTATATTTGGAGCTGGGGTGTAAAGAGGTGGTTTCCATGAATTGGCTTATTTTGTCTTTTTATTATTTTTTTTTATTTTGTCTTTTTGATTAGAATCTTTATTTTTGTAAATCAAATTAATAAAATAATTAGAACTCTATTCCCCAAGAGTGGTGACAAATTGCAGCAGTCTTTCTTGGTGTTCCACATACATGCCCTAGACCCACCTTGGGAGGCACCTGTAGATGGTTTCAACTTTCTGTGCCTCTATGTGGGAGCAACCTCTGGCCACATGGACAAGCTTGTGGGCAAGCTGAATGTGCAGAGGAAGTTAATGCTGAGGAGTGACCCTCAATTAAAGAGAGAGAAGAGAGTTGGTGGATAAAGATCCAGATTCTTTGCTGTCTGTTGTGCAGGATGCATGCAGTCTCTCAGAAGGTCCTGGTATGATTGGGCCTCCCTGTACATAGCAGTAACTTGCTCTTTACTGGTATTCTTCATCCTTCTTCCAGTCTCACCTCTCACTTCTTCACTTTGCTTCCTGAAATCACCTCTAAAAAAAACCACTTTTATCAAAATACTGATTTGGGGTGTACCTAAAGACCCAAATCTAACAAGTCGGTTATGTTTGAGGACACTCAATCTCTTCAGAGTTGTATGGGAGCTGCAGGAACTTCTAGAAATCCTCAAACCAGGTTCACTGCTTTGCTGGATCCCCAGATGCCACATTTTGGCATTGGTCCTCCATTGGACCAATGACGGCTTCATCTGAAATATGTCTTTCTTGTTCTGCTTCCTGCCTAGGTAGTATGACAATGTTGTCTTCGATGTCAGGAGTTCTACCAGCTGGGGAATCCCTGGGTGGCTCAGCGGTTTTGCGCCTGCCTTCGGCCCAGGGCGTGATCCTGGAGTCCTGGAATCGAATCCTGAATCAGGCTATCTGCATGGAGCCTGCTTCTCCCTCTCCCTCTGTCTCTGCCTCTCTCTTTCTCTCTCTTTCTGTGTGTGTGTCTCTCATGGATAAATAAATAAAATCTTAAAAAAAAAAGTTCTACCAACAGCCTTATTTCTTCCATGTTTAGCTCACAGGTGGGAAACCTTGCCTTGGTCTCCCAAGACATCAGCACCCAGTCCCATCAATGACCTCCCAGAATGAAGATCACTCCCTGTGGAGGGGTCCAGGCCTGTTTGAATCCAGCACCCATCTCTGGACAAGGTTCTGTAGAATCCTTTTGGCCAGTCAGCATCACCTCTGTGCCATATTGTTGGTGTTCATAATTGTCAGTATCATTAGACTGGGGACAGGCAGTGAGAGAAAGGGAGAGAGGGTTTTATACCAGAATAAAGAAGGAACAAAGAATGGGGATAAACAATGGATGTCTGCTAGATTTTACCTCTTAGATTCCTGCAATATTGTGATTCATAGGAAATATACGTTTAGTCATTCAGATGACCCAAATATATTTCTCATATATATTTGGTCCTGGCTCACAGCTCCCAAAACCCTTGTGATTTCCTGGGCAATAAGATCAATGAGATTATTTTCTGTTCTATTATTTAGTCTCCTGTCCCCAGTTCCTGAACCATTAAGGCAAAGTCAGTGTCTTGTTATTTATAACCAGGCTCTTTCAACCACAACTGGGCTTAGGTTGATGAGATGACTTTTGGGAAGCACCTAAGGATGGCTGGAGAGGAGTGGAGGGTTGGAGGTCAAATCAATCACCAATGGCCAATGATTTAATCAGTCATGCCTATGTAATGAAGCCTCCATACAAACCCCCCAAAACAGGTCTAGGAGAGCTTCTGGGTTGGTAGATACATGGATCTATCTGCTGGCAGACTGTCCTGGCTAGAGAGGGAACCTCTGTACCTGCCTGGCTGTTTCTAAGTTATACACTTTAATGATAAATAGGTAATCTTATAAGTTAAATGTTTCTCTGAGTTACATGAGCCACGCTGGCAAGTCTATACCCAATCAGTCAGAAGCACAGGTGGCAACCTGGACTTGTGACTGGTGTCTGAAGTCAGGTCAGGGCAAGGGGCAGTCTTATAGAACTGACCCCTTAACCTGTGGGATCTGATGTTACCTCTGAGTGGATATTGTCAGAACTGAGCTGAATTGTAGGACATCCAGCTAGTGCTAAGAATTGCTTAGTGGTATGGGAAGCCCCCCATTCCACCCCACACATTTTGAAATTGGGTGTAGAACCCTTTAATTCCCAACATAGGTAATGCATACTTGTATTAACAATTTCAGACAGTTCCATTAGCATAAGGCAACTATCATACATTTACTCAGAAATGCATTCACTCTCTCCTAAAAGGGACAAAGGCCAAAGTCTCGTCCAGTTTGAGCTCCTGGATTTCTGGGTACATTCTTCATGGCTAAATGTAGATATATGCACTAATCACATAGCACCTGAAATTATAGCCACCTGAACACACCTGGGAAACAGGGCAAACAGGGAAAAAGGATAGCTAGCTGCAGAAAGTATTTCCCCAACATGCACAGTCACCACCCCCAGCATATGTGGCCTGTCTCCTTGCTAGGGTAGTAAGTTCCCAGTTAGGCAGCTCATTCTTCAAGCTGGCCCCAGGAGTCTCCCATAGCGTCATCTTCTCTGGTGATATCTGACAGGGAGCTTTAGGGAGCATTTCCCCAGGGGGTACCTGACAATAATTCTAAGGGATCTTAACTGTTTGCCTAAGTATTTGTTGAGCGAGTGCTAAATAAAGAAATATCAAAGCATGGCTGAACCTGGGAGATTTATCTGCCTGAATTACTGAGCTTGCTAAGTTATCACTACCACTTCTGAGTCACAGAATTACCTCCAGGGAAGAAGTACAACACTGCATTTTAGGTTTTTTTGATTTAATAGATCCTTTTAAAACCAAACTGAGCTAAAAGTACTGTACTTGTTCTATTGATTGTCAAATATTCTTCTGTTTTTTCAATATATTGAGTGAGTTCACAGAATGCTCAACAAGCTGCTGGGGCTTGCCAATTAAAGCCCACATTGAAATGTTATAAAAAAGAACATTTTATCGTAATCACAGATACTGTACATAACATAGCAATTTGCTTCTTGAAGGCTAATTACAAAAGTTGTTTGAAATAATCAGGCCCTTATTCAGCAGCTCAGAGATGAGAACAGCTGTACAAATACTCGCTACCCCAGCAATGGCAAGAGAGGAGGGTGGAAAAAATAGTTAGTTAAAAAAGTTCAAACAAAGAGTGAAAAAACAAAACGGAAATGAATTCCCTTAGCCCTTTTCAGCGACCGCAATGAACATTCAAGGACAGGATGTTCCAGGTTTTCAGCATAATATTGGAAGACACTTTTGACACGACAATGGATTCTATTAGAATTATAAAGCTCTGAGTATCTATTGAATTAATTGTGTCTAAACTTCCTGGAACTCTTCCCTACGCCCTGTGAACTCGTATAGCATGTTGAAGTCACGTTAATTTTCTCCAGAGATAGGGGGTAGAGTATGTCCCAACAAAAACAGATGGCATTTTAAATCCAACAATTCACTCTATGGAATAAATTGGCATCTATAGTATCATGTTGGTAAACCTGTCCCACTGTCTTGCACAGCCATCTATAATGAATGGTAAGATGGGCTATTCCTCCAGGAAGTGACATTTTGTTTCAGGGACTGGACTGTGCACACTCTAGAAAAGCCTGTTTCTTGATTGAGTGAGCAGCTCTACTCCCAGAATATAATTTAGTCACTTTATCTTACCATGAGATAAGGCCCAGTAACATTGTCCCCAAAAGGAATAATCACAATTTCACAAGTTAGTGGAGCCCCGACAGTTCAGAACATGTGCCTTCAAGGATTAAGTGTAGCAACAGCACGGCTGTTTCAGTAGGGCAAGCTTCTCAACCCACCAGATTGCTAGTCATAGATTTCAAATATATAGTAAGAATCACTTGATTTATAGCCTCTTTTGACCAACAATAAAGCCAGTTCCTACACTTAAAAATAAGTGTTCCTATTGTTCAAGGAAATTTATTTTTTCCAAAAGAGAAAGTTATTTGGGCAAGAGAAAAATAAGGTTATTTGTTGAGTTAAAGGAGCCCAGTGGAGTTATAAATACATATGCACACTGCATAGATAATCTCCACTGAGCTTCACTTCTTTAAACTTGCTCGACGGTCTCTCTACACTCATAATAAATCCTGGCCAAGCCTAATTAAATTGGGGTTCAGGATCACTAGTATTTTATCTTTTACTGAACTTTTAACAGCCGCTTCATTATTCACTGGAGTGAGTGGAATACACATATAAATAGCAGAGAATAATGAGATGTTTATTTTCTTCTTTCTGGTAGAATATTTTTACACAGTTATCACATCTCTTATCCCAAAATTAGAGTTGTATTTAGCATTAGTATGATATATATTGTGGGTATTTGTGATGGATTAAAACTTATATAAAATATTTCAAATATATATATTTTAAATAGAACGTTACAGTTTGGTCTGCAATTCTTTAAAAAAATCTGAAGGACTATATACAGACTTACTATAGCACAAGAATTAAGTATATACCTTTTTAAAGAAGGTAAGGCTTAAACATATCAAACAATTAAGAAAATTACAAATCTTAAATTTACTAATTCCATGCCATGCCTATAGGTAATATGTTTCATATGCTTGATTCTTCTTGACTTCTCTATAGTTTTTGGTAACGTTGAAAATTTCGCATAGCTATATTTTATCTAGAAGTGTTTATATTTGCTTAGAAGAATTTGTGAAAGTGACTCTCCCCCCATTAGAGGGAACATCATTCTCAGGGGGCAATAGATTTTTTTCTTCCAATCTCCATATAACATTGTGTTAGAAATATAACAGACAGGCTCTGTAACTTTATTGAATGTTTGATTAACTAGTGAATAGGTATATTAATGAAAGAATTTCCTGTTTTCTGTGTTTTGGTTTCTATGAAAATGTATTTCCATTCCATCCATAAATACAGCATTTATTAGATGTCTTTTACATGCCAAGTACTGGTCAGTCTCACTAATCCACCAGAAAACAGGAAAGACAAGCTCCTCAAGGAGCTTCATCTTTGAGACAAATGCAAATATTAACAAATAATGAATAGTGTAATAAGTACCACAAATGTCGAAATATGCAATACATGGAAATTTATTATGGGAAATCATAAACCTACTCTTGGGGGTCTGGAAAAGTCTTTCCTGAGGGAATGAGATATTAGCTAGGACCTGAAGAGTGAGGAAGATTTAGCCAGAGGAAATATGGAAGGAGATGGAAGGGAGGAACGAATTTGGCAGAGAAAGTGTAAAGGACTCAACTTCATCTCTCTTTTTCAAGGATTCCTTTTTTAAATAAAGATTTTGTTTATGTATTTATTGGAGAGAAAGAGCATGGGCACATGAGCAGGGGGAGGGACAAAGGAAACAGCAGAGAATCTCAAGCAAACTACCCACTAGGTGTGAGCCCTAGATCATGATCTGAGCTGACATTACAGTCGGACACTTAATTGACTGAGCCACATAGTGCCTCCAGAATCTTTCTTACTCTATTCAAGCCTTCTAATCATGGGTATTTCCAAAAATGTTGGTCCTTCAGAAAAATATGAGCACTTATGAAGCACTTCAGTTATCACCGATAGCCTGATGACTATCCAACAGGCAATCCCAGTTTTGATGCATTGTGCTTGGAACTACAGGGGATACAAAAGACAGGTAAATAAATATACCTTGTGGTTACATATGACAACCTTGCTGGTGGATAAACTCAGAGAAAAGGTAAAAATTGTAGACAGATGGATAAAAGATTAAGAGCCAGAGACAGAAAGGTGGAGAGAAAATGGAAACTCTGTCAATGACAGATAAAGGTGATGTCCATCCTACTCTGTATGGTATCGTCAATTATGTGCACAGTGATTTCCCCAGTGTCCAGCACAGTGTGTTACTCTTAGTTGTTGTCTAGTATGTTCCTGGACACTGCCACTATATTTGCATGGAAGGGAATATATCACTCAGACTCTGGTGACTTGATTCCATTCTTGACACAACTGGGCTTGACATTTAAAGGCTCTGGAACTTTGTGTCCTTAGATGTAAAAAAATATGATGGCACCATTCAAATATTATCATGGAACAATTTCCAAGTATCTTTCTAGACGCAGAATTCAGGTGTTCTTTGTGAAATAATGTTTGAAAGTCAAGTAATGAAGAGATCTTATTTAAAGATGTTAAAATTTATTTTCATACATTTTACTTTTACTTATAGACTATGATGAGTTGAATCTCTTCCCCTACTTTGCCACTAAAATGATGTGTGGATCTTTGTATCAGTTGAGGCTTTGATTGGAAGCCACAAACCCAACTTGACATCACTTAAGCAAAAAAAAAGCATAAAATGGAAATAAAAATACCAGGAACAAACATATTCAAGGAATCCCCAGAATGTTGGTTTTTGGAAATAAAGGAAGAGTAGAAACCAAATTTTAGAAAGAACAGGAGCAGCCTTCCCAAGGGATCTCAGGAACCTCTAAAACAGAGACTTGAGAGTGGGTCAGCCTCCATTATCCCTATCTGTTGGCATCATTATCTCTTTTTTGCAGACTATGTTTCTACCCTCAGGGTTGGGAGTGGGGGAATGTATCCTTACTGATAGCTTCCAACCATTAACTTTCAGTTTTTAGTTTCCAAGTAGAGACTTACTTTGATTCGCTGGATGTCAAATTCTAAAACCCTAGGAAAAGGACTCATTGGCCCAGCTTGGGTTAGGTATCAGGGTGGCTCATATAAGATAAGAAGAAGTCAGCTCCTTTGTTATCAAAATAGTTGAGTGGGGGCTGGGGTGGTGTTAATGAGCCAACAAAAAAGAGAAGTATTCTAGGAAGACAATTCCATAGATTCCTAAACCTTATTTCTTCCAGAATCAATTTAGGCATGTCTGTAAAAAGATGTTTTTTAAAATAATGTAATTTGATTGCAGGCTATCATCAGTTGGTAACTGAATTCCTGAGGTCTGGAGAGAACGCCTAACATAGTGCTTTGCATGTAGTAGATACTCAATAAATAGATCTTGAATTAAGTTGATTTTAATAGCCATCTGCCTAAGATGCTGTGTAAAACTGATTAGGCTGACACAGTTCTGAACATTTGAAACTTATCCTCTATCAGGATCAAGATTAGCACCAAAAGAGGGGAAGGAGCACAAAACTGAAAGAAAAAAATAGCATAGTGGATAAAGTGTTAGACTCATAAATGAGGACTTCGTTTAGTATCTGTATCCTATGCTAATTTGCTGGTTTTTTTTTTTTTTTTTGGAAATTTCTTAATTGTTCTGAGCCTCAGGTTTAACATCTTTGAAATGAAACAATTATGTATGTTTCAGAGTTCTGACAATTCAAGAGAGCTCTTTGTGAGCAGGAAGTAGATTTATAGGATATTGGTATGAGTGTAGCACATGGAATGATCAGAGAAACTTCCTCAGTGCTCATCCCCCTCATCAGAAGGTCTTTTTCAGGGTTCTTTTCGGAAGCTTGGAAAACCACCATTAAACCCAAGGCTTGCATTCTTTTTAACAAAGACTGAAATAGGCTACTAGGTTGGAGATAAATCTCCAAAAAAAGAAAACAAAGCAGTACTTTTCTTGAATAAATAAGATCATTTAGCACAAAGGATATGGCAGTCCCATGTTAATTGAAAAAATATTATCTTCCTCACTATGCGATTGGACTATTGTTTTATTCCATTCAGGCTGCCATAATAAAATGCCTAGGAGTATGAAGTCCATGATCAACATGCAGGCCAATGTGGCTTCTGGTGAGAGCTCTCTTCCTGGTTTGCAGATGGCTTCTTTTTCTTTTCTTTTCTTTTCTTCTTTTCTTTTCTTTTCTTTTCTTTTCTTTTCTTTTCTTTTCTTTTCTTTTCTTTCTTTTCTTTTCTTCTTTTCTTTTCTTTCTTTCTTTCTTTCTTTCTTTCTTTCTTTCTTTCTTTCTTTCTTCTTTCTTTCTTTCTTTCTTTCATTTCAAGATTGTATTTATTTATTCATGAGAGACACAGAGAGAATGGCAGAGACATAGGCAGAAAGAGAAGCAGGCTCCTCACATGGAGCCTAATGTGGGACTTGATCCCAGGACTCCGGGATCGTACTCTGAGCTGAATGCAGACACTCAACCACTGGGCTACCCAGGTGTTCTCAGATGGCCACCTTCTTGATGTGACCTCACATGGCAAAGGCAGAGTGAGCTTTCTGGTGTCTCTTTTTATAAGGACACGAATCCTATCAGATTAGGTTTCCACATTGATGATGATCTCATGTAACCTAATATCTTCCTTACTCCAAATACAGTTACACTGGAGGTTAGGCTTCAACATATGAATCTTTGAGGAACATAATTCAGTTCTCAGCAACTATGTAGTGTGAAAATGGTTAATGAGATTTTTAAGTAGATGTGCTTGCCTTAAGGAGTGTGTAATAAAATCTAAAAATTGGGAGACCTATAGCTCACATTGGTAAGAATATTAAAAAAAAAAAAAAAACTCAGACTGGAACTTTCCAGTAGTACTGGAGGTCACTCTCACCCTAGCTGTTTAAAGATGAGGAGTTTTGTTATCCTTTGGGCTAAATCCTTCTCGGGACACTTCAAGCCTTTTTGGTTTACTATTGGGCAAAGGGAAGAATGATCCACATGAAGATGTTTCTCTTGGTAGGAGGAGGCAAAGGCTTTCCCAAGGGAAGGTGGTTGGAAATTCAAACAGAAAGATTAAGGAGCTACTTGGGAAATGTGACGCAATCCCAAGGATGGGAGGAGGTGAGAATTTTGAACATGAAGATTAGGATTTACATTTTTTACCTGCCTTTCATTTGGAGCTGCAAGGAGAAATCTAATTTAGCTAGAGCTTTAACCTTTTCCTTCCTATTGTAATTCACTTTTGAAACTGTCTGAACTCTTTAGCAGAACAATCACACATACTCAAGGCTGATACTCCATCAGCCCACAATATTATGGTCATACTAATTGTTAAAATATTAAGTTCTTCCTTCTTATTATACTTCCCTGAGGTCCCCTAAATGTTCTTTTGCCTACCAATCCAGCCACTCTAGACCTATTCCTGGGACCACTGACCTTCTCAGGAATCAGCAAGTAAATGGTTAACTGCTGGCACATCAGGGAGCTTTCAGGACCCTTCTGTAGCAATAAATACCCTCATCCTTTGTTTTAGATTCATGCTTCTGCAGAGCCAGTTCCTAAATATTTTGACTTTCACTACTTTGTACATATACATATCAATTACCTAATCTTGGGGATTCTGAAGCTACCAGAAAGGCAAGACGGAAGGCCAGCTCCAGGAGACCCCCATCTTTTTGCAAGGTCTGCTGGTGATGGACAATACCTTATCTAATAGTCTATTTCAATGGATCATTCCAGTGAAAGTGGGAGTTGAAAGGAAGACCTACGAAGCTAAACAGCACTCCAGAGAGGACTGCTGCAAGAAAGATAACTTTCTGCGTATTCCTTAAATTAGAGGGTGAAGTGTACTTCTGGTTTATATTAGATAACACTGGATGGAGACATAGTCACCCAACTATCTATGTGAACAGTTTGCTTTTATGGGTCAACAAGGAGTGGAGTGGTGGGGTAGATAGATTTATGGTCCTGTTTTCCAAAGGCTCTATTTTTTAGCATCCAAATTTTCAACACAGTAGACAAAGGAATACCTGCTCAGGCTCAAGGAGCCTCCATCTACGGGAAGCATTATGGAGAAGTTGCCCAAGAGTTCTCACCTGACATCAGAGTGATTAGGACCAGTATCTTCAACATACATTGATTTAAATAGTTAACTAAGACTCGGTGGATATAAATAAGTTGCCCAGAACACTATGGTAACTGGAAGCTATTGCATTGCTTTAAATCACTAAAAATTACTCAATGTTTTAATTATATCTTTCACTGTTTTCTCCTTGTCTGAAGTATACATATCTTAAAATCAAATAATGATATATGTGGAAGGAAACTAGAGTTCATTTATGTCAACTTTCTTATTTTAAAGATGGACAAACCAAAGTCAAAGTGATTTAAAAGCCACGTTTTCCAAAACCAGACTAGTGTTGTTTCTACAATTTCATCTGTGCCAAGAGGAACATATTGAGATTTCTGTGACTGTTTAGATCAAAAGGTGATAGACTATATGAACAGTACCATTACAGTTTACAAAGCCAGGGGTACCTTCACATTGGTTCATGAAGAAGGTTGATTTATAACTGATTTATTAAAAGTTTCTGTTGAATACTTTTAATGTGCTGGCACTGTGGTAGGCACAATGCATATACACTGGTCGTATGCACTGGTCATATGCATTGGTCATATAAATCATGAAATATAGAGTATAAACCACTGTGAAGTAGATGGCAGGGCAAAGATGACATCTCAGATGGGACTGGAACCCACCCTCCTGTGTTTGATAGCTCATGCTAACTGGGTCCAGTAGAACATGAATGAAGCTCTTAGTCTCAGAATTATGGTTACTATCCTGGGGTACCACCCAAGCCTTAGTATTCTCTTTTCTCCATGGCTCTTTATCTCTTTGTGTGATTTCTCAAGGATCTGTGAATACACCAGGGAAGACAACAGGTCCCTGGACTTCATGGGATTTACAAAAAGTGTTAGAAAAAAATATTACGGGGGGAGAGGCATTTATCGGGTGATTAAACAAACAATTATTTAATTGCTGTTGGAATTATTCTATGAAATACAGGGACAAATAAAGTTTTTACCCTCCTCAAAGTAAAAGTAGGTCTAGAAGTTGAATAAGTCCTAAGCTAACTTCCAAAAGGAGAGCAACTGCAGTGTTCATTTATCAGTGTCAGACACTTCATGTAAATTACCTTGAATCCTCATGGCAATTCTGAGAAGTAAATATTTCCCCATCCTACAGGTGAGAAAGAGCTTCAAAATGTCTAGCTGACTTCTTAATGCTTTGCAGTTAATAATGCCAGCGCTGGGGTCTGAACGCAGGCCTCTCCAACAGCCGAACACGGGCTTCCTAGCATCACATTTCTTCTGTGGGCAGGACACATGGAAACAGGGCAGGACACATGTCCTGTGGGCAGGACACATGGAAACATTTCCAACAGGAAAGTTGGAAACTTGCTCTCATCCACAATATAAAGTTGCTCTTAGGTTTGATTATCAAGATAAGGTTATCCTAAAGCTCAGTACATATGTACCGGTTAATTGACTTTTAAGTTAAAAAGATGTTCCCTTCTTTTCCAATTTAATGCCCACACCTGTTGCTGGGCTGAGTACAGCACTGGTGGGAGTCATTATGAAAAACAACAACAACAACAAAAACCCAAACCCTGGCAATTCCTTTTGTCCATTTACTAATGAGAAAGTGTTTTAAAATGTCTCATCAAAAGCCAGAATTTCACTTATTGTATTTTTAAAATAACAGTTCTTCCACTGAACTGAACAGCTCTCTTCCTTTCGAGCACACCCGCCTCCATACCAGGAATCCACTTTTCCAACATTGTGTTTGAGTCTCAGTTGGGTTCCAGCGTTTCTAATTCCAAGTGAAAGCTGAACCCACTCACTGTCACATAAACCCCTGGATACTCCATCATATAGAAAACAGGTGTAATTTTATGATTAATAATATAATCAAACACGTCCTAAACTATGATCATCAAGCAGCATGGAGAAGCTGATCTTCCCAAAGTAAAGGAAACAAAGTCAGACCTAAAAGACTAAATATTAACACAGAACGACAGCGGTGAATTTTCTTTTTTTGTGTGCTAAAATGTACATAAAACAACATTTACTGTTTTAACCATTTTTAAGTGTTTAGTCAGTGGCATTAAGCAGTTCACAATCTGATGCAACCAGCATCCCCGTCCATTTCCAGAATTTTCCCATAACCCCAAACTAAACTCTATACCAATTAAAAAATAACTCCCCATGCCTCCATCCTAAGCCCATGTTGACCACCACTCTACTTTCTATCTCTATGGATTTCTCTCTCTGCTCTAGATACCTCGCCTATGTCGAATCATATAATACTTGTCCTTTTGTGGTTGGCACAAAAATAAATCTGAAATAGCTCATTACTATTTATTTCCTGTTTAAATGTTTAAATTAAATACATTATTAAAATGAATTTTACTTGCTGCTGTTTAATTTTACTTATTTAACGTGGCTCCTAGAAAAGCTAAAAGTACATGTGACTCACATTGTGTTTTTATGAGTCAGCCCTGATAGAGAATCTGCTTTTAGCAAAACTGTCCTCAGGTTTTCTTTACTGATTTACTCATCTAGCATAGTACATTCTGTTAACAGGAGTCAGGGATACTTATCCAAAGGAATTACTTTCTAATTGTGAAACATCAGACAGACCAGGGTATGCAATATTTTGAATGTCAGGAAGCCCTTCTCTGAAAGCTTTAACAATTTCAGAGACTGTATCCTCTTACCTGATCATGAGGTTGTCATGATACTATTTTTTGTCTTAAAAATAGATAATGATTAATAAGAATGTGACAGCCTCTTCACTGGGAACTTTCTGTTCACAGGGGCTCACTTTAATTATTAGGAAATGTTTTTTTTTTAAGGTCCTGTTAGGCATTTGTTCAAAAGGTCTCAAAAAAAGAAGTACATGGCATGTACGCCAACTCTGCTGCCTCTCGGAAAAATAATACCAGTTCTTAAAAGAGCAAAAAGAAACACCTGGTCCATCTATTCAAATCAACACCATTGTAAGAGTCAGGACTCCTGCTGTCTCTCCTCAGCCCACACAAGGCTCTTTCTGCCTCTAGAACAGAAGTTCCAAGGGTAAACAAGGTCAGGCCTGGAAGCTACAGCAGTAAAAGAAATTGTAAGTCATAATTACTTAGGTAGGCGGAATATTACATATACTTTTTTCTACTTCAGCTATTTTAATACAGAATCTTATTACACTAAGGTATTACGGTTTTACCTCACCAGATACTTTATCTGAATAAGTCCTGGTTTTCAGCTTAAGTTTAGCCCCAAAGAACCCTTTCTGTTACCAGTGACCACATCTGTTTTGTTATGTTTTACCTGAAAAAAAAAAAAAAAGATCTCGTAGATATTTTATCTAAATAGCTAACTTTTTAAGTATCACCTTTTCTTCGCAGACACGTGCAGATTTCAGAATCACTGTCCAGGATGTAGATGATCAAGTGCTTACTTAGGAAACTTCTCCTTGTGATGGTTTGAGGGGAGAGTTCCCTGCTGGATGAAAAAAGGAAACAGCTAGGATGTGGGGGAAAAGAAAGGAAAGAGAAAGAGGGAGATAAAACAAGGGAGTCAGGCTTCCTATGGTTTTACACCTGTTTTCTAAAGCATGGGGTTTTATTTGAGAAAAGGACCCACCATGGAGAAATAATAACAATATCATATAGGCATTTATTATTTCAGTGTCGCTGCCAAAATAATGTAGAGGCTTCTCTCATTATCAAATAATTGATATTTATTCCTTTTGTGGATATGTGCAAAAGCTATGAACTGCCTCCCATCACTCAGAGTGCAAATCACGCCACACTTTTCTTCTCTGCTTTAGCTGAAAAATCCCCAAAGGCTCCCATCCTGTCCTCCACCACAAACAACCGCCCAATTGGCAAGAGGTCCCTCAGTTGTTTGGGTGGTGATCTTTTCTCTTCTTTGGAATTTTTCAAGAATTCCCAGATATTTAAAGAGCTCTGTCATTTTTTTTTTTTTTTTTTTTTTTTTTTAACTTCTCAATAGGGCGGAGCTCTTGTCTTTTGGGGCTTCAGCTGACACCACTGCTGAGGTGATTTCGGTGTTCCTGTGAACTGGGAGTGGCTGGTCACCCTCATCACCTTGTGGCTGCTGCTGGGTGCCACTATCAGGCTCTGAACCTAGCAGTTTAGCAGGTTCTGTCTGTGAAGCCAAGTGCAGGGCTGGGGCAGCCACAAGGCTCCCTGAGCACTTAGTGGCATCCCCAAGGTAATTCCAGAACCCTCTGGCTCCTAAGTGCTGCCTCGGAGCAGGCTCTGGACACCACCTCCTTTTTCTTGTAACCCCGCTTCAGACTCTAGGGACCCAACTGAGGACTGGCTGACTTGACCTTTTCATCTTCCTTCCTCCCATAAAATAAAACAAGATGCTGCATTTCATCATGCACACTTCTCCCTCATCAGTAGAACTCGATGGCCAATCAGCTGGTGTTTGATTTCCCAAGAAGCCAGGTTTCAGACCCTAGTCACCCAAAGAGAGTTGCTTACCCTTCTCACTGGTCAAGAGAGATTAGTATGTAGAAAGGAAATGCCTTGAGCTCTCCTGAGAGGAAGGAAGAAAGCTTTCCTCTATTCCAGATGAATCTATAGTACTGGACATTATAAAATAATGTAATTATTCAACAGGTTACCCTTTGTAATATATTTTTTCAAATGTACAAAATAGTTTATATTAACTATATTGTTTAATGCTAAAAACCCCACAGAAGTATTCCATTTTTTGTTTTGATGAAAGCACTGAGTTTTAGAGAGGTTCAACAGCCCACTGACGATCACACAAAGAGTAGGTAAGAGAGTCTGGACTCAGGTGCAGATTTGAACTCAGAGCCTATGTTAGCTGTACAGCATCAGGCATTAAGATGTAGCAAGCCAGGGGGCACCTGGGTGGCTCAGTGGTTGAGCATCTGCCTTTGGCTCAGGTCATGATCCTGGGGTCCCGGGATCGAGTTCCACATCGGGCTCCTCGTGGGGAGCCTGCTTCTCCCTCTGCCTGTGTCTCTGCCTCTCTCTCTGTGTCTTTCATGAATAAATAAATAAAACCTTTTAAAACAATTTTAAAAAGATGTACACAAGCCAGGAGAAATCCAGATAAAGTCCACTTGTTTGGAAGTCCAGTCCTCCACAGAACAGTGTTAAAACAATAGGGAATAATAGATATATAAATTAGAAGTCTAGTTTGGCTTTGATACAAACATGTAAAAGATCAAAGCCATTTCTCTTTATACGAAGTAGAAATCTCTGAGATTTGTCTTGCTTTGAAAATAAACTTTCATCTATTTGTAGATAAAATAACAGATAAAACTTCAAACACTCAAAAAAGGGCCATCGATTATGTGAAATAAACATCTAAAATAGTAAAACAAAGGACTCGGTAACAAACACCTGAAAAAACAAGTAGATTTGAAGCAAAGGAAAAGAAATAAAGAAAGCTAAATACACATAAAGAAAACAGATTTTGTGTGATCAGGTCCACAGAAATATATTTGAATGTTTGGGGTAGCTTGTTAGTGAGGCTAATATACACATCTTTCAGAACACTAGCTTTTATGTTAGCAAAATTATTTTTGTTTATTGTAAGGAAAAAAGACCTTTCATTTTTCTCTGAGCTCCCAGAAGAAAACCTCCCTGGAAGCTATTTGTGTGGTCCAAGAAAAATTGAAATCAAGTGACACTATTAATACACTGCCATAAACTCAACATCTCACTGTCACAAATATTCCCTGCAAATAAAGTTTCTTTGCCAACCCAATTCCCCACTTCCCCTGCACACACCATTTTTGTAAATCCCTAAATTAAATACCTGTCCCTGTGGCACCTAGCCCAGGTGTGGATTTATATAAATTTGTGTGATTATTTGATTGATAACTTCTTCCTCACTATATGGTAAGTCCCAATGTGGCAAGCATTTTATTTGGTTTGTATTCACAACTAGAGCTCCAACACCTTCCATAGCCCAGGTCAGGATCTAGAAGATGCTCAGTAAATGTATTTGTACTGAATAAATTCTCTAGTAATCCTGAAAAGTAAGTAGCAGATGAGACTTTAGAGAATAAATTTTCTCACATCCACAAGTGACTTAGATGAAGGGGTAGGAAATGAAGGAGGGGGGGCGTTGAGGTAAAGAGACATATCCAATAACTACCATTTTACGACTGAAATAAGTTCAGTGTCTAATAAGGATTGTGGATAGGTGGATTACAGAAGTATTCCTCACTCTTAAGCCTTTGTGTCTGACAAAAACAAACGCAGTTTTGAGTTGCCTTGTTTTTTATTTTTTCTTCGGTTTTGAGCTTTTTTCTGTGATTGGTCAGATCTACTTTATCCCCAAAGGGGATATGTCACTGTTCCTCAACAGTGACATAAAGTCTTTACGTCCATCTGAATATAGTCCTGGCATCTCTAGGCAACTAGAACAGGAAG
The DNA here is from genome assembly GCF_053574225.1 of Canis aureus. Classification (NCBI taxonomy): domain Eukaryota; kingdom Metazoa; phylum Chordata; class Mammalia; order Carnivora; family Canidae; genus Canis; species Canis aureus. The sequence goes on from NC_135625.1 coordinate 63,281,282, forward strand.
TCAAAAACACCCACTAGGATGGTTAGAATAAAAAAGTCAGATTATAAGAAGCATTGATGAAAATGTGGAGAAATGAAAACTCTTATACACTGCTGGTAGAACTCTAAAATGGTGCAGCCACTTTAGAAAGTCTGGTACGTCCTTAAGTAATTAATCATAATTACGGTGACCTTATAATTCTATTCTGAGATATATAGCCAAGAACAATAAAAACATATGCACCCATAAAAACTTGTATATGAATGTTTGTCACGGCCTCATTCGTAATACAAAAGGTAAAACAACCCAAATGTCCATCAACCCAAATGTCCATCAATATAAGGAAAATGGGGCATATCCATGCAATGGAATATTACTCAGCCATGAAAAGGAAAGAAGTACTAACACATGCTACAAATTGGATGAACCCTGAAGATGTTATTCTAAGTGAGGGAAGCCAGACACAACACAAGTCCATCCGTTGTGTGATTCCAATGACAGGCAAGTTCAGATGGGGAGATCCATAGGGAAAGAAAGTAGATCAATTATTGCTCAGGGTTGAGTGTGGGAGGATTGGAATTGGGTAATAACTAAAGGGTTTGGGGATTCTTTTTGACACAATGAAAATGTTCTAAAATAGACTGTGTCTGGTTGCACGAATCTGTGAATCTACTAAAAAACATTGAACTGCACACTTGGTGGGAGTGAATCATATAGCACGTGGATTACATCTCAACAAAGCTGTGCCAATGAAACAACTGAGTATTGTTTCCTCTCATTTTTGCTCAGTTGTGATGGGGCATGAGACAGTCCAATGTCAAGAATGTGGGCTAGAAGTCAACTGACTGACAATTGGCTCCTGCAGTTGCCAAAGCTCTCTGAGCCTCAGGTTACTCATTTGTAAATTTATAAAACAGAGGAATAGCACCTCCCTTATACATTTCTGAGAAGGTTCTGGATAACATGTATTAAGGACTTGGTCAATAGTATATATATAATACTATAACATAAAACTGCCTATCTTGTCTAAATTGAAGAAAAGGAAATATTTACACATACAGAATTTACAGTTCAAAAAAGTAGTCTACACTCTAAGAAAAACATTTCAATGTTTCAAAGAGAAGTTCATTCTATCCCCAGCCCTGTCATGACAAAGCAAATGTATTCCATGTCAAGACAACGATCAATATTTGCATGTTGTTTTTCTCAGAAGTAAATCTGAACCAGATTTTTCACCTGGCGTGAGGCTATATGTCCCAGGCTTGGTTCCCTGTGTAAAGACTGGTGTGCTTCTTCTTGCACAGATGTGTTTTCTTCTGCATTACTCACAAGAGAAACAAACCGGAAATAACCTAAGTGTCCAAGAATCAGGGAAAGGTTATGTTAATTATCCTCTTGTATCATGATTACGCATTTTGTAGAAATTTTTGTAGTTTTGCAGAAGGATAGAAAAATGAACATGATAATGTTAAGAGAAAAAAACAGAACAATGCTACACATAAATACCCATCTAACAAATACTCTACAGCCTTCTAAAAAGTATACATTGCTAGATTAAATGAAGAAGTTTGGGAAGGAGCCCCATATCAAATACTTGTGTGGCATTATGATGTTGGGAAGACCACGGCTGGTTCTTACTTTTAGATATTTTACATTGTTTTAAAGTTGGTCTAATAACATACAGAAACTGTAACAGGTTAAAAATACCTACTGCTGTTTGTCCTCTGTTTTATGGACTCTATTAAGAGAGATAAAACAAAAGTTAATTACAAAGGAAGGTGGGAAGTATTGACAGAACTCCTAGCTCTTAGGAAAGGAGCTTTCTTAAGGTAATAGGTTATACTTGGCAACGTACTGAAAGGACATTTTAAGGTTGATAAATGATGTCCGCAAGTCTGCTAATTAGCTGTGTCCCCATGAACAAGCCATTTAACCTCTAAAGATCTCAATTCTCTCATTTATAAAATAAGAGGTTAAAAAAAGAAGAAACGAATTTTTGACATACAGAGATGTGGAAGTTGGTGGCTTGAGTAGAAAGCTGTCATCTTAAATTCTCAGGGGAAACATGTGTCTTATAAAAACTATGTGATCTGCACTGCATTCCAGGGAAATGAAACGCAGAGTTCTGTGATCAGGGACATATCCAGGGATGAAGGGACCCTGTCTGCTATGTTTTCCCCACTTTTTGAAGGACTGCTGTTCTTGTCCTCTCTGCTGGGGACACTATTACAAGAGATTTTAAAAAGTTAAATGTAAAGGCAAATGAACAGTAGACCCCCTAAAAGATACTGTGAATAAATAATTCTGGGACATAATATTGCACATAATTTTTTTAGAGAGATCAGAAGGAGAGGCAAAGAGAGAAGGAGAGAGAATCTTAAGCAGGCTTCACCTCCAGCATGGAGCCCGATACTGGGCTTGATCTCAGGACCCGGAGATCATGACCTGAGCTGAAACCAAAAGTACGATGCTTAACTGACTGAGCCACCCAGGCGTCCCCACATATAATTTTTTGATAATAAAAATCACTTATTAAGAACATTTACCTAAATATAATGCTATATTAGGTAGAATTAGGCAGATTCCCTCTCCTCCAGTTACCTTCAATTTAAGAAATTTAAGGCATCACCAAGGCACATGGATCCAAAGGGCAGAAAGATCAATAAACAAACATCAAATAGGCATACACATATAAAATTAATATGCAGACACTTAAGCAATAGGAGAAAATACAAAGGGTTCCGGTAAGATTGGCAGGGAGAAGGGATCTTGTACATAATAAGGCAGGCAGCCATGGTTTATGTGGGGGATATTGAAAGGCTACTTTTTCATGATCCCCTGATAATACTTTCTGATAAAATATTAAGAGTTCTATTAAAAATTCATATGTATCTACCTAGAAAAATTATTAAACTATTATTGGTTACTAACATACATAACTCCAAACAGTCAACCAACCTAGCTACCCTGTCAAAACACAGAAGCCTGCTTTAATTCTCTGGATATAGGTTGGGGAGACTTAACAAAGTTAGAGACATCAAAGAAGGATGAGAGAAGTAGTTCACTCTCAGGGCAAAATAAAGGAGAAAGATTCCATATGAGATACAGACTTGACCCTCAGCAAGAACTTCTCTGCACATCATCAAGGGTATTTTGACAGCTCCTGGAACCTAGATGTGAAAGTGACCATCTAAAATTGGCATTTCCTTTAGGATGAGATGCCAAGCACTTGCTGTTAGAGATGAGAAGGAGCATGTGGTGGCCCTATTACTACTAACTCTGAGCTCAGACAAAACAACCGGGAAATGAGACAGAGTTATGTAATAATCTATGTCTCAGAGTTAATTAAGAGGATGAAAGGGGGCTGTGTGTTTTAATTTACAACTTTTTACTGCTGTTCTACCAGCAGCAATCTTCCTATGGACAGGACCATCATATATGAATTCTGATGTTTCTGAACAAATCTCGTAGGGATTTATTGGCTTGAGGGGCTAGAGGGTTGGAGAGGGGGGTAGTTAGCATCAATCGATCAAAAACTGCATGCACGCTAGGCCACACATTGGGAAGCAGAAAAGTGAAATCCTCACTGTGCTCTTCCCTGAGGGTGCTCCCTGGGGCTCCACAGGGCTCTCTCCAGGACCCCTCACCAGCCCTTCCTTTCCAGGGCACACCCATGGTCTCTCACACCCCCTCCCCCAGCTATGTTTTCTTTCATTCTACACTTGTTCTCCACCCAGAAGCTGACAGTCCCGTTGGCACTTATCTTTTTTGGGTCTATATGCCACCACTGGCCTTCCTGCTCTTCTGGTTTTTTGTTTGTTTGTTTGTTTGTTTGTTTGTTTTAGATATATTTGTTTATTTGAGAGAGAGAAAGAGACAACAAGTGGGAGTGACAGAGAGAGGGAGAGTACCAAGCAGACTCCACGCTGAGCATGCAGCCCCATGTGGGGCCTGATCCCACGACCATGAGATCACGACCTGAGCCAAACCAAGATTCAAACACTTAACCAACTGCACCACCCAGGTGCCCCTACTGCTCTTCTTTAGAAGGATTTCTTAGGATGCTTATACTTATCCTTTGGGGCTTATTTCATCTCTATTTTCCTGTCTATCTAAAATGGCTTTACCAGTTCCTACAGTCTCTTGCTCAAGCCTGAACAGTGGTACTAGGGGGCAGTAAAGAAAGCTTCTATCGCTTTTAACTTTGTATAATCCTCTAACCAACCAGATTTTCTGCAGCAGATATTTTATAACATGTTAAAGAAAATCTAAACAGAGCACTACAAAATTTTTGGCAATTCAGAGGATAACCAAATACTTAGGTTATGGGCCAGGCACAGAAAACGTGGCTTTATAATACACAAGCGAGACTTGGTATTTTAAGAGAAACCCTGTGAATCTTGGCGGTACATTCTAATAATGTTCCACACGCTGAGGAAAAGGCTATTCTTCACAGTTAAGACATAATTCTAGTCGAAGAGTGATGAAAAAAATGGCCATTTTGATTGAATTTTTAATGTCATTTTGTCATTATTTAAAAACACCATCAGCAGGAGGGGAGACAGGCAAGACATAATGCTGGAGGAAGAATAATCGCTGTCTAAATTAAATTTAAAGAAAACTATGAAAGAAAACATGGAGGGTGATTTAAATAAATGAGCGCTGTTATCTTAGGCAATCACTGGTTTCATAAAACCTTTCAAAATTTAAAATGAAAATCTCTGCTTCCTTCCTCATCTATTTACAACAATCTCACAATAATCTGGACCTTTCCTGCTTTGTCAAAATAAACCCCATAAAAGGATCTTAGTACACAAGATGTGGGAACCACTGAACATGAAGGCAGGAGGGAGACCCAGGTTCATTGCCAAGTTGTTTTGCAGGTTGGTCTCCAGTGTGGCTGTATGAAGGACTCATGTTTGTCGATTCCCTGGCATGATTTGCCAAGAAAATTATTAAGGTGTTTGTCTCCCCAAAAAGAGGGTTAGGGTCCTCATAATCAGTAACCATGTCATGTTTATCTTTATATCTTCCACATCCCCTATATTTCATTCTAAATCTTCCCCGAGCCCAGCACCTAGTACAATGTCTGTCATATTCTATGTACACAATAAATGTTTGGTGTCACTGTAGTGATATGAAACGGGGTATTTTTTGGATGCCTTCCCAGAATGTAGCCTTTTTTTGCTCCTTTCTAAATAATAGCACACATCATCCAGCCATGTGAGTTAGTTGAGAGGAAACCCATCGTCAATTCCTAACTTAGAACCCAACTGGCTTAAGCCAATCAACAGGTCTCATCCCCTTGGTCACAATGGTTGGTTAAGAAATTTGTCTCAACTCTGGCCAAAACGGTCCAATGAGACTCAAAGCCAGGACTTTAATTTGAACTCCCCAAGTCACAGACTTTCTTGAAATTTAAACCTTGAACTGGGTAGCTCAGAGAGATGTGGAGGCTACTTTAGGATCTCAAGGTCATGACCAATCAAAAATAGAGCCTATATTAAGAAGGCAGATCAAAGAAACTGAGAGAAAGGAACTGGGTCTAATTCACATTTTGTAAGTGACTGAGGTTTGCCTGAAGTCTAGTTACCCCCACAAGGAAGCTCTGCTTAGGCCTTTTCTATTGCCTAGATCCTGGAATTGAACTCTTCCCCGAGTGTCTTGTGTTGATCTATATGTCATCCATTCCCAGAAGGATCCTCTCCCTCTGGGAGATGGATCCATCTCTGTGAGATGGAATAATAACATGTCCCCTTGACTTGTTGGAACCTTTCTAATCAGTGAGTCCCAAGCTGTTTGCTTTCTCTGGCTACAAGCTAAAAATCTATTCACACATGATTATTGAGCTTTCATCATTTTCTCAGTTATTGACATACCATAAGTCCACCTATAGAAACATAAAATTGATCTCCTGAGCGCAGCAGAACTTAAAAAAAAAAAAAAAAAAGAAAAAGAAAAACAGGAGAACTATCTTGAGTTTATTTTACACTAGCACATTTTAGTAATTCAATAATTTCGTTTTAGTGATGATTCTATGATGGCTCCATACCACGTTCCAGAACGATACATATTTGAGTAATGCTGGTTATGGAAGAAGTAATTATGTTTTAGGTCAAACTTCTATAGCTATGATAGTCTTGCTTTGTGTTAATTTGTCAACTGATTTCCAGTAATGGCAAGACTGAAGAGAGGATCCAATGGCTCTTCCAAGATTTACATGAATGAGTCCAATGAGATATAGCAAGTATTTATCTAACTAATATGTTGATCTTAAAAAATAATCAAGTCCTTTTCCAACTCTCAATCAATTGAGATAGGAACATGAACTTATTTGAACAAATATCTTCACTAAACTAGAAAGCACCCTGTGCCAGCCTGTATTATGTTAATTCTGGGTGGTGGTTCAAGCCCTCCAGGAGTTCAATGGAAGCTGAGGAACTGAATAAAAGATCCCTCAGGAGAGGCCAATAGTCAAGAATCTTTAGGTGACCTCTTAGGTCTGTAATCCTGCTCTTCAAGGGAGTATCTGAATGAAAAGAAGAATTGGATTTAGCCATGAAATGGGTAATGCCTAAGCTAGGCTCTTCCATATGAGCTTGTCAATATTATCTCTAAACCAGCACCAGTTTCAATACCTTAATTCTCTGGACTCCGAACCACATGCCCTCTGTCTAGGCGAGCTTTCTTTCTTCTGGTTTACCTGTGCCTGGCACTCTCTTAAACTGCTTTCTTCTTGCTTTTTTCTCTCACACTCTGGCTTTATGTTTACCAGTTCTTATCTGTCTTTCCTCTGACATGTGGAGAACTGACATGCCAAAGAGTAGGACATTATTCAAGGCTGACATATTCACTCTCCAGGGTCTTGCAGTGGAGGGGGGATAGCCAAATGAGTGAGTGGGCAAGCACAATCTGTATAATAAGATCTGTGGAGGGAACCCTCGGGGATGGGAGCCAGCCTGCATTGTAGGGCCAGGAATGGCATTCCAGAAGGAGAGGCCTTTAATCTGACATCTGGAGAATGAGAAGGCCTTACCCAGGACAAAATACAGGAGGAGACTATGTGGAGAGCAGAGAGCACCCAAGCAGGGAAATCCTGAAATTATGTTTGATCTGAGGAATTCAAGGAAACTCAGTATCACTAGGATATAAAATGAGAAGTCCAGAGAACAAGAAAGATCACTGAAAGGTAAACAATGACCAGGCAATCCAGCATCTTATTAAGAAAAAGATGTCTGACTTTTTCTAAGAACAATGGAAATATTTTGAAAAGTTTAAAGGAGAAAATGTCAAGACTAAATTCATGTTTTAGAGATATTGTTGTGTCCCTAGTACTGAGAGTGGACAAGAGTAGACCAATTAAGGGGGCTGATGCATTATTATAGGTGGGAAATACCAAGAAAGGAAGTTCAGTTTGAAATGATGACTGTCAAGTGGCTCTGGATACTTTAAAGGTGGATTTCTGGCCAGTGGTTAAATAGATGTTTTCTAAGCTGATGATGGGGGTTCGGGAGTCCTGGCATAGAAGCCATGAGTGGATGAAATTACTCTAATAGCGTGTTCAGAGTAGGAAGCCAAGGGGACCCTGTAGAGAACTCTGAAGAATACCAGCATTTGAGGGGTGGACAGAGGAAGAGAAGCCAACACATAACAAAACCACACTTCACCTATCTGTTCTTTGCTTCCACCAGTCCCCATGAGCTTCCTTAGCCTCAGCCGGATGCTTCTTCTGCTATGAAGCCTTGATTCCCTCAGTGGGAGTTAAATCCTTCTTTCTGACTATTGCCATGCTTATTACATTGTAGTATAATAATATACTGGTTTGTTCACTTGTCTTTCTTCCCTTTTAGATGGTACATGCCTCAAGTAGAGTGATCCTCCCCTAATTTTCTTGGTATCCTCACCAGTCTGATAGCACCCAGCAAAGGGTACTCTATGTTTATTGAAAGAGTGAATAAGACTTAATGGATCTATTCTTATTTAAAAGATTAAATTTATACTGTTTCCCAGGATAAATGTGTAGCAAGATATTTGAAGTCAGAAACCACATCTCTGTTGACTCAAAGTGTCCCAAAGATCTAACACAAGCTATGCATACTATGAATGCTAAGAAAGTGTTTATTGATTGATTAACATTGATCAGAGATCCTGGGATCTCATTTAACATTCTGGAAGTGGACAGAGAAGGGAGGCATGCTAGATACATACTCACCCAAGGGTAGGACACAGGGCAGCCAAAGGAAATGAGGTTGTGTTCGGTTCAGTGTCCCTGAAAGGAAAATCACTAATAGGTTGGCTCCTTGTGACCCTCAAATATCGTTCAGTAACGAACAAAATCTTTTATTTCAATAAACAAAATTTTATTTTGAGGATGATTCTTTTAGATTGGAGTACAGAAAGTTTTAAATTTTTCTCCTGTAAACCAGTGACCCATTGAAGCTACATTCATTTTGGGTCACAAACAAGTAAAAATAGCAATTTAGTTGATTGTTAAGAGGGAAATACAAATCTATATCTATACCTTTATCTATACTGATATCTGTATCCACACACACCATATGGTTAGTCAAAATAACATGCTATGGACAGTTATGTCCATGATAGAGAAAGTAAAAAAGGAAGAAAAAGGCAGGGGTGCCTGGCTGGCTCTGTCGGTGGAGCTTGTGACCTTGATCTCAGGATTGTGAGTTGGAGTGTCACGTTGGGCATAGAAATATCTTAAAAATAAAATCTTTGAAAAAAAGAAAATGGTAAAGATAAGGAGAAAGGAGGAAAAGAGAGGGAGAAAAAAATGTAAAGGAGGAGGAAAAAGAGGAAGCACAAGGAAAAGAAGAAATGGGCCTTAGAAGGTTTTAATAATAATTACAAATACAAGTTGCAAGTTACTTCCTTTGGGAGAATTTTCATCTGATCATTTGCCCCTCCTGATGGAGCATGCTTGCTTGTTCCCATTTTACAGAGGAGAAAATTCAGAATCTGAGGCAAACTGGAGTTGGAACCCCTGCCTCCTTATTTCTGGTTTTCTCTGCTTAGCTGGTGTTTACTGGATGTAAATTCCACTTGTTCTGCAGTTCACTTGCTTTGAGTGTCTCGGAGTAAGTTGTCACCTGTTCTTTCCGCTCTTTGAAATCCTGGTTACAGTACCTCTGGTAGCATAGAGCCACATTTTCTTATAGACGAAAACAGCTTGTCTGTTTTTATTTCCAAACTTTAAAGTTTATTTTTGAAATAAATGTTTACTTCCCCATGGGCTTCTGAATCTTTTGCAGGTGTGTAAAGGAATGACTCCGGCTGCAGAAAATTGCTTTGGAACATTAGAGATATCTCTCAATTTACTAGCTATCACCTGTAGTCCCCTTGGCGTAGAAAACTGTCGGATTGCTTTATTTTATTCTTACAGCAATCAAAATTTTTTCCTTACAGAAAATTTAAAGTTTACATTTATAATTAGTGTCTATCTGCTTTGACATGAAGCTCCCCCCACCTTTTATTTATTTAAAAAAATCTAAGCCAGAGGTCATATTCAAGCTATTTAACAAGAATCCGGAATGGGCAACGCCAATCTCAATGAGTGCTTACCTTGTCTGTACACAGAAGCTAAAAATATCAGATCTGTTCTACTTCCTGCTGGGAATAAAACAAACAAGAGTACTTCAAATCCTGTACATTTTCCATTAAGAAAACCCTTTAGGAATAAATGATATTAATCACACTATTAACTACTCTTACTACTTCATCTGTCTTACTCTGGCAGGTAGACGTGAGAGAAAGGAGAGAGAGAGGTAAGGGAGTCATGAGAAGCAGGGAGGGGAGAGAAAGAAAGGTAGAGAAAGGGGACACATAGGTTATGTCACTTTCTCGCCTCTGTTTTAGCATTTCCAGAAGCCAGAATGTTTGTTGACCTTAAATTCCGTCAGAACTGCTGAGCCCTTGTGAAAAATGTCCCCCTTTTTAAAAATAACGTTTTGGATATAACATATGCACAGAAAAGTACAAATCATAGCTGAACAGCTCATCAAGTTTTATGAAATAAACACACCTGTGTAACCACTACCCAATCAACGCATAGAATATTACTCTGACGTTCCGGTTTTGCTTTCTTCCCACTGCTGTCCCATTTTTTTTTTTTTTTTTTTTTTTGGGTCAGAGGTAAGCATTATCCTGACTTTTAACATCATAGATTAGTTTTGCCTATTTCTGAATTTTATTTCAATGGGATCATAGAGCATATATTCTTTTATGTCAGCTTCATTTGCTTATGTGTGTGAGAATCATCTGTGTTGCTGCGTATAGCAAAGGTTCATTCATTTTTTAAAAAAATATTTTATTTATTTATTTATTTGAGAGAAAGAGCATCAACAAGGGGAGGAGCAGAAAAGGAGGGTCAGGGACAGGGAGAGACTCTCAATCAGACTCACCAGTGAATGCAGAGCCTAACACGGGGCTTTATTTTATGACCCTGAGATTGTGACCTGAGTGAAACCAAGTGTTGGGTGCTTCACCAACTGAAACACCCAGTGCCCCACCAACATTCATTTTTAATTGCTATGTTGAATCCTACTGTGTCAATATACTGTGATAGGTAATTATTCATTCTACTGCTGATAGATATTTTGAGTGGTTTCCGATTGGGGCTCTCGAGAATAATGCTGCAATGAACATTCTTAAGTATGTCTTTGGTACACATGCAGACAGATTTCTGTTGGATATATAACAGTGGGGAAATAAAACATTCCTAGATTTTTCAGCATTCGGGAAAAAAAATCCTAGCCATGGGGAACAATTTGCTATATATTTAGCAACATTTTGCTTTCACTTATCTTAGAAACATATTCAAATATCTTAAAAATTAGACCTGTAGTCATTTGTTTCTCTAATGAAGGAGCTACTTGCTCGGATCCAAAAAGATAAATCAAACTTCTCTTATCTTTTAGATTGACCCTTTGTTGTTGTTATTCCAGCTTGAGTCTGTGGATTTATATCTTGATTTGGAAACTTTTTCCCCTCCCTCATGAATTGGAAATTTTTGAGAGTTCTAGACTCAGATCCCAAATATGGTTCTGTTCTAGTTTCCCTCCTTGTCTTTTGGGGAATTCCAATTGTACTTTTTGTCATGTTTTCTATGTATCTTATTCTATTTTTCTGCATTTTTAATCTTTTTTGTCTTTCTATACTCCATTTTGAATCATTTTCTCCTGACATATCTTCTAGTTCATTAAATCTTCTCTAACTGTTGCTAATCTGTTTGTAAGACCATCCATCACCGAATTCTATTAGCATTTCTTGTTTTCTCAGTTCTAGATTTTTAATGTGATTTTTATTTCATGCTTTTCTATCCTTTACTGTTGTTTTCTATCTTATTTAATATACATATGATCAGCATTTTAAAATCTCAACCTGGTAATACCAATATCTATACCACATTTTTTTCTCTTAGTTTTCTTAATTGTGGTTTTTTTTTTTTTAATACAGATTATTTTTAATATATTTTTAAAAATCTTGTAGGAATAATTTTTTGGCTCTTGGCCTTCTTTTTCTCTGCTAAATACTTTCTTCTGTTTCTGACAAGCAGTTGGGCCGAGGGCAGATCACATTAAGCAGAAATTATACCAAGTCAAAGCTAGTCTTTAGTCCTTGAAGATGGTTAATTTCTAGTACACTCTTATTCCTGAGGTGTAGTTCTTTGTGCTGAGGGTATTTTCCAGGCTCTCCCTCCTATACTAGCCCTGAAGTAAAAATCTTCCCTGCCCTTAGCCTCAGTGAAACTGCTGAAATCTCTGTGTAGCTTTCTAGCCTCTGCTTCATTCTTACTTTCTGAGTCTTTCAACTGATGATTTAGCACAAGAAATCTGTCATCGGAAAAAGTAAAGCCAAATATGGGTTTACCTTTATGGATTTCCTTTTTCTCTAGAACTTGGTGTCATGTGCCCCATCATTTATTATGGTGAACTGGCTGGCACAATTGTGAGGGCTGCCTAAGTAGTCTCCATGTCTAATGCTGGAGCCTGGAGACCACAGCCAGGAGTCAGCAAGACTGTGAACAGCCTGAAAACCCATGAGCATGAGTTGGAACTCCACAAGGACAAACTGAAACCCATGTCTGGTCTTGTTCCCTCTGATCCTGATGATAAGGGTATTGCTAAAGCTAGGGAGGGCTCTTCCCCATGGAGCTTTACACACCTATCTGGCCTATGAATTAAGCAAACAACAAGGAAAGATCTAAACTGAAGAAAGAGCAACTGCAGGCCCACCTGCTACTTTATGCCAGTGAGGAGGATTTTCAGATAAGCAATAATGAGAGCATACCCAGAATATAGAGATTCTTTTATGTTTTTTCTTCCCATTTTCTACCTGGGGTTTCTAAAACCTCAGAGAAGGTCTGGTCTCTTTAAATGGCTTCTACCTTATTATATTAGGCCTATCCCAGATAGTCTCCCTTTTGAATAACTCAAAATTTTCTGATTTGGGACTTTGATCACATCTGCAAAATTTCTGCACCATAGCACCTGGACTGGCATTTGAGCAATGAGGGGAAGAAGAGCTGCTTGTCATTCCTATGGTTACTCTTCACTTCAATCCTCCAGTTCTCAAGAGAGAATTTTACTTGTAGCCCATCCTAACAAGAAACATACTGGGCAGGGGATTCTGGGGGTTGCAGCCTAGCCTAGGGGACACATCACAAAGCTATCAAAATGTGTGCTTCAGTGAACTTCACACTGCACACACCCTCCCACACCCTCCTCCTCACACCTCCGGGTTGTCTCTGATCTTCCAATTTCTCTCCTTCCAGCTCCTGATCAACCAGCCCAATAAATCACCATTGCTCACCAATGTGTATGTATTCAAGCCTGCAGTAACTTCTCTTTCCATAGATCGGGTGACAAGGTAAACTGTCCACGGTTCTGCTCATGAGGAAGATTCACTTTTAGTGATGTCTTTCAGGGCCATCTCTATTTGCTTATACATGAAGACTGTAAATTCAGTGCTTTTTCTCCTCTATCAGTTAGTTATAAGGGACCACACATATGACCTAGGTGTCAGGTGAGGGAGAAGAGCTCGTGCTCTAGTGGTAGATGACGCGAGGGTCTTAAGTATACTCTTTGGCTCTGCTCAAGCTCAAATCCAAATTAGCTACATATATCTTACAATGAACTGCTGCTATGCCCTGCCGCCTTTCGTGGGTCTGAGAGAACTCAGCTTATCATAGGAAGCTTTGATTTCCTGACTCTTTTATGTTCCATGGTCATCTGCTCTGTTTCTATTAGAATGTTTTCTTTCCAAAAGGTATAAAATTCTTCACTTGCATGTGGCATGATCTTGGTTGGGAGTCCAAAGGATCTCTGTTGAGATATGGAATGAGGATGTTTGAATTGATGTGCTTAAAAATCTTGAATCCCCTGAACCCTCTTGTCTTGAAGAAGAGGTTCAGAGTCCCATTTTTTCCTCCCAACCATTTGGCATAGCAGATTTGTAGTTTGAGAATTCATTCATTCTAGCAGCAGGTCTGCTGCTCTTATAATTAATAATCTTATAATAATCTTGGGCCTGTTCTTTAAAGTTTTCTACCCTCTGGCTGCAGAAGAGTTTTAAAATGCTGACAAGGGGGTGCCTGGGTGGTGCAGTCAGTTACTCATCAGGCTCTTGGTTTCAGTTCACATCATGATCTCGGGGTTGTGGGATCAAGCCCCATGTTGGGCTCCACATTCTGCGAGGAGTCTGCGAGGACTCTTTTTCCCTCTCCCTCTGTCCCTCCCTACTGCTCTCTCTCTCTCTCTCTCTCAAATAAATGCAAAATCTCAAAAAATAAAATGCTGACAAGGATGCCCATTGGCTTTTACACTTTTGATTAAATTGGCAATTACTCACCCTCAGACTAATTTCCTTTCTCTAAAATATTAATATTCCTCACCAACAGCCATCCCAGCATCCTTATAACTATTGTTTCTCTGCATTTCTCAATGTTCAATACATTGTTACCATCAGCTGACTTTTTTCTCACTGGCATACCTTCCTGGCTCATCATCAGTGAAAGCTTTAACAATAGCATTGCCACCACATGCCTGGAACTATCCACTATTGTGAAGCTAAATCAGGGATGCAGATTTGCATACAGTAAATTTATTGGTAAATTCTTTGGGGATTGGCACCTATGGGGAGTAAGGGAAATATGACCGACTGGGAGAAGTTGAACTACAATGCAGTTGCAATACAAACCTCAGCCGACCTTACATGATATTCTGCTGCTAGCATGGCCCTTTAGAGTTGAGTCGTACTGGGGTAAAGATGCTAGGTTTTTTTGTTCCCTCATCATGTTGGTCATTGGATGAAAGGGGCCCTCAGGAAGGAATATAGCCTGAGACAGGGTGGCTGTCTTCAAGTCCTTGAAGGGGACACAGTTGAAAGCTGAAGGCTGCCAACACTCTTAGCAGCTGGGATAATTAATGGGTACTTCATTGACAGACTGGGGCATGTAGGGAATATACCATCATATCTACTATAGTAATTTTCTGAAGCATTGAAACAGACTTCTAAAATATCTTTTTTGATGTTACTGAATTATTCTTAGTGAGATGGCTGGTTGCAAATGAGCTAGTTTGCCAATGCTTAAAGTGGAACTCTGCTGTCTATCCTTTTGTTTGTTTCACCCAAGGCAAGTATTTTTTGATTTTACTTGCAAGCAATTATTGGATTTAATATGACCTTGGAAAAACCACTAATTTAACATTAAAATTATTCTCATATTTTCTTCTTTCCGTGTGCTTTTCTACAATTGATCCTGCAGAACCACCTTTGATTTCTGCCAATATCCTTGAATGCCTCCATTTCAAGGGCTGAATTTTGATGTTCTTTTCTCTTTCTCTGCCACTACCCATTCCAGTCATTCAAGTTATTACCTCCTCTTTTGGACAGAATTCAAGTTATTTCTCTTCCTTATTATTTGGGGATTATTGCTGAAATTCTTCTACTTGTTCTTATTCTTTTTGGATTTCTTAAGTGGTGACTGTGTTCAACAAGAATTACAGCAAAATAGGACAAAAATGCCTTTATAAATGTGTGAATACTCAAAATCCCTTAATGTAGTGGTTGGAATCGAGAACTTCTAGTGTCAGTTGGGACAGACAATTCGACTCAGAGTCTAAGTGAGGCTTTCTACTTATTCCCACTTACAGCTAAGACAACTAGAATCCTTCAGTTTTATTCACTTTATTGAAAGATCATAAGGTAAATAAGAGAAACAGAATTACGGATAGAAATACCTTACCAGGGGTACCTGGGTGGCTCAGTGGTTGGGCATCTGCCTTTGGCTCAGGTCATGGTCCCAGGATCCTAGGACTGAGTCCTGAATTGGGCTCCCCTTGGGGAGCCTGCTTCTCTCTCTGCCTATGTCTCTGCCTTTTCTGTGTGTCTCTCATGAATAAATAAATAAAATCTTAAAAAAAAGAAATACCTTACCAACTTACTCTTAATATGAATAAAGGAAGTATATGAGCAACACTACTCATTTAATATATATAGAAAGCAAATCTACCAGTTAATTGTGGCACAGGCAATGTCATAGTCAATGACAAATCAGAATTTTAATCCTTTTTCCCTTGGATAAATCTAGTTAAGACATGGACAGATAAGCAGAAGTATGGAGTGAGGGATTTATGTCTGTCCTTCCAAACTCTTAATACTTGCTTAGGTTTGTGTCCATGTTTTCCTAGCTCTTTAGCTCAGTATCCCTTCACTAATTCCTTTCTTCCTAATGAGAAAAAGAAATACCTATGCCTCTTAAGCTTAAGGGTTATATTGTTCAGATTATGAGAAAAAAAAAAAACTGAGATGAAAAGCAAAGAACTTGGAGATAGTACAAAGTAAAAAAAAATTCTAACAAAGTATATATATTCATTTTCCCTTGTGGGTATTTTTTTCTCATGCTAAGATGTTAATTAAAATTCCCATCAGAATTCCTGCCTCTGTGTTTATGCCTCAGGTTATAGAGTGCATATTTGTTGGGTACATCCCCAGCATCCATTTTCCTTTTTATCCTTTTCTAAACAACTCTGAATTTCCCAACTGTGCATTTTGGGCAGGACTGACCTCGAGCTTGAGCTTTCAAATACAGGTGGTGATCTCTGATTGCCTTAAGTCATTCAGCTCATCTTAACACTTGGCAACAGTGATTGGTTTAGAGATGAAACTGGGATGCAATTAAGGCTAATGAGAGGCATTTGTTAGCATCTTTTGGGAAAGAAACTTCCTTTTCATTCCATGAGAGAAAAAAAAAAAAAGACATAAGGACACATTCTCTTTCCCTGGCTGGTCTTAGACTAGAGAGTCTAAAGCACAGCTTCTCCCGTTTATCACATGAGAACCATCTTACTGCCACAAGGGGGCTCTTGTTAGTATGAATCCAGCTTTGTATACAGGACACTGGATTTTTGTTACATTGTTGAATTATGGAATTATGGCATCAAAAGTTACCTGGACTGCCTGTGCACTTTTGAGTTCCATTAAATAATACATTTTGTTTATTATTCAATATAGTTGGAATTGAATTTTATGCAGCTGCAAGCAAAAGCAGTCTCACTACTACTACTACTACTACTACTACTACTACTGCTACTAATGGTGGATCCAATCAAACATTTTCCCAGCAGTGGGTATCCTGCCCATACCTTCTTGGTCCACTGTAGAGCCACCTCACAGATTTGGTAGACTACTTTCTCAAGAATCTGTAACTCTTTGTCTTTGGGTGTTCTTTAGTTCAAAATCATGCTTAATGGCCTACTAGTCACATTTTAAAATGTATATAAAAACAGGCAAAATTAATTTAATAATATAGTATTTAATCCAATGTAGCTAAATATTCTAATTTGAACATATAATCAATATAACATTTTTTATTTTGCATTCTTTTTTATATTAAATTTTTGAAATCCAGGGTATATTTTATATTTATAGCATGTCTCACTTTGGACTAGTCCCTTTTCAGTTGCTCAATAACTACATGTGGCTAATGATTAGTATATTGGATATAGCAGCTCTACAGCCTAAAAATAATTTCCTTCTGTCCTTTTTTAAAAGATGGAGAGAAAATCCACAAGATAATATTTTGATTGTTCTTGATAAATAAGGCTCTAGCTTTCTCTTAGATCTCTGTGCAAGAGCAAGATTTTGGGTTTTTACTGATAGTTGTGATTATAGTCAACATAACATTTATTATTGTGGTACTTTGATTTCACATTAGATACTAAATAACCTTTATGAGACTATTTTTTTTCACCAGAATTATTTTAAATAATTGATATGTGAACATTTTTATGATTCAATATCTTTTGTACTACTTTCCAAGAAAGCTTGTAAAAGTACAGAAGTATATTAGTTTTGCATACCTTTGACAAAGTTAATTAAAAATTAGAATTTCTTTTGCCAATTTAGGAAGGTAAAGTGATATCTCAAGTTTGCTCAGATCTGTATGTTCTTATTATTGTTTGGGATAAGATCATTTCATGTTTTGTTAAGAGCTCTTATAATCTCTATATTTTTTTTAGTCAATGGAAAGGCATTCAGTGTTTTTTTTTATCATTTGGAATTGTAGCTACACAACTTACAAGAATATTGTCTATGTTTGGATATATAATTTTTACATTCTTAAAAAACATTTATTAGAGAAAGAGAAAATTTATTTATATACATTTCATTAAATCCATTAGGTATAAAAGGAAAGGTTTCATTTATCTAGAAAACAATCCATGAAATGAGGCACATTTTTTCAGAGTTGTGTTTATACTATGGAAATAAACAAATCACAGTATTTAGGTCTCTAATTGGTAATGTGGATCAAGACCTGGTTTATTAAATTGTTTTTATGTCCCAGAAAGAAAAAAAAAAAAAAAAACCATTTGGTGGCTGCATCTATACAAACACAATTATGTAAAAACAAGTGAAAATCAGACAACTTTCTTGAAATCTAATATGGTGCAGAAAAATGATCCGGAATGCTCTATATGCTGCGATTTTACTCTAATAATATTAGACATAATTAATGGCATAAATAAAAAAGATGGGGAATGAAAAAAAAGCACTTTGTACATGGGTGAATAAATCAGAATTTCTGTGATTCTGGTCCACATCTCTTCTCAAAGGAATTCTCAAGGACATTATAGCAGTAGAATTTAGCTTCATAATACCAGAGTCTAATTAACAACAACAACAAAAAATCATAGCTCTATGCTCTATCCTTTCCCTTCTCTGTGTACCATGTTTCTCTTGTGTTATCTGTGGAACAGGCTGACCCAATAAGAAAGCTAGAAAAGTGGAAAGGAATTGTTCAGAGACCTACAAAACCCTGCCTCCAAAACCACTTCTAATAGCATAATTATTTTTAACATATGGTAAATACAAACATGTCTAAATTCACATATTACTATTTGATATGATAAGTCGATTTTGATTTATAATATCTTTTTATATTATTTTCACCAACTCACATGCATTAAACATCACACTTTGGAATACTCGTAGGGTGTGATCTGGCTGGTCTAATTCTAGAAGTAAAGGCTCAGAATGGCATTGTTTGGCATTTCCCCAGTAGAGCAAGAGTGCTGAAGACTGAAACTTTGGCATTATGTAAGGATTTTGACGAGGTCCCATTTTCTTAATAGTCCCTTATCTTGAAGAACAGAAAGGAAAATATGTGTGATTTGCTTAGGCACAACATTTGATAAGCATATCATGGAAAATTCTCTGTTTCATGGACAGTGGCTTGCTTGTCCAGCAAACTGATCAACACTATACTTAAAATTTTTTTTTTTTTTTTTGTAATCAGAACTCTTTAATCACCCCATTGTTAAGCTCTTTATTTTTTCCCTTCTGAAACAATTTCCCTGTTTTCCTTGGTTCTTGTCATCACTGTCACCATAAAGCTTCAGCATCTTGTCTTTGCCTTCCTCTAAATCATCTATGGTGGCAGGTGCCACACTATTTTCTTCAGGAGGAATGCTTTATAGTTGTCCAATAACTCCATTTTCAGCACTGCTGATAATCACATACACTTCCTTTTTTTCAATGTTACCCAAATTTTAATTCTTGACATTTTCATTGTTCAGTTAAACCAAAATTTACAAGATAACAAAGATCAATAATCCGTGCCAGTACATTTGGCTGGGACATGGAGACATAGCTGACCACCCGTGCCATTTCTGGTCTGCTTTTAATACCAAATGAATTTTGGCACAAAACTGGAAAAAAAATTGAGTTCTAGTGGTTTTCAGAATTGTGGACAAGGGATTTTGTATCTGTATACGGAGATTGTTACCTCTGATCATTTTATTCTTATTTTGAAGAGAAATCCAAAATGAAATCATCTTTGTTCAGAGGAAATAATAAAAACCGGATCAGAAAAACCCTTGGTCACTAATCATACTCAAATTTTTGGTCCCTTTAGTTTCATTCAATATACATTTTGCTGGGTCCTTAGGTCTGTATCATAAGCAAATAAATAATTCCAACCCTCAGGTAGCTCAGACTAGTGTGGGAGGAGAAGGAAGAAAGAAATAATAGTTATATGGATATGAAGAGAGGAGAATAGACTTCCAGGTCTGACCATGCTGTAGGAATGAAGATCATCAACAACCATAAAGGCGCAAATATGCAAAATATGCAAAGCAACTGTTTTGGCAATTTGACAACAGAGGTGCAGGGTGTGGCTCTGGAGAAAAAGCAAGCACGCAAAGTCAGCTTTCTCCTTGGGGCTACTTCCCAAAGCCCCAGTGGCCTTGCTAGGCTGATGAAGCGTTTGAAGGCTGGGGCTGGGATCTGTGGGCAGATACTCCTCACGTCTCTGGTAAGGAGCGGGATATCTTTCAATAGGAGATTGAAAGATGGGAGATTGATGCAATAAAAGCGGATATATCTTTCCTCCCAGTTGTCTTCGTGCCTCCTGTAATGCTTAGGATGTGTGCTTCACATGAGCTCTCAGTATATATTTGAAGTTCTTTGGGATATTTTGGTACATTCCTGTGGCTAGACCCTAAAAAAAATCAAGAATTGTCATGTAAATTTAAGGACTACCCAGTGAAATTTCTTGTGATCATTGATTTCCTCCCAAGTATGTCTGCCTTTCTGGTAGGAGAGAAGGTGGGTTCAATTTAAAATTACTGAGAGCATAATGATTTGAGGAATGAAAAAAATTTCATGACATCAAAACTAATTTTTGAAGGTTTCTATTGAAATACACAATTTTGATAAAAGCTTTTAAAAGCTCAGTAAATTAAACTCAAAACTCCCCAATACTGAAATAATGAAAAATAATTTTTATCTCCATTATTACTCTTTGGCACGGCAGTCTTTCTCAGCATCTCATTCATCCATGTACTATATTTTATAGAAATTTTCAAAAGACCATTTCCCAGATAGCAAATTATACCTCTCAGAAATCAATTACATTTCAGGACAACACTAACACTACACATCTTTTTATTAGGAAATAAAACCACAGGATATGGATAGCAATAAAACTAGAATTATTTTACTGGCAACATCCATAAAAGTATCCAATAATTTCAAAATCAAAGAGAAAAACAAAATCTAAGATCTGCTACTGAACAATATTAGCTGTATTATTTTCCCCAAGTTCACATTAATTTCCTCTGTCCACTTCTGATGTATTGCACACATTTAAAAACACCGTGTGCTAGTTTGCTTACTCCCCAGTTACGGAGTGCTGGAAAACTTTCTTGCATTATGTTACAGTTGGTATTTTAATTCTACTCCTTCTTAATTGATTAACGAGGGAGGAGCGGAGGAAACAATGTTAGAGAAAATTTCATTAGGTGTAAATTGCAAGACATTTGTTTGAATGAACATAATATCTCAGCTCTATTCTGATGGGTCTTGGGGGAACGCTTTAAGTATTACTGTAAGTACCAGACCAAGTGCTGAACAATTTAATGGTGCCGTTAGAGCATGGCCTTGTATCTGGTTTTTGCTTCAAAATGTTCTTAGGGAAAACTTCACTGCCTGAGAACAGGGAACAAAGGAATTCTTCCAAGTTTCTGTGTTACCAACAAATATTTCAGGGGGGAGTTTTTTAAGGTAAACCAACAAAAGTTTCTTCTTGAAGCCTAAGCCATTCTAATTTACCTCTTTTATAAAAAGAGAAAATCTTGATATCTCAACGCTACATCTGACAAGCAGAACAAGGTCCCCCAAATGACTTGTGACTTTTGATAGTATTTGCAATGACCCAGGATTTTCTCAATTATTTTTCACCTCCTAAATTCTGTCACCTGTTACACATACATTGATTTTTTTAAGCTTCAAGATAGTTAAAAGAATAGAGGATCAAGAATACTATACAATTACTTTTTCCACCTGAAGTGGACAGTTGTTAATATTTTATCACAAATCTTTCAGTATTTTTTCCTTAAAGTATTATAAGTTTAGCTGATCCACTCATAATTTTGAACCTGAAATTCTATGATGCTTACTCTTCCATTCCTTAAAAACAAATAAGCAAAATACATACACAAGCATATATATATATATGTATATATATATATTTATTCACATATATGTGAGTATATATATATCTTATTTTATTTTGTATGTGCTCTCTATAATCTGCCATTATGTTAATCCCAAACCACTTTAATATATATAAATCTAGTTCACTCTTTTAAATTGCTATATTTTATCGCAAGGATACTGCTACTTGTTCATTCTTATGTTTACATACAATTATGTTGGTCTTCCCTTTATTTTCATTATTAAAAATACACTGCAAAGACATCTTTGACATCTTTGAATGAGTTTCCTCATGCAAATATACAAGCATTTTGGGATGGGGGTGAGATGCTGGAGGGAAGAAATATGTCCAGAAATGAAATGTCAGGGTTCAAATTATGTGTTGTCAATGTTATTATAGTCTGCTTAATTATCTTCTGGAGTGGCCGTACTTGTTCTGACTCCCTCCTGCAGTGTATGAGGATTTCTTTTCCTTGTATCTTCACTAGCACTTTATACTATGAGACATTTTTATGTTTGACTTGAGGGAAAAAGGGTATCTCATTTTTCAATTAGTGGTTCCTTGATAATTGTCAAAATTGGGCAACTTTTTGTAGTTACTTTGCTATAGTATTCCCTCTTCTGCCAATTGTCTTTTTCTAGTGTTTCCTCCTTTTACCATTTTATTGATGTATTTTTATTTCCAAAACTCTTTATATATTCTGGATAGTACTTTTTTCCTGGCCTTTTCTTGATTTTGATTATTGTTTATAGCTTCTTTAGCCTTACAGAATTTTTGAATTGTGGCGTAGTCAAACTCATCTCCCTTTGCTTTATGTTGTGTCTTAATATCTTCTCTGCCTCAAGGTGTGAACACTCCCTCTGTGTTTTCATTTCGAAAAAAAGTTGTCTTGGGTTTGCATATACCTTTATTTTTTCCATGTTTAATTTTAGGATAAATTTTTATTGAAATGAAATTTACAGGATAATTGGAAGAGAATAAATGTATTTAGTATGTTCTCCCCGCAAACATGGTATATGTCTTCATGTGATTATAATTCTTTTATTTCTTTTAGTAAAGTTACATAAGTTTTTCCATAACTTCCCCTCAATGCCCAATTTCTAATCAGTTTCCTTAGTCCAACAAGGCCACTGCATTCTGTTTGGTTTCATGCACTATGTCACAATTTGGAAAATGGGGCTTAGTTTGTCATTTATTTCTTTCCAGGACCACTCCCTTCACATCTGTTGTCCAATTCTTGGAAACAGTTGCTTTTTCCAGTTGGTCACCCACTGAACTAGGCAGAAATACATTGAGTAGTTCTGTGGCCTATGAATTTCTATATTCTTGTATTTCTGTAATGTCTTTTTTATCCTTTCTCTAAAATAATAATTTTGTTGCTTAAAAATTTCAGATTCTAAATCACTTAACTTCAGTACTTTGGAAACATTTCTCCACTGCATTCCTGTATCTATTTTTATTGATGTGGTATCCATCTCAGTCTGATTTTAGTTCTTTGATAGAAAAATTGCTCTCTTGTCTCCAGTGGCTTTAAATAGTTATCATTTCATCTTTGATGATCTGACTTCCCTACATGTATCTGCAGATTTAAGCATTTCATTTAGCTCTGTTTGGACCAAGGGTTTATCTCTTGACTGATTTCCAGAAAACTGCCAGCCATTATTGTATTATATACTTTCTCTCAGTCATGTTCTCTCTTCTTTTTCTGGAACTTCCCTTAGACAGACGCCAGAGCTTCTCACTCTCATTGTTCTCTAAGCCTTGACTTCTCTTTCAAGTTTTTTTCTCTGTGCTATATTAAGGGAGATATACTTTGTTTCTCCAATGTACTAATTCTCTTTTCACCGGTGTCTATTCTCTTCTTTTACTAGTGTACTAAGTATTTTACTTTTATTTCAATGACTTTGTTTCAAATCTAGGATTACTACCGTGGCTCTGGACTTTCTCCTTTCCTTGTTTCATAACTGCTTGTTCCTGCTGAAAGGTACTCTTCTGCATGGTGTCTCTTTGAACTCTTTAAATAATCCTGTTGTAAGTCTCTTTCTTTCTTTGTTTTCAGTTAGTTTTATTACATTTGAATACCATTCTATGAATTATCATCTTTGTATTTTTTTGCCTTGCCTAATATGGCTTTGTATGTCACATATGTTATAATCTCTATCCATGCTCATCATCCGAGAGTATCACCTTCAGAGGTTCACTGGTAAGGACTACCATGAAGTTGCATCAAGGGATCATCTCTTATGTGGTTTCTCCCCTTTAAATCAATTTTTCCTGACTGTTTGGGAAGGATGCATTCTATGTGGAGAGCCTGAATTCAGACCACATATGCATATGTAGCACAAATCTGGCATTTTAATCTTTCTTTCACATTGTTCTTTTGTGTTTCTTCCCCCTTCACCCGGCCGTGAGGCTATTGGCTCATTTATGACCATTACCCCAGAATAGCAAAGAGATATTCAGGTTTATATTCAGAGAAGAGCAACATGTTCCTGAATACCTGCTTTCTAAGTGAGAACAGGCATAAAATCTGAGGCTGTAAAGCCTCAGGTATCAGGTATCTCCTTGCTGTTGTCCTCACCTCATTGACTGTTAGTCTCCCTCAAATAACTCTGAGTGTGATTTATTCCTATCTACCTGACTCAGTAACCTAAACCCAGTAGGTTTTCAAATGGTGCTTGCCTTAATTTGCTTTGTTTTAAAGATTGCATTATCATTTATTTTATCTGGTGACAAAGAAATATATATTCATTAAATACTTAGGGCAGCCCTGGTGGCTTAGTGGTTTAGTGCCACCTTCAGCCCAGGGCATGATCCTGGAGACCCAGGATTGAGTCCCTACTTGGAGCCTGCTTCTTCCTCTCTCCTCTCTGTCTCTCTTTCTCTCTCCATCTCTAATAAAATAAATAAAATCTTTAAAAAAAATGTAAGAGATGGGGATGCCTGGATAGTTCAGTGGTTGAGCATCTGCCTTTGGCTCAGGTCATGATCTCGGAGTTCCAAGACAGAGTCCCACATCAGGCTCCCCATAGGGAGCCTGCTTCTCCCTCTGCCTATGTCTCTGCCTCTTTCTCTCTCTCTCTGTCTCTCATGAATAAATAAATAAAATCTTTTAAAACAATTTAAGAGATGTAGAGAAAAAGAAAAAAGAAAGAAAAATGTAAATGCCTTCTAATCTCATTTCCCAGAGATAATGTTTTTGGGTGTGTATTTCAGTCTAGCAATCTACTCTACTCAACAATAGCTCTTATGTGCCTCCTATTTGCCAACATTGGTCTATGAGCTATACCAAACGGCCCAAATATTCCAGTTTTTAATGTGTATATACTTTAAAAATTTTTTTAAATAAATTCTTATTGTTTCTTCAAAGGGAACAGGCTGCAAGGCATCCAGTTGGAAGTGTGAAATGTAATTTATAGGTAGTGATGAGGCACACATTGTTCCCATTGGTGATATTATCTTAAGCATAATGACATTTGGCTTATAAATGTTGTCTGCATCATATTTTAATAGTCAATCATAGAACTACATGTTTTCATTTTATCATTTCTGCATAAAACTACAGGGCACAATCAATATTCTTCTGGAACTAATTGTACTTTTAGTTTTCCATTTATACTCTTTTAAAAATTGCTGCTTTAATAATCCCATATGGAACATCATTCCATTTTTGAGCTTATTATCCCATTTTTTTATCACTAATAAGCTCAACTGCAGCCCACTGGTTTGTGTAATTTATAGATTCATTACACATAATTATTCTCTTTCCTATAGTACTGTGGCACTTAAATGTGTTATATTAGTTTGACTAAACATCATAGAGTAAATCTTATTAGTACTTTATATGTTATTTCTAGGGTGAAGAAATTAATGTGAGGAGTTCATGGTATAAGTAAGTTTGATTTGTAGTAGAACATCACAGTTCTAAATATTCAAGAACACAGAGGACAAAGATTCTTTAAGAAATCAATCTCATTAAAATCACTTGGATAAAAGCTAAATATATAGATAGCCTCTGTGGAAGCATCTTTTCTATATAGAGAGAATATTCATGAAGAAGATGGGTGATAATTAAAACCTCAAGAACTTGGTCGCCAAGAATTTTTTGGTCAGTATCTTCTTTAAAAGAAAGATTCATGCAAGTGACACTTGAGGTTTTGTTTTTAAAAATAAAACAAAATAAAATAAAATAAAATAAAATAAGTGAATTTAACATTTCTCCCCAGAGTTATGATGGTCAAAAGTTTGGTATATATCTTTCCAGACCATTCTCTAGGCATTGGATGTGTGTATATACAAAATAGTTTTGAACTTTTTCTGTATTGGTACATAATTATTTACCAATTTTTAAAAAATGATTAGGAGATTGTCATTTTTTTCTGTTTTAATTTTGAAAAGAAAAATACAGTAGGAAGAAAGCTAGTTCCCTATGACCCAAATATCCAGACTCTATTCCCCTGAGATTAGTGAAAACAGATGCTATTCTAAGCCTACATGTTTAGCTTTCTTGCAGGTAAGAGTGGCCATATGATAGAGTTCTGGCCAATGAGAGAGAGCCTTAAGCAGATGTTTGCATGTGTCCCATTTCATCTTGTCTTGAAAAGAGATGTGAGGGCTGGTGGTGCAGCTGCCAGGAAAGGCCAGGAAAATCATGGAGATATTGCATCTGCTATCAAAGAGCCACTGAACGAAGAATGATGACCATTTAACATTGTCTATTTTTTTTTAATAGACTTCTAGTTGATAAAAATAAGATCCCTTAACATTGTCTGTTTTTTAAATAGATCCCTAGTTGATAAAAATAGATCCCTGCAGCTCAAAGCATTTTTGGCTGTAAAAGAGTAAGCTCCCAGAAGTGGAGATTGCAGAGTCAGTGGACTTTGAGAGTCCACAGGTCCTAGGGGAGAGATCCCTCCTTGGCCCAGTGAAACCACACCATCACTGTGGTAGATCAACAGCTCCACCTCCCAGAGCCATTGCTGTTGACAGCCTGCTGAAGTAGGAGGAGAGGAGAGTAAGTAATAGAGCAGTCAGGCAGGCTCCACAGTCACAGAGGCAGTTATCTCTATCTTTTCAGAGAGAAATGCTGAGAAAAAGCCCTGATTTCTGTGACTCTAATACCTCCGATACCTTCTGGTACAGTCCCGTGGGAAATATACCAGTCCATATTTTTAATCAGGATCTTGTCCTAACTGTGGGATATAGTTTTCTCTCTGACTTCAAGATAAAATAGTATTTGAAATCAAGAGTCAGATTTATCCCTTTGCTTTTTTCGTTTAAAAAATAGTTTTTGAGAACTGACCATATATAAATTTATATATATTCTGATTAAAAAAAAAAAACAAAAAACGAATGACTTCTCCCAAACTCGGGATTCTTACATATAAAATGATGACAATGACATCTGCTCTTCCTTCTTCACAAAGTTGTGATCATCAAATAGTATAAAGTATATTGGAGTGCTTTGGAAGTATAAAGTGTGACACAATGGTATGCATGTGGTTCTGAAATGAGGGAGATTTTTCTGGCACTACCTGCCTCACAGTGTGGTAGCAAATGAGATCACATGTGGAAATGTGGTTTGATAATGGCAGAGGATTACACGAATGTAAAACATCACTGTATTGCTCAGAAGGCTGGTCATTTAAGAGATATTTGTGGTAGAGTATCTTGCTACCACAATGCAGTACTTGAGCATAGAAAAGCATTTTCTTCCATATCCGTGTGAGGAGCATATATAGCCTCTACTATGTGTCTAGTTCCATTATAAGTAAGTTTATTTACATTATGTGATTTCCTTCTTAAAAAATTTATTTGAAAGAGAGAAAGAGTGAGCACCCCAGTAGGGGGAGGGGCAAAGGGTGAGACTCTTCAGACTCCCTGCTGAGCACAGAGTTGGAAGGGGGGGTTGATCTCATGACCCCAAGATCATGACCTGAGCTGAAACCAAGAGATGAATGCTTAACGCACTGATCTACTCTGGTGCCCGATATCATGTGATTTCATACCAACAACTCCATGAAATAAGAATTATTTCCATTGTATGCAGTGTCATGTCACTTGCTCAAGAGAGAAACAGATGCTTGCTTATTACTGTAAAGTCACTGATCTGGGACATGGGGGTGGCTCAGTGATTGAGTGCCTTCCTTTGGCTCAGGGTGTGATCCTGAAGTCTCAGGATGGAGTCCCACATTGGGCTCCCTGCTTCTTCCTCTGCCTATGTCTCTGCCTCTCTCTCTGTGTCTCTCATGAGTAAATAAAATTAAAAAAAAAAAAAAAAAGCCACTGATCTTTCCATGGTGCTTAACTAAAGTAGTGCCTTCTTTGAGTTTGAAGTAATGGAAGATACACATGGCCGAAATTGATAAAGTGCCGGATGAATGCTAACCCTGAGTAGATGTATCACACCCGACAAATCACTTCCCCTCTGTGAATTACTCTTCACCACAAACTGAGGTTTTGAAACCAGAACTTTTTCTTTTACTAACGAAATTTTCAACTCCCAAATTATGATGAGCACAGTACCCTGGAGGAATGGAGGAGTAGCATGAGGCAAAGAAATTGGATGCCAGAACAACCTCATGAAAAAGAGCTGTCCTCCCCACTTTCTCAGGTCCCCTGGAATGATAGATGATAGAGAAATAAACTTCTATCTTCTTTAGGTCATTGTGTTCTGGGGCCTCCTTATTACAGAAGCTTCACCTTTTCCTTAAATAATATAGCTGTCCCAAATCACAGAACAGTAACTTAGGCTGGGAAGTAAGTTGATTCATTTTAATGGAGACATATCAGTCCCAGGCAGACCAGAATTTTCATGTTAAAGATCAGTACAGAACCAAGGAGAAACTCACTCACTTCATGCATCACGGAAATGAGCTTTTGCTTTTCTTGATTATAAACATGACAGCACATATAATTAAAGAATTACAGAATATTGAAGCTTGAAACGATTTGAGAGATAGAGGGAGAAAATGGAAGCCCAGATAATTTAAGTAATCTCTCCAGAGTCACATTATTAATTAGACAAAGATCAGGGGCTAGCTCTGAGTAGTGCTGTCTCTATTCCCCGTCCTGTTTTTTTTTTTTTTTAATTTTTATTTTCAGGGAATCTTTTGAATTAATCTCCATTGTAATAATCACAGGATGTTAAACTTGCTATTATTTTAGTGAAAGATATCTTTGTTTATGATATGAACTGCTTCATCTACAAAGGTACTATTTGAAAAATTTGTCAAGATATGACATCAGGATATTTGGTGACTGATAGTGATATATTTAGTTATGCCAATTTAATTCACGATATGCTATGGGAGGCAGAGTCTAGGAACCCCAATGACAAATTTGCAATTTAATTTCTAAAGAGAATCACCTGTTTTGGAGAAAAGTGATAATGTTATTTAGTACCATGTGTCATTTCTAAATATAGCTAATGATATATTGAGGTTCAACATTTTGAGCTGTGGCAATTTCACTGGAAAAAATGGTGTAGTGGTGTAGTCATCTCATCTTTATCATAGCAGGAGTGACTCACGATGGCTAAAACTTATGTTGGCATATACAAGTTATCATTGAAATAACACTAGTATGCTTTCAAACCTGAAATGGAAATAGTCATATGAACTATCAAAATTTTTCTCTTTATTTTTTAATTTAGTTATTTGGCCCTTTTACTCCTAAAACTTTATTTTTAAAAATATTTTTTTTTAAATTTTTTTTTAAATTTTTATTTATTTATGATAGTCACAGAGAGAGAGAGAGAGAGAGGCAGAGACACAGGCAGAGGGAGAAGCAGGCTCCATGCACCGGGAGCCCGACGTGGGATTCGATCCCGGGTCTCCAGGATCACGCCCTGGGCCAAAGGCAGGCGCCAAACCGCTGTGCCACCCAGGGATCCCTCTTTTTAAAAATATTTTTATTTTATTTTTTAAATTTAATATTTTTTCCTTTTCTGCTATTATCTTTTTAAAGATTTTATTTATTTATTTATGAAAGACACAGAGAGAAAGACAGAGATAGAGAGAGAGAGAGAGAGAGAGAGAGAGAGGCAGAGGGAGAAGCAGGCTCCATGCAGGGAGCCTGATGCAGGACTCAATCCCAGGACCCCAGGATCACCCCTGGGCCAAAAGCAGGTGCTAAACCACTGAGCCACCCAGGGATTCCCCCCCCCCCTTTTTTTTTTTTAAGTAAATCTCTACACCCAACGTGGGGCTTGAACTTACAACCCCCACATCAAGAGTTGCATGTTCTTCTGACTGAGCCAGCCAGGTATTCCCTAAAAGTTTATTTTTAAAAACAAAAGCTCCTAAGTACAAAATACCTTTATCAAACTGAGGAATAAAGCATTATAAACTGAGAATACATGAAAACATTTTATACTGAGCATAAAAAAATTTAAAGTTTTTTTTCTTTCTAGATTAC
Source organism: Canis aureus (assembly GCF_053574225.1). Taxonomy (NCBI): domain Eukaryota; kingdom Metazoa; phylum Chordata; class Mammalia; order Carnivora; family Canidae; genus Canis; species Canis aureus. The sequence goes on from NC_135625.1 coordinate 63,311,193, forward strand.
TCCATGTCCTGTTATCAGATCACGTACTAGCACACCAACATACATACTAAAACAGTCCAGTATGGTTTGTGGTATTAATCTTGTCATTATATATCATTCAGGTGTGCCTTCTGCTTTTAGGTCTGAGCTAGATGACAGACAATTGATTCCAAACTCCAGATTTAGACATTCATCAGCATATCTGAAAAGGAACACTTCCCAGAATATACAGACTGTATAAGAATCCCAGGTTTGGGGGGAAAAAAATCACTGCTTTCCTGTAGGGGATTTTCACTGTATAAAACATAGCATGAGTTCACCTATAAACTAGTCCAGGTCTATAAATTTCAGGTATTTATGGGAGGATGCAACCCAATTAGATCTGAGTCCCTACAGTTTAAATTATGTCGAGATCTTGAGATCTGAGAGCTCTCAAATTGAGTAGCCTATCTTTCCAGCACATCCTCTCATCTAAGGGAGCCAGATATTCTGATTTACTGGGTGTGGGTGGGGCTTGGAATTGGTAGCTTTGAAAATTCCCCAATGTTTCTACCATAAAGTCAATATGAAGAGCCACTTAATTAGACAACAGTAAATGTCAGCAGGTAGCTTTTTCAAATCAGACATTTTTTAAAGGGAAGTTGCCATATTAAAAGGCATCCCCTTTTAGGAGTCAATATTCTCTGTATGCTTTACAGTATTATTACATTCTGTTTACCAAGCTCTAATAAGAGTCAAGTCTTTCCTTACATTATCTTGTTTAATTCTCACAAAAATATCACTTTATAAATGTAGAAACCAAGGCTTAGGGAGATTAATTTGGTCGGGGTAATGTAGTAAGTGGTAGTGATAATAGTCAAACACACATGTCTTCTGATCCTAATCTCTGCATTAGTGATCACTGCATTTATTTCTGCCATTATTAGTATTAAGAGCAGATTGAAAAGAATAGAATAGAATGGAACTAGAACTTGTTTGTTTGTTTTCTAATCTGTGGGGCAGAATGATGCTGGACCACACCTCAGCTATGCTGAGGTAGCTCAGATGCATCTTATTTAAAGGTATATGGAAACAAGGCAAATTTGTGAGGTCTGTATTTTCAACTGAATATAGAAAGTACATATTAATGTCCTCATAATTTTGTCCTGAACCTGGATCTCTTAACACGTGCTTTCGAGAACTTTCTATGTTGCATTGCAGAAAGTGGTTCTGGAAATGCTGGGTAGCTTATTAAAGGAATGTCTGTGAGACATAAAAAGTCAGAGCTTGAGGAAACTGCGAGGTCATCCCAGGTCAAGTTCTTCATCTGGCAGGGAGAGATAATGAAGCCCAGTTTGGGCAAGGCAATTGCCCAGGTGACAAAGCTCTGGAGTGGCTGAACTGAGAAGCTAATTGTGTCCTCTCTTCTAGGCTTCTTTCCATTCTAACAACAGCTAGCTTGGTTCAGCCGAAGAGATGAAGAGCCCTGAGCAGGATGTGACAGCCACAGACAGAGGTCCCAAGTCCTTGAAAGGTTGCAGTGAAGGCAGAGTCCTGCTGGGTTGGAGCTGCGTCAAACAGTTGGGATGGATTCTAAGCAGTAAATTTATTCCACTTGCTGGGCAAAGAGATCATTCTCTGAACAAGGACCTTATGAGGATTCTCTTTTTGCTAGTGTGATATTTTACTAGGACTTGAGAAAGTGCAAAATTCCATCATTGGATCCTGACTTTTAGTGCATAATTTCTAATATTTTTTCCTAAAGCATCCCAGATTTTGAAGATTTTTCTTTTTTTTATTTTATCAATGTTCGCTTATCAAACAAACAAAAATTTTAGGTAGTTTGATGGTCTTTCTAACTATGCAGATTGATTTTCAAAGATTTCTTGAAATCTGACACAAGCTTAATTTTTTTCCTCCATATCTTCTCCTATTTCCTTACATATAACCTATGATCAAGCCAGATAGGTTATCCTTTGTCTTCTTTATCATGTCATATTTTCCTTATTTAACTAATTATCTCAAATGGTTCCTATTCCTCTGACCATGCTCTGTGCCCATTAAAATCTTATTCTTCACTTAAGACTCAGATTAGAAAAGCTTTCCTGCTCTTGCTAGCTGACAGTATTGACTCTGAAATCTAAACTTTTAATTGAATTTTCCAGTACCTTTATATAGATTTGGATGGGTTTGTTTGCTCTACCCAGTATCCAAATAGCCATGGTGTTGCTTTGAAGTTTGTGAGAACCTAATGTTCTCCCTGTTTGTGACCCTAAAAGAGGGTTGGTTTCTTGTTACTACAGATACGTTAAATACCATCATGGATGAATTTTCAGTAAGAAAGAATTTCCTGGAGCCAACTATAATTATATTACTTAATCACTTTTTATATAGCAGGGGTAAAAGTCATTAAATTTTATTATATTTTTATTTTAATGAAACTAAGTTGAAAACAGTTTTCTGCATAAATTTTACAACAAAAGATTAAATCCATCCATTAATCCAATACTAGAGATTAAAATTTCCACCACTGCCATTTTCTTTTGTGTCTATTATTTCCTGTGTACCAAAAGTACTGTTTTCTTGAGCCAAATTTTGAGATATATTTTTGCAGGAAATGTTTGATATTTCCAATGCTTTGTAGTCATTAATAAATCCTAAATGCACAACTTTAGTCATCAGTTTTATTTTGTAGTGATTGTTGCTACCAGGAAGACCCATTATGAATTAGATATAAGATTAACAGATATTATTTAATTCTTGACACAGGGCAGCCCTGGTGGCTCAGCGGTTTAGTGCCACCTTCATCCCGCAGTGTGATCCTGAAGACCCGGGATCGAGTCACAGGTTGGGCTCCCTGCATGGAGCCTGCTTCTCCCTCTGCCTGTGTCTCTGCCTGTGTCTCTCTCTGTGTCTCTCATGAATAAATAAAATAAAATCTTAAAAAACAATTCTTGACACAACAAAGAGAGTTAGTAGGTCAAAGATATAGAACCTGAGGCATACAGGGATGAAATTTTGGGGTCAAAATATTTTGCTTTATATAAGACTGAAACTATAAAACCCCAGAAAAAAATAAAACTGGAAAACTCTTTGCCATGGGTCTTGGCACAGAGTTTTTGGATTTGACACCAAAAGTAAAGGCAACAAAAGCAAAAATGAACAAATGAGAGTACATCAAACTAAAAAGCTTCTGTACAGCAAAGGAAACCATCAACGAAATGGGAAGGCAACCTATCTGAATGGGAGAAAATATTTGCAAATCATATATCTGATGAGGAATTAATATCCAAAATACATAAAGAATGCACATAACTCAAAAAAATCAAACCCAAACAATTTGATTAAAAAGGAGATTAATCGCATACACATTTTTCCGAAGAAGACAAACAGATGGTCAACGGGTATATGAAAAGATGCTCAACGTCATTCATCATCAGGGAAATGCAAATCAAAAGCACAGTGAGAAAACATCTCACACCTGTTAAAATGACTTTTATCAAAAGACAAGAAATAACAAGTGTTGACGAGGACATGGAGAAAAGGGAACCCTTGTGCACTGTTGGTGGAAATGTAAATTGGTGCAGCTGCAATGGAAAAGACTACAGAGGCTACTACAAAAATTAAAAATAGAACTACCATATGACACAACAATTGCAGTTCTGGGTATTTATCCAAAGAAGTGAAATCACTATCTTGAAAAGATATATGCACTCCACGTTCATTGTAGCATTATTCACAATAGCCAAGACATCCAATCAACAGATGAATGGACAATGGAGGTGTGGCATATACATATAGCAAAATATTATTCAGCCATAAAAGGAAGAAGATCCTGCCATATGCAACAACATGGAGGGAACTTGGGGGCATTAGGCTAAGTGAAATAAGTCAGACAGAGAAAGATAAATACTCTATCTCACTTATATGTGGAATCTAAGAAAAAAAGAAAGAAAAAAACAGAAACCTATAAACCAAGAGTTTCTCTTAGTTTTTCTAGGAGAGAAACTCATTTAAGAGTTCTCATCATGAGAAAAAACAATGTTTGTAACTATGTATGGTGATGGATGTTGCCTAAATTTATTATGGCAATCATTTTGCAATATATACATATATCAAATTATTATGTTATACATCTAAAACTAACATATTGTTATAGGTCAATTATATCTCAACTCAAGAACAATTCTGCTTGGGTGAATAAATGGACAAGTAATTTAATGAATTATTATATAGTAAGTACGAACCAAACGGCAGATTCTCTATCCTGGAGTAATGCTTCCTCCAGTTACTGAGTGCATTTTGATTTATGTGGTAGACCAGTAGTTTCAGGCTTTGCTTGTTTTACTCCCAAGCTGGATGACGCTGAACCTACACTCTCAGCACGGGGCCTCCCTTGCTTTCTCTTAAAACTCCCCTGCATGACTCGTCAGTTCTAAGCCTTACTCCTATTTTATGTAGTTTATATTACATTATTTCATTCACTTTATTTTCCTCTTTCTCTCCTACTCTTCACTCACTCTCACCTGCTCTACTCCAAAAAGGCATATTCAGTCATTCCGCTCTTTTTCGTTATATGTTCTTAGAAGTGTACTATGTATCTTTATATATTTGTACTCAAATTTTGGGATGTTTTTTTTTTAATTTTTTTATTTATTTATGATAGTCTGTATGTGTTTTTTAACATCACAGTTGTGCATTGAATTCAAAGTTGCTTCCTGTTTTTTATTGATAGAGGTACTGGTATCCTGTAGTAGTTAAAAGCATGGATTTTAGAGGTAGGCAAAAAAAAAAATATATCCTTTGCCACTTATTTACTATATGATCTTGGATGACTCATTTAATATTTAATGTCTATGTGCTTTAATTTCCTCACATATAATCTTGGGGACAATGCCGGTACCTAACTCATGAGGCTTTTGCAAGGAGCAAGTGAGTTCATAAGCATATAGGGCCTAGAATAGTGCCTGACACATAAAAAGTGTACATAAGTGTTAGCAAGTACATTATTTTATCAATTTGTACTTTCTCCCAACTCTCTGTTTTTAAGCTCAAAACATGTGATGTTACACACATGTAATTCCTTGTTCTGATTGCTGCTTAGTGTTCCATAGTATGCCCCTACTATACTTATTCACTACTCTAATAATGAACAGCTAGATTGCTTGCAAATACATGCTACCACAAACCAAGCTGTAATGAACAATTCCTCTTAGAAGACCATGTAGGAAATTTTCTCCTATTAAGGGATCATAAGATGCACCCACACTTTATTTCACTAAGTGCTGCCAGATGTTTGTAGAATGGCTTTATCAATTTATACTCCCATAACTGTATATCATGGCTGCTACCTGCGAGATTAGTTCTCACTGCCTCCCCAGGTACTAGTACAGTACCTCCAAGCACATGAAGTCACACGAGTTGGCCCCCAGTTATTTCTCAGAGTCCTATGAGGTATTGCACAAACAGTCATGATACATGTTCCTTCTGTCACTTTGTAACACGATTGTTTGCTTCAATCCCCTTCCAGCCTATTCAGTGTGGTTCCCAGCACACGCCCTGCCTGACAGGGCCTTACAGCTGTGGGACCCTGTTGACAATCACAAGAAGCTTTATGCCTATGCATTGAGCTATACTGGGTGCTTCCAGATATAGTGACAAGGGCTCCCACCTCCAGTCTGGCCTTCCTTCCCTGGCTTAGTGCCACCACCACTCCTCCCTCCTCTGCTGTCTCTGCCACTCCAGGATTCCTGACAGTCACCCCTACTCCTGATAGTCTATGTGCTAGAGGGTCCAGAGCTACCTTATGTTTGCTGGATCCTTCAATGCTCCAAAGCCTGGCATTTCTCATGCCAAAGCTGCAAGAATGCCTGGCTCCTCTTCCATGTTTCCCTCTGCTTAGGGAGAGACAGTGGTGTGTGTGTGTGTGTGTGTGTGTGTGTGTGTGTGTGTGATGTGTTATATGGAAAAGGGTCCCCTTAGCTTCTGCATTTCTGGTAGCTTTCCTTCACAACCTCTAAGACTCAGTTGCCTCTCTATTACAGTTTGTGAGCCACTGGTGACATGCAAGATGATTTTTAAAATAAATATTTATTTATTGAGAGAGAGAGTAAGTAGGAGGGCAGAAGGAGAGGGAGAGAGAATCTCAAGCAGACACCAGGTTGAGTGAGGAATTCCATGTGGGGCTTGATCTCATGACCCTGAGATCACAACCTGTGCTGAAACTAGGAGTCAGATGCTCGGCTAGCTGCACTACCCAGGAGCCCCACGATGATTTTAGGTAGCACAGAGATAAGAGCAAGTTTAAAAAGTGAGTCATTTCAAGGCCAATGTCATAAAAATCATCCAGCAAGCAATCATTCGGGAGGCATAAGGATTAATAAGAATCGTGACAATGATATGCAAAGTAACTAAAGTTTGAGAAATGCTGCCTTAAGTAAATTCTTCTCCAGACTCTCCTCAGTCCCTAATGTCAGTTTTCTTCTGGAGGACACAGCTCCATAGTCCACGAAATATGGCTGGAGAAGGCAGATTATAATTTAGGCTGAAGCTGGGTCCCCATCCCCTGACACTGCCTGACACCACCCCTGGGGTCCTCCTCAGTAGCTTCAGTTCTGGAGAATTGGTCATCTTATTTTTTCTCCTCCCATCATTCCCTCCTTGGTCTTTGATTCTTGGAGTTTAAATCATTTCAATGCAATTCAATCCAAAATGCAGTGAGAAGACAGCAGACATAATTAAGTAAAAATAGTTTTTAACTCTCTATTTTGAAATAATTTTAGATTTACATAAAAGTTGCAAAAACGGTACGAAGAGCTTCTCTCTACCTTTCACCCAATTGCATCCAGTGTTAGTCAACACAATGTAACCGTCATACAGTTACCAACACCAAGACATTCACCTTGGCACAATACTATGATGTAAACTACAGACTTTATCTGGATTTCACCAGCTTTTCCCCTAAAGCTTGTCTTTGTTCTAGTATCCGATGCACACGTCCACACTGCAACTTGTCATGTCTCCTAAGTCTCCCAGAATCTTGGACAATTACTGTCTTTTCTTTCATGACAAGGACACGTTTGAAGATGACTGTTGTTTTATAAAAGTGCCTTAACTTCCCCTGGTCTGATGTTTTCCCCGGAGGAGACTGAAATTATGCTTATTTTGGCAAGAGTGTCACAGAAGTGTTGTGCCCTTCCCAGGGAGTGCGTGAAGACTCTGTCTTATCACAAGTGAAGGTGGCATCTGCTGGCTTCTCCCCTCTGATGTTAGTAGTTTGCGTTTTTAATTAATAAATATCTTGGGGGGATAGTTTGAGAAATTAGTTTCTCAAGATTTTGCCCACTAATTTTAGCATCCATGGCTGGATCTTGCCTGCCTGCTTATTACTGTGCTGTTGTAATTGTCTACTTCCTCACTCTTTCCATGTTTATTAAAAATAATTCTGCTGTGAATAAGAGCTATTTCGTCTCCCACATTTACTAATTGGTACTTATTTTATTTCATGGGTTATAATCTCATTCATTCATTCATTCATTCATTCATTCATCTTAAAACATCCCAGTTGGGCTATTCAGAGCTCTTTGGGTGGTGGTTTCAGCATGTTGAAACCCCTATTCGTTTTGGAGTAATTCCTCACTTTACAACCTCTCAGGATTCTCCAAGCTCATCTTGAGTTTTCCCTGCTCCAGCCCTGGAATTAACCACTGCTCTAAATGTTTCTTTTTTACTGGAGAATCATGTATTTAAACCAAGATGTGGTGCTAAAAAGTGTTTATTTCTCCTGGGTGTTATTGCTTCTGGTGCTCCCAGCAGACAGCAGTAGGCAATCACGAATCAATACCAACTATGCACATAAAAAGATCTTGTCTCTCTCTGTCTCTCTCTCTCTCTGTCATCTAAAGACCATGAGTTCATGCTAATACCTCCAATCTTAATCCACCAGTGCACAATTCATTCTAGTCGTTTCCTTTCTCTATTCAAAACTTCAACAGTGTGAAGCCTGGCTTTCATTATCTATAAACTATTTGCTTATCTGTTCAACACTAGAATATACTTAAGTAGACTCAAAATTGCCAACCGTGTCCCTGTAAGAAACGAAGTTTCTAAACAAAGGTTAGAGTGTTTGAGTATAGTTTTTTTTTTTTTTTAACCTAAAAATATCCAGTTTAAATACTGCTTTAAAAATTCAGATAAATTAGTTCTTTTCTTCCCTAATCCCTTCACTGTGGTTAGGAAGGATATTTTGAAACAGAAACTGCCATACCTGAAGATTTTTAAAAATATAAATTCTTTCAGGTGTGCAATCACTGAAATTTATAGCCAACACTCCTGGTCTGCCTCCCAAACCTGGCCTGTACATGGCCTCGCAGCCTTTACTTTTCCCTGAGGCATATAAGAAATGTTTTCACTTTTTCTAGTTTCACTGAGATTCCATCCTGGATCCAGGTTCAGTTTTCCACTCAAATTGACGAGCAGTAGTCAACTGGTTATTTTTGTTTTCCCTAGAGCTGCCTATTTTGCTATATTCAGCTTCTATGACTCTTTGAAGATATATTTATTTTTTATTTTACAGAGAGAGAGAAAGAGCAGGAGAGGGAGAGAGAATCTCAAGCAAACTCTGTGCTGAGCATGGAGTCTATATGACTCTTTGGATTTTTTTTTTTTTTCTGGCTTATATGAGAATCTTGGGTAAGAGCATAGCTATTACATTGGGACTCTTGTTTTAGGGAAGAAGTGAACAATGGAAGTTTTAGGATATCCAAAGGATTCTGCTTCCACTGGCTTCTTGGGTATAGCTCCAGACTGGCTAGGGTGACTAGTATCCAGTATAGACCTAGAAAAAGTTTATTTAGATGAAAATAAAACCCCTCCTCTAGGCCTCAGATCCTTCTAGTAGGGAAGAATGACCCTGTCATTTCCTCGGATAAATCAACCACCACACTGAACAACAGGAACAATAAGAATCCGTGGGAAGACAGGATTCTGATATCTTCTCAGGTATCTTTTGCTGTTCTTACTTCCTTGACTATGGTCCCTCTGATCCCCACTGAGCCATTTCTTGCCCGACTCAGCTTCACCATGCTTGTTGGTGACCACACTCCTGCCTGTTGTCTCTACTCACTTGCTCTTACACCTAGGCATGACCCCACATCCCTGTGTGTTACCCTGTTGCACTCTCGCTCAGGTAACTGCCCTGGTGGTACCTGATGCTGAGCGTGTTCCTTATTGGGCCCAAACAGAACCTGCCAGCCAGGGCATTTCTCTGTACCCTGTTTTTGCTTTAAGTGTGCTTTGCTTGCTTTACTTCTAGGTCAGACTTTTTTCACTGATCTATTTTTCCACAGAATTTTTTATTTCTCTGGTAAAGAATAGTAAGATCTCTTGCTTACCCATCACCACAGAAGTTTTACCTGTAACCCTCTTTCTGTATCTCCGTCAAAATACACACTTGGTAAGTCCTGAGCCTGACTATGAGGAAAATGTGACCCAGGGCCATCATTTACACCGCCATGTGGAGCTACTAGACTTTGAACTTTACTCAATAGCTTTTGTTGAAAGATTTTTATACTGTTTTTAAAATTATTTATTTATTTATTCATGAGAGATGCAGAGAGAGAGAGAGAGAGAGAGAGAGGTAGAAACACAGGCAGAGGGAGAAGCAGGCTCCATGCAGGGAGCCCAATGTGGGACTTGATCCCGGGACTCCGGGATCACGCCCTGGGCCAAAGGCAGACACTAAACTGCTGAGCCATCCTGGAGTCCCAGATATTTATACTGTTTTACTGACTCACAGAATCTGCATTTCTGACTCAAATAGGCATATATTTGTCCTTAAGGGGACAGTTAGAGATTTTGGTCTTAGTGAATCACAAACCACTTCCTGTTGGTGTAAACTAAAGTATTTCTCTCAATGAAGCCTGTGCTCCTCCTGCAAATCTTTGCTTCTGCAAATCTCTAGAAACTTCAAGCAAATCTTTAAATTTATTCATCTCACTCTGTACAAAAAAAGATTATTTACACTTTTTCGGTTACTCTGACCTACCCATTAGAACAGCTCCTAAGTAATTAAAAATTTAGTGAGAAACTATACAAAGAAAAATAAGTTGAATTTCTCTCCAACCTCTTTTCAGACATGGATTGAGGACATGGAGTGAGCACAAGGAAAGAAATTGTGCAAGTAGATAGAGTTCAGCCTTTTGCAAAGGGATTTTTAGTGTAACCACTCATCAAGCTTTATTAGGCTTCTAATCAATTTCTAATTAAAGAAAACATGAATCCTTGTATGACAAGGGGAAAAGGTGATTCCTAAGTGAGGTACTGAATGTCTTATCACTGGAGTTCCCAAACTGTCAAAACAAATCAAAACACTCCCTGGTAATTTTAATCTAGCTTTTTCACAGGCCTTATTTATTTTATTTATTTATTTTTTAGACATGAGAAATCCCAAAAGTTCTGAGTTTTTATTCTATTGCTTCAGATCATTCTGGAACAAGAAGTATGCTTCAGATCATTTGGTGAAAAGATGACTAATGTTAATTTCATTTCAGGTTCTATAAATACAATTTTATATTGTTCATTTGAGATAGATTTATTGCTTTCAGATTTTTGCTCTTGTACAGCATAATAATTGATCACATATTTCTCAGATAAACCAGTAAGGAATATATCACTTTGATACAGTGTGACTGTATAAGAAAAGAAAGTATTTCTTTGTCAAATACTAAACGTAAATTTGTTTAATCAAATACAGTTGGAAGGCAGGTGAGGCGGGAGAAGGAGAATGATGGATGATGACATAATAATAAGACAAGTTCATGTCAATGACCAATTAATGGAAATGCCAGCTCATCAGATGACACTTGTCTCCAGTTTACATAATTAAGTCTGTTTCTCAAGCAAGATCCTCATAAATAAACCCTGGTCTTGCTTTATGTTTTCCCTCCATCATATAAATTATGTTTATGGTTAATCCATTCACAGAACTACCAAGCCAATGGCAATCTTAAAAATAATTCAGCTAACTCCTCGTTTCATATGTAAAGAAACTGAGGAAAACAATAGACATTGTCAGTGTCTTTGGTTACTTTTCAAACTTCTTTAATAGTCTTTGCCTAATTCAAATCACATCATGTTTCTTCATATAACTTTGTTTATATCCCTCCCTGCTTTTAGGAGAGTGTTTATACCATATGAATTAGGTGGGGATGAGGAAGAAATACTTGCCAGTAAGCCACTACCCTTTTTCCCTAAAGATTTTGTGAATGTGGTAATAGAGCCCTGGAGGCAGGATAAGAAAGACCTATTTCCATTATTAGTAGGCTCTTCTTTCCTTCAATATGATTGTAAAATCTAGCAGGTGGTCAACTGATGATTCCTATTCCAGTCTTTTTTTTTTTAACTACTGCATGCTACCTTCTCTGAAACATAATTGAAGTTATGCTTTCCATTTATTGTTCAAGAAGAGAAGCAAGAGAAAGTGTTGTGATACAGGCCAACAATATGGTGCCAAGCGAGGCCCATCATCAAAAGTGCCTTTTCTTTCATAAAATTATCTGAAAGAGGATTTAGCAATTGGGGATAAGAGTCAAAAGGGGGACTGAGTAGCAGTGGGTGGCAGTGCCATGCAGTGGAAAGAGGCTTGGGCTAGAAGTCCAGTCAATCTGAGATCTAATTCAAAATTTGTTACTAATTATATGATGCAGGGTTACCGAGGTAGACTTACTGGGGCCAGTTTTCTTCATCTGGTAAATGAGGAATTGGATGAGATTAGTTGTTATTTGGCTAACGGCCTTCAAGGGCCTTGAACTTAAAGTCTGGATGGGAAACAGGGGGAGGCATACAGACTGAGGAAGATTCACATAGACCTTAGATAAATTCAAATTAAAATTCATTGAAAACATTTTACCAAGTATTGGTGAGGATGTGGAGCACCTAGAACTCATACATTGCTGCTGAATATATAAACCAATTCAATCATTTCAGAAAACTGGCAGATGTAAGCATATATATAAAATATTTATGACTTGTGACCTAGTAATTTAATTCCTGGATAAATACACATAAATGGATGCACATGTCTGCCAACAGACATGTACAAGATTATTCATAGCAGCTGTATTCATGCACACAAAAGATGGCATACAATAGGATTCCGTCTATGCAAGATTTAAAATTAAGCAAACAAAAATTAATCTGTGGGTACAGATATCAGAATAGTGGCTATTTTGGATTGTTTTGATTATAAGAGGGCTACAAGGAAACTGTAAAAATGTTCAGTATTTTGATTGAAATGTGGGAGTGGCTCAGCGGTTTAGTGCTTGTCTTCGGCCTGGGGCATGATCCTGGGGTCCTGGGATCAAGTCCCATTTCGGCTCGTTGCATGGAGCCTGCTTCTCCCTCTGCCTGTGTCTTTGCCTCTCTCTCTCTCTCTCTCTGTCTGTCTCTCATGAATAAATAAAATCTTTAAAAAACTTAAGCTTTTGGCACTTTCCTGTATCTAAGTCATACTTTGATATTAAAAAAGAGAAAAATAGAAATGAACAGTAACAAAAAAAAAAAAAAAGGAAGGAAGGAAGAAAGAAAAAAGAAGAAAAGGAGGAGGAAACATTTTGAGGAGAGAAAATTAAACCACCTGTACATGAACTTCTGCCTAGAAACTGCCACACTGCTGTCTGTGGGTTGACTGATCTCTACAATCCACTTCAGCTATAATTGTCAATGATTGTTTGAACTAGAAAAAAAATAAGGTGAAAATTTGGGAATAGCAAAGTAAAGTTAACACCAACTTTTATGCCCTGATATTATGATTGTCAATGGACCCACTAACAAGAAAATGATACTAACTATAAAAATTCTAAATTGCTGTGTCAAGTCCTCACTTTCCTTCCCCGAAAGCTATGGCTACCTTGTGCATCATAACACTCACTGTAAATTAGAAACCTCATTTTACTCCTTTCATCTGCAGAGACCAGTGCTTAAAGAGGGTGTGCTTGAAATGGACTTTACGATTCAAATTCAGTTGCACAAAATCTTACCACTGTGAGCAAAAATAAAAAAGCTTCCTTCTGGGGCACCTGGATGGCTCAGTGGTTGAGCATCTGCCTTTGGCAGGGCGTCATCCCAGGGTCCTGGGATGGAGTTTGGCATTGGGCCCCCCATAGGGAGCCTGCTTCTCCCTCTGCTTCTCCCTCTGTTTCTCCCTCTGCTTCTCCCTCTGTTTCTCCCTCTGCTTCTCCCTGTGTTTCTCAAGAATAAATAAATAAAATCTTAAAAAAAAAAAGCTTCCTTCTATTATATTGTGATCAGACAATACCTCAAGTTTACAGATGAGCTCTGTGTGGCCACTACAACCAGAGTTCACTTAGGTTAAACTCTGATCCAAACATCTAAGAAATCTAGGAGCAGGTGAAATCAGCATTGTGGAATTTGGTAGGAGGGAAAAAGTTGTCGCTACACATTCAGCAGAATGTCACCTTCTTCCTACTGTAACAGAAGTCCGCAGTCATGCTTTCTAAGTAATTAGAGGATTGAGTCATTATATCTTGGCATGATTATTCTTTCTTTTATATAAATATGGCCTCTAAATTAAGAAAAAATAGAAAAAAAAGAAAAAAATAGTTTTTGTAGAAATAAAGGAAATAGCATCTACTGAGCTCATAACATGTATCCAGGATTTTAACTTCCACCCCTCGTTTAATTCTAAAACATTATTTTCATTCTATAGCTGACAAAAGCGAGCCAGGCAATATAAACACATAGCCCTAGCTGGGGACATGCAAGCTGGGTCTAAAGTCTGGGTCTAAAGTCCATTCTCCTTCCATAGACTCTTTTTAAGGAAGGCACCCTATAATTCACTCTGTTTTTAGAGTCACTCACTGCTTTAGGTAAGTGCTGAAGTATTGGCATAAATGCTAGATCACAAATTCAGTTTTACAAGAAATGTATCTTTCATTTGCTATAAATCAAAGTTCTTTATCTTTGCCTTCATTCTTCTGTTTGGTAAAAATTTGACCTCAGATAATTGAAGATGTCCTCAATTCTGGGCATCCCCATTCCTGAGGTGGCCCACAGATCTTGGGCGATTGATGAGTGTGAAAACTGGTTATTACCTGTGCAGGCTGGCTCTGTCCCATCTCATCAGACCACACAGGTTGTAGCTATGTCATGCAGAGTTCAGGACATTCTCAGTGTGGCTCAACGTCTGATAATTCCTTGATCTTCCCTGGGACTCAGGAAAATTTGTTTGATTTTCTACTCCACACTAGGTCAGGGGACGCCCTGGAGGCTAGCTCTGGCCATGCTGCTATATTTCTCTAACAATCTTAACACTACAGGACTGCATGTATGTGGATGGGGGTTGTTGAGAACAGGGGGATTTTCTTTCTTTCAAGCCTTCTTCTCTTGAATATTTATACTTATTTGGGTCTTCAGTTACTTTTCCCTCATCCTCAGTACAGAAGCTTTGAGGTCTAAGGAGAGGAGAGTGGGTGGAATGCCTGGGTGGCTCTATTGATTAACATCTGCTTTCTGCTCAGGTCATGATCCTGGAGTCCCCAGGATCCAACCCTGAGTTGGGCTCCCTGCTGGGAACTCTGCTTTTCCCTCTCCCTCCGCCCCTCCCTCTCTCATGCTCTCTTCCTCAATCTCACTCACTTTCTCTCTCTCTTAAATATGTGGAGGCCGAGAAAAATTAAGACCATTGCCTTTGTCAACAGGGGCCCAGGACCCATGATTGGGTCCTGCAAAGGATCCTCTGAAAAAGGGGGAAATGTGGGACCCAGGAAATCTAACAAAAATCCCCTACCCCTGGACAAGCAGAGCAGGACTAACTCCATTTTGTGCTACCCCTGCCATCTCATGTAAAACCCCCCACACCACCTGCCTGTAGTTTAAGGCACTCCGTCACCCGAGTTTAGCTATTAAGCACACCCTTATCAGAAACCAGCACACTTAGGAATGCGGGACCTCTGACCTTTAACCAGCCAAGGAATGAGAACCCCTCTTTTGCCCGCCAAACCTGTGCGCCAATTCTAACCAGAATAATAGGCTAGTTCAAATGGTCACTATAAGGTAAATCGTAATTCAATTGGCCACCTGCGTGTGGACCAACATGACTGTGCAACTTTCTGCGTATGTTACAATCTCATTGGCCACTGGCCCCTATAACCCTGCTGTGCTTCTTAGTCTCGGGGTCCAAGCCTCTGCTCTGCTGTATGGAGTATACTTGGACCCAAGCTTGAGCTTGTAAATAAACCCTCGTGTGTTTGCATTGGTGTCGGCTCCTTGGTGGTTTCTCGGATTCGCAATCTTGGGCACAACAAAATACATAAATAAAGTCTTTAAAAAAAATAAAAGGAACAGAGGATGGGTTAAGGTACAGGAAAGGGAAATATTCTCTCTGTTAAATGACACATTCTTTCAAATCATTTTTATTATATGAAGAGTGGCATTGGCTCTCTTAAACTGGCTTGACCGTAACAACTCTTTCTGGAGGCAATGAATGCCCACTTAGAGTGTTGGAAAAACTGGGCTTGTATATACTGTGAAATATTAGATATAGTATCCCTCTATGCTGAGCATATAATCAACACTCAGTAAATATTTAATTGAGGTAAATGAAATATTATAAAAGAGGTCATATATTTGCCGGCCTAGAGAAGTTCAGAGCAGGGTCCTCAGGAAATGGGACATTGATAGACACATTTTGGTGGTAGAAGAAGAAAGAATCTGCAATTTAGTAGAACACGTGGAAATACACAATATAACACTTCTGTGCATAAATTTCATTTGTCTCAGTACAAAGGAATGGATTCAGGGCACCAGTAGCCCCACTTCTTCAGAGACTCATTGCCTTCTTGGTTGTTAGTCCTCTACTCATATCAAAATTTGATACAATTTACTTTAGCAATAAAACTAATTTGCATAAACATGTTAACTCCCAAGTCATTTGAACTTTAGCATTTTTTTCTTTAGTGTTGAAATGAAAGGTTTGTATCTTTAATAAAAGATTTTCATGTGTTGGAGCGGTAGTCTGAGAGATATTATTAGGGCTGGAACGGACTTCTTGTTTCAAAAATCATGCTGTACCTGAGACTTGCTTTAAAATTAAAGATACTTCAGTAATTATAGTTTATATGTGGTGGTTCTGGTAGAGGAGGGGGGTGGAGGAAACTGGAGAGTGAAAAGCCTAGAGTCATCCCACTTGTTTCTTTCCTTTCACATCAGTTAACTGTAGTTTCTTTTCTTTTTTTTTTAATTTTATTTATTTATTCATGACAGATAGAGATTGAGAGAGAGCGAGGCAGAGACACAGGCAGGGGGAGAAGCAGGCTCCATGCAGGGAACCTGACATGGGACTTGATCCCGGGTCTCCAGGATCACACCCTGGGCCAAAGATGGTGCCAAACCACCAAGCCACCAGGGCTGCCCCTGTAGTTTCTATCATTCATTCATTTATCCAGACACTTATTGCTAGGTATTGTTGCTAGCATTCAGAAACAAGATTGGTAAACGGTGGTCTCGACCTGGGAGAACTTACCGGCTAGTGACAGAGACAGATGTGTGAACACAAATTTCAATAGAAAGTAGGTCATGGGATAGAGATCTGAACAGAGTGCTACACCATCCCGTTGGAAATATAGCCATGTTTAGGAAAACTAAGAATGTTTTCTAGATGCATCTGGGTGGAGTCTTGAAGAATGAATGTGTTTCTAGGTGAGGGAGAGAGGGAAAGAGAAGAGGGACACACCACGAAGAAGAAACTGTGTGCAAAGACAAGGGTTATGAAAATAAATCGTGCGTGTTTAGGGAAGGCATAACTAATTTGATGTGGCTGGACCATGGGCAGTATGGCAGGTTATAAGACCAAAAATGTAGGTTGGTGTGCATTTAAAAAGGGCTTAATAGTCCACATCAATGACATTAACTTCATTCTGTGGACAATAAAAAAGACCTCAAAAGTTTTTAAGCAGAGAAGTGACATGAGCAGGTATACATTTTTAGGAAAGGTTGTACTCAAAGTGTGTAAGGGATGGTTTAGAGGGAGAAGGTGGTAGAGGCAGCAAGACAAGTTCACACAGGAGCCAGAAGAGAAGTGCTTAAAACAAAACAGTTTCAGAGAACATATGAAGAAAGATTTGGAAAGAGCGTAAAGAATTAGAATAAAAAGGACTTGGTTTGAAAGGGTCTCTTTTCTTAATTTGGGTTCTCTGAGCAAACCTGAGATGAGGACCTGAGTGGATGAAGTACCTGTGTGCTGGTAGGGGAACAAGATGTGACAGCGATGGATGCAGCCAGCAAATAGCACGCCATCACCAAGTGTGACCACAGCCACATCTCCCAGGGAAACCCTGCAGAGCCAAGCAAAACACATTCCTCAGAAGGATCATACTGTAGAGGGAGGGATTAGGGCACTTAATATTTATTTCTTCTTACCTTCAAGTGGGAAAATGGGGAGGCAAAAGATACACCACATTTGTTTGTAGAGTGAATAGGATGCACGAAAGTGTCAAAACAAGTCTAAAAGCTGTTAAAGTTATTGCTGAGGACAAAAATGAAAGTGGTTGCTTTAGAAATAAGACCAAAAAAATTAACAATTATTTTTTTGGAGAATTTCGACCAAAAGAAATAATTGGTTGAGAGAGAGAGATTGAAGATGAGAGAGTCTTGTGATAACTAAGGGAAAACAGTTTCCAGAAATGTTGGAAGTGCATGGGATCAAAACCACAGCTTTGGCCACTGGCAGTAGATCCAAGAGAATAGGATGGACATTTCTCCCTCTGAAGTGAAATGGAGAGAAGGAAAGATGGGCGGGTATGAACACATTTTGAGGTACAGGGAGGTCCACTGAAGGAGCTCGTGTCTAGTGGTTTCTTTCTTTCTTTCTTTCTTTCTTTCTTTCTTTCTTTCTTTCTTTCTTTCTTTCTTTCTTCTTTCTTTCTTTCTTTCTTTCTTTCTTTCTTTCTTTCTTTCTTTCTTTCTTTTCTTTCTTTCTTTCCTTTTTTTTTTTGTCTAGTGGTTTCATTTTATGTTCAGTAATGTATATAGATGAACCTAAGAGAGAGACTTGTCTAAGTCACAGACAAGATGTATGAGAGCTGAAAATTATCTATTCATCACTGTATCTTCAGTGTCCAGCAGTGTGCGTGGAAAATAGCAGACTCTCAGAAAATAAGTTATTAAGTTGCATGAATAAATTAAAAGTGGGGCATTCTATCACAGTAGGAGGAGTCAGAAATATGTGGGTTCAAATCCCACCTTGCTGCATCGCATTGAATAAATTACTTAGGTGTGCATTCTTAGGACTCTCATGAAAATTAAATGAATGAATGAATGCATAATATTTGATACACAGCAAAATAAAAGTAATTATATATTATTTGTATTCTGCTTATTATCTTAATGCTCAAAATAGTCAGTATCCTTGATATTGGGATATGCACTTATCTCTTTATTTTAAAGAGAAGGCATTTGTAAAGATTGTAAAGGAAGGCATATATTAAAGTTTAGCTTTTTAGTAGATGCCTCTTTAGTGTTATAATTTTCTACAGTAAAGCAAGAGTGAATTATTTGAACAATCCCCTCCTAATGTAAAATATATTTTCTCATCCTATTAGAATTAAAAATTGCATCCAAAATTTGAAAAGGAGGTTACCCAATGTTGTTGGATTTTAGAGCTTCCCTAAACGTAACCCGGTGCCAGGAGGGAGAGTTAATACCACAGAAAACAGAATTAATATACAGCAGGTTTCTGAGAAGTTTGAGAAAGGACAAAAATCAATAGAGTGAGGTTTAATCAAGATAAATGGAAAGCAATTGACTAGGGAAAGACGGAACCTGAAGAAAAAGAATTAAAAAAGAAGTGAAAGCCAGAAAATTATAGGTTTGGAGTCATTAATGTGGTGGGAAAAGCACTAAGGTGATAGTCATCAATGAATTTGATGTGGAGCAACATTGAGGGGCTACTGAGAAAAAGGGTGCATGTCCAATGAGAAATTATTAACTGACATGTTGTATATATGACCTGGGAAATAACCATCTTTTCTTTTCCCTACAGTGATGAGTCCAAATATAAAATACAATATTCCATTTTTCTATGGCTCTTAGCTTGTATTCCTTGAAATGGCTTTGAGATATTTTTAAAAATACAACAAAAATACCCCCCCCCCCCGCCCTGATCCACCTGGAGAATTATAAGGCTTGTCAGATCACACTGGATCACTCCTCTTCCTCACACATGCCACATCTCATCATCCTGTACCTTTCCTTTTTTCTTTCCGCTGCCTGGACCTACCTTACTCTGGTTCTAGATATTCAATTCATTCTTTCCTCCAAGCTAGCCTCAAATGTAATCTTACATTGGTGAAGACTGTTTTGGATTCTGCTGCTGTTTCCAAAATGCCATGCTGCCTTCCATTTGATTTTCCCATCCTGAGAAGCAGGACAGGGTTGGAGGAAAGAACTAGGACAGGAGAGAAAGTTGAGGGCCAGTGGGTTAACTTGGACAAGACCAAGTCTAGAGATTCAGATTTCAGAATCATCTACATTGAAGAAAGCCCCAATAGACATGGTCATGAAGTAGAAGGCACACTCTATGAGAGATGTTTTGCACAATATGGAGACATTTGGGGAGATGAATGACCTCCACAGATCTCCTTGAAATCATATCACTAGATCTCTGCACCAGTTATCAACGTATTGCCTACCAGCTCAGGTGCATGAAAAGGGGGGCCAGAATGTAAAACTAGATAGCTAACATCATTCACTTAGCGGTTCTTTCTTGGAACATGAATTTAATACTTCATCAAGGAGCAAGAGATGGGGTGTACCCTTGCCAGGAGACACAAGAGTACCAGGAATGTTGCTCCTTCTCTAACACTGCATGACATAGAAGGTGTTGGCGTTGGCTGGCACTGCACCAGGAAAGGGCTCTGTGGAAGGTTGAGGGCCCTGGCATTCGCGTCATATGATCCAGCGGATCCTGTGATACTATGGGTGTTAATGGTAGGGAAAGATTCAATGTGAATTTCATGGTAAGCCCCAGTGAGAAAATACTAACACAGTCCCTGGAATTTGAAGCAGGGCCATGTAGCAAAGAGTTATGTCACTTTAGAGACGCTTCCTGGCATGTTACTGAGCCCTGGTGGAGACTGAAAACTTGATCACGCGGCATCAAATGACTGTATCTAGAACTGTTCATTGAGAGCTGCATTATGTTGGATCGGCAGAGTCAGAAAGTCTGGCGAGCCTAGTAGCAGGCGATCACAAGATGGGAAAGTACATCTGGAAGAGTCCCTAAAGGGCCAGAGGACATGAGCAAGCTGAAAAAACAGGTCTCCTAGACACCTGTACCAGGAACACACCCCAGCCCTTTTGGGGCCCACTCCCATGGGCATATGGCAGGTCCTGTGTAAGTGGAGGCAGAAGGAGGAAAAAGCCCGTTTGGTTTATGAAGGAGTCTGGGTGGTGTGTGTGAAAGCTGAAAATGGCTGGCAGCTACATGACAGCCACATTCAAAGGTGGCTTTGAACACAGCTCGGAGAGCCAATCCTCCCTGCGAGCAGAGCTGTGAGCAGCGCATTCCACTCTTTGTGACATGAGAATATTTGTATATTCTGGAGTAGGTTAAAGCTCCTTTGTCTATTTGTAGCACTTCGGCAAGTTGTGGTGTAAAGAATAATTAAATTCTCTCTCTATAACAAGCACTGCCCTCTTCCTCGAATTGTACTGGATTCACAGCACAAATTCATGTAGGTGGCTTAAGTTAGAGTAAAACAAAGATTAGTGTGAATATACGAAAGCGTATCTTGGAAACGAATGCGCAGCAGGAACAATTGTGCCAGGGATAGAATGTCACTGGGGCTTTTGTCTCCTCTCTGCTCTTGCCTTTGCCTTCCATCACCCGTCCTCCTTCTCCTCTTCTTCTTCATCCTCCTCTTCCTCCCTCTTCCTCCCACTCTCCTTCTCCTCCTCTCCTCCCCTCCCGTTTCCTCCTCCTTTCCTTTCAGGGCCAGCCTCCCCTCCTATGCTCAATTCTGCTACTGAAGCTGTAAAACAGCGGTCATTAGCTCTCAAAGAATGTCTCTTCTGTGACCTTCTGATGATCTGAAATTGTATTCCCAAGTCCAATTGGCCTAGGGAAGAAGTTCATTGGCCCAACTATTTTTCACCCATGGTCCAGTCAGCGATGGTCCATGAACTGGACTCATATAGTATCAAGTCATTGTTACCATGCAGATGAGGGGAGAAGTGAATGCTGTTAGGGCCAGGGTGGGGCCGGGGCAGAGGTGGCGGGGACATGGCTGTGTAGGCAGTCCATTTTATTAGATGCCTATTTGCTTTCATCTGGTGTGGACACTTCTTCCAAAATACTTGGCTCTTGGGATACCTGGGTGGCTCAGTGGTTGAGCATCTGCCTTTGGCTCAGGGTATGATCCTGGAGTCCCAAATTGGGCTCCCTGGCTGGAACCTGCTTCTCCCTCTGCCTATGTCTCTGCCTCTCTTTCTGTGTCTCTCATGAATAAATAAATACAATCTTTAAAAAAGTCACAAAATACTTGGTTCTTTACAAATATAAATGAATCGGATGATAGAAAGGCCCTGTTCTCAATAAACATGGCAGCTAAGGCTCTTGTTTCTAGGATTGCCCCACATGCCACCCCTGCTTGCAGAAATCACAGCTCTCAATCCTGCCACTGCCAATTCCTTCCACTTTCTGCAGATCTGTTTACTGGAATTGGGGAGTTTCCAGCTGGATACAGGGAATGGATTACTGGCAGGTAACTGTATGTCTTAGGCAACCTTGGACCTTTGCAGGATTGGGAGCCATTTTCTGATTGCTTCAGGCCCAGACAATGGGAATGACCAAGGAACATTTCTACTTATTTTGGGGTGGGTGGGGCACAGCAGAAGGGGCTCACAGGTGTTCTGTCCAGTTCTCTTGGCCTTGTCATTGAGGGAGATTTATTATAGATTTAGTTAACTTTCACTACTCGTTTACAACACCGTGAGTTTTCACTTTCTTACTCTCTTAATGTTGTGAAAG
Source organism: Canis aureus (assembly GCF_053574225.1). Classification (NCBI taxonomy): domain Eukaryota; kingdom Metazoa; phylum Chordata; class Mammalia; order Carnivora; family Canidae; genus Canis; species Canis aureus. The sequence continues at coordinate 63,333,196 of NC_135625.1, forward strand.
TGGAAATGAGGCTGGTTTTCATCCCTAACAGGAGCCTTAAAAAGTGGGTATGGGTTACAGTCCACCATTGAACAGCTGGGGCTTGACCTGCATGGCCCACCTACACGTGGATGTTTTTCCCATCAATGCAGTAAGTACTGTAAATGTATGTTCTCTTCCTTATGATTTTGTTATTAACATTTCTCTTCTCTAGCTTGCTTGATTGTAAGAATATAGATTATAATACATATACAAAACAAAATGTATTTTAATCAACTGCTTATGTTATTGGTAAGGCTTCCAGTCAACAGTCAACAACTGTTAGTAGTTAAGATTTTAGGGAGTGAAAAGTTTTATGTGGGTTTTTGACTGCCTCCTAGAGGGGGGTCGGGGCCCTTAACAACCCCACGTTATTCAAGGGTCAGCTGTACATAATTTCTTAACCAAAATATTTTCTTTTCTCTTATTTCGAAAACAGGTATCTACTGGAGTCCCTGGATGGCTCAGTTGGTGAAGCATCTGCCTTTAGCTCAGGTCATGATCCTGAGGTCCTGGGATCGAGTCCCACATTGGGCTCCCTGTTCAGTGGGGAGCCTACTTCTGCCTCTCTCTCTCTGCCTGCCCTTACCCTTGTGCTCTCTCTCTCTCTCTCAAATAAATAAAATCCTTGAAAAAAGAAAATAGATATTTACAATTTTTACTGGAGTCAGCACATACTTCAGGGCATACCTATAAGACAATGGAACAATGATCGCAGTGGAAAGCTTTGGTTATACCTTTAGACTATGGAGTTTTACTCTCTAATTTACTTTGTGAGAAATGTTTAGCTAACTGGAAAAGACTGCCTATTTTTCTATTAACCTGATTTGGTTTTTCTTTATATCTAATTTCTGAACAGTAGAGCACTTTTAAACATTATAATTAAAAATAAAATAGGCTAATTCAAAAATTTATGTATCATTAAAAATAACCAGAATATCCATCTGTTGTGGTTAAACATATAATTTGTTTTAAAATATGAATATGAGGAATATAGTAATTCAGAAAAGCAGCATGGGAAATAACTAAAAACATAATTCCAAATAGGCTTTCCCACCTATTAGTTTTAAAACCCTAGCAGGATATAAAAGGAAGTTAGTAATTAATAAAGTGTTGGAAAGAGTGGGTAGAGATTTAGTTAAGTAAATCAAGGAGAGGATTTTGAAATATGAATGAAACAGTGTCAACAGCATTTTATGGAAGAATATTAATAAAGGCTACTAAGTGAGTTCAGAAACATTTCGTGCATTTCAAGTGCTGTTGATTCCACTAGGTAATGATGCTCCATTATAAGAACAGTCAATATTTGGATGACACAAGATTAAACAATAGATTGTCTGAATTGGCCTTGCTCATTTGACTTGCAAGATAATGTCCCTTGAATTGAGAAGCATATATTAATATTCATTTTGAGTTTTGAAGTGCTAAATTAGGCTACAAATCCAGACTAAAATGTAGTAATGCAGATTTGGAAGCACGAAAACTGTTTAAGGGTCAGCAGACAAATAGTAAAACCCATGATAACCAGTTTTAATTTCAACTGCTCTAGTGGAGCAACACTTGATAATGGGAATGAGAAATCCATAATAGAGAGAATTGGTAAGTGATATGTAGCAAAAGGAGAAATCAGATAAGGCTTTGACAGAGAAGATGATATTGTCAAAAAATCTTATGAAATAAAAATGAAGATTGCGAAGCATAATAATAAAACAAACAAATCTGGAACCACCACCCAAACTGAGCAAAAACATTTTTACCAGTGCCACTGAAGCTCCAAATATTTCTCCCAGTTAAATGTCTCCTTTGTCCTCCATTTCAGATTGGACTGAATTTTGTAATCATTCTCTTGCTTCTCCTTATAATTTTACCAGATACAAATGTATCTCTAAGCAATGCATGATTTGGTTTTGGAGTTTCTGAATTTTTAAAAATGATTCATAATATATGTGACTTTTTAAAATTGCCTCTTTCACTCAACATTTTAAAGATTCATTCACGTTGACATATGAACTTATAATACATTAATTTTCACTGTTGGATAGGATTCCACTTTATGAATATGTCATAATTTATTTATCCATTCTTCTGTTGATGGGAATTGTTTTGTTTTGTTTTTACACTTTAAACAAATCATGAACAATGCTTCTGTAAACATGCTTATGTATATCTACCGATGCACATTTGTAAGAGTGTCTACAGAGCAGCACCATCTAATAGACTTTCTGTAATGATGGAGAACGCTCCACATCTATGATGTCCAATGTCACAGCCAATACCCACATGGATCTTTGAGTACCTACAATATGGCTGGTGCAACTGAGAAAATTAATTTTTATTTAATTTAAAATTTTTACATAATTGATTTTATGCATTTAATTTCCAAGAAAAATCAACCTATGGAGTGTTGAAAAAATTTATTTTGATGCAAAGATGAATGGAAAAAGAGGATAGTCCATGCCATAGAGTTTCCTCATATTTCTTTACTGGTGTTTTGCTTCTCTGATCGTATCTCTTCTTAAAAAAAAAAAAAAACAACTGAAGTTTTTAGAACAGTTTTAGATTTACAGAAAAATTATAAAGGTAGCACAGAGAGTTCCCCTATGTCTCTCACCCAATGTGTTCTATTTCCAAGTCCCCCAAACTGACACAGTCACAAAGTGCCCAAGGAAACATGATGACTAAATTTAATGTGGTATCCTGGATGGCATCCTAGAACAGGAATAGGACTTTAGATTAGAATAGCACCTAAATTATAATATAGGTGAATATTAATAGGGTATGGACTTCAGTTAACAATCAATATTGGTTCAGTAATTATTAGCAAATGCACAATACTGATGTAAGATGTTGGAAATAGAAGACATTGTTTCTGATGACCTGGCCAATTTTGAGGAGTACTGGTCATGCATTTTGTATAGTGTCCTGCTATTGGGATTTTCTGGTGTTTTCCTCATAATTACACTGGAGTCATGGGTTTGGGGGAGGAAGACAACAGAGGAAGAGTGCCATTTTTTATCATATCATATCAAGGGTACATACTACAAATAACTATCAACACGACTTACCACCCACTGCTCCCGTTGACCTTGATCACCTTGATCATCGTCTGTAAGATTTACTCTTCACTCTGCCTCCCTGCACTTCCTTTCCATGCTGTACTTTTTGGAATGAAGTCACTATGTGTAGCCTACACTTACAGAGTGGGAATTCTTTGGAATTCTACAAGGGAGATTTGTCTTTTCTCTTCCATATGCTCTCATATTCAATAAATAGTATATATCAGTATGAACTCATATGCATACTTTTTTCTACGTTGGGAAATAATCTAATTTTGTGCGTTGCTCCTTATTCCAGCTTTGGCCATCAGTTGTTTCCTGTATCTCTGACACGCCTCCATCAGAAAGAGAGACAGTGTGTGTTCCAGGTTCATCGTATATATTTCCTGCCCCAATTCTAGAATCAGTCATTTCTCTAAGGAGCCTGATTCCTTTTGTTGGAAAATCATATTAGAGACCAAGGTCTGGAACCATGTCTTCTCATTACCATGGGGCATTTTATTCTATTTATTTAAAATTCAAAATGACATAGGGTAAGGTGGCTAGTGGCTTCTGCATTGGACAGTTCAACTCTAGTCTTTATTCTTAGGAATAAGGTTATGTGACTACAGGATATGTAAATGCTCAACCTTACAAGATAACTCTTAATTGTTTTCTGAAGTGTATTTGCTACTTTAAACTTCCCACAGCAATGTTTGAATTCTTGTAGCACCACTTTCTCTCTAATACTGTGTATTCCGAGATTATCACATTTATGCTAGTATGGTGACATCTTTGTTTTTGTGTCTACTTTTTTTTTCCCTAAAAAAGCAATTGAGGAAGGAAGTCTTTCAGTTTGTTTTTTTTAAACACTTCTGTACAGATTTGTACATTAGCAATAGAAACAGAAAGATTTTTAACTGCATGTTCATATGCTTCCTTTATTTTGATAAGGAATTAAAGCAATTTACAAAATGGCATGAAATAGAGAAGTATTTACTTTGGTCTAATCTGCCTCCACAGGGAGCACCCTTTTCTTTAGAGAAGTAATTGTCTACTACAATAATAGCCTTATGTCAGTGGTATTTTGGAGCGATGAAAAAAATCAGAGTGTTGCCCTACATTCAGTATGGCTGTAAAGAAAGTGTCAGCACTACAAGAAAGCAAGATGATCTATACACTGAATTAATAGGCTAGAAACAGAAATTGGGAAGCATTCTTGTCTTAAGGAAATGGAAGATTTTGTATATGTCTCCACTTCTTTTTCCCCATCCTCCAACATCTGGAAAGGGCTGGCTTGGGCTTGGGGATAATAGTGTTTGAAACTCACATGACAGGATGATGTCAGCTTTTACTGGTTTAAAAATACATGCTATGACAAGATAAAGCAACATCAACAATAAATTGTTGGAATAGGGATAGAGTAAAATTGGAGGGGAAAAAGTGAAATAAAACAAGGATGAGTATATTTACTGCAAGAAATATGGAGTAAGATGATGCATATATATGAAAAGTAACCAACCGAACAGGGAACATAATGGATTACACTCCGTAGTGACCATGAAATTAAGAAATAAAAACAAAAAAAGAAACAAGCTCCCTACCCGCCCCCCCCCCGCCCCGACTGCTCAGGAAAAACACAATTTTTCTAGAGGCACAAATAAATAATAGAAAATAGAAGCCAAAAAAGAAGAACAATAAAAAAAAAGGTGTTGCCAAAAAAAAAAAAAAAAAAAAGGGGGTTGCCTAGTAAAAATCATTTACTTCTAAATCCATGTCAAATTTTATTCCTCAGTTCTTCCTCCATATAACTGAGTGCCAAACACACAAACTGAGTAGTAGCTGGACACCTTTGGAGAGCAGTTGCAAGCATCACCTTCATTTCCAACTTCAACACTTTACCCAAAACTGCATTTTTACAAAGCACAGATTCTCATTTATGTGGAAAATAGTTTTATTATACATAGTGGGAAAACTGTATACTGGGTTGGACAATGTAGATTGCTTAATTTATTGGCTAGAAGAATGTTACTTAGATTATAAATGTTTGTAATTAAGAAACCATTAATATCAGAGTCTATTTTTGAAGTAGAAATCCTCTTTCATCTCTTCAAAATTCATTATGAAATTACCACCAGTTGGATCTAGATCCCAAGCAGACAACCTGCAGTTCCTTAATCAGCTTTCTGACCACTGACATGTATGATTGATACAAATGTGATTGTATGGGGAAAACAAGTATGATGCTTAACTGTAAGTTTGTCCTACATACTTTTTATCAAGTGAGGACATTCCTTTCTATTCCTAGTTTGCTTAAGATTTTTTTTTTTTTTTTAATGAGGAATGGATTTTAGATCTTGGCAAATGCTTTCCTGCCTCTATTGAAATGACTGCATGATTTTCTTTTTTAGTTTGCTAATATAAATTACATTACTTTTTAAACAGCTTTACCTATATATCAAACAATTCAATAGAATGGTTTTTACATTCAGACTTGTACAACCATTACCAATTTTAGATAATTTTTACCATTCCCTCCCAATTTTCTCTTTCTTATGTCACCACCCCCCATGCAACCACTGATCTATTTTCTGTGTAATGTCTTTGCTTATTCTAGATATTTCATATATGTAGAGTTTTATAATATGTGGCCTTTGTGATTGGTTTACTTCATGAGGCATAATATCTTTAATTTTCATCCACGGGGTAGCATATACTTCATTTCTATTTTTGCTAATAGTCCACTGTATGGCTATACCATGTTTCATTTATCATGCATCTGTTGATACACTGATTGACTTTTGAACATAAACTAGCTTTGCATTCCTGGGATAAACCCTACTGGGTTGGGATATTACCATTTTTACATATTGCTTGATTCAATTTTTCATCTATGCCATGAGGAATGTTAGTCTGCAGTTTTCTTTTGTAATATTTATGCTTAGTTTTGGTATGATAATGCTGACTTCATAAAATAAGTTGGGAAATGTTCCCTCCTCTACACTTTTTTAGAAGAGTATACATAGGCTTGGTATTATGTCTTCTTGAGATGTCTGGTACCATTCATCAGTGAAAATATCTGGATTTGGAGTTTTATTTATGGGAGGGATGTTAACTCTAACTCTTTCAATAGATGGAATATCTTCCAAGGTCTGTGGGAAAATGATTAGGAATCTTAGGTATTTTTTCTTAACCCTGACATTTTTGTTCTTCTCATGCATGAGCCTTTATTATTTTTATTTTTAATATCTACACTTCTTATAATTAATTTAAGGAAAGGGTTTCCAGGTTCACCATATAACCTGACAACTTGACTTCTCTTGTAGCATGTCTGCAGGGAAAAGTACAAAGACCAAAGGATTTGAGTGGTGGGTCCCCTCCAAAGTCATTTTTTCTTACCATAAATCAATAAATTGATATTTTTATTTTATATGTTAGTTTTGTGAGCTTGAGTAATGTGCCTGCCCGCCATCTTTGCACTGACAAATCAACAGCATCAACCTACAAGAACTTGGGCTATAGCAAATTATTTAAGAGTCTGCAACCATATAAACCACTGGGGAGTTGAGAAGGGACCTTTCTTTAGCTTATTCAACTCCTTTCCCTCTATGTTTCTCTCCCCAATCAAATCCCTTACCTATTTGAAATTCTAAACCTATAATATGAAATATAATTCCGAGGGAAAATGGTTTAGCCCTGCTTTTGATATGAAGGAAGGGGACAATATATGTAAAAGTCTTGAAAATAAGTATTCAGCAGATAAAAATTCAAATTCTTCTTGGATCTGTGTTCTGCTTAAGGCATTACTACATGAAAAGATATTGCCCTGAAAAGAGAAATCAATACTAACCTGAGAAAAACCCAAGTGAAAACATCCTGAATGAAGTCTGGCATTCAATAGAAAGTTCACAGTCATGGACCTCTAATTGTCCAGTGAAAGGAATACTGATTCTTGACCTTCTTTAGATTATAGACCATTAGAAGAGTTTTGTAACTGTAAACAAGAAAGGAAGGATCAAAATGAGAAATTGAAGAACCCTCTAACAAGCTACTGAAAGTTAGAAGACAAAAAATGTTCAGAATAAAACTCCAAACGTATCAAAATATTAAGTTCTAATATGTTTTCTAAATAGTAAGCACAAGAATAAATTACTTTTATCATAGTTAATTGATCTGTCTTACATAATGTATTGAGACTTGTAATTGTCAGGAGACATGTGTACGACACATAAAGCACACACACACATTAAAGGATTTTATCTTAGAGCATTCCTTTGAATTGCAAAGGGAATTTATAATGCCACTCATGTCAAAGTCCTTAAAATGGATGTTTAATATTTCCTCATTTTCTTATACTTAGATGCCTTTCAAAGTTTTATCATTATTATTTTTTATTTTACCCCAAATATGTCCAATTCTCCTTTTCATCTCTTTCTGCTATCTGCAAAGTATGGTACAAAAAACAAACTACATCTCATTACCATAATACATACTTAAAGAAAAAGAAAACTAGCTAGCTCTTTTAAAATTATAAAGTTGGACCCTTCTATGTATTGGTGAGGATTTTCAAACCTCAGAAAATCTCTTATGTCTGTGAGTAGGAGTATAAACTGGCAAGTGAATTTGAAGAATAATTTAGTAGTATCTAGCAAGGTTGAAGATGCACATATCCTATGACTGGCAATTATGTAATTTATGCCCATGAACTAAGAAGATATATAGACACTAGAATATTATTACTATGTTGTTTGCAAGTCATCTGAAAACGACATAAATTCTCATCATTATGAGACTAAATTATCATATATTCTTATAAGTGACTTTTACCAACAGCAGCTTAAATAAATAAACCAGAACTATGAGTGTCAATATGTATAAACCTCAAAAACAAAACTTGAAGCAAATAAAGCAAGTTGTATAAGGCCATATAAAGAATGATACAATTTATATGTAGTTAGGATAATTTCTTTTTTAAAAAAAGATTTTATTTATTTATTCATGAGAGACACAGAGAGGGAGAGGAGGCAGATACATAGTTCAGAGGGAAAGGAGGCTCTTCGCAGGGAGTCCAATATGGGACTCCATCCCCAGACCCCAGGATTATGCCCTGAGCTGCCAAAGGCAGATGCTCAACCACTGAGCCACCCAGTAGTCCCAGTTTGGATACTTTCAAACACTTTCTAGTCAAAGTATGAAGACAGGAAAGGAATGAAAAATGTCCAAACCAGGGTAGTGATTTGAGAGGTGCTACATTTGTATCTGTAATGTTTTGTTTGTTAATTTTCAGGGGTACACCTTGTTGATTATGTTATTTTTTCTTTTCTTTTTTTTTTAAGATTTTATTTACTTATTTATTTATTCATGAGAGACACAGAGAGAGCGAGAGAGAGGAAGAGATGAAGCAGGCTGCATGCAGGGAGCCAGACGTGGGACTCGATCCCAGGTCTCCAGGATCATGCCCTGGGCTGAAGGCAGCACTAAACCGCTGAGCCATCCAGGCTGCCCGATTATGTTATTTTCTATACACGTTGTGTGACTGAAAATATTTCATAATAGGAAAAAAATTTCTTTTAGGCTATGATTCCTGTAGGGCATGTTGCCTCAAGTAAAAGTATTTGCTTTATAGGGAGTTAATTCTCTGGCCCTGAAATATGAAAGACCTACTCTGTTAGGATATGTATTTGTGATGAAATACAGGAAACTTGAAAAATGTAACTCTGAAATACCGTTATTGAAAAATATTTCATAATATTCCAATGGTCTCTATTAACTTAGATACAAGTAAGGCGAAGAGGGGATGTCTTTTCATCAATTTGCCTCTCCTTACTTTTATTGCTTGAGACGGTACAGCCATCCAACACATATATGTACCAAAGCAAGCACAAGACATTATTTTAAGTGACATGATGCACATAAATGTGAAGAATGACTAAACAGATGGTTTGTCTTTTGTACCATTGTTTTTATATTCTCTCTCTCCACTCCGGTCAATCTCTGCCTTCCCAAAGTTTAAGGTTCTCAGACTTGTACACTTTCCAATATCCCATGTTCTAAACTTATCATCACCCCTTTATGCGCAGGGAACGAATCTAGTGCTGTGCTGGAGGCCTCTCCTCACTGCTAGACTGGAGCTGGGCTCCCTCAGGCCTGGGGATGGGGTCCCTCTTCCTAGGATCACCTGCCAGGCCTTGTGACTGTGAATCCTTACATCATGATTTAATGTGATGTCTCCTGGGAGACCCTGGCCCCTTGGGGAAAGAACAGTGCTAGACTCCCTTCCTCTTCCATGGAGAGAAGAGTGGTCTGACTTTTCCTGGGACCTCCGTGAATGTCCAATTATGGTCCTGAGGAAGTATGTTTGGTAAAGCAACCTCCCTGGGTACTTTTGCCAGTGCTGGAGTAGCTTCCTCTTCTGTACCTGGCTCAGGGGGCTGAGGTTTTGATACATTTTCTAATAAAGAACTTTGTCTTGCCTCTAAAAAAATATTAAACTTATCACCCGTTTACTAGGAAATGAAGTTCAATGAAGGAGTTAAGCAGGAAGATTTCCTAGGAGGATAGACCTCAGTTAGCATTGAGACAAAGTACCTTGGGATGCACACTATAAATCTGACAAATTTAATGGACTAATTAATATGACAACTAATTGTTCTCTTAGTGGAAAAAATTGGAAATCAGACTAGGTAAACTAAGATATTTTCCAGCTCCAAAATTTACATAATTCCACTTTATTTCCCCCATCTGCAATATCCTACAATATTACCAGGTAGTGGTAAGTAAATATGGTAGAAGAGACAGAGATTTAAGAGTATGAGTCACAAAATCTTTTTTCAAGGGACTTGCATCCGGGAACAGATAAACAAAACAAAAGATACACAACAACACACAATAAAATATGTGATATACTGCTAATTCTCCAAAGTGATTTGCTATTATTAATCCTAAGTACCCTATCCTGGGCACCTTTATAAGCCTTGGAATCCTGAGAGACGCATATTAATTATCCCCATTTTATGTTGGTAAAGTGAAGACTCAAATAAATTTAAGAAAAGATAAGTTACCCAGATAATAGGATGCAGAGCTACAGTTTAATTCGGGTTGTCTGGATACAGATGATGTTTTGTTCACTTGCGTTACATACACTCTCCAATGGATCTCTTAAAATTATTTTTAAATAAGAAAAGTAATCTGAGACTACGTGCCTATGGCTATTAAACACAAATAGCAACAAACACAGGCGTGCAAGCAAGGTGCCCTTCACAATCTCCTTCACCTCAGCCTCCTCACCTTTTTGCTTCACTATTTGGGATCGTGCTATACATACTATTCTGTGACCTCTTTTTAATGGAGGAAAACACATCTTGCAGTTATTTCCTATTTGTTCATATAAACCTATCTCCATATTCTATAGCATAACTTAAACACTTCCTTATGTTTGGACATAAGCTGTTTTCCAATTTTTTCTTGTAAACAATGCTGTCATGAACATTTTTACTTATTTCACTTGGACTTCTCTATGCAGACATCTATGCACAACATTTTCCGGGAAGCAAGGTAGTGCGTCCTTTGATCTTATGAACAGCAAATCCTATTCTCGCCATCTCACTACCCCAAATTTAATTCTTTAATTTTCCTGTTCTTTTTCCTCCCTCCTCCCTCCTTTCTTCCTGCCTTCCTTTTTTCTTTTGTGAAGATTTCTCCCTAATGTCACGCTCTGAAGTATGCTTTTTCACTAAATTCTTTCTCAACATCTCTTGAAAACTTGCCCTGGGATGAATTGCCACTTCAAATATTTTGTCTTAAAATTTAATTTCTTTTTAATTGTCTTAAAATTTAATGTTAAAAATGGTCACAGAGCAAACCAGTGTTGAGGGTTAATGCTTTATACTCATTATTATATAAACAAGATTTGTTTTCCCGAGGGGAATTATGAAGAATTGATAAATAAGGATTCTCCCCCCTTGAACATACAATATCCATTGGTAAATGTGAGTTTCTTTGAGTGTATAGAATTTCAAAAATGTTTTGAAGAAGAAAGCATACAGTGGAAGTAGTGAATACAAAGTGGATTTCTGAGTCAGAATTTCAGCTCTGCTACCCATTGGTGGTATGGATTTGGGCAAATCATTTATTTCATTGCCTTCGTGTTCTATATGTAAAGTAAGAATAACAATAACAATAATAATATTAAATGTTTTCAAATTTGGCTTAAGGCAGCATTTTCCACAGTGGTTTCACTTAAACCTAAAAGTTTCATGATCAAGTCAACATAAGAGACTCTGGGGAAAATAGCTTTTGCATTGTTTTGTTTTCACTGTAGATTTCCTCAGATGATTTAATATGTGAGTGTGTTTGGGGAATTGGAAAGTCAAGATACAATGTGAAGCAGTTCCTAAATTACCTAATTCCCCAAATCCTATTCTTTGAAAAGAATGCTTTGGAGGACTTGAGTTGCAAAAAACATATTTTGGGCAAATGCCTGTTTAAGATTAAAAAATAATGCCTACAAAACTTCTGGAATATTTTAGATACTCAATAATGCTTATTATTACTATCCTAAATCAACTTTTAAATATAAAGCAAAGGGCTATATAGAAGAGCCAGAGAAGAGGGGATGCAGCGAATAATAATTAATAAAGAACCCTTTTCCCAGAAGATTTTAAGAAAAACCTTACGCAATAAGTACACTTTAAAATGTAGCAGAGATTTAGAGAATTTAGAAAGTGAATGTCAGAGGAATTAGTCTTCCACACAGACATATTGAACTCCCCCTGTCTTTTCTACCATGGTCCCATGTGTGAGCATATTAGCTTGAGAGTAAAGAGCTCTAAATAGTCTGTGAGCACAAAGAACAAAGTAATAGACTGATGGCCTCAATGACAAGGAACAGAACAGACATGAAAACAGCCATGTTGAGAGTAGGATATTGAACAAAGAAATTGTAGGTGCTGTTTATTCTGAGAGTTTGATCTATTTTTTTTTCACACATGGACAAATTCTGGTGAAATAATGATCTCTGTTGATAATTTATTAATTCAGGGCATTTGCTTTAAATACAGTAGGAGTCTATGGATTATTTCTGGTATCTTCTAATTGTCTGGTGCCCCTGATATTATTCTATTGATTGCACTTTTCCATTGTGTGTCCCAAAGGCAGAGAAGGGCAAACAGCAATCATGAAATATGAATGAGATGCCTCATTAACCTTTGGGCTTTTGAGTGCTTGGAAGCATCTAATCTATGTCATCGGCAAGAAGAGTCTGGAAGCACTGTAGGGGGTTGTGGGGCGAGAGGAAGGGCAGTTTACTTTGTGGTTGGTAAACTCTATGCCAAGCGCTGGCATGGTGCCTGCTCTGACACAACGGGATCCTGCATTGCACTAGAGATGCTGAGATTTTAGCAAACACAAATGTAATATAGAAAGCTTGCTGAAATTCAGAATATCAGGCTCATCTCCAAAGATTCTGACTCAGCAGCTCAGGCCAGATTTCAGGCATCTGCATTTTAACAAGCACGGAGGTGATTCTGATGCAGGTGATTTGTGGACCACACTTTGAGAAACATCACATTAGACCCATTCAACAAAGAGGGAGTAAGCTGATAAAATTTAGATTTCTTGTAGTTTTTACCAGCGTACGTAGACCTGTTTCCTTTGCATCTCTTTTTCATTTAGAATAAATTTCCAACCGAAGTATGTGATACTTGCATTACGGCTGTTTATTCCATATCAACAGAAGCTACTTTGTCAACATTGGGTTGTCATTGAGACCATTTAGGGTTTTTTCCTTCAAAATTTACAGTGTCCTTACAGCTCTACAGTCATAGTGCTATGATGTAAATAGGACAGTGTCTATTTGCATCACATAATGTGTTACAGGCAGAGGACTCAAGAGTTTAAACATTTTCAAATGTTAACAAGAATGCCACATGACTCTGAAACTTGATTATATATAATCAAATGGTAGATAGCATATTATGATTCCATGTTGACCACAAGAACAGCACAAGAAGACTGGAAGGCCAATTTCCGAAAGAGCCAGTGGAAAGACTTAAAGAACATGAAAGGGAAAATTATTTCCAATCATCTGTCCTGAAGCAGCTCTACCTTTCCTTCTGGTTCCCTCAGAACACACCCACAGCATCTTGGACCAATGTCACCCAGGGTGGTGATGGTCACCCAGTACCCCCTTCCCATCTTCTCTTTTCTTTGTTTTCAGAAATCCCACCAAGTCCATAGCCTAGTCCTTTTATGGCCGCAAGCTTAGTTAATTCCTTGTAAACAGTTACTTTCTTATACCACCAATACAAACTGTTACTGTTGGCTTCAGTTGTCTCCTGGCCCCCTTGCAAGCCTGCCACACGCCTCGGGACAATCTGTAATCATCTTCATCTTTCTCTCTTCAATTGAGAAGGTCAATGAATGACTTAGCATGACTGTTACATGTAGAAATTATGACAGAGAGGTACATTAGAACCAGAAAAAGGAAAGTCATACATTGAGAAATATTAGATGTAATAATAATTACAAGCAAAAGAGTGTCATCAGGACATAAAAGGCCTGGAAAATGCTCAGAACATTTTCAGAATTCCTAAAATAGTTTCCATCTACCAGCTCATTCTCCACTAATTAAAATTACTTTGCCTCAAGGAGCTGCTTCCAAGATAAACTATGTTTGGTTAGATAAGCTATATTCAATTTTATTATTTTTCATTTTAATTCAATTCCAAGTTGTGTTGCTTGGTTTCACACAAACACACACACACACACACACACACTCTCTCTCTCTCTCTCTCTCTCTGGTTTCTTTTAATACATTAAATTCAGGATAGACCAGGTTTTCTTGGGACAGTTGAGAGATTTTGCTTCACTCAGAAACACTGACTCTGCAGGAAAAACCGTTCCAGTTCTAAAAGCTATCTTTCAATAAATTCCTTAATACAACATAGGAGAAAATCCAAGAGGTTCAGAAAGGACATGAGGACTCATCTAACTGAGCTCCTTCATTCCATGGAAACTGAGTATCAGAAAGGTTAAGGTCACACCACTAATTAGTTTCAGAGCTGGCAGTAGAACCCATGATATCTCTACACCACGCTTCGCATTTGTACACTGGGTTTGTCTATCGAGGAATCATCTTGATTAATTATTTATTGCATACACCAAACAATGATTGTGCTACTACTACGTGTATGGATCTGTGCTGAGCATCTGAAACACCAGGATGGGGCAAACAAAACAATTTCTGCTTTCATGTCTTTCACAAGGGGATTTACAATATTTTTTTTTTTTTCAGATAAAAAGGAATCTGTATCTGAGTGCATGTGTTTTCAAGCAACCACTTCCAGAGCCCAATAATAAATGAGTCCATGTTCAGACAAAATTATAACCAAAACCTGTGGTTTAGGGCAACTGTAGAGATTTTTTTGATCTGGCTCAAAACCTCTTTTAAAAAATTATTTCATCAATTAATTAATATAACTCACCTTATTCTTGAAATATTTTGGTTATATACAAACATTTCTTTTTCTTCCTTTTTATATGAGTCAAGTGTTGCCTGGGAGAAGCATGGAGGAAGTAGCTCAGAAGATTTAACATGATGAATGAACAAATACTTATCAATGCTCATTATATGGTCAAGAGACTTCTGTAACTGAAAGAGACATGCCCCCAACCCCACCACCTCCATGGAGCTTGTGTTCTAGAAATGGAGACAGTTAATGAATAAGAAAAAAAAAAAAAATTTAAAAATGACGAAACAAACAAAGAGATTTCAAATTCTCATAACTGTTGTAAAGTGACAAGCAAGGTAATGTGGCAGAGGGAAGGCCAAATAAGAGGAATTTGCTCTAGATTAGATGTTAAGGAAGGGTGTCGAAGAGACGACAGTAAAGTGGAGATGTGAAGGATAAGAAGGAACCAACCAAATAAACACCTGGGGGGAAAGATCTTCCAGGAGTTTAATGGCAAGTGGAAAAGCATGAAATGGGAAAGGAATGGGTGGCTGGGGCTTCCTGGGCCGGGAGGTGAGGATGGAGCCAGAGGTAGAGAGGAGCCACACAGCTGCAGGGCATGGAAATCAACTCCCATTTTATTCTAAGTGTTGTAGAGGCTGTTGGTAATTTTTTTTGTTTCATTTTACTTTAGATGCAGTAAAACAGACTCTTTGAGACATGCAGTCCTGTGATTTTGGCAAATGCACGAAGTGGTGTACTGACCCCCAGAGTCACGAAGCAGGCATCATTTTACCCCTCAGCATCCTCACATGGCCCATCTGTCCTCAGCTCCTTCCTTCTCTTTCAATCTGTGACAATCCTGGATCTCTGTCCCTACCTGCAGTTTTGTCTTTTACAGAACACCATGCAAATGGAGTCACAGGATACATAGCCTTTTGGATACAACTTCTTGTTCTTGGAACAATGCATTTGAAATTCATCCATGTTGGGTGAATGAAGTCCCTTCTTTTCAACTGTTCATTAACACTGTATTGAATGGATGTCCCGGATTTGATCAATTTACCCTTTGAAGAGTACCTGAATTATCTTTTAAAATATTTTATTTATTTATTCATGAGAGACAGAGAGACAGAAACACAGGCAGAGGGAGAAGCAGGCTCCATGCAGGAAGCCCGATGTGGGACTCGATCCCGGGTCTCCAGGATTATGCCCTGGCGTGAAGGCAGGCGCTAAACCACTGAGACACCCAGGAATCCTCGTCTTTGGAGTTTAAAAACAAAAACCATGAGGCATATCTGGATGGCTCAATCGGTTAAGTGTCCAACTCTTGACTTCGACTCAGGTCATGATTTCAGGGTCATGAGATCAAGCCCTGTATTAAGCTCTGCACTGGGTGTAGAGCCTGCTTGGGATTCTCTCTCTCCCTCTCCACCTACTCCCCCAACTGCAGTCTCATGAGTGCATACTTTCTCTCTAAAAAAAAAAAAAAAACACCCAAAAACCAGAAACCCAATCTATGAATGTTTATGTAAAAGGTATTTGTATGAACATTATTTCTAGTTTTCTTAGGTAAACACTAGAACTGAGGTTGTTAAGTCTTATTGTAAGTACATGTTTAGCTTTAAGAAAATGTCAAAGTATTTTCTAAAGTAGCTATAGCATTTCATATGCCCAATGTTTGAGAGTTCCATTGCTCTGCATCCTTCTAAGTATGATATTAACAATTAAAAATTTTTTTAGGGGGATCCCTGGGTGGCTCAGCGGTTTAGCGCCTGCCTTTGGCCCAGGGCCTGATCCTGGAGTCCCAGGATGAAGTCCCACGTCGGGCTCCCTGCATGGAGCCTGCTTCTCTCTCCTCCTGTGTCTCTGCCTCTCTCTCTCTCTATGTCTATCATAAATAAATAAATAAATAAATAAATAAATAAATAACTCTTTGAAAAAAATTTTTTTTAGTCATTCTAAAAAGTAATTGGTATCTCATTGTGGTTTTGTTTTACATTAATGATATTGAGTATTTTTTTCTATCCTTATTTGCTATCTATAGATCTTCTTTGATGCAACATCCACATCTGTGGCACATTTCTTATTGAGGTGTTTGCTTTCTTACTGTTGAGTATTGAGATCCAAGTCCTTCTGAAGACTTTTCGTTGACTGATCTTCAAGTTTACTGACTATTCTCAGCTGTGTCATGTCTATGAAAGGCATTCTTCACTGCTGTTATGGTTTTTTTCTCTCTCCCCCACTTCATCCCTCCTTCTTTTTCTCTTTTCCCCTTCTCCCTTTCTTTCCCTAGCTCCCTCCCTTCCTCCCCTCTCCTTCCCTTTTTCCCTCTTTCCTTCCCTCCCTCCCTCTCATCCTTCCTTTCTTCCTTCCTTCCTCTGGTAACACTTGTCATCTGATCTTGAATTTGTAAGAATATTTTGGAGCTATTTACAGAGTTAAATTCCCCATTAGGTAGTTCCAATATCTGTGTCGTATCTGAGTATGGTTGTATAGATTGTTTTGTATTTTGGCAGTATGTTATTCCTTGTTGTCTTTTTATTTACCTCATGATTTTTGTTGAAAGCTGGATATTTTGTCGGGGACAGTGGAGTCTGACATAGATAGGTTTTATGCCCCGTAGTGAGTATGCCTTTCCTTCCACACCTGGTGGGTTTAAAGCCATGAACTTGAAATTTGCTTAGATTTTGTGTCATATATGGATGGGAGTGATGATCCTTCCTGGTCTTTATATCCTGAGAAGAAACCCAGAAGCAAGGCCCCATATTAAAACATTGTAAGCATGGAAATTACACGATTCGGTTGATTTACATTTAAAAATTATACTGGCTCAGTGTTGACTGGATTGAAGCTGGGCAAAAGTGAAAATAGGAACACCAATTAATTTAATAAATTACTGAAGTAGTTAAGGTGATGAATAATCATGGTTTGGGTTCAGCAACATGTTGTTTATAAAATTCAGTCTATTTATCAAATTGACTTAACAGCACTGCATAGGATTAGTAAATATAAGCCAGTTGAGTGTTGAGATGTCTGCCAAAAAACCCTCCATGATTCTATTTCCAGAAAAGTTGATCTGTAACCCCTATTCATAGCAACAATTACATAGGAGTAAGCTGTCTGTCAAAAATCACTCCTAATTAATGGGAATAAAACCACATCACTTGCCTAAATCAGAGTATCAATCCTCCCTCTGCATCCCTCAAGGACTGCTCATGTAAGTTCAGATGGTATCCAAATACTTGGTCCAGAATTGGGGCCCATTTACCTATCTGCACTCATCTGTCACTCTTCCTTTTGTTCACTAAGCCCCAGCCACACCAGCTTCCTTACAGGCTTGCAACATCATAAGTCGATTATCACTGTAGAGTCTTTGCTACAGCCAGCCAACCCCTTGGCCTGGGCTATTTATACCTCTGACAAAAGATACTGAGATTTATAATATATCCAGAAGAAAGTGGATATCAGATTTCCATGAAACATCTTATTAGCTGATAAAGCTATAATATGGAAGCTGTTATACATTGCCACATGCTTTATTCAGCCAACCAGCCACAGATGACCATGAGCACAGTGTTGAAGAAAGTAAATAATCTGGAAAGAGTTGATTAGATCAACCAGTGACTGTGGTTCCTGGACCATTATGGATCTTCTTCAACTGCTTTAGGGAACCTGATACAGGGCTTGATCCCAGGACCCCAGTATCATGACCTGAGCCAAAGGCAGACACTTAACTGGCTGAGTCACCCAGGTGCCCCTCCCTCAATATTTTCCTTTTTTCTCCCTCAGCATTCTTATCTCAATTTTGTGTCAGAATCTGTTCTTATTCCTGATCCTTGGGGATAAAATCAAGATTCCCTAGAGGATGTATTATGACAATAAAATTTTTTTTAAAAATATTTTTATTTATTCATGAGAGACACACAGAGAGAGAGGCAGAGACACAGGCAGAGGGAGAAGCAGGCTCCATGCAGGGAGCTCGATGTGGGACTCAATCCCGGGTCTCCAGGGTCATGCCCTGAGCTGAAGGCAGGCGCTAAACCGCTGAGCCACCCGGGCTGCACTATGACAATAAAATTAAACATTTTTGTATTTGGTAAAAGCCAAGGCTGCATCTTCTTGTGATTTTTTCATCTGCTTCCCTACCCCTACTACTTCTTACACAGGAGCACCACTGTTTAATATGAATGGCTAATGGTTGGAGTTGATATGGGGTACTAAGTAGCATAAGTTGGGTTGCCAGATAAAATTGTAATCACTCCATTTTGAATTTCAAATAAGCAACAAATGCTTCTATAGTAAAATCATGTTCCAACTATTTATTTTATTTCTTAAATATTTACTTATTTATTTTAGAGAGAGAGAAAGCATGAGCACATAGAAGAGGGGAGGGGCAGAGGGAGAGGGAAAGAAACCCAAGCAGACTCTTTGTTGAGCATGGAGTCCTACCTGGGGCTCAATCCAAGGACCCTGAGATCATGACCTGAGCCAAAACTGAGAGTCAGATGCTTAACTGACTATACCACCTAGACGGCCCTGTTTCAAATATTTAAATGGACTTAGTAGTAGAAAGAGTTCAATTTTCTTTGAGGTGAAATATTTTCAAAAGAGTTATAAAAATCAGCCAAAATAAAATTTTTTCACCCCACACACAAAAACATATTCATTGTTTATCTGAGACTCACATTTAACTGGGAGCCCTATTTTTCTATTTGATAATCTGGGAACTTTAGCCACATACACTGTGTAAACTAGCTTTAAGAAACTTACCAAGCAAGGATCCTTTTAAATTTAGCTTTCTGTTATTTCGTTTAAAAAAATGAGTGCGTCAATTACATTGTGTCATCAAGAATCTAAATTGACATATGTCAATTAAAAAAAATCAACTTATTCTGTTTTTGTAATCAGTCAAATATTTAGATTTCTCATGTTCCCATCTAGATCTATTCTGTGGCCATATATAATTTCATTACAGACATACTGTAGAACTTGTCATATCCTCTTTCAATTAACATCACATTATAAACATTTTCCACTTTGCTAAATAGTTTCATATTTTTAAATTTAACAGCTCAATGTTTTTATGATTTTTGTATTTAGTGAAAAACCTATTATTAGATATTTTGGTTCTTTATAGTATGATATACTATTGCAAATAATGCTATACAATAATATTACATACTGTAATTCTAGTATTGAATGTTTCTATGCATGTGGTTTGCTTTTACTTTTGGATAATGTATTCAGAATACCAACAAATATAAATATTTGATCAAGGGTTATAATCATTTTAATAAATCTTTCTAGATCAATTCCTAAAATGTTACACTAACTTTCACTTCTACCTGCATTATATAAGAGTTTCAGTTCATATATATATTTTATCAGCAGACTCACTGATGTTATATATATTTTTGATAACTATAGTTTTAAGATGTTCTTGAATCACCTTTTGGGATTTAAATATTTTTATTTACATTTTGATTGAGTATGTATTCAATATTTAATGTATTATAAAGAAATTTTCTTAAGAAGTTGTCTCTTTGATTTTTAAGTGTTAAACACTTTTATATTACTTCTTTCAATTATCTACCTTCAGAATTAAGAAACTTATATTTTTAAAGACTAAATAAGCCTAAAATTTATCTTCTGGGATTTAGGATTTTAATTTTCATGTTTAACCATTCAACTTTTTTGGAGTTTAATATAAACTCCTCAATACCATTTTTCAAATGCAAAAATATTTCTGTGTAGTTTAGAAAATTAATATTTTGAAAGTAAGAAGAAGGTGGGGTTTTTTGGACATAAAGGTGGTGTGGTTTGATGAGCAACAGTCATTTGGAAATGGCAGCCTATGGTACATGTTGACAGATTTATTAAGAGGAAGTGGATAAAAATAAAAAAATCCAAGAGAAACTTGTTTGTAGTACTATTACAAAAAAAATCCATGTATAAAAATTATACCTGCAGTCCTCAGAAATCTTTTCAGAAATAACCCATTCTACACTGAGATTTAAAAAGTTCCATCATTATATTTAAATATGCTTCCCTAAACATCAGAAAGAATTAAATTAAAATCACTTTAAAAAAGTTAATAATTTTTAGAGTGTGTAAGGAAAGGAAAAATTGTGATGGAATCTAGAGAAAGTGTAGTCACTGAGTATAAATCTTTTCAAAGTATCCTCATACATATATAGTTTCCTTCCTTCTTTCCTTTCTTCTTTCCTCCCTCCCTCTCATCCTTCTTCCCTCCCTCCCTATTTAATATTTATTGACAGCCAGCTACATGCCAGTGTTTGAAGGTATGCAAATGATGGATACAGCCTAGTTAGGGAAAGGCAGGTAAAGGAAGGATTACAATATGGTAAAATAAAAATAAACACTTGGCAATGAGTAGAGAGGATGGGTTTGGGTGGCTTTTGGGAGATTATGCCTCAAGTAACTTTAGAATATGAAGACCATGGAGAATCTATGCAGAAGAGAACAGTAAATCAGACCCCTGTTATTCCATCTTGCCCAGAAACCAAGAATCATTTTATGATCAGGAAAACTGAATTAAAATCACCTTTCTTATTTTTCCTGTTTTTATTCACGGCTTAGCTTTATTGTTTTCATGCATTCTTTGTCTTCCAACAAAAAGACAGAACTGAGTGATCTGAGATTAGGGGACAGAGACCTTTCTCATCAACGACAGATGTGTTTGCGTTCTAACTTATCCATCAGGGTTCTGTTTTGTTTTGTTTTTCATTTTGTTGTTGAGTCAATGAGTCCATGAGATCTAACTATTTTTTGTGGATCAAGATACAGTTTCTCTAAACGATAGGTGATATTTGGGGGGAAAAATTCTACATCTGATGCCCAACTGAGCTTCCTTTCACCTCATAGTATCACCTACTTTGTAGGCTCTGGCATGATTACAGAAACCCTGAGGGAAATGCCTTCAACACAGAAAAACAGAACATCTGAGCAGTTTGAGTTAAGGGACTCTGCTATTCTATCCATAACTGAGACAAAAAGAGAATGTAATCCTTGCTTAAGAAAGAGAACTGAGACAAGCTGGAAAAAGTCTTGAGGGAGGAAAAATCTTTAAACTAAAAATAATTCGATTTTAAATCCCATGTTGAACAAGTGAAAAGACGAGGAAAAGGCAAGAGTCTTGAGCACGGAGGTTATGCGAATGAATACTTTATAAGCTTTACTGATCAAAAAGGTAACTCCTCATTTCAACCTACTGGCAGAATTGAGAATACTGGAATTCAAAAAGAAATCTTTTCAAGATATTTGGACTTGACTAAAATATAAAACAGTTTTCCCATTACCGTTCTCTGTTAGGGCAAATCGATTCACTTGAACATAGCCTCATATTCCTTGAAGTTTTGATGTCCATTTATTGGACAAGTGGTCCTCATCTTCGAAGCCAAAAGGAACAAATAGCAATTGATCTCTCCTTTTGTTAGGAGAGTCTACACTGTGGAAGAGGCATACGTGAATGTTACATTTATCTTCTTTTTGAAGCAATGATGCACTTTAGAAGCATCATTAGTAATTAACTAAATCCAGTAGAGTGCTTGGTATATAGTGACATTCAGAGGCTTCTCCAATGAATCAAAATGTGAATGAATGCTAGTAAAACACAAGTTCATTTCTATGAGCTGATTATTATTTCCTTCATCAAGAAATCTTATCTTTTTATTTAGGACCATAAAAAAATTTTTGTTAGGTTACATAAAGTCCAATGTAATATCCTGGGGACTTTATTAGACACCTCATCATATTTAGATTTTATTTAAAATTGTATTGCATTGAAAATAATTGTTTTAATTTGGGGGAAAATTATGTATAGGACTGGTGATAATCTTTCCCTAAATCTCAATTACTGTAATGCAGATCTATTTTAATTTTGATATATAAAATGAATTTCTAATTTTGATACACAAAATGTTTTTTTTTAATTTTCTGATAACTTATTATTGTCTAAACTTTTTTCAATCTCAGTAATCTCCTTATTGCTTTAATTTTTCAATATTTCAATGAGTTTTGCTGGAAATCTCGGTTTGATTTATGACTCCTAAATCTCATTATATTTACTCTCTAAGCACTTCAGAGCATCTTGGTGGACAATTTACTTAGGGAGCTATGCTAAACGTAGGAAGAGGGGAAAAAACCCACATTTGTTTGTTTACTTTCTTGTACAGCATTTTACATATACTATCTCATTTCAGTATTTAAATGTTCCTATGCAATATTATCATCTTTATTTTATGGATGAGGAAATTGATGTGTAGAAGTTAAATAACTTAGCCCACAATATATAAAGTGGCAGAGTCCTTATTCAAACCCTGGTGTCCTTGAATCCAAAACCTATTTTTTTAAAAAATCACTTTGCTCTACTGTCTCATTATATGGCCAAAGATGCTTTCATGTGGGCACTAAAGTATACTGTCTTGCCCCACCTCCTTAAGGAGTAAGTATACTCCTTACACCTCCATGTAAGGTTATGATTTTACTCAAGTTTCTTAAGGCTCTGATAAGACTATCCATGTGCACCCAGGTGAACGTTTCATTCAAAAGGGTTTAATAAAAAGGCATTTCTTTAATAAACAATATGAGGCACATCCTCGTATTATGTGGCACATCCTGAGCCTTACATGGTGAAAGATTAATGATGAGATAGATACAGTACTAGCTCTCAAACGATTTCTATTCTATTTTGGTTAAGTTAGGTAAGTCAGTTCAAGAAGATATTATGGATTATAGCAAACAATTTTGGGAGGTTTTTCCTGCTTAAAATGTTGCCCAATTTTCTGAAAAATTTTCTTTATCCACAGGGTTTGGGTCCTGACACTCATGTTATAACTTTGTTGCTTAGCTACTAGTGGTTGATCCTGGGGTCCACCTGATTCTAGCTGGGTCAATCTCTTTCAGTATGACATTGAGCTCTGAATGCTACTAAATCTCTGTATGTGTTTAGACTGTAAAATTAACCACTAAAACTGTGTGGCAGTCACAATACAGTATGTAGACAGAGGGAAAAAAGATAAGACTGGTTTGTAGAGCTAGAAAATAATAAAACAGAAATGAAAAAAAAAAACAAGATGAGAAAGAGACTTCAACATCTTTCTTTTTAGCTCAACTTCTATTTTGAGGATGGCTACATTCATGTCTTTTCTATTTTTATAATTACTCCTTAAATTTTTCTGTAGCTGTTTTCATACATTGCAACCCCAAAAGCCTCAAATAATACATACTATGATTAACAGCCTGGCCTGGATATAGAAGGCAGTGAAGGCTGGGAGATGGGCAAGATTCCTTAATTCTAGCTGAGTTCTGAACAATGGGTAGTGTTTATCAGCTGGATAGACTGGGAAGTTGGGAAGAGAATTCTAAAGACAATTGGATAGAAAAGCAAGAACCCAGAACTTGATGTAATGATTTAGTGACTGAACTCTCTGCCTGCTAATCCTTAACATCCTCAACCTGAATTATTATGTTCTTGGGTATGTAGACAGCGCATAGAAAAAATGGCTTTAAAAGAATAAAAAGCTCCAGTCATTCATTACATAGAAGTGCTGGCCTGAACCTGAATGATGGGTTCTGGTAAGGCACAAAATCCAGGAAATAAATCAAATGGCCATAGTGAGTTGAAAGGTGAGTGCATTTTATATACACGAGAGGCGAAAAAAACCCCACATAGGTGTTTTCCATTCTTGTCCTCTGTTGATCTAAGCAACAACCTAGATCCTAGAATGTCCAAGACATTCTCATTCCAGTGATTTCCAGATTTTCTTTGGTCAATACCTGGCTCAGTTACTAAATGGAAGAATATGATTGATCTTTCTGGATTCTATAAGATTTTTTAAAGCTGAGATATATAGAAACAGCCAGAGAAGATCAACAAGATTCTTGTCTCTAACATATTTTACTATATTTCACAGAGTATTATGTGTCAAAGTTTACTTTCTACTTCTCTCCTGCTTCACATTCATTTCTGAAGTGAGGAGCGCCTTGGAATAAATATGCAACATTTTGTAGTAGAATAAATGTAGTTGATTTATGCTGTGAAAGGCTGTCAATAATAATTTAATGTCTCATAGATAGATATTCTACTCTTAAGAATCTGAATATCTGATTCTATCCAGTGATTCACTGAATAGATTCAGCAGCAGAGTCCCTCACATAACTCCTCCAAATGCAGCCTTGAGTCCTGGGGTCAAGGGGAAATAGTAGAAAAGACTCAAGGAACATGAAAGGAGAGAAGAGAAATGATTTGAGGGAAGTAAACAACACGTAGGCAGCAGAGGTGCATCTGTATGGGCTAAAGAAGATACCTGCACATTCTCATTACTCTGTGCTCTCATGATTATCTAATAGCAAAGCTGTTTGTTCTTCTGGTAATGAGTTGCCCTGCAGGTCCTTCCAGACATTAGCAACTGAAAAGAGAATAGACTCTCTTCTTCCATGATACAATCTCCTTCCTGTCTCTGTCTTTCATCTTGTGATTAACCCTGTCCTTTTGGAATGTTCACATTCTGGTGGAGCTAATGGCAAGCAAATAGGTAGGTATCAATTGACATAAGTTCAATTTAAATTGAAACTGCCATTAAGAATGGCTAAGGAGTCTCTCAGTGTTATTGCCACTTTAAAACTATGCAGTGGCAACCTGTGAAATGTTTACCAGTGTGATAGTAGTTCATTTTAATTTGCATTTCTTTAATGTCCTGAGTTTTAACATCTTTTCAAATGTTTACAGGCCATTTCTGTTATTCTTTGTATTTGCCTTTTATATCAGTTACCTTTTCATATTCTTTATAAGATTTTCTATCACATTTTTTTCCTTATTGGTTTGTCAGGTTTTATTTTTTTTTTAATGTCTTAAGAAATATATTTTTATTTTTTATTTTATTTTATTTTTTAATCTCTTTTTGATTTATTTATGATAGTCACACACAGAGAGAGAGAGGCAGAGATACAGGCAGAGGGAGAAGCAGGCTCCATGCACCGGGAGCCCGACGTGGGATTCGATCCCGGGTCTCCAGGATCGCGCCCTGGGCCAAAGGCAGACGCTAAACCGCTGCGCCACCCAGGGATCCCAAGAAATATATTTTTAATCTGTCATTTTGTTATAAATATTTTTTTCTCCTGGATTGTTTTGTCTTTTGACTTATTATGAATATACACCCTGGAATAAATCTAGTAAGATTAATATAAGAAGGTGGTAAGCTAGCTGAATAAAAAATAGCCTTACAAAATTCATTAGGTTTTATCTGTACTGGAAATAATTCGTTTGTATGGAAAATGAAAAAAAAAAAATCAAACAATAACAAAATTGTAAAATACTTTGGAATAAACTTAGATTGCTTTGTAGCTCTATACAAAAAATATCTATACATTGTATTAAGAAATATAAAATGATCTGAACAATGCTCAACTCATGCTATGTTCCAGAATGTAAAAAAATTATTTTGTATCCCCAAATATATGCATTTAACAAAGTGCCACTTCATGTGTTTTTATTTTTGAGACAGAATACCAAATCTAAAATTCTAATGGACAAATAAATATTGGAGAATAGCTCCCAAAGTTACGAAAGAATCACATAGTGAAAGAGTTCTTGGGTTATCAGATACTGAAACTATCTACAGAATCAGAGTAATAAAGAAGTATGATAATAGAAAAGCAATAGCTAAATAAAGTAGTAGAAAAAACAAAATCCAGAAATATATCTAGTATATACAGACATGTAATATGTGACAAATGTGTTACTTTAATTCAGTAATTGAAGAGGGTGACTTATTTCATAAGTGGTGCTGACAAAGATGGCTCTTCATGTGGAAGAACAGAAGCATAGACTCCTACCTCACAGTATGCAGAAAATAGAATGTAGCATGGATAATAATGTTAAAATGAAACAAAAAGTCTAGAAGAAAACATAGACACTGAAAAATTGTGGAGTGAAGGATACTGTTTAAAGCAAGAATGCAATTCTGGAATCTTTATTTAATTTTTATTTTTTAAAGATTTTACTTATTTATTCATGAGAGATACAGAAAGAGAGAGAGAGAGAGAGAGAGAGGCAGAGACACAGGCAGAGGGAGAAGCAGGCTCCATGCAGGGAGCCTGACATAGGACTCGATCCCTGGTCTCCAGGATCACGCCCTGGTCTGAAGGCAGGCGCTAAACCGCTGAGCCACCCAGGGATCTCATGGAATCTTTAAAACAAGAGGCAAATTTGACTGCACAATGATTAAAATTTGTGTAAATCCAAAGAAAGTATGTTAAATGAAAAGCAATAGTGTGGGGGAACCATGTCCAGTATTTATGTCAGATTAAGGTTAAGATGCAGAATTTAAAAAATATATATTTATTTACTTATTGAGAGACAGGGTAGGGACAAGAGAGGGAGAGAATCCTCAAGCAGAACTCCCTGCAGAACACAGAGCCCAATGGAGGGCTCAATCCCAGGACACTGGGATCATGATCTGAGTTGAAATCAAGAGTTGGATGTTCAATTACTGAGCCACCCAGGTGCCCCAATATGCAAAAGCTATGTACTGACAAGAAAAAGAGAAATAAGTAATACAAAAGAGGCAAAGTATATAAATAGGCAACTCAGCCAAGAGGAAATCCAAGTGCCAGTAAATTAGTGAAAAGATGTTTATCCTCCATTTTAGCAGTAATATGCAATTAGAAAATACAAATTCTACTTTTTGCCCATTAGATTATCAAAAAATAGGATGTGATGAAAATTCATGCCGTCAAAAAGGTGGGCAACAGGCACTCTCATGTCACTGGTAGTTGGAGTCTCTCAGGTAATAACAATAAAAATTAGTAATTAAAAAATACATGTACCCTTTGAAATAGCAATCCCATTTTTTGGTGACCATTTCTTATAGAAATAAAGACACTGATTTTAAATGCTAATTAGTAGATAATTGCAATTTTATTCTGTAAAAGGATATAAGAATATTACCTTACAATAAAATTTATTGAATTATTTTTGTGGTGACAAAAACCCAAGAAACATTAACATTAACTCATACAGAAATGGTTTAGAAATTGCTCAGCAGGTTTGAGAATCAATTGGAATAAACCAGGGTTTTTTTTTTTTTTTTTTTTCTTTTCTTTTTTCTTTTTTTTCTTTATTTTTTAGAAGACCATTCTAACTGATCAATGTCCAGGAAAAACAAAAACAATTTTTTCCAGTTTTACTGAGATACAATTGACATTTACCAATTGTTTGTTATTTTGAATGTCATTGGTAAATTATATGTGATATCACATAGTTATCACAAAATGAGTTTGATCTATATGTATTGACCTCAAGGGATGCCCATGTTTCTGAGTGGGAAAACTAACAGAGAAATGACTATTTTATGATCTTGTGTTTACAACAGAAGATTAAGAAAAAATTAGATATAATTCCTAGATGGGATCTAGGAAAAGACAGGGTGAAGAAAGGAAAAACGCTTTAGCCAAATGGAAAAAATGGCACAATGCTAGGAAGAAGTTCTACCTATGATATTACTTCTTATGTGCATATTGACAAGAGTAGAAGGCATAAAATGAACACATGGAGAAAGCACACTGGCATGTTTAAAGCTGTGAACTCTTCTGTACTTTGAAAACTCCAGGTTAACTTGATTTTACCCAATATTTCTCAAACTTATTTCACCGTAGCTTTTTTTTAAAAAATCAAATAACATTTAATATCCAGTTGAAGGGCACACTGTGAAAATGCTGCTCTGAAAAGTGGTGATTATGTGATGATACGTCCCCTCTATGCCCACATTCCAATGTGAATCCCCTAGTAGGCATCTGTTAATATTTCTTAGCTTATAAACTTGCAGTTACCTTTCAGCTTCATAATGACTCCCAACCCTAAAACAGGCCATGCAATAGTTGTTTCAAGCAACAGCAGTGCAGACTTGGGGTAAAGGGCACAGCCTGGGTTACTTAACCTTCTCTAAGTTTCAGTTTCTTCATCTGTACAATAGGAATGATAATCCCTTGGTTTTGTTGTAAGGACTCAATAATGGAGCACATGTAATTCTCCTGACACAAAGGAAGTGGTCAGAAAGTAACAGCAATTACTGTTGAGACCTATGTTTCCCGTCTCCCTGGTTGTATTTTCAACAACTTCTTGGATAAGGAATCAGAGAAAGCCATCATCAATACTCCCCCAGCTACGTTCTCCACAACCAGTTTTATTGGCCAGACATTACATGAAAGAGAATACACTAAGTAGCTGGGTTGGATATCTCACTGTGATGGGATCATTAGCAGTATTTATTTTATTGATCACCCTGTGGCAAAGACTGCAGTTTGCTCCCTAGTATCTGTTATCCCTGTCTCCTTAGTAAAATAATTCCAGTTTTATTCTGGATGGCAATGTACCCAGCTAGATGACCACACTGCCCTACTTCTCCTGCAGCATCGTAGCCTTATAGCAATGTGGAACTCTTGGGACTTCCTTGAGGACACCTAAAAAGAACTGGTTCATCTGGGAGAAATCTCTATTTTGCTTTCCCCTCCTTACTGGGTAACAGAAATGCTTATGCAAACACTGGAACTCCAACAATACTATAGGATGAGATAATCTTATAAATAAAAGCCACCTGCTAGGATAGTATAACAGGTTCACAAACCCTATGCCCTTTTTTTTTCTTTACAATGGAGCTGCCATATCAGCTCTGTTATGCCCATTTCTGGATGTCTCTTATACAAAGGAGAAATAATCTGTAGTATCTAGGCTGTTCTTATTTTGGGGTTCTTGTTATATGCGGCCATAACTAATGTAGCTGATATATTACCACTTCCTGAAGTCCTGAAGTTTAAAGGCTGTTCAGGAACAAGGAAGAGGTTTAAAAAATTATACTGAAATGTGTTAAATATTTTCTGAGAAGAGCAATACAAAATTAAAAATTATGATATCAACCACAATAATTCATGGCACAATTTTGGCAAAACTGTTGGCTATGCCAGAGCAGGGTCTGGATCAATTTTGCCACAAAGTGTTCTAGAAATGTTCAATTGAGGTCAAGGCTTTCAAGCCAGCTGCAATGGTAATACAACAGAGGGTAGCAAACAGACAACCATGTAGGCTGCAAGGGCTGGTGTCCTAATGTTTCCTGAAGCTCCAGGAACTCAAGGCTCAGGAGGAAAAGTAAAAAGGATACGAGACAGTAAGTGAAAAAGATACAAGTAAGAAAGTGAAGGCTTATAGGGGTGAACCAGCTTAAACCTAGGATCAGACTGATTTACTTCCAGCAGCACCCAGGACAGCGACAAGGAATATATGGAAACTTGGATCCTAGAAAGCAATAAAGGTAACTTTTATTAAGCTAATTGGTTACCATTACCCATCAGAACCTCTGGTATGAGGTTAAGAACACAGATCCCTGGGCTCCAAGCCAGATCTATTTAATTAGAATCTCTGAGAATATATTCTATGAATTTTAAAGTTTTCCAGAAGACTCTGCTGTACAACCAGGCAGAGAATCACTTAGTTCATGTACAGTTTGTCCCTCTTTAATTCTCTTGTTTAAGCCTACAAAAACCACATGAGGCTAATTTGTTTTCTCCATTTTGGAGATTAAAAAAATAGAGCCCAAAGGAATTAATGTAACATCTCGAATAATCCAGAAAAATGTAGCATTGCTTATGGGTTATTTGCTTCTAGAATCCTTTGCAAGCAGAGTAGGTTATACACAGGTTAATTTATCTGGGCTTATATCAATTTATTAGGTTTTTAGGGGTGAGAGAATCTTGAGTTTGTTGTGGAAATTCAAGTGTAAAAATGCAGTTTTACCAACTTTAGCATTTTTCCAATGGTTTTCAGGTTCTGATGAGGGTTATGAAGAAAGAGCATGAAGTAACAAAATTATAGAAGGAGGATCCATTGTTGCATCGTATTTGTTATTGGGAATTTAAATTATGAAGCAAAGAAATCTCATTTTAATAGAGAGACTGCACTGTCTTACCACTTGCAATCTGGTAAAAAAGAAAGAGTTGCTTATTGGTCAATGTTGATTTTAAAAATACTAAGTGTGGGTTTATCTTTGATCACATACAAATGTGCCAGAGAAAATAAGGCCAATATCATGCAACCTCCAAATGGGCCTATGAGAATAATTACACTTACAAAATATATAATGGATAGCTGTAACTAAGGATGGACAGTGTTGAGAAAGAGTTCAGCCGGACAGGTTCAGTTCTCATAAACTCCACTGAGGCAATTATAAATAGTTTTCCATTTCCTGTAAGGGGTATAGTGCCCAAGTGTGTCAGTTTTGTTCATCAGAGAGATCTGCTCCAACACATCAGTAATAAAACCTCTCTTGATCTGAAGACTAATATTTCAATTGCCTGAAAGTTTCAACTCCTACTGAGTTATATTTTAACAATTTTTATAGTCTCTTTAGTAATCTACTGATACATATGTACTTTGCTCACCATGAAGAACAGGCTATGAGTGAAGCTGTAGATCTGTCTCTGCTATTTCTGAGAGCCTGGAACGGCTGTCACCATTCAGCATGACGCCCAACACAAACACCTAGTCTTCCCAAATCCGAGTCATTTCATTTGCAAAGTCAAACATGAGATCAAAGATAAACCCACACTTAGCGTTTTTAAAATCAACATTGACCAGTAAGCAATCCTTAGAGCATTATGGACTAAGAGGGGGAAAAAAATCTATTGAGATGAAAGTTTCTATAATGAGAAATTCATATATGCAGAATTCTCCTGTGTATACTGTATACTCACAGTGAGAGTATATAGCAGGATGATATAAAACTATAAACTGATATGAACTCAAGATACAAAACACATTCATGTAAATACATGTTTATGCAGCAAAACAAACTAGAAACCACTAGAGTGAGAAAGATGTAACACATTTAAAAAAAACTTTTTTGTCATTATATAATTAATTCCATATCTTCTTTTATTTCTTGACATACATATTTCTATTTATTGCTGGTAGTTTTAGAGAAAGTTGCCTCTGGTATTTTAATTGACTGTAAATAATGAATATGAATATAGTCTTTGAATATGAATTGAATTATTATTTTCCATTCATAATGCAAGATTCTTAACTCATTCTCTTTATTTCATGCAATATTCTTCAAGTCGGAGTCTTCAAAGAAAACTTCACATGAACCAGAATATATTTTCTAATTTATTTGGCCAAATTAAAATATATGACATAATTTTACACCTAATGTTAGATGATATTCTTCTACACAGTTTTCAGAGAGACTATATGGTATTTGGTAAATATCAGAAGTCACTGTAAGTTTTACTGCAATGAAAATCAATGGGAAAAGTCTTGTATTTTTCCAAATTTATTGATATATAATTGACATATACCATTTGGAAGTTTAAGATGTACAACATGCTGATTTGATCGTTGTATATATTGCAAAATGATTGCCACTAGAAAATTAGTTAACAGATTCATCGTCTCACAAATTACCTTCTTTTGATGGTCAGAATACTTAAGATCTATTTTCTTAATAATTTTCAAGTATACAACATAGTGTTGTTAACTATAGTCATCATTCTGTATACTAGATTCCTAGAACTTATGAATCTTAGAATTGGAAGTTTATAATCTTTGACCAATACCATTTCCCTTGCCCCCCAGCCCCTGGCAAGCACCAGTCTACTATCTGTTTCTCTGAGTTTGGCTTTTTTAAGATTCTGCATGTAAAGGAGATCATACAATATTTGTCTTTTCTTTGATTTATTTCACTTAGCATAATGCCCTTAGATTCATCCACATTGTTGCAAATGGCAGGATTTCCTTTCTATTTTTGGCTGAATAATAAGGCTGATCTATTCTATATCTATATAGAGATATAAAATCACATTGTCCTTATTTCTTTATCTATTTATTGTTGATGTACACTTAGGTTTCCATGTCTTGGCTATTATGAATAATAATGGCAATGAACATGGGTGCAGACAACTCTTGGAGACAGTGATTTCATTTTCTTATATATTTCTGGATATATACCCAGAAATGGGATTGCTGGATCATATGGAAGTTCCATTTTTAACTTTTTGAAGAACTTCAATACTGGTTTTCTCAATGGCTATACCTATTTGCATTCCCATCAATGCTGCACAAAGGTTCCATAACATCACCAGTACTTGTTTTCTCTTGCCTTTTGATAACAGACATTCTAACAGGTGTGAGATGTCATCTCATTGGGGTTGTAATTTGCATTTTCCTGATGTTCAGTGATGTTGAGCTCCTTTTCATGTACCTGTTGGCCATTTATGTCTTCTCTAGAGAAATGTCTATTCAGATCCATTGCCTGTTTTTTAATTATTTGTTTCTCTGCTATTGAGTTGATGAGTTCTTCCATATTTTGGATATTATCACTTATCAGATATATGGTTTGCAAATATTTTCTCTATACTGTGTTGCCTTTTTGTTTTGTTTGTATTGCTGCACCGAAGCCTTCTAGTTTGATGTGGTTCCACTTGATTTTTCCTTTTGCTGCTTATGTTTTTGTTTTCATATTCAAAAAATCACTGCCAAGACCAAAGTTGGGAAGCTCTTCCCTGTGTTTTCTTCTAAAGTTTTATAGTTTCAGGTCTTACATTTAAGAACTTGATCTACCACAAACTAATTTTTCTGACTGGTGTTAAGATAGGGGTCCAATTTCATTCTTTTGCATATAATATATCCTGTTCTCTCAACACCATTTATTGAAGAAACTACCCTTTCCCCATTGAGTATTCTTGGATTTCTAGTCAAATATTAGTTGACTGTATATGTGTAGGTTTATTTCTGGGCTCTCAATTCTGTTCCATTAGTCTATGTTTGCCGATATCTGTTTTCATCTATGTCTTTTTTTTTTTTTGCCAATACCATACTATTTTGATTATAATAGTTTTGTAATATAATTTGAAACCAGGAGGTGTGATACCTCCCGCTTTGTTCTTTCTCAGGATTGCTTTGGCTATTAGGGGACTTTGTTGTTACACATAATTCATAGAATTATTTTTTTTTCTATTTCTGTGAAATATGTTATTGAAATTTTGATAGAGATTCCACTGACTCTATAAATAGCTTTGGGCAGTATGGACATTGGATATATGATTATTAATTCATCTCCTGTTTATAGCTCTTAAAGTTTTATTTAACTTTTCATTATATATATATACATATATATAATTTTTATATTATAAGCAATGATAGAACTCTTTCAGTTTGCTTGTCTTTCCCACTTGACAGTTGAAACACTCTGTTTTTTATATATCCACTTTTATATAAATCTTTACATATATTTTTTTTTGAGAGAGAGAGAGAGAGAGAGAGAAAGAGAGAGAAGGGAGAGAGAAAAGGGGGAAGAGGTGGAGGCAGAAGGGGAGAGAGAAACCCAAGCAGGCTCCATGCCCAGCACAGAGCCCAACAAAGGGCTCAGTCTCACGACCCTGAGATCATGACTTGAGCTGAAATCAAGAATTAGATGTTTAACCAACAAAGTCACCTAGGTACCCCAACTCACTTTTATATTCTTAAAAAGTTAAGCTGCACTTAGTATATATTAGGACCTCAACTTATATAGGTTTAATAAATAAATGAATGAATGAATTCATTACTCTCATGTTGAGCATATTTAACTGATAAACTCTGTTGAGCATATTTAACTGAATGCTTAGTGAGATAGAGATAGATCTAATGAAAGATATAGAGTGAAAGAAATTGTACTCTATGAAACACTGATTTGAGTATGAAGAGCATATAAATAACAGAAATCTGTTCACAGTACCATTAAGTATGAGAATATTTCTTGGCTATACATGCACACAAAACCTCCTGAAAATGGGAAGTACTTGAGCAATTTAGTAAATACATATGTGATTTGCCTGGGTATGTCTATATTGAAAGTGGAAGTAAGTAGGATACTACCAGTTTAATCTTAGGAACAGAATGATTTACCATGGCTTGCAAAAGCAAGCTCAAGAATATGCATTTTGCATTAGCATAGTTTATGTTCACCTTGATGATATAATTTTAAGGCCTTGGTAATACTCCCCTCATAGAAATATCCCTCCAAGAGCTTATCACTGATGCCCAACATTCCACTGTTGTCAGATAATCCCTTTAGGTTACTAAATTACCTTTGAAATGTGTATACTCTTGAGAAATTATTTTAATAACTACAAGACATTTCAAGTGAGAGACATAATGATGACAGCTATGGAGGATACAGGAGAGAAGAAGAAAAGTAATTTGTGTCTGAGAATGAGGAATCAATGGCAGTACTATCTGTCACCAGATTCCATAGGCCAGAAGAGACCATGGGTCTATGTGCTACCTTAATAAATGCGACCCTTGGTGCTCACCTTTAGTATTAATGATTCATCGATTGCAAAAGAGAAGTACATGCTGATCCCTCACAGATCCCTAGCTCCAGTTCCAACCTCTCTCCCAAACCGTATGTGCCTTTTGATGCTCTTCAGGATACCTCTATTGGGATGAGGTACAGATAGGTCAGACTCAAACTTCCTTCGACAAACTTTGAATTTCAAATATCTATTACAACGGACCTTACAATGCTTTTTATGTAACATTTGCTTAATACATATTTATTGAATGAATGAATATAGGACTTTTGTTTAAATTAACCAGCTTGGACCAGAGGTTATTTTTGGATGACATGTGAACCTGCTAAATCATAGATTGCCAAATCCAGAGAAGATTTCAGCAATCATCTAATTCAGCCCCCGCCTTTCACTTGTGAAGAAACTGTGCACTTGGAGGCAAGTAAATTTCATCAGGTGGCAGACATGGGAATAGAATGTGGATCTTTTGACTCTAAATCACAAGTACACAGTCATTTGGATCATTCATTGCCTAATTAGTTTCTGGTTTAATCCTTCCTTCATACCCAAAAGCATTATTCAGCTTCACAGCTAATTTATATCAATATCAACTTAGGTTATTAATCCCTTTGCTGATTTTAGATTCAATTTACATCATGAAGTCTCATTTTTTACACTATTTCCCTTTTCAGAAAAAGCACACTGAAATTATTCAAAATGTCCCTTAGTTAACGATACAATTTTTGAATCTCCCCAGAAAATATGCTCAATTTAAATGGTACCAATTTCATCTCAATGCACAGAAGTCCTTGTCACTTTGTAAAATATCTTGTGCAGTGGGAATCACTTTTTAAAAAGGTCAAAAATCTTTAGGGTTTAGTGAATCAATACCATCTATTGAGGGATGAACTAGTGCTTGCCTATTCATGACAGAAGATGGACACATTATTAAAAGCAATATAAGATGTCTCTAGGAGAGTGGTGACACATTTTAATTTCATGTAGAACTGGATACAAGCTTGCTACACTTGAACAGATAAAGAGATAAAATGTAAGCCTAAGAATTTTGGAGAACAGGAAGCCTGAGGCCAATGGCAAGAGAGGATAAGTGTTATAAAAGAAAGCTGATTAAAAACTCACTTTGTGGGATCTCTGGGTGGCGCAGCGGTTTGGCGCCTGCCTTTGGCCCAGGGCGCGATCCTGGAGACCCGGGATCGAATCCCACGTCGGGCTCCCGGTGCATGGAGCCCGCTTCTCCCTCTGCCTGTGTCTCTGCCTCTCTCTCTCTCTCTGTGACTATCATAAATAAATAAATAAAATCTTTAAAAAAAAAAAAAAAAGAAATATTTAAAAACTCACTTTGTAACCTGCGATCACTTCTTCTCTTGAAGCAATCAAATGTTCCAAGCATATGCTGGTGCCATGCTCTGTGAACACTGAGGTAGGTCATTGGTGAACTGTGAAAAACATATTGATGAAATATATAAGTAGAAGTATAAATGATTTAAATCTAATTCCTGTCTAACTCTGAACGAATCTAAGAAAGTTTAGCTTATGGCAGCTTGTCACAAGAGGGTATGTTTAAGTTATTTTTTATTAAAAATAAAACATGAAATTTAATAAAAACATGTTGGAAGTAAAATGTTTGTTTTTACTTTTTTAGTCTATTGTACCCATGGATTATTATTTTAAAACTCTTAAAAAAACTCCACCTTCCTTTTTAATTCTTCCCATGGTTATAAACAGTAGTATTTTCCCCAGAGCTAAATTCATGCTTCCATATTCCAACCTAAACCTTAATATTATTAGACAGGTAGGAAATAGAACAATACTTAAAGGTCACTGTCAAAATTTAGGGGTAAGTATTCCTTTATTGTTTACAGTTTGAGGTGCATGGCCTCTCAGATCACGTTTTCTGAATGTCAACTTTGTGCACAAGAATTACACTTTGAAGGACATAGGCTGTCTCCTTTTGGGAAAAGAATGGAACTGCATCTGTGCCACACAAATAGTATATTAGAATAATAGGCTAAAATTGAATTCAATGAACTTAACTGTAATTATTTTAATGTTCAAATTCCCCCCAGCTTTTAGAATCCTAGAAGTCATGGGCTGATAAGACCTCTATGGTTTTCTGCTTTTCTGTAATTTTCCAGCTCCAATGTCCAACTTCTGCTTGGGACACCTTTAGTGATGGGTGGTAATGACTTCTCAAACAGACCCATCCTTCTTCAGACAATCTGCATTTTAGAACTCTCTGCCTTGATTTTTTAAAAAATTACTGACCAGTGTTGTCTAATTGGCATGATGGTAAATCTCTGAGACACATCAGAAGCCTTTTTTTTTTTTTTTTTTTTTTTTTTAATTCTGTGAGACCAAGCTGAGATATAACAAAAAGAAAAACTTGGACTTCCTGGAGGATAGGATATATAGTCAACATGATAAAGTATAAATCATGCTAAATGAAGCTAACAGATCTGACCAAACATAGATCCTCCTTCCCCTCCAAATACATAAACAGTCTGGTCATCAGAATACAATTTACACACAAATATCTGGTCTAGTCAATCCAAGGACATCCCCAAGAGACCAAGGAGTCTTGAAGCTTCCCAAGGTCTCTCAATCTCTCCTCCTGAAACAGAAACCTCCACCTCTTCATTATCTCACAGGAAAGCTATTTAGATGTTGACTAGCAGCCCCATGGAGCTCTCTCATTTCAACCCATGAAATCTCCTTGTTTGAATTTTCTTTTGGTAGGTACAGTCATTTCTTTGCTGTTGAGAAGAATGGAATGATGCATGTTAGCATATGTCCAACCATCACCCTACTTTTAGGATTAACCTCTTCTTTAGGTTACTGTCTCCCTCATGTTGCCCATTCTATTTGTCCCCTTCTCCACCTCTGGATAGTAGAGAAGAAGTTCACAGCTTTGGCCCAGCAGGAAGCGAGCAGGTGATTAGCAAGTAGGGCAGGATTGCAGAGCCATGGGTTCCAGAGGCTCAGTAGGAACCTATAGGGCACAAGAGGGGCAGAGGGTTGTGGGGGCCGCAGAGGGAATTGGGGTATGAGGCTTCTACAGTGCTGGTGCTCTTAGAGGGGCTCAGGTTCCCATGGAAAGGCCACACCATGTGGAGGCTGCAAGGTGGATGGATGGACAAAGAAGCACTCTGTATCAGTGTCTCTGGCAGAACCAGGCTGATACCCTCACACCCACACAGAGACCCCAAAGAAGAGTGTCCCTCCTGCATCCTCAGATGCTGTGTTCACTCTGAAAGAGAAGTGCTCAAAGGGCTAACAATAACAGTATCATAGAGCAGATAGGGAAGGATGCATTTCAAATTGAGAGCTACTGATTTGATGACTGGCAAGGAAGATGAGGTGCAAAGGGATTCAAATTGACCTTCTTGCCCTGCAGGGTGCCCTTTGTGGAATCCGAACTTCCTGCTGGAGGCCTTATCTCCCACTGAACTTAGGAGGTCAGCACGAGGCCAGAATTGGACAGAATGTGAGCAAGATTATAAGCAATTGGAGAGTTAGAAAACGTAATATGAGGAAATATGAGACATTTTACTCTGTTTGAATAGATCTTCCTCAAAGAACTGTGCATTTGTTTGATTTTTTGGAACAACATCAACAAATCTTTAATGATAGTGGATAGGTCCATGACAGTTCTGGTTGTAATACATCCAATTCTAGGTTTAAATCTGACTGTAGATTAATCTGTGAATCAACTATAAGTAATAGTGTTACTATGAGAAAATAAGCTTTATGTTTAAAAATCATCAATTTGTGAATAGAATATAGTCCGTTTTTAGCCTGGGGAATGCCTTTCATATCAACTAAATATATGGTTGATATGATTCAAGTGTAAATCAAAGCTACCAGAATACAATAACAATGCAGTAAATACCAAGTTGTTATTCATTAAAATTTGATTTGGGGGAATATCACACATTGTTTTCCAGTAGTGAGGTTCAAACAATAACATAATTGTGATGATTGATAGGGGCACCATTAAAACTTCAGAATGACTTTTCTTCATGGAATAAAGGTTCTAAACTTCTCCATAAAATGTTGTTGTTATTCTGAGCAACTGCTGCCACCTTTTAACAGTCTCTAGCCCAGAACAATAAAAGAAAACAATATTTCAAGAAGTAATAAAACTATATGACAAGTAATAAAGAAAAAAATGCAAAATTCTAAGGTGCTGTATTACTGAATACAGACATTCAAGTTTAAAGCATTAAAAAAAATGCCGTTTCAATAGGTTGAAGCCAAAAAGAAGCACAAATTTAGAAATTAAGACTCAAGCTAAATTCCAAACTCAATATAGAAATTATGGTACATGGATCCTCAAACTGTATAAATGAATTGCACTGTGGTGATGTAGAACATGATGTAGTGAGATAAAACTCATTTGTTGCTACCTGGAATCTGGGAGTTTTACTGCCTCACTTCATCTCTAGACACAACAGGACAGAAGGTGCCCACAACTGATGGTGTACTTCAAAGCAATTTCTAATGTATAAATTTCAGGTATCTAAGTTTTGATTATTAAAAGATATTGGTTTCTTTGTTCTTTTTATTTAAATAAAAAAAAGATTTATTTGAGAGAGAGAGAGAGAGAGAGAGAGAGCATGCATGAGTGGAGGGAGGGGCAAAGGGAGAGCAGGAAAGAGAAGCAGACCCCTACTGAGTGTGGAGCCCAACATGGGGCTTGATCTTGCCACCCTAAGATAATGACCTGAATCAGAAGTTAGAGTTGGATGCTTAATTGCCTGAGCCACCCAGGTGCCCCTATTAATTCTTTTTAAATTTTTCTCTAAAAATTTATTTTGAAATTATTTTTCTTAAAATATTTATTTACTTAGAGAGAGAGAGACAGAGAGAGAAAGAGAGAGAGAGAACATGAGAGAGCATGAGCAAGGAGAGGGGCAAAGGAAGAAGCCAGCTTTCTGCTGAGCAGGGAGGCCAAGGTGGATGTGGGGCTCGATCCCAGGACCCTGGAATCCTGACCTGACCTGAAGGCAGATGCTTTACTGACTGAGACACCAAGTGCCCCTGAAATTCTTTTATATTCATAGGAAATTGGAAAGATAGTACAGAGTGTTTCTGGTACCCTTCACCCAGTTTCCCCCAATGGTTCTATCTGACATAGTTATTACAATATCAAAACCATGAAATTGAAATTGGTCCATTGTATGTATAGTTTTGTATCATTTTATCACATTTGTAACTTTGTGTAGCCACCACTGCAGTCAAGATATAAAACTACTCCATTACCACAAAGATCTCTCTCTTGCTACTCTGTAGAGTCATACCTGCCTCCTCCTCCCTGCCAATCATGAACTGCTTTTCATCTCTATGATTTTGTCATTTGGGGAATGTTATATAAATGGAATCATACAGTGGATGACCTTTGAGTGTGGCTTTTTTCCCTCATAATCATGTCCTTGAGATGTACCTAAGTTATGTGTATCAATAGTTTGCTTATTTTTAGTGCTGAGTATTACTTATTCTCACAATGGCTTTTGACTGATTTAGATTTTGGTTCTTGGCATGATCTCTCTTGCTCTAATGAGGTGTGGGAAGATTTATCCAGGTATCACTAGCAATTCAGCGGACTACAACAGCCAGAAGAAACAAAATACTAGGAGAAATGAAGATGTATTTCAAAATCTTCCAGGTTTGGAAGGCAAAAGTTGTTGAAGGCTAAAAAGTCATAGGTAAATATTTAAAATATTGCTTTGAAATTTAGAATTCAAGAAGTGTTAGAAGGAATATTCTATATGATATTTATATAAAGAACAGGGTTGGATTAAACTGTTTTTTATAACAAAGGTTAGTGAGAAGGATATTTCCCTTAGAAATTACGTATCAAACCAATTCAACGTCACTTGTATTCCTTCTTAGGACACATTTAAATATTTGCACTTTAAAGGAAAACATTTCTTTTCATAAATAATATGAACAGAAACATCAGTGGATAAACTTTGAATCTCTTTCAAAATATGCAATTTATAGTTGAGACCTTAGGAATGATACTGAGAATGATACTACCCAGTGGCAGTATATCCTAACTGCATACTTCAAACTTGTGGGCCTTGTGAATTGGGGTAGGAGAGGGTGGAAGCTTCTACAGATCTAAACCTGTAAACCCTGAGGTTCAGAGGTGGCATAAACTTCACACTAGCTAGTTGTGGTCGCTAGGTTGTTCCTATCTGTGATTAGGCAAAGGATGTTGAACACATAGGGTTACTTTCTTTTTTTTTTTTAATATTTTATTTATTTATTCATGAGAGACACAGAGAGAGGAGAGACATAGGCAGAGGAGAAGCAGGCTCCCTGCAGGAAGCAGGGAGCCTGCTGCAGGGAGTCTGATGCAGGATTTGATCCCGGGACCTTGGGATCACAACCCGAGCCAAAGACAGACGCTCAACCACTGAGCCACTCAGATGTCCCAACATCACTGATCTTCTAATAAAATGCTTGTCTCCTCCCCTCATAATAAAGATTATTTATTTATTTGAGAGAGAGAGAAAGAGAGAGAGAGAGAGAGAGAGCACAAGCAGAGGGAGGAACAGAAAGAAGAAGGGCAAGCAGACTCCATGCTGAGAACAGAGCCCAAGACGAGGCTCAAACTCAAGACCCTGTGATCATGACCTGAGCAGATCAAGAGTCGTTTGCTCAACCAACTGAGCCACCTAGGTGCCTCTGCTCATCTCACAATAAAATTCATGCTTTGAGTCTTAGCCCATGTATTATTGAGTCCATTCTTACTTTCTTACTCTTAAATTAAAACAGACAACTTAGACCTGCCAGATAGCTGAGGAAAACCTCTTTTATTAAAGAGAGAGGGAGAGATTAAACAGATGAAGAAGGGAAAAAGGAAACTTGGAGGAAACAGAGGAAATGATTAGAAATACACACAAAGAGGAGATGATTTAAAAAACATCATGACTATCCTGAAAGAACTAAAGGAGCTATTATAACCATGAAACAAGAACAGATGAAACTAAAAATGCTGACATAGGAAACAAAGACCTCAAAATTAAAAAATAAGACAGCAGAAAAAAATAACTCAACAGTAGACACTGGAAAATAAAATTAATTTCCCAGAAAACAGAGCTAAGAAATGGAAAATAGGAGAAATAATAAATAAGTTAGAGAACTACAGCAGATACATTATATAAATAATAGAAGTTTCAGAAAGAAAACAGAAAATGAAGGGAAAAAATTATCAGGCAATGATTTTTTTTTTCAGGCAATGATTTAAAGAATTTTTCCTGATCTGATATACATGAGTTATTAAGCAAATAGGCCCAATGAGTGTCTAGAAAAATGGGCAAAATTTCACCTTCACCAAGGAAAATTATCTAGACATACCAGAACCCTTGGGGGGGGGGGGGTGGTGGGAAACCCAACTAGACACTAAAAGCTGGAGAACAAAATTCTAAAGGAAAATGATTTCCAATCTTATAATTCTATACTCAGGCAAGTTATCAATGGAGTATGAAAAAAAAGTAGGTATTGCTAGATATGTAAGTTCTCAAAAATTTACTACTAGTGCATCCTATCTTGGGAGATACTGGAAAATATCCTTTATCAAAATAAGAAAGTAACTCAGGAATGAGGAAGGTATAAAATAAAAAACAATAAAAAAACTCATTGAGAGGAGAGAAAAGGGAATCTTTAGGAGGGGATGGAGGTTTAGTAAACAACTGGTCCATATGGGAACACCTCAGATGACTCCAGAGGATATTTCTTAAAGAAGATGAAATTGATAGACTACCTTATATATTTGTTATTTACTAAGGAGAGATACAGGATTGCCTGAATATTTAAGGTTAAATTGATAATTACCTAGAAAATTAGACAAGTATGCAATTATTAACCCAGGAAAAACAAAGAGGTGTACAGTGAGGTTGAGTAATCATAGTTTATTGTGCAACTCAGCTGGGAATAGTGTTTACATAGTCCTATCAACGTATATGTTGACTATTGATTTATATTATGATTAAACTATAACAAGAGTACATGGAGATGAGGGACAGGCAAGTACAGAGTGGTGGGAGAGAAAATAAAGATTCATCCTCATCCTCTGGAATGGGTATCCTTTTGAAAACACTAAAGCTAAATAGTCAAGAATTAGTAAGCATGCTATTTAATAATATCAAAGTAATTTTTTTAAAATGTCAGCTTGGAAAGAATTGAATGTGGCTACCTAAGGAGAGGAGGGAATGGGACAAAGGAGAATTGGTCAGGGAAGTTATTTTATATAACAATAGTACAGAAATATTTAAGTTTAAAACATAGGCATATAATTTTGATAAAAATAAAAACTTTAAACAAAATTTAGAATTGGGCTCATCTGAGGAATACTCATGTCCAAATTCTGCATGTAATTCTAGGTTTACTGACCTACAGGCCTGATAAGGCCCAGTCTGCTGTTTATCAAGGAAAACAGTGGCATGCATTTTAGGCAGACTATATAATAAAATGATTAAAATGATGAGTCTACAATTTTGGCAGAAGTAAGTACTGAGTGACTCTTTTAAAACTTACATAGACTATCCTTTGCATCCATGTAGCTGGAACCATGCCAACAGTGTGGATAAAAAGAAATGACCAGCCAATAATTAAAGCCCATGGTTCAAAGAACTCCTTGATCAGTTCTTGGGTAAGAACATCTTCCCCAGGCATTTGTTTCTCTTTCTGTTTTTTTCCAATTAGGCTTTTAAATGAAATTTTTTAAAATCAGAAAGCATTGTAAGAACTCAGAAAACAACTTGCTTCCATATAATTGAAAGAATATGCATCTGTCTCAGTTGAGGAGAAACTATGCATGTATCATAAAATCTTCTCTCTGGAATGTGACAATTTCTTGGTAAATCATAAGTTGCAATTTCCTTTGAAGTTAATCGTTTAGGAAATAAGATGCTTTTCCGTGATTTCTTGTACTGTCTTAAATTAGTAACTGAATATAACTAGGAATTCTTTCAGGTCATTAAGAAACATTTAAATAAATTTTGCTTTTAGAGGAAAATAAAGTCAATAAGTTGGTCAGAAGCATTAGGCCAAAGGGGTAGACTGAGTCCATGTTTAGGTCACTTTGTATATCCTTCTATGCCTAGCCAGTTACTTCAAAGGGAATGAAGTGGAAGGATACAAATGATCAGTACAAACATATCAGTGCTCTCCATGGACTAGGGATGTTCTATTAGAATGTGTGTTCCTATGGAAAAGAAAATAACACTCAGGTCATTGTTATGGCCTTAAATGGGGGTTCTGTTACTTCAGCAAAATTCTGTGCTTATGTATAAACTGCTATTTTAT
Source organism: Canis aureus (assembly GCF_053574225.1). NCBI lineage: Eukaryota > Metazoa > Chordata > Mammalia > Carnivora > Canidae > Canis > Canis aureus. Next base: position 63,377,381 of record NC_135625.1, read on the forward strand.
AGTACTGGCCCACTGAAATCTCTGCAAAGCTATTTTTTTTTTTTGCATTCTATTAAAGCTTAAATTTGTTTATATATAGAGTCCATGTCAAACATTGAGGGCTTTTAAAACTTTATTGATTTATTAATTTTTTTAGTGGGGAGAGGGGCAGAGGAAGAGAGAGAACCCGAAGCATGCTACATGCCCGGCACAGATCTCAATGTAGGACTCAGTCTCAGAACCTGGGGATCATGACCTGAGACAAAATCAAGAGTCGGATGCTTAACCAACCAAGTCACCCATGTGTCCTGAGGGCTTTTAAAAATCAGATTTATTTCTTGCATTAGAAATGGTCTTAAAAAACCAAAGGGTTGACTATTAATACTTGAGCCTGGTAGTCTTTCCACATGGGAAATTACCAACAGGGTTTCTTCTTAAGAGGCAACATATTAATTGCAGATTACTGCCCCCTTCCCCCACCATAGATTCCTGATCTGTGGGTATGTTTCTCATACCACAGATTTTCCTCAGTGGTATGAGGGGAAAGTCTGCCCTTACTATGGCTTATTGGAAACAACAGTGGAATTAGAATCAAGCGGGCTTGCTGTGTGATCCTGGCCAAAACACATAAGCCTCTCTGGGTTTTTAAGAAAATGAAAAGCCACAGACTGAAAAATATATTTTCAAAATAGGTACTTAACATATCATTTGTGTTAAACATTTAAAACTCTTATACCTCAATAATAAGAATATAAAAAAAAAACAAAATCTGCAAAAGATTTGAATGTCACTTCACCAAAAGAAGATATTCAAATGACCAAGAAACACATGGAAAAATGTTCATTGACATTCGTCATTATATGGAAATTCAAGTTAACTCCATGATAAGACAAAAAAACTACATAGTAGGGTTCACCAGAAGGGATATAAAGTGCAAAAACCCACAAATAATTTGATTTTCATCTAGGACTTTATAGATTTAGGTTTTCTTTCTGAAATTATATTCTCCCCAGAAGAATATTCAGTGCTCCTTTAGGAAGAACATTTCTATCCATCGCGATACAGAATTTTCCTAAAGAGAACCGAAAAATTGATCTAAAGCAAAAATGTTTCTTCTCTTTAGGGTCTGGTATGTTTTTTATCCTGGGATTTTCCCAATATAGTTCCCCACATAAATAAACACCCATCTCTCAGAATCTGGATCAAATTTTCCTTGGAATCTTCACCTTAACCCTTCCAATGAGTGAAGGGGGTCAGTGTATTCCAACACTTGGAGGACCCTTGGATGGTGTTCTGAGAAGGGAACTGTCACAATCCAGAAAATTGATTGAGTGTGCAAGTGTAACTAGAATTTTTCTCTGGTTCACTGCTATATTATTAATCATAAGGTCTATAACTGGCAGCAGGTCTATAACCACCTGATTTCTTCAGGATTCAGGCCAGGGGCAGTGAATGGAGGGTCCTGCCCTAGCTTTGAATTTGCAAAACCTTCAGGCTCATGGTACATGTGTATAATATGTGCAAAGGTTATAAATGTCAAAATGTGTCTCTCTCTACATAAGATGAGAGACCCTCCCTTATGAAGGGAAGCCTACCTGGGAAGAACAAAATCTTTTAAGGATTAACCTATAGGTTAAATTGAGTGTTTCAAGTTTGTTTTTGAACGTTCCTCATTAGAGGTGTGAGGTCTAGATCTGTTTGGAAATGCCGGAGAAGTAAGCCTAAGGACAACTCCAGAAATAAACCTGCACCCTCCTCTATTTTTTGATAATTCAGACTCATTACACAATTTACACAGAAGGGGACCAAGGTTCTCACCAAATGTTATAAAAGGGTATAGAAAAGAATAAGAGAAGAGGTGCAATTGGGAAAATATATTTTAAAAATTGTAAGAACATAAAATGTTGAGAAGAAATGTTAAACAGATGGGAGTATGTTACTAACTCTTAATTCCCATAAACATAGGAGAGCTGAGCTCTAATATGAAAGTTAAACATTAAAGCTAAAATTTAAAACTTCAGTTAAAATAGATTCAATTCGAAATAAATGCTAAGACCAAATCCTAAAAACATTAGTATAGAAGCAGTAAAAAATTTAAGCACAATGATAAAAAGCAATGGCATGGAAACCTTAAACTGTTATTCTAGATGGATTTGAGGAGAAGGAAGAGTTAAGAGCAAAAATATGAAAGTAAGAAAAAAAACTTAAAGGAGAAAAATGATTGTGAGAATATTTAAGATGAAGTAGAGAATAAATCACTTGGGCATATCGCCACCAGAATTATTCTTCAAGCTGGAATAATTTGACAAGGATTTATAAAATGGTGAACCTCTTAAAAATTCCAGAACAGCAATTATAGAAAGATGGTGTGAGCCACTGGATTGCAAATGGCAGGTCAGAGGTGTCATGTGCCCCAACCCAGTGTGCGCAGATGGGGCAGAGGGAGGCAGGTGGAGGAGCCACACGGAGGACAGAGGGAGCATCCAGAGTCCTGATGGAAAGCCTGACTTCATGATAACTCTGGATTGATTTTATATTCTGGTGGGCCATGGAAAACAGATTGTAGTGCAAATATGTATTCCATTCCATTTCTCTCTATATTATATATGCATTCCATTTCTGAGTTCATACCATGGAAAGAAAAAATTAAAAATAACATAACGAATACACCTAGAACACGTTTGGGCTCACTCATGCCTCTTTTTCTACTATTCTGCTCTTTTGGAGAACTCTCCTCTAAGCACTAGAGGTTTTAAGACAGGAGAAGTCAATTTCAGACATCGTGGATTAACAATATTCAAGTAAGTTGAGTTTTTGAATAAGTGGAGTTTGAAGATGAGACACGGAGACACAGCTGTCTGAGATGCGGAGAGAGAGTAAGGAAGAAAGAGAGAAAGAGAAGGGAGGGAGGGAAAGAGAAAGGGAGAGAAAGAGAAAGAGAGAGAGAGAAAAAAAAAAAAAGAGAAGAGGAAGCAGTAAAATCCTGGAAGAGCTGGGCCAAGGCTTTGGAAGCAAGCTCCATGGGTGCACCTGACGTCTACAAGCAGAGAGGTTTGTTGAAGTAGAAGGAGCAGGGACCCCGTGGCAGTTTTCTGTCCTTGCTTTCTTCTTCTGTGTTTTGTTCTTAGAGGCTTCTAGCCCTCAGCGGCATTTATAAAGACAAGAGGATGAAGGAGTGGGAGGGGTGTGGCCCTGGTTTCTCAATACAAACAAACAAACAAACAAACAAACAAACAGGTGAATTTTCTGGCCACGCTACCTGCGCATTTGGATTCTTCCATTCATGTATAGAACTTGCTGTAGAGAAGTGATCACAATCGAAATATTTATACACGTACAGACATTACAAAATCAAGCATCAAAAGCTAAAATATGTTTTTCCCTGAAAACAGTAAGCAAAGAAAACACCAAATAACTCTGTTATTAGGACAGCTCTGGGTAACAAGCAATTAGTGGAGGGCAGCCATGCTTCAGGAGAATTATTTAAATAAGGCTGTCTTGTATAGTACTGTTTCAAAGAACTGACATTTTCTGAATTGGCCTGACGAAGTTGTGAAATCCGGGCAGCTGGTGTTCAGTAGCTCTGATCTTTCCCTTCTTTAAAGCTCCTCTGTCCCCCTGGGGTACTCCATCCTCCTCCACACTGTGTTATGGCACCCACTGCCCTCAGGAGCTCAGGCTTTTGCAATATCTGCCCACCAAATGGGGAATTCTTTTATACTTTTGTATAAAGGAATTAAAAATTACTGTCTCTACTGTATATTTTAAGACAGCTGTTTTTGTACATAAAACATTGCTTCTGTGCAAGGGCTTTCGCTCACCTACAAGGGGTTGAGCAGAGGGAATTTCAGAAGGCTGGGGGGTGGGGCCCTTCCGCTGGTCCTAAAACTATACCTCATAGAGCCCATTTTGCTAATGATGAAGGCTAGCAATGGGACTTTCATTTTCTGAAAATCAAACAAATAAAAAAAATCAGAGGATACTAAATATAAGTAGATACGCATAAAATATATGTAATCCGTATATACATATTATGTATGGAAAATATACATAAAACATATAATACATACATATGATGAAATGTTGATCTTCTAGATGGTTTGTACACGAGCTAAAACTTAATAAGTTATTTAGTCTCTTTGGGTCATTGTAGTCGATCGCAGCATTCTGCAGAGGCAAGGGGCTTAGATGAAGATCTTTCTTTCATACCGGACCAGATTTTTGAGTGCTGTGTTCAATGCCAGCATATACTAAAGCTGCTGAATGCATTCTCAAGTTTGAAATGTCTGTTAAATGTCACAGTAGCAAAATGGTGCTTTGAGGGAGGTACTCTCGAAGCACTTGATACCTAGGAAATAGATTTCAAGTCCTCGCCATATAACACGAGAAGTACTAGACTCTTCCAGCGCATTCTCTGCCACAGCCCTCCTAAGGACCTCAGGACTCCCCGCCAGTACCTGCTGTGCCTGAGACATGGTGGCAGCAAGTCAGCCTCCTGCTGTCTGCACTGTTTGGGGACACCAGTTGGTTGTAGGGCTCAGAGTGAGGCCGAGCTGAGAATGAGCCACTAGAGCATTGTTTACAGAACAGGACAAACTATATGGAGTGTCTATGAAAATGAAAAGACATTAAAAATGATATTTTATCTGCAAATAAAAAAATTAAGGAAATGGAACTAAGAGAATTTGATCATGAGTGCATACCTCTATTATGTGGGAGTTTGCATGAAATATCTCTGCCTGGGGCATATTTGCTTCATTATGTTCCCCTCCATCACCCACGAACTCAGCTCAGCTTCTTATTATATCAATAAGTCAGTGAATCAGGTATTTATCTAAGTCTTATTATAGGGCCAGTGCTGTGCTGGGGACTATGGAGACATTTTAGAAAGTTCAATGATGTATTTCCTTGCTAATGAAATTACAAGCCTGTTAGGGTGAAGAGGGAACCTTTACTAGACTCAGGTTAGATCTTGTTTTGCAAATCAACCTCTGGGAATTTTGTGGCATTTCAGCTGCTCTTCAACGTCTATTCTCACAATTGTTCCTTGCTCTAAGGGCGATAGGAAAAGGTGCACGTGTATTTCCCAGAGCCTCTGGTTATCTGTGAAGATAACTGGGGGGAGAGCAGTGACTGGCTTCCTCTCAAAGGCAACTTTGCCTTCTTTGTCTGCTAGGACCTGGGGCTGTTTCCATCACAGTGGAAAGAAACATCAGGGACTGAAGCTCCTTTGCTCGCATGCTGGGGACTCGTGAAAAGTGTTGTTGCAATTTCTGATCCTTATTCTGTGTGGTACTTTCACAAAGATCACATTTGGGGGCTCATAAAGTCTCTATTTCTACCTGGTACTCCAGCCTTCATTGGCTTTAAGGCAGAAGTTCTCGAAGTATAGTTTGTGGATTTCTGAGGGACTCTGAGACCTGTTTCCAGTTATTTTCATAATAATATAAGATGTGATTTTCCCCTTTTACACCGTTGATACTTGCACCAGTGATGCCAACATCAATGGTTGGCAGTGCTGCTGATGCCTTGGTACAAATCAAATAAGCACCGACCTGTACTTGTATTCTCTACTGCCAGGCACTCAGAGGGGAAAAAGTTAAGAATATCCTGATGAAATAAAAGTATTCATTTCTGATCTGGTAAAATAGTGTCACTCTGCTGTTCACTGTCTCGAAAATATAGCTATTTTCCATAAGACGTTATTTGTGTTACACTTTACTCAGCATTTTCAATATTCTGTGTGCTGAAATGGGAAGTGTACATGTAATACCTTTTGCTGCATACCAAAGCATGAAGGTTGTCTTCAGGATTGAGTTTTTCTAGTCATTTATTTTTTTTCCCCACAGTAGCATTTTACTTGAAAGAACAACAGCTGGACAAACTCTGGTCATTGAGACTTGGGAACTTGGCAGACATTTTATTGCAAATGAATGAAGCAAACCTGTCACCTTAAGGAAAATTGATGGAATTTGTTTATTACGACAAAATTTAAGCCTTAAAGCAACAATTAGCATTCTGGAAAATGCTTAACTGCACTGTGCACTGCAGCTTCTAAATCCCTAAAGACCTTTCTGAGAAGATCAGTGGTGATCATAATGAATAAGTTTTTTTTGCTATTGTATAACGAAATGAGTCCATATTAAGAAGATACTATAAAATCCAGAACCGGCAAAAAGATGTATTCAAAATGCAAGACAGGCAAATGGGTTATTACGTAACTAAGTATGAAAGGTTCACTGATACAGTTTCGGATTCCACACTGAAACTCACATTTGAAAAGTCACTACTTGTTGAATTTTGGTGTAGTATCAAAGAACAGCAATTATCTGAAAACGATATGAAACATTTACCTTTTCCAATTACATATCTGTGTAAAGTAAATTTTTTCTAACTACTTCAACTAAAATAGCAGATTGAATAGAAAAGATATGGTGCACATCAGAGACTTCCGGTTGGTCCCTTCTCTCTCTATAGGTCCCGGTTGGGCCAGATCCTAAGTATATTAATTCCAGTCATAGATTAGGAGAGTGGGGAAAAAAACTACACAATAGGTTTATAGACCCAGTGATCCACTGTGATACCTCATTGGGATAGGATTTCATTTATCCTCTGGCCTCCATAAGCCCCCACTCTTGCAGGCAATATGATGGCTTTTGGGTTCCCAGGTATTGGTGTCAGAGCAGATGGTATATTCAGTAATCCTCAAAATATTGGGTATTTCCCTTTCTCGAGCACACAGTTACTCTGGGATATGCCTAATGTTCCCTTTGGGGAATGATTGGGGCAATATTGATTTTACACACTTCTAGAAACTTTTCAGAGTCCTTTCTGAACATCACCTCCTCATCAATTAATGGGCCCTGGGTCTGTGAACTTGATCAGATTTGGGAATGGAATGAGAGATTACAAACCTTCCAGTGTGGTAGCTGACATTAACATTCTGCTAAACAATTCTCAATTGTTTCTTAAATGACGTAAATGGTTGGTTCCCTATATTTTTAATTCCTCAGAATATTACACTTCGTCATAGATCTTTGTGGATCAAAGTACCCCAGTTGCCACTTAAGGCTCATTGCCCATTACAGGACTGCATGCATCTTACCTTGGTCAGTTGAGGACTTCCAGCTAGTCTCTCATTCCAGAATCCTCTCATTCCCACTGATTAACTAGACCTTAGTTCTAGGATAGCCATCACCATATCATCAAAGTGGGCAAGCCATCTGTACTTGTGATTCTTTATTGTGTTAGTAAAGGGCTTGTTCTCTGGGCCCTCCTGGGAAATATGATCAGATGGCATCTTCTCCAGTCTTGTGTAAAAGGTCCATTCTGACATCCCCACACCTCTGAGGTGTTCCCTGGTACTCTGCCAGGGCAATTTCTACAAAATTTGTTACAGGCCAATGTTATGTCCTAACTTTAAGGACCAAACATAAACATATTTAGGCTGGTGCTAAGTGTCCTTGTCAATGCATAAAACTCTAAATTCTAAATCATGAGTCTTCCTATGTCAATACATTATTGCCTGACCAGATTTCAGTCTTTTCTGATTGGATACCCTCAAAAGCCACTCTGTTCCTGTTTGCTACCCATGCAAACTTAGCCAGGCCTCATAACTGAGAGGATGTCTACCTCTCTTAGAGAAAGCACTTTATTTCCCTATCGAGGCTGTGCTATGTTCCAACCACAATTATTAACCTGGAAGCAATGGGAGTCCACATGGATTGTTCTAAAGGAGGAAGCTACGAGCATCATGTAGCAAGACATCTACTTCAGGTAAGGTATTTTCAGCCTGTCCAGGTAAGGGATACTTCCTTTGCTAACAATGGGGAGATAGTTAATTCTGCTAACCTAAATAGAATGGAAAAGATCCTGGGCACTCAAAAATCTTAATTTTATATATCCCAAAGCCTCATCTCTTAGATCTATTACTTTCCTATCAGCTGTTGAGCTTATGCATATAGTCTGTTCTCGGCTCTGTTGCCCTCACAAATATGTCCTGGATATAATTTTCAGCCTTGTTTGTCTCATGAGTCTACAACATAAAGGTTTCTTTTCACACTGCATCGAAGTTTTCTGACTTTCACAGCATGCTTTGAGTTGTAAGTGTACTAATTCTGACCCTGTAAATATCTTTTTCAAGGCTTTTGAAGTAGTTAACAAAAGAGGCCAACTCCACACTCTTAAAATTACTTTTGCCCCATACTGTTCATTGCCACAACTATTGTGTTCCCACCGTGGGCAACTGAGGCTAGACCATCCTGGGATTCTTAAGGAGTTGTGTATAACGAATCTCAAAATTTTCCACTTGATGAACAGAACACAGAGCCAGTTATCCACAGCCATTCTCCCATGGATTTGGACTTGCTGTGCTCTTTGAGCCTCTCACCCCTCCCTAGCAGGGTTCCAGACTCTGGGAAGACGCAGAGTATAGTACAGTGGAGACAAAGTGCTGTCCATCATGCATCCTAAGAATGGTGGCAGCATTGGAGGCTGGAGTACACAGTGGAATGAGAGGATACAAGATGGGGTACAATGGAGTCCGAAATGTGATCTTAACCTTGATGATTTTCAGTTTTTTTCCACTTCTGTCTCCTGTGATCTTTCTCTAAAACTGCCTTACCCTGAAATGATTAGCTCCCATCCCTTATTCTCTGATTATTGCAAAGCATTTTTAACCAATATTGCACAGTATAGTACCTCTTGATAATAAAAGGAGAGATAATAAAAAATAAACATATACAAGTTGGCATCAGAAGCTTTTTAGGAAACATCTTTAGACCTCCCTCATGTATTATTTCCAAAGCTATAATTCAGTGAGCTTGACTTTAGTCATTCATAATACTGTAATTTTGAACCTAATAAAAGCCAGGCACTATGCCAGTCACATGAGAGTATGAAACAAATGTGACCAAAAAAAAGTTTGCAGTGCTGACAATACTGCAAAGCATGAATACAGGCATGCAAGTAAAATATTTCAGAAGAGTATTAAGAGTTCCACCATAAAAAAAATATGCACATTAGTTTGGGATCACACTGAGGAACCAACATTGGTCCAAAAGGCAGATAGAAGGTTCCATGCAAGAGTTGAAGTTTCAGGTGGATTTTGAAGAATGGGTTGAGTCTGGGTAGATGGGGAAGTAACAACAACATTTGCAAAAGCACAGAAGCATAAAGAAGCATGCCATGTTCATCACGTGAGGGGTTGAAACAGCATCTCTTGGAGGGGGCGGTTATCTGGGAGGGTAGAAATTTGAGATTTAAATTAAGTATGGTATGGGATGTTAGAAACCAACTGTAAGAGATCTTGTATAGTATGCCAGGGAGTTCTCTTATTGCCAGGAAACAGATTTTATATTTTAGTTTCATGATAGGAAAATAAATTCGAAAAGAGGGTTGGAGCTAGGAGATTATTATGATAAACCAAGTAAGAGAAAATCTGTGAACTAGGGCATAGGCAGTAGGAACAGGGCCAATGGATGGACTTCTGAGATTTATATGAAATAGAATCAACAGAATTTGTGTAATTGTTGGACTCTCCTGGCTCCCTTTTGTTAGGACTATTGTCTTTATCTTGCTCCCATCTGGGTAACTTGATATTGATGTAGGAAAGGCAGGAAGAGTCAAAGTTTCTATTTGGATGACTGGTAGACAGTACCATTAATTAAGATAAAATTGTTAAGGTGAAACCTGTATTTGGAGATGATGAAGAAAATGAATATTTTTTCCGGAATGCTGAAGTACAAGTAAGGCAACCCATATTATGATGCCCAATAAAGGACTGTATGCTGTTTCTAGAAGAAGTCACCTACTTCCATGATCTCAGCTACCAACCACATATTAAGACTGCCATATTTACATGAATAGGACTAGCTGTCCTCTTGAGTTCAAAACAGTGCCTCATCTGACTCATCATATACCCAAACTATACTTATTTTTCTCCAAATCCTTTTCCTACCAGTGTTATTTATATTAGAAAATGGTATTACCATTCCATAGTTCATTCATTTTATAAGTTTATTCAGGAAATATTTACCACCATGTGCCCAGCACTGTTTTAGGACTCTACAATGCAGTTGGTGATCAAAAGCAAGTCGCTCTGATTGACAAATAAAGACAATGAACACAAATGCATAATAGGTTAATTGATGAAACAGCTATTAAGAAGAATAAAGCAACTGAGAGTGAGAGGATTATTCTAGATAGGATGGTCAGGAAAGGTTTCTTAATGAGGTTAGATTTCAGGAGAGCTTTAGAGAAAGGGAAGGGGTACCTTGTGAGAAACATGGAATAACTGTGCTATGGTTGCTATGATAAATCACCAAAAACTCAGCAACAGTTCTAGAGGTCAGAAGTCCAAAAAGGCTCTTCCGGGGCTAAAATCAAGGTGCAGGCAGAGCTGCTTTCTTTCTGGAGGGTGAGAGTGAGTTTGTTCCTTATGATTTCCACTGTTAGACATTGGCTACATTCCTTGGTTTGTTGGTTCTTCTCTCTGTCTCTTATAAGGACCCTTGTGATTATATTGGATCCACCTGAATAATCAATAGTAACCCCCATCTGAGGATCCTTAATGTTATCACATTTGCAAAGAACCTTTGTCAGGTTAGGTGTTCATAGGTTTTGGGGACTAAGATGTAGACGTCTTTGTGTGTGTGTGTGCATGTGTGTGTGTCTGGTGGCATTCCATATCTAGTAATCTGTATTCCATTAAGTGGGAAAATACATGTCAAAGCTCTGAGGTAAGAGCACACTTGGGGCTTATGCTAGGATGCTGGGCATCTTACATATAATTAATCTTTAAGTCTTTTCAATTAAATTTTCTAACCATTTCTTGATTGTGTATATTTTTCTCTATCTCCCCTGTCAGAATCTCTGATCCAAACAGAACAATCTTTTACGTGGACAACTATAACCATCTCTGAAACCACGTCCTGAATCCAGCCTTGATTCTTATAATCTACTCCTTTCAAAGAAGTAAGGATCTTTTCAAAATGCAAATTGAATCATATCAACCCTCTGCCTAAATTCTTATGTGAATTTCCAGTTTTTCCTCAGGTAATCGGCTACCTATATCCAAATTTCTTTCTTTTTTTTTTTTTTTTTTAAGGTTTTGTTTATTTATTCATGAGAGACACAGAGAGATAGAGGTAGAGACACAGGCAGAGGGAGAAGCAGGCTTCCTGCAAGGAGCCCGATGGGGGACTCAATCCCAGGACCCCAGGATCACTCCCTGAGCTGAAGGCAGATGCTCAACCACTGAGCCACCCAGGTGTCCCTATATCCAAATTTCTTTGCGCATTTTCATAACAACTGGTCAGGTTAATAAGGAGCATGCAAAAATTTCACTGCATAAATAACAACAGAACTATCACTGGAGCCTCTGATGCCACTGCTGGCCTGTGCACATGGAGAGCAGGAGAGGGTGAGCTGAGTGGCAGCAAATAGAAGTCTAAGGACACAGACCAATTGCACTCCAAGTCACCCCTAGAAAAAGTCCAGTGCTGAGTGTAAAGATACTCACCACAGCTCTGGTTATAGGGAAGGGTCTCAGAAATGTGTGGGCCTGAGTGGCTGCTTTAGAAAGCAACCCTTCTCAAGAAAGTAAATAGATAGCAGGGGGCATCTTTATAAATATGTGGTGGAAGGAGAGCACAATGTCTGAGGAGGAAAGGAAGGATACTGCAGAAATGATAGAGAACCACAAGACAACCAACTTGCCCCTATACTAACCATGTTATCCAAGAATGAAGCTATAGTTCACTCTAATTGAAGAGGGCACTTTCGAATAAGGAATTCTGTCCAGAAAATGAATTGGAAAAGGAAGAGCAGATCACATTCATACAGAGTTACTATAAGGAAGATAGAAAAAATGAAAATCACAACACCACAGCTATTGAAAATTCCCCCCATGAAACCCAATCACAAAGTAGAAGAAAACAGCAATGCCATTCTCTAAACTAGATAGCCTCAAACAAGCATTTCATGATTTTTACCATAACTAAATATAATTAAGTAACCAACTAAATAAGTAATTAGGAAGGAACAGCTCTTCCTTTTAGCAGAATGCCAAATAACAAATACATATTGAATGATGAAGTTAGAAAACTAGTTTTGCAATGATCATCCTTATAATTTAGGCAAGAATTTTCAAAAGGTGCTAAAACTAGCAGGTGGAAATTTTAGGAGGAGCAGGATATTTGCATAAAATCAAGATATTGCTACATCAGAGTTTTTATTGCAAAAGGAAAAATAGTAAGGACATAGTGGAGAAACTTACTAGTTTAGGCTACTAGCTTAACTCAGTGATGGAAGTGAGCATACCTAAAATGGTTACATGGATGTCAAATGTATCTTGATGTGATGCAATAAAAACACACAAAAGCCATTCAGCACTCCAGCTCCAAATGCATAAACTGACTCTGATCAGGAGGAAATGTTAGATAAAACTCAAATGGAGGTGGGCACTTGGTGGGATGAGCACTGGGTGTTATTCTATATGTTGACAAATTGAACACCAATAAAAAATAAATTTATAAAAAAAAACTCAAATGGAAGAACTGTCCTCTAAAAATGTCAATGGGTCTGCCTGTGTCTCTGCCTCTCTCTCTCTCTCTCTCTGTGCTTCTCATTAATAAGTACATTTAAAAAAAATCTTTAAAAAAATGTCAATGGGGGTGCCGGTGTGGTTCAGTCAGTTAAGCATCTGATTCTTGATTTTGGCTCAGGTCATGATCTCAGGGTTGTGAGACTAAGCCCCATATCGGGCTCCATGCTCAGTGCAGAGTCTGCTTGAGATTCTCTTTCTCCCTCTGCCCCTCCTCTGCTCATGAGCTCTAAATAAATAAAAAAGTAAATAAAATCTTAAAAAAAAATGTCAATGTTCAGCAGGGAGAATGGTAAAGGAATTATTTTAGATTAAATGAAATACAGGGGACATGATAAATAAGTACAATGCATAATGCTGGGTTGGATCCTAGGTGGGAAAAAAACAACATGATGTAGGACATTATTGGACATTAAGTGGTCAAGCAGGCCGTACGCAGCAGCATAGTAGGTGCTGAGGCCAAAAGGATCACTCCTGCAGCTGTTGAGCTGATCTGCCACACTTGCATGGATCTGGCCAGTAAGGAGATAACAGGCCCAATAGATTCAGGCAGTTTGTTACGTACATGCCATGGACAAGGTCACCATGGTGTCAGCTCCCCGTGTCCCTCACAAGATGACACCAGCTGCAGTGGCCAGGTAACAGGTGGCATGGGTGGTGGATGTCTGAGGAGCCAAGTAGTTATGTAGACTTACTCAGACACCTACAGCTATGTGGCAAGGGTGGGTGGGGGGAGCAGAAAGAGCCTTACTCAACTGAAACTAGGGAGAGGGATGAGGAGCAGATTCATGGAAGCTTCTCCCAAGGCTGCACCTTTCTTCAATCCAGGAGGAATCTAGGACATCTGCCAGGACTCAAGGCCATCTTGCCTATATGGCCCAGGTGGAGATATGCAAGGTGCTAGGGCGCCAAGTGGCAGAGCTATTACCCTGTGCTGTAGATAGGATAATGCCCCTCCCCTAAGATGTCTACTTCCTGATCCTGGAACCTGGGAATGCCTTACTTTCCATGGCTGAGAGATTTTTCAGGGGTGATTAAGGTTCCATATGTTGATCAGGTGAGATTATCCTGATTATCTGGTGGGCTCAATCTAATTACTAGTCCTTAAAAGTCAGAATCTTCCTATGGTTAGAGAAAGAGAAAGAGAGAGAGAAAGAGAAAGAGAGACAGACAGACAACAGTTCTGGACCATCCTTGAAGGCCATGAAGATGGAGGTGGGGGGTCACAAGCCAGTAAGTGAAATGCTCTCTAGAATCTGGGAGTGGCTTCTTGAGCAGCCAGCAAGGAAACAGGGATCTAGGTCCTACAATGTCAAGGAACTGAATTCTGCTGACAACTCAAATGAGTGAGGGAGGAATCCTCCAGAAAGGAACCCAGTCTGCCAATGACTTGATTGTGGTCCGGTGAGACTTGTACCAACTTTGTAACCTACAGAACTGTGAGAAATAAACTTGTATTGTTTTAAGCCACTACATTTGTGGTAACTTGTTAGAGCGATGATAGAATATGAATATAGCCCAACATGGGTGAATTGACTAAATTGGAACATGGGTTGTGGTATTGTTAACACTTACTATTTGCAGAATTTGATACTGTCCTGGTGCAAGATAATTCCTTTGTTCTTAGGAAATCCTTGGAGATAATTAGGGAAATGGGAATAATATAGACAATTTATACTCTAACAATTCAGGAGAAAAATGACAAATGGGACAAAATGTTAATCTGAGTCAAGGATAGCATTCAAACACAATTCCTGCAACTGTTCTTTACATTTGAAATTATTTCCAAATAAAATTTTTAAAAATAAGTACTAAGTGGCTTCCTTCTTCCTTTCGAAGGCTCCACATAAGCCTTCACATGCCCTACCAGCTCCATGGGATGTGGCTCTGGTTTACGTTTTCAGCAATATCTAGTTTGTTCTTCCCCTTACTGACCGTGGCCCAGCTGCATTGCTCTTCCTCAGAGCCCTCACAGGCTGATCTTCTTGCCTGGTACACACTTTGCCCTTTTTTGTTTGACAGCAGTGATACCAAAGAAAGCTAAAACAGAAAAAAAATACAGCAAAACTCTCTCAACCATTAATGTGTATACAAGACAAAATTAATACTATACCAAGAGACTAAATAAACTTTTAAATGCATTTAGAAATATTTAAATTCCTAATTTAATAAATAACTAATGTCAGGAACAGATGTTTTTCCAATTAAAGATCTGCATTTTTTTTCTGTATAAATAGGTAATTTTTGGTTTTCCTACTATCTAATGCCATATACCATTATGGCTACTTACAAAGGTCAAATGCCCGTTACTCTACACACTTTGGAGATTCTCCTGCCACATCCCAACTTGACAATAGGGGCTCATTTCTTGCTTAATCCATCCATATTCATGGAACAAACACTGATAGCACTCTGCCTGGGACAAACACTTGCTTTCTTAAATGTCCAAAGCACATGTACTGCAAAGGGATAAAGCGAGGAGGAAATCAAGATAGATGAAGTTACCAGAAAGTGTTAAAAAGTTTTATTTATTTATTTTTTTTACTGAGGTTAATATATGTCTTTGCTAATTTTACCCTGAATGCACACATGAGGTGCTTTGGATCAGAGACTGAGTCCTTAGTAACTACCTCCCTGCACCCTGCTCCACACCTTCCCCCCTTGACCATACAATGAGGAGCAATGGAAATTCTTCAAATAGGAGTTAGATGGATACTCTATGGGTGAGGAACAAAGGACAGTGGATTAATAATGGATTCCCCCTTCACTCCTGAAAGGACAGAGAGGGGGAGAAAAACAAAACAATTTAACTATGTTCCTTTGAGAAGAGACAAGAAGATCCTGGCTTCTCACCCTAACCCTTTGTTATTGCAAATATGTCTTTCAGAGGCCAAATAAACTTTGGGAATCTCTGACTGTATTGACCTAGAAATGTCTCCAAGGTCTGGATTCCATACCTTTTGAAATGTAAATATTTAGGGAGATAGCACCTGAATCTTCTGGACACCTTGGGAGCTTAATTTAAGGACCTACTTCAGGTGATAAGAGAAGCTGTATCCTTCTTCCTCATTTCAGAACAACTCAGAACAATTAGCTAAACCAATGAATACAGACCTAGTTTTCATCACATGTGAAGACTCTAGGCTTTTTATACAAGCACTGAGAAATCCAAGTTTTATTTCCCCACAGAAGTGATAAAGAAGTTCAAATGAAAGAGACATACTTAGGGATTATGATAATATGATATGCAAGTGAAATGCAAAATCTTAATGGAAAAGTTTCAGCTGAGGGTTGAATAGTGAATATAATTTCAGTAAGTGCAAATAGGAGATGGTGGTGATTTCTTCTAATTTATGAATAATAAAAGTTCTCATGTATAAATTATAAAGATTCTGTTAATAATTTATACAGGTTGGAAACAATACAATGTTTACAAATGGCCCATTTTTTGTTATTATATACCTGAATAAACTTTGCAAAAATGAGAATCTTAGCAGTAATACATTATCAACTATATATATAAACGAAATAATGAAATGATCATTGAATTTGAGTTTATTTGATAACAAACTTATGTGAAAAAATATATAATTTTGTTCTCCGGTGATATCTTTTGTCAGCTCATCAAAGCGAACACCTGTCTTTTATTTATTTTTCCACTTGGGAGTAGACTGAAGCAAAGCAGATAGTGTTTTGTTTTTCTAAATTAAGTAGCTAGAATAAACTGTCTTCTAGCTAATTAGGTTTTTCTTCCCTCACTTCCTCATTCCTTTGGACGACTTAGGGAGTAAGAATGTTCTCTGGATTTATTGGTACAAAACACTTGGGATGACAAGACATACATAATGAGAAAAGATCTTTGAGAGAATGATTGGTGCAGAATAAAGATCCATTTTCCCATAGAAATAGATGAAAATGTATTATTACATAATACTTAGAAATTTCTTATGACTAAGTAATTATCTAATGCTAAAGATAGTTGTAATTTTATTTTTATTTTTTTGATAGTTGTAATTTTAAACAGGCCCATTGAAAAAGAGTACAGTGCTAATTAAAGAAATGGAGGTTGAAAACAATTTGAAATTGAACATATCTATGAAAAATAAAATATATATTCTTAAAGATGACCAAACTTAAAATGTATTATGAAAGGCATTTTGAACACGGTATCATGAAGTATTCAATTAGAAATTCAAAATCGGAAACACCTGGACATAAACTTCCACTCATGCCTTTTATTTTTTCACTCCTTAAATATTATATATACAATGTTTTGTTTACTTTAGTAAAGTAATAATAGACTCAACAATAGTTACATTTTAGAAAAGATTTCTAAATTTAGTTTCTTAAAATTAAATGTTATGTCTAGATATTTAGTTAAAAATCACTTAAGGGGTCCCCGGGTGGCTCAGTTGATTAAGCATCTGCCTTTGAATCAGGTCATGATCCCAGTGTCCTGGGGTGGAGCCCCATATTGGGCTGGCTCCCTCCTCAGCAGGGCGTCTGCTTCTCTGTCTCCCTCTACTGCCCCCCCACCCCCTGCTCGTGCTCTCTCTCTCTCTCTCTCAAATTAATACATCTTTAAAAAAATCATTTAGGGATCCCTGGGTGGCGCAGCGGTTTGGCGCCTGCCTTTGGCCCAGGGCGCGATCCTGGAGACCCGGGATCGAATCCCACGTGGGGCTCCCGGTGCATGGAGCCTGCTTCTCCCTCTGCCTATGTCTCTGCCTCTCTCTCTGTGTGTGTGACTATCATAAATAAATAAAAATTAAAAAAAAAATCATTTAAAAACAGAATAATGTTGATTAAATAATCTGATTTTGGGGGGCACCCTATAGTAAAATCTTTCTTTAGCTTGTCAAAATTCAACTATTTTGTCCAAAATACAACTTAAATGTTCTTTTAAAGTTGTAATTTATAGGGGCACCTGCGTTGTTCAGTGGGTTGGGCATCCGACTCTTAATGTCCGCTCAGGTCATAATCTCAGCTTCCTGAGATTGAGTCCTGTGTGTGTGTGTGTGTGTGTGTGGGGGGGGGGGGGGGGTCCATGCTCAGCAGGGAGTCCACTTGAGATTCTCTCTTCCTCTGCCCCTCCTCCTACTCTCACTCCCTCTCAAATAAATAAATCTTTAAAAAATAGAATTTATATTGTGTTGTGCATACATTGTAGTAACACTGCTGTATTTTTTTTCTAAAACAAAGCATCACTTACCCCTAAGCTGAAAAACAAACTTGACTATGAACTTAAATTTCCATCTTATCAGGTGCTTTTAAATGCAAAGCTTACTGTGTACAAGGAACATTCATGCAGAAATGAACGGTAAATAACCAGTGCTACAGGGTTTTGGATACCTGCCTTCTCACTATAAACCTTTGTTGACCTTACATAAATTACTCATTCCACAATTCATTGATAAAATATCAGTCCTCTGCCAGTTGTCTTTAAAATCTGATCGGCAATACAGTGCAATGGCAACATTTCCTCACTGTTATGCTTGCTTTAGAAAAAAAAAATCCCACTAACTGGGAGATCTAAATTGCCTAAACCCCAAAGATTGTTTGATTTTTAAACTGTGTTTAATGCCGAAGTGAAACATATTCCATGTCCAGGGAAATCATTCTGGTGATGAAATCCTTCGAAGCTTAAAAGAATGTTGAATAAGAAACCTGCCTGCCTTCTAGAATTAGACCGTATGAAGGTAATTGAGCCAAATGGCAGTTTTATTCCCAAGTGAAATTACTTCCACTGCATGGAGTATAAGGCATTTGAAGATTTATCTGACATTTCTGATACCTCAGCAGTGACACTGATATTGGATGACACATTCGGCATAAGGGAAGGATCATTTCTCTTTAGAATCTTCTATATTTGTTAATTAAATGATCATCGCTGGATGCATCCTCTTCATGAATATGAATTACTAGCCCAGCAAAGGGCTCATATTTGTATGGCATAGTTTATTATGAAGCATTTTCCAGGGTGCAATGAACCCATTTTACATTGCCACTTGACATATTTAGGGATTGCTTTACCCAGCACTGCAACATTGCCCTAAAGTAAGTGTGTTACATTCAGGATGTAGTTCAGTAAATATAACTGCTCTTCTGACTTGGGTAGGTTAACTTCTTTTTTTCTTAACTAGGCACATACTGCCAGCAGAATTTTGCCCTCCCAAACTTTTTGATAATGGGCTATGATAATTACATATTTCTTTCAATGCCCTATTGACAGCTACTACCACATAGTAGGCTTACTTTTGACCATCACTGATTTTTATTTCCAGTTTGCCACTATTGTTCAAACTCCCTGTGATTTCTGAGTAGCGGTGTGCTCCATTGGCTAGGTTTTTCACTGGAATGTAAGTTTCATGAAGGCCAAGTTTCATCTGTTTCATTCCCTGTGTATCTTAATGGCTCAAGAGTGCCTTGGCACTTAGTAAATTCTCAATAAATTTTTGACTGACTGAATCAATGGTATAAATAATCAAAGAATGATATTCACAGTATCTTTATCAGAATAACACATAATAATGAACTAATTCTAAGCTATAAATTAGAAGTAATATGACACCTTATATGGAATATATTTTACAGGACTACAAATAACTGGGAAAATAATCTAATAATCTCCCCCATCTTAATGGACTTTTTTTTTTTTTTGTCATCCAGTTTCTTTTCAACATCCCTCTTATGTTGGGAACATTCTCATGTGAGTCTCATTTCTGATTTCTAATAGTTTTAGTCCTATAATTCTTCAGTTTAGCCTCTTTTTTTTTTTTTTTTCAGATATGTTACCAGGGTCACATTTCATAGAGCATACAGATTATTCATGACATCATTAATTTCATACATAACATTTTAAAATTTTGATATTTCTATTTCAGTCATTAATTCCAAAGATAGGAAATTTGTATACTTTTTATAATGATTTTACAAAAGCATTAAATGGGCTACTGGAAAATTCTTTTGTTTCCTTATTAGGAATAATGTTTATCTTTCTGTTCTGGAGATACTTTTTAAAAATAAATTTATTTTTTTATTGGTATTCAATTTGCCAACATATAGAATATCACCCAGTGCTCATCCCGTCAAGTGCCCACCTCAGTGCCCGTCACCCAGTAACCGCCCCCCCCCCCCCCCACCTTCCCTTCCACCACCCCTAGGTTCGTTTCTGGAGATAATTTTGATCTGGTTAAGAAGGTTTTCTTCCATGCTTCCGGGATAATTAAGGAAAATAATAAATAATTGATTTCACATAATACATTTTCCAAAGCTCTGAAAAAATCGCATGATCTTTTCTGAGTTGTAGTTTTGGATTGTTGGGTGTTAAGTAGGCTCTACACCCAGCATGGAGACCAACACAGGGCTTGAACTCACAATCCTGAGATCAAGAGTTGGATGCTTAAGCAACTGAGCCATCCAGGCACCCCTTGGATTTTGGGTTTTAAACAATCCTGGTATTCTTAGAATAAACTCTATTTTGGTATTATGTATTTTATTTTCATATGCTGCTGAATTCGTTTCACTAATAATTGTGTTTAGGAATTTTGCACCATGTTCAAGTCTGAGATTGGTTTTTAACTTTCATTTTCTGTATTGTTTGCATCTAATGTTTCTGTTTGGGTTATTCTAGCCTCACAGATTGAATTGGGTTACTGGTCTCCCTTTCACTATTCTTTTAAAGAATCTGAGAGGAAAAAAAAGAGGCAAACCCTAAAACAAGCTCCTAACTCTAGAGAACACACTGAAAG
Organism: Canis aureus; assembly: GCF_053574225.1. NCBI lineage: Eukaryota > Metazoa > Chordata > Mammalia > Carnivora > Canidae > Canis > Canis aureus. The sequence goes on from NC_135625.1 coordinate 63,397,715, forward strand.
TTGCTGGAGGGGATGGGCTAGATGGGTGATGGGTATATAGGGAGACACTTGTGGAGAGCACTGGGTGTTGTACGGAAGTGATGAATCTCTAAATTCTACTTCTGAAACTAATATTACGTGGTAAGTTAACTTACTGGAATTCAAATAAAAACTTGAAATAAACAAAAATAGTTTAAGGAAGTTTTTGATCTTTTCATTATGGGTTTGATCAAACTCATCTGCAAAACCATCTGGTCTTTGGTATTTTCTTTGAGAAAAGACTTTTTTTAAAAAAGATTTTATTTATTTATCTATGAGACACACACACACACACACACACACACACACACACACAGAGGGAGAGACACAGGCAGAGGAAGAAGCAGGCTCCATGCAGGGAGCCCGATGAAGGACTCAATCCCAGGTCTCCAGAATCAGGCCCTGGGCTGAAGGCAGCGCCAAACCACTGAGTCACCTGGGCTGCCCGAGAAAAGATTGTTTTAAACAAATAAATTCAATAATTATTAGTTTTAAATTGTCCAGACTCTCTATTTTTTCATAGCAGTCTTCATATTTTATAATTTTCTAGGAATTTGCTCATTTTGTGTAAGTTTTCAAATGTATGGACATTAGGTGGTCAAAATTTTCTCATCTTTATATTTTTGTTTTTACAATATGAGGGCCTAGTGGGTTTTCAATGAACTGTATGTATTTCAAGTATAAAATAGATGAATTCTGACATATGTGTACAACCCTGGAAACCGTCTCCAAAATCCAAATCATGAACATTTCCTTTGCTTCCTCAAAGTGACCTTATACACTATGCAATGCTTCTCAATTTATTTTCCCCGCCCACTACCTCCCCCACCCCTGCCAAAAAAATGCCTATCAGGATTTCGATTGGGACTGCATTGAGTTGACAGATCATTCTGGAGAGAAATGCCATTATAATAGTTTCAAGTTTTGCAGCCCATGAACTTTTTAAAACTACTTCCCTAATCTATCCCCATTTACTTTTCTCAGCAAAGTTTTGTCATTTTTAGTGTAAAAGTCTTAGACTTCTTTTGTCAGATTCATTCCTAAATAATGTTTTGTAGCGTCAATGGCATTGTTTTTTGAATTTCATTTTCAATTATTTGCCACTACCAAGAAAGGAATTGATTTTTGCAGAATATCCTTATTAGTACTAGACATTTTGAAAATTCCCTGGTATTTTCTCTATATACAATTATATCATTTGCTAACAGCTTTACTTCTCCCTCCCTTGATTTTCGCACCTTTTATTTATTATTACCTTGTAAGAATGGCTAGAGCCTCCAGTACTATGTGATACTGAAGTTGCAAAAGTGGCCATCTTTTTCTTGTTCTTGAGTTTAGAAGTAAAGAATTTAGTCATTCCTCATTGCATATGATGTTAACTACATGTTCTTTCGGTTTGAGAGGGTTTCCTACTATAATGTAGTTTTGTCAGTGTTTTTATTTTTCTCTTATAAATGGTTGCTGGGTTTTGTCCAGTGGTTTTTTATGTATCTATTGAAGTGTTAATCTGTGCTCTGTCCTTTATTCTGTTAACATGGTGCATTACACTGGTAGCTTTTGAATGCCTAACCAACTCTATTCCTTGATCAATTCAATCTGGTCATAATTTATTATCCATTGAATATTGGATTTAAAAGGTTTCATCATCTATATTTATGAGTGCCATCAGCCTCCATCTATTGTTTTGTAATGTCTTTGACAGTTTCTGGTGCTAAATTTATCTGCCTTCCTCCTTTTAAAATTTTTCCGCAGAAGTTTGTATAACATTTTCCCTTGAGGGATGCCCGGAGGGCTCAATCAGTGAAGCATCTGCATTCAGCTCAGGTCAGGATCTTAGGGTCCAGGGATCAAGCCCCCAGTCAAGTTTCCCGCTCAGTGGGGAGCCTGCTTCTCCCTCTCTCTCTCTGCCCCTCCCCCTCACTGTGTTCTCTTGCTCTCTATCTCAAATAAATGAAATCTTAGAAAAAAAGTTTAAAACTTTCCCTTGAATGTTTGATACAATCAGCCAGTAAAATCATCTGGTCTGAAGTTTTATTTTAGGGAGTTCTTTTTTTTTTTTTTTGGTCTCTCTTGGTGAATATATATGTACATTTGAAATGAATGCATATGCTGCATTTCTGAGTGAGTGGTATCACAGTCCTTTGTAAAATAGCCCAATTTGCTCTCTAATTCTTTCAATTTTATCCTCATTGTGATTTGGGGCTCTTTTATTAGGTGTACACATTTATAATTTCTATGAATGCTTCATCAATTACACCTCATGATTACTGTATGTTGTTGCTCTTTATATCTGGTGTTATGCTTTGTATTGAAGTCCATTTCATTTAATATTGTTTATGGTTTGTTTATGGCATATCTTTAATTCTCTTTGCTCTTAACTTACTTCAATTTTTATACTAAAATGTGTCCCTCATCAGCAGCTTGTGAATGAATTTTGCTTTTTTAAAACTCTGTTAATTTGTGCCTTTTAATGGAAATACTTAGACCAAAAACATTAATGCAATATTTTTAGATTTATCTACCATTATTTATCTTCCATTTGTCTTCTCCAGTTTTTCTTCCCTTTTTCCCATTTTTCTGCCTTCTTTTGGATTATTTGAATAATTTTGGCATGCTATTTTAACTTCTGTATTAGATATTTTTGCTAAATATTTTTTGTATTATGTTACCATCTATTTGACTAAACGTGTACATTTACTTAGCATTAATCTTGTTCTGCTTCATTTAAGGTGTAAAAACTTTGCAACCACATAGGTTTCTTTACTCTCATGCTCCACTAACTTTATTATAGTTTTCATATATATAATTACATCTACAAACATTGCCCAAAAGATAATAGGCAGCCATATATACATAGCAAGAGAAAAACACTCTTTTATATTTGTTTAGCTGTTAGTGGCAAATTGTTTTGGTATTCCTTCATCAAAAAAGTCTTTACTTTGCCTTCATTTCTAAAAAAATATTTTTGCTGGATACAGAATTCTGAGCTGAGAGTGCTTTTCTTTTCTTTGTTTTTCGTTTGGCACTTTAAAAATGTTATTCCATTGTCTTCTGGCCTCTCTGATCTGATGTCAATCTGCAGTAATTCAAACTGTCCACATATGTAATGTGTTGTTTTCTTGACACCTTTAACGTTTTACTTTTTTAAAAAACATTTTAATTTCAGGAGTTTGATGATGATGTTTCTAGATATTTTGATGTTATCCTGATTAGGGTTCACTGGGTGTTTTGAATCTGTAAATATAAGTTTATCATCAAATTGTGGGAGTTTTAATCCATTATTTCTTGACATTTTTAGGGGTTGGTTACCAACCTCTTTCTCTTTTTCTGGGACCTCAATTACATGTGCATCAGACCACTGATACTGTCCCACAGATACCTCATACTTTCTTCATTTCGCTCTGTTTTCTCTCTCTTCTTCCAAACAAATATATATATATTTTTTTCAGAATCTTCACACAAGGGTTATATTTATTTATATACATATGTCAAATACAAATTGAGAGTATTAATCTGTGAGCCAGTTCAGGTGAAATCCAGAACTAACTAGAATTTTTTCTTATCTCTACCCAAGAAATGTACATCTTAACTTGGGGAAAAAATAATCATTTGCCACTTCAAGTGATCCCATTTACTTACATTGTTTGGAATGTTACAGATTTATTGCTTCTAATCTGAAAACAACAAAGATTGAGTCTATATATAGATATAGTCTATATCTATATATAGTCTATATCTATCTATCTATCTATCTATCTTATCTTCATGTTTACTGCTTACCGGACATGTTTGTTCTGCTAATCGGTGCATACAGTAAGTTTTCAATTCCAGATTTTATTTTTTTGGCTCTAAAATTTCCATTTAGTTTTTTAAAAATATTTTCTGTTCTACTAATATTTTCTTTCTGTTTATTCATTTGAAATGTTTTTTTTCTCCTTTGTATGATGGTGCATATTTATAATAGCTGCTTCAAAGCTTTTGTCTGATAATTCTAACATTTGGATCATCTTGGAACTGGCATGTGTAGATTGTCTCTTTCTTTGAAAATCAGCTTAGCTTTTCCTGCTTGTTTGCATGGTGAGCAATTTTGGATATTTTACTGTATAATTTGTAATTTTTGTGATTACAAAAATTTTTGTTTGCAATTTTTGTTTTGTTTTGTTGTACAGATTCTGGATTTAGTTATAATCTTCTAGATAGTATCAGCACTTCTGTCTTCGCAGGCAAACATAGTTAGGTTTATATAGTAAATTTTGTCTCTCATTTTCTGAGTAGTGTTCAAATCTCAGCTAAGTGTTTACTTTTCTCATTTGGGTTAATCTTGCAGATGGGAAGCCCAAGAGGTAAGCTGATACTTGTACAAGCTCATATATAAAATTAGGTAAAGTTCTTCTCTGGCTCTATTTCCTTTGAGAATTTCTCCTCTCTCTTCTGCTCTGAGGGGCTTTCCTTGATTCCACTCCAGAGGCTCTGCTGGGGTTTCTATTGGACCATTAGCTGTTCGGGCAGTGGTCTCCATACCTGTGACCTGTCCCTGTGGAAAAGTCACCCAAAATCCATTCCTCTGTAAGTTCTATCTCTAAGTTTTGAACCCCTTGAACAATCTGTTTTTCTTTACTTCTCAGAGTTTTCAGATATTTTGTTTTGGATTCTATCTAGAATTTATAGCTGCACTCTACATAAGGAATGGACAATGAGAGGCTTAAAGCACCAGAGCAGGGATGCCTGGGTGGCCCAGCAGCTGAGCACCTGCCTTCGGCTCAGGACATGGTCTCAGAGTCCCGGGATCGAGTCCCACATCGGGCTCCCTGTGAGGAACCTGCTTCTCCCTTTGCCTGGGTCTCTGCCTCTCTCTGACTCATGAATAAATAAATTAAATCTTTAACCAGAGCAAAAACTCCTCTCTGCCTTGTGTCTTGAATTTCTGCCATGTCTGTAGTTTTGTCTCTCTTTTAGGTAGAAATTTTATATTTTTCTGTTTTTTTTCCTTAATAAACTTGTACAGTGTTTGCTATTTTATTAATCGCTTGAAAGAACTAAGTTTGATTTTATTTTTCAATTGAGTCCTTGATTTCTATCTAATTTCTGACCCTGTATTTATTATTTCTTCTATCATCTTTTGCAGCTTTTCCCTCAAGGATAAAGATTTCTAAAATGAGAATTTAGCCAATTAATTTTATTCCCAGCTTATGTTACAATATAGTCATTTAGACTATAAAGTTCTCTTTTTAAAAGCAGCTTTATTGAGTTATAACTTGTACACAAAGAATTGCATGTATATAGTGTGCACACTTTGATAGGTTTGGGCATATGCAAACACCTGTGATACATCACCACAGTGAAAGTACTAGACATACTCCGTACTTCCCAGACTCTTTTTTGGGGGTGAGGGTAAAAACACATTTTTTTTGTGTAGTAAAAACACTCCATTTGTGTGTGTGTGTGTGTGTGGTAAAAATCCTTAATAGGAGATCTACCCTCTTAAATTTTGAAGTGCACAATACTACATTAACTTCATATACTGTGCTGTACAGCAGATCTCTAGAACTGACCTAGTACAGCTGAAACTGTAGACACCGTGAACAATAGATCCCCATTTTTCCCCACCTGCCAACCTCAGGAAACTGCTATTGTATTCTCCACTTCTACAAGTTGAACTACTTTATATCCCTTATATAAGTGGTATCACGGAGTGTTTGTTCTTTTATAAAGTTCTCTCGAAACACCATTTTCAGGATGCCTGGGTAGCTCAGTGGTTGAGCGTCTGCCTCCAGCTCAGGGTATGATCCCAGGGTCCTGGGATTGAATCCTGCATCAGGCTCCCTGCAGGGAGCCTCCTTCTCCCTCTGCCTATGTCTCTGCCTCTCTCTGTGTATCTCTCATGAATAAATAAATAAAATCTTAAAAAAACCTCACCATTTCATTATATGAAATACAAAGCAAGGTATTTAAAAATATTACTTAGCTGCACTTTTAAATTTATACTTTTTTTTGGCTCAATAAATTATTTAGAAGTATGTTTCAAAATTTCCAAATGCAAGTTTTATATACTGCATCTTTTAATTATTATGTCTGGTTTAATTATCTTGGGGCAGAGAAACTTACTTCTCTGAAGCTTACTTTATGACTTAGTACATGGTCAATTATTATAAATGTGGGGAATATCTTACTAACATAGGAAGGCTATCCAGACAATGGAATACCTAATTGGTCTATATAGTTATGAATTGAAAATGAAAAAAGAAATTTCAGTTGTTTTACTTCTCAATAAATGTTCTGGTTTTAATTTAGGAGTCTAGAGAAAAATATAATTATATACAATCCATTTTAAACAAATAACAAGAAAGGAGAGAAACATAAACAAATTTGACACCATCTATGAAGGGTAAAAATATGATGTACTGTTGGAACATGGAACCTAAACTCTTAGGAAGAAGACAATACTGTGGTGATAAGCAAGGAGAATGGCTTTAGAGATTCAAGGGTAGAAACAATGAATTGGAAACATAGGAACCATTGATCAAAGAACTTGATGTTTAAATTGATGTTTCAGAGGGGATGGATTTACTGCAAATGTGACACCTGGAAACAGATTGGTTGAAGAAAAACATATTGGAGATGAGTTGCTCATGGAACTGAAAGCAGAACTGGGTGGGTAGGTCATGTGAGTGCGTATTTATGACAAGAATGGTTATAAGAATTGAAGAGGAGAGAAAGACAAGAAAAAAGCAGGTAAAATCATCTTTAAGTGATGGGAACTGACTAAAATGCAGTATATGCTGGTTATGGACTGGATTATGCTTCCTACCCCACTCCCCCCTCCTTTGCCACTGCCAATTCCTATATTGAAACTCTAGTCTCCAGTGTGACTGTATGTGGATGTAGGGCCTTTGAGAAAGTAGTTAAGGTAAAATGAAGTCATAGTGTGGGGCCCTAATCTAATATGATGGGGGTCCTCATTAGGAGAAAAAAAAAGAACAGGGATGCATAATAGAGCAAAGCCCACATGAGGACACAGTGGGAAGGCCATCTACAAGCCCACGAGAGAGGTCAGGAGAAACCGACCCTGCTGACACCTTGATCTTAAGTCTTCTAGTCTCCAGAACTGTGAGAAAGAAATGTGTGTTATTTAAGTCACCCTAGGAGCTTATACAGGCAGCCCTGGCAATTAACACAATGACAAAACTAAGAGGCATGTCAGGGGATCGAGCTGGGTGGCATGAGTGTTAGGAGAGTTTGGATTTTTAGGAGGAAGGAAGAAAAAGGGAACATAAGAGGTAAAGATTGAACACAAGGGATTCAGCTTCACATCTTTGTGAGTGATTTGGAATCTCAATGAAGTTGCCTCAACTTGAGAGAGAACCACAGTTGAAGCTGCGTCCACAAGGGAAAGTGGGGTTTCCATTCATGGAATAAGTGGAATGACCACTAAGAAAAGAACAAGTATCGGGGTGCCTGCATGGCTTAGTTGTTTAAGTGGCCAGCTCTTGATTTCAGCTCAGGTCATGATCTCAGGATCCTGGGATCGAGCCCTGCATCAGCATCAGGCTCCCCGCTTAGCAGGGAGTCTGCTTGAGAATTTTTCTCCCTGTGTCCCTCCCTGGCTTACTGTCTCTTTCTAAAATAAATAAATCTTTTTAAAAAAGGGAAAACAAGAAAAGAACAAGTATTAAATGGAGCGTATTAATCACAAATGTGCTCTAAAGTGCGCAGTGAAAGACGACCATGCCTACCTCTACTGACACATCTTCCTTTGTCCCTTATTTCTGCAACTCTTGCACAGACTTCTAAATATCTGTAAAGCAATCCCCTTTGAGCTTGTAGTGGGCTTTATTTGCACAGTTCTCCACAAACTATAAGATCCACGTTTTCTATGTTTTACCAAGTAATAGTAATTAATGTTTATTGATCTCTACAACATTTTCCTTTCCTTTCATTTTAATCTTTGTTTAATATTAATCTATCATTTCTGAATGTGTGTAAACTATGTCACAATTAAGATCTAAGAAGACTGATTTATATCTTCAAAATCTATCATAAAGCTAGGATAATCAAAACAGTGTGGTACTGGTATAAAGACAGATATACAGGCCAATGGAACAGAATACAGAGCAAATTATCTTTGAAAAGTGTGTTAAGACTATATAATGGTTAGAATTTCTACAGCAAATGAATGCTGGGAAAACCATATATTCACAGCAAAAGAATGAAATTAGACTTGTATTACACTATTCCTAAGAGTCAACCCAAAATAGAATAAAGACTTAAACATGAGACCTAAACACATAAAATTCCTAGAAGAAACCAGGGTGGAAACCTTGTAACACAGGTTTTGGTAATGATAGTTTGAATGTGACACTGAAGGCACAGCAACGAAAGCAAGAGTGGACAAGTGGGACTATATCAAACTGCAAGGCTTCTGTACAGCAAGGATGTAATCAACAAATTGAAAAAAAGCAACCAAGGGAATGGCAGAAAATATTTGCAAGCCATGTATCTGATAAAGAGTTAATAAGCAAAATACTTAAGGAACACCTACAACTCAGGAGCAAAATAAATATACAAATAAACAACATCATTTTTAGAATGGCAAAGGACCTAAATAAACATTCTCCCAAGGAAGACCTGCAAGTGGCCAACGGTACATGAAAAGATGTTTAGCATCATTATTCATCAGGGAAATATAAATCAAAACCATAATGAGATACTGCCTCATATCTATTAGGATGGCCATCATTAAAAAACAAACAAACAAATCCCCAGAAAATTACTGGGGTGTTGGTGAGGTGTTGGAAAAATTAAAACCCTTGTACACTGTTGCTGGTTACGTAAATTGTGTAGCCACTATAGGAAACAGTATGGAGGTTCCTTAAAAAAAAAATGAGAATAGAATTACCATTTGATTAAGCAATCTCCCTTTGAATATTTATCCCCCAAAATTGATATCAGGATCTTTTTTTTTTAAAGATTTATTTCAGAGAGAGGGAGAGAAAGAGAGAAAGAGAGAGCACAGGGGGAAGGAGCCAAAAAGGAGAGAGGGAATCTCAAGCAGATTTTGTGCTGAGTGCAGAGCCTGATGCAAAGCTTGATCGCACAACCCTGACATCAGACCTGAGCCAAAACCAAGAGTCAGATGTTCAATCAACTGTACCACCCAGATGCCCTGATATTGGGATCTTTGAGAGTGGTCTGTTCATGGCATGTTCACGGCAGCATTATTCACAATAGTCAACAGGTGGTGACAACCTAAATGTCCAGTGATGTAGGAATAGATAAGGAAATTTAGTTTATACATACAATGGAATATTACTTATCTTTTAAAAAGAAAGAAATCTTGTCGAATGCTAAGCCAACATGGATGATTTGGCTAGGTGAAATAAGCCAGTCACGAAAGGAAAAACGCTGCATGATTCCACTTACATGAAGTATCTATAGTCATAGTTATAGAAACAGAAAGTAGAATAGTGGTTGCCAGGAATTAGAGGAGGAGGGAGTGGGGAGTTGTTGTTTAATGTCTATAGTTCCAGTCATGCAAGATGAGATAATTCTAGGGGTCTGCTGTTAAATAATTTGTATACAAAATAATACTATACTGTACACTTAAAATTTAAGGGGCTAGATTTTATATTACACATTTTTTACCCCCCCCCCAATATCTAAGAACACTCAAGGAAAATACCATTATTTTACTTTGCTATAGTTTTTATAGCGCTTGGATATTTTCAGCATATGCTAGGTGCTACATGGATATTAGAGTTCTTAGGAGTTTATAAAAATACTTTTCAATACTGCCATATTTTATTAAAGTGGCACAGATCCGATCCAGGGAGCTAAAGAGATTTCCTCTAGGTCCTACAGTTAACCCTAAAAGTCTAGGATCTTCCTGCAAGCTCAGTACTTCTTTAATTGTACCATACAGTTTCTCCTTTTTGGAATTATTTTAAATGAGGCAATTTAATTCTCCAACTGGTAAAACATTCTGGTACCACGTTCTGCATCAATTCCCATCACCAGGAATTGCAAAGAAAAAAAGCACAAAGAAAAATAGAAACCATGATTATAGGCTTATAGAATAGACTCAATATGAAAAAAAAAGCCTACCTAAATTCAGAGAAAATAAAGAATTTTGTGTATATTTTGGTGGTGAGAGTTCACAGAAGGAATGTGAGTACAGGAAATTAAAATATGTAAGTGAATTATGAAGCTATCTTTCTTTGGTTTCCCTAGGACAAGGAAAACTTAAAAAGCATCTAAGCTTAACTATTATGACCATTTTCTGATTTTTCAAGTTGTAGATCATTAAACTTATTCTGATGGAAGATAGCATTAGATAACAGACAACTTTTGTTTTCAAGAAATATGATCACTAGAGTAAAAAAAACTACCTTTTGATGTTGATTGTACTCATCACTGTCTGGAAATAGTGAAGATATCATCTGATACATCACTCTGATTTTTTTAAATATCTTAGAATAAAGATTCAGTGGTTCCAAATCCTTCTAATCTCATATTTTCACATATGCATCCACAAATTAGGTGAAGGAATGGCAAATGTTTCTGTAAAGAAGACAGCATCCAGGCAAACCTTTCAGATTGATCTATTTGTCATATATGAGCACAATAATTTTGGTGAGACTATGTTTACAGCTCTTTTTGTATTAAAAAAGTCTCCTTTTGGGATCCCTGGGTGGCGCAGCGGTTTGGCGCCTGCCTTTGGCCCAGGGCGCGATCCTGGAGACCCGGGATCGAATCCCACATCAGGCTCCCGGTGCATGGAGCCTGCTTCTCCCTCTGCCTATGTCTCTGCCTCTCTCTCTTTCTCTCTCTGTGACTATCATAAATAAATAAAAATTTAAAAAAAAAAAAAAAAAAAAAAAAAAAAGTCTCCTTTTTCAAAGGGTAAATAATATTCCGTTGCATATATAGACTGCCATTTGTGACAACATGGATGGATCCAGAGGACATTATGCTAAGAAAGGTAAGACAGCAGAAAGAGTATACTATGTGATCTCGCATACCTGTGGAATCTAAAAAAAAAAAAAAAAAAAAGGTGAATTTGTAGAAGCAGAGAGTAGAACGGTGGCTACCAGGGTTGGGGAGGTGGATGAAAGAGATATTGTTGGCCAAAGGGTCAAGCAGCAGTTAAGTAGGATAAGTTCTAGAGATCTAATCTGCAGCATGATGACTATAGTGTATAATGTATTACTTACTGGAAATTCACTAAAACAATAAATTTCAGATATTCTCACCAAACATACACACAGAGAGTGACTATAACAGGGGATGGATATGCTAATTAGCCTGGCTATAATAATCATTTCACTATGTATATGTATGTAAAACATGTACATATGTATAATTTTTAAAATATTTTATTTATTTATTCATAAGAGACACAGAAAGAGAAGCAGAGAACAGGCAGAGGGAGAACCAGGCTCCCTGCAGGGAGCCCATGTGGGACTCGATCCCAGACCCAGGGATCATGCCCTGAGCCTAAGGCAGATGCTCAACCACTGAGCCACCCAGATGTCCCCACATGAACAATTTTTATAAAAAAATAAATATTGGGAAAAAGTACCCTTCTTACATCCATACTGAGGGCAAGCCAGTGGTGCTCCGACTACCACGGGCCATGACTATGCCTCGCCTACATATGGTGGAGTAGAGTTGAGAAGGGAGAAATGTTATTCTGATACTACTTCTCAGTCCACTTTTGCTCAAGGAGGAGGGTGAAACCAAATGTCTGGGAGAACAGTATTTCCAAACTCTATCCCAGCTGCTTGAAATGTTATCATCAATAATACTGTGGAAGGAGTCTCCATGTAGCTGCCATGGCCCCAGTGATCTGGGCTCCCTGCCAGCAGTCGCTTGACTTAAATGAACAAGTTAACACTGACACCTGGGGACAGAAGAGCATTGCACGTATGTGCATATGCGCAGTCAACAAGGCACATAATTACTTAGGAAACGCATAGCACCTGAAGATGCAAAGTTTATAGAAATCACAGAATAAAACAGTAAGTAGAGAGTAGCAGTATCAGTATTCACTGAGATATAGAAAAGTATCTTTACATGTATATCTATACATATATATCAATATCTACATATATTTAAGAGATAATAAAAAAGAAAAATAGTTTTTCTCTTTTCCTCTTGATGACAAGGAAAGTGGCCCAGATGTGTGCATTTATCTCTAATCTGAATGAAAGATGTGAATATATTTTCAGGGATAAAGCATATTTTATCTCAAAGAGCACTGCCTTATCATTCATACATTTATACTAGTGAAAATAAATCAAACTTCCACTTAAAATTCAGTGTATGTGGTAGAAATTATAGAATTGATGATCATCAGAATTTTCTGCAAATTTTAAATCTTTCACTGGATTGGTACATGCTATTTCTGGTGGTTATAGACACTTCCTCTTCTCTCTCAATTGCTCTTTTTTTAAAACAGAAAAAAGATTTGTAGAGACATGTCTGACTGAATTACTCATTCTGAAAGCATGTCTACTGGACAGAATTTCTCTATTATGAGCATATCTTTTACATGGTTACATTATGTGGTAGAGCCCAAATTCCCGGAAGCAAGAATTTCTGTGGCATAGAATGTGACTATCTTTAGAAGGTTTGATTGTATAAAAATACTGTTTTTCATTTATTGATAGTTGACATGCCCTTATTGACAATTTTGGCAATGGTCCAAAGAATGAAAAAACTGCATTGCTTTTGCTAACTCAACTTGCAGTTAAACACATAATATATATTCAATATAAAGTTGAATAAGAAATATTCTTAAAATATCTGATTTCATTAACAGTAAATATATAAAAATGAAACATTAATCATGTGAAAATATTTATAATGGAAAACCATATGGATTGAATGAAAATACTTTTCTGTAAGTTTAAGAAAATCTAATTTTTATCAACTAAATAGTCAATCTATCAGCATTTATTTAGCATCTACTATAGTAAACAAAAAGCATAAGATCTTGTTTTACCCAAATGGAGCTTCTAGTTCAGTTGACCTAAGTGACTTTGCATTATTATTTAACTTTTCATATATTTTAGTTATTCTGTTTGACTATCTAAAGATAGTCACATTCTATGCCACAGCAACTCTTGCTTCTGGGATTAACTAAATTTCATGTATTTAGTTATTCTATTTAATTGTTTAGGTGAATATGAGAAAGAATGTTTAATGCATCAAAAACAAAGAAAATTTACATTCTATTTTTTGGGAGTAAACTTAGTTGACCTAATCAAAGGGCAAATTCAGTAACAATGAAAGATCAGGACATGATTAGTTACAAAATTCTAATTGAAAAAAAAAATTCGAATTGAATTAAATCAGAGGTTCAAGCAATTTTCATGAGTAATAGAGTTGACCCTTGAACAACACAAGTGTGAACTACATTGGTCTACTTATACATGAATTTTTTTTTGATAAATACAGTATAGTACTATAAATGTATTTTCTCTTCCTTATGATTTTCTTGACATTTCCTTGTCTCTAGCTTTATTGTAAGAATATTGTATATAATACAAACACCATACAAAAATATGTGTCACTGCTGGGGATTTACCCCAAAGATACAGATGCAGTGAAACGCCGGGACACCTGCACCCCGATGTTTCTAGCAGCAATGTCCACAATAGCCAAACTGTGGAAGGAGCCTCGGTGTCCATCGAAAGATGAATGGATAAGGAGGGTGTGTGGTGTCTGTACACAATGGAACATTGCTCAGTCGTTAGAAACGACAAATACCCACCATTTGCTTCGACATGAGGGACCTGGAGGGTATTATGCTGAGTGAAATAAGTCAATCGGAGAAGGACAAACATTATATGGTCTCATTCATTTGGGGAATATAAAAATTAGTGAAGAGGAATAAAGGGAAAGGAGAGAAAATGAGTGAAAATATCAGTGAGGGTGACAAAACATGAGAGACACCTAACTCTGGGAAATGAACAAGGGGTAGTGGAAGGGGAAGTGGGTGGGGGGTTGGGGTGACTGGGTGATGGGCACTGAGGGGGGGCACTTGGCGGGATGAACATTGGGTGTTATGCTATATGTAGGCAAATTGAACTCCAATTAAAAAAAAAAAAACCCAAACTACAAAAATATGTGTCAACTGTTTATGTTACTGGTAAGGCTTCCAGTCAATTGGTTATTAGTTAGGATTTGGGGGAGTTAAAAGTTATACACAGATTTTTTACCACATTGGGGGATTGGTAAACCCTATGTTGTTCAAAGGTCAATTGTATGTATATATATATGTATGTGTGTGTTTTAATGGGTTAGAGTAATAATATATATATTTTTTAGAAAAAGAAATTACTTTGCATAGTACAAACTGCTAAATAAGAATTTGCTGTTTTATATATAACAAGAAATATTTTACAACTGTATATTATATATATGACACATATTAACAACATATTATAAGGTACATATTTTTATATAAAAATAAGTTTATATATTGTTTTATATATGTATATAACAGCAAATTTATGTGTAACAGTCGGTGCTACACAACGCACTTACTCATTGTCAATTACAACACTCTTGCAATCTTGGTACTGTTACTCTAAATTTATAGGTGGAGAAACTGAGGCATGGCCTTGATAATGAGCTGGTAGTCCAGTATGAGGTTGATTTCCTACTACACACACCTGTTGAATATTTAGGAGTGTTGAGAAACTTTTTGTTAGCCTGTACATTATGATTTGCAATTCAGACCCTTTGGGCCATTTCCATCACATGATCATCAGGTATCTTAAAGCACAGTATGCATATCTTCATTATTTTAGGAGCAACAACTGTTGCTAATACACATAATTTCATTTTTGGTTTTCTTAATAAATCTAATGGTAAAAAATTACATTTTGGAAATACATGTGACCCAGGGTTTCTTTCCTGGACTGGTTAAAATAATAGTGGTTAGACTATAAAACCTTAATTATACCTATTGATCTTCTTTTTATCATTGGAATTATCTTTTAGTTTATCTCAGCATCTTCATCTTTCTTTTTTTAAGATTTTTAAAAATTTATTTGAGAGAGAGAGAGTGTGTGAGCAGGGGGAGGAGCAGAGGGTGAGGGGACAAGCAGACTCTGTGCTGAGCACGGAGCCCAACACAGGGCTCGATCTCAGAACCCTGAAATCATGACCTGAGCCAAAATCAAGAGTCAGACACTTAACCTACTGAGCTGCCCAGGTGCCCCACTGCATCTTCATTTTTCATTATCTCTTTGGTTTGATGTAAAAAATACAATAGAAACTTAGTTGCCATTAATTCCAACCTTCTCATTAAACCTCTTGTCTAAATATTTTAAATAACTTGTAAATTACTCCAATTATTTAGAGATTGTTCTTAATAAAATTATTCCAACTTTAATGAGCAATTTCTGCAGATACTATTCTTCAATTATAATTCATAAGAGTGATTGTGGTAGATTGTTTAAGCCAAAAACTATTCTGTTTAAAAATATAATCATGAATAGGTGGTATACTCCAAAGGAATAAAGGCTATATCCTCAGTGTGAATATAGTTTCTGGCAAGTCATACTTGTTTATTAATGCATTCGATTAATATTTATTGGACATCAGCCAGTATGTGAAATAAGAGACACAGCGATCACAGTCTGTTCTACTAAAATGTGAACTTTCTGCAGTCAGGGTCTTTTTATCTTGTTCATTGCTGTGTCTAGCACTCAGGATAGGGCTTGGCCCATAACTGCTGCTCAATAAACTTCTGTTGGATAGGTGAATGACTAAAGGAGTCATGTCAGCCGTCTCATCTATCAAGATGAGATAAAAACAAACTAACAAAATATATGAGGTTATTTTCAAATTGTAATAATTGCTCTAAAGAAAAAAGTCTTCTTTACCTGATGATAAAGAACAGAGGGAGATGTTCTTTGGGTAGTATGGTCAGGGAAAACTTCTTCAAGAAAATAATGTTTCACCTGGAGCCTGAAGGTTCTAGAATCTGAGGGCAGAATGAACCAGCTATGGGAAGAGCAGGGAAGCACATGCTAGACAGAAGCCGCCCTGAGGAGAAAAGCCTGGCCTACTAAAGGGCTGAAAGAAGGCTGATTGGTTAGAATTCAGTAGTGAGGGCCAGGGAGGTTCAAAATACAGCTGAAGAGGGGGGCAGGGACAGGTTATTCAAGGTCCTCGCTTTGGAGGCCATGAGAAGTAAGGTGGATTCTATTCTAATGGTACCAGTATACCAGAGACTATTGCTAGCTGCAAACTCATTATACGTCCTCTATCATCCTTACTGATAACACCTCAATTTTGTTGAGGGCAGCAATGTGCACAATTAAAAAAAAAAAATCATAAAGCAAAACCCACTACAGTTCCCAGCCTTCCTTGCATTCAAGAGTACCGCATGGTATATTTCTGTTCAACAAGATACAAATGGAAGATGTTTGAGTGGAATTGGGAGGAAAATTGTGCTTTCTGGTAAAAGGTACAAATATGACTGGTACTGTATCTTTAAGCCTTTCCTCTTGCCTCGGGGACCTGTGATGCCTGAAGCTAAGTTGTCATCTTGCGACTATGAAGAGGAGGCTGACTCACTGCAGATAAGCCAGTTCTGACATCCTGAAGCTGCTGAACCAATGTGAGAGGCCTCTACCATTCTAAGTTTAGAAGTCTGATATATAAGAAAAGTAAGCCTGATATTTTAAAGCAACTGTTAGGTTTTACCTTGCTTATAATTTAATGCATTTATTATTGTTATAGTGGCAGATGGAGTGAACAAAAGTTGCCAGTAATATATTAAAGGGACAAGGGATTTTTTAAAAAAGATTTGAAAGAGAGAGAGGGAGAACAAAATCTTAAGCAGACTCCACACGGAGCATGGAGCCCAACGTGGGGCTCGACCTCATGATCCTGAGATCACAACCCTGAAATCACATCCTGAGCTGATATCAGAAGTTGGATACTTAACTGACATGCCACCCAGAGGCCCCAAGAGAGAAGAAATTTTTGATAAAGCAGCATCTTGCAAAGATAGACAACAACAGGGTTTTTTTTTTTTTAATTAAACAAAAGAGAATGAATTAAAAGGATAATGGAATAGATATCCCTGGATCTTTGGGTTTCCTAGCTATACCTTTCTTGGCTTCAGGTCATCGACTGTAAAACAAAAAGACTTAGACTCAATGACCTCCAACGTTCCCTTTATCTCTATAAGTCCATGAGTATAATAAAAGGTCTATTCTTTCTCTGAGCCTGGAAGCTATATAAAAGTAGGGACATTGATTCTTGGGTGTGAAGAAGAGAGTGTACGTGGCCTCGGTTTTCACTCTAAAATCAATGAGAGTTGAATGGAGGAATCTGTGGGAGCCAGGGAAGGTCAGGCTGAAGTTGTACAACATGAATTATTCATGGTTTAGGACTGGAGTGTTCTGGTCTTCTTCCAAAAGTGCTCTTCAAAGTAGATAAAAAATGGAGAGGTGAACTGCATAGGGGATTCACTGACAAACGTGAGTGTAAAAATATCAAGGTACAGGATTGGGAGGGTATATATACAACAAAAATGAATAAAAAGGATCAGAAATATCTACTAGTCATGTCTAAAATTTTAAAAAGGCAAATTATTTGACACTTAAGAATATCAAAAGTAAGAAAAGTTGATTATATGCTTTACAGTTCTTTTTGATGCGGTAAGATAAATGAGGAAATGGTAGGTAGCATAGTACTTAAAGATTTACTCTATTTATTTAACACAAGTATACTTAGTGTTTAATAAAAACCCAGCACTGTTGACAAAGAGAATGTAAAAGTAATGGATCTGGTTTTGCTTCTCTTTTATTCACCGAACAAAGTGATTTTCAAAAATAAAATATAAATCCCACATTTATAAAAAATAGTAAAATAGCAAGATCATGCAAAATATAATAAAAATGTACTTAACCTATTTTTTCCCTCAGCCTACGTCAATTATATAGAAGTCCAATATTTTGAACATGTTTTCAGAAACTTTTGAAACCTGAGATTATGGTTAAATGGAGTGTTTTTTTCAGTACTAGAAATAATTAAATGTTCTAGTTTGTAAAATTACCAATTCAAATTGGAAACCTTATGAAAACCATCAAACTCCATTTGGAAAATGCAAATCAGGAAACTTTAAGGTGGTACCCACCAAAGTCACATAAGAGATTATCCTATAAATTCTGTGAAAACAGATGGAAAATGAAGAAGGTAAGATTAGGAAATATCACAAGAACAAGAAACCTCAGACTAACCTACTCATCTTTCACTGATACAAATTGTACTAGGGTGATACATTAGCATTAATCCATAAATTTGGCTAAGATTCGCTGAGGCATATTCTATAATCTAGTGCTAATTTAGGGGAATAATATCACTTTTAACAGTGACGTTACTGTCCTGTAACTATAATTACATTCAGAGAGTATTAAATATTGCGAGAGTTACTGCTGAAAAAGTAATATGATACTTCAAAGGAAGATCAACTTCGATTGGAAGACTAGGTTGCCCTCAATATCCTGAGAAACACGAGACTTTGGGGGAAAAGCCTGCCCAGAATAGAATTCCTCACATTTATTAATAGCTTCGGAGGGAATTTCTCAGGAGAGAGGCAGGATCTACTGCAGAGAAGGCTGATTTGATGAAATTATAATTTTACAACCCCTGACAGGTGATTCCTAAAAACATGCTCCTCATTTAAAGACTACCACATAGCTTTATTCAAATGGACCCAATGGGCCAGTTCCCCTGACTGGAAGGGTCAACCCAAGACATTGTTCGCTGCTAGAATGCTTGGTTGAATGGGAGCCCGAGGAGTAGCTAAAGGACATGGCCCATGTTATTCCACATCCTGTCCCATCTCAGCGAGGAAGAGTTTCATAAAAAAGTGACCATCAACAGGTGGATCTCCCTGAGATGGCTTGGAAGGCTACATGGCAGATGGGCCAAGTTTGATTTTTTTATGTGGAGGACTCAAGTGTGATTATATTGATTGTGTCACCCGATCTTGCTGTATTTAAAAAGTGCTGGAATCCTAGGACCCTCTCTGAAATCACAGATGGATGGGTACAGACTGGCTGCTTAGCACAAGATAATATTAGGAGACAGTGAAGATGAGCCAGAAAGCAGAGTGAGAAAGACCAGGGATGCAAAAGGGTGGTGACATGAGGTGAGTGCTGGGTCCTTGCTGATCTGATCGCCCTGAGTATGAATTGGCAATGTGCTTAGTTCCAAAGACCTTCCTCACCTGGTAGGCGGGACACACTTTAAACCAAAGCAGATGGAATGTGGGATTATACTTTTTGAAGGTATCATGCCAGCTCTTAAGAGGACAATTTGGCTTTTTTCCTATCTAAATCAGAGGTGAAGCCTGATAACGTTCCTTGCTGTCTTCCCTTTGAACATGCGTGCACATGCACATACAACCACACACAGTTATACATACACACACATGCACACACATTTCCTAGTCCATCCTTTCCCTGACAGTGTAGGCTTTGGAGAATCCTTCCTTTTTGTGGGAATGTTAGGTCAAATGCCTAACTTCCGTAGAGGCAATCAAGCCCTTTCATTAATGAAATTATCAAATATCCCAAGGTCAGATGACAGCAAAAGCTGTCACTGCTTCACTTCCAGGCCTGGTTTTCATTTTCCTCTTCTTTCCTAGTTTTTGTGGCTGTCGCTAATTTTCTTGTAACGCATTTATAAATAGATTTGTAATATTCTTTCTTTTTTAAAAGATTTATTTTACAGACAGAGCACGCGTAGCATGCAGGAGTAGGAGCTTAGGGAGAGGGAGAGAGAGAATCCTCAAGCAGATTCCCCACGGAGCACAGAGCCTGATTCAGGGTTCAATCCCACAATACATGAGATCATGACCTGAACTGATATCAACTGACTGAATCACCCGGGTGCCCCAAGATTTGTGATATTATTTCTAACGTTTTCGTTTTCAGCAGTTTGTATTAGACTTTTTTTCTAAGTACCTATTCCAGCATACTGCTGAAAATGGCAATCTCTAATATATTATTTAAAATTGTTTCATTGAAGTGTAATACACATATTATCCACACGCAGAAAAGTGCACATCATAAGTGTACTACTGAATGAAGAACCAAGAAATGAACTTAATCATGTGACACGATCCAGGTTAATAAATGGAACATTACCAGCCCTCAGAAACCCACTTTGTGCCCCTTACAACCACAACCTTTTCCCTCTACCTAAAGATCACTAGTATACTGATTTCTAACACTAGAGATTTATTTTTGCATGATTTTAAGTGTAATCTACTGTATGAACTATATTGTGCCTAAATTCTTTTGTTCAATGTTAAGTTTATAAGAACTATTCATTTTGTTTTATTTAGCTGTTAATTTTCATTGCTATTATTCCTATTGTATGAGTATATCATAATAAATTTACCTATTTTACTATTATTGGGCACTTGGGTTGTTTTAAGTTTTTGCTTATTATAAATAATGTGGATATGAACATTGTTGTGTGTGACCTTTGGATGCATGTGTGAGTGTATTTCTGTTAGTAATCATCTAAAAAGAAATGCGAAAATGTTGGGTCAATTATCAGTGTTATTTGATAATGGCAAACAGCTTTTGTAAAATTCATCCTGTGATCAGAGGTAGAGTTCTTCTGACTTCCTGTTTGCCAACAGGAATTAGTTTAGTTTAGTAATGCAACTAAAAACTTTTTTAGCTATGTTTTCAGGCATTGGTATCATACTGCATTTACAATTTGCATATCCCTGATGACTAAAGAAATAGAAAGTTTTTAATTAGATTATTGGACAATATCTTTTGTGAATTTCTGATTTAAGTAATTTACCTGTTTTTTATTAAGTTGTCTTCCTTATTTGTTACTTATTAATTTGTATATACTTGGATAGGAGCTTCTATGGTTATACAGCTTGCAAATATTTTCTACTTGGTATTTTTTAAAAAATATTTTACGTGTTTATGTATATATGTATGTATGTATTTTTTTGAGAGAGAGAGAGCATGCAAATGGGGGGACTAGCGGGGGAGAGTGAGAAAGAGAGAGACTCTCAAGCAGACTTCATGCTCAGCATGGGGCCTGATGTGGGACTCAACCTCACAACCACAAGATCATGACCTGAGCTGAAACCAAAAGTTGGATGCTTTTAACCAACTGCACCATCCAGGCACCCCTACTCGGTGGTTATTTTTATATTTTCTATTTGATGACTTCTCATGAATTTCATGACATTCTTATTAATATAGTCTGATTTATCAAATTTTTCTTTATAGCTAGTGAGATTTGGTTTAAGAACTTGCCCTATTCCTACAGAATGACAGGATCTTATCCTTTAGGTTCCAATTCTAGAAGTTTTATTATTTACCTTTTGTAATTATACATAAAATTAACCTGAAATTGGTTTCTACATATGGACATTTCCTTCTTGGGTAGTTTAATAAGATTTTATTTTTGCTTTTGGCATGAACGGATATTGAAATTTATCAAATATTTTGTTTGCGACTGTTGAGATGGTCATATTTTTTCTCTTTTGTTTTCATAGTGTAGCAAGTTATTTGGAGCCTTTTAATATCAAAACACCATTGTATTCTTGGAGCAAATCCAATCTTGGTTTTAATGTTTTATTCCTATATTTGCTGGATTTGATTTGCCAGTATTTTACTCAACATTTCTGTCAGTTTTTATATTCAGACCCTTCTGAAATTTTAAAATAAATTGAGAAATGCTCCCTCTTTTTTTTTTTTTTTTTTTTTTTTTTTGTCTTGGGAGAATCTGTGCAGGAGTTGAATTATTTTTCCCTAAATGTTAGTGGAATTCACTGATGACACCATTTTGGCCTAGAGTGTTCATGGTGGCCTAGAGTTAATCATGGGAACAGTGTCTTGAACGGACATTGGACAATTCAGATTTTCTATTTATTTTTGCACCAGTGTTTGTAATTGTGTTTTTCTAAAATTTTTTTCATTTTATATAACTTTTCAAATGTGTTGGGATATATTTGCTATTGTGCCTGTATATTTCTAAACATATGGAGATTCTAAATAGTTACTTACTGTTGATTTTTTAACCTATTTCTCTGTGATCAGAGAATACAATCTATATAATTCTGTTTAATATCCCAGAATTTGTTGATTATGATTAAAGTCCCATGCATACTTGAAAAGAATGGCAACTTATAAACTGATATTGAAATTGTTTTGTTGAAAAGTCTCTGGATACAAGTGTTGACTTAATTATATTTCTTCCCACTTCTTTGGATTTTTTCTTTTTTCTGAATATTATTAGATAATATGAATTCAGGCCTATTTTCTCCTCCTGTCAATTAAAATTATCTTTAGAAAGTGTCCTCTTCACGTCCAACAGGGTCTTTTGCATCCCCACCAGGAGACCACATTCTGGGGCTGACTCATTCAGGGGTGGGCACCAAGTAAATCCATCTTGAAATCATTTGCCTCAGTCTCATCACCGTGCATGATTTCCCCACTTATTCCTGCCTGATCTTACCTACACTTCCTGATTAAACTCATCTCAGTTCTCTTTCCAACCTTTGAGGAAATTTTGAAAAGAAACCTTTTCCTATATACTTTAAAAATCACATCGTGTATTTTATTTATGCTTAAGTGATAGAAAACATTTTTACTTGCACTTCAATAGATGAAATATTTACCTTCAAACTGTTTACATGAGTTTTCCTTTCACATGTGGAAAAGGTAATCTACCCATTCTCTTTCCAAATAACTGTACATTCTGAATTAAATTGTAAATATTTCAAATTAAACATACGTGGATCCCCACGAGAGTCAACTCAAACAGAAATTATGGATCAACCATGATCTGATTTACTGGGTGAACTGAGTATTAAGCCCAATTATTGCTTTCCCACTACTAAATCAGGAATAGAATCAGTGCCTAAAATGAAAAAATAAAACCAAGTACAACTCAAAAATCCAAATCTTATTGCATTGCCAAATACCCCTAATACTAACTTTGGGGTTATCATCAGGCAGTCATTTCCCTCCTGATCAGGGCATTTCAGAGCTTGCTAAATCTTGAATATAGTATGGCCAAAGCCTGTTTTTTAAATATTTCCTAATTGTGTGGTAAGAGATGCTTCTGTGATTTGAAATATGTGTCTATAGCATCTCAGAGAACTTTTTATACTTTGAGGATTTGTGAGCTCACATATTTTAAACAGGTAATTGTACACCTTTAGTTGTATTTCCTTCTCCTTACCATAAATATCAGATGCTATAATTAAAGAAAGGCATGAAACCAGAGTACAAAATAGATGGTGTGTCTCCCCAAAGTACAACTTTGAAAGAAAAAAATCCCTGTAAAGCAACAGGAACGTACTCTGTGATTATGTGCTCTGGGGCAGTTACACAGCCAGCATGATGGGGATTACAAATTTGCTTGCTCTGGCAGGAAGGATATGCCTATTAACGGAAACCAGCTGTTCAGAAAAAATGCTATGCCCAAAGTAGTGGAAGGACGTCTTAATTTAGCTCTGGGCCACATTTATTACTGCTGAAAAAAAAAATCACAGAAACGATCAACTCTATTCAATTAATAACATTCTTGTGAATTTATGCAACACAAAGGAGATATTAAGAATGGTTCATCTAAAGTAAATCAATCTCTAGGGTTTCACCACTTTTTTCTTTCACCACACCATATCTCTGAGCTTTCCAACTTGTTATTTTTCATTCAAACCTATGCAGGGAGGCACTTTTAGCAACTCAGTAGAAAATGTTTGTGCTTTCCTTTTTGGAGTGACCAAAGAAACTCGGGCAGTTCCCTTAGAACCCTCCCTCAGCACTGAGGATAGAAGAGACTACATTTAGGATTCACTGAGCATCAAATATCTCTGCTTTTCTTACTCTATGACTTTTGCACAAATATCTGGTCTCTTTCTAAATTTGGGTCAAATTATGTCACAGCTTATACAGATACGGCTTATGGAAATATTTAACTCAAAGTTGTAAAAAGGCAGAAAGACAGAAAAAGGTCGAATTGAAATACATAGGGTCCAGAACCTAAGGATCTTATTTCATTTCTGAAACGTCTTCATTTCCAGAATCATCTCTTGGTATTTTTGGCATCTGTTATAACGTAAGGATTTCTATTGAGAAACTGTTAGTGGACGGATGAATTAGTAAGTGCTATTTATATAACAGTCAATAAGATCAACTTCCTCTTGCAACTTTGTTGAGGCAAAACAGCCAATGGTTGCAAACCTAAATGATAGGCACTTTGAAGATGCTCCAGGATTACAAAGGCTCAGCATAAGAGCACCAGAAAAGGCAATGGTATATGTTTGGATGTGGGGTGTGCGTGTGCCTGTGCGTGTGTATGTGCACATATGCTCTCTTCCATGGGAAGCAGACACTGAAATCAGGAATTGAAACAGTAATTGGATCCATACAATTTTTCCAGTAAAGAATTCAGGGAGAGGCATTGCAGAGGAAGGGAGCAGCATGGGCAGAGGCTTTTGAGGAACAAAATAACTCATTCATGCTCTCAGAGTGTGAAAGGAGGGAACATAACTGAGGTCAGGAGGTATGCAGAGGGAGGCTGAAGGAGAGCTTTGTAAGCAACGCCAAGAAGTCTGAACTTTATTCTAAAACTGTGGGCAAACCTTGGAGGATTCCAAGCAAAGGAATGACATTAGATCTAGGAGTAGAAATTTCACCACTCCTGTTCTCTCAGGACACCCGTTGGCTTAGGTGGCCAGAGCACAGGTGAAGCTTTGACTTTATAAGATCCTGGAGATCAAAGACTAACCTGATGCTTGCTGAGTGTCTGGGACTGAGGATATTTTCTGGAACACTGGTGAGCTTGGTAAATATTTGTTTTAAATGGCTGAATAAATAAATGAGTAAAAAGCCTGTGAATATCCATCTAATTATCTCTCTTCTCCAGATATATTATAGAAGCTGACGTATTGCCTGACCCTGATCTACAATATCTATCTTGTACCCCAGCACTGTAGCCTAAATAAGCTCTCAAACATCTCAGCAGCTGGTTTTTAGCAACCCCAAATTTGGTTTATTATAACTAACATTTGGTGAAAGTTCACCCTGCACGTCAGTGTGATAGGTGCGAGAAAGAAGCGAAGACAGCAATGCTGGGTCTTTATCAACAAGCAGCTTTTATCTCACCCCACTTCTCCTATAAACAGTTTTCATAAATCCTGTATCTTACTTTTTATAATTAGATGAAATCTTCACCGCATCAGGGTAAATCAGGAACTATCATCTTTAGTCAATATTTCGTTGTATCAACATTCTAATTACTCCAGGGACTTGATATTATTTTATTCTAGGTGTTTGCCAACTCTCTGTTGTAATTAAAGAAATAATTCCCTTTAGGTTTGCTTTATAAATAAGTTGATCATTTAGAACTTGATCATATTTTGCTATTCACAGTATTATCGGTACACACTCAAAATTAGTTTTATTATGTGTACCCTATTAAAATTTGACTTTAACAGATGGCAACTCTACAATTGCAGGGGGGAAGAAAACCTGTTTTTGCAATTTTAATATACATAGGCAAGGTTTGCTTTATATATGAAGAAGCTGAAATTCTTCCCCAATCTTAAATTCTGTTCATTTTGAATTTCTTTTCCACATACCATTTTCTGAACATGCAGTTTCTGAACTGCTTCAAACTCCTATGTTTGAAAGTGACTGAGATGCTTGGAACATAGTCTTTTGCAGAGATTTGAAACAACTTGGTAATGCTCCTACAGGTTAACTGTACTGGGTAAGAGAAAAAATTGCATTAAATGTATGGATATGGAAATTGTGAAGAAGCAGATGTTAGAACACGGGAATGCTTGCAATCAATTGTTTTGACTTCCAATTTGGAAGCATGAGGTCAGTCTAAATCTATAGTTTTAAATTTACCTTAAAAGCTCACATTAAAAAAAAAAAAAAAAAGCTCACATTTTCAGGGCACCTAGGTGGCTCAGTGGTTGAGTGTCTGTCTGCCTTTGGCTCAGGTCAGGATCCTGGAGTCCTGGGATCAATTCCTGCATCAGGCTCCCCACGGGGAGCCTGCTTCTCCCTCTTCCTGTATCTCTGTCTCTCTCTGTGTGTCTCTCATGAATAAATAAAAACTTAAAAAAAAAAGCTCACATTTTCAATGCACAGTACTTAGAAAATTCAAAATTTTCACTTTTTAAATTGATACAGAATTCTTTATTTTAGAAATTATATTTAATATGACTAGACCATATATCATAAGATTACCGCTCCACTACTGTAAAATTTTTAATGCTGGAGGTTTAAGTTTTGCCCATTTCAGTAAATTTTTTTTTTTTTTTTTTTTTGCATTCACTTTCTCTTCAAGGAAGAGAAGAGAAAGGAAACCATTTAAAATGTAAGAAAATTACATGGTGCATTCATAGTTCTCAATTTCTGGGCCAATTTGTAGTGTTTTTCAGCTCTGCCATTAAATAAGCATTAAACACATTTTATGAATTGAAAAAGGGAGAACCAAAACTTTGGGTGCTTGGATGAGATCCAGATTTTTTTTCTGGGTAAAAAATCCTGATGGGCTTTTCTTATGAATCGGAGTGGGGATCGGAGCATTTAATAGGCTGGGGCTGGCCATCCTTCTTGCTCTGAGCTAGAGTACAGGCATTAGTCTTCTGAGGACTGCAGAGATCACTGGAGGGCCTCAGGGGTGTTGAGGAGCCTCCCCTTCCGCGAGAGCTACACCCAGCATCTCTGGTGAGTGCTTCTCCCTCCCCCCACCAAGAGTAACACTAATGAAGGCAACTAACACGATCTGGGGGCTAATTATTTACAGATCTCTTAAGCATCACCTCTTTCAAAGGGCTATGGCCACTTGAAGTAGGTTTAATTTCCATATGGCAGAGATGAGCAAGGTGGAGTTTACAGGAATAAGCAATTTACCTAAGGTCACAAAAAGAGTAGAGGGTATGCTAGATTTATGCCCACCACCAGCTCAAGCCTTCACCTGTGGCGCGTGCTTTCTCTCTGGATGCCACCTGTGTGAGGCTAGCACCTGCTGTGAAGCAGGCACAAGGCTCTCTGTGCTGCTACTCCCATGGATCTATGTCCTCAGGGCTTCTTCCATTTCTTTCCAGCATAACTTGTTTTCGGTTGATTCCATGATACAGTAATTAGTTATCCAGCATTAAGGACGGACATCACATTTCTCTCGGAGGGAATCTGAACCTCAACTCTTTGGACAGTGTCAGCACATCTACCAGAAGCCTCTGAGCTGATTTTATGAGATATTGCCGGAGGGTTGCATATTGCCCCCGCTTCACTGATTTTTAAGGTTTTGGGGGTGCTTTTCAAAGCTTGATCTCTATCTCCTCCCTATACATCTACCCATCTAAGGGAGGAATGCCATCACGGAGAATCACCATGTGGCCTGACATTGCTGCCACATGCATCCTTCAGGTACAGCAGAGCTGAAGAGAGAAAAGAAGAATCGTTAAGAGCACTTCTTCCCACCTGGAATGTTTGGATACGGAACAATATTCTTAATTCAGTTGCATTAGGAAGATGCACCAAGAGATAATGAAACACCGCGGCAGCAGCCAGATAGCTTGCTTACATGGGATGTAATTAATTCCTGGGTGGCTTCAGCCTTTAAATGACTGACCCCCTTATTCACAGCCCTTGCTGAATTTCTCCCAGGGGCTGGGATGTAAAGCCTTCCCTGTGTTTACTTCTCCACTTATGCTCCCCTGTGGAAGACAAACATTATACGTCCCTTCTTTGATGCAGGAAAATATAAAATCAGAAATATGATTCTCCCTTTAAAAAAAGAATCAGCTTTAATTACAGGAAAGCTAGGCAATGTCCTGGGGGGAAATACTTGTATACTCAGTTACTGTCTCAGAAATCCCTCTGAGTGCTCATAAGAAAGCTGAAATCCTGACCTAGTAAACTAGATAAAAAAAGCATTGGTTGGGTAACCATATTCAAAGTAAATTTCTCAAATAAGCTTAAACTTGACCGTGCTCTGCCTTTGGGACAGTGATGATGTCTCTGTTGTGTCTCTCTGCCAGTCAGTGTAAAGAGGTAGAGGCACACTTGTGGTCGCTTTCCTCAGCTGAAAAGTAACAACTTAAATGTAAATGTGGTTATTTATGCTACAGTTTTTGTGAACTGCATTCCAGATGACTGGGGAGAGTTTAACATGACAGCGGCTTGGTGGGGGAAGCAGTGATGGTTCACAATTTGCATTTATGGTTGAAAGACACAGACTCGACTTCAATGAATGTGTTGGTTTCTAATCATTACTCCACCCCAAGTTCAGTCCTTTACTTTGAATATCTACAAAAACCTTAGTAAAAATTCCAGTATTTGGAAGCAACTAGGTATCCTGTCTCCTGGCAGCACACGTTTAGAATAAGCTAGAGATGGGGCGGCCTGGGTGGCTCAGGGGTTTAGCGCCGCCTTCGACCCAGGATCGAGTCCCACGTCGGGCTCCCTGCATGGAGCCTGCTTCTCCCTCGGCCTGTGTCTCTGCCTCTCTCTCTGTGTGTCTCTCATGAATAAATAAATAAAATCTTAAAAAAAAAAAAAAAAGAATAAGCTTGAGATGCCTCTCAAGTCATAACATACAACTTGATTCATATTTAAACACATACCTTCAAGCTCCACAGTATTTCACTTTATAAAATGTATTAATTTCAATTTTCTCCAAAACCTAAGCTAAACACATCTTCCCTCTAGTATGTAGCTCACTTACTCCCCCAGAACATACTGTTGCCCATAACTGAGATGTGATTTTGGGTTTGGAACGTATGTTAAGGTCTAGCATCAAGCGGTAAGAGTATTTTAGTTCTATATGGGCTTCCTTGGTACGTCTGAAACCAATGTTATAGAAGTAGCTATTTTTTTTTTTAGCCATGTGAAGGAAGTAGTGATCAAAACACAACGCTCTCTGTTAAATGAATGTAAATAACATGAAATTTTAAAGGATTAAAAAAACCCACATTAAAACAGCATGTTTTTGAACAATTATATACCAGTCACTCTGCTAAGAATTTTCTGCCTATTGTGTCACTTTAAGATTTATAAAATCCTTTTAAAGAAACAAAATCTGATGCTACAACCGGCCCACTTATAAAGTTCTCAGGGTAGCAGGCATATCTATTCTGTTGATTGTTCCTTCTCTAGTATCCAACACAGACCTGCACTCAGTTAATATTTATTTACTTACTGAACGACTATCACCCCTGCTTTACTGATAATAGAAATGGAGCATCAGAGAAGTTACGTAATTTATCCAACATCACAGAGTTTGTAAGTGCAGGAGCCAGGATGGCAGATTTCAAAGCTAAGGCTTAGCTCATTAGGTGCTATTGCCTTGCTGCACTCATGTGTAAATATAAGTCTGGTTTGATGTGAAAATCATACAAAATTGGAAGAGTGGAGACCCTTAGGGGTTTACAATACAGAGGTACAAAAAGTTGATGTGAAATATAAAGCTGAGGCAGTTTCGTCTCCTAACAAGCCGGTGTACGCTCACTCTCACGGGACATGAAACAGCATATCTTGACAGTATTTAGCTATAATAATGGCCTGAATTACATTGGAAATGGACTTAGCTAGCATGTGGCAAGGGGATGTGTCTATGCTATTGCTTAAATTCCCTAAATCCAGGTGGTGACTATTCTTTATTAATCATTCAAGATCTCTGCCACAGAAAGCTTACAACGACAGAGCAAACTTATTTCCCCCTCCACAAACTTTAAAATGTCCTTCTCCTGTACCTCCCCCAGACCTAAAGCGTATCAAGGAAGTACAAAATTTTATTTCAGTGATTTAGTTTGTTAGTTTTATATCCACCATCCACTTCCTTAGTTATATTCTTCCTCATAAGAATTCAACTCCAGAGTTTCTCTCTGACACCCCCTGGCACCTATCCATCTTGTATTATGAAGAAATTTTATCTTTCAAGGCTTCTGCCCTCCCCTGTTCTAGTATGCCCAAGAACATTCTGGGAGAAATGTCTTTTTTTTTTTTTTTAGTTTTTATTTAAATTTCAGGGATTAACACACGGTGTGATATTAGTTTCGGGTGTACAATATAGTTAATTCAACGCTTCCATACCTCACCCAATGCTTATCACAATAAGTGTCCTCCCTTAATGCCCATGACCCATTTATCCCATCCCCCTCCCACTTCCCCTCCAGCAACCCTCGTTGGTTCAATATCATTAAGAGTTTTTATCCCTTCTGTGTTCATTTGTTTTGATTCTTACTCTCCACATGTGAGTGAAATCACTTGGTATTTGTCTTTCTTTGACTTATTTTGCTGAACATAATACTCTCTAGCTCAATCCGTGTCACTGCAAATGGCAAGGTGTCATCCTTTTTTTTTTTTTTTTTTTTAAGATTTTATGTATTTATTTGAGAGAGCAAGCAGGAGTAGGTAGGTGAGGGAGAGGCAGGTTCCCCACTGAGCCAAGAGCCTGATGTGGAGCTTGATCCCAGGATCCTGGGATCATGACCTGAGCCAAAGGCAGATGCTTGACTGAGCCACCCAGGTGCCCCAAGATTTCATTCTTTTTTATGGCCATTGTATACATATACCACATCTTCTTTATCCATTCATTGGTCATTGGACATTTGGGCTCTCTCCATAGTTTGGCTAATGTTGACAATGCTGCTTTAAACAGCAGAGTGCATATATCCTTTTGAATCAGTATTTTTGTATTCTATGAGTAAAATTAGTAGTGCAATTGCTGGGTCATAGGGTAGTTCTATTTTTAACTTTTTGAAGAAACTCCATACAGTTTTCCAGAGTGGCTGCACCAGTTTGCATTCCCACCAACGGTGTAAGAGGGTTCCCCTTTCTCCACATCCTCGCCAGCATCTGTTGTTTCCTGTGTTGTTACTGTTAGCCATTCTGACAGGTGTGAGGTGGTGTCTCATTGTGGTTTTGATTTGTATTCTCTTATTCTGAGTGATGTTGGGCATCTTTTCATGCATCTGTCAGCCATCTGGATGTCATCTTTGGAAAAATGTCTATCCATGTCTTCTGCCCATTTCTTAACTGGATTATTTATTTTTTAGGTGTTGAGTTTGAGAAGTTCTTTATAGATTTTGGATACTAACCTTTTATCAGATATGTCATTTGTACATATCTTCTTCCAATCCATAGGTTGTCTTTTAGTTTTGTTGATTGTTTCCTTCACTGTGTAGAAGCTTTTAATCTTGAGGATATTCCAATACTTTATTTTTGCTTTAGTTTCCCCTGGCCTCAGGAAATGTATCTAGTAAGAAGTGCTATGCCCAATGTTAGAGAGGTTGCTGTCCTTAAGATTTTGATGGATTCCTGTCTCACGTTTAGGTCTTTCATCTACTTCGAATTTATTTTTGTGTATGATATAAGAAAGTGGTCCAGTTTCATTCTTCTGCATGTGGCTGTTTGGTTGTCCTAACACCATTTGTTGAAAAGGCTGTCTCTTTTCCACTGAATATTCTTCCTGCTTTGTCAACATACAGTTGAGTTTCCATTTCTGGGTTCTCTATTCTTTTCCATTGACCTATGTGTCTGTTTTTGTGCCAGTACCACACTGTCTTGATCATTACAGCTTTGAAGTATAACTTGAAGTCCAAGACTGTGATGACTCTCCAGCTTTGCTTTTTGTTTTTCAAGATTGCTTGGGCTATTGGGATCTTTTGCAATTCTATACAAATTTTAGGATTGTTGGTTCCAGCTCTGGGAAAAAGGCTGGTGGTATTTCCATTGGGATTGCATGATATGTAGAGATTGCTTTGGGAAGTATAGATATTTTTACAATATTTGCTTGTTCAATCCTTGGGTATGGAATGTTTTTTTTTTCCATTTCTTTGCATCATCTTCAATTTCTTTCTTAAGTGTTCTGTAGTTTTCAACCAAAGAGGAAAAGAGTACAGATCTTTTTCCCTTTGGTTGGTTTATTCCTGGGTATCTTATGGTCTTTGGTGCAATCATAATGGGATCAATTCCTTGATTTCCCTTTCTGTTGCTTCATTTTTGGTGTATAGATATGCAATAGATTTCTGTACATTGATTTTGTATCCTGTGACTTTACTGAATTCATATATTAGTTCTAGCAATTTTATAATGGAGATTTTTGGGTTTTCTATAAAAATATTATGTTGTTTTCAAATAGTGAAAATTTGATTTCTTCTTTGGTGATGTGCTGATTCTTCTTTGCTGATTTGGATGCCTTTTATTTTTGTTGTTGTTGTTGTCTGCTTTTAGAAGCTAGGGCTTCCGATACTACATTGAACAACAGTAGTGAGAGTGGACATCCCTTATTCCTGATCTTAGAGGAAAGGCTCTCAGTTTTTCCCCAATGAGGATGATATTAGCTGTAGGTTTTTGGTATATGGCTTTTATTATGTTGAGGTATGTTCCCTCTATCCCTATTTTGTTGAGGATTTTTATTATGAATGGATATTATACTTTGTCAAATGCTTTTTCTGCATCTATTGAGGGGATCATATGGTTTTCTTATCCTTTCTTTTATTAATGTGATGTATCATGTTGATTGATTTGTGGATATTGAACCACCCCTGCAGCCCAGGAATAAATCCCACTTGATAGCGGTGAATGATTCTTTTAATGTACTGTTGGATTTTATTTGCTAGCATTTTGTTGAGAATTTTTGCATTCATATTCATCAGAGATATTGGCCTGTAGTTATCTTTTTTTTTTTTTTAAGAGAGAGAGAGGGAGAAAGCATAAACACAAGTGGGGGGCAGGGAGAGAGGAAGAGAGAATCTCTGGAGGGCTGGATCTCCTCCCTGAGATTATGACCTGAATTGAGGCCAAGAGTGGGATACTTAACTGACTGAACCATCAGGTGCCCCTGTAGTTCTCTTTTTTAGTAGAATCTTTGGTTTTAGAATCAGGGTAATGCTGGACTCATAGAATAAGTTTGGAAGTTTTCTTTCCATTTCTATTGTTTGTAATTGAGAAGAACAGGTATTAACTCTTTAAATCTTTGGTACAATTCCCTTGGGAAGCCATCTGGAGTTGGACTTTTGTTTTTTGGGGGAGATTTTTGGTTACTGATTCAATTTCTTTGCTGGTTATCAGTCTGTTCAAGTTTCCTGTTTCTTTCTGTTTCAATTTTGGTAGTTTATGTTTCTAGAAGTTTATCCATTTCTCCCAAATTGCACAATTTGTTTTCATATCATTTATTTTATAATATTCTCTTATATTTGTATTTCTGTAGTGTTGGTTGTTACTTCTCTCTCATTTGTGATTTTATTTATTTGGGTGTTTTCTTTTTTTCCTTTTGATAAGTCTGCCTAGGGGGTTTATCAATTTTATTAATTCTTTCAAAGAACTAGCTCCTGGTTTCATTGATTTATTTTGTTTCTATAACATTTATTTCTGCTGAAATCTTTATTATTTCTCTTCTTCTGCCTCTGGCTTTAGGTGTCATTTGTTCTTTTTCCTAGCTCCTTTAGGTATAAAGGTTAGTTGCTTGAGACTCTTCTTGCTTCTTGAGGTAGGCCTGTGTTGCTATATAGTTTTCTCTTAGGACTGCTTTTGCCGTATCTCAAAGGTTTTGGATCACTGTGTTTTCATTTCCATTCATTTCCAATGTATTTTTAATCTCTTTAATTTCCTGGTGGACCCATTCATTCTTTAATAGGATGTTCTTTACCTTCCATGTACTTATGGTCTTTCCAAATTTTTTCTTGTGATTGACTTCAAGTTTCATAATTTTGTAGTTATAATGGATGCATGGTGTGATCTCAATCTTTTTGTACTTGTTGAGGGCTGATTCGAGACCTAGTATATTATCTATTCTGGATACTGTTTTATGTGCACTTTAAAGAATGTGTATTCTGCTGAAATGTTCTGAATATATCTGTTAAGTCCATCTGGTCCAGCGTGTCATTCAAAGCCATTGTTTCCTTGTGAATCTTCTGCTTAGATGATCTATCCATTGATGTGAGTGGGGTAATAGAGTCCCCTACTATTATTTATTGTTCCTTTATGTTTGTTATTAATTGTTTTATATACTTGGGTGCTCCCAAGTTGGGGGCATAAGTATTTACAATTGTTAGTTCGTCCTGTTGGACAGTCACCTTTATAATGATATAGTGCCCTTCTTCATCTATTACAGTCTGGCTTAAAGTCTAGTTTGCCTGATATAAGTATTGCTACTCTGGCTTTCTTTTGACATACATTTGCATGATAAATGTTTCTTCATTCCCTTACTTTCAATCTGCAAGCGTTTAAGTCTAAAATGAGTCTCTTGTAGGCAGCATATACATGGGTCTTTTTTTTTTTTAATCCATTCTGACACTCTACGTCTTTTGATTGCAACATTTAGTCCATTTACAATCAGAGTAAACCTTTTAAAAAGGTTTTACTTATGCGCACGTGCAAGAGAGAGAGAGAGAGAGAAAGGGAGCACATGAGCAGGGAGAGGAGCAGAGAGAGCAGCAGACTCCCCACCAAGCAAGGACCATAACATGGGCTCAATCCTGGGATTCTGGGATCATGACCTGAGCAGAAGGCAGACACTTAACTGACTGAGCTACCAAAGTCCCCCCAGAGTGATTCTTGGTAGATATGTATTTAGCGCCATTTTATTACTTGTTTATTGTTTCTGGAAATTTTTTCTGTTCCTTTCTACTCTTTGTTGGTTTTGGTCTTTCTTTCCCACTCAGAGTCTTCTTTAATATTTTTTGCAGGGCTGGTTTAGTGTTCATGAACTCTTTAGTTTTTGTCTGAGAGACTCTTTCTCTCTCCTATTTTGAATTATAACCTTGCTGCATAGGGTATTCTTGGCTGCAAATTTTCCCATGCAACATGTTGAATGTAGCACACCACTCCCTTCTGGCTTGCCAAGTTTTTGTGGAAAGATCTGCTGCTAACCCTACTGGTCTTCCCTTGTAAGTTAAGGGCTTCTTTTGTCTTTCTGCTTTTAGGATTTTTTCTCTATATATTTTACAAATTTAACTACAATATGTCTTGGCATTGCCCTGCTTTTGTTGATTTTGATAGGAGTTCTCTGTGCTTCCTGGATCTATATGTGTTTCCTTCCCCAGATTACAGAAGTTTTCAGCTATCATTTCCTCAAATAAGCCTACTGCCTCTTTTCTCTATTTTATTCTTGACTCCTATGATAGAAATATTATGCTTTATAGAGCCATCAAGTTCCCTAAGTCTACTTTCATGATCCAAGATTTTTCTTTCCCTCCTTTTTTGGCTTTATTATTTTCCATAATTCTGTCTCCTACATCACTTATTCATTCCTCAGCTTCTTCTATCGTTGTGATCATTACATCCAGTCAGTTTTGAATCTTAGTTACTGCATTTTTCTTTTAAGCCTGATTCATTTTTAGCTCCTTTGTCTCTGCAGTAAGGGTCTTCCTGATGTCTTCTATGCCTTTCTCAAGCCCAGGCAGTATCCTTACGATTGTTGCTTTAAATTCTGTATCAGGTATATTATTTATACCTGTTTTAACAAGATCCCTGGTCATGACTTTACTGTTCTTTATTTTGGAATGAGTTCCTCCATCTTGGCATTTTGCCTAGGTCTCTGTCTTCTTCTGTGTTAGGAAAGCCAGTTATGTTCCTGATCCTGAGAGTAATGGCTTTATGAAGGTTATATAATGTCCAGGGCCTGGTGCTTCAGAAAGTGTCTCTGGTGTGTGCTATGTGCACTCTGCTGCTGTGTTATGGCTGCTCTGTCTGTTGCTCAGGTCAGTCCTCTGCAGGGTTTCTCCTTGCCTGTAGTGGGGTATGTTTGGATCTCAGTGAGAGTGTGCTGAGATTTAACTAGGTGTACTCTGGTCTGCTCACTAAAAGAGATCTCATGCTA
Source organism: Canis aureus (assembly GCF_053574225.1). Taxonomy (NCBI): domain Eukaryota; kingdom Metazoa; phylum Chordata; class Mammalia; order Carnivora; family Canidae; genus Canis; species Canis aureus. The sequence goes on from NC_135625.1 coordinate 63,433,595, forward strand.
TTTCCACTAGAAATGAAGCTTTGAAAATCTCTATTGCCAATAGATGTGGTTGTGCAGGGGTTTGTGCTGGTCTTCTTGGAGAGGGGCCCTCTGTGTTCATAGTTAGGCAGACTTGCCCTAGAAAAGCAGTACCAGCAGCGTGTAGGGGGGCAGGACTTGGTATAAGCAGGTTAGGCAGCCAATGTTGGTGCTGTGCTGTTTTACTGAAGTTGGCTTATGCTGAGGCATCGGGGAGGGAAATAGCACCAGCCAGCTCCTTTGTCCCTGGAGAGAGGAGTCTCTGCTTGGTGCTCTCATGGGAGCACTTTCAGAGGAGTGAGCAGTTTCCCCTGGTGCACACACCATCACATTTTTCAGATAACTGATTTCATACTGTCTGCCTCTGGGTCACTTGCTTGCCTGGTGACAAGCAAATGGCAAAGTGTACCTTGGGCTCTGCACTAGTCAGGCCTGATGACTTTTAAAATTCTAAACTTTAGGACCTGGTATGGTGGGGACCTGCACTTGACCTTTGGGAAAAGGTCTGCCTGCACTGGGACAGATGCAGGTTTGACCCAAAAGGGCAGTTGCACCAGAGTGCAGGGGCATGGGATTAGGAGGAAGCAGGCTAAACCACCAATGTCTGAGTTAGCTGCCCTCGGCAGGTGTCTCTGCACCCATGCTGAGGGGTGGGGGAAGGAAATAGCACCCAATGGTTCTTTTGTCCCCAGAGAGGCAATGCCACCTCTATTAGATGTGCTCCAAAAAGTATGAAGAGTCTCTCTCTCCTCGTGCCCCATAAGCGATCCTCAGATCATGCAGTCTGCCTTGGGATTGTTTGCCTGCTTCTGTTCCAGGATTAGGATGGCATCCTTAGCTCTCTATCACAGCCATACTGCAGACCTCTGAAACTCCAGTCTTTGAATCCCACTGATTGCAAAAACTCACGAAATTCAGCCCCTCTCCTTTTCCCAGCCCATGGCTCTGGGCAAGTATTCCTCTTGTGCTACTCCCTGTGCACTCCACTCTCTCTAGTCTTTTCTCTGCAACCAGGGCTTCCTCCTCTCTACAGCATCTATGATCATTCCCCCCTGCCCCAAGGAGAGATATCTCTCTGTACTTCTATGTTTCATGCAGTGGCCTCTTTTCTCCCTCTAATTGTACAGTTGTCCTAAGAGTCCTCAGGTCAATTTCTCGAGTATTCAGAATGGTTTGGTAATTATCTAGCTGTGTTCGAGGGTTGAGGCAAGCCTAGGGTCCTTCTACTCCCTGGCCATTTTAGCTCCCCACCCTGGACCCTAAAGCTTTTAAAACACACATCTCCATTTAGAATTCAGCATCATTGTGAGATTTTAAAAGCATATATTAAGAATAGTGCCATAGTTACATTCTTACAAAAATATGATTCATAAATTTGAGATAGAATAGAAAATTGTAAGTGCACCTTTCTGGTTTTAAATCCTACTGTTTTTTTTAAAGGAGAACTACCTCCCTTCCCTGTGCTGTTAGAAAGTTAAAAATGTGGAAATCTGCTGCCATGAATTGACCAGCTCTCTCAAGATATTAAAAAAGGGATAAAATGCCCTTGGAGGCTTTCTATAAAATAAAAAAGACCAATGGTTTCTTGAATCTAGGTGCTGATGTTATTGAACCTAGTGGAGTCCTTGGTTGGATACTGAGAAGACATGAGTGGAAGGGAAGCACAAGAACCAAACCTTAGGTTTCCAGTTATGCAGCCAGGGAGCCCTCTCCAAACGTGTAACAGGAAAATCAAAGTTCTGTCTGCCATGGGTACCGTCTGTCTATAGAACTGTTCTTTCCATACACTCATGAGGTATCTTTAAATTGTTTTCTTATGTTGACTAATATACCTACATATATAGGTCTTCTGACATTTGAAATATTCATATAATTCATCAAATTAATGAGAGGGTAGTGGACCCAAATCAGCCTTATATGAGTTTTCGTGCTTTGATTCATTTTGTCCAGGACCTAGTGATAAGAGAAGCTACTTGTTAGGTTACCAGGCCTGAAGAATTTAGTCAATGAATAGTGTACAATGGCATATCAAAAGAAAACAGAAGGTTGAGAATTCCTACACATTCATCTATTTTTAAAATCACAACAGATATAGAAAATTCACAGTGAAGCATTTACTTTATATTTTAAATGAGTATTTTACAAAATTTTAGAAAAATCCCAAAGCAGCCTAGTGTTAAACTCAAGTGAGGAATAAGTATAGATTAATTGAAAATCTTTGAGTATGTTAATTATTTGTTATAATCCTGAGAGTTTTTAAAATTACACCTCTCCCCAAACTCTAAAACCATTTTAGGTATTTTTAACAAAAGATAAAATAAAGTATACACAGAATATTAGACACTTACATTAATTTTCTTAGTGTTTGTGGCCAAAACTTTTATTGTCCTTGGCATCATTTTTTCCCATCTTCCTTTTAGTAACTGAAATCCTAAAGCGTTAGCAGGAAATATGGCTGGCTGGCTAGAGACAGGACTCAAAGAGGCATGTCCTAAATCAATGTCTTAAATGACCTCGTGCAGCATGAATTTTTATTCACTTGTTATAATATCTTAGCCTGTACACTAATTGATGCAGTGAGGAGTACGTACAATTTATGAACAAAATTATTTTGTTATGTATCCTTGATTCCGAGACTCTAATTGACTTCAGTTTTTATTTATTTATTTTTTTTTTACTTCAGTTTTTAATAAGATAATAGACTTCCACTTCCAGTTAAGATGGAATAATAAAGACTAGTGTTACCTGCCCACCTAAAAAAACCAAGAAAACTAAATAATATGTAAATCAATGGTTTTTAAGACAATGGACATAAGGCAACAAAGAACAGCAATCATTGAGAGATGAGAAAAAAAGAAGTGAGCCTTAGGACTGTCCCAGCTTGCTGCTGGTTGGAATGCCCATGTCCCAGTGCTAGACACGAGGACAGGGTCCCTGAGTTGAGGAGACCTATCTAAGAGCCCAGGGAGATCAAGATGGCTAGAGTTTGTAGGACAGAGTAACACAAAGAAGACAGAGAGAGGGACCCTCAAATTTGTAGAGGGTTCCCCTCTGTGTATTCCAGATGAAGATATCAGTAAATGCATACAAGGGAAGTACCCAAGGCCAGAGAAAAAAGCCAGTGAAAGGATTAGAGGCAGTGCCTTGCACTCAGAGCCAAGAATATTACCTATTGTCACCAGCAATAGGAAATAGGAAACCTTAGATTCACAAGGTACTGGAGAGAGTACTCAGAAGTGTCTTGCCTCCGTAGTAGGGTATCTTGAACCTTGATTCTAATCCTCAACACTGCTCTTACCCCACCTAACAAATCCAAAAAACAATGCCTGAAAGGATCAAACTGTTTTCATCTAATATAACTGGCCCAGAACACAGCTCCAGAGTACTTGCAGGAATAAAGCAATATTCAGCACCAAACAAGAGAAAATTCTCTCTGGTATCCAATCATCTTAGCACATCAGTCAGGGAAACATGAATAAGAAGAAGGACCTATTGAAATTGATCCATATGTCAGAACTGGCAGAGTTGGGGACTGAAACAATGATTATAAATGTGCTCCATATGTTGAGCAATTTAAGTAGAGACATAAAGGATACAGAAAAGACCCCATAGTTAGTCAGCTGCTGAATAAATTAATACTTTGACTGGAGAGAAAGCTAGCAATGGGGGGAATAAAGCAGGCGGGATACAATTCAGGGCAACCAGAGGTAGATAGTGTGAGGTAGAAACTAGAATTTTCATGGAGGGGAAATCAAGATCTTGAACTGGACCAGAGATTCTCAACTTGAGACTCCTTGTAGACTGTTCACATATTCTCACACCCTCAAGTTCTCTACCTTATTTTTTTACACGAATGTCTTTTTATAGACTCAAATGATTTTTATTTGGAGGAAATAAAGCCAAAGGCATGCTTCTAATAATCTCAATGACCAAGATATAATGAGGTAGTGCCGTATCTTTTTGGAATCATTGGTGCATTTGTGTCCTCAAATAAGCCCCTAAAGTAGTAGCTTTAACTGCAATGCATTGTCTCTTAACTGGGGTCTGGATATCTGTGTGTGCTTTCAGATACATCTTCAGGTTCTCTGGTTCTAAATTAAGGATTTGGAATGTACTTCATCAGTCTGTGGAATGAGTGAATGTATAAATTATGGGGAAAATACCCCGTATGTGCCAGTAATTTAACATTTTCAAAGATAATACATTGTTTTTTTAATGTTAGTGATGTTAACAGCACATTGTTAGTCTTCTTGAAAATGTTCAGGGAAGCAACAATTTCCAGTTGGATGGAAAAGTTCAGGAAGAAATCACAAAAATACACCAAGAATTCAGATTTTGTGGAATAATAGAAGAAGACTCTTCTAATTAGATTATTAGAGTTGCAAAATGACATTTAAGCTGCAGAATAAAGTCTTTTTTTTTTTTTTTTGATGCTCAAAGCATGAGTGGAACAAAGTATGCATCCTTAAGATAAAAAGGAAAGATCAAATTTAACATAGACAGTTCAAAGACAAAAATTGAACTTAGAGGAAGAGGACAGATAATATATACCTTCTATCTTATTTCATATAATTTCTATTTATACTGGGCAAGTACAGTGAATTGGAAAATTTGTTGCCATTATTTTAATCGTCTTTTTTAACAGCAGATTTATATTTTTGGATCTTCTATTATATTTGGGATCTTGGTTCCTTGTTTGTAGAGATACTTCCTCTTGATCTGACTTGCCTAATACCCTCTTAACAGTCATTACTACCCCTTGATAGTTGACCTTGCTAGCAAGAAATTATCAACACTTCCAGGCTTGATCTAAAAAACAAATTTATGGGACTTCTGGGTAGCTCAAGGGTGAGTGTCTGCTTTTGGCTTAGGGTATGATCCTGGATTTCCGGGATCGAGTCTTACATCAGGCTCCTTGCATGGAGCCTGCTTCTCCCTCTGCTTATGTCTCTGCCTCTCTTTCTGTGTCTCTCATAAATAAATAAATAAAATCTTAAAAAAAATATATATATATAAAACAGGGGCAGCCTGGGTGGCTCTGCGGTTTAGCGCCACCTTCAGCCCAGGGGATGATCCTGGAGACCCAGGATTGAGTCCCACGTCGGGCTCCCTGCATAGAGCCTGCTTCTCCCTCTGCCTGTGTCTCTGCCTCTCTCTCTCTCTCTCTCTCTCTCTGTCTCTCATGAATAAATAAATAAAATCTTAAAAAATACATAAAACAGATTTATGAAGTGGATGACATAAAGCTCCAAATTAAGATGTCCACGAATATAGTGATTCTATGTGCAATAGAGAGAAAACATTGAGTTTTAGTGTTTTGTTTTTAAAAAATAGGTCAATGATATTTAAGTTATTCACATTTGGAGAAATTCCCTAGGACCTCAGTGTTCAATTATTAAAACTATGAAAGAAACGAGACATTACAAATATTTGATTTTAATATTCAAATTTTATTTTTGCATCCACACTAAGCTCAATTCTTAGGTTATAGGGATTTCAGGATGTCTGGCTGTGTTTGCCTTTTAAAAAAAATCTATATCTAATCTTCATTTTGTCTTCTTTGCTCTGTGCCAAGTGATTCCTACCTAAGCACAGAGCTGAACTTGAGCTTTGTGACATTCACTACCACTTCCAGTTCTGTCAGTGGAAACCTTTAAAGCCTATAGATTTACACATCACATCTGCACATCAAAGGGTTCATTTCATTATCTTGTTGCTTAGAAGGGGCTAGAATAACCACAGAAAATCATGGAGTGCTAGCTTCGGAATAGATTCCTATAGGATGAATAAGTGTCTTCTGTCAAGAGCACCACTGCAGGGCAGAACAGTGAGGAGATGGCTTCTGACACTGGGAGGCACAAAGTAGGCTATTTTCTGTCTGTAAGGATTAATCCACGACTTAATCTGGCCAGTGTTTCAGACCAGCTGATGACTGCTGTAGTTCACCTGTGGACCCTGTGATTTGTACACTACACTCCATCAACACATACACACTCGCACTTAGATGGAGAGTATTCCCCTTGCTAGGTCAACGAGTGACCTCCTTCATATAACCACACTGAGGCTTATGTGTATATATATAAAACTGGCTCATTGTGGTGGGTAAACAAGAGTCCTCTCTTTCCCCAGGGGAAATCAAACGGCTCTGGATGGAGAGACCTATTTATCCAAGATAAACCCAGAAATGTAGGTTGAAGGGAGGAGGTTACTTGGAGAAGAGAAAAAGTGTTCAGTTCTGAAGACACTGGAGACCAACAGAGAAAGCGTCTGGAGTAGTCGGGGAGGTAAGTCAGTTGAGTTGGGACTGAAAAAAAGAACAAAGGAGAACAAGAGCTGGCCCGTGTTTGGGAACAGCCAAGCCAGGCGGCCTGCTAGGCCACCTCAACTTCCTGACTTGAATACCAACGTTTGTCTGATTTCCTCCAGTTCACCTCTCTGCTCCTTTTGCTTCAGCCAAGCAGACAGATTTAAGACAGATTTAATGTTGCCCTTTCTTCCATAATTCCCTGTATTCCTATAATCTTGTATACAAAGACAATTTTTTTTTTCCGGTTTACAGCAAAGTCACTAGTGGTTACGAGAGGAATGATAATAACATCTTAAAGCTCTAATAAACTTTTAACTTCTCCATATAGTTCACATTGATTAGTTTTTAGTCCACCAAAATCTTACAATGACTCAGGGGCCATGTGGACCATTACTAGGATTTCTATTAGATAAATAAGAAAACAAAAAAGTTGAAAACTATAGAAGTGGAGGAGAGATTGGTGAAAATGCAGCTGATACTAAATAAGTTTAGCTACTTGATAAGGTAAGGATATCAGGTGTGTGAGAAAAAAATGAAAAATAAATATGGAAAAGGAACATTTTTGGCATATGGGTGAGGCTTTCAATTTCTAGGGAATTTGTACTTCCTGATTCTCTGTGCTTTTCAGCAATGTTATCTTATGTATTTTCTGGCTATATTTGATCTTATATTCCCAAACAATACTGTTAAGATTCCTGATGACACTCTTGGCTTTTGAGATGCCTTGAGGGATCCCTGGGTGGCGCAGCGGTTTGGCGCCTGCCTTTGACCCAGGGCGCGATCCTGGAGACCCGGGATCGAATCCCACATCGGGCTCCCGGTGCATGGAGCCTGCTTCTCCCTCTGCCTGTGTCTCTGCCTCTCTCTCTCTCTCTCTCTCCCTCTCTCTCTCTCTGTGACTATCATAAAGAAATACATTTAAAAAAAAAAAAAATGAGATGCCTTGAGGCAGAGTTCTAAGGTGGTTAAAAATGTAGAAGGTATCTCACAAACAAATGAATAACTTTAGTTTTACTCGATCAGAAAGTAATAAGAAAAATCATAATAAGACAATACACTTATGTTACCCTGTACTGTTCATCTCTAAGTGGGAGGGGGAGATTGATTTATATGGAATAGCCTTGTGTATAAAATTGTGTTTGGGACTGTACGATCACTAACATTGTCTTCTAGGCCTAATGGTCTATAATACTCTCTAAAATTGTTCTCAGAATTGTGGAGCATTATATTTGTAGAAAAAGCAAGCAAAGTGAAACTATGTAATTTGAATATCCTTTAAAATTGAAATACTGTTCACTAACACTGTGAAATAAGCTCTTGATACTCAATTTTTAACAAATAACCACAGGCACTTTAGCCAAACTCAAATGATGAACTTGTATATTACAAATATCTATAAATTCTAAAATTAAATCAAGCAAAGTAGCAGCCAATTTCCCAAATTTAATTTAAAATATATAAATACTTATAATAAAACTGTTTCTCTGTGTTAGAGAACAACTTCTTGATGGGGCCAAATATAAATTCTAGGATCCAGGGATTCTTGAGTATATAAGATTGTTTGAGGTGCTGGTTTGATTTGAATAGTAAGAAGTATGCTCTTAGTTGACACAGGGATTTGCTTTGGGGGAAAAAAAAATTAGTTCCCTCTCCCAGCAATGCAAATTTTCTGCCAGTAGATGGTGCGAGACAGAGAGCTGAGACCCCAAGTAAAAGCCAAGAAATTGAGGGTTGCTTTGAAAATATATTTCTCTTTAACAATATCAGCGAAAATTCATTTTGTTCATTTAACAAGTATTTGCTGGGTGAGTAGTATAATGATGAGCACTGTGTTTGCTAACGTGAACACAAAAGAAATGCCAGGTGTGATTACTGCCCTCCTCAAGCATTTTAAAAATAATTTGTAAGAGACAACTTATTTACTCCTTTTTTTTTTTTAACTTATTTACTCCTATTAAGTATTTAGCAAGGTACAAACACTGTTTTGTCCAAATGTATAATATAAGCAGTAATTCAATTAGAGATCAATTATTGCTGAGAAAGCAAAAGAATGTTGTTTTGGAGAAAATGAAAGGAGCTTCAATGGACTTGAAAGGAAAGGATAGATTGTGCTAAGGATTAAAAAATAGAATTTTAGAGTCATAGGCATGTTAAATGAATATTATAGCCTCTAACGAGTGTGGTGCGTGCAGGAGAGAATGATTCTCGAAAGAGACATGTAGAGGTCTGAGCTGAGATTGGGAGTGGGGGAAATAAGAGCCAGTTAGGTAAGGCCAGATAATTGAGAGCCTTTGATGATGGAATTTGGATTGTATTTTCAGACAAAGGAGAGCCACTGGCAGCTTCTGAGGTGTTGAAATTAGTGTCTGAAGAAGATAAATCTGAAAGCAGAATAATATACAGGTGGGGTGTGATAGAAAAGGTACCACATTGTCACAGAGATTTCCTTGGTTATAATTGTCATTTTTGAACTTACTAGTTGTATGATGTTAGACAGTACACTTAACTTTTGTGGGTCTCAACAGAATTATCTATAAGATTTGTGAAAGTGGGTGGTAGGGTCTTTACTAATTTTTTTTTCAGGTTTGCTTCCAGCTTGGCTGAACCAGGAAGACCAAATGTAAAATTACACTATTGATTCAAGCATGAGTTAACAATGCACTGGGGAAATAAATGCATAGGAAAAAGAAGATGTAAGGATCCAGGAGAGCCTTATTTCTAAACTGGTTGATTCTTAAGAACCATGAATAGAAGGCAGTTAGTTAGGGGTACCTGGGTGGTGCAGTCAGTTAAGCATCCGACTCTTGGTTTCAGCTCGGGTCCTGATCTCAGAGGTTGTGGGATTAAGCCCTGAGTTGGGCTCTGCATTCAGCAGGGAATCTGCTTAAGATTCTCTTTCCCCTCCCCTGGTCTCCTCCCCTCTCTCAAATAAATAAATCTTTAAAAAAAGATTTTAAAAAAGAAGTCAGAGGGATATGATGTCAGATGATTAGAAAAGAAACATCTAACTCATGCATTGACTGTGATGTGATGTTAGGACATCCAATTCTCTATGACCTAATATAGATGAGCAAATAGTATTTATTAAGTCCTTGAACAGTGGTATTTCTTTATATTATTTTCTTTTCTATCCACTTAACTTTCCTTTTCCCAATATCCAATCTATTACCTAATCCTGTTTTCTATCCGATATATATTTGTAGTCATCAATTTTCTCCACTTTGCCTCTAGCTACTTAGATTACTGCTGCAGACTCTGAGATAAAATGGCAAGGAAACTACCTGTATGAAGGGTTACAGCAGCAATCGAAGAAAATTAAGCTAGTTTAAGTCAAGTAGTTTTCATAATATTTCAAGCAATTTGATAGTCTTAAACAATTTAGGGGAAACAGGAGGATGTTAAAAGAACAGAATCAGGCATCTTACTATCGCATCCATGTACCTGAAGGATTTACCCACAACTAGCTGACTCACAACGTGGCTTTACTGGTGGTTAGATAATACGTATTTAGGAAATAGGAAGGGAAATGAATTTAATTTGTGTAGACATGCCATACAAAAACGGCAAGTAAAATACGGCCCTCTGGTCCAACTCTGTAGAATTCATGATCTGAGAGTGATTCTTTTTCAGTTGGTACAGAAAGTCTTTAGAGGACTCTAGCAGATAACCAAACAAACTGTGGGATGGGTGGATTTATCTGTGAGAACCAACAGTGAAGGGCAACCCAGTGAATGAGGCCAAATATAAACCAGCTGATTTCCCTACTTCCAATAGTGCTCACCATCAGTCTGCTCCATCCATATTGATTTTTTTTTAAAAAGTATATAATTATGTCACCTTTGCTCAAAATGTTACTGGTTTTTCATTAGCTTCAGGATGAAGTATAAATTCCTTTGTAAATCCCTGCCTAATACGACTCTTCCATTCCTACCGCAGCCTCAACTTTTGCTACTCTATACTTGGCGCGCAGTATTCTAGAATTAAACTTTCGAGGTTCTTCAGGCATGGAATGTAGCTCTTTTGCCTTCACACATATTATCTCCTCTGCGTTGTCTTCCCTCCTGCCCTACTTTGGCCCCTGGCTTCATTAGGCTCATTCCCAGTTTAGTCTTAGTGCAGACTTCATTGCTTTTGGGAGCCATTTTAAGGCTCTTTAAGAGTCTGCCATCCCATTAATACACTACAGTGATTTTCTTCTTGCTTGCCTATCTCACCTCTAAGTCTCTAAGCCCTGTTAAGGCAGGACTGTGCCCATCCTGCTACCTTTGTATCACTATTGCCTATATGGTATTTGGCATGTAGTAAGCAATAGATACACATTGAATGAATGAATCAATGAATCAATGAATGAATACCATGTTAGGTGTTATTCTAGTTGAGATATATAAATGTGTATATATGAGATATATATCTCATATATACACATTACATATATACATATACATATATATATATGATTTCACTAATCTTCACATAAGATTTTTGATGTATGTGTATTGTCCAATGTTCAGATAAAGAAACTGAGACTTAGAAATTAACTCACTAGCCAAGGGTTGCACAGTCAACATATTGCAGAGCAGAGCTGGGATTTGAATCTTGTTATTCCAAAGCCCAATATCCACGCACTTGTCAATACATTAAATAATGCAGAAAGCAACTGAAGATAGGAGACTGAATCTCAGATGAGTGTTTATGGTTGTCATTGGTCGTATATTAAGGACTCTTGAGTTAAGGCTGGTAATTGAAGATTTAAAACAGAACTATTTTGTCATGGAAAAGGAAGCAGAAAAACTATAGGAGACAAGAAGTATACCCCAGATATTTTTCATGGAACCACAAACTCTGCACTATTTAAGTCTATTACACATATCTGACAATTCTTTGTATGACTCTCAATTTCTTTAAGACTCTCCAGAATGCCAGTCACTCTTCCACAAGATCCTATCACTTTTACATTATGAACCAGTTCTTGTTTATGGTTAAGATTAACTCCAGATGAGCATTTTCCCTATTACTGCTGTCATTTCTCAGAGACACCACACCACATATATATGTATTATATGTTTTATATATATGTGTGATATATTTATATCCCAATTTATATATATTATATATAACCTGGGATATGTATATGGCATTGGCAAATCTAAATAATGACAATTTCTATATTTAAAATAATATATTTCTTATCTTTTTATATTCTAGATTCTTCTGTGGGCTGACTCTATCACCTTCACAGAGACACTATTACAAACTTCATTGGAAGGGTGGTTTTAAAAACTGTGGGTGGGCCTTTAATTTTGTATGTCCATCTTTCATAAACTTTAACCTTAGTTCACATTATTATGCACTGGTATCCATAAACCACTTCCAGCAATGCTCTGAATTTAGTCCATGCATTATCTCAAAAACAAGAATTCTGAGCTACGTTGGCACTGCCTGACAGCCAACAGTTCTGTTTTGTCAGTGTTGCCAATTTTCACAGTGGTGTTCCTTCATTATTTGACTAATTTATTGCATTCGCCCTTATTCATTTACCAAAAGAATAAAGTGATAAGTAGAAAACGTGATGAACTGAGGTCTCCTAAACTTCATAAAACTGAGACAAAGATTGAAATAACTGGCTATTAAAAATGGTGAATTTTTAGCTCCAGTTGAATACTCAGTTAATTGTGTGCTCATTATAAGGAAAAAGAATAAAATTAAAGAACATGTATAAAATGCTGGAAACAGATTGCCAAAATTGAGTCTTGGAATTCTAACTTTTAAATCACATGAGGCTAAAATTTTCGCTTTACTCTTGCCATTAGAATTTTTGTAACAAGAAATTGTAATTGAAAGAGAGATCTGAGTTACTTACTCCTTTGCCCCATTAACCTGTCAATTGGCATTCTTTTAATTAGGAAGGAATTAATAGTACTCCTAATTCACACAAATATTACTCGGTATTCCAGTATTCTGCAATATTCTGTTTTTGTTTCCATACCTGTTTAACATGCTCATGTGGGGAGTTGTTCCAAGTTAACTAAAGTCCAGTAACAGTGTAAAACAACACATGTTCTATTACAGAATTCAGTCACTGGATTTTTGTTATAACCTTGTCCCACTGACCCTCACTTGATTTTCCTGAGTGTAGTCCTGACCAGTTCTGTTTGGTCCAGTGCAGTTCAGCTGTTCTTTCTTTCCTTATGGGTATTTTCTTGCAATTTCAGTCATTCATGAGAAACTGAAATGAGTCTCTCTAGTCTCTTCTTGGTCTAAGTCACTCTTGATACCTTTGCTAGAAAAATCTCTCTCCAATATTGTTTTTTTACCATGATGTCAGTCCACTCAAAACACTCGGACCCATTCCAAATCCCCAGATCTGGATTTTAATACACCCTATCTATTCCTCCCTCCTCATTCCCTCCCCCAGAAGCCTTATTCTTTTTTTAAAGATTTTATTTATCTGAGAGAGAAAGAGAGCATGCAAGCAGAAGCCAGGGAAGGGCAGAGGGAGAGCAAGAAGCCGACTCCCTGCTGAACAGGAGCCTGGGATCATGACCTGAGCCAAAGGCAGATGCTTAACCCACTGAGCCACTCAGATGCCCCCAGAAGCCTTGTTTTTTATTATTCTTTTTTCTCTGATTCATTAATAAAGTCAACTTCTCAGCATATCCAGGTAATGCTCCCTTTAGCATCTGAAGGAGGATAAGGAAGGAAATAGGATTGATAAACGGGACAGACAGGGGGAAAGAAGGACGAGGGCAGGAAAGGCAGAAGGAAAAGAAGGAAAGGAGAGAGGAAGGGTAAGGAGGAGATGACAGGGCTGCCTCCACTATTGCATGTGATAACTTGGTATGAATTTGAAATCGTCCTCTCCTTCAGATGGAGAGCGCCCCAAGCTGGGTATACAGCTTCATGAGCAGAGCATGGACTAGCCCTCCTCCAAACACACACCCACACCCACACAGTGGTAGCTGTGCAGGGAGCTTTTCTGTAGGTACAAATCTGTGCAGCTGCTCAGGTCACGCATCCTGAGAATTTTAGAAAGCAGATTGGTCCTCATGGTACTAATTCCCTTTCCCCAGACAGTGAGCCCATATTGCATTCCTATCAACCTAGAATTCCTGCCTCTCCTTCCCTCTGCAAGTGCCCAGACCTTGTTGGCTTGGGCCTCATTGCATTTGCTTCTCTCTAAGAGCTGTCGGTTCACCATTTAATGCTAAGGCAAGATGCTCCTTCTCACTGAACTCTGTCAAAACACAGACTTTCTTTCCAGATTTGCAAGGTGGGTGTGTTTCACTTAATACTAGTGGTGGTGAGAGCTCAGGTAAGGCATACAGCATATTTAATTTTATAATACTGCTATGGATCAACTAGAATATGTCGGTGGCATTTCCTCATCTGAAACTCATATGGTATCCCAAGTTTGTGTAAGTGGATTGTAATTAAATAAAAACACTAAAACAACATTCTTACCCTAAAGAATAAATTAGAAATCACAACATTCTTCTAAATCTGTATCATAAAGCTACAGTTACGACATCATTTATAAAATTCTAAAAGTGCCAAAAGAAATTTAAAAAGGAGGATGAGTCCTCTTATTGTGGGGAAAACATAGTGGTATATATAATCACAATTCTTCATGTTTCCCTCCCCTGTCTTAAGGATTGACTTCTCGGGGATCCCTGGGTGGCGCAGCGGTTTGGCGCCTGCCTTTGGCCCAGGGCGCGATCCTGGAGACCCAGGATCGAATCCCACATCGGGCTCCCGGTGCATGGAGCCTGCTTCTCCCTCTGCCTATGTCTCTGCCTCTCTCTCTCTCTCTGTGTGACTATCATAAATAAATAAAAAAATTAAAAAAAAAAAAGATCTTAAACTTTAAAAAAAAAAAAAAAAAAAAAAAAGGATTGACTTCTCATAGGGGACAGGCGGGGTCTGTTAAGGGAGAGAAATCCAGTCCTGTGATGTCAGACTCACACTGAATTCCCTAAGTCTCAAGAGAACACTTTTTACTGTCAGAATATGAACAACTAATAACCCAAAAGATTTTCCTCTGACAGCCCCTGGAGCTTAACAATCTTGCCAGAGATATATTTTTAGTACATCAGGAAGTCCATCCTTATGACGTGACCCATTCTTACACAGGCATTTCCAGGAAAAAATGGTTTTGTTTTGTTGGTGCCATGACAGTATCAGAGTAGTGCATTAGCATCTATATCTTTCTCCATACAGTTAATTGTCTCCAATTGCACAAGTTGGAGATGGAAAATAAAATTACTCAGTCAATATGGCCTCATATAATCAATTTGAGTTTCTTAAAGGAATGCATTAAAAAAAATGGTTCAACCAATAGACTTTATCTTAATATGGAACACATTTACCAAATGTTATTTTCCCCTTTTATTTTATTCAGGTACACCATAAATGATATGGGTTTTTGGGAAGATAATTTTAGATATTGTAGCTTCCACAGTGGGGAGGATACATGACACTTTCCATTTTCAGAGACAAGAAACAGTCTCTTCCTTGTCCTACCGATGTGTATGCTGATGCAAAGAAAAAAAGAAACAAAGATCAAAAGGAAAAATAACTAGGACAGGAATATGAGCACTTGGTTTTGGGGGGTCAGAGGAGCTAGAACATGGATCTTAATGACAGAACTCTAAATAAATATATAGGGCATCTGTGAGTTTTCATAATTTATATTGTAGATGCAGTGACCTGACAGATGGAGCAAAGCTAGTACGGAAGTCAATAAAAGAAAAGCAAGTCAGAACACAAGAGGTGGTTTTACAAGAGCCTATTGGGGAAAAAGGGCAGGACTAAAAAAATCTAACTCTACTTACATGTAATTATCAGAAGGTTATCTGTCCCTGCTGAGATGTCCCTACTGAGATTTTATTTTATTTATTTTTAAGATTTTATTTATTCATAAGAGACACACAGAGAGAGGCAGAGACATAGAAAGAGAGGGAGAAGCAGGCTCCCTGCAGAGAGCCTGTGAGGGACTCGATCCCAGGATCCCGGGATCATGCCCAGAACCAAAGGCAGACACTCAACCACTGAGCCTCCCAGGCATCCCCCTACTGAGATTTTAAGACCAAAATCATTTCTGTGGATACCCATTAGCTCAATTAAACAGGCAAAGGATACCTGTGGGTGGTTTATCCAGAATGATGTTTGCTTTACTCAGTAATTTCATTTTCTCTTAAATCTTAAGAAGTCATCTCTATTATCCAATTAGAAATACTAGCCCAAGGTAGATGTCAGTGACCAACTTTATGCCTGACTTGAGTCTGCCATTTTTATCTTTTTTTATAACAGAAAAGTGCCTTTGCACTTCCACTTCAGCCATGATAGTATAACCAATATTACATGTCCCTTCCTGCTTCCAGCAACCATAAAAATGGACAAAATACATGAGGCAACTGAGTCATTCAACCTCCGGCATCCCAGGACTGTGATCCTTGTCAAGGAAACATGTCAGGTGAGTTTTCTATCGCTCCAAAATCTCACCTTCGTGTTTGCTGTGATGCACCATGCCTGGCACACAGTGTCACAGGCTGTGTTGTCTGGGAAGCAGACTGAAGCTGAGATGACCATGAAGGGGATGGCATTTTTTTTTTTATAAATTTATTTTTTATTGGTGTTCAATTTGCCAACATATAGAAATAACATCCAGTGCTCAGGGGATGGCATTTATTAAGTAATGCTTTTGAGATCATTGTCTATGGAAGGGAGAGAAGGAAAGGCGGATTGGAGAGAGGCTACAATTCCAGCAAAGGTCTCCACGGGTTTCCAGAGAGCTTTGCAGCTGGGAGTGGCCCTTTGGAACTATCCAGAGTTGGGAGTAGGAGACTGGGTCTCTTGAAGGAGCCTCCATGCCTGCCCTTTGGTCAGTCTTCAAGGGTAGGCATACACAAAAATGAGGCTGAGGCGGTCCTTTGCAAGAGCAGACACCCACAAGTTTTTATCAGGCAGCTCTCCCAGCAGCCCAAAGGACGAGCCCTTCACACCTGGAGGAGGACGTGCACAGCATGTCACCATGTCTAAGAGGTGTCATTTTAGTAAAGATAATTCAGTGGAAAAATTACTTCCCCCACAACTACAGTTTCTTACGTGACTGTTACCAAGATACCGCCAAATACTTGGGGACAACACCTTCTAGCTTCAGATTCAGATAACAAAGGGAATTAACAAATTCAACAGAGCTTGCCTTTTATAGCCAACTCTATTATACAAGGCCAATATTATGATTACATGGAGGAAAGACAACCCAGCAACTCAGAAGTATTTGTTTAGAAATAGTTCAGTAATCATCGTATTTATCTGTAACACACACAAGACAAAAGCAGCTGCTTATAACAGCCAACACAGAAAAGTAAATGCCTGTAAAGTCAAATTACCAACTTTTTTGCACAGATCTCCCCGAAGAAATTTCTCAAAGCTCAGGGACCTTCCTGAGATTTCACCTAGGTCCCCTCCCTGCCACTTCCTTGGGGTGTTCAATTGCCCCTATCCAACCACACGTGCAACCTGGTTCAGTTCTCATGCAACCTCAGAGCTCAGAACCATTTTACTTACAAACTTTGTTGATTCTACCTGGACCAGCTTTCTCAAGAGGCCAGATTTGGTTGCCTAATTCCAACAGCTGCTGCTAATGCTCTCCTGACAACAACTGTTCAATGACAATTTGCTGTTGATCACTGTGGTTCCCCGGGATGGAAATGCCAGAGACTGGTAGCTCAGATTGGTTTACCAGCAGTCTAAGCGTTTATGTTTAGACTAACACAATTATTGTACTGCGCTCATAGGTGACCTTTGCCCTTCCTCCTTCCGGCAGAGGGGAAGGGCACTGAGTCTATTTTACTCAGAGGCAATAAATAAATAAATAAATAAATAAATAAATAAATAAATAAATAATTGCTTCCAATTTTTTTTTTTTTTTTAATCAGAAGTGTTTATTGCAGAAACCTGGCCAAGGTTCTAATTGGGTGTCCCAGCTGAGGCTGGGTTGAGTTGCCCAGGGTAGGTTAATAGGAAAGGAGTAAGTTTGAGCCTCGGGTCTCAGAGCTGCCAGATGATGCTTGGGGGGCAGGCAGGCTGCCAGAGAGGCCTGTGCCACCTGACTCCACATTCAGCGACTATACTAGGCCATCCTCTGTCACCACGCAGACCCCTTCGCGCCTTCCATTCCCAAAAAGAGAAGACCAACGAATCATCTAGTAACAAACTGGTCTCCTCCCCGAAGGCCCTGGGGTGGGGGGTAGGTCCAGCCAGGAGCTGACCCCTACCTTCCGCATCACAGACCTGTCCCACCTCTCACTCAAAGGCACCACCACACAGCAGACCCCACGCTCCCCGGCCACCCCCTGCTCCACACACCTGGCAGGAGTGTCTCCAGCAGAAGAGAAAGGCCTCAGCGACTCTCAACTGCAAACGTCTCTTGCCCCAGAGCTCCCCCAGGCTCACTCCGTTCCCAGGCCCCTGGAGGAACGACGCTCCCATCAGCTGACAGCTCCCACCTGCGCAGGGCCTGGAGCCTGCACACTGCTGGAGGCCCGTGGCCGCGCAAGCACGCAGGCTCCCCCTGGCCACTTGCCCTGGGTCACCTGCGCACGCGCTCCGGCTCCCGCCCTGCTGCTGCAGCTGCAGCCTCATCCTGGGCGCAAAACAAACATAACTACTTCGGATTTATCATTTTTATTTTTTATTTTTATTTTTTTTTTTAAGATTTAATTTGTTCATGAGAGAAAAGCAGAGACACAGGCAGAGGGAGAAGCAGGCCCCATGCAGGGAGCCCGTCGCAGGACTCGATCCCAGGATCACGCCCTGGGTCAAAGGCAGGTGCTACACCACTGAGCCACCCAGGCATCCCTTATCATTTTATTATATCATTTCTTGCACGGGGGAATGGTTTTGCCAGTTTTCTAAGGCTTGAATACTTAGTAGCTGTAGTGGGGCTGGAGCTCCACCAGGCATTTCTTTTTTAACCAGAGTCTTTTTTAAAAACACTTTATTTATTTATTCATGAGAGACAGGGAAAGAAGGCAGAGACACAAGCAGAGGGAGAAGCAGGCGCCCTGCAAGGGATATGGGATATGGGATTGGATCCCAGGACCCCGGGGTCATGCCCCGAGCCAAAGGCAGATGCTCAACCACTGAGCCCCACCCAGGGACCCAGGATTTTCTTCTTTCTAATTAAGCCTACTTTTTAGTTATTTTAAATTAAAGAGGCAGAGAATTCATACAAATCAAGAGACTTAAAAATCTTCCCCTTTGCAGAAACAGAAAGACACAACATTCATTACTTCTCCACTGGGTTTAGCCCTCTCGTTTTTCGGTGGGCCATCTTTCCCAAATGCAGAACTGGACACCTAACCTGTGAAGGGTGGACGCAGAGGAATTTGCCCATCACCAGGCATCTACCTCAAGGAGAAGAGGTTAGGACCCCTCTTAATACAGAACCCCCTAACGTGGTGAGAACCAAATGTTGCTCTGTTACTTTAATGGAGGCGGATTTCAGAGAGCTTTCCATTCTTTTCTTTTTTTTTTTTAATATTTTATTTATTTGTTCTTGAGAGACACACACACACACAGAGGCAGAGACATAGGCAGAGGGAGCAGAAGCAGGCTTCATGCCAGGAGCCTGATGTGGGACTTGACCCGGGGACTCTGGGATCATGCCCTGACCCAAAGGCAGATGCTCAACCACTGAGCCACACAGGCGTCCCGAGAGCTTTCCATTCTTAAGCAGCAACAACAAAGAGCATCAGAGAAACTGGGCAAGCCTCAAATGTTCTCACAATAACTAGTGCGGTCTTTATAAGGTAAATATGAATGTTTTGTGGTAAAAATATAATAACGTGCAATTTAACTTTCTGAGAAGATCTGACACAGATCTGAGTGTCGCTTAGTTGAGAATACTAGCTAACAATTACAAATTTTTCCTTTCAGGTTTCTTCCCCTCACTTGAGAGCAAAATATTACTCTGTATGCGGTAGGCATTAAGGGAGTGCTAGCTCTATCACATGGCGTTTAATTAAGTATCTACTGAAGCAAATTATGAAAAATCAAGTGTAGAGTATTGTGACTGTTTTGACACAAGTTCAGCTTCAGAGGACTCGTGTCTACATCTAAAATCTCTCAGGGCTGTGTGCGAACAAAAAAATACTTATTTTCTATAAAGGACTTATGTTCGTATATTGGTATGGTGAAATCAAGAAAATAATTATCTTAGGAGGAACTCCAACTGTATCCTTAAGGACCATTTAGTTTGAATATGGGTTTTGAGGGGAGTCTCCAATAGTGGTGTTACTGAATGCTGCAAAGTGGCATTCAGGATCTTTTTCTGCTCCAACTGGGCAGGAATTGCCACTGAAATAGCACACTACTGAGAACAAAGGCGCTGCATTCATCACAGCAGAGTGATCAGAAGGCCTCGTTATAGACGTGCAACTCTCTGAAGTCTCCCACAAGTGACAGTAGTTTTGGTCACTACAGCATGAGAGAGACACGCCAGGAATCGTACAAGGCAGCCTGCAGGAATCCGCTTTTTGGAGATCTCAGTGTTCATAAAGAGAGCCTGTGTCAAAATGGATACTGATTCTACCAAAAATAACCTGCTTATTACAAAGGTCCAAATATGCTGAGGTCGCTTGTCTCAGTATCTGTCAATGCTGTCCTTGTCCTTGGCTTCATCATAAGACACAGTGATATTGTGGTGAAGGAGGCCTGAGCCTTCACCTCTTTCTACGCCATGCACTACACGTAATAGGGGGCAGGCTGATGATGGCCACTGAGGAGGGGGTTTCGGAGATCGGAAGACCGACTCCTGTTTGCAGTGGGTTGATTCAGCAGGGGCTTGGCACTACCACAGGGGGTTAATTAGCACTGGGGAGAGCTACCAAGAGCCAGCTGAACTTGTTGGATCAAGTGATACATTCTCCAAAGACATGCGCTGAACTGGGGCTCTAGCCCAAGAGCACCCTGTGATGTGCACAGGCTCCAGGGATCGCCAGATCTCATATGCCTACACGTGGAAGGACAGAAGTGCCTGCTCATGGTTTATAATCCACTCTTCTTACAACACTAATTTCTTTTTTTTTTTTTTTTTTAGAGATTTTATTTATTTATTCATGAAAGACACAGAGAAGCAGAGACATAGGCAGAGGAAAAAGCAGGTTCCCTGCAGGGAGCCTGATGTGGGGCTAGATCCCAGGACCCCAGGATCATGACCTGAGCCGAAGGCAGATGCTCAACCACTGAGCCACCCGGATGTCCCACAACACTAATTTCGAATGCTCCTTATGGAGTCCACTAGTGCTACTCAGATAGTGATGGTTGACATTTGTAGAGGCTACCTCGAGCCCCTGAACGCCTGATTAGGGTCATTTATCTAATAATTCATATACTGCAGCATGCCCTTGTCTTGAGCATATTTCAAACAGTAACCACCCTGGGGTGTGGACCAAAATTTCCCAACCTACTAACTTTTTGGACTGAATAATTGTTTATTGTGTATGGGTAGCTGTCCTGTGTACTATAGCATGTTCAGAAGCATCTCCGGGCCACACAATATAGATGCCAGGGAACACCACCCCCAACCATGAAAACCAAGAGTATCTCCAGGTATCACCAAATGGCCCCTGGGAGCAAAATCTCCTTGGTGAGACCCCCTGGGATAGACAAAATCTAACACACCCACACATATAGTACCTTGCATAGGCTAACATGTTCTAAAAACATTTGTAGACACTGAAAAAGAAAATATCCATAAGCAGCTATGTTAAGTAGGTATCTCTTCCTTTTTTTTCCTCCCAATGTCAACTCCAAAGGGATCCTCTTTTTTTTGTAAGTTCTTTTTAATTTTATTTTTTATTGGTGTTCAATTTGCCAACATATAGAATAACACCCAGTGCTCATCCCATCAAGTGCCCCCCTCAGTGCCTGTCACCCAGTCACCCCCCACCCCCCCGCCCTCCTCCCCTTCCACCACCCCTAGTTCGTTTCCCAGAGTTAAGAGTCTCTATGTTCTGTCTCCCTTTCTGATATTTCCCACTCATTTTTTCTCCTTTCCCCTTTATTCCCTTTCACTATT
Organism: Canis aureus; assembly: GCF_053574225.1. Lineage (NCBI taxonomy): Eukaryota > Metazoa > Chordata > Mammalia > Carnivora > Canidae > Canis > Canis aureus. Next base: position 63,455,005 of record NC_135625.1, read on the forward strand.
TTTTATATTCCCCAAATGAATGAGACCATATAATGTTTGTCCTTCTCTGATTGACTTATTTCACTCAGCATAATACCAAAGGGATCCCCTTAAAGAAGGTTTTGCAAGGGACGCCTGGGTGGCTCAGTGGTTGAGCATCTGCCTTCAGCTCAGGGTGTGATCCTGGGGTCCTGGGATCAAGTCCCGCATCGGGCTCCCCACAGGGAGCCTGCTTCTTCTTCTGCCTATGTCTCTACCTCTCTCTGTGTCTCTGATGAATAAATAAATAAAATCTTTTTTTTTTTTTTTTTTTAAAAGAAGGTTTCGCAGGCCTCAGAGAAAGGCACTCCTGATTACTGAAGCTTTTGGCATTTGGCCCTCCCTTAACGCTCAGCTGAAGCGAATGTCTCATTTGGTCTTCCCTAGTCCCAGGCTCTGCACAGACAACCAGAATGAATCCTCTGGCTTTCACACCCGAGTTTCAACTAGCTTTTATTCATCTCAGCTTGCCATCTCTCTGTAGCACATCAGACCATCGTTGGCTCTTAGGATTGCCATCAACACTGCTTGCCTCATAAGCTTGACACATCACACCTACTAATGGGCTTCCTTCCATTATTAGTACCTAGTCCCAGTTCAGCACCTGTGAACATGCTCACAACTGGACCACTGCCCTGTACTGGAGACTGGCTCCATTTACCTCATTGCTAGCTTGGCAGTGAGGATTCTGATCCCAAACTCCACGATGCTTTCTCATGGATAATTTGGATAATTGGATAATTTCCGATACCAACAGTCATAATTTGGGTTTTCTGGAAGGAGACACAGAGATAAGATTTGGGATAAGAGAAGACGTTTATTAGGGATCAGCAGTAATAAAAGGAAGGGGAAAAGAGCAGAGTGGGGGGTGTAGGCAGCCTCAGGAGGCCCAGCGGGGAGTCTGGAGTGAGCACTCCACCTATTCACACCTTGCTCAGCCTCTGGAAGCGGGATGTCCTGGGGAGAGAGCACCTTGGATAAGTTGGCTTTCTGTGCTTTGGGAGAACCCTGGGGGAGCTGGGAGGCAAAGATCGTCTATTTCTTGGAAAAATAAAAATGGTATATATTTAAGGTATAAAACATGATGGTTTTGACATACATTGTGAAATAACCACTGTAGTCAAGCTAATTTTTTTTTTAGTCAAGCTAATTAACATGTCCATCACCTCATGTAGTTAAGCAGTCTGGCACATGCCATCTTTCCAGTTTCATGATGTTGTATTAGAATGGGCTTTGCATTTAGGACATGTCCTTACCAAGATATAAGGAGCCTGTGTCAGGCTTATCACCCTGTGTGGGGATCTTTCCCCATGTGAGGCTCAAATAGTGCTCTTCTGTCTTTGCTTGAAGCTTGTGCAGGTGCCATGTGGCATGTCTCCTCCGTGGGGGAGGGGGCAGGGAATTTCTGTGCCCCAGGAAGGGTGTAAGACAAGGTGCCCTGCATTGGCTTCCAGTGAAAACTGCTGGTTATGGGACCAGTGTCCACTGTGGAAGCTGGTCTTGCTGTCTCTTCTCTGTGGGAGTAAAGCATGGTTCCTTGCAATGCTCAACTGCATTGTGCTCCTGGTGACTCTGACAACAAGATACAGTGGAGAAAAATGTTCAGAAGCCTCTCTTGGGATTGATAACTAGTGCACAGCGACCTGCTCCATAGTTACCAGCTTCTCTTCCTTCCTTCCTTTCTTTCTTTTCTTTTTCCTTTGGTGAGAATTAAGATTTTCCCTCTTAGCACGTTTCAAGTGTACAACTCACTATTATTAGCAGCAATCACATTACCACATGTTATATCTCCAAAGTATAGTCATCTTCTATGAGTTAGATTATTGTCGATTCAAGATGTAAGATCAGGGAGTCTTTGTCTTTCTGTGTCTGGCTTATTTTACTTAATGTCCTCCAGGTTCATCCGTGCTGTCACACATGATAGGGTTTCCTTTTTTACAGCTGAATAGTATTCCGTTTTATATATATATATATCATATTTTTTTATTAAGTCCTCCATCCAACAGACATTTAGAATGTTTCCATATCTTGGCTATTGTAAATAATGCAGTATTTGTAGGAAGGCAGATATTTTGTTGAGAAACTGATTTCATTTCCTATGCAGAGTGGGACTGCTGGATCATAATGTAGGTCTATTTTTAATTTTTGGAGGAATCTTTCCGGATTTCCATAATGCTATTCACACCCACAGCGTACAAGTGATCTCTTTTCTCCACGTCCTCGTTAACAATTTTTTTAATTGCCTGTTTACTGCATTCTCCACAGAAAGGCAGAAAGTCCTTCCTTGAAGAGAGTTCTGAATGAGAATCTCTTGTTTACCACAATACAATGTGTTTCTTTTCCACACCTGCAAAACCTGAGACCAGATGGGTAGAGACTGAGGTCTATCTCTTATTCTACTCTGTGCTTTCAAACCAAAGGTGGGAGTAAATTGGGATAAAGATCGACTAGGACCGCACAACAGCATCCCTCATGTGGGAAGTTAATCTTTCCTTAAACCTCTTTCATCTGTGTACTTGCTTTTGGAAACCTTTTCTTTCCTGTTTTTTGTTTTTTTGTTTTTTGTTTTTTTTTTTTGGTTCTCTGGCTTGTGAATCATGTTTGACTAACTTATTAGTGCTTCGTGCTTACAGCCTACATTCGTGCTTACAGTCTACCTTCAGGTTTATTTCATCTCTTGGGTATAATCACTTTACAGCCCATGGCTTCCATGGAGCATTTGTCCCAGACCAGACCCCACACTCTTCCCGGTCATGCTGACTTCATGGATCTCTGGCTGTGTTGATGGCTTTCTTTTGGTCAATAGACTTTGGTTTGGCCACTCAAGGCTCAGCTTCTCCCCTAGGATGTGACATTTGCTCCTCCTGTCCTTTATTCTCAAAGTACATTTGGACAAGAAAAGGATTACATAAGCCCATCTTGCACATGTGCTTCTCTCCTATCTGTAGTTGATCATCTGGCATTCGGGAAATTATTTTCTACAACAGTCCTTTTGAAAGATGATTCTTAGTCCAGGGGAAAGATTCCTTTTATGGAAATTTAGGCATCATAGAAGGTGGTGTAAGTGAGCTTTCCTGACTTTTCCGTATTATATATGTAATAACTTTACTATATAAGCTTGCACAGTAGGCTCTGATCATATTATCTAAATGAAAAATGGGAATACAATTAGGTGAGGGAATAGGATTCTGATAAATTAGTTTAGGGCTTCTCTCAGATTATTTTGTGTTATCTCTTAAGAGGAGGACTTCTTTATATGTTCAGTTCAAATTTTATTATTTGGACGATTCCAGGCTAACAGAAAAGTAGCAACGATAATTCTTTTCTTTCTCGAACCATTTGAGAGTAAGTTGCTGGATTGATGACCCATCACTCCTAAAGACATTGAGTATTTTTTTTCTACAAGAAGTTCTCCTGCATAACCACCATATAAACATCAACAGGGTGAAGTTGTAAAGAATGCGCTGTTACCCCCCTTCTCCTCAGGCCACATTAACTTTTGCCTTATCCCCATTATGTCCCTTATAACAAAAGGATTCATAATCCCAGTTCGGGATCTGTTGTAATATTTCTTTTTTCTCCTTCAATCAGAAAGCATTCCTTAGTCTTTCCTTAATTTTCCTCATCTGACACTTTTGAAGATTGCAAGAGAATTACTTTATAGAAGTCACCTCAGTTTGTTTTCCTGATGCTTCCTCACGATTAGATTTAGACAATGCATCTTTGGCAAGGATATCACAGAGGTGCTACCGTGTTCTTTTCTTATCAAGTAGCACACAATTTTGATTTGTCCCATTACCAGTCACAAGTTTGGTCACTTGATCAAGATGGTGTCTGCCAAGCTTAGTAAAAATCTTGTCTTTCCTTCATAAAGAGTAAGTATTTTGTGGGAAGTAACTTTGAGACTATAGAAATATTATACAAATATTCCATTCTTCATCAAGCTTGCAATTTATTTCTATCAGTGCACTTTTTTTCTGCAGTACTTCATTCCTCTTTGGCACAGCAAGATGTTCAAGGCTCATCTAACACTTTTCCTTACACGAGTTCTGGAATCAGCCATTTCTCCAAGGAGATTTGGTTCCTTTAAGTGCAGAGGGAAGGAATGGTATTTGGAAACTAAGATGTGGACACTGGATGTGTCATTGCTGTTGGAGTGTGCTGGATCAACCTAAGGAATATATGTATGAATATGTGTATATACATGCCTATATACATTTACAGCTGTATTCATTTCTGTATGCTTCTCTGTATATATTAAAAGGTTCCCCCCTTGTAGGCACACTCCCCACCCTATCTGTGCTCAGGTATCCAGGGCTGGACCTCAAATTACCCTGTGTTCATGCCCTCCTCATCCTTACTCATGTTGCCCCACAGATACGGGAACCTTCCTTACTTGCCTTGAGTTTGGAAATTCCGCACTAGCCTGCCCTTGGGTGTGGTATCCCTCTCTTTCCCTCACTAAACTCCGGTGCACCATGCCCGGATGCACCTCCTGTGGCCATGTCCTCATTCCTTTTGGCCTCTAACAATCCCTCGGGTCACCGGGATTCACTGTCCCTTGGTTCCCCTACTCCTGCACAATGCCTGTCTTGCTTGGCCCCATTAAATGGCTTTCATGTTAGAAAAAGAAAGGAACATGAAGAGAAAATGGAAGAGGAGGAGCTCAGTGTTTAATCTTGTTTTACTGTGGTTCACGGAATTTCTGGTAGTTGGTATCCAATCTGAGTCCTTGAGGCTTAATCTTTTAGAAATTATATTTCACCATAATTTAATTTGAACATATCATACATATGCTAAAATCTAAATGAGCTTTATTTAGATTCATTGACTCGAATTACAGGAAAATAAGAAATAAGATGTGAAATAGACTTTAACAATAGTTCAGTATGAGGATGTATTTTTTTGCAAAGATTTTGAGTTTCATATAAATCCTTTTTCAAGTCATGGTTTATGTATATAGGAACATATATGTATTTTGGAACAGGTAATAAGAATATGGAAACTGTAGAAAATCACGATTGATCTTTCAGGAATATTGTGAATTGCATTTCCCAAGTAAAAGCTACCTTGAGCATGATCTTACAAATATTTACTAAAGCACCTAATACGAGAGCAATCTGCCAGTTTTATTTTGCAGTGTTAGGCTCTCTGCACACAAGAAATCTCTTTAACTGAACTGTTTTGCAGCTGTTCAACAATAGCTCTCAAACTGGCAAAACCTAAATGTCTTTGTAAAATAATGGTTTCAATATTTTTTTTTAAAGAAAGCTAATAGTCAACAGTAACCCGGCAGTCACTAAATGTCATTTGAACATTAAATATCAAGCCTTTTCTCTTTAGTGAGGATAGGTGGTGGGGAGGGGGGACAGCTTCCAATTTTGCTCACCCAAAAATCAATTTGGAGCAACCTCGCCGAGAGTCTGGAAATGAAAGAGTTTGACATGGTTGCAAAGAAGAGCAACAAAAAAGATTGACTGCAGATTTGCTTTCTAAGAACTCACTTCTTATTCCTCTCATTTTCAAATTAAACACTGTTGAATGTTGCTGTGTGGCTGTAAAACCCTGCTTTTCTATCAGGAAGACTCTTGCTCACCAGCTTTCTATCAGGCAGGAACTATGCAAAGCCTCATTAGAGAGGTCTACTCTTGCTCCTCATGCTATTTTTATGTCTCTATGGGAAGTTGTCATCTTCCAGGCTGGATACAACCCTGTCATCACCACCGACCTGCACCCAAGACTCATCTTGGAAATGCTAGTTATTTTAAATTTCGTAATTATTTTCTCTCATCTTTTTAAATTTTTTTTTATTTTTAAAATTTTATTGGTATTTATTTACAATGTGTTCACCTGTTCATGACCATTTTTTAAAAATACAGGTATTATATTACTTTTAGGTTTACAATAAATGAGTTTATCCATTTCTCAGTGCTCATCAAGAGAAGTGGATTCTTAATCCCTTCCCCTATTCCACCCCCCCTCCTCCCCCCCACACCCCCCCCCCCCCCGCCACCCACCATTTTGTTTCCCATATGTAAGAGTCTGGGTTTTTTTGGTCTCTTTTTTTCTTTGTTCATTTGTTTTGTTTCTTACATTCCACATCAGAGTGAAATCATATGGTGTTTACCTCCTTTCTTTTCTAACCAATTAACAGTCATTGTTAATGTATTGGCTTGGCTCACAATAGTGATGAGAACAATGTATTGCTCACAATAGTGATGAGAACCATCAGAAATAGGGAAGGGAAGAAGACATGCCCAGTGAGTCACCATTTAATGGGGGAAGAGAGTTGACATACATGCCTACAGGGGCGACAGTAATAGAAAAGGAAGTAGTTTTACATTTTAGTTTGGATAAACATTTTTTAAAAAGATTATTCATTTATTTATTTGAGAGAGAGAGAAAAAGAAAGGGATTGAGAGCATGAGTGAGGGGAGGGGCAGAAGGAGTGACTCCTATGAGCCAAAGTCAAGAGTCAGATACTTAACCGGATGCCCCTGGATAAACATTTTTATGGCCAGGTACAATAGTTGCAAGTTTTAAGGCAGGAGTTACAAATGGAGGCCTAGTTATCATGTGTTACATGTTTTAAAATTATAGGAGAAGCTACCAAAGTATTGAATAAGACATATTTTTCCTCCTTCTCTGACAAAGTATTTTCTGTAATGAAGAAATAAAAACATCTGTGCAAAGCTTTGCTTTTCATATGACTGAAAGTTGACAAAATACCAACAATGACTGTTTTTAGTTATTACTGTTTTAATGTTTAATGACAATAAAATAAACATACATAATTTGTAATCTATTACACATTTATTTCATATTTATTTTTGTTCCCTTCATTTTAGGAAAGTTAAAAAACTGCTAACCTTCCTAGTTAATATTTTCACATATTTTTTTTATTACACTAATGACTTAAAATCACTAATCAATAAATATAATTGTATTAAAGGGCACTGAATTTGGAATTATTTTTACTAAAGTATAAACCAATTTTTAAAAACTATTTTAGGGACACCTGGGTGGCTCAGCAGTTGAGCTTCTGCCTTCAGCTCAGGGTGTGATCCCGGGATCTGGGATTGAGTCCCACATTGGGCTCCTTGCAGAGAGCCTGCTTCTCCTTCTGCCTATGTCTCTGCATCTCTCTGTGTCTCTCATAAATAAATAAAATCTTTAAAAAAAAAAACCAAACTATTTTATACTAAAATATTGAAAACTAGTCAAAATTACCTATTCTAATAGATGGGTAAGTATAAATTTTATAAATTATAGTTAATGAATATAAAAAAACCTTACATTGGCATTTAAATAAATAAATAAAAATTTTATTTTTAAAATTTAAGGTGAAATCTTATTGAATATTTTCTAATATACAGTGAGCATCTAGTTTCACATGTAAAGAATTTGTATCATACTTCATACATTTTATATCTATAGAAATGTAATTTTTACAAATAAACATAAGAATTATATGAACTTTTTAATACTGCAGAAAGCTTCTAGTCATACTTGGTAATTGTTGCAAATGCCATGCTAAATTATGAATACTTCTACAGCTGCAAATTAGATCAATTAGTAATGGAAGCAAGAACATGGACACTCGGCAGTTCTGGGAAATGATATTTTGCTATGCAAGCTCCACTGTGAGCATGTAGTTGGAGAGTCAGGGTGAGAAGTTAATGGGTCTTGCTTGTCTTTTATCAAAGCACATCTTGCTCCTGTGCCGTACAGCAGTGTTCATATCACAAATGGGCAGGCCCTAAACCCAAATCCCTTACGGTGTTCGCCAACAGTGAAATGCGCCATAGGGAAAATAAGATGGAGAAGGCCTCTAGGACCTGAACGGTATCAATCAACCAAAGTAGATGTTTAGGTTAAGGGTTGCCCTCTGCCAGTATTGACCACTGGACTCTGAATGACATAAGTATCCATGTGTTCTTTAGCAAAGGGATTCTGTGTGTGTGTGTGTGTGTGTGTGTGTGTGTGTGTGTGTGTTTGTGTGTGTGTGTGTGTGTGACAGAGAGAAAGAGAAAGAGATTGAGAGATACATAGGGTGCCTGAGGTTCAAGTCATGGGCAAGAAGTTCTCTTGCCCGTGTCATAGATAGCCTACCAATTTAGGACTTAGAAACATCAGTGGAATTTGGATAGACGTTTGTAGAGAGGCTGAGAAGTAAACCCAACCTTGAAGACCATACAGCATTTAGGCAGGAAAAGTGAAGACGAAAGAGCATTCTGGATGGACGTAACAACATAAATACTAGAACAGACTCATTGTGACAAATAATAGGACCTGCCAGGCTAGAGAGAAGAATTTCTGTTGTAGGCAAGAAGTGGCATGAGGTCATGAAAGTAGAGACTACAGGAAAGAAATGTAATTTTACGTATTAGATAATTGGTTCATGACCTGGCAGTGAGATGCTAATAGTGGTGCTTTGGGGGAAAATAGCTAGAAGTGCAAAATATATTGACAAAGGGAGATACTCGATAAAGAACAGTTAGAAATCTACTAAGCGTGATGAGAGCTAAGATGGGGTCCTGGCTAGCAATGGGGGAAGAGAATATAGGGTAAACCTTAGGGCTATGTTTATTTTCATTCAAATTCTAATATTAAAATTTAAATATTTCATAAAATCACTTTAACTGAAAACATACACTTTTCCATGTTTGTTTTGTCCATAGGAGACGCATGTACAGGTAAGAGGGAAAGGTGTAGGGTTGATGGAAGCTGGATACAATGGGAAAAACTTCTTTTCCATATCTCTCAATGGATTTTGTGTCATAATCTTGAGGAAGTTCCACTGCTTCACTTCATTGCTGGTTTTCCTAAATCTTTTGTTTGTGCTGTCGGGTCCTTGGTGTTCCTTGGCCTTTAAGACAAAGCTAAAAGTTATAGAAGACAAATTTGAAGAGGATAATTTAATAGAGTTGGGGAAAAAAATGCTGTCATAAACCAGGTTTTGGGCCCAGGGATGAAAGGAGAAAATGCTTCGTCATTAAGGTAAAATAATTAGGTAGCTCAGTTTTGTTATCTTTCTAATTTGTAACAAACAAAACAAGTCAAGTTCTCTTGAGAGGGCTAATAAATCAGACTACATGACATTTCAGGCCCTCTGATAGTGTTGGTGTTATTTTAGGAATAGTAGAATAGTCTATGTAATGGTGTGTCCTTAATCACTCTTATACTATACAATACTCAGTGAGTATTGGCTTTCTTTTTAAAAGTCCAAGGATTTGGAGCACCTGGGTGACTTAGTGGCTGAGCGTCGGCCTTTGGCTCAGGTCGTGATCCCGTGATCCTGGAATGGAGTCCCAGTCAGGCTCTCTGCATGGAGCCTGCTTCTCCCTCTGCCTATGTCTCTGCCTCTCTCTGTGTGTCTCTCATGAGCAAACAAATAAAATCTTTAAAAAAAAGTCCAAGGATTTTGGGGCTCCTGGGTGGTGCAGTTGGTTAAGCACAGACTCTTAGTTTTCTCTCAGGTCATGATCCCTTGGTCTGGGATTGAGCCCCGTGTCAGGCTCTACGCTCAGCACTGAGTCTGTTTGAGATTCTCTCTCCCACTGCTCCTTCTGCTTGTGCTTGCTCGCTCTTTCGAATAAATAAATAAATCTTTCACAGTCCAAGGGTTTTGTTTGCCCTGCACTGTGAATGGTCTCTGTTAGGAAGCTGTAATTCAGCGTTAGTGAGCAACTTCTACCCATATGCCTCTCCTCCCCAACCTTTATATTGCTTTTATCATTTCATAAGTTGGCTAAATGTAGTAGAAGATTTATTTAAATTTGTATCTAACTTGAGATTTGGGTGTCTGTACTCTATTTGAGCTCTAAAAGATATACTTCATTGTTTTGAAGTAAAGGGTGTTTCAGAATTACTACTGGAAATCTCAGAAGACTTTTAGGATGTTAAAATAACTAATGTGACTATGAATACAAAATAAATCTGTTCAAGGTAAATTTTGTGGGTTAGATTTATATAAAGTTAGAAAAGACACATTATATATATTTGTGTGTATATAAATATATATGTGATCTCTATATGTAATGTATATACACACATACACCAAGAAACATTATATATTGTGTATGAATATGTTTTGTGTATTTGTATATGTATACACACATATACACAACACAAATACAAAGGAAACGGAAAGAAGTTATATAATAAAGAGAAGTTACATAATTCTTAAGCAACATTATTTTCCAGCTGCTGTTTCCAGTAACATATCTTCTCCAGAGGAGCTCAAATCAAATCCACAAACACTTTGTCAGTACTCTATGTGCAGTAGTGCTGTGCTGGTCATTGGATCACTTTCTACAACCATATATAGTATGGGAAGAACTGAGCACATCTGTGCCGTGTTAGAACTCGTCGTATTTAGAGAATATATGGTCAACAGGCAAGCTTGTGTGTGTGTACATGCTGATGGGTTGTTTATGATTGTTAAACAGATCGTTTTCGAGGAAGCAATTTTTAAAAGGTAAAGTACAACTTTCAAGACTTCTGTAAGAGAGACAAAGTTGCTTTTTATCTTAGGAAGTCACTGATGAAAATGCTAGCCGTGTAGCCTAGTGAAAGACTGCCCGGTATTTGAGAAAGAGTAGAGCTTGGGGTTCATTAAAAGCCAAGGCCAGAGGAAATGGGCTTTGCTAGTGTTAGAAAAGTAACAAGAGGGAGGCACCTGGGTGTCTCAGTTAATTAAGGGTCTGCCTTTGGCTCAAGGTCATGATCCTGGAGTCCTGGAATTGAGCCCCACATCGGGCTCCCTGCTCATTGGGGAGCCTGCTTCTCCCTCTGCCCCTCCCCCTGCTCGTGTTCTCTCTCTCTCTCTCTCAGATAAATAAGATCTTTAACAACAACAACAACAAAAAGGAAAGTAACAGGGCTAGGCGTGGGATCCAGGAATGATAGCATAGCTAAGAGAGGACTCATCCTGATTTGGGAAACCAATTAGAATTGGACAGTGAAAGATGATTTACTAAGAATTGGTGAAAAGACGGGAACTAGATTAGGCTGTTTACTATTACAGAGTATTCCTATCAGGTCTGGGGGATAATACTGAAGACTATGCAGCAGGTTCCTCTTTTGGTGTCTTGCTGGATCATGGGTCATCCCCCCCTTCTCCCTTTTCTGGACTGCCCTGGGCTTATAGGAGGCATCCTCAACCACTGTGCAACCAAGTCTCTGAGGCTTGTTCCTTTAACTATGGCTCATTGACCCAGATGTGGTTTTCTGACCCAGGTGGGTAAACTAGATTCTTGTTCTTAGGAATTTAGAGTAGGACTCAAGGACATTGGGAGAGAAGTCATCTACCTTATGGCCCTGTCTTGAATACTCTTTAGATAGTCCTGGCCTCAAATGCTAACGCTAGGGTATATGTGAAAGATGCTTTACTAATCTGGCTCTCACTTTTTCTATCATAAATGACAACATCAATATATCCCCTATAATTTTCTTGTGTGGAAGTGAAATACAATGTATATAAATGCTTAGCTGAATAAATGACAGGACTAGGTGCTCAGTGAGTATTGGTTTTCTTTTAATCTTATAAGAGCAGTTCCAGGGATTTCTGAAACCACTCTGGCCTTTCAGATCTTGGTTAGGTTCTCTTGAAGCCAACAACCTTTTTTAATAATAAAGGAAAATTCAGGCACTGGAAAGAGTATCAGTAGTGCTAAAATCAAATTTATTTTGTAATTGAAGATGAGACTCAATAGAAATAATAGAGAACTATCCTGGAAGATGTAGTCATTTTAAAAATTTTACTTAAACATAAAAATCTGAGCATCACACCCTAGGCTTTAGGGCCTCAAGAATATTATGCTTGGATTAATGACTATTGCTCTCACTTCTTTTCCTAGTATTTCCTGAAAGTGGAGCCAACATCACATAAGAAAAAAAGTCATACGGGTGCAGAATCACAGCAAAAATATGACAAGGGAAAGTAAATGAAACTAGCTAAGGCTCTAACTTGTATTTGAAATAAGGGAAAAGCAAGTTAATGTAAATTGGAGACAAAAGTCAAACCCCTTATGATAATAAGGTTCAATAGTATTTTCACCAAAATTTTGACCTCAATTTACATAAAGTATTTTAATTTTTGTCTCCTGCATCAGTGAAAGGACAATCTCCATGGCCTATAGGCCATACAAACTCAAGTATATGGCAATCCTTCTATTTTTCCAATGACAATATCATTCCCCGAAGTTTTTAGGTTAACATGAGCATTAAGGAGATACCAACCTTTGGTCTCTTAGATGCGGCCCTGGGAACATCTCCCCATTCTCCTTTTTATGATCTGGCATCAAAGCCTTCACTGATATTTCAACAGTTATATGTGCAGTGTTTTAGGTGGTCTCAGAAAGCAATCCAAGGTCATTTCCTGGCCTCAAGATCCCTCAATCTATTATTTCATAGAAGACTAGATGTTCCCCTTCTCTGGCTCACTTATATGATGCTTTACAGGACTAAGGTTCCCACTACTGGAGGGTTTTTCATAGTAGCTCTGTCCATGCAGGCACATCTCCTGCAACGGGAGTATGGGAGAGCCTATGCTCTCTCTTATTCCTTCATTTGTCATCAATACATCCCATTGATTGCTTAACCCTGTGACATTGATACTGTGGGTTATCATGTCCCTTACATGACAAATAGGTACAGTTTTAGGCAAGTAATGATATAGTCAAATATGTATTTATACTTCATTGTTTAATTGAATTACACATATTTAAGGGGCATGAGATATATCAATATGGAAGTGTTATATTTGTAAAATGTTTTTAATCAAACTCTGCATATGCATTTTTATACCTTTTTTATGCTTTCGGTGTCACTAAAACAGCATTTTGAATTATGTAACACAGTTTTTTTCACACCACTTTATCTTGCTGTCTAATGTGAGATATTGAAATTTTTATATCTATGTAGGGTGCTGTCGCTGGAAATTTTATCTCAAGTCCCAGCTTTAGAACATTTGGTTTTTTATTCATTCTGAGTGTGCATATATGTGATCTCTATTGCTGTTCCAATAGATCTTTAAAAATCTTGTCTAAAGTGACAGCTGCAGTAGGAACAGTTGGTGTCCACCAAAAATTTGTGCTTTATCTTGAGCTGTTTAGAACCATCACTGGGAAATAGCATCTTAGCCCCAGTTACCTTTCTCAAGCCCCTCTCAACCAGGAGGTCCCAGAGAGGTGGTGCCATGTGACTAGTTCTTGCCAGAGAGATCTCAGCGGGAGCAAGGTGTGTCACTTCTGGGTTGGGGCTGCTGAAGGGAGTGCCTTTCCCATCTTCCCTTTCCCTAGTTGTAGGCTGTTGGCAAGTTTTTATAGTAAGGACCCGACAGTAATATTTTAGACTATTTTGGTGATGTGGTCTCTGTGGCAAAGCTGCTGTTGCATTTGGAAAGCAGACATAGACAATATGATCAACAGAGAGGCATGGCTGTGTTCTGCGGGCTGTATTCTGCTCACCTCTCCTCCAGAGGTTCATGGAGGCTCCAAATAAGACTCCAGCACTCCTGGAGGAAAGTCTCTGGCCATCTGGCAGCAACTCCATTTGTCATTAATGCAGCAAGAACTCTACTTCAGTTCTGTTAAAAAAATAGAGATTTGAGAATTGATTTGTAACAGAATCTGGCATTGCCCTAACTCATACAAAATCTAGCATGCGATTCGGAGATATCCCCACAGAAGTGATCACTAAATGTGTGCTGTGTTTTTATTGGCTCATTTGTTTGTTCGTTTAATTGATTCTTTGGCACAGACCCTACCAGTTGGCTGATAGAAGTCCTCAGAACTTAGATGCCTGTTTCAGATTAATATGTTTTCTCCAAGCAATATATTATTTTACAGCTCAAAATAATGTAAATGGCAGTTTATTCTGCAACCTAATAGATTTTGTTGAAAGTCAAGGATGAGGTGACTCCTTTTCTGGGAAATAATTTTAGGAAAAAAATTCACTCTAGGTTTTAGTCAGTGTGGCTGATTATTCTTTCAGTTTTTATGGTCCCAGGTTTGGAGAACTAAAGAATGCAATGTCAAGAAGAATTGTATCAGACTCTATGTGAGGGATGCCTGGGGGACTCAGAGGTTGAGCGTCTGCCTTTGGTTCAGGTTGTGATCCCGGGGTCCTGGGATCAAATCCCACATCGGGCTCCCTGCATGGAGTCTGCTTCTCCCTCTGCCTGTTGTCTCTGCCTCAATCTCTCTCTGTGTGTCTCCCATGAATAAATAAAATCTTAAATAAAAGTCTGGGTGAAATTAAATCATTTCTCTTTCTCAACGAGCATCTGTGTCTTATAGTGGGAAGAACATAAACTTTGAATTTGGATAGACTTTGGTTTAATACTGGGTCCCTCTTTAGACAACTCATTTTAACCTCTTTTTGCCCAAGATTGTACCTAGAAGTGGGTAATGTCTCCTCACAGCAATGTTTTAAATATCGAAGAAGGTAATATGCACATAGGGTTTAGTTAACCTTTGTTTAACCAAACAAAATAGACCCGTTCTCTTATTCTCTAGCTGTACTAGGTAACCTACCTTGGTATTTGTTGCTGTAGCAAAACAGACGTAATAAAATTTAAAAACCATCTGTGCATCAAAAGGCAAACATTAATACAATTATAAAATGAGCTGCAAGTAAGAGAAAATAGTTTCAAAATGAAGAAGTGAGCCACGGGCTGAGAAAAAATACAGTTCATATAGCAGACAAAGACTTGTATCTAAAATACAAAAATAAACCCTACAAAAAATGATAAGCAGACAAAGCAATTAAAAATAGGCAAAGACCTGAACAGACAGTTCATACAATAAGATATAAAAATGCTTAGCAAATACATGAAAAAGTGCTCTGTGAAATGTCACCTATACCACCCACAAGACTGAAAACACCACCAAGTTTTCTGGAAAACTTAGACATGAAAAGGAACCACCCACCAATATATGCAATAACTAACAAGTCACACACACACACATCACATTATGCAAAAGAAACAGGAAACAAAGGAGTTCAAATGTATGGTTTAATTTGTATGAAGTTCTAGAACAGGCAAAAACAAATTTGTGGAAGTAGAAATCAAAACAGTGTTTTTCCTCTAGTGGGGGAGATGGGGCAGGAAAGGATGAAGGAAACATTTAGGTAATGGTTATGTTCCAATTCTTGATTGATGTGTTAGTTATATGAATACATAGATTCATCAGAACTCCCCAAACTGCACTCCTAAGATCTGTGCTTTTTAAAAGGTGTATCTAAAAATCCTTTCAAAAAAAGAAAATAAATTAGGTGAGTTCCGTCTGTTCTCTATAGGCAGCAATTTAACACACAGTGGAGATTCATTGCTCATTCTTCCACTGTTTGGTACCTTCACTCATGATTAGATGAACCTATTCCCAATAAAATCTAAGAACTGCATCTTTTACATTTAAATTGCATTGATTTTCATTATTATTTCATTATATCAAGTACTGTATTATATGTACTAAAGATACTCTCAATATTTTCATTATTTAAAAAATTCCTGTTTGTGAAGTTTCCCAAATTGCATAAAAACATGCCAGACATTTTCTTGTTTTCTCCAAACTGCTGCCTGATATGGTCTCATATAAATTTTAGAGATCAATTAAAATGACCAATTAAAAGAAGGAAAGTAGTTGACTGAGTGCTTTAGTTAAGAACCACAACCTCCAAATCAAAGTGACACAAGGATGAAGATGACCAGGAAAGAGTCCCTGCCTCTATCACCTTGAATCATTTTATTTTATTTTATTTTATTTTATTTTATTTTATTTTATTTTATTTTATTTTATTTTATTATTTTATTATTTTATTTTATTTTATTTTATTTTATTTTATTTTATTTTATTTATTTTATTTTATTTTTACTTATGATAGTCATAAGTAAATGAGCATGAGAGAGAGAGAGAGAGAGAGGCAGAGACACAGGCAGAGGGAGAAGCAGGCTCCATGCACCGGGAGCCCGACGTGGGATTCGATCCCGGGTCTCCAGGATCGCGCCCTGGGCCAAAGGCAGGCACCAAACCGCTGCGCCACCCAGGGATCCCACCTTGAATCTTTTTATGCTGTATATTTCATATTGCTCAGTGGAATACTTAAAATTCATTTTTAAATCAAAATTCTCTATTTAGTGGTGATAGCAAACATGTTGCAGATTAGGAACTAGATATGCCCTCATTCAGGATTTTACCCCATGGACTTGTGAACAGTATCTTGGGACCTTGACTCATGGATGGAAGACCTGCAATACGTACATATTGAAAGAAAAAAGGAGTAAATACTTCTACCAATGCCTTGTAGCCCTAACCATCTTGGCATCCATACTCTCCTTGGGCCAGCCGTACTTGCTGTGAGATGGTACACTTCTTTAAACCACCATGGAGATAGGAAGCATCATAGGGGAAATGTAAAACATTTACTTTGTCTCTACTTTATCTGGTCTTCTTCATGATTACTTGTTCTCTGAGAATGAGGGAAAATAATATTTTTTAGTCTGGTTAGGCTTAAAGCAGCCTGATATGAAAATTTAGAAAGTACCTTTAAGAAGGAAAATCAAATTATTTAGGGATTGGTCTAGTACAGACACCAACTAATCAGAAGGCAAACCCTGAAGCAACAAGTGATGCTAGTCCTCAAAACACAGGGCAATCAGAAGAAGGGTGGCGGCCAAATGAGCCTCCGTCCTGCGTTTAGATGGTTTTCAGTATCTTCTGCTAAAAATATTTCAGATTTCTATCACCATCCTCCAGCTCTCCAAGATGGCATTTTATATAAGGGTTGCCCAGAGAAGGCTATGGATAGGTTGGGACTACTTTCCGGACCTTGAGAAATGTATTGCCTGCATTTTCTGCTGGTGTATTGAGGTTGGGTTGGTTTTTCTGGGATTCTTCTGGTACTCGTTTTCTGCTGACTCAGCACCCAGTCAGCTGTCACGGTGTCCTTCTGTTCTTTCATGGTGTTCTATCTCTAAAGAAGATCATTGGGGATCTTCTTTGAGGTTGGCTGTGCTTCCTCTTGGGCCCAGAACCAGGCAGTAGACCAGACATCTACGGCAGCTCACTCTGGCAAGGTCTCCATCACACTTGCACATATTTCTAGTTTATTCACATTTTATGGTAACAGAGGACAACTAGGTTTCCCTTTGCATAAACAAGAGTTGTGAGCAGGAACCTTCGATGAGTGGTACCAGAGGAGGTTAGGCAGCAACAGCCTTCAACTATGTGTGTTTGGAGCATACGCAATAAATCAAAGCAAAACCCTGTGTCTTTCAAGGTCCCTCAACTTATCCAAAGGTTCCTAAAGTCTCTTTAGACCCTTTACTCTCTAGGCTGGGGGAGGGGGAATGAAGACAAATGCCAACCTGTGTGCACCTTCCTCCTATCTGTCTCCCCTATCCTGTTTCTCTTCCCTTTCCTCATTTTCCTAGATCTCAATGTGACTAGTTTATGTTTTGCTTCCATTTTGTCATGGCCCTCTTAGTTCTAACTCTAAGTTCAGGGCTTATCAATCATGAAAAGAACTCTACAGATTGTTTTACCTGGCTCAACCTTTATGTATTAAATGGCAGCTAGTGGAATTTATAAAATACTTTCTTTAACAAAAATTCCTCTCCTAAACCTGTTATCTTACCTAGCACTGTCTGTTACAAATATTGTTGGCACTCTCTCTCTCTCTCTCTCTCTCTGTCTATCTCTGTGTGTGTCTCTCTCATTCTCTCCCTGAAGAGCCATTTTAGGCATATATTTCTTTTTCTTTCCTAATCTGGGTTACTTTCTAAGGCATATCTCTTGACTTCTGCTTTATTATTATTATTTTTTAAGATTCTATTTATTTGAGAGAGAAAGTGAGTGAACGAGCATGAGTAGGGGTGAGGAGGGTTAGAGGGAGAGGAAGAAGCAGACTCCCCATGAGCAGGGAGCCCAATATGGGGCTGGATCCCAGGACCCTGAGATGATGACCTGAGCCGAAGGCAGACACTTAACCGACTGAGCCACTGAGGTGCCCTCTTGACTTCTACTTTGGATCTCCTCCTTCTTGCTCATCCATGGGTGTGGCACTCTCCTCTCTTTCTTACATCATTTATTTTTCTGTTTACTGGAACATTCAAATCAACATGTAAAAATGAGGTTAATTTCCTATCTTTAAAAATCATTCTCTTTATCCCAATCCCCCCACTACCCCTGCCAATGCCCCAGTCCATTGTCTGGTACAATTTTCAGTAAAAATTCTCTGAGGAGTTCTTAATTCCTCTTTCCTTCATTCTCTTGTAAATTAGCCCTTGGCTCCACATCTTCACTAGAATTCTCTTTCATTTCACTTCTCTTTCATTTCAGGGGTTTGAAAAACCCCTCTTCAAAGTCTTCAGTTACTTTCTTAGGGCGAAATTCAATTATCAATGATCAGTCCCGACCTAACTGGATTTATCGACAGCATTTGGCATCATCACTCCTCTTCCGTTATTTTTTTTTCACGTGGTTTCCAGGATCCCACACGCTCTTAAATTTCTTTCCACCTCACTAGTTGTTCCTTCTCAGATATTTTTTCTATGTCACCCCTTTCCCTCTGCTCTCTTGATACTGAAGTGCCTCAGGGCTCAATCTCTAATCCTCTGCTCTATACTCACCCCTCTGGGAATCTCATCCAATCTCATTGCTTAAATGCCATCCATATGACTGTAACTCCCTAAATTATATTTTAAGCTTAGACGTCTGGAATTAACTCAGTACTTATACAATCATAATTTGATATCTAAGCTTAATGTGTGCATTAGGTGAAATTCAGAGCCTGCCCTTTACCATCTCATGTGAGAACAACTCTAGCCTGAGTTGCTCAAGCCAAAATCTTGGCATTAGCCTGTGGCTTGTCTGTTCTCTGGCGCACATTTTGTCTGCTAGGAAATTCCGTTGGCTTTATCGCCAGCATATTTGCAGAATCCAGCCACTCCTCTGCATCCTCATTTCTACCATCCTGGTAAAAGCCACCGTTATCTTATCTTGAGTTATTGTGATGGTTTCCTGTTCCTAACCCTTCGTCTACAGTACAGCCTATTCTCATTACACAAGACAGAATGACTATTTAAAATATAAATCATTTTACTCCTTTCTCAACATCCTGCAAAAGTTCCAACTTCAAAGTTCCAGATTTCTAAAGTTCTTAGAGTGGGCAAGCCCCTCCGTAACGTGTCCCCCTCCTCACCTCCACTCTCAGTTTGCTCTGGCTGCAGTGCCTTCTCAGACAATCCTTCAATAAGCCAAATACACTCTTTTGTAACTCTTGCTCAGGCTAATTCCCCCTGCTTAAATGTCTCTTCTCCCAAATATCCATGTGAATAATTCTCTCTCTTTCAAATTCTTATTTCCAAAATTACCTGCTGACAGAGGCCTTCCTTGACCACCCTACTTAAAATATCATTGTGCTTACTACTCAGTGCCCACATACTCCAAATGCCCCTTTCACTATTCTTTTTTTTTTTTTTTTTCATTACACTTTAACCTTCTAACATACTAGGGTGGAGACTCTTTAGTGTTCATCAAATGTCTATGTGCTGCTCTAGATTTCCCAGCTTCCACTGCAGTTAGGGGCTTATGAGCTGATTTGGCCAATCATATAAAAGCAGAAATAATGCATACCATTTCTTAGTTAAGGCAATTTTGCTTCCTCTATTTTTCTCTTCTTTTGCATCTTCATACAGTGACTTTAGATGTCACATTTCCAGATATGATAATCACAAGATGGATGAGGGCACCCAGCATATAACAGACTATGACATGGAGGAAAAGAAACCTTTTTGGACTAAGCATTTGAGGTATTGGGATATTTATTTTGCAATAGCTAGTGTTACTCATATTAATACAATTCTACAATATATCTGTTATGTTTATTTTTTGTCTTTCCTTCTCAGCTAGAATATAAGTACCATTATGATAAATATTTGTCTCCTTTGTTCACTGATTTATTCTAAGTGCCTAGATCAATGCCTGGCATATAGTAGACACTCCGTATTTGTAGAATGAGCAGAAGAGCTAGAAAAAAACCCGTGTATTCTTTCTTCTTTGCTCTGAAAAAGCTCTAAGTATCTTTTTCCCAACTAGCTCGTGTAGTTTTATTTCATGTAGTCATTTGATTAAGTGGGGTCTTCTGGAGGTGATTAGGATATTTGAAATGGGATGCAAGGGATGCAGAGATCCACAGGTAATTTTTGTTTTCTTCATCTTTTCTGGTCATGAAAATAAAAACACCATCAGCACAGTATAGGCAGAGCGGTTTAGAATGGGCCACAGACCTTGCATTTGTAAACTAACCACAGGTAAATATCCAAGAGAATTTTGTACTTCAAATTAGATGATCTCTTGCAGCCAAACTCTGCTTCCCAATTTGTGGTATCGTACACATAGGTAAAATCCAAATACATGTATAAAATTCTATCAAAACAGCAGCACACAGTTTTATTGTAAGGTTTGCCCTGCAGTCACTGTGAACATGTTGGCTCCCTGCGAGGGGCTCTAACTGCTACATCAGCTACGTTTCCAGCTAAGACACAGCTGCACCTTCCATACTTTGGCGAATCTCAGCCATTAATGGTGGGAAGTTGACTTGAGTTTGAGATCGTTACTCAGTCTAAGCTCTTGTGAACTTTTCAACTCTAAAGACTGAGGTCTTTGTGATGCTGTTAGAGAATGAAACATCCCTGTCCTTCTGTTCCCTTAACAATATGGACCTTACAGCAAAAGAGAACTTGCATGGTTATTAAAGTCACCAGATTAGGTCCATGATGGAGTCACTCACGTTAAGCTCCATGTCAGCAAACCAGAACTTAATTAAATTCCTATGCTGGGGGCAGCCCCGGTGGCGCAGCGGTTTAGCGCCGCCTGCAGCCCGGGGTGTGATCCTGGAGACCCAGGATCGAGTCCCACATCGGGCTCGCTGCATGGAGCCTGCTTCTCCCCTGCCTGTGTCTCTGCCTCTCTCTCTCTCTCTCTGTGTCTCTATGAATAAATCAATAAAATCTTTAAAAAAAAAAAATTCCTATGCTGGCTCTCTCCAAAAAGGAAGGCCTAGGTCAACCGATTAGCATTTGCCTGTTCAGTACAAGTTAACGGACTGGGCTCTAAGCCTCCCCTTTGCTCCACATAGGGGAAGTAACCCACTTTGCCCAATCAGCCCATGTGCACTGTACCTTCCTTGTTCCTGCTCACTTTGGTCTATAAAAATCTTTCACCTTGTACAGCTCTCCTTTTTACCTGCTCGATTGACTGTTGGCCAATTCATGAATCAATGAAGAAAGTCAATAATATCTTTAAAATTCACTCAATTGAATTTTGTACTTTAGCCATGGGGCAATACCTTGCCTATAATTGCATAATACATTACAAAACATTTTTACATATATGTTCACTTTGGTCCTTGAACAGGGGCCCAGCATGGTCTCTGCAACAGGGTCAGCACATAATATTCATTGAAGAAAGGAATAAATAAGTTAAAGGCTTTTGAAGACAAACCTTCAACCTAAACTACAGCTGAGAAAAAGGCAACTTTTGCCTTCAGATCTTCTGTTTCATCATCTGGAATCATTCTTGGCATTTTCTTTCTTAAGAGATTTTCTTTCTTAAGATGCAGATTCTCCCCTCTTCCTGTCTTTTTCTTTCTTTCTTTCTTTCTTTCTTTCTTTCTTTCTTTCTTTCTTTCTTTCTTTCTTTTTTTCTTTCTATTAGGACATCTTTAATATCTTTAGTACCAATAACCCCTAAACAAACTATTAGGAATAATTATGGCATCCATATGTAGCGGGTTAGACAGAATTTAAATTCATTTTTGCTATTATTATCCTTGCTGTTGTTTCTGCTATTAGGAGGCAGAAGTCATCTCTAGAATTTCTTTGTTCTGGGAAGAATTCCCTGAATGGTCCCTCTTAAGTTGTGTAGTTGTCAATAAAGAACAATTAATTGCTCTAGAGGTGTGATATTATATTACCTTTATTTTTATTTTAACTTGAAACTTAAAACTCAGCTGCCCCTCCCAGCAGCCTTATGTATTTAAAACTTCTCCTTTGGGGGACACCTGGGTGGTTTAGCAGTTGAGCATGTGCCTTCTGCTCAGGGTGTGATCTCGGGGTCCAGGGATTGAGTCCTGCATCAGGCTCCTGCATGGAGCCTGCTTCTCCCTCTGTCTGTATCTCTGCCTCTCTCTGTGTGTCTCTCATGAATAAATAAATCTTAAAAAAGAAAATTCTCCTTTGAGACAAAGTAGCCAATTTGCTCTTTAAAAAAAAGAGGAATGAGCCCTGTAGTCTTCTTTTTCTTTTCTTTTTGAAATTCACTACATTTAAACCACTGACAAATAGATGTTTTGGCCTCAGGCTGATTCTGAGGAAATACACCAAGGCCCTCCAGATGGAGCTCACTGTGAAAGCAGAGAGCCACCATCTGCACTGTTACCTGGGCTCACTGTGAGGGTCTCACCTGTCCTGAGAGTTGGAAGTCCCTTCAGATCAACCTCCTGGCTTGGAGGGAGGGCTTTGGAAACTAAGTGAATTTTAACTCAGCTAGTGTAACCTTGGGAATGGCAAAAGTACCATACACAATAGGCCTAGCAGTCCAACACATAGGCATTTGAAACTCTGGTCTTTCTTACTCTGGTTACCAGAAGGGTAACACCAGGTGTGACTGGAAGGTTGGCTGAGTCTACAGAGAAGATATTACATGTGAGAAGAGAGAGGCCAGAAAAGTGTGTGTCGGAGTCCAGGTGGGAAAGCGGGATCCACTCATATGGGGAGGTTTTGGTGCCTCCTAGCTAATAAATGAATGTAGAAGAATTTATTGGAGACTCATTGAATTGTCTCATACAATCCATTAGTGAGCATATTTTTGAGGAGACTGTAGAAAATCTCTTCTATTTAATGGAGGTTGCTCCTAATTAATTGAGTGACCTGCCAGCTGTTGCAAACTGGCTCAAGTCATCTAGCAACATAGATATTAAAGAATTTAATGACCATAATTGTGCTAAACAGTAAGGAAGAAAAGTACAGGTATCAATCTCACCTGGTATGTGAATTGGGGAAAAATTTCCTGAGGAACTTGTTTGGTAAAGAGAGGTGAAAGTAGCTCTTCATGCTGAAGATCCTGAGGGTTTAAGAAAAGTCCTAGATTTTTGGAGTGAGGGGTTCTAGAAAGGCTATGAGATAGGGCTGGAGAGCCATATGAAGGATTTCTGGCTTTATCCAAAGAGAAAAAAGAAAGCCAAGGAAGGAGTGACCCTGGTTAATTACATTTTAAAGGAATGCACTTCTTCATTAAAAACACAATTTGGCTATAATGGGCAAAAGAATTGTGTGAAAAAAAATAAAAAAAAGAATTTGTGTGTGTGTGCACATGTGTAGGCGTTAGGCAAAGAGTAGATGGAAGGCTGAGTCCAACTGAGGTTATTATTACCAAAATCCAGGCAGAATTCTTGGAGGCTTGGGGCAGCCTGGGTGGCTTGGTGGTTTAGGGCCGCCTTCAGCCCAGGACGTGATCCTGGGGACCGGGGATCAAGTCCCATGATGGGCTCCCGGCATGGAGCCTACTTCTCCCTCTGTGTCTCTGTCTCTGTCTCTCTCTCTCTCTTTCTGTCCCTCATGAATAAATAATAAAATCTTTAAAAAAGAATTCTTGGAAGCTTGAACCAACGGTGCCACTATAGGTTAGAAAGAGGTGAATGGGTTAGAGATAAATACTTAGAAAAATCTTTGGTGGCTAGTGATTTGATAGGATTTAGGCAAGGATTTTTTTTTTTTTTTTAATGCTTCTAAGGTATCCTTCCCTAGTCCTATATAAATAGAGGTTGAATATTAAAGCTGGGTAAGACATCAGGGAATATTTGGTGCAAATATCTCTTCAATTATAGAGAAGCTGACACAGCCCGTAGTAATAAAGGGAGTTGTCCTTCTGCACGTAATTGGTCAGTTAATGCAGAATTTAGGCGTGAACCAAAGCACCTGCTGTTTGCATTACTTTTCCTCAGCCAATGGAATAGCATTTTCCCTTCCCACACACACATTCCCTTATGGATACTAAATAATTTCTAAATGTACATGCAAAAGCACACTGGAGTATTTTCAACAATAAAGCCCTAACATATTTTTTTTATTCTTTGTTTCTTCTAAAAATGTTGGATATTACCCAGTAGATTATGATTCAGTGGGCCATTAGACCATAGTTTACAATTATTCACATGAATGGCATATATGGAGATAAATGCTCTCCTGAAAAACCACCTCTCAACTAATTTGGTGTAGCTTAGATCTAGTATCTAAAATCTAAAAAAGTCATACTGCATGTGCATGTAATTTGACAAAGATATCACTTAGATTTTGACTAGGGTTTAGTCTAACTCATCCTATTTCCCATCTTTTGGGAAAATCTGCAGCATTGCAGAAACTCAGATGTCGTTACTGCTAAAACTTTAGTATTTCCATCCTGCTACACTGAATAAATGCCAAGAACTTTTGAATTCTTTTTTGGATAATTCAGCCTCAATACAATCTACTACAAGTTTAATCAAGGGAAACCAAGGGAAAAATGAAATAGATGTTGCTATTCAAATGGCAGCATTTAGATAAAGGACTGCATAAACATGGACATTTAATTTTATTGAAATTTAAATGAGTTTACTACTCATTGGATATAAGGTCTGTTAATTAAGGCATGAGTGCCTTGTAAATCCTGGATGAGTGCATATTTGCCACATCCAGTTGTGGCTGACAACAGTCCTTTGTACAAAATGGAGAATAAATCTAAACCAATTAAGATACTGTATGTGTAATTATGAATATTGTAAATGAAATGAGGTGACTATGGATTGTGCATTTTAACATGTGTTAGAAGAGACTATGTTGCATTAATTCTTGGTGACTTTTTGCTGATTGTCCCGCTCTGCGGGGATAATATGCTACTAACTAATCATCTTTTGGGCAGGTTACTCTAGCCTCCAATAAAGAGGTATTATATAAAATCATATGGAAATCTGGTCTTTGTTCACAACCAATGATGATGATTTTAGGGAGTATTTTCTTTACAGCACTGTGTTAGAAGGGCTTTTGGCATGCTAAAATGATTAAGACATAATCTTCATATCAGAGAACTGACAATCTTGTCGGGATGCAGGCACAGAAATGAGTTATGAAAAGTGAGATTATAATCAAAAGGTACAGAGAACACAAAAGGGGTAGCAATTCATTCTAACATGGGGGTTATGGAGATTCTTGAGCTGGGTTTTCAAAGATGGAAGGCGTATCTCAGATGGTGAAGGGCATTTAAATCACTACAGCTTTCTTAAATCACTGCAAAGAGTACTTCTTGAGAGGAAATCCAAGTTACTGATTTAATTTAGATGATATTTAAAAAGGTTGTCTAAAATTTGCAAAAAAGGCAAGAGGATTGGGCAGCCCAGGTGGCTCAGCAGTTTAGCACTAGTAAAGTCTAAAAAAAAAAAAAAAAAAGCAAAAGGATCACTGCTTGTTTTCCCCATGTTGTAAAGAACATGGTCTTATTTAATTCTTTTATGGACATACCTCTATTTTTACTATTTACTATTTATTATATGTAAGCCTGTGTGAAATCATACGTTGTTAACATGTAGACTCTATTCTGTGGAGGTGCAAAAGATTTCTGTTCCCTTGATAGATGACTCTGAAACTTGTGATATTATTATGTGGGGGGGACATGAAACAGTCTTTCCAATTCTGCCTTGAACCGGCTTCCCCATCCTGATGGTTTTCCTATTTTTTTTTTTTTTAAGATTTTACTTATTCATTTATGAGAAACACAGAGAGAGAGAGAGAGAGAGGCATAGACACAGGAAGAGGGAGAAGCAGGCTCCATGCAGGGAGCCTGATGTGGGACTCGATGCTGGGTCTCCAGGATCAAGCCCTGGGCTGAAGGCGGTGCTAAATGGCTGAGCCACCCAGGCTGCCCTGGTTTTCCTATTCATGAGTTAAATATATCCTTGCTGTCTTTATTCTCATTAGAAAGATAGTTCTATTTTTAATTTATTAGACATACTAGTTTGATAAAATATACACTGAAATTCATAATTTTAAAGTCATTTCTCCATCTTATGTAGGAGTTGGTGTCATCCCACCAAACGGAAAGGAGGATGGCCTTCTCCTCTACCCTTTTAATTTCCTTGGCGCTCTGGACAAGCCTCAGAGAAATGATTAGACTTGAGAGGATCCTTCTGTTTATGGAAGTGTTCCAGATAAAGAAGCGAAGCAGGTCCCAGCACTGTTTTAATCACTGATAAAGGAGAGAGTGAACAAGTGGACTTCAGACCTTCTTTTCTTTGTTGGAGTGTCCTCTGCAAAACACGTCCTATTTGTTGGCTTTAGAAATCAGAAAGGAGAACTATTTAAAAGGCTCATCTGTGTTGCTTCAGCTCTATTTTTTTTTTTTCAGATATATCTGCATCTGAGGCAAAAGTATGGACGTTTTTTAGCTCCATTTTAAATATTTTTATGAATTGAGAATATAATCCATTTCTTAGGAGAAAAGAGATGGTACTTGGAAAGCCTCTTATGAGCTGATAAAGAACAAAAGTGCTACTCCAGTCCTCTTGTCTGAGACATGGAAACTTTGCAGGACTTCTGTTTACTACTGCTTTCCATTCCCTATTAAATAAAGAAAAGATGCTTTGATTGAATGATCATCCTGGGCGTGGACTACTTAAACATTACTTCACATGTATACACACATTTCATTTTATCCTCAAACATACCTTGTGAGGGCCATATCATTTTTTTGGAAATAATATACTACCTGCCTCAATTTTGGTAGTGTATTTCTTCATGAAGTGTTTTTTTTTCAGGAAAGACTCCTCAGTGATCTTATCCAAGGCTATACCCTAGGGGCTAGTTCACAGTCCAGATATTTTCTACCTTTTCTCATGGTCTCGGAGGTGAGAGAGTCTGCAGTCTAGATATACGTCTAGGTATAGGCATAGCCTTTTCTCATTTAAAAGAAAATCCTGAACAAGGGAAATCCAATATTTTAATGGGAAAACGTGCAAAAATTATTTATTACATTTATTATTTAGTACATTTGAATTCTCCCCACTACTACTTTCTCCTTTTTCTCCCAGGCTTTCATTTTGCTATTCAAAGCAACAATTTGCTCAGGGCAAATTTTATTAGCATTTGAGCTGATAATGTACAGTATGCAAATTGGATATGAGAGCTGCTATTGCAAAAAAAAAAAAAAGCCAATCTAATTTGGGAATCTGATCTCTATTTGCAATTACTTACCCATGTCACTGCTGCCCAACATGCATCCTTGGGCCAGATGCATGATGCCCTGCAGAGTATCATAACATTCAGTTGTTAATTTTATAGTCCATTCTAGCATGGGAAGAATGGCAGAGGCCGCCCACAGCAGAAGACAGCCAGCTGTGAAGCAGTTAAATGTTTGCCTTCCCCTGTGAATGGTAAGAAAAGTCTTTCTAAGGCAACTATACAGACTTCAGTACTTGCATATTTATGCTACAAAAGAAAGCAACCATAAATTTACATTTCTAACAGCCAGACTATGGTAGGGATGGGAAGGAAGAATAGTAATTTTTACAAAGGCGTTGGACAATAAAATTGATTCTTTACGAAATCTGGCCCAACTTTAATATATAATTATTGAAAATAGAAGTTGCTTTGCTCCTAATTAAACCAAGAGTTGTTCTTCACACTGGTTGTTCTTGAATCCATTGTTAATCAAATTTGTTCAGGGCTTACTACTATTATTGTGGCAATACCTTATTTATCTGGCTGTCAGGGATGAGCTATTCTACATAGTGAATTTCCCAGATAACTTAAGCATACAGCTTCAAGTGCATAAACCTTAAATAAAAGAACAATTTTGATGAAAACACACCTAAAATGTATTATGGACCACCTGCTATCTTAAATGGTGTATTTAAAATAATTAACACTTTTTTCTTAATGTAGTCAGCATTTCCCCAGAACTATCACATGGGACCACATGGGAGGCTGGCAGGAAATAAAAAGGCAGTGACAGTAATGGCAATAACTACTTTCTTTGACCCTAGCTGCCTTTCGTTACTGCAGGAATCCCGAATCCACCCCCACCCCCACCACCATAATGATTTCTGAAAGCACCTAAGGATGTGTCCTATGTTCTGAGGGAAAAGGGACAATTCTCAAATACTCCATGGTGTCTTTTTCTGCTCCTGATCTCTTGAGTGATGTGGACACATGGAGACGCCTCAACTCCACCACTGCAGCTGGGCCTGCTGCCACAGACAGGGTAATCTAGATTGCTCAAACTGTCCTTGCTGCACTGAGTTAAGATGTCACTAAAGTGAATGTTGCCTCCTGATACTGGCATGCCACGACTTCTGTCACCTATGATGAAGTGAGGGCTATCATACCCCCCACCACCATGCCGGGGGACTTGCTGACTCGGTGTCATTTCCTGTGATGTCTGCAAGCTCCTCTGGGGCAAGGTCACATCTCTGAAGCTGCTGTGTCCAAGGAGAGAGGACATTTGCTCTCACTTTTGAATTATTTTGGCCCTAAGAACTCAAAGAAATTTATATGGCAACAGGTCTCTCATTTCTTAATTGCAGCCTCATTATTCCTTAGGAATGGACAAGTTCATGGCGATTCAGCTAAAGGATAATATGAGTAACAGATACTGTGGGTGCCTCAAGTACTCTTTTCTGAAGGCTGCTCTAAGATTGTTCTTTAAAATAGATAATCTTGTGTGTAACTCCCCAGCCCTTCTGATATGCCCACACATGGCTGAATCTCGGTGGGTACACAATTTAGGCTCAAGGCCCTCCAGAAACACCTGAGAGTTGCTATTATTATGACAAATTAGCTTTTTACTGGGTAGCTAAATAGTAGTTAGAGCCTCACTTCCTCATTACCAGGCTGTCAACTCTAAGTGTGGCTGCCCCAGAGTCCTTCCCCTCTAATTGCCTGTTTTCAATCTATTATGATTTGACAACACAGCTAACCAAGGTTGGTGGTACTTTACTGAAACATGAATCTGTAAAGTATGATGAAAGATCTTATTGCAGTAGTTTTCAACATTTTTGAGATCACACAGCTTTTAACGGCATATACCGAATGATCAAAAGTCTTTCAAAAACAGTTTTAAAGATTAGGTTTAATTACAACGCAAATAGTGCTTGAGTATACATCTTACAAAATACTAACAATTATTGCTCTGTTATCTTGGACCTATTTAAATATATTGTCACTGTATTGGTTTTTTTTTTTAGAACTTTTTTTTTTTTTCATTCCATTCTCTTCTAGTTTGTCATATTCTGGTAAACACTTCTTTGAAACATGTTGTTTTAGATAGCTCGAATTCATGGCACAGGACCCACTCAGCCCAGTCTTCTGTATGACAGATGTCTCTGAAACAGTATGATCAGGACCCAGTAAGACCAAAATGTGGTTTGGGTTTGCAGAGAGCCACACCAAGGTGCCACAGCACACTGATTGAGAACCAAGCTGTTGCTTTTTTTTTTTTTCCCACCAGGCTCTTCTCCAGTTCGTGGGGCATGGACATAAGTGTTGTGCATCTGTCCCTGTGGTTTCTATTCCTCAGAGGCCTAAACTACGTATGTTCACATTCTAGGCATACTGAAAAGTTGCCCTACATTTTGTCTCCAGGTAAATACCATGTCTCTAGACTACATAATATCTAAGATCTCTCTGAACTCAAACAGCCTCTGTGATAAACTGCTCTTGGGCCTCTACACTCACTTCTAGGCCATGCATTTATAATAAACTGGCTCCCTGGCCTGCTCTCTAATCTCTCCTCAACCTTTCTTCTACTTGCTCGGTTTAGTCTTTTTGGCAATAATTAATAATTGTAGTACTATCTGAGTCAAGAGAAGGAAAACCTTCTTTTCTTTTGAACCATCTTTCTATAGATCAATTTTTGATACACCAGGCTGTATTATGGATCTTGAGAGAAAATGTAAGTAAAGATTAAAACTTTTTTTTTTTTTTTGAAAAACCACTTGCCCTCTGAATTTCCATACATTCCAAGAAGGAACAGAAGATCTATAATTTCTCTGTGTTGCTCATTTCTCCCCCCTCCCACAACGAGGAAGAGGCTTGTATGGAGTATGTACTGGGTGGCTGTGGTGGCTATGTTAATTCCCTTGGGTGGCTCTACAAAATGACCACAAACTGGGTGGACTAACACAACAGAAACTTGTTCTCTCGTAGTCCTGGAGGCCAGGAGCCTGAAATCAAGGTGTCAGCAGGGGCATGCTCCCTCCAAAGGCTCCAGAGAGAATCCTTCCTTGCCTGTACCTGGCTTCCTTGGCAATCTCTATCTCCTAGCTACACTTCATTTGCTGACTCTGTTGTCACAAGATCATCTTCTCTGTGTATCTTCTGAATCTTGCTCCTTTTAAAATGCAGGCTGGCAGTGTTCCTGCTGATATAAAATTCTTTAAAATAAAAACTTGTCAGTATTTTTCTATGTAATTAAAAGGGTGTAAGCCCTCAGGCAAGAGGACCCTCCACCAATCTTACCTGGATAAGTTTGTTTTTATTCCTGGCTTCTGTTGAGATGGTTGATTAGATCCACTGGTCACAAGCTTATTCTTCCCAACAGAAGATTTTCCAGCTACATCCTGAGAGATCAAGAATTCCACTTGTGTTATCATTTAGCCACTTGTAATATGAGTGAGTCTCTGGCTTTTGTTTTTGTTTTTGTTTCAGGAATCTCAGCCCCTCAGCTCCAGGAGGTAAGAATTTCTTTTAGGGCAGACACAGAACCTTGCAGGTCATTTATGCTGCAGTAGAGCAGGGAGTTTGAAGCCATAAACTCATCCTTTTCCTTACCCACTTCCTCCGTACAGTTAGGAGCAATGAGTCACTTTCATTATTATACTCATTAGTTCGACAAAAATGTTCTAAGATATCAATACATAGTTACCCAGAAGCTCGCCTTTTACATCTGTAAAAAATCTTACATTTTGATGAATGGCATCCAATGGTGATATTTTTCATATCTCAATTTCCACATTACCCCATGGACCATCAGCACCCTCTTTAACACTGGTGTTAGGATCATTAGTGCCTCCTTTTAATTAGTTTACAGAACTAGTTCCAGAATCCCCAGGACCAATTCGGAAAACTCATCCTTAAGACGCTGTTTCTCTAGAAACACTCCAAGTACCAGACTCTGTCTCGGCCAGGGTTCTTCAGAGAAACAGAACCAGGAGAATATACATATTAAGAGATTTATTTCAAGGAATTGGCTCACAGGATGTGAAGGATGCCTCATCTGAATGTTGTAAGGCAGGCTGACAGCCCAGGATGTCTTGGGTGGGAACTGGTGCTGCAGTTTTAAAGCAGAGTTTCTTCTTTCTCAGGGAAACATCAGTTTTTCGCATTTATGTCCCCCTGACTGATTAGCTGGGGCCCACCCATGTTATGGAGAATAATCTCCTTTACTAGAGTCAATGGGTTGTCTGTGTTCACGACATCTAAATTACTGTTTTTTTTTTTTTTTTTTTTAAGATTTTATTTATTTATTCATGAGAGGCAGAGACACAGGCAGAGGGAGAAGCAGGCTCCATGCAGGGATCCCGATGTGGAACTCGATTCCAGGACTCCAGGATCACACCCTGAGCCAAAGGCAGGTGCTAAACCGCTGAGCCACCCACCCAGGGATCCCCTAAATTACATTGTTTGATTGAATACTTGGGTACTATGGCCAGGCGAAGCCGACATAAGACTAACCAAAATTGCAGAGGAGAGAGTAGGGCCACCGAGGGAAGCCAGCCAGGCTGGACTCACTGGGTATCACTCCTGTTCCACGTAGGGCGGAGCATTAAAAGGTGATCTGAGAGCAGAGCATAGAGGTTGTCAAACTCTGTTGGGAGGAGAGGAGGGAGTGGCTGTGAGCACAATTGGCCTTTTTCATATAAACTATCTTGGAGTGTTTTTCACATAATGACGTTGCAGAAGCTTTACAGAGAGAACAAGGGAAACGACAACCCCCCATGTGTAGTTCCTCTAACAAGCATCCAATGTGATGCCAGATTTCCCCAACAGGCCTCTCTGCAAAAATGTTGGCTTGCCAAGCCTTAGTGCTCCTTTTAAAAAGTGCTGTTTTGATAATGGCCCACATTCTATGGATTTCCTCGGAAGGATCATGGCTGATCATTAAAAGGTTTTTAATGGATTGGCTCCAGGCTCCCAGGCAAATGTGTCCTCAGGTTGCTGTTAACATTCCCCTACATTTGTGTGGTGTGCAAAGAGCTTTCACATACATTTCCCTCTTGATTATCCTTCTTCCTCTCTTCTTGCTGCTCTGTATTTCTCTCCCTCTCCCACCTCTGTTCCTCTGCCCCCCATCCCACCCCTGGCCTCTTCCTTTGCACCTGTTCGCTGGCCACTCTTTTCCACTCCTCTCTTTCCTTGGCTCTCAGTCACCATTTAAATGGACCAGGATAAGGGCATTTCACTCTTTAGCAAACATTGGGTTAGTTTTCTTGATATATATTTCTTGATATATTTCTAAATATATATTTAAAGGGTATGAGTCAATGTTTTATGTTTTATTTTTATTTTAAAATTAAACTAATCATATTTTATTGATTTTTCTTGTCTGTATCTGCCACCTTCTCTTGCCTGTTGTCATATTATAGTTTTCTATTTTATCTTGACTAAAATCTGTTCTCTCCTGATAAGACCAGCCTGCCTTATGCATGGGGCAGAGTAGGGATAGGGCTGAGAGTCCACAAAAATTTTAGGGGCCCAGGAAAATGTTTTAATATCAGAGAGGAAAAAGAAAACATAGTCTAGCCTGGATTATATATATTCACCTTTATGCAAATACAGTGAGGTATGTGTAAATAAAATGAACTGTGTGTGTGTATATATATACATATATATGAATTCATATGTAAAATATATATGAATAAATGAATGCAGCCAGGATTATATGAAAAAAAGAAAAAATATAGTCTAGCCTTGATTATATTCATTTATATACTAACACAGTAACCAAATAAAGCATATATATGTATGTTTCTGTATATATATGCAATAAAATATATAAACATAAATAATGTATTTTATATAAAATAAATATATAAATAAGATATGAAATGGAGGAAGAGGTCCATAAGGATGATGTGGAAGACATAATGCAGCCCTGGATGAAACAAAGTAGTTTAAAAACACATAGACATGGGGTGCCTGGATAGCTCAGTGGGTTAAATGCCTGCCTTCAGCTCAGGTCATGATCTCAGGGTCTTGGGATCGAACCTGCTTCTCCCTCTCCCTCTGCAGCTCTCCATGCTTGTGTTCTCTCTCTCTCTCTCTGTCAAATAAATAAATAAATAAAATCTTCAACAACAACAACAAAAACACATAGGACTGAGCTCCTGCTCTGTAAAAACTCTTCAATGACTCCCTGTTGCATTTAGGATAAAGAGCAAAATGCTTTCATGTAATAGAAGCTTTTCACCCTTGAACTTATACATTATACATTTTCCAAATAAAATCTGTTACATAAGAGTTTTCCTGGAAATTTATCGTTCACTGAAAGTGACCGTAACTTTAGATAAAGGCTGATTTGAACACACCTGGCAGTGACTCACTCTTCTGGTTGATCTATGCGAGGTAAGTAAACCCAGGTTTTCCAGGTAAAGGAAATGCTTTTCATTTGGTTTGGGGGGCAATTACCTGCTCAAATGTCTCTTTTTAGAAAAAGGGTATGGTCTATTTTTTTTTTTTTTTCTTATGGGTTCCTGCTAGTGACTATGTGGCCTGACTTGATGAAAGGTAGGCCAGACTTGCCAGATCTAAATAAAGTTCAGCTGATAGAACTTTGATTTTAAGCATGAGGAAAAAGTCCCAGCTGCTTATAGGCAGGCATCTTGGACGTTCTCTGCTTTTGACACAAAGCCCTCAGCCTAACAGCTGCAGGGTAGGCTAGGAAGCAGCTCAGCTTGCAATACACCAGAGGCAACTCCAGGTAGAGGGAGTAAAAGAAGGGAAAATACTAAAGGGTTTCTTTTGATGTAAGCTCTTCACTTGTTAGAGCAGATTCTAAGGGTATTTCTTTCCCCCACCTTTTATTGAATTTTATATCATTGTGGTAAGAGCACATAAAATGAGATCTACTCTCGTAGCAAATGTTTAAGTGTACAAGATAGCATTGTTGACTGTAGGTACAACACTATACAATAGATCTCTAGAGCTTGATTCATTGTCTTAAATGCCTTTACTGTGATTTTTCTTTTAATTTCTCTTTCTTCTAAAAGGAAGTTTTTAAAACAAAAGGCCAAGATTCACCTCAATCCTGTTGTATTAATACAAGCTGGTAAAGCCCATTTCATCTATAGGAAAATATACACCAAAACTAGATGATGAAGTTAACTATTGGGGATCTGAAACTTTTAGAAAGGCCACATAATAAATGCTGTGATGGCTCTCAAGGGCCATTCTTGAGAATAATAAAGCCTGAAGCTACAGAAAGAGGCTGTTTGTTCAGGACTGACACAGATACAACATTTCTTTTGCAAGATGTGAGCTGGGAATTAGGGTATTTCTCTTTTCAAAAGGGGGTAGGTCACTGTGAGAACTTTGGACTGGCTTTGATTTGCCTCAGGGGCTTAAGGTTAAAGGGTTTTCTCTTTGTGGAGGCTCCTGTGTCTTTCTGCCTATGTTAGGTTTAGATAAGAATGTGAATCCGTCTCAAGTGTCAATTACTTGTTAAAAATCTATTCAGTGGCACAAAAATCCCACCAATTCAATTAATAATATCGTAAAAAATATTGATCTCATTTCTATTATGAATACCAACGACGAACTCAATAATGTAAATGATTTCATTTATTACCTATTTTATCTGTAAGGAATAGTATAATCAAAAGACCTTAGCAAATAGTATTTCTTAAACACTAGAAGAAGCTGAGTTTTTTCATTTTTTATAGAGTCTGAAAATAAACTATGCTTTTGTAGCACCTAATCTAAGGCAATATGCATTACTGGCTTCCTTTAAAAAATGAAGTAAATTCTTCCCCCCCCACACACACAGATTAGCTCTGTAGAATTAAGCAATTCATTGGGACTCAGTCTCCTCATCTGTGAAACAATAAAACGAGGAGTCAGAATGAGCATTCCATTATATTTCTTCTAAATTGCCTTCTCGCTCAATCATTCTGATTCTTAGTAATATATCTGCATTTCAACTTAAATTTTTCTCATCAATAAAACACTTAACTGCTCATTTTATAAATATAACTTAAGCTTTTTAAGCCACTGCTACTAAAAAAGCAATGAGAACCCAGTTTGATGAAAGTGAACAGAAATATTCAAATTTGATATATTGCCGTTGTAAGTATTAATAGAGAATCAAATATTATACAATTCCCCACTCTTCAATGATTACAGAATAAAAAAGTACTATTACTGCTTTTCATGCATGCTACTTTTCTCTTTCCAATTATTGCATGAATCAGCAGCAAAAAAATCCCCTTTCAGCAACCTCCCTCTGTTTTATTCAAATAGCAGTAACCGTTCATTTTAAAGAAAAGACCTGAAATAAATATCACTGGTAGAACTTTAACATTAGTCTAAAAATGGCTTTTGAAAGATAATTTCTATAAAATCCATTAGAGTAAAAAGTTGTATTTGAGACGGTGTAGATTAAAATTGAGAAAACATGTACCTGGCCCTTTAAATGATCCCAATATTATAAAATGCCAGATCATTCTATGAGCTGCAGGAGTCTCAGTCTTTGTGGGTGGAGAAAAAAGAAAATGACAGTGTGACTGCAGTGATCTGGGATTGATGACACTTACAGGTAAAGAGGAACTATTTCTGTGCTAAATAGGTTAATTTTTGGCAGAGTGACTCTCTGATCTAGTTAAGTTAATGAGACTTTTTCTGAATTAAACCAAGTTGGTGAGCTTTGCTAAAGCTTTGGAAGCTGTCAGAATTCTGCCAACAATAGACACTTGCAATATTTGAAAACAATAAGCATCTCTTGAATAATCAGGCATTGCTTTAAGAAATATTAAATGTCTTGGTGAACAGAATTAAGAAATTGAATATACATTTTAATGGGTAGGCAAATTTTTTAGAGTTTGATAAACTACTTTTCTCATTTGTTTCATAAGCCTTGACTATGATATTGATTAAAGAGACGTGTGAAGAAGAGAATAAAAAAAAAAAACAACATAGCAATTGATGTCACTATTATATAAAACCTAAGAGGTAAGAAGGGAGTGAGAGCCATGTTCAGTTACCCACGCCTCTGCTGCCTAGTGTTTCTCTTTCCAAAATTTGTCTCTTGTTGAGGACATGCCCATAAACCAATGCTTACAGATCACTGGGCAATAAAAGGCCAAGTACAGGCCTGTCTCTAAGCAAACATGTGAATAAGTCTTAGCCTTGAGCTCCTATTTCAGCCTCTCTTCCCAAATTCCAGTTAAGGTATATCCTCCCCTTTCTCATGAGCCAGCCTCTCCTGCCACACCCACCACCAGCCACCCCTTTCTCAACCTAGCATCTCACCAGTATCTGCTGGCCTATTTTCTGCGCTGTATAATTAACAGCTTGTGCTCATCTTGGTAAGTGACTGAAGGGAATAAGGCTCCGAAATAGCTCATTCCTTTCACATTCTGTTATTGTCATTAACCGTATCAATGCTTCCTAGATTTGTGGATTTTATAGTCCTGCAAAATTTCAACAGTAACAACAAAATTGGGAATATGTATGTGGGGGGAGTAAGATGGAGCTATTACTTCGGTGATGGATTGATAGAAAGAGAATATGGACACCTACACACACACACACATACACACACCACTCACACACCATATATGCATGTGCTGCAGGATCCAATATATTTGTCCACTGACACAGAAATTAATGGATATGATGCAGCTACATAGAGCAGGAATAGATGTGCCATGATTCAGTGCAGCTTTTCCCTTACCCCTCATTTCTCTATAGAGCATCCCTATCCATCTCTGTAGAGTATCTACTGGTACCAGCCAAGCTGGTAGAAGCCTTCAGAACTGAGAAAGAAGCTCAATTCTTGCTTCACCATAAACCCTTGTATGATTTTTATCACCACCCAAGAGGCAGTTATAGTAAGCATCTATGCACTTCCACTGAGGAGATATCTACATCATACGTACTGTTTTCTAGATTTTGAGCCAACTCAACATGAGTGAGGTGGTGTTCACGTGATAGGGAGAGGAGAAAGCGAGAGAGTGTGTATACCTCTCTGAACACCTCTCCTACCTTCTTCAGAAAGACGGATTGCCTGTCCCAGTTTCTTTTTGCCAAGTACAATAATCAAAATATGATGATAAAATAAGAACACTACCACCTCTTTGCACTGATACTTTATTAAAATATATTTAATATTATCATAAAAAAGTCATAATCTCAAAACAATAGGAAGTCCTTATGTCTCTGAAGGCCAGAGAAAGCCATATTAGTGAATGGAGATGCTTCTCTATTATATTTTCAACTCATTGAACTACATCAAAGGTATAGATGAATTAAGCTGATTAGTCAACAGCTTTGATCTTACACGGGTAAGCTGGTTGTACCAGGTTGCCTTTCCCTTGCAATATATTCACATACACCAGGTGGCAGTAAGGAAGCATATAAAAGCTAGTAGCTTTCATCTGAACCGAGGATTCATAAATTTAAAACAACCCTCTTATGTCTCAAAATTCAACTAATTTGATTATTGAGAAAAACTAATCACCATGATAAAATCAAGCCTACAGAGCAAAAGCCAAAAGCACCATAACCCTTCAAACTAAATGTTTGTTAAATTTTTTCATTGAACTATCTTTTGGTATATTTTTCTCTGACCTCCATGTTCTCTCTTCAGTGGCTTGTTTTTAATGTGTGATTTACCCAGAAATTAGACTTTGTTATATTAAAAGCCAAAATCACAGCTTCCACCACCCTTGAGTCCATCACTATTTCTGTCTGCCTGAATGTATTCCCACATGCCTGTGTTGCTTCAGCCTACCTTCCAAGACCTTCCCATCACCTGTATGATGGGATGCTTGTTACTCCTACTCCTCACTCTCAGCTATCAGTTCTTCAAAATGATGCATCTGCCAGCTGTTGGCAGCTGCCCCCCACAGTGAATTGTACAACTGACAGGAAAGGATAGATTTACCCATCTCGTGTGACATTTACACTCAGGAGCTGTTAAGGCACTTTAGTCATGCCAACAAAGGAGATTTGGGACTTAAAGACATTCTTGCTGAAACTGCAGGAGATAATGGTCCTCAGTTATGGATTGTGAAGATGATGAGAGAGAAGAAGATTAATGTGAAGTGTAGGGGAGTGTATTAGCTCAGGCCATAGACCAGGTGGCTTAACCAACAGAAATTTAATCTTCACACTTCTGGAGGCTGAAAGACAGAGCAGGCTGCCGGCATGGTTGAGTCTAGTGAGAGCTGTCACTCTAGCTTGCAGAGAGCCACCTTCTCAAGCCCGGTTCTCTTCCTCTAATTCCTACCTCATGGCCTCACCTACACCTAATTAATTACCCACTAGATGCCTCCAAATACCATCATCACCTTGAAGGCTGGCACTTCAACATATGAATTTTGTTGAAGGGGCAGCACATTGAGTCTACAACAGCAAAGAATATGGGGTCATGGGATTAAAAGGGAATGTTAAATCTGTGGTGTTTGCCCTCATTCTGATTGGTTTCTGTAGCTGGACTTAAGTGGGTACCAAAAGGATGGTGACTTTTTGTTGCATCAACTAGTCTAATTGTTCTCAACCCTGACTTGGAGAGATTCAAAAATACTGAGAATTGGTATTTCCAATTGGTAAATTGGTATTTACAGTCTGAATTAATACTTCTAGAATGAGGTTGGAAAATTGTTTTACTTTTCCAGGTGATTTTAAAGTAAAGCCAAGGTTGAGAGCCAGTGATTTAACCAAATTATGAAGGGATATCCCTTCCATTGTGGTGCTTCTGCCTTAATCATGGTAAGAATAGTTGAAATATAATCTGTACTTGGCTCATTGAGAAGACGAGGACAGAAATCCAATTTCTTTTCTGTTGTCTTGTGTTTTTATTAAGTAAACTATTTTAATGTATGAATTATTAATTTATGAATTTGCAGTAGGAATCTGTGCTGTTTTATTAGAGTGGTCAGAGAATCTTTAGAAACCTATTTTTCTCCCAAGAATTTATCCGTATAACTGATAATATACAAATAAGGAAAACACACAAATATGCAAAAGAAACTCCATATTTATTTATTTATAGAGCATTAGAATGGGCAAACCATAAAGACTGTCTACACTAGTGTTTTTTGAATTGGGACTCTGATCTGGTAGTGTTGTGAAATCAACTAGGGTTGCAACCAGCATTTTTTTTTTTTTTTTTTAAGAAAGAAATAATACAGGATATAATAGGAAAGATTGGGAGATAAAATATCATCATCTCCCACATGCAGTAAGAGTAAGAGCTAGCAGTGTGGAAATTTTGTGAAACTTTTTTGCCAGGTAAAACCTCTTTTCTTACAGGGGTTGATCATCAAAATGTTTGAAAGCCACTAATCTGAGTCAGTGCTCTTACTGTAACAGATGGAAACAATGGATCTCAGGGAAGCTAAGAAAATTGCTTTGCATTTATGCAGTTTGTTTGTGGATAAGACTGGTTTGACACCAGACTTCCTGAATACTCTCATTTTTGGATTTCTTTCAGGGAGTATCAGGTCATGTGAAGCAGAGTCTCTAGAAAACATGAGGAGGTAGGTGAGTGGAGGATGTGAGATGGGTTTGTGTATGTCTGCTATTTTCACCGTAAGAATCTTTGATGTAGACATCTTTCCTGCAAGCATTTGGCTGCAAATGTTTTCACGGTATAACTAGTTGGCTGTAAGGCAGTTTTCATGGTATAACTAGTTGGCTATAAGGCAGTTTTGTGTTAAAAGATAAAATAACTGGTTGACAGTTTGGTTCCATTTCTTCATTGACAAATTTCCCATTTTTATATTATGTAAAAACTTAGCCCTCGTGATGAGCCCACACAATGATGAGTAGACATGGTGATCTTAAAATAGCAGCTGATAACGACTATGTAGATCAACTTGATGGAAAATACAATGATGGAACTCACTGCAAATGTGAAATAAGAGACTGTAAAGCCAGATTGCATAGTAGGCTATATGAGAAAGTGGTAATATATCAGTTACAATGAACAAACTTGGTTGCATTCACATTCCCCATGGAACTTAGGAACGCCTATCAGTGGACACATGACAATACGCCAAGAATGGACAATGTGTAGAAGTGTAGAAGGCTTTCACAACACACCTTGAAGCTCAGTTATAAATTTGAATCCTAGTATTTGGAAAATCGATCCTCTCTTAGTGAAGGAAGAAATTGAGAATTAATTTTATTAATTTTTTCATGTTTCATTACATCTTTTTCAATGCCTCTCTTTTTTATTCTTCATCGTTTTATCTTTTATGGCAAAATTGCCATTATGACCATTAGTTACACAGTGAACGTGTTTATGGTGAAAATGCTCCTGGCAAAGATGTTATGTTGAAACTACCGAGGACCATGTTTGT
Source organism: Canis aureus (assembly GCF_053574225.1). Lineage (NCBI taxonomy): Eukaryota > Metazoa > Chordata > Mammalia > Carnivora > Canidae > Canis > Canis aureus. The sequence continues at coordinate 63,495,640 of NC_135625.1, forward strand.
GGTGGGCAGTGTTTGTATTTAGTATATAAGAGGAAGAAAATAAATAGGATTCTTTCATAGATCATGTTAAGCAAAAGACTTCAAGTTTGAGGAGGTTAAACCATAGAAAAGACTGAATTCAAATCTATAATTCTTATATAAACATAATAGACTTTGTTTGTAGTCGACCATTTTCCACATCTTTTAAAAATTTTCTTTCATTCCATTCTACTCTTCTATCAGTATCATAATCTATCTATATTAAACAGAAATCATCATTTTGGGAAAGCTATATGAGTTAAAGAACAGGGTGGAGCAGGATAGGGAGAGATCAGAGCTGGAAAACAACAGTATGTAGCTGTTGGAATCCAATAAGTAGGTGATAAGGACTAAATTAAGTCAGTGACAATGGTAATGAGGGCAGAGAGAATCCATGAGGCCATTTCAGTGTGCAATAGATCAGATATGGGAAAGGACCCATTAGAGGGTGGTGGTTTTATTTTATTTTATTTTTTTTTATTTTTAGTTTTTTAATTTTATTTATTTATTTATGATAGTCACACAGAGAGAGAGAGAAAGAGAGGCAGAGACATAGGCAGAGGGAGAAGCAGGCTCCATGCACCGGGAGCCCGACGTGGGATTCAATCCTGGCTCTCCAGGATCGTGCCCTGGGCCAAAGGCAGGCGCTAAACCACTGCGCCACCCAGGGATCCCGAGGGTGGTGGTTTTAAAGATTAATGTCCTCACTTGCATCTTAATCACTTGGGATCATTGTTAAAATTCATATTCTTTTTTAATTTTTTTTTCAATTTTCATTTATTTATGATAGAGAGAGAGAGAGAGGCAGAGACACAGGCAGAGGGAGAAGCAGGCTCCATGCACCAGGAGCCTGATGTGGGATTCGATCCCGGGTCTCCAGGATCGCGCCCTGGGCCAAAGGCAGGCGCCAAACCGCTGCGCCACCCAGGGATCCCTCATATTCTTTTTTAAAAAGGTTTATTTATTTACTTGAAAGAGAGAGGGCATGCGAGAGGGGGGAAGGGCAGAGGAAGAGGGAGAGGGAGAGAGAGAGAATCTCAAGCTGACTCCCCACTGAGCATCAAGACTGACTTGGGACTCAGTCCCACAACCCTGAGATCATGACCTGGGCTTAAACCAAGCGTGGAATGCTCAACTCACTGAGCCACCCAGGCATGCCAGAATTCATATTCTTTTATTTTTTATTTTTGATTGTGGTAAAATACACATGACTTAAATTTTAGCATCTTATTTTTAAGTGTGATGTTTTGTAGTGTTACAGATATATACAGTATTATGCAATCTACAGAACTTTCTCAACTTGTGAAACAAACTACCCATTAAATGACAATTCCCCATCTCCCCTGCCCAGCAACCACCATTCTATTCTCCATCTCTGTGAATTTGAATACTCTAGATACATCAAATAAGTGGAATGATCCAGTGTTTGTCATTTTGTGACTGGCTTATTTCTCTTAGCATAATACCCTCAAAGTTCATCCATGTTGTACATATGTCAACATTTCCCTTCTTTTTAAGGCTGAGTAATATCCTATTGTATGTATGTACTACATTTTATTTACCCATTAATTTATGGATGGAAACTTGAGTTTCTTCCACATTTGACTATTGTGACTAGTGCTGCTGTGAACATAAGTATACAAATATCTCTTCAAAATCCTGTTTTACTCCTTTTGAATATGCAGCCAGAAGTGGAGTAGTTGGATTTTATTAAGATTCATATTCTTGGGTTCTACTCTGGCTGTACTAAAATGAGAGAGATCTAGGAATTTGGCCAGGGTGATTCTTATGTTCTGTAAAGCTTGAGAAGCACAGGAGTCAGATGTGAGAAACTTTAGGTGTCAATAATAACTGAACTGTTTCTATCCTCATATTGTTAACATGTCTGTTAGTGAGGCATGGTTTCAAGAGATTATGGGAATGGAGGCAATAGTACATTTGGAAGATGGTTGTGATTGATCTGGGAAATAGATTTCCTTACTACTTAAGAGAAGCCCCAAATTGCCTCCTGTCTCTTTAATTGCTTTATTCATTTAATCACTTGACATTGAGTGTTTCCTATATGCCTGGTACTCTTGCTAAGCTCTGTGAATACAAAGGTGAATGGAAGATTATATTAGACACATAAGTCAGTTTGCTGTCATACCCAACTTCTCTTGTAGGACAAAGGTCTCTCCCCTACGACTTGGAAACCATAGACCCTGTGACACATTCTGATTTCCCAAGCTACAGCTGAATGGTCTAGGACTGGATACCTGCCCGAGGGCCACTCAACCAATTGACCAGATGCTCTGTCTCTAGAACCTGAAGGAGACATAACGGCTATAGTCAGTAAGACATTCTATATATGAATTATGACTTTACATTCCAGTGACAGTCACAGCATTTTTTCCACCTAAGTCTTTCAGACTTTAGTTTATAAGTCACTTCCAGGGGCACCTGGGTGGCTCAGTTGGTGAAGCATCTGTCTTCAGCTCCAGTCATGACCCCAGGGTCCTGGGATGGAGCCCCATGTCAGGCTCCCTGCTCAGGAGGGACTCTCCTTCTGCCTGCTACTCTGCCAGCTTGTGCTCTCTTTCTCTCTCTCTCTCATAAATAAATAAATAAATAAATAAAATCTTAAAGAAAAAGTCACTTCCTAAAGAGGCATTTTCTGACCTCCCAGGCTATCTGAGATACTCCTGATATTTCCTTTTATTTCCTGGTGTTCTGCCTTCTCCAAGTTGAAATGCATTTTGGCAAGCCTTAGATTTCAACATTTTCTAATTTTCTTTCATTTTTCTACCTGAAGATAAAGGAGTTGTCTTTGCTTCCACACTGCCCATATTTCTCAACTTTATTAGCAAATCCTAACGGCTTCTACCATCAAAATCTAAATAAGTCCATCCAGTTATCTCCATCCTCACTGCTGCCATCCTAGTTCAGGTCAGCACCATGTCTCTCCTCAGCTATCCAACAGCCAGCTAACTGGTTTCCCTCCTTCTGGTCTTTCCTCACAAAATAACAGCCAAAGTAATGTTTTACAAATAGGAGTAGGACTTTGTCACATCAGTACTTAAAGAGTTCCCTTTTTGATATCCAGCTTCTGGTCCTCTGATTTTTCTAACCTTGAATTACTGAACTCACCCAGCTGTTGACCATCCCTCAAACACAGGGAATTGCACCCAGGTCCTGGGCCTTATCTAGCTCGCTTCCACTTTAAGGATTTTCCTTTGGCTTTCATTTCTTCCCAGAAGGTTCTTTGGTTTCCTTTTCTTAAGCTCCTTCTTGTCACTTACTCTCAGGCCACCTTCTTAGAGACTTCTTCCCTGAGTACCCCATTAAAAAATCACCCAGGCTCAGTTACACCTCATCCTGTGTCAATTCTCTCCCCATTCTTACACTATTTGTTAGGATTCTTGTTTCTTTAATGTTTTTATTGTTAGTCTCAGCTCCTTAGGAAGTAAACCTCATGAGAATAGGATCTTGGATCTCAAATTCCCTTCAGTATCTCTGGAGCCTAGAACCTTCCTCTGGGGGCATGATGAGGTAAATACTTAGAGAAGGAACAAATTGTTGCAAGAAGATATAAGAACTTTAAGTGGAAATTCCTCCACTGGCTGCAGATTGGAAAGCTTACCCAGATGTACCTACTCTAATTGAATAGGGAATCTCACCAGGATAACATTTCATTCTTTACCAGTAAGTGTGTTCAATCTCCAGTCTTTTCTGGCATCAGTTATGCTAGGGAGGAAGAAGAAGCAGTTTCACTGTTACATGTGTTAGCCAGGCTAGGAACAGCTTCAGATGGAGGGACTCTAGAGTTGAGATCTTGTCCTCCACTGATCTCCTTGGAGGGAAGGATGAATCACTTAACCTTGGGGCACTCTGGCTCTGCCTTCAGGTTAATCATACTGACCCTCCTGGCAGGTTTCATATAGTTAACTAATCAATGTCTATAAAGCATTTGGATAATGAAGAAGGCAACAAAATAGTGATGATAATAATCTGTCTTTTGCTGACACATGGTGTGGGCAAAGAAAACTAAAGCCAAAAAAAACACAAAAAAATGAACAAACAAACAAAAGCACACCATGTTTATGCTACAGAGACTTTTATGGTTATGGGCAATTATTTTACAACCTTTACATTGTACAGCCCATCTTTTATTCTTTGGGATTTCAACCCTCAAATTGTTGCCTTCTTCAGGGCAGCTATCCTAATATTATTTTCAAAAAACCTATTCTGCTAGGTTGGAGTAATTTTCTGCTTTTCACTTGCCTGCAAGTATCAAATTGTCACCTTTTTATTGCAGTGCTCTTCTGTGTCAGAGAAGACATAAAACGTGCACTTAAAATTACTATAGACTGAAACCATCCAAGTGGGTGTTCCGTCCAGATTTAATTTGATGAAAATGGCTGGGCATATTGGTCCTGCGTCTGTATTTCTAAAGGAGAAACTGACTTACTGGGTCCCCCATTCCCTTCTCTCATCCTCTGTGGTTACACTAAGGTTGTAGAAAGGCCAGAGTTTTAACCATTGGCTCTCTCATAGGGCCGCCTCTAGGATAAACGTTGAAGAAATGGACTTAGTGTGGTTTGACCAGCATTTACCTCCACGTTATGTATCCTTGCCCATTTCCTTTATATTCCCATGTCCTATTACTCAAATATCCAAGAGAAGTGCTGCATAGACTCAAGTTAAACCATCTGTATTTCACAGCATAAATGGTGCTTGCAGGTAATTGTAGGGATAAAGTAGCATGAACCCCCAAGGAATGGATTACTAATGGAGCCTCTATGAAAAGGTTTGTATTTTAAGCAGGGAAGTTCCTGGTGTTTTGCGGATCTTGTCAGATAATATTGCCTTACTTTACCAATATCGCCATGGTTTGAAGCCGGGCTTGGTTCAAGTTCAATAATTAGGTCAAGGTCAAATTGAAGACCATATTTCTCCTCTTGAATAATGCTATTTTTATATCCTCCAGAAACTTACTTCATCAGAGACAAGAAAGAGTGCTCTGTTTGCACTTGCTGCTAGCTTTCCTTTGCCTTTTGTTTTTAGGAGAGTTGTAAATTATGAAGAGTTACCATTGGGCTGAAGTTGCATTGAATAGAGGGAGTATCAAGAGAGTAAAGAGGTAAGACCTACAGTGACATGATGGGGAAAAAAAAAAAAAACAAGTTTCGAATATTCCCAATTTGAAAAGACACCAGTAAACTTGAAACTCTTGCTAGCTTCACAGAAGCTATAACTAAGAAGCAATTTTCTCTGAGGTGTTTTGTGTCCTTTAAAACATCCAGAAAGTCATGTAACTTTGGGCTTCTATTCAAAATGCTGAAAAAAATGACGTTTTGCACATATGAAACTATCAAGCTGGTCAGAATATCATTGTGTTACAGAAATTCTGGGAAGCTGTTACTCAGAAGGGAGCAAAATATGCTTTTTAATGAATCAAAAGTATCAGAGAAGTGTTCATCACAGCTGTTTGATATCTTCAATCATGCTGTGTCCAGGTTCCCCTTTATAATTAGAAGTACAAAAAGAAAACTCAGCCTTCCCAAATTGCAGGGAATGTTTCATATAACAATAAAGGGCTGCTCCCGTATATCCTCAGTCGACAGACAATAAAAGAGAAAATTGGTCTACTAAAAAATGATAGTAGGGCTTAGGAGACAGCAATGGTGGTGGTAGATTCGTTAAACAGTTATTTTGGCTCTAATCTTTCTAGAGGACAAAGAGGATGGAGAGGACTTTTTTTTTTTTTCTTCTTCCCAAAGACCCCATGTTGTGAAAAATTGTATCTCTCAAAAACAGAACAAACAAAACAGAACAAAACAAATCTTGTATAAATAAGGTAGATATCCATGAAGGAATATTTAGGTAGGCAGTTGGAATCCAAAATTAGGTCAACAAAGGTTTGGCTGCCTTCTTTCTGCTCTTGGGGACTTTGTACTTGTTATCTTTCTTGGTTTCTCCCCACACGTCCACATACTCATTCCTTTATTGTCTTATATCCCAGGGTCTTTTTGAAATATTTGTGCAATAGAATGGATGAGTTGTTCAAAAAGCACTGATGCTGCACGCTACCGTCTCTCCACCCTACTGAATTTGGTTTTCACTCTTTTCCTTGAGACTTAGGGCATAAAATTATCTTCTAAACCATTTCCCCAGCATTATTTTGAGTTCATTTCCTGTATTTATTCTACAATTAGCCAAACTGGACTACCGTATTTATTATTTCCAAGTATACCCTATCATATGGAGGGAAAAATCCTGGTTTTAGATTCATATTTATAACCTACTTCGGCCTACTTAAGCCTTGCTTCTTCTACATATAACAGATCAAGCCAGAGTTATATAAAGCTTCCTAAAGAACAGTGGTGACTTTCCATTGGGTGTTTCTGTTGATAATGCTTGGTCCAGAGGTACAGACCACTTGCTGTAACACAGCAGGAAGGGCTCTGACTTCCAAAGAAGGTGATACCACAGATAGCCTATGATTTCACACACATGTGTAAGGGGCTGGGAAAGAAAGAGGGAGTCTTCTTTCTCTGCTGTTATGCTCAGCTCTGGTGGCTCAACTGCTGTTATGCTCAGCTCAGGAATAGCCTGATTGCTAATACTATTGGTCTTTTGGGGACTGCTTCTTCGAGAAGCATTGGATCTGTCATTTCCTGTGGACCACCTGGAGGGCCAGGTCAAAAGAGGCTGTTGGTACCAACAAGTCCTTTCAGATGGGAGGAGGGAGCCCTCACATTTGTTGTTCTCATATATGAAAAACTGTTCATCATCCCTCTCTCTATTTCCCTGCGAGCCCAGGATGTAAATGCAGTATTTTCAGACTAGAGGCTCTACCAACGTTGCTGTTACCAGCTGGATGGTGTTGCTAGAGTTTTTGCTTGCTTCCACATGTCCAGGGACAGGGCTACCATCAACAGAAGAATCATGCCTTGAATCTTCTCTAGTCCCCAAGGTTCTCAAAGTCTGCTTGAATTCTTTCTCAGCATGACTGAGGGTGGGGATAGTTGCTGGCGTTCCCACAATGTCTCATGATAGGTAGTACAAAAACGGTAGATTCTAGTGTCTTTGCATTTTCCCATCATATTGTGGTTCATATTTTCCCATAGTCCCATTATGATAAGTAACATTCTAGAATCTAGAGAAAGAGCTGGTCATGTAAGGTGATGAATTTGGTCTGAAAACCTTGAACATTAAGACCTCTTGTCATCCTACCTACTTGTCCAGATCTCACCTTCCATCTTCCATGTCTACCCATCTGTGATGTCTCTGTTGGCTGTACATCTGACTTACCAGGGGAAGGGCCTCTAATACCCTGTAATACTGAGGGGGAAGTACTGGACAAGGACATTTTCTAATGCTCCTGGATGATTCTGATACACAATTATGGTTGAAAAACACTGCCCAATGTTATGATGATCCCCAAAGTTCTTTCTCTGGCTCACATTTCTCTGCTGAGTTTTGGAACCCATCTGAAATTGCTTGGGTGAAAATAATGACAGTGAGTAGTATTATTAGATAACAGTGAATAGTATTATTAGATAACATCTTTCCAGATGATCCAACAGTGCAACAAAACTCAGCACATTTAGATCTCATCAGTTTTTTCCTCCCATAATCTACCAAATATACTCTTCTTCTCATAGCCTGTCTCCTGATGATGGTGCAAGATCCACGATGGTGACCAGAGCAGAATCATAGCAGGCATAACTGTTCTTCCCTTCTCCCGATGTTTTTTCATAGTCAGTTTGAGGTCTTATTTATTCCATCTCCACAGTATCTCAGAATGTTTTCTTCTTCCAGGGCGCTTAGGTGGTTCAGTCAATTGAGTGTCCAACTCTTGATTTCGGCACAGGTTGTGATCTTAAGGGCTCATGATCTCAGGATCCTGGGATCTAGCCCTGCATTGAGATACATGCTCAGTGCAGATTCTGCTTGTCCTTCTCCCTCTGCTCCTCCCCCGACTTGTGTTCTCTGTCTCTCAAATAAATAAATAAATAAAACCTTTTTTAAAAAAGTTTTTTCCTTCTTTCTCTATTGTCACTGCTATAATTTAGCCTATCATTGCCATTTTTTCCTGAGTCACTGCAGTGTCTTTCAGTCCCCTTCAATTCAATCTATATGTTGCTGTTAAGGAGTTCTTTCCCAAATCCCAATCAATCCTGTTAGTTCACTACTAATAACTTCCAGTTATTTCTCATAGCCTTCCTGATAAAATCCAAACTCTTCCACTTTGTTCAAATTTTTTTGGATCTGCTTCTCCAGTATTTTATCATACCTCTTCCATGACCCCATTTCCTCTCCCACTACCCTTATCACACACTCTACCCTTCAAGTTAAGTTACTTAAAACTTTGACCATTATTGTCCTGCAACCTTGGATGACTTTGTGCATACCACTCTCTTTCTCATTGCATTCCTATCTAATCTGAGCACTGCCTTTCCTTCCATAGAAGGCAGGTGTACCATCTGTGTACTCTCCCAGGATTTGACACAGACTCACACAGAAAATCTACTACGCTGTACTGATATCCTTTGTTTGATTGTAAGCTTTTTGAAGACAGGTCCACTTCTGTGATCTTATGTCTATAAAGTAGGTCAGGGATATAGAGCACATTTTATAAATGCTGGGCTGAATGAGCACATTTGTATTAGGAAACTGCTATGTGCCAAGAATTCTGATAGGGGCTATAAGAATGTATGATTAGATAATAGAAAAAGCTTACTTTCAGAGAGATCACACTCTAAGTGATCATTTCTGTAAAAGAAGGGAGGATAAATATCCAGCAAGTTTCCTGAGCATAGGCTTGTCTAACGATGACCTAAATAAGTCTTGATGGTCAAGAATATTTAATTAAAAAGTAACCATGTAATTTAAAATTCTCTCTCCAGAAGTATTGGAGTGAAATTCACTTCTGGGCTAAGTCAAATTTTATAGAATTTATTAGCTTTGAATTCTATTTTATAAAACAGACAATGCTGACTTAATTGCAAACCTGTTCCATTATTCTGAAGCCTTCCTATGTGGTGAAAATATATTGCCTAGCTTTTTTGTATGTAACACAAAGAGCCACCAGTCATGTGGTGGCAGTGACAGGAATCACAGTGGGCACACATAAGAGGTGCTTGTGGCCTCTGGATTGGCAGCAGGGATGGCAGGATGGTTTGACCTTATGTGTCAGTCAGAAGGCCATCCTGCAAGATACTTGCTAAAGAACTGAAGAAGCTTAATTTGATCCTAAAAATTAGTTGATAGATAATAAACACATACGAAGTGTCTGGTTTAGCTTTATTCATTTAGCAAAAATGTTGTCTACAAAAAATAAAATAAATAAAAGCCATATAATTCTACCTTTGCAGTTTGTATAAATCTGATAAGCTGAAGACTAATGATGCCATAGCGTTTTTAGTTAATATCTTAGAGTTAGTTGTGTCTATTTTAAATATGAGTGCATAATTATATCAGTTTGCTTCCCTCAGCATATTATTAATCAAATTACTTGAATGGCAGTCATGCTTAAAGTTTACAAAATGATCTTAGCTTCTGTACGATGGCCTAGAGAAATCTAAAATAACTATTTAATAATCAGAAATAACATTCAAATTTAGAGCATTGTCCCTGAGGTTCATTTGATGTTAGATTGATGTCAGCATTTAGAACGCATGTTAGAACAATTGCTTTTATATAAATGCCCTTATGTGGGTGTCTGTCACAGACCGAACACACCTGATGTTTATAAAATTATTCCCCGAATTCATTTAAAGCCACATGGCCAGGTTCTGGCTAGGAATATTTTATGTAGTGCTACAGACTTCTTTGTGAATTATTAATGCACATATTCTGCATTTCCAAGCATTTCTTTCTTTAGGACAAAATTTCTGGTCTTTGTGGTCTTTTCAGAAACTTTGACTACATTTCATTTCTAGTGCTGTTATGTCCTGAACCACTTCTAAATAATCTCATCTTTGAATATCACCTTGATCTTGTTGAAGTTAAATTTAAGACAGAAGTATATCTTCTTCTAGGAACTAATTTCTGACAGATACTTGGATAGCGGGGAAACCATTTCTCCTGTGCCTAATAGAAGGAAGGAGACAGTACAGGAATAATTTGCATATAGGTTGTGAAGATTTTATAGTGCTTCACTATACATCTGGAAACTCAGATAAAGTTGACTACCCTGAAAATTCTCCAAGAAATATAGCATATGTCAGTTGAGTTTGATTGAAGTCAGGTTAAGAAATACTCTGACCATGGCATTATGATTAAGCAGATGCGTTCTACTGCCAGATAGCCTGGTTTGAATCCCAGTTGTACTCTTTACTGGCTATAGAATCTTAGGTAAGTTGCCTCTCTGAGCATCAGTTTCTTGATTTGTAAAATGAGCACTGTTTCATCTTACAGACTTTATGAAACACCTCTTTTATCTCAGGCTTATTCTGAGGGTTAAATAAATTAGTATAGTTGGTGTTTGAACAACACAGGTTTGAATTGCAGGGTCCACTTATATATGAAATTTTTTTTTATAAATACAATACCGTACTGTAAATGTATTTTCTCTTCCTTATGATTTTCTCAGTAACATTTTCTTTTCTCTAGCATACTTTATTGTAAGAATGCAGCATATAATACTTATACAAAATGTGTAGTAATTTATGTAATTGGTAAGGCTTCTGGTCAACAGTAGGCTATTAATAGTTAAGTTTTGGAGTGCCTGGGTGGCTCAGTCAGCTGAGTGTCTGCCTTTGGCTCAGGTCCCGATCTCAGGGTTCTCAGCAGCCTGCTTAGCAGAAAGTCTGCTTCTCCCTCTCAAATAAATAAATAAAATCTCTAAATAATTCTATTTAAAGTTTTTTGGGAGTCAAAAGTTATATGCAATTTTTGACTGTGGGAGAGTCAGTGCCCTTAACCCCTTCATTGTTCAAGGGTCAACTGTATTTATAAAGAACTTAAAAGAGTGCCTAGCATTTACTAAACACTTGGTAAAATGAAAAATAAGAAAATCCATTTAAATTCTATTCATTGTGGCTGTAACTTGTATGTTTAAAAGTAATTTCATGCATGTTCTTATGTAAATATTTTTCTGATGAGGTTTATCTGAAGAGAAACTGTGGAAGAGTCAAAGCTTTGTTTCTATTTGTGTTTTTGAAAATTTGCAGTCACCTGACATGGAATATATCAACATGGGTAATGAATCCTTGGTCTTTTATGGAAGAAGGAAATTGAATGTTATAAGCTAACAGAAAGTAGAGTTTTTCTATACTTCTTTAATTTGGCACAAACCTCAATTCAGGGTCTCTTTCTAGATTGTTTCTTTCAAACAACCAGAGTTAGATAAAAATGTGTATTGTTTATTGTTTTAACTTGAATAAAAATAGAAGCACTTCTGGCTGGATTGGGGTGTGTATATATTAAATTAATGAAATTAAATGCAGCCAGTTAGCAGGATGAGCACTCCCTTAGATCACCTCACTAATTTCACCCTGGAAGTAAATCTCAAATTTAGAGAAGACCATGGCATTTAAAATATATGAATTCTACTTTTTACAAAATGAATTAATGAACTTTTTCTCACATGGACCAAACTTCATGTCCTCTTGGGGTGAGGGGGAAGTTGTCCACAGAAGCCTGTTATATGATCCAAAAGCAAAGCTGTCCCACTTGTACCTTCTCCCAGTTACACTCTCCAGAGACATTAGTTGCATGTAGGAATTGAGAATGGAATATTCAAAGATGACTTCCAGGTTCATGGCTTGAGCAATTGAGGGAATGATGAGACATTGAACAAGCATAGAACTACACAGAGAAGAAGTGGGAGCTGTGATGAGTTTCACGTCAGATACATAACATTGGAGGTGCTTGCACCACACCTGATTGGTGATATCAAGCAGGCAGCAACACTAAGTGGTGCAGCTCTGGAAGTATACGAGCTGGAGATATCGATTAGCAGACATCGATTCATAGAAGGTGCTTGAAACCATGTGTATAGATGGAGGATTGTGTGAGGTGACTGGAGGAGGACATCAGGACAGAGCCCTGAGGAAGACAGATATCGGAGGGAAGGCTAGATGAGGATCTAGCAATGGGCACCAAAAAAAAAAAAAATTATATATATAGTTTACATTGTGGGGATCAAAGAAGTGCAAAAGAGGGAGTGGTCAATGTGTCAAATGCATGGTCTATATTGTTAAAGGGAAAACTACACAGGATCTAAAGGAAATACTGTCAAGTGAGAAAAAACTAAGATAAAGATGAACTTTAAGTTAATCTCAACCTTAAACACTTCTCATTTTCTGGCAGGTGTGTTAAACTTTGCAGGAAAGAATCAGTGGTTTAATACCACTGAAGGGATATCATGAGTTTAGAGTGTTGTGATTGAATACTTACAACAGATGGAAAACTAAGGCTCGGGAAAGAGTGATTTGCCTGAAGTCACATGAACAGTAAATGGAAGAGCAGGACAAGAGTTAAAAATTCCTGATTCTCAATGTTTGTTTAGGAGGAAAAAGTCATTAAAGCAAAAATGAAATAGTTTACAATAGTGAGGATGCATTAACATTACTCAGACGGTAATGATGACATGGAGTGCATAAGAAAAATCAATTGCCTATAAAAGAGAAGTAATAAGCAACTCACAATATCCCAGCAGAAATGGGGAAAGGTATTCGTTACCTGTCTGGGAGTGATTGAAGTATTGTAAGGTCTGTCTAGAGGTAGAATGATGACCTTATATTCCCCTTTTGTCATGTTGAGAGGTTCCTGTCATAGAAAATCACAATCATCTAGGCCTGGGCTGATCATCTTTCTGAGCATTGTTTTAGCCATTGGTTGTATTCAACATAAGATATGGAGATGTGAACTTAAAGTATGATCTATACCTATGATTGAAGTTGGACAACACTGATATCAAGATAATGAAGAACACACAATCAACTAAATGCACATTGAAAGCCGATTGTTTAATCATTAACATTATACACGAGGAAGTGTTCCATTTGGAGGACAGTGAGTGCAAGAAAGATCATAGAAGTTGCATGTTTAGATTTATGAAATTGAGAGGAAGCATTATTGCTTTTCCATAGCCATAGCAGATTCCATAATGTCATCCCAGGAAGCAAAGTTCATAAAAATTTTTTCATCTAGCCATAAAGCAGAAAGCCCTGAAATTTTTAGATGTCTTACATGGACATTCCCTTTCTCCCCCCTCTATGTGAACACTAATGCATGAAAAATCTTAAGACTTGGTTCTTCATACTTATAGAGTATTTACTATTCAAATATGGTCTCTAAATTCTTTGATATTGTACCCCATTAGTAAAACATTTAGGTGAGATTAGAGAGGATGCTAAGTATTGTATTACCTAGCCTGCCATCCGTTTGGCTTCAATTTCTCTCAGTGGGAGGAGGTGTTAATTTAAACCCATATTCCAGAGTCAAGAAGCTTGGGATGCTGGGACTTCCTGGTATATTATAAAGCTGAGATAAACTATGTACCCCCGGTCACATATGGTATATTGCCTATCAATAAAGTTTCATTGAAATACCATCATGCCCATTCATTCATTGTCTATGGCTGCTTCATGCTATAATGGCCCAATAGTTGAGAAGGACAGAGCGTGGTACACAAGTATAAAATATTTACTAGTTGGCTATTTGTTTATTTATTTGACACACACAGAGACAGTGCATAAGCAAGCGGATTGGCAGGCAGAGGGAGAGGGAGAAAGAGGCTCCGTGCTGGGAGCCTGACACGGGACTTGATCACAGGACTCTGGACTCATGACCTGAGCCGAAGGCAGGTGCTTAACCGACTGAACCACCTAGGTGCCCACTATCTGGCCTTTTAAAGAAAAAGTTTGCTAAACTCTGCCATAAAAGAAGATATTCAAAAGTTTAATGAGATGGGAATTTTAAAGTGAATATTTTATGCACAACTTGCTTAGCCACACTAAAAAACCTATTGCCACTGTCTCTCACTTTACAGGTGGTATCTTGACGTGTTGTAGAACACTGAATCCTGGCAATGTTATTGATACAGCAGGCCCCTGGCTTTTCACAGGATTTGTCATTACCTGCCAACATACATGTGTCTTCCTAAATCTTACAAACAGAATACTACTTTCCTAGGCCTAATTAGCATGACACAATCATGTTAAATACTAACACTATGTTTTCCGGGATACCAGGAGGTCTCTGCAGACCACATTATGACAGAGATGAAGAGACTATAAACAGCTCTTAAGTAAGACAAAGAGGGCGTAGTGCTGTTGTACCTGCCAGAGAAAGGTCATCTTCTGATTGTCTTTATTAATCAGGATTGAGAAGAAAATATTCACCAGCCCATAGATGCATAAATGCGTACCAGGTGCAAGGGGCTCCAGTCATTTGTACCAGTAAAGACAACCATACTTGCAATGGGAGCTGTGACAGATATCACTTTCTGAGTAAGTTTATGATGACGTATTGTCATCCTCCAGAATCCACGAGGAACCTGTGTCAGCCAAAGAGTTGAGTTATTCAGGATACAGTAGGAATTAACACCCTGCATTGTCAGGTCTTCATTCTCAGCATTAATTTCTGGAATTGCCTCAGAATCCATATCACTTTTGTTTTATTTATTTTTGGGAGAAGCACTGTCCTTGATCTTTTCTACTATAATAGCCCTCACAGGCACACACACGCCAACCTATGAAGATTTTGACAGTTATGACATGTGCTTTTCCAAAGTAATAGAATCATCTAATCTGGTCCACTGAACTCATTGCTAGATGGACAAATATATCTGATTTGTATGATTTCCACAATTCCCCACTCTGACTCTTGGACCAATATGGGTATTTTGAGTCCCTGGATATTGGCGTAAACTCAGAGCCCACAGCTAATAACTCCTCATGGAGGCAACACATTTGTCCTGATGTGACTCATTTACTAGTAGAATCCATTAAGTCACCAGTGTTTGAATGAGGTCTAAAGATATGGAAAGCTCTAAAATACCAGGTGGGGGTTGTTCTTTTCTTTTATCTTCTCCTTTTTAAATTCACATTTTTCTTGTTTTTTTAAAACATGCCATCTGATGATCTGTATAGATTTTTGGAGGGCTGACACAGGAATCCTCCTTTGTTGAAGCTATTTTCCTTGAGCTTCCAGAATTCTTCCAATATACTTTTAAGAGACGCTTTTTCTAAAATACATTATTTCCTTGTTTAAAAACTATCAATTATTCCCTAAAGCATAAAATTATGTCCATAATCCTTGTTCTGGCATTCTGTTTTCTTTGTGGCTTTTTTTTTTTTTAAAGATTTTATTTATTTATTCATGAGAGACACACAGAGAGAGAGAGAGAGAGAGAGGCAGAGACACAGGCAGAGGGAGAAGCAGGCTCCATGCAGGGAGCCGGATGTGGGACTTGATCCCAGGTCTCTAGGATCACAACCCAGGCGGAAGACAGAGCTAAACCGGTAAGCCACCAGGGCTGCCCCCTCTCTGTGGCTTTCTAAAGAAATTTCTGCTTCATCCAAGGAGTTCTACTGGAACAACAACACTCACAGAGATGTTTCAGTTTATGGAATAACCTCATTCTGGATTAATCTACTTTTTGCTATTGCTCAGCCTAGCCCCTCTTATGGTGAACTTTCACTCCACCTATTTAGTTCTTAGCCTTTCCTACAGACCAATTTAGTTTCCTTTCTTTTTTTCTATGAAATCTTTCCTTAATAGTTTGTGTGATCTCTCATCCACTTACATACTAATGCACAATAAAATAGGTTTTTCTTTATCTCTCATTCTCTCTTCAAATGGGTGTATAAACATGGGTATATGTTTAATTGTTAGCATATACTAATATACTTATTTTTTCTTAACCCAGGCTGTCTGGCTCCAGAGCTGTGCTTTAACCATTACGTATACTGCCTATCCACGTGATGTCACTATTCTTTCCCATGCCAATGGCAAGCTTCATAAATAAAAACGGCTCCCTTTCCTGTAAAGCTTTGGCATTCTATCAGATTCCTTTACTATATAGCACTCCAGGAAGCCATTATAAATTAATTGTGATACTCGTGGTAAAGCCAATCTCCTTCCTCTGATTGCTCAACTTTAAGCTCAGTAAGAACAGGGTGCATTTATTAAATTTCTTTTCATCCTCAAATTTTCTTTTCACTATTCTTTTCAGTATAGTGTGCATACTATAGGGCTTGCACATAATAGGTATTTTACTTATATTTGTTATCAGGATGTTGATACTGATTTAAATTTGCTCAAAGCTATAAGTTATTATAGAGTTCTATCAAAGTTCTTTCTGTGAATTATCGTCTGAATAATTTCTTTTCTGAGTAAACTTTAGCTCTTATGAAATTCCACAGAAATGCATTACAAACCATTTTATTTCTTCATATCTGCCTTTTCTCTTACAATATCCCAAAGTGAAAATCACAACTTTCTGTTTTTTAATTAGCTCCTTGTCTTAGAATCATGACACATTATTTGATTTTTGTTAAAAGACCAATGTCTTCAGAGTTGATAGTTGCATATAATGAATTATTAGCCTTTCTACAAATTGAGAAGTGATGTATTTTCCAGCTG
Organism: Canis aureus; assembly: GCF_053574225.1. Taxonomy (NCBI): domain Eukaryota; kingdom Metazoa; phylum Chordata; class Mammalia; order Carnivora; family Canidae; genus Canis; species Canis aureus. The sequence continues at coordinate 63,512,239 of NC_135625.1, forward strand.
ATATTTGTTGTAAGAAAAGTGTGTGTTACTTGACTTTACTAGTCACTGTACTATGTGAGAGCTTTTTTTAAAAAAAAAATATTTATTTGAGTGATAGAGAGAGACAAGCACAAGAGCATGAGGGGGAGGGAGAGAGAATCTCAAGTGCATGCCCGGAGCCTGACATGGGGCTTCATCTCAGGACCCTGAGATCATGACCTGAAACAAAACCAAGACCTGGCCTCTTAACTGACTGTGCCACCCAGGTGCCCCAGAGAGCTGCCCTTCTTCTTCTTCTTCTTCTTCTTCTTCTTCTTCTTCTTCTTCTTCTTCTTCTTCTTCTTCCTCTTCCTCTTCTTCTGTCTCCTTCTCCTTCTCCTTCTCCTTCTCCTTCTCCTTCTCCTTCTCCTTCTCCTTCTCCTTCTCTTCTCCTCTCCTCCTCTCTTCTCTTCCTGTCTACATCTCTCTTCTTCAAGATGTTAACTTTATAAAAATCATTTAATTTTTTTATACAAAGATTTCAGGACAAGGCTCATTGTTCTATAGCTGGTTAGTAGTCTGTCGTTTCCTTTTTTTTTTTTTGTTTAAGATTTGATCTATTTAGTCTTGAGAGACACATGGAGAAAGGCAGAGAGATAGGCAGAAGGAGAAGGCTCCTTGTGGGGACCCTGATGCGGGACTAGATCCTAGGACCCTGGGGTCACACCCTGAGCCAAAGGCAAATGCTCAACCCCTGAACCCCCAGGTGTCCTTAGTCTTCCTTTTCCAATGGATGGCATGTGAGTGATTTTCACCACTTTTTTTTTCCAGAGAGAGAAAATAAGAGCTTCTTCTTTGGATCTTAGCAAAAAAGAAAAAAATGTTAATTCTCTTTAGAGAACAGATGACTCCAAAATATTTACCTATTTTCAATAATACATGCAATGTTCATAGCAGTTGTTGTCTGGTTGGAGAGAATTCAAAATATCATTTAGTATTTTTCTTGTCTTACATTATTTATCTTTTGCCCTCAAATAGGAAAAAAAATACATATCATATTTATGACACACACATAAAAATTTATTGTTGTTTCAGTTCATTAAATTGACACCAAAAGCAATAGCTGCATTATATCTATATTCCATTAATTCAGAACATATAGATATTATGCTAAGATTTGAAATGGCTGTAAATTATATGGTAGAGTGAGGTCAGGAGACAAGTATGGTATGATCTTTACCACATTGTTAATAATTTGAGCTTTTCAAATACATAGAATAAAGGATAAAATCCATTTGTTGGAACTTATTTCACAAAGATTGTTCATTCCGAATTTGGTTTTCCTCAGAGTTTGTGGGGATATTATCTTGGGGGAAATATATTATTGAAAGAAATATATGCATTATTTTTCAGGATGTATGAACTCCATGAAAAATCATAACGACATTCAATCCCCTTAAATGGTTGATCCTAAAGCCAAAAGGTCTCCCTGTTCTTTAGAAGTAGAAATAACTTTAAAAATTATTGAGCTAATATTATGCAGCTGCTTTTGAAAATATACTTCCTGGAGATGGTGGAAGGGGAGGTGGGCAGGGAGGGTAACTGGGTGATGAGCACTAAGGGGGGCACTTGATGGGATGAGCACTGGGTGTTATTCTACATGTTGGCAAATTGAACACCAATAAAAAATAAATTTATATTAAAAAACAAAACAAAACAAAACAAAAAAACAAAATATACGTCCTGGAAGAGAAGACTCACCATATCTTGAGAGAGAACACTCCTCTTTGAAATCGGTGTAGTTGTTACAAAGTTTTTGCATAGGTAAAATCAAAATGTGCTTCCTTCTGATTTTCTTTCACCTCCTCTCCAAAGCATCAAAGAGCAAACCTACTACTTTCTTTTTGATCTGGGTAATTGCCAATGTATGTGTCATTTTTAAATGGTTAGATGTGATGTTTTTAATGTGGTGGTCAGATTGAATATAGTATTATAGATGTGGTCTGACCAAGTCAGTATACAGCTGGGCATTCTACCTTTTATTTATATCTACATTGTGTTTCCATTTATCCAGAATACATCTGACTCAGATAATCTTGATAACAATATTATACTTCTGGGTTTCCTGTAATTGTATCCTCAGCCCAATGCAAACCCAAAGCCTTGATCAGTTACTACAAATTGTGTAATTGCTTTTGTGGAAGGTAAATCTAGCACTTCTCATAAAATCTATTAAACGTTATCTTATACCAGACAATCAGAAATGTTTTAGTCAATTTTGTGGCTTCAGTGTATAGTAGGGGACCTAGTACATACTGGCTGCTTCATAAATATTTTTTTTGTATAAATATTGCTGAATTAAGTATCTTTGAATTTTCTTTTAATATGTAATTTATTAGTGCTATTTTAATGGAACATTTATTACAGATTTTGTAGGTATGATTGCGGGCTCCATTCAATTCATTGATATAAATATCATATAAGACAAGGTCAAGGATAGGGCTTGGTGACAATCCATCAGGGACTCCAGAGGATTTCAATTAAATTCCACAAGCATTTATCAGTGCTAAATATGTGGCAGGCCTGTGTAGACCTTAACAATATGTTGCCTGCAAAAAATGCACAGGCTAGTTTGACATGGCCCTATTAATCAACACTCATTGGGTACAGTGATTCAACTAGCTATTAATTCATCTATCTATACCATTATTTATATCTAATTTCACCTTATAAAGCTACTTGAGATAATTTGATATATCAAGATAAACTATGCTTTCAGCATTTATATAATATGCCAACTGAAATGTTATTTAAAAAGACACTTAAATTTGATTTTTTAGATTCATTCCTGGAAAAAACACTCCAAGAGGCTGTATAGTTTGGCAGTAAGAAGGCCTGTGTTATCAGCTCCTCCAACCATTATCCTGGTGATTTTTGACAAGTTACTTAAAATTCTAACTTCCGTTCTTTTTTCACTTGTAAAACCTAGATACTAGCATAACATACCTTAGAGAATTGCTTGGTGGATGCAATAACATAATCAACTCTCTCAGACCCCTTTCCTTGGGAAATAGATTTTGAGGCTTTGATATTTGCTTGTAACAAGTTAATTGGAGAAACTTCTGGGAATCAACACTTGTAGGAGATTGAAGGCTCTGGTGGGGAGAAATGTGAATTGCTCTGCACACGCAACAGAAGAGTCAGATGATTCCATGGGGAACTCTAGAGGTGGGATGTCTGCAAATGTCTCAATCAAAGCAAGGGTGGGAGTGCAGGGGGAGTCTTTGCATTTCCTGTACCAATCAATGGATGCAAGTAACTCCTCAGAAAGGAGGCCTGACCTTGGGTAGGCAGCTTCCTTTGATAGAGGGCAGTATCAGAGAAGGACACACCCATGAGCTGTCAGCCGCCAACATTGCTGCCACCACAGCCCGTGCTCCATGTACTAAGGTCATTATCACAATACCTGTCCCACATTAACTAAATAATGTGCTAATGCTAATTATTCCTTTATTTCTTAATTCACTTATCTGTTTACCTATTTAGATCTTCCATTCTGGAATTTTTCCTTGATCTTTCATTCAGAATTTTTTTAGATATTCTATTAATTTCATCAGTTTTCATTTCTCTGATAAAATCAAGTTACCTGTTTTTTTTTTGTTTTGTTTTGTTTTTAAGATTTATTGGTTTAAGGGAGACAGAACATGGAAGACTCCTAACTCTGGGAAACAAACTAGGGGTGGTGGAAGGGGAGGAGGGCGGGGGGTGGGGGTGACTGGGTGGCAGGCACTGAGGGGGGCACTTGACGGGATGAGCACTGGGTGTTATTCTGTATGTTGGCAAATTGAACACCAATAAAAAATAAATTTATTATTAAAAAAAGATTTATTGGTTTATAACTAACCTATTATAAACGTTTAAAGGGAACATATTAACATTTTCACACACACACACACACACACACACACACACCTACCTGTGAAACCATCACTATAATCAAGATAGTGAATATTTCCACGACTTCCAAAAAGATTCCTCAGGCCCATTTGTAAACCATCTATCTCTGCACCTAGCAGCAACTGATCTGTTTATCAGTAGGGCTTAGTTTTCTCATTTTACAATTTTATATAAATAAAATCAACCAGTATGTACTTTGTTTGGATGTTACTTGTTTTACTTAGTGTGATTATTTTGAGATTCATTGTTGCTACAGTGTCTACCAACAGTTCATTTCTTTCTATTATTGAATGGTGTTCCACTGTATGGGTGTACAGGTATATGTTTACCCATTCACCTGTTCATAGACATTTAGGTTGTTTCAAATTTCTGGCTATTATAAATAAAGCTGTTATTAACATTCAAGTGCAAGGTTTATATGGATGCATGCTTTTATTTCTCTTGGGACAATATCTAGGAGTAGAACAGTTTGGTCAGGTAAGTGATTTGCAAATATTTTCTCTAAGGGTGTGGTTTGTCTTTTCAAGCTGTTAACAGTCTCTCTCTCTCTCTCTTTAAAGATTTGTGTTCATTTATTCTAGAGAGAGCACATGCAAGGGGAGCAGTAGGCAGTGGAAGAGGGAGAAACTGTCTCTTGAAAAGTAGAAATTCTTAAAATTTTGTTGATGGAGTCTTGTTTAATTTTTTTTTTTATTTATTTATGATAGTCATAGAGAGAGAGAGAGGCAGAGACACAGGCAGAGGGAGAAGCAGGCTCCATGCACCGGGAGCCCGATGTGGGATTCGATCCCGGGTCTCCAGGATCGTGCCCTGGGCCAAAGGCAGGCGCCAAACCGCTGCGCCACCCAGGGATCCCTGTTTAATTTTTTTTAAAGATTTGTTTGTTTATTCATGAGACACACACACACACACACACACACACACACACACACACACACAGGCAGAGACATAGGCAGAGGGAGAAGCAGGCTCCTCACAGGGAGCCCAATGTGGGACTTGATCCGGGCAAGCCCTGAGCCGAAGGCAGATGCTTAACTGTTGAGCCACCCAGGTGTCCCAGTCTTGTTTAATTAAGTAAGAAACTTTTTTTTCCCAGCTCAAGATCACAAAGATTTTCTATGTTTTTGACTAGATGTTTTAAAATTTTAGATTTTATATTTAGGTCTAGGACCCATTTTATGTGAATGGATTATGTTTTTTATATGGTACGCGTGGATCAAAGTTCATTTTTTGACATATCCAATTATTCCAGCACCATTGATTAAAAAGAGCACTTTTTTAAAAAAGAGGTTTATTTATTTATTCATGAAAGGCACAGAGGGAGAGGCAGAGACATAGAGCAAGGGAGAAGCAGGCTCCCTGTGGAGAGCCTGAGGCAGGACTCGAACCCAGGACCCCAAGATCACACCCTGAGCCAAAGGCAGATGCTCAACTGCTGAGCCACTCAGGCATCCCAAAAAGAATACTTTTTTTTGATGGAATTTTCCATTGCTCTTTTGTCAAAAATCAAGTCATTGTATATGGGTAGGCCTATTGATAGATTGTTTAGCTACATGGATTAAATATTTTTCTACAAAACAGAAAAGCCATGCATTATTCAGGTTACATATTTCTTTTTGGGTAAGATTTTGGTAGTGCATATCTTTCAAGAAATTTTTTATTTCCTCTAAGTTGTCAATTATCAGCATAAAATTGTTCAAAATTGTCACTTAATTTCCTTTCCTATATATAAAATCGGTGGTAGTAGCCTCTTTCTCATTTTTGTTATTGATAATTGTATCTTCTAACTTCTTTGTTTTGATCACGGTGACTATACATTTATCTATTCTATTGATTTTCACAAGCAATAGTTTTTAGTTTTATCAGTTTCCTTCATCATTTCTCTGTTTTCTATTTCATTGTTTTCTGCTTTGATCTTTATTTCTCTTGTTTTCTTTGAGATAAATTGGTTTTCTAGTTTCTACGAGTAGAAATCAAGATAATTGATTTGAGACCTTTCTTTTCTAATATAGGCATTTGATGCTTTAAATTCTTTAAAGTTTTTATTTAAATTCCAGCTAATTAACATACAGGGTAATATCAGATTCAGGTGTACATTTCAGTGATTCATCACTTCCATACAACACCCCATGCTCATTGCAACAAGCACACTCCTTAATCCCTGTCACTTATTCAACCCCACCCCGACTCCCACTCCTCTGATATCCATCAGTTGTTCTAAATACTGCTTTGGCTCTATCTCACAAGGTTGGTTATATTGTCCTTTCATTTTTATTCAGTTAAAAGTATTTTCTAATTTTGGATTTCTTCTTAAATCTGTAAGTTTAGAAGAACATTTTCAAAATATTTAGAATTGTTCAGGTGTCTTTCTAATGTTAATTTTTAATTAAATTCCATTGGAGTCAGAGAACATATTTGTATAATTTAAGTTTTTTTAAAAAATCAATGAGTCTTGTTAGTGGCCCAGAAAATAGTCTACTTTGTTAAATGTTCCATGTGCAATTGAAAAGATTGCATATTCTGTTGCTGTTGACTATATTATAAGTCAGTTGGATCAAGTTGATCAATACTCAATACTATTATTATTTATTTCTTTATCCTTATTAATTTTCTGTCTACTTGTTTTATCAGCTTTTGAGAGGGTAGTATTTAAACCTCCAATTATAATTGTAGATTTTTCTATTTATCCTTGCAGTGTTTGCAATTCTATTATTAGATGCATAAATATTTGCAATTATGTTCTTTTAAAATATTGATTCATATATAATTATGTAATGACACTATTTCTGTTAATGTTCTTTTTTCTTAAGTAAACTTATCTGATATTAATATAATCATTCAAGCTTTCTTCTTAATGTTGTTAGCACTATATGTCCTTTTGCATTCTATTTTTTATTCTATTTATGTTTTCATATTTCCTATGTAATTCTTTAGGCAGCATATAGTTTATTTTTCTTTTTGATCCAATCTGACAATAGTCTGAATTTTAAAAATGTATTTGAATATTTACATTTAAATTTAATGTGAAGGTTGATATGCTTGGTTTTAAATTTAACATCTTGTTATTTGTTCTCCATTTGTCCCATCTGTTCTTTTATTCCCCTTGCTCTCTTTTCCTGCCTCCTTTGGCATTAATTATTTTTCTTATGGTCCAATTTTAGTTTCTTTGGTGTCTCGTTAGCTATAACCATTTGTCGTGTTAAGTTAATGGCTGCTTTAAAATTTATAGTCTACATCTTTAAATTGTCACAGTCTACTTTCAAGTGACAATTACACCACTTGACATACAGCAAGTACATACATACGATGAACTTTATCGTAATGTATGTCAATGTCTCTTCTTGTCTTTTGTCTTGTTGTCATACACTTTAAATGTATAACTGAAAGCTCATTGTTGCTATTTTTACTTAAAGCAGTCCTATACCTTTTAAAGATCCTTAAGAAATAAGAAAAAGTTTAAAAAATATTTACAGAGGTTGTTACTCTCCCCAGTGCCCTTTATTCCTTTGCATAGATCCGTATTTGCATCTTGTGTTATTTCCCATCACCTACAGGAATCCCTTCACTGTTTCTTAGAGGACAAGTCTACTGCCGATTATTCTTTTGGCATTTTTATATATGAGTCAAATTTTATTTTGCCTTCAATTTTGAAAAATATTTTTTTCTGGCCATAAAATTATAGGATGAAAGGTTTTTTTCCCCCCTCTTGGTGTTTGCTGTCCTCTTGTCGTGGATGGCTTACAGGAAGTCTTCTTTCATTCTTATTTTTCTTTTCTACGCAAACTATCTTTTTTAAAATTAAATGTATGTATAGTTTTCTCTTTATCACTGATTTGAAGCAGTTGATTATTTTTAAAACAATTTTTATTTATTTATTCATGAGAGATGAGAGATGAGAGAGAGAGGCAGAGACACAGGCAGAGGGAGAAGCAGGCTCCATGCAGGGAGCCAGATGCGGGACTTGATCCCCAGTCTCCAGGATCAGGCCCTGGGCTGAAGGAGGTGCTAAACTGCTGAGCCACCTGGGCTGCCTGAAGCAGTTGATTATGATGGGTCTTGGGGTAACCTCTTCCTCATCCTCCTTCTTTGGTGCTCATTGTACTTCTTGTTTGTAGGTTTAGAGTATTCATCATGCTTTCAAAAGTTGGGGGCATTATTCCCTCAAATATTTTTTTCTGTTCTTTCTTCTCTTTTGGGGATTCTAATTACATATGTATTAAACCCTTTGATTTTTCAGCAATGATCACTGAAAATGTAGGGTTTTTTTCCTGTTTCATTTTGAGTAGTTCTAATGCCAGGTGTTGGAGTTCACTGAGAAATTGTTCTGCAATGGCAGATCTGTTGTCTATCACGACCACTGTGTTTTTCATCTCGGACATTGCATTTTTGACCTTGATTTTGGTCTTATTTATACCTTCTCTATCTTTACTTATAATGCTTAATATTTCCTCTAGCTTTTTGAATATATAGATTACAGTTATAACTTTTCACTAATTTTGTCATCTCCTCCAGGGTTGTTTTAGATTGACTGATTTTTCTCCTCATCATTTGTATTTTCCTGCCTTCTTTTTTTTTTTTTTCCATTTCTGGCAATTTGTATTTGTATTTTCCTGCCTTTTTTTTTTTCATTTCTGGCAATTTTTTATTGAATGCAAATATTACTTTTCTATTCCTGGGTTCTGGATTTTTTCATCCCTTTAAATATTCTTCCACTGTGGTCTGGGATTTAGTGAAGTTACTTAAAAATAGGCTGTTCCTTTCTGGCTTGTTTTTAAGCTCTGTTAAACAGTGGAATAACTTTGTTTGTCTTGGACTACATTTCTACTTTACTGAGGTAGAATTTTTCTGGATACCCTCTGTGATGCCTTGTCAATGATGAGATTTTCCAGGTAGGTTATTTTGAAGAGAAATTCTTCTTGGTCTCTGCAAACTCAGAATTGCTCCCTTTCAACTTGCTGGTTGGTACTTTCCAGACTTTGTGTCATTTCCTCACATTCATTAACTGATGAATTCTTAGTGGAATACCACCAGGCTTTATCTGCATTCCCTTTTCTTGCACCATGGCCATGAACTTGCTCTACATAACAAGGATTCGCTCTCCTAGAGTTCATCTTATTCTTTTTTCTACCTCTCATAGATCACTCTCCTTCATTGCCTGGAACTGTTTTACATATTTTTATAGTTTTTTAGGTAGGAAAAGAAGGTGGGAAGCTAAGTCTAGTTCCTGTTATTTTTTGGCCTGAGGTTGAATCAACAATGTCTTTGTCACTCTTCTTTTCTTAATTAGTAGACTTTTTTTTTTTTTTTAAGAACAGTTTTAGGTTTAAAGAAAAATTGAGTACTTACTAGTACTTTCTAGTATAGATTGTTCCCATATACCACTTCTCACCAACACCTCCTCCACACAGTTTCCCTTTTTATTATTATTAAAACTTTGCATTAATGTGGTATATTTGTTACAATTGATAAACTAATATTGATATGGTGTTACTAACTAAAGTCCATATCTTATATCAAGGTTCACTCTTTTGTTCTACAGTTTTATGGATTTTGAAAAATGGTGTACTGTTACATAATTACCATTGCAGTATCCTACAGAATGATTTCATTACCCGGAAAAATCCCCAGTGCTTTTTCTCTGTAGTCTATGCTTTCTTCCTCCCTCCTCCCAACCTCTGACAACCACTGATCTTTTACTGCCTCCATGATTTTGCCTTTTCCAGAATGTCATATCGTTGTAATCACATAATATATATCGTTTGAAGATTGGCATCTATCCCTTACTAACTATGCATTTAAGGTGCCTCTATGTCTTTTCATGACTTGATAGCTCTTTTTTTTTTTTTTTTTTTACTGCTGAATAATATTCCACTGTATGGATGTACCACAATTTATTTATTTTGCAATCCTATGAGCAATGAGTGAGAGTTCCTATTGTTTTATATCCTCACCAATGTTTGGAATTGTTAATGTTTTATTTATTAAGCAATTTTAATACGTGCATAATCATGTCACATTGTTTTAATTTGCAATTCTCTAATATATGGTGTGAATGTCTTTTCATATGCTTATTTGCCATGTGTTTATTTTCTTTGGTGAGATGCCTCTTCAGGTTTTTTGCTCAATTTTTAATTTTTAAAAAAATTTCTTAGTATTAAGTTTTAGGACTTCTTTTTTGGGTATACCATTTTTAGACATGGGTTTTTTCAATATATTCTCCCAGGCTGTAGCTTATATTTTTCATTCTCTTGATAGTGTCTTTTACCAAATAGTTTATAATTTTGATGAAGTATAATTTACCAATTTTTTTCATTAACTATCTTTTTAATGTTATATCTTAAATGTAATTTCAAACCCATGATCACCTAGATTTTCTTCTATGTTACCTTCTAGGAATTTAAAATTTTTTGCTCATTACATTTAGATCTGTGATCCATTTTGAGTTTTTTTTTTTTTTTTTTTGAAAGATATAAAGTCTGTGTCCAGATTCATTTTTTGTATGTAGATATCCAGGTGTTCCAACACCACTGACTTGCCTTTGCTCCTTTGTCAATGATCACTTGGCTATATCTGTGTAGGTTTATTTGGGGGGTTCTCTTTGGTCCCACTGATTTGTCTATTCTTTCACTAATGCCACACTGTTTTAATTTCTATATCTTTATAGTAAGTCTTGATTTTGGGTACTGTCAGTCCTCTGATTTTGTTTTCCTTGTCTTATATCAGCTATACTGGGCCTTTTGGATATCCATATAAACTTTAAAATCAGTTTGTTGATATCTAAAAATATAGACTGGGATTTTGATTGGGATAGCAATTGAATCTATAGATCAAATTGGAAATCAATCTTGGCAATATTGAGTCTTCCTATCCACAAACATAAAATATATCTTCATTTATTTAGTTCTTCTAATTTCTTTCATTAGAATTTTCTAGTTTTCTTCAAATATATGGTTCACATATTTTTTATATTTATACCTATTAGAATTACTTAGAGAGTTTTAAAAAATTCAAATGTCAGGTCACACCCCATATTAATTATTATTATTATTATTATTATTATTTGTTTTACCCCATACCAATTAAATAAGGATGTCTGGGGGTGGGCGCCAGGCATCAATGTCTTATTTAGGGAAAAAAGCATAAGCCTTTTATAATGCTGCCAATATATTTGTGTATAACTTGTCTCCAGATCCAATTCAGAGAAATATTTAATGCCTAGGCTGAAATTAGGGATTCCATGAGTGAATCTACAGGAAGAAATTTGTCCATTGGGGCATTCATGTTTTACACAAAGAACTTGGAGCAGAGTCCTTACAAAATTTCTGTAACTGAAGTCTGCCATCAATAACAGATATGCATTTGATCCCCTTGAAAGGTCTATAAGGGATTTATGTTCTTTTTTTTTAACTTAGATTTCTAAAACATCTCAATATTTTCTGTCAAGCTTGAGAATGCTATAGAAATGAGCAGAAAAGTGGATGTATCTGGTTCACATACAGAATTTTGCAATCTATGGGTAATGTTCCTACAAACTTCTGGCCATTTCATATAAGGTGCCTGTGGTTTTTCTTAACTACAACGTGGTTATCTATTTCTGGAATGTTTTGATACTTTTGTGACAAAACAAGTATTTATCTGGTGTATATGAGCTTCCTGCACTTCTGAGACCAAGTTTGAAAAATGTACATTCGTGCAGGGAACCATTGACTTATTGAGGGTACATTATTCCTTCTCAAGCCTTGTAAATTGAATCTTCCAGAAGACACACACAGTAGTCTATGAGAGGTAAAGCATTTTCTTGGGTTTACTACTATTTTGTAATCTCAGTGGCAGATATTTTAGTATTTACTAAGGATCTATTTTTGAAATGGACTCCAGCTTTTAGAGTTAACTCCATCCAACTCAAAGCGAATTTCTTCTTTATCCTTATTTCACTTCACCCAGATTTGATTTACTTTGTAAAGTAGCAGAAATTTCTCACAGTGACATCACTGCTGCCTTGACCCAATGAGATAAGTCTCCAGATATGTTCCACTTATCATGCTTTGTTGTTTATTGAATTAACTCCCACGAAGAAGAATCATGATATTTTGGAAGAGGAGTTTTGGCAATAAAATTTGCCTTTATGGAATGCAAGCAGTTTTTTGAAAAGCTCCATTGCACCTCTGTGGAACCAATGAACACTAAAATCACTTCATCTATTTATCCACTCATCAGGTATTTTTAAACTGCAATACAGTTACTGGACTGCCTGGCTACTGCAGTTGTCAAGACACAGAGATCTCCTCAGAGACTTTAGTGGATGTAGGACAGGTATATGGGGGGAGTGGGTACCAGCAAGCACTGATGCAGCCTCCAATGATTTTTATCCCTGAAAATGCTGGGAGAATTTATTTGGGATCTCTCCTCCCCACTATTTCATCCTCATCTACCTCCCCTTAATACCACTGAAACAACTGTCACCCCTACTATGTTCAAAATTACCCTATCTTTCTGGTGCTAGTGGAATTGTTTATTGAAATATTCACTATAGGGACACCTGGGTGACTCAATTGGTTAAGTGTCTACTTTTGGCTCGGTCATGATCCCAGGGTCCTGGGATGGAGCCCTGTGTCAAGGCTTCCTGATCAAGGGGATATCTGCTTCTTCTTCTTCCTCTGCTCCTCTTCTCGTGCTCTCTCTAGCTCACACTCTCTCTAGCTTGTGCACATGCTCTCTCTCTCTCTCAAGTAAATAAAAATCTTAAAGAAATGTTCACTATAGAACCCATGTCTAATACATAGACTCCTCTCCCAGATATTTTGATTTAGTTAGTGGTGCTCAGTTAGTAGGTGTTTTTTCAAAAGCTTCCCAGGTGATTGCAAAGTTAAGCTAGGCTAAAACCTCTACACAGTTTGCAAAGGGTGATTGAGACACTGGAACAGAACTGGACAAGTTTCCAGGGAAACAATTCATTTTATTGCATCTGTTACCCTGTGGTTTGCGTAAGGTTCTGGGTTCAAACATGAGTACTTCTCTCTGTACCTTTGCCTTTTGTTACCTGTAGTTCAGAACATCTTGCTTGGTCTCAAATAATCTCAGTTCAAATTCTGTGTATGCCATCTATTGTTAGAGAACCCTGGGTAAATCCCCCTATGCCTTCTGAAACTCCATTAACTGATTGGTAAAGTGAGAACAATGGATTTGTGTCTCAGAGTTCTTGTGCTGTTTAAATAAATGAGATCAGTATATCAAAGCCTTAGGAACCTCCATAGCAGAAAAAGCACTCAATTAATGGTGGCCTCTGCTGTCACATAGAAGTTGTAGCAGCTGTAGCAGCATATTTACCATCCCAATGTGAGTTTGAGTTCCTCTAAGACAAAACTGAGACAAAAAAATTAGTCTTTTCAAATCTGACAAGATGTTCAAATATTGTTGTTACTCAGAGAAATCACTAAATGTAAAATATCCTATAGGTCACCAATTTCAAGCTTAATTAAGCTCTGTAAAAGAAGAATTTTAAGGTTGAGGCTCTTAGCCAACAAAAATCCAAAACACATTAGTGCTTTCTCCTGTGCATAAATGGCAGGTGTCTGAAATCATCTGCCAAGATGACTAACAGAGAGAGATCTGATTTCTGAAGTCATCAGAAATAACCAAGGCCAAGTTTCATCTAGTGGGGAGTGCTAGGTTCCATTTACTTTCAAATGCTCCAGATTAAGATAAATGCTCTAGGTCCCTGGAAGCATGTATTCTAGAAAAGGAGTGCAAGCTATACTGTGCAATTTGTGGTGCCAGGCAGTGAACCTAAGCTCAAGAAGTTCTACCAGCTGCTGTTCAAACATGGCCCTCACTGCAAATTTAAGTCAAGGACAGGGTTATTTAGAGATTTGTATGTGTCTCCTGTAATTCAAATCCATTGCTGGCATTTATGATTATTTGTGAGTTTATCAAATTGTACTATGCTCCAGATTTATGCAAGAGATGAATCACAGATAATTTTCACTTGTAAAAACATTCCACCATATAAAATGGCATGCACTATGGATTACCTTAAATGATGAGAGATAAATGTTGGAATCAGACTGGACTTGATCCATACTCTCTTATTAGCAAATTATTTAATTTCTCGGAATCTCAGTTTTCCCAGTAACAAAAGGGAGCTTTTACTACCTGCTTCAGAAATGTGTTGAAAGAATTATTCACAAAGTTACTATTTGTAAATGGCCCAGCATGATTTCAAGCACAGTCAATTTCAATGTAGATTTATTTCCATCTCTCTCTTACCCTTCTTTCTTTATTTGGTACATATGAAGTGCAACATTTTCCCCCTCCCCCAATTCTTTTTATTTCAAGGCTCATTTGGAAATAAGTGTGGTACATAATATTTAAGAAAAGAGGATTAATGCATGCAAGCAATGATAAATATTGTTGCAAGTAATAACTCCAGCTAAAAGTCCATAATGTTGGGCTGAGGAAACATTGGAAGGAAAAATAAAGAAAACTGAGAACAGCCTGTTAAACTGTGTGGTTTCCCATCGGACCTGATTTTTGTAGACTCTACTTTGATCTCATATCCATTAGTCCTTGAATGCATGGGGCAAGTGCCTAGGACATTAATGTCTGGGAAAGAGGCTCTAGGCACTGGAGGGTCATATGAAAATAGTGAATTCATTTGTCTAAGTGATCTGGGACTGGGAGGTGTTGGGGTATGAGAAGTTCCAAAATCAAGAGGGGTGACAGAAGGAGAAGAAGATGAGATCATATTGGGAGCTTTCCAAACAATTTTGCCACCGGTTAATTTCCACCATCTGTATGTGACTCTGTTACTGACAAAGTCATTTTCTGTAAATAGTTCCCCTACAACCTCCTAATTTTCTATAAGAACAGACTATTGTGCTTTTTTTTTAAATAAAAAAAAGATTTTATGTATTCATTTGAGATCGAGCAAGAGAGAGAAAGCGGAGGGGCAAAAGGAGAGGGAGAAGTGGGCTCTCCACCGAGCAGGGAGCCCAATGTGGGGATTGATTCCAGGACCCCAAGATCATGACTGAGCCCAAAGCAGATACTTACCTGACTGAGCCACCCATGCACCATAAGCATGAGCTATTGTTAGGTAGTAGAAGGAAGGAGGAAGGTAAGTAGCATGGAAACTGCACCTGGCCGTTCTGATCAGGCCAAAGAGTTGAGAGGTCATCCCTAAGCATAAAATAATTGAGGATTAGAGCAATTATCAAAGACAGATTTAGCTTCCCCATACAGCTTCACATAGAACCAAGCCTTTGGACCACGCGCCAAAGGGATTTCAGACAGAGTTTGGCTTGTTGGTTCATGGGCATGGGATATTTCAAATGTGTTTATGTATCTGACATACTAGGTGGAAAAATATATAAAATTTCAAAAGATGTATAATTCCTAAAATTAGTATACATTGTGAGGAGTAAATTATCTACCTACGGCATTGAGCCTGTAAAACATTGGGCCTTTGTACCTTTGGTTAATTTGTGATCTCTTGAATTGCAATTCTAATCTGAGATTTGAGAGACAGGATACTTCTGCACATCTTTTGCCAGCTACAGGAATAATAATATCAATGAAAATAACAGTGATAAAAACTTAACCTTTTTTTGAGGGCTTACAATGTATCAGTCATTTTGCTGACTAAATCCTCACTCATTTAAAGCTCACAAAACTCAGTATTATTATTTTAATTTTACAAACAACTGAAAAGAATGCTTTGAGAAACAATGTAATTTCTGGCACAATCAGATTTCAAATTCCAGCATGTCGATCTGCAGAACATGAGCTACAAACCCCTATGAGAATCATCTTCTAGAACAAAGACTGGTGAACTTTCTCTAGAGGACTAGAAAGTAAACATGTTAGAAACTTTTTGAGATGTATGGTATCTTTTGCAGCTCCTCAAGGCTGCTGTGATAGTACAAAAAGCAGCCATAGATGATGCATAAGGAATGAGTGTGGCTGTGTTCCAATAAAACTTTATTTACAAAAACACATGGTATGCCACTTTGGTCCACAGGCCATAGTTTGCTGACACTCAAGAGCAGCCCCTGTCCCATAAAACCTAATCCAATGAGAGCCATGTTTTATATCTGCACTGCCGAATATAGCAGCCATTGGCCACTTGTGGTTATTGAACACTTGAAATGTGGCTACTGTGACCAAGAAACTGAACTTTAAATTTTATTTAATATTAATTATTTCAATTTCCATTTAAATAGCCACATCAGCCTGAGGGGCTACAATATTAGGCAGATTAGATCATACATTTTGGCACATAAACCAGTTCTAGCCAGATTAGACATGATTAGACTGGAATTCTCTTAAAAATATAACTCTAAAGAACAAATAGAATTATCAGTTTTAAAGCATACAAGGCAAATAGAAAAATCGGAACAAAATAAATTGTGAGAATTATTATCTCAACTTCTCTTTTCAGAAACCATTTTCAGATTCATGTGGAAATGTGGTTTTTTTCTCCCCCTTCATTCTGTCATGCACAGCTCTTTCAATAACAATCTCCTTCTCTCTCCATCTTTTCTTCCTGGGGATGTACAGAGCCAAGGGATTATCTCTGCTCTCTTTCCCATGGCAGTGTAGTAGCCTGGGGTTCAGTTCTGAGCCCTGTAACTATCAGCTGTATGACCTTTGGGCAAGTTATTACTCATCTATAAAAGTAGACTAATATTACTTACGTCTTTCTTTGACAAGTATTGGGAATTAATTGTAGTGTGTTTAAAATAAAATGGCCAACACTTGGACACGGTGTATGGCAGGTGACTTACAAGTATTACTTCATTTGCTCTTTTGCCTTCATCCTAATTTATGTTATATTGTTCATTTCACTTCACACCATTGTAAGTTATCACTTCAGCCAAATGTACAACCTAGTTCTTTGCCATTTTGGCTGCTGATACTTCTCTCAAGGACGCGTTATTGATATTTTTCCTTTTTCTAGGATACCAAATGCTGACTATATACAAAACCAACATTCAGAAATTAGTTATGACAATAATATAAAAATTAATATAACTTGTTTCCACCTCATGCCTGTTGTTTAAATGATTTGCAAAAACTGGCAAATCTGCTAAAATGGATCAAGATATTAGGTCTTGCTGTGGACTATATTTTGTCCCTCCGCCCCCACCCCAATGACATTCTTACATTGAAGACCTAACCTGCAATGTAATGGTATTTGGAGATAGGGCCTTTTTGAGGTTATTAGGTTTTCATGAGTCATGAGGGTGGGTTCTCTATGATGGGATAGTATTATTTTAAGATGAGGAAAATAGGAAGATCTCTCTCTCTCTCTCTCTCTCTCCTTCTCTCTCTCTCTCTCTGCCATGTGACTACACAGTGAGAAGGCAATCTCACCTGCAAGCAGCAGGAGGGCTCACACTGGGAACTGGGTCTGCTTTCACCTTGATCTTAGTCTTCCCAGCCTCAAAAACTATGAGAAATAAGAATGTGCTCTTTAAGCCCTCTAATCTATGGTATTATTTTGTTATAGCAGCCCAAGCTGACTAAGACAGGCCCTCAAATGTCTGACTCCATTTGAGAGTGCAGGCTTAAGCCATATCTTATGCCCACCTACACCATCACAGAAAAGAACAGATTATGTCCCTGCTGGAGGATGTTTGCAAATATGAAATCCTATAAAAATTATCTTGGTATGCACCATGACAGCATTTATATGTCAGAGAAAGCTGCTTGAACTTAAAACCAAAATATTCACCAAACTGAATATAGGTGTTAAATTGGTTCCTAAAACGTAGCATCATAATATTTATGCATATTGAAGTGCTTTGAAGTCATAAAGAGGAAGCACATTTGATGCTTTCAAAGTAATATTTCATTGCCCATCAATTTTTCACTACTCAGCATTTGGTCACTGAAACATACTCGTTGATTTAATATCGAATTTAAACATATCTATACCTATCTCTTTCTATACAGGAAATACTCAATATAGAGTATCTGTAGAGACTCACATGTCACCATGCACAGGGATCTGAAAGTGTGAACGTGCACGCTTACAAACTTGGAAAGCTTTTCTGATCTGCTGTGCTAAAGATGAGGCCAGCCATTCAGTTGCTAATACTGAATTACGTGATGCAAAAACTGCCATGAAGTTTTGAGGCTACAAAGAAGCAGCAGCATCATTTCATATAAACATTGTCTCAACCTCCTCTGCTGCTTTCATGAACATATTTTTCTGCATATTTAAAGTTTATAGCAGAGCACAAGGTTTAGAGTTTCTTTCCATATTCCAGCTTTATAGCAAAGCCACAACTACATATTAATATAGCAGCTGTAATGTATTTCTAGTTAAGCTGTCATAAAGTCTAGGGCTTTCCACATCATCACTTTTGAAGGTCGGTGCCACAGAGAAAAAAGCCATTTGTACTGGATCGCCATGGTGGTTTGTAATATACGTGGTAATAAATATCACAATATATTTCATTTTTATATGTTTTTGATGAAGAGGTAAAAGTGCATCTTCTACAGTTGCTTTTCAGAAATTGCTCATCTGTTTGGTACGAGGGTAAAAGACACTGAAGCTAAACATTATTTATCGAGACATCACCGCTCTTCACTCACACCACAGCTGAAATGAGGAGAGGATGCCAATGATATTTCACTTACAGTATTGATTTCCAGATCTCGCCCCATGAAAGCACTGCATGTGGATTCAAGATAAATGTGAGAAAATGGAGATACTCTGACAAGCACCGTTCCCATTGTTTTTTATTTTTATCATTCTGATAATTTACACCCTTTGGACGTGTAATTGGAAATGTCTTTCAGAAGTCACTTCACTGTTTCCATGTGGTGCCTGATATTTGTGAGTGCATAAAAAACACTGGAGTGCTCACAGTTATCAGTACATACATATATGTGTGTGTGTCTACGTATGTTTTCTTACAGTAAAAATGATTTCAGTGAGCAGTGCTGTTGTGTTCACCTATGAAGGATGACATAAGAGAGGTGTAAATATGTATCTCTCCTCCCTGGCTTTCCCTCTATTTTGCTCCCATTTTGGTTTTCTTCTTTCAATCAGGGGCTTATTGCATTCGTTGCTATCTATTAGCTAAGCTGATTCACTTCCTTTTTATGTCCTGCCCATGACAACTTTTTATGCAAAGTCACTCCCAATCCTGTTCTATTTTTCATTTCCATGAACATGTAGGATGAGAAGAATGATCTTCAGAAAGCAGACAGCGATGAACATGCAAATCAGCTCGGTGCACCCTGTGTATAGGAGTGGAAGGAGTGGCGGGGGCGGGGGAGCATTTGGGTGCTTTACTCTGCTCTCCTTTGTGTGGGCCAGATCTAAGGGCTCCCAGAGCCCTACTACCCCTGCTCTCCTGTTCCAAGGTGTGAAGCCTCCATGTGCAGGGACCTTAGTGAGGTCTAAGATTGGAGATCCCAACTCTGATCCCTTGCCCCTTTTGTTTTTTCCTTCTTAATTCCCAAATTAAATGTTTGCACTTAGTCACATTTCTTATTTCTAAGCTTTAAGGGTTTCTTTCTCTTATTAAGAATGATAGACAGTAAGCAGCCATGGCTTTACCATTAAAAGCATTAGGAGGTCCACACAAGGTGACTTAGAGTTTCAACAGTCAGCAGAACACTGTCGCATAAAACAGAAGTTAATGCTGCCTATAGATTAAGGCACGTCACCACTGATTTCAGCAAGTTCTGTGGGACCTTGGGATATTCATTTAATTTCCAATTAGCACGGTCCATTCATGCATCACTTTGGATATATACTAACACAGAAACAAGGAAATAATAAAGATAGAAATACACTTCTTACCTTAATTTTAGAAATAGTGTGGGGCTTTCAGCAAAGATGTTCATTACAGAAGAATTATACTTAAACATTTTTTTGAGTGTAGTTGGAACACAATGTTACATTAGTTTCAGGTGTACAACGTTGTGATTTGACAAGTTTATACATCATACTATGCACTATGCTCACCGTCCAATGCTCGTAGGATAACATTGACTATACGAGTATATACTTTTGATAATTATGATTTTAGAAATACAGAATTGAGTTCTATTAGTTGGTGAAATGAGTGATTTTCAGTAAAATATGCCTATGCTCATGTATATGTACAGGGCTGTTAGCATTTATGTGTATCGAGAAAGAATACACAAAAGAGAAGTACTCACCTTTCTCATACATAAACTTTATTGGTGTTATTTTTGAAGCTGAAACTGTTCAGTCTTACTTTAGAGTGCATCAAGCAGACACATAAGGAATACAACCAAATTCAGTTTCTGAAGATCAAGGCAGGACCTACTCTAGAGGTGAAAAATTAACGAAATGGAAAATTAAATCTATTACAGTTTATTGATGTGATTAGCTTTATGATGTATGTAGTTGTTCAGTATAATTTTTGAACACAAATTACATATAGTAGGATTCTATTTTTAGAGGAGCATCTAAAATGCACTTAGCAAAAACTTCAGAGGCAATCCACAAGAGACAGCTTACCCACTGAATTTGCACAGATCATTTCTTTCCATTAAAGATGTTTTTAATTAAAAAATGTTTCGTTTCAGTTTTATTGAGAAATAATTGACATCCATCTCTGTATAAGTTTAAGGGGTAGTGATATAAATGAGTTACATATATTGTGAAATGATTACTACAGTAGGCTTAGTCTGTATTTACTTATCAGATGAACGTAGAGTTTGGCAAGCAAAGAGAGATATAGTGGGAATAGTCAGAAATTCTTAAGGAACTTCCCTACAGGTTTCTAGTTGATTAGCAGTTAGAATAGTAGTTGATTGATTAGTTTATTGGTATTGTCTGTTCAACTATTATTGATATGTTTCTTTTTTTTTCATGATTCATCTCTTTTTATTTTTTTATATTTTCTTATTGGAGTTCGATTTGCCAACATCAATTATAGTATCGTTCTTATGCTATGTTCAGAAGGCATTATTTAGCAGTACAATTTACCAAATAAAACACAATGAATCAAAACCTTATTCAAACTATTTAAGTAGTTGAATTCAGGCTGGAAAAGGGTCAATTAGGTATTTGGGCTGTACCTCCCTCTCTCACAGGGTAATAATATTAGGCTCTACTAGTTGACTTACGATTAAACTTCTATTGCTCACTTCAAATCTCCACCTAACCACTGTAACTAGAACTTCCAGTGCTGTGTTAAATAGAAGTGGTGAAAGTAGGCGCCCTTGTTTTGCTTCTGATTCTAAGCAGAAGACATTTACTCTTTCACAGTTACGTATGATGTTAGCTATAGGCTTTCAATAGATTTTGTTTTCAATTGGAAACAGTTCTTTTCATTCTTGGCTTGCCAAGAGGTTTTTTGTTTTCTTCTTCTTTTTTTTTTTTCTTTATCATGATGATTGTGAAATGCTGTCCAATGTATTGTTCTTCATCTATTAAGGCAATTCATTTTTAATTTTAATATCACAATTTGGTGAATCCTCCTGATGGATTTTCATATGTTAAACCACTTTGCACTCAGGAAATAAATTCTAATTGGTCATGATGTATTGCTTTTAAAAATTGGATTTCTCGATTTCATTTGTTAAGATTTTTAAAGATTTTTTCTAATGCTTTATTGTGGGTAGTAGTCTGAAGTTTTTGTTAATTTTTTTTTTTTTTTGGTCTGATTTTGATATCCTCTTAAAATGAATTGAGAAATATTTCCTCCTATTCTAGTTCCCGGATAAATTTGTGTAGAATCATGATGATTTTTAAAATAAATGTTTGGCAGAATTCAACAGTGGAGCCCTGTGAGCCTAGAATTTTCTTTCTGGAAGGAGTTTTAACCACAAGTTCATTTAAAACATGAGCTTTGATAGTTTGTCTCTAAAGGAATTTATACAATTCATTTAAGTTTTCAAATTTATTGGCATGAAGTTGTTCATGATATTTATTATCTTATTAATGTCTTTACAATCTGAAGTGATGTCCTCTCATTTATGATGACTAAGCATGTTATTCCTTTTTTTCTTTTTCAGATGGCTTGCTAGAGGTTTCTCAATTTTAATGATTTTTTTTTTCAAAAAAACAACTTTTTTTTATTTCATTGATTTTCCTTATTGCCTTCTATTTCTTTGACTTCTATCCTTATATTTGGTATTTCCTTTATTCCACTTGCTTGGGTTTAATATGATTTTTTTTCTTTCTTTCTTAGGATGGAAGTTCCTTAGGTCGTTGATTTGAGTCTTTCTTATTTTTAGTGTAAGCACTTATTGCCATGATTTCCAACAAATTTTAACGTATTGTGGTTTCATTTTCTTTTAGTTCAAAGTATTTTTCTAATTTCCTTGGATTTCTGCTTAATCCATGTCTAATTTAGAAATATGTTGTTTAAGTTTCCCTATCTGTGGGGATTTTCCCTATATTATTCTGTCATTAATTTCATTTTGAGTAGAGAACATACTTTATATGTTTTTAGTCTTAATTTATTGAGATGGATTTTATGGCTCAGTATATGCTCTTCTTTGATGAATATTTTAAGTGTACTCGAAAGCCCATATGCTGGTATTTTTGGGTGGAGTTAAGCATAAACATCAGTTAGGTCAAGTACATTGATAAAAGTTGCTCAAGTCTTTTATATTTTCATTGATGGCCTCTCTACTTTTTCTAGCAGTTACCAAGAGAGGAGTATTGAAATATCTAACTCAAATTGTTGATTAGTCTATTTCTTTGTTAAGCTCCACCAGTTTTTTTCCTCATTTATTCTGAAGCTATGTTTTTTGGATGCATCCACATTTGTGATTTTTATATCCTCCTGCTGATTCACTCTCTGTCATTATAAAATATTGCTCTTTATCCCTAGTAATATTTTGTTTCAAAATATACTTCATTTTACATAAATTTGTAGTATTTTAAAATTTTTATCCTCATTGTGTTGTTGTACATAAAATTTGTTTTTTTTCCAAAAATATTGAGATACAATTAACATACAGCAGTGTGTATATTTACCGTATACAGCAAAAGGACTTGACTTATATTACTATGAAATGATCACCACAATAGATTTAGTTAACATCCATTCTCTAATGTAGATAGAAAAAAAAAGAGAGAGAGAAAGAAAAAAAAGTTTTTTTCCTTGTAATGAGAATCCTTAGGATCTATTCTCTAAACAATTTTCAAATATACAGACAGTAGTGTAACTTCTGGTTCTTATAAACAACAGATAGTTGTGTTTAGATTTTTAATTCTAAAGTTTCTGTTTTTTTAATTCAGTGATTAGACTATTTATATTTGAGGTTAACTTGCTTATTTAATTAATCAATATGATTTTATTTAAATCTCTGAGTTTATTGTTTGTATATGCCTCATATGTTCTTTGTTCCAATTTGTTTCTTCTCTTGTCTTCTTTTGTATCAACTAAGTTTTGTTCTTATGACTTCATTTTATTTCCACTTAGTGTTTTATCAACTACACCTCATTGTTTTCTTTTATCAAAGTAGTTTCTTTTGGGATTTTAATGCACATTTTTAGCTTCTGAGTCTACCTTCAAATACTTTGTATCCTTCCATGGCAGTGGAAGAAATCTGCACAAAATTAGTTCTTTCCCCCCTCCCATCTTTTATGGTATTTTTGTCACACATTCTACTTCTAAATATGCTAAAAGATCTACTATATATTGTTATTATTATGAATATTTTTAAAAAGGTTTATTTGTCTATTTATTTTATAGGACATGCAGGGACTGAGGCGGGGGTGGGGTGCGGCTGAGGGCGATAAGCAATCTGCTGAGTGGGGTGCCCAGCTGGGGCTGGACCCCAGGACCCTGAGATCATGACCTGAGCTGAAATCAAGAGGCAGATGCTTAACTGACTGAGCCACTCAGGGGCCCCACATAGTTATTATTTTTGCTTTAATTAGTAAGATTTTAAATTTGTTTATACCTTCTGAGTTTGGCTTATTTTTCATTTTCTGAAGTCAACAGATATCCTGTCAGTAACTGGCTTTGTACTCAACTGGTCAGTGAGTATCCAGACAACCATATTTTCTCTGATCTGTTCATTTATTTCTATTTTCTAATTTAGGTTTTTGGGATTAAGCCATCACTTTGATAATTGAATCACTTACCTGAATATTATCTACAGAGCTATTTGTTGCTTAGATATATACGCACTATGTTCTTCTGAAGGTCACTTATTTTCCACATATTTCATAAATGTTCCCTTAGTTAAAATATGGTTAGTTTTTATGTTTATAATAATAATTTTATGGCATTTTAAATTTTACCATAGTTTGCGTATGTTTAATTATAAACTATGGCCTAATCAAATACTGTCTACACATTTATTCCCCTAATATTCTGACACTCAGTTTGATTTACTCTTACTAAGTTGTTGAAATATTTCAACAATTACCATTTTTGAGCAGTTTTGTTTCTGTTGTTATAAAAGCATAACCAGAATGTACAAATAATTGAATTAGTATACTAGTTACTAAATATGAATGTATTGCTATTAGGTAAGTATCACAGAATAGATATTTTTTAGGAATTTAATGCTTGAGTATAAATGTATATGATTTTAGCTCTATGAAAAGTGAATTAGTTTCTTCAAAAGTGCTGAGCACATTGATTTGAAAATTTGTACCTTATCCACTAGCAGCTGCAGTAAAACACTTCATTGTATAAAAGTCAAGAAAAACATTACCTGAAACTATGTTTAAATGAGGTAATTTTTCATTCAAACTATAGCCCGGCCATAAAAATCTAGGGGTCACATTTACAATAGGACTTTAGATCAGGATTTAGTTCAAATAAAGACCCTAGTTATACCTGGGCATCTTGCTCAAACGGACCATGATAAATGTAAACCCATTATTTTCAATATTTAGAATTTTTTAAGGTAAAATTTTTTTCAGGGCATTGTGAGCTAGTATGGCAGAAGGAACGTCAACATTTCATGGAATATAATACAAAGATTAATTCTATTACATCTGAATCTGATTCTCTAAGGTACATGAAAAGCACATAGAGGTGGCTCCATACTTTCAGGTTCATAAAATTGCTATAGGGGGTCATAAATTGGCTCTATGAAGTTCACTTTGCCCCCAGGAGAAACCATGAAGAGCAACATGATTCAAACTATGCTGTGTGTGGTGGAATTAATGCAGCAGGAAAATTTCCACTTTCAGCTCGAATTTAATTTCATAGTAGCAAAGAGTACAATGCATGAATAGGAATTAGAAATTCACTGTGTCTCTCTAAAGATAGCTATCAGCCTAAGAAGCAATTAAAAATGGAGAGGAAGAGTAGTATTTACTTCAAAACTTAAATATAATGTTTGGAAATCTTAAGAGAACAAGATGGAGGAGAAAACCCCTCACAGCTATTCTCCTTGCTTTATTTGACTAATTTCTCATTAGAATTTTTTTCTATCTCTGAGGACCTCGCAGGAGGACCTGAAGGATAGCATTCCTGACCCTTTCATTTTCAAATAAATGGTAAGGAAGAACAATATAACAATTTTCCTATAAAGTGATGAATGAACTTTGTTATTGTTAAGAAAACTGTAGGTGTGGTTCAACTTATCTGCTATCATGTGAAGTGTCTTTGACACTATCAAAAGCTGTCAGATTTCCTTTTTATTTTATTATCAAGATTAGAAATATGTAATTATTCAGTCTTTTCTTTAAATACAATTTAGCGATATAGTTGCTAAAACATCTCTCTTTTCAATTTCCTGCAAAAACCCTTTGAACGGACTCATTGTGCCAGAAATAATGTACAAATTTGTCTGATTTTTCAAGGCCTCTGTGTTGTGTTATCTCCATTTGTCCAGTCTTATTTTTAACTACTTTTCTTCGTGTGTGCTAGGTTTCAGTGAAGGTGAATCATGTTCCCTAAGCTTCTCCCTCTTTATACTTCAGCTTCTTATATCTCTGCCTTTAAACCCTTCCCTGCCCTCCTCAGAATCCTTCATGGAGTCCATCATATTGACTTCAAGTATAAGGAAATTCTCTTCCTAAATCTGAAGTTTGGGACATTCTTTCTTTATTTTTTTTAAGATTATTTATGTATTTGTTTGGGAGAGAGAGGGAGACAGGCAGACAGACAGGGCAGGAGGAGGGGCAGAGGGAGAGGGAGAGAATCTCAAGCAGACTCTATGCTCAGCATGGAACCCAATGTGGAGTTCAATTTCAGGACCCTGAGATCATGATCTGAGCTGAAACCAAGAGTTGGTTGCTTGACCAGCAAAGCCACCCAGGAGTCCCTGTGACATTCTATTATAATTCTGATTTCTATTATAATTCTGAATATATAGAATATATTCTATTTCTAATAGAAACTCTGTTAGTGTAATGGCCACAGAGTTTAACATACAGTCTGAACTCAATGAATGTATTTTGAGTGAATGCTAAATAAATTAAAAATAACACATATGAAAAAAAATAACCTAGGACTATATGGATAGAAAGTACTTACAGTTTTTGGGTTGCTTTTCTAACTAGTATTAATTTTTTTATTTGATACAAGACATGATGCCATAAACCTAGATAAATATGTAAGTGATTCTGGTTCAGTTATTGTCTTAGTCCATTTGTTCTGCTGTAACAAAATATCACAGACTAAGTAGCTTATAAGCAACAGATATTTATTTCTTATAGTTCTGAGACTAGAAGTCTGAGATCAACATGTCTTATGGTAACATCCTGGTTAAGGGTCTTCTTCCTGGTTCATAGGTAGCACCTTCTCATGTGTCCTCATGGGGTAGAAGGAACTTGAGTTCTGTGAGGTCTTTTGTTAAGGCACCGCTGCCATTCATGAGGGCTCTTCCCTCATAAACTGATCAGTTTGAAAAATCCCCAGCTCCTATTACCCTTATATCGGAAGGTTACGATTTCAACCTATGAATTTGGGGCAACACAAAATTTCAGGCCATAGCAGAAATGGACTCTTCAACCTGAAAGCAATAACAAAATTCTAAACAGAAAAGTGTACTTGCAAGCATGAAAAATTTCAGTAATTGTTTATATTAAAATATCATAAACAAAATAAGGAAAACAAAAACAGATTGGGAGGGACACCAGGGTGACTCAGTGGTTGAGCATCTGCCTTTGGCCCAGGGCATGATTCTGGAGTCCTGGGATTGAGTCCTGCCTGCATCAGGTCCCCCGCAGGAAGCCTGCTTCTCCCTCTGCCTGTGTCTCTGCCTCTCTCTCTGTGTCTCTCATGAATAAATAAATCTTAAAAATCTTGAAAAAAACATATTGGGAGCTATTAGCAATAAATATGATAATTAGATAATATCCTTCATCAAAAAAGCAATCACACAGTTGACTTTACTCCTGACTATCACTGTGGCCACAGACAGGGGATATACACTGATTGGGCACCCCCTTTGGTGCTCGAAAGACATCTGTTTTCCCAGAAACATACGAATTCAAAAATAAAACTAGAGGTTTTTAAGAAGTAGGAATGGATTCTGAAAATGAAATCAATAATTTCCCACTACAGTGGGATTGAGATTGATTTTTATTTTTGTTCCTGTTCTTTTCCAGGTTTCCAGATTTTCTATAATAACCATGAATTATTATTTCTCCTATGATCAAAAAAATAATTCTGTGGGTATGTATTATTTTTAAGAAATGAAATAAACTCGTTGATGTGAGCCAGCTCTAAGAAGGGGAGAGTTATTGTCTTAGCTGTAATAGAGATCAAATCAAGGTGGCCTCAAGGCTCCCAACTGAGGGCTATTATATTGAGCTCTGTGTCTCCTGGTCTCTGATACCTGTTCTGAAGTGTCACCCTTATTCCTGTTCCTTTTGATAAGCAGTTTTCCGGAAAACTATTTCTTAGAGATACATTTTAGGACAGAAAATGTAGGCAAACTGTAAACTAGAATATAGGGATCTATGTTACTTTTCTTTGAAAGAAACACCTTCAATTAAATAACAAAAATGAGGAGATGGAGAATCCTCATATATCATTTGAAAAAGATTTTGCCTTGCAAAGAACATGTGACATTTTCCGTATCATTAGTCGGTTGTACACGTGCATGTGCACATGCCCGGGCCACTTCCACTCTGGGGCCTTAATTTCTTCCTTTGTGCAGATAGTTGCATTAGATGATTTCTGAGGTGGGTCCTCTTCGGCTCTTAAATTTCTAAAATCTGAAATCATATGTATCAGGTACCTTTCCTCTCTGGGTCTCTCCTGTGATGAGTAGTGAATAGACACAGGAGAAGAAATAATTTTGTCTCAACTATTGATAATGTTTGCAAAGGTGGTTGGTTAATCTTTCCTTGAACTTGTCACTGAATGAATAGCAAAAATGATTAAGAATTTCTAACTTTCAGTTTTTGAGTATTTGAGTCCACAAGCTTCAGAGTAAAATTAGCAATTTTCAGAGAATAGGCAAAAGTTACCTTTCTAAAACAAAATTCAGGCAACTTTTCAAGTATTGCTCTCTCTGGTCTGCACTGTGACCTTGTTTCAGGCCAATCAGCTGGTGCTGTTATCATTTCATTGGAATGCCTGTTCCTGCAGCCCACCACCTCAGGGCAGCTGAGAAAGGATTTTATGAGCCTTTTTTGGGCAAACCTTATATTTAGGTAGCAGTAATACAGTTTTTTTAACTTTCATTTTTTAATATAGGTAGGGCTATACCTACTCAAATGTTATATTGTAGCATTATTAAATTTTAAAAAATCACCTTGATACACTGGGAATCATAATTGAGCACCATTTCTTAAAGTAGCTTTAAAATTTTTTTCAGCCTATTTAAAGAAAAGTAGTTACAAGTGTAAGAAAATGGCTCTAACTCCAGAATGATCTTGAGAAATAAATTTGATTCTCTGTAGTCATTGATTGGGGAAAAGACAAGTCTTTGATTAAGGATGGTCAGCGTTTTAATTTTCTTTATTAAGACAGCATTTCTTAAAAAACTTCAGTTTTTCTGCTTTGTTCTGTTTTTATAATTACCTTCATACTACTTGCCATAGTCTCATTCCATTATTATTGTAGTATTTAAAAGTATTCTTTTTTTCACTTTATTTATATAATAAATTTTATGTTTCCATGTATAAAATAACTACTTACCTGTGATATATATAAGGTAACCATAAAAATGTGTATGCACCAAAACATGTTATACATATACAACAAAATATGAATGTGTACCCAAGCTATACTATTGACTTTAAAAATAAAAAAAATTAAGTAGAACAGTGCAATATTGTATGTCATTGATTTACAGAATTTCTGGGCTGTGAAATAGGGTTTGCTAGTCACTAATAATTACACAGTACATTGCCCGTTTGAGATGAAAATGGGGTTTAAAGTTAATTATGCACAGCTATTTAAAAATGTTTAATATCAGTCAGCATATCTATGAGTAGGAAAACATAAAAAATATTTAACCATCTCTCCAATGCTAAAAATTAATTTTTTATCAATCAAAATGATATAAGTGGTTTTTCCTCAGCAAGCTTTTATTTCAAGAAACCGTCTGGAAGGCTCTTCTGGATGTACTCTTCAGAACATGTCTTTATTTAATAACTCCCAGTTTTGCTAAGTATCAACAAAACTATCAATTCCTCATGTTTAGGATATTTGCAACAAGTGTTTCTGATAAGTTAATAATAACTAGGTAATTCACACAATTATATACAGATTGGAAGACTGAATGAACAAGTGAAAGGGTTTCCAACCAGGGTTCAGTCTTTTTTTTTTTTTTTTTTTTTTTTTTAACCAGACACTCAGACATTGCACTTACAAACTCCTAGGTTAGTTATGCATACCATGTGATTGAATCCCAGAGAGGTGATGTGATACAGGAGGCTCACATAGTTGTCTCAGCCAAGACCAGAATACATTTCTAACAGACTCCTGAGAATCTCTTCTCATAGTTCAACTCAGCTGCCTCTGAGCAAGCTGGACTGGACTAGAACTTCAGCCTTGCCTTCATCTTCTTCAAGCACTTGATCCTGGGTTCCAGCTGTGCCCGGCAGGAGCTGACCTTGCTTAGGTAGGGGTTGTTCCTCTGTTTTCTAGTTATCTAACCTCAGCTGCCCCACCCCTACTCTAAAATCTCTAAAGCAGGATTCTGTGCAAGAACCTAGATATATTGGGCAGCCTCCATGGTGCAGCGGTTTGGGGCCGCCTGCAGCCTGGGGTGTGATCTTGGAGACCTAGGATCGAGTCCCACGTTGGGCTCCCTGCATGGAGCCTGCTTCTCCCTCTCCCTGTGACTCTGCCTCTCTCTCTCTATGAATAAATATATAAATAAAATTAAAAAAATAAAAAGAACCTAGACATATTTAGGAATGTGCCCTGTGCACACACCCTGAGTCATAATAAGCCAGATAGGGAAACTTCAGCAGCTTCCAGACTTTTTTCTCATACCTGTCCCCTCCCTCCCTTCTTATCCATTGTTCCCCTTGCTGCCTTTTCTCCCAGCTTGTCCCTACCTTTGCAGTTGGGGCTCCCTTCCTCTCCTGATCCATCAGTATGGCACCTGCTGTCAAGTCACCTGGTTCACTACAACAGTCCTTCAAGCATACTTCAGCAAACAGCCATCATGTGAAGAATTTGGTGTCTAATGAAAACAAATTTAAAAATTGTTTGGTAAATTTGTGGACTGACAGTATTTGTTGCTTCTTCATTGCTTTCATTACATAAATTTGACCATTTTCTTCTTAAAGATACTAGTCTCATTCCATAAAGGAACTGTGGAAAGGATGACATTACACATATTTCATGACTTGTTAACAGCTTTGGATGTAAAATAAATTAGTAGATGAAGGAAAAGAGAGAAGATTGAGATTCATAGTCAGCCTGGGCATTGGGATGATGCCAAGTTTTATCTATCTCTGCTGACCCAGGTCTTTGGTAATAGGAACAATAAGGAGTGTGCTCTATTTATGAGCCTGAAGGGCCAGGGTCAGATCAGTTCAGCAATATTTTAAAACATCACTTTTCAACTTATGGCTTCTCTCTCATACATCACTAGTCCTTCTCTCTGAACCATTTCATCCCCATCAGTGTATACACATGTTCTGGAAACATCCATCTTCAAGTGAATAAAGCAAAACCAGCCCAAAGAAAAAACAAAAATCTCAAATGTCCTTTGACTCCACAAACCCTCCAGCTGACACCACATATTTCTTCACTATTTTACAGAAAAACATCTCTTAAAAATTGTGATCTATCAAAAAAAAGTTGTGATCTATCTTCACTGCCTCCAACACCTCCTTCTTTCCCTCCTCCAGCCTGAGTCTTGCAATTTGTTTTTCATACCAACTACTCAAATAATCTAAAAAAAAAAAAAAATCACATTTCTCTATGTTGCCTAATTATATGGGAACTTTTCTTAAATTATCTAACTTCTGAGTAATATTTAATCAGTCCACTATTCCTTCTTTCTGTAAATATCCATTTATGAGTTTTTGTGACACCACACTATCTGGCTCCTAATGTCTTATTGGCTGCTCCTTTTCAGTCTTTTTTCATGGCCCCTTTTATATCAGACCTTTAAATTTTGGAATTTCCAGGGGTCAGTCCTAGTCCTTCTTTTCTTTAATTAGTTGGCCTCTTGGATGCTATCTTGTCTCACAGTCTTAAATACCTTCTATCACTGATAATTCAAATTTATTTATTCCCCACTCATATCATCTGCCACTATGAAGCTTTAGTCAATAGTCTAGTCTTCTAACAATGGAACCCCCATCAAAAACCTGTTCCTTTCCAAGACTCCTGTAATCGCAGTAAAAATGGCTGCTCAATCTGTCTGTATCGAATTCATTATGAAGTCCAGATCTTTACATCTTTCAAGTACTTCTTGGGGCATGTGGGTGGCTCAATTGGTTAAGCAGCTGCTTTTGGCTGGGGTCATGATCTTAAGGTCCTGGGATCAGGCTCTGTGTTCAGCAGGGAGTCTGCTTCTCCCTCTGCTTCTCCTCTTGCTTGTGCTTTCTTTCTCTTAAATAAATAAATAAATAAATAAATAAATAAATAAATAAATAAAATCTTAAAAAAATATTTCTCAACTCCATTGACTTGTCTCCATATTGGCAACCTCCACCTGAATGAATCCAACTAACATCATCTCTCCCCCAGAAAACTGAAATTAACCTCAAATCTTGTCTTCCAGTTTCTATTCTTGCTCTTAATCTACCTAAGTCTTTACACATCAGCTAGAATGATCTTATGCAAGAATAAAAGAAATCATGTTTTCCCCTACTTTTATATCCATTCATTGGCTTCCAATCCTTCTTAGGAAAAATCCAAATATTTTCAATGTCTTTTAAGCTCCTTAGTAATCTATATACTCCTCTAACTTTATCTTATAAAGTTATAAGATAACTTTATATCTTCATATAAGAAGATATATGAATACGGTCTCCCTCTTCAGTTATCTCCAGACAACTCTCCTCCTTTCTAATCCTTCAGCATAAATAGCTCTTTCATCTGTTAGAGGTTTTTTACTTGCTATTCCTTCTGTGTAGAATGTTCTCTCCTCAACTTATATCATAGTTGGCTCTTACTCATCATATTTTTCTTGACACAAATATGGTCTCCTAAGAGATTCCTTTACTGATGACTGCAAAGTTGACCTCACCTACTACCACATCTTACTGTTCATTTTCTTTACAGCACTTAAAAAAAGTAAAAAAATATATCTAATTTTGACTATTCTTTATCTTGCTGTGATCATGACAGGCAAACACCTTGTCTCCAAAATGCCTGAAACATAGTTTCATTAATTAGTTATTTGCTAAATCTTGAGTTATAGGAACTTGTTGATTTTGGGAAATCAGGACACATGAAAATATCTATATAGCTCAAGAGAAGTATCAAGTAATATTATAAAGCAGTATCTAATTAAATTCTATATGAAAAGAACAGCAGGAGTTCTATATGCATTTGAAAGAAGTAGAAAATATTTGTAAAAGGAAAGATTCTATAGGTGTGAAGTAGAAGGAGCTAAAGAAAGCCAAGTTATAATAGGGAAATGCAAGTGCATGAAGATTTGAATTAAGTAAACAGTTTGTCTTGATGTACAATTCAGAAATGAATGGGCTGCAAAGTTATATTAGGGAATATTTCTTATAGTTTTAAATTTACTAGGTTGAGAAATTTAGACTTTTCATGAAATGAGTAAAGAATCAGGGGAATATTGGGCCTAAGGAACAGTAGTTGATGTTGATAGTAATGTGATAGACTTTACTATCATATATTATATTACTATCATATAATTTAATGAAGGGGTCAATCATGAGTGAAAAAAGGAAGAGAGGATATATGAGGAATGACTAAGACACTATTATATTTATCTCCATAATAACTGATGAGAAACACGGTGGTAGGGGCTATGAAAAGAGAAATGAAGGGATGTGCATAGAAGACATTTCAAGGAATAACAGAAGAATTGTTGGTTCGATATGAATTCAATAAGAATTAGAATGAGTGAAAGATCACTGGCATATTATTGTTGACATTGGAAAAAAAAGACAAATTTGAATCTATGTAAAATACACACACACACACACACACACACACGTACTTGAAAAGTATCATTATTCACAGATGGACATGGTTGTGTACCTAAAACTTCCAAAAGAATTTATAAACAGATGATTCAAATTAAAAAGTGAATTTAGTAAGTGTGCTGGTTGTAAATTCAATATAAAAGAATCAAATTTAGGGGAATCCCTGGGTGGCTCAGGGGTTTAGCATCTGCCTTTGGCCCAGGGTATGATCCTGGAGTCCCAGGATCCAGTCCCACATTGGGGTCCCTGCAGGGAGCCTGCTTCTTCCTGATCCTGTGTCTCTGCCTCTCTCTCTCTCTGTGTCTCTCAGGAATAAATAAATAAAATCTTTTTTTAAAAAAAACAAAGAATCAAATTTAAAATATATAGCAGCAAGCAACCATAGTAAATAAGATTTTTGAAAGATTTGGTTAATAATAGCATCTACAAAAATCAAAGACCTAGGAAAAATTGAATGAAAGCTGCGCAAAACTTCAACACAAAAAACTATAAAACTTTATTAGTAAGGGATTAAGTAAATGAAGTGATATTGTATGGTACTAGATTGTAACATTGTAAAGATGTCAGTTCTCCCCAGAATAATATATAGATTTAATATCTATATATTATATATATATCTCAATCAAAATCAATTTGTGGGAATTGATAAGTTAATTCTAAAATTCATCTGCAAAGGCAAAGGAGGTAAGAATAGTCAGGGTGATCCTGAAGAAGATAAAGAAAGTTGGAGGATTTATATCACAAGATATTAATCTCCATTAGAAAGCTACAGTAATTAAAATAGTGTGGACTTTCATATAAAGGTAGATAAACTAATGAAATGGAATAGAAAGTCTAAACTCAAGCACACACACATTAATGAAGACTGTTGTTAAGTCTGATGTATCTTTTCATTTTCTGTTTAAATTTATATTTGCCTATGTATTATAGGAGTCTATATTTCATAAAGGAAATTTCTAGATTTCACATTTAATAGATGTGTTTTGCACATAGTATAGAATCAATAAAAATTTTATGTTATTTTAAAGAAGTTAAGTTTCATTCTGTCATTCAACAGATATTTACCAAGTGCTTATTATTTATTATGGGCCTAGCGCTATTCTAGAAGATTCTGATAGGTTGATTGTATCAAGAGCCTCCCTTTCTTACACCTCTGTATCCAAAGCCTTTGATAGTATCCTGGCACACCAATTTTGGGCTTGGCCAATGTGACTTGATTGGACCAATGAAACAACTGCAAAGTTAATGAAATATTAATGAAATATTTTTAAAATGTTTGCACATTTCTGTTCCCTTTTACAGAACCCTGCTACTAACTACCATGAGAACAAACCCAGGCTAACCTGCTATAGGGATGTGAGAGACATGCAGAGAGAAAGGAGCCAAGGCATTGCAGCTAAGGCCATCCTAGACCCATGAGCCTTCAGCTACGAGCCAGCTGGCCAAAGACTCATGAATGAAACCAGCAAGAATCAGCCAAACCTGGCACAGATTTCCTAGGGGAGCTGCCCACAGGGAAACTACCTATAGATCCATAAACATGTGAGAAATAGTAAATGACTATTGGTTAAAACTACTAAATTTTAGAGTGGTTTGTTGATTAACAGTAGCTAACCAATCTAATGAAGGAGATACAGCATTAAATAAAACATGCAGAAACTCTGCTTTCATGGTAATTTTCAAGTAATAAATATACATTACATCAGATGGGGATAAATGCTCGGGGGAGATCTACTTCAACATAGCTGAATTATATGTAGCCAATAAACATTTCCTGTTTAAATAACAAAGGAGAAATAAACTGCACAATTGCTTCTTTTTAAAAATAAATTTTTAATTAAGAACAGTTTTAAATTTACAGAAAAAAATTGTGACGATATTACAGAGCTCCATATTTCCCACATCCAGTTTCACTTATATGAACATTTTACTTTGGTAGTGTACATATAATTAAGGGATCATTATTGATAACTCAGTGCTAAGTCCACACTTTATTTAGACTTCCTTCATTGTCACCTAATGTCCTTTATCTGAATTTCATCCAGGGTGTCATTTACATCTAGTAGTCATGTCTCCTTGAATCCTCTTTGATCTGGCAATTTCGCAGATTTTCCTTGTCTTTGATGACCTTGAGAATTTTGAGGCATACTGGTCAGGTCTTCTGTACAATGTCATTCAATTTACATTTGTCCATTTTTCTCATCATTAGACTGGGATGATGTGTTCTTGGTCAGAAGACCACAAAAATAAAGTGCCATTTTATTCACATCATATAAAGGTTCCTATTATTGACAGGACTTTACTGTTGATGTTGACCTTGATCACCTGACTGAAGTAGTGTTTGTTCATTATGAAGTTTCTTCATTATAAAGTTACTCTTTTCCCCCTTTTTCTATTCTGTAATTTTTGGAAAGAAGTTATTGTGAGCAGCCCAGAATTAAGGAATAAGGAGTTATGGTTAAGCTCACTGAGGATAGAGTATCTATATACATCATTTGGCATTTGTCTGAGTGGGAGATTTGTCACTTTTCCCCTATTTGTTATTCAATTATTTTTTATATCCGCACAGTCATGGGTATTTATTTTATATTTGGTTATAATTCAATTCTACTTCGTTTTGTTACTCAGATTGTTCCAGCTACGACAGCTAGGAGCTGTTTCAGTTGGTGCCTATGTGTCCTTGACATACTCCCATTGTTGTGTGTGTGTGCATGTGTGTGCATGTGTGTCCCCATCTGTCTATGTACTTGGGCATTTCCTTCCTTTCTGGTTCTATGAGATGATCAGGATTATCCTGTGTCCTCCCTGCCACTGTTCTAGACTCAGACATTTTTCCAAGGAGTGGAATCTTGGTTCCTTTTTTTCCCCTCTTTTAAAAGATTTATTTATTTATTTGAGAAATAGGGAGAAACACATGGGGGAGGGGGAGGGGGAGGGAGAGGGAGAGAGAATCATAAGCAGACTGTGCTGAGTGTGGAGTACGATGCCAGGCTCCATCTAGTGACCCAGAGATCAGGACCTGAGCCCAAACCAAGAGTCAGACACTTAACCGAATGTACCACCCAGGTGCCCCTCTTGGTTCCTTTTTCTTTTTTTTTTTTTTTTAATTTTTATTTATTTATGATATACACAGAGAGAGAAAGAGAGAGAGGCAGAGACATAGGCAGAGGAAGAAGCAGGCTCCATGCACCGGGAGCCCGACGTGGGATTCGATCCCGGGTCTCCAGGATCGCGCCCTGGGCCAAAGGCAGGCGCCAAACCGCTGCGCCACCCAGGGATCCCTTTTTTTTTTTTTTAATAATAAATTTATTTTTTATTGGTGTTCAATTTGCCAGCATACAGAATAACACCCAGTGCTCATCCTGTCAAGTGCCCTCCTCAGTGCCTGTCACCCATTCACCCCACCTCCCACCCTCCTCCCCTTCCACCACCCCTAGTTCGTTTCCCAGAGTTAGGAGTCTTTATGTTCTGTCTCCTTTTCTGACATTTCCCATCCATTTCTTCTCCCTTCCCTTCTATTCCCTTTCACTATTTTTTATATTCCCTAAATGAATGAGACCATATAATGTTTGTCCTTCTCCAATTGACTTATTTCACTCAGCATCATACCCTCCAGTTCCATCCACGTTGAAGCAAATGGTGAGTATTTGTCATTTCTAATGGCTGAGGAATATTCCATTGTATACAGAGACCACATTTTCTTTATCCATTCATCAAATATTAGTTGACCATAAATTTGAGGGTCCACTTCTGGATTCTCTATTCTGTTCCATTGATCCATGTGTCTGTTTTTGTGCCAGTACCACACTGTCTTGATGTTGGTTCCTTTTTCTGAAGAATATTATTAGAAACTAAGATTTCTGTGTGAGGTATGCTCATTGCTACTAGGATGTTGTTACTTCTAGGTTCTTGCAACCGACAGAGCCAAGATTGTCTATACACAATTGCCTTTTCAGGGACTAGAACATTGTCTATGTATTGATTACAATAATTAATATATACTTACATGAAAAATTGTTTATTGTCTTCAAAAAGTCTATAACCTCTATAGGTTTGTTATTCTGATTCCCGGTAACTGGAAGGATATTTTATACCTTCAAGAAGTAATCCTTAAAATTCCACACTTAGAAGAAAGAATTTTCTTTCCTATGAATCCTCTTTATTAGTGCTTGGTTACTGATTTATTGCCTGGTAATGATAATTAAGGTACAGTTGAGGTCACTTATATTGGAATAACTTTCACAATTTTCTGATTTGAAAGTCACATGTTCTTTTGCTTAAAACCTTAAAAATTTCTGCTGAGGAAGCCACTTTGAATAAGCAGGCCCATCCCATGCTGTTTTTAAAAATATAGTATAGTCACTTTTACCGAGAAGTAAGGAAAGATTCCTAGAAAATTTGGAGAATACAAATATATTCACATATGTTTTAAATGATATTGAACACTGAAAAAGATTACAACGTACTAAAACTCTTTTTGGCAAATCAAACATGAAATATTCCACATGATTGTCTTCAATAACAGAAAGCAATATAAGCATTAAAATATTCTAGCTCAAGAGCTTAACTTTGTTTTCTTTCTGAAATATATTTAAAATGTGTTTAGACTCTTCAACAGAAGTCTGTTCTAAATTGAATTTTTCTATTTTGTATTAACTTTATAATTGTTGTTATATGCATGAATTTTCTTTTTGCTTCATGTAAAATATTGATAAACTTAGAGATACTAAGTGGTATAATTCATTTTTTGCCCCTATTAAATTGCCCCAGCATGCCATGTTGCTTGAGTTAAAGTGCCTATTTTTATGATTATGAAATATTTTAGTTACACAAAAATCTATACAGTAATATAATGAACATATTTGCAGCCAACATAGAGCTTAAGAAGAAAAGTTATTGCAGAAATAGCTGGCACATCTTGTTTTCCCTCTTCCCCTAAGCTTTCTCTCCAGATATAATCACTACCATGATTTTATGTTTATCACTCTTCTGCATGCTCTTTTAATTTTAGGATATGTGTGTCGATCCATAAACACCATACAATGAAATGTCATGTCTTTTTTTACTTCAATAAATATGTGGCATCACCCTGTGTATATCATTTAGCAACTTATTTTTTTCATTCTGAGTCTTTTTTTTTTTTTTTTTTTTGAGACTCGTCTGTGTTTCTCTACCTAACTATACATCAGGGGTTGTAAACTACAGCCTGCAGGCTAGAGCTGTATCACTGCCTGTCTTTGTACAGTTGTATTGGAATATTGGCCATGGGATGTAGTCGGCCTTACATATTGTCTATGCTGCTTTCTTGTCACAGCAGCAGAGTTCAGTAGTTGTGACAGAAACTTATGACCTACAGAGCCTAAAATATTTACTACCGGGTCTCTTACAAGAGAAGTTTGCGAACTCTTGCTGTAAATCATTTGGCTTGTTTGCTCTATAGTATTCTATTATATGAATATAATGGAATTATAAACGTTGGTTTTTCTCTGCTAGGTAATTATGCTTTTTCCAATGTAAATGTTGCCAGCTTTTTTGTTACTAGTTGATGATTCTAATCTTATATGAAATGTAAAATCATACAACTAGGTTTATCAACACAGGTGTAGAATGTAAGTGTGAGAATATTGAATGAGAGTTTTGGTAATTCACCTAAATAGTCCATGTGTCTGTTTATAGCTTGCATTACAGCATGGAGGTCTTGTTTTTCTCTTGATTTCTATTGTGCAGTTATCTCCTCAATCATTAAGGTTTCTTTTGGGGCAGTGAGTTGTTCTTGTATTTGTATGCAACCAAATATGGCAGAGGCCACGGAAAATGTGAAACTGAAGAAATATAGGTTAGTCCCTTAGCACATAACCCATTGCTCTTGGCAAAATCTCAACTCTGCTGTAGGAAAAATACAAAGGTATGACCTTCAAAAGAAACCAATGAAATGCTCACCGAGACAGATGCCCAACAAAAACACATCCTGAAATGAATTACAGATTGATGATGGAATTGAAAAGAGAGAAGTTAATGCTGAAAAAATCCTTCAACTGTTCTTTAAGGGATCAAGGGAATGAAATACACCTGCCTTCTGGTAAACATGCATAGCAAGACATTCCCATCTATCATTTCATGTTCTGAAAGGCAGCAACGCTATTCTGATTTCAGAATCTTGAATTTCCTTAATGAGTTCTCTCCTGGAATATCACAAGCTGTTCTATTAAATCAGTTTCAGGAGACTTAAGCAGGATTTGTATTAAAGTGATTGTATATCTATCATTTTGGCAAAAGAAAAAGTGAGACTGGCTAAAGGAGAATGCATTGTGGCATCCCCACACCTGAATTTATTCTATTTTTCAACTTTCTCCTCACACAAGTGTTGCTTAATGTGGGCTGAAGCCATCCATTTAAGCATGACTTATTCATGCTCAAAAAATGATTGATTTAGACAGCCAATGAAATGCTGAACTCCCTATTCCTACTGCTTGACATACTTGCACTACAGATACTGATGGTTTCAAGCAGCAAGATTGACTATATGGAGGATCAGCTGGAATGCCAAGATGGATCAGTGACAGCCACGGTGACTTTTAAATGCAGTTATAACCATAAAAAGTGACTGGATGAAAGTGGTGCAATGGAAGTCCATCTATCCCTCACAGTGGCTTCAATAGAGGATCTGGGGAGTTGTTAAGCTACCAGAGCATGCTGCTTTCTCACCAGTAGGTTGGCATAGGTTATGCTGGTACCAGTAAATTGGAGTCCTTCTTAAATATCACCACTAGATACAAGGAATTAGCACATGTGAGGGTGTTAGGAGAGATCAAAGCTGATTTTTCCAAACCTGTATTACTAAAGCATCATTTCTAGGGATCAAAAGTGTTTTTCATCTTTAGCCACGGTGAGAACAAATTTATCCTAACACCAAATCCTAAGGTGTGGATCAAGTGGTATTCTCTTTATAAGAAAAAAATAACCCCCCCCCTTTTTTTTACAAGAATTTTAACTATAGCAATCAATCCATAAGCAACATTTACCTCTGAAAAGGAATTTTTTTTTTTGAGTAAATTCCCCACCCACAGTAGAGCCCAACACAAGGCTTGAATTCACAACCCTGAGATCAAGACTTGAGCTCAGATGAAGGGTCAGATACTTAATCAACTGGGCTACCCAGGTGCTCCCTTAAAAGGAAATTTTAAAAGCTTTGTGCTTTGCTTCCTTTGGGACATACACATGGAGTTTATATATCAGCTAAACGTATTTTAGAATTGTGAAGAAAGTCTCATTTCTCCCTCCTTCCTTCTCTCCTTTCTTTCTCCCTTCTTTCACATTTATTCCAATATTTATTGGAGACAGTAAATAGGCATTAGGCACTAGAAGGGCTGATGGTCATATGCAGTGTGCAATTATAGTATCCAAAATATTTCTAACTGGTTTATTCATGTGTTTTATCAGCGGCCAAATATTCTATCACCACTGATATTAAACATATTAGTCAATGACATACTCAACCTATGGAGTTTCTGCCCTCATGGAGTTTGTGCCTTTATGACTTTTTTTCCAGTGAACTTTCTACTTAAATAAGTGGCCTAAGGGATTATTTTAAGAACAGGGATCCCTGGGTGGCACAGCGGTTTGGCGCCTGCCTTTGGCCCAGGGCGTGATCCTGGAGACCCAGGATCGAATCCCACGTGGGGCTCCTGGTGCATGGAGCCTGCTTCTCCCTCTGCCTGTGTCTCTGCCTCTCTCTCTCTCTGTCTGTGTGACTATCATAAATAAATTTAAAAAATTAAAAAAAAAAAAAAAAAAAAAAAAAAAAGAACAGTAAGCATTTCGTAAATAATAATTTGAAAAGCCCACTGAGAAGCTAAGAAGCCTAAGCTTTTCATCCTGTGTGTCTTAAATCTGTTAGGACACCTTCAGTGTCTTCAGAAGTATGTTCTAAATTGGTATTCTCAGCATCACAAATTCTGTCAGATACAAAGGATACTAAGGTGTGGTCTGTATTTTATAAGCTGTAGTCATATTTGGGAAGAGAGGACATAAAAAGGTGAACAAAACCATGACAGTTTACTAGTAAGGATTGGAAAAGTGAAGTTACAATTACAACTAAATATAGCTAAAGCAGTCATCAGTGTAAGTCTCAATTTATTTATCTGAAAGATTGGGTTAATAATATAACCAACCTCCATACAGGTTTTGAGTATTAAATAAAATATCTATACAAAATGTTTATCATAGTGCCTGTCTAATTGTAAGTCCTCAATGAAGGTTATGTACTACTGGTCAACCACCTCCACACTATATCCAGCAAATGGAATTGAAGAGTAGCTTCAAGGAGAGTATAAAGATTTTTTTTTTAAAATTTATTCATGAGAGAGAGAGAGAGAGAGACAGAGACAGAGACAGAGACACAGGAGGAGGGAGAAGCAGGCTCCATGCAGAGAGCCCGACGGGACTCGATCCCAGGACTCCAGGATCATGCCCTGGGCCAAAGGCAGGCACTAAACCACTGAGCCACCCAGGGATCCCCTCAAGCAGAGTATAATGTAGAATTGAGGAAGCCAGGAATGACCTCATTGTCCATTTTCCACTTTTATGTGCTGGTTGATTGCTTTCTATCCTAAGTCAATCAGGCAATTCTGGTTTTTATAAGATAGTTATACCAGGCTTCGTAATTTTTATAATCTTGACTGATGGTTTAATGAGATTAACAGGAAGAATTGTGTCCCATAGCATGCAAAATTTTACTTAAAAAAATCCCCATAGATATTTTTATATATTTTAAAATGTATTTTATATCCCAAATTTTGTGCTTCTTACTCCCTCACTAATGATTCACTCTACCCGGTATTCACATTGTGGGTTTCTCTCTTCACACCTATGCAGAATAATCTTGCTTTGAACCCAAATTTGAATAGGACACTCATCTAAGTTTTCTGTCCAACAAGCAACCTGACAATCAGCAGAATGTCCTTAGCTTGAAAGAAACTTCTTATGCTGTTGATTGTGGCTTATTGTTACACGGAAATAGAAATAGAAGCCAATAGGATACAATTTTCTCCATACAATACAAAAGGATACACTTTTTCTCCAGTTCACTCTACCGAATAAAAGAAATTAAAAAATGCGTTAATCAGTGATGGTGAATGACATTTAGGATTTTGAAACTGAGAAAATGCCATTGAATTTGGTGAGGAGATAGCTAATCTATTGTGGAATAATTTCAGTAATAATCCTGGCGGCAGAAAAACCAGATCATGATATTCCTTCAGTGAAGAAAATGTGTTTTTACCGCTTCCAAGTATATGTGATTATATTGCAATTTAGAGCCAAAAAAGAAAATGGTTAAGGAATGAACAGATGGTAATTAAGTGGAGACAGGAGCCAAAACTACTCTTTCAAAAAGTTTGTTAGTGAGAAAATATAGTGGACCAAAGTGCACAATATCAAGGAATAGCTTTTTTTTTTTTTAAAAAAAAAAAGAAGAATGTATAGAAATGAGTATATTGAAGATGAGAGAAGGTGATGAAATGGAAAGCAAAAGGGGAAAAAAAAAACCTCTGGAAAATATTTCTTATGTTGATCTAGAATGGCAAAACACAAGAAAGGCTAAAAATGTGGAGAAACTTTGGGGATGGTACAAACAGCGGAGTTACGGAGAAGTATTGAGGTGGCAAGAGAGCTGAGGGAAATTGGCATCAAGTTTTTTTACTTCTTCAAGACCTTAAATGGAATGGGGGAGGCCTTTAAAAAATCTGGTGTGAAGAATAAAAGCTAGTATGAAGGAAGTTACACCGGTCACTCTTGGTACCCCATCTGCATCCCCTTTACTGGCAGTGTGCCCACCTCTGACTGCCATGACTATTGGCTGCTAAGTTCTTGCAGCTGTACCCTCTCTAGAATAGGACCACCTCTTGGCTGCAGACCCCAGCCAGGTATTGACATAGAAGTGGGAAAACACCAACTCCCTTGACTCAAGGTGGGACCATCTCTGTGGGGGCAATTCATGACCTAGAGCTTTGCAGTGGAACAGAATAGCCTCCTGGTGAAACATATTCCTCCTTGCAT
Organism: Canis aureus; assembly: GCF_053574225.1. Lineage (NCBI taxonomy): Eukaryota > Metazoa > Chordata > Mammalia > Carnivora > Canidae > Canis > Canis aureus. Next base: position 63,555,725 of record NC_135625.1, read on the forward strand.
TTTTCTCCCCATATCCTACCTAGCCTGCTTCCTCACTACTTGACTCCTAAGGGCATTGAATTTAATAAATCACCAGAACAAGAATCAGCTTTAGGGGACAGGGATGAATAAAAGAATCGGAGAACTGGAGAGAGGGTTTGATTGATGTCAGGCAGGGCTTATTTGTGGTGGAGTCCATCAGAGTATGGTGGTGGTGGTTGGATTTTTGCTTGTTTAACCTTATTTTTTAGCTGTCCTCAACAGGCACCAATGGAAGCAATGGAAGCAGCTGGTCAGTTGCCAGAGTAAAATGAAAAGTAATGGATGGTTCCAGAAAGGATAACTCTGAAAAATCTGACCATGAGATCTAAACTGGGAGGGGATACATAAAATCCAACAGTAGAGCTGTTAGGTAAGAGTGATCAAGCAAGAAAGCAGAAACTTACCTTCATTATCAGTTATATTTGCTCTCTGCCTTTACCTGTAGGTTCTCTGCAGTTCTTCAAGTCTCTGACCTGACCCTCGGATAATCCTACATAGCCCAGAGAGGCAAGGTCATGCCTTTGGGATGTGACAGTCTCAGCTGTCTTCAGCAAATTTAAAGACCATCCGTTACCCCAGGAAAGATGAAGTTGTGTATTATATGATGTTGTAAATACATTGAAAAACATCTGAGAGTTAACTGGGCCAGTTACCTGAACATATGAAAATATCCGAATCAATTCTCGCTCTTTGGTGACGAGGACATCATCGGAACTATCAAGCATTGCCTGTTCATATGCTGCAGGTAGGATAAATAAAATATAGACATGTATATTTTCTATTGAATTATGTTTCTCATTGTGATTTTTGTGACTTACATAAAACTTAGTAACAAATATTTATCATAAAACACAACGTAAAAAAAGTAAAACAACAAAACAAACAAAAAACACAATATAGCCTTATTTTATTATGCATTTTGAAGATGCACATTTTACTTATTGCATTCAGCGGGGATAAAAACCTTTCATTTTTACTTCAAGGGCTGGGTCATACTGTGGAATTTTTTTCTTTTTAGTAAATAGGAACTCTATTGCCAAAATGATATCAAACAGAAGTGGACCAAAAACAAAACAAAACAAAAAAAACAACTAACATTTGGAGACAAAAAAGGAAGTGACGCAGAAAGATTTTTGTTTGTTTGTTTTACATATGCTTATGTCTGGGAATTCAAAAGAGTTGGAGAAATGTGAGACACAAAATTGTGTCCTCCAACTTAACGTGACTGAATGAACATCAGTGTTGTAGGATCTATTAAAATTTCAGGGGCGCCTGGGTGGCTCAGTTGGTTAAACTGAGCCTGCCTTCAGCTCTGGGGGTGACCTCAGCACCCTGGAATCAAGCACCTGTGTCAGGCTTCCTGCTCAGCGGGGAGCCTGCTTCTCCCTCTCCCTCTGCTGCTCCCTCTGCTTGCAATGCGCACTCTTTCTCTCAAACAAATGAATAAAAATTAAAAAAAAGAGAAAATTTCAGAAAGATAGAACTTATTTAAATTATCCCAAAGAGATTTCTACCTTTCTACATCTTGAATATGATATAGTTTGGGTAAGAATAAAAGTAAAGTTCACCCAAATTGTACCAGATAGAGTGAAGCAAACAGAGATTCAAGAGAACACCATTGCCCTTGAGGTGTTGGTAAGCTAACTGGGAAAACAGAGGGTCAATAATTAATGCTACATTTTGGGTACATATACTAATGTACTTCAGAAACACAGGAAGAAGGCTTGGCAATGTGGAGGCCGAGAAAATTAAGGCCATTCCACTTCAAGTTTAGCATTAGCACAAGTACAGCCTTCTTAGACCCCTGGGAATAAGAGCTGAACTTTACAGGAAAAACTGCAGAATGTCCTTGACAGGGAATCCCATATCAGGAAGACAACAGAGCTCAGAATGCCCTTGGCAGGGAATCCCATATGAGATCTTAAGAAACTGCCCCACCCTTTCCCCTATATTGGAATGGAAAAAATTCCTCCACCCCTTCTGAAAATCCCCTAGACCAGCCCATAAAAAACCCAGCTGTAACCTCCTTGGGGGTCCAAGCCCCTGCTCTGCTGTGTGGAGTATATACTTGGACCCTAGCTCGAGCTTGTAAATAAACCCTCATGTGCTTGCATCGGTGTCGGCTCCTGGGTGGTTTCTCGGATTCCCAATCTTGGGCACAACAGCAGGAGTAGAATAGTCAGCGAGTCTTCAAAAAGAATTTCATTATTTTAGGGTTGGTAAGGAGCAGGACCCGACTGGATGCAGTGGAAAAACAGTGTCTATGCAGCTATCGGGACTGAGTGGTGGTGTAAGCAAAGAAAGGCTTTACGTCCTGAAGGTTAGGATTTAACAGAGGACAACAGCTGCCACCACGTGTCTCTTTATGTGTCCTATGACTTAGTGTGTCTGTTACCTGTTTTAATCCTCATAGTACGCTTATTGTTATTCCCACTTTTCAGATGGAGAGAGAGGCTCAGAAAGTGTTTGAGGCGTTCTGGATCTCACAGCTAAGAAGGGATGAAGCCAGCATTTATTCTAAGTCTTTGTGGCTCCAATCTTATTTTTTATCCTATGGTTTCCCTTTGAAGATTCTTAACTGGAGGAGAGCCATAAGGTGTTTATTGATAGTTAGGAACAGTTACTTTTTGTTTTTTTTTGTTTTTTTGTTTTTTTACTGGTGTGGATGGTGAACTAGAGGGGGGAAAAAGACTAAAGGATATCGAGGAGAGTAATTTGGCTCACATTCCAGCATTTCCATTTAATTCTTTCTTATAGTTTCCACCTCTCCGCTCCAATGACCTCCGGAATCTTGCTGGTAGGCTACCTTTCCTTTACAACAACCTTTATTATGTTAATCATAGTTAGTTACAACTTCCACGTCATCTTTGTCTCATTCTGAGGAATGCTTTATGCCTTCTGACTGTATTTCCTTGCCCTTTGGCGTGCTTTGGAATGTTTTGTTTGGCATGTGTGTAGGGAAGCAGATAGTGAGATAAATAGGTCTTTAGAGTGGGAATTTATGTTAATCAAGTCAGGAGTTGGGTTGTTTGAAGTCTGTGGTTGCTGTGAGCACCAGAAGCTGCAAATTCCTGTAGTGACTTCTCCCCTTTAGGTTTTTTGATCTTCCAGTTCTCCCAGCTGGACTGGAGGCTTGTTAGCCTGCCACCAGCTGCTCTGATTAAACCCCTGTCTCCAGAAGGCATACTGCCATGGTCTTCACAAGTGTTCCTTCTCCAGGGATGGAGGTTCCCCTTCTTCCCCCCAGAATAAGCATTTTCCAGTGTTCTCAGCGTGTCCTTGAGACACTCTCCCAGGGAGATTAGGGCTTTTATGGATTTCTTCTTAGGTGAGACAGGGAGATAGGCATAGGGCAGAGCTCTCTTCTCCTAGCTGAGGTGTTTTACTTAGGCTCTCAGGTGATATCATTTTCCCTGGAGATTGAGCCTCTTGCTCCATAAGGGAGAAGAGTCTGGATGGATTTTACAGTGGCTGCCTTTTCTTGTCTCCCGCTAGTGCCACAAGAGGAGATTTCTTCAGTTTCTCCCATGTCCTTTCCATGAGGGCCTGGAGGAGGAGCCTGGAGAAGGATGGGAACCTCCTTATGACTTCAGCCCCCAGGAGTTTTCACATTTTTACCAGCGATGCCCCAGAATCTCTAATATTTCTGCCAATATACACGATGTCCAGCAGTGGCTTCCTTGACACGTAAGCAAATCCTGTGTTTCCCTGCAAGTCTGTCTCTTCAGGATGGTACTAAAAAGCAACAGACGTAAAAGAACGCTCATCAGCCAGCCCCATAAAATAGAACAAAGGAGTGAAGAGCATAATAATGGATAATAATATGGATAAATATATGAGGTCTTTTCTTATTATTTAAATGCCTTTAAAAGAAAACAGCCTACAGAAAAATAATAACAGTAAGTCGCTGGATTTATAAACTGTAGAATGACAAACTGTGACAATATAGCAAAAAGTCCAGGAGGGAAGAAATTAATGTGTATTGTAAGATTCTTATATGTGAAGGGCACGTGTCCTCTGTCCTGTGGGTTCTCTAATGGGTCCAAGAAAAGTCCTTCATTTGCTGCCTGTCCATCTTGTTGGCTTGCTGTGCAGATGAGACCTCTGCTTTTGCAGCTCACCGTGTGTAAGTTGAAATCAAAGTCGTCCATTCACAATTAATCTGAGTCTTCTACTTAAAACAGATTTCTCGTAGATAACATACAGTTGGGCATAGCTGTTGTTTTTTTGGTTTTTGTACTTTTTTTTTTAACCCAGACTGACAATCTGCCTTTTAATTGGAGTATTTGGAATATTAATGTTCATGATGACCATCGATATGGTGAAGTTAAATCTACCACCTTCCTGATTGTTTTCTTTGTCACGTCTGTTCTTGGCTTCTTTTCTCTTCCTTGTCTGCTTTTTTAATTCTTCCGGATTAAGTATGTATTTAGAATGATTCCCAATTTTACTTTCTTTGCTCACTAAATGTAATTCTTTGTTTTATTGTTTTACTGGTGGCTTTGGACGCCACATTCTACGACTTTCATTTATCATGGTCTCTCATCAAGTGGTATTATAGTAATTGTAGCCCTTCACATATATTATAAGAATCTTACACTACACGTTAATTTCTTCCCTCCTGGACTTTTTGCTATATTGTCACAGTTTGTCATTCTACAGAGTTTATAAATCCAGCGACTTACTGTTATTATTTTTCTGTAGGCTTTTTTCTTTTAAAGGTATTTAAATAATAAGAAAAGACCTCATATATTTATCCATATTATTATCCATTCTTATGCTCTTCACTCCTTTGTTCTATTTTATGGGGCATCATTTTCCTTCTGGCTGCTGCGCGTTCTTTTACGTCTGTGGCTTTTTAGTCTGCTTCTGATGAGTTCTTTCAGCCTTTGGTAGTCTTAAAAGGATACTATTTCACCTCATTTTTGAGAGCTATGTTGCTGGGGATGAGATTCTAAGTTAATAGGTTATTAAAATTACTTTTAAGATCCTGTTTCATTGTATTTTTCTTGCACTGTTGGGAGAATTTACTGTCCTCTTTTTTTAAAAAAAGTCATTTATTCATGAGAGACGCAGAGAGAGAAAGAGAAAGAGGGGGAGGGGTGGGCAGAGACACAGGCAGAGGGAGAAGCAGGCTCCATGCAGGGAGCCCGATGTGGGACTCGATCCCAGGACTCCAGGACCACACCTTGAGCTAAAGGCAGACACTCAACCGCTGAGCCACCCAGGAATCCCAACTTACTGTCATCTTTATTTTTGTTGTTGTCTTACACTCAATGAGCTTTATTTTTGATGACTATTTTAAAGTTTTCTCTTTGTCACTGGTTTTAAACAATTTAGTTAGGAAGAAGCATCTTGGTATTTTCCACAAGTGTGTTATGCTTGGGGTTAACTGGACTTCTTAGATTTGTGGGTTCATAATTTTCATGAAATTTGGAAAAAAAATTAATTAATAAAAATTAAATTAAAAAAACATTATTTATTCAAATATTTTTCTGTGCTCCCTTTACACTCTTCTTTTTCAAATATTCAAATTGTATGTCTGCCTCACAACTTTTAGCCACTTTGGACACTTTAAAATCAGTGCTCTGTTTAGAATTTTCCTCCCTGTTGTAAGGTTCAGAATTTGCTTCTGAGTATCGAGTTGGGCCAAATATAGGGCTCACTTTTTTTGCTTCCCTTCCTACAGAAATTACAGCTCTGTGCTGTTGTTTCCTGAAGTCTGAAAACAGTAGTTTCAGAGATTTTGTCTAGTTTTTATTTGTGTGTGGCCATAGAGCAAATCTGGTGTGTGTCACTCTTTCATAGCCAGACATGGAATTACAAACAAATAAATAGAAAAATTTTCAATGTTATACTTCTCCAAATAAAAATTTATTAAATTTGAAAAGCGATTTCAAGGTACATATATTTCTTTATGGATAATTATAGTCCATGTTTTTCTAATCTTTAGTGTTTTACTAGTAATTGATATTTAAAAAACATTTTGGCCGCCTTTTTTTTTTTAAAGATTGTATTTATTTATTCATGAGAGACACAGAGCGAGAGGCAGAGACACAGGCAGAGGGAGAAGCAGGCTCCATGCAGGGAACCTGATGTGGGACTCAATCCCAGGTCTCCAGGATCATGGCCTGGGCCAAAGGCAGACACTAAATCACTGAGCCGCCCAGGGATCCCCCCCTTTTTTTTTTTTTAAGATTTAAAGATTCTGACCTTCTTAATTATTTTTCTAATACAGGCACATGAAGTAATGCATTTATCTTTAGGTCATCTCCTACATTCCAATGTTATAATTTCATCATTATTCAGTTCAGAATATCTTTTAATATCCTTTGTAATTGCTGATCCCATTGGTTATACAGGGATTTCTATATATTGATTTCTAACTTAACACTGTTTTTATCAGAACACCTAATCTGTATGATTTTGATCATTTTAAAATGATTTAGACATGTGTTTGGGCAGGCATAGGGTCTCTTCTAGTGAATATGGTTCATTTGAGAAAAATATGCATTCTGTGGTTGCCAAGTATACTGTTCTCCGAGTATCTGTCAATGAGGTTATTAATATTGCTCAAATTGTCTATATCCTTCCTGATGTGTTTTCTAGTGCTTTATCAATTTTTGAGACAAGTGGGTTAAAATCTCTAACTATGAATGTGATTTTTTCCTATTTCCCTATCAATTTTTCCCCAAAAATTTCTATGAATTTTTGCCATAATGTGTTTGGGAGTTTTGTTTATGTTTTTTTTTTTTTTTTTTAATTTTTATTTTATTTGCTTGACAGAGAGAGAACCAGGGAGCACAAGTGGGGGGAACAGCAGAAAGAGAGGGAGAAACAGACCCTCCCACACCCCTGTGAAGCATTGAGCCTGATGGGGGGCTTGATTCCAGGACGCTGGGATCATGGCCTGAGCCGAAGGCAGACGCTTCACTGACTGAGCCACCCAGGCACCCCTGGGAGTTTTATTAGGCTAGTTGACTCTTATAAGATATCCTTCTTTAACTGGTGTTATTGCTCACCTCAAAACCTATTTTGTCTGGTATTGACGTAGCCACACAAACTTTCATATGCCTCCTGTTTGCCTGGTATCTCTTCCCACTGTCTTGTACTTCTTAGTTACATGGTGTTGCAAGGTGTCTCTTGGGTCCCATGTTTCACTTCCAGACTCAGGCAGATCCTGGGTGCCTATCAAGTGAGGGAGGGGTTTCTCACTCTTTGCTGATTGTAAGCAGTAGTAGTGGTTGTCTCATACTCATTCCATGGCCTAGAGTGTGGGAGGCTTTCTCCTAAATTCCTGCTTCACCCTCAACCCTAGGCAAGCCCCAGGTAGCTGGGCTTTTTGACTACATCTCTCAGCACTAGGGGTTCATTCCCAGGGTAATGCCAGCTGCCTCACACGCCCTGGCTGCCAGGGTGTGAGAGTGTTTTCCTTGGGCTTCTAAGTCTGCCTGGAGGCACTGGCAGGCTGGCACCCTTGTGTTTTAGAGCCAGTCTCTCAGATCTTATTGACCTACACCAGTCTTTCTCTGAGCGCTCAGGAAGGGTCCATGGAACAGAATTGGCACAGCATGCACTTTCCTCTGCGTGGGGCTCCCAGGCTCTTAAACTGCCAGGCAAGTTTGCAATTGGCCTTTAAAAATGTGTTAAAAGAGGGCACTTGATGGGATGAGCACTGGGTGCTATACTATATGTTGGCAAATTGAACTTCAATTATATATATATACATATATACTCCTTCATGTATATAAACTAAAAAAATTAAAAATAAAAGAATAAACATGTGTTAAAAGTTCAGTTGCTGGGCAGCCCAGGTGGCTCAGTGGTTTAGCACCACTTTTGGCCCAGGGTATGATCCTGGAGACCTGGGATTGAGTCCCATGTTGGACTCCCTGTATGGAGCCTGCTTCTCCCTCTGCCTGTGTCTCTGCCTCTCTCTCTCTCTTTCTCTCTTTCTCTCTCTCTTTGTTTCTCACGAATGAATGAATGAATGAATGAATGAATAACTAACTAACTAAATAATTAAAATCTTTAAAAAAAAAGTTCAGTTGCTTTCTTTTCACCCGATTCCCTGGGTGACTTCCTCCTTCTTGCCAGCTCTGCCATACATGAAACAGTTCCGCATTCCATTTTTCCGAGGCAAGCTGTCACTTTTCTGATTTTCGTTCATTTGTTTACTTTGTGACATCACCTCTGTGATGGGCTCAAAATAATCATGATCTTGTAGGTTTTCCAGCCTGTTCTTGTCAGAGTGAGAATGATTTTCTTCTGTGAATTTCTACATAGCAAGTGGGAGCAGATTTCCTCAATCACTCTATTAACTGTCCGGTCATTAACACATCACCCTGTCAATCTCTACTTTCTAGGCGTCTGTTGCAGGATTGCTTCTCTCAGTATTCCTCCCCAGATCACAAGGAAGAGCGCTGATTTATCCACCGCTTCATCAACCTAGCAAATTTTCTAGAGTACCAAGGTTCTATGGATGCAATGCTGATCGAGACATATAAACAGGCAATTGTAATCAATATTAAACACTGTGGTTGAGCAATCTCTGGATACTATTAGAACAATCTAGAACTTGATGGAAACAACAGATAACTCAAAACATTTTATGTCAGATGGGACTGTATAGAGGAAATTGGAAATTCCATATAAACTAACAACTGAGTAGAAATTACTCAGGTGAGGAGGGAGGGGGTACAGTGTCCCAGCACATTTAAGCACGTTGCTAAAGCCCGGAAGTGGGGGAAAATAGGACTGTTTCCACAAAGAAATGAAATATGATTGGAGTAAAGCACATTTGCAAAAGGAGAGAAGCAAAGGGTAGCAAAGATCTGGCTAATTTGTAACCACAGGCCAAATCAGAAAAAGGGCAGCTAAGCCAGGTTTAACAAGTCAGGGTTAGTCACAAAGAGGGCGCCTTTGAAATTGGGCAGCAGTTCTATGTGAGCCTAGTTCTTGCAAGATGTTTCTCTTCTTTAGTCCTTACCCTGCTGCTGATTTGGACCATGGTGAGTTTTCCTTCCAAATGAGGAGTCCTTTAAATTGAGAAAATAGATCACAGTGCTCCAAGTGGAGAAAAGAGTATGTGGGAGATGCTTAGGGGTTTCAAATGACCCCTTAGTGTGGTGGCCATTAGAGGATTGGATATATGGTGGGACTGTTGTAACATGAAACTGGAAAAATAGGTTTAGAGAAACCTTACACAGGGATTCTTTAAAATTGTGGTAAGAAAGGGGGCAGCTCTGATGGCCCAGCAGTTTAGCGCCGCCTTCAGCCCAGGGTGTGATCCTCGAGACCTGGGATCGAGTCCCATGTCAGGCTCCCTGCTTCTCCCTCTGCCTGTGTCTCTGCCTCTCTCTCTCTCTCTCTCTCTCTCTCTCTCTATCTCTCATGAATAAATAAATAAAATCTTAAAATAAATAAATAAAATTGTGGTAAGAAATGCATGAATTAAATTTACCCTATGAACCATTTTTAAGTATACAGTTCAGTGAGGTTATGTAATTTCCCATTGCTTTCAATTTTCTTTGTCTTGCACATCAGAAACGCTGTGCTCATTAAGCAGCAGCCCTTCCTTTCTTCCTCCTCCAGCCCCTGGAAACCCCCATTCTACTTTCTACTTCTGTGAATGTTACTATGTTAGAGTGCTCACATAATTGGAATTATACACTACTTGTCATTTTGTGATTAGCTTATTCCACTTAGCATGATGTCCTCAAGTTTCATCCATGCTGTGATAATGGATTTCCATCCTTTTTAAGGCTAAATAATATTCCACTGTATGTATGTACCACTTTGTGTTTATCCATTTATCTGTCAGGGGATGTTTGTGTTGCTCCCACGTCTTGGCTTTTATGAATAGTGTTGCTATGAAGATGAATTGGTGACTATTTCTTTGAGACCTGGTATTCAGTTCTTTTGGATAAAAACCCATAATTGAGATTGCTAGGTAATGTGGTAGTTCTATTTTTAATTTTTTCAGGACTCTTCATTCTCTTGATCCATGTGGGTCAAGCCATTTTGCAATCTCATCTGTAGTGCACAGTGGTTTCAATTTCTCTATATTCTTACCAGCATTTGTTACTTTCTCAATATTTTTTGATACTAGATATGCAAATATGTGGAAAGTGATATATATTTGCAGTTTTGATTTACATTTCTCTGATGATTAGTGATGTTTAGCATTTTTAAAATATGCTTGTTGACCATTTGTATATCATCTTTGGAGAAATGTCTATTCAAGTCCTTTGCCCATTTAAAAAATCAGATTATTTGATTTTTGTTGTTGAAGTGGAAGAGTTCTTGTTTATACTCTGGATATTAATTGCCTATTAGATATATGATTTGCAAATGTTTCCTCCCATTCTATAGGTTGCTTTTCTCTCTCATTCTCTCTCTCTCTCTCTCTCTTTTTTTTTTTTTTTCCAAATATCTTCTTGGGAGAGATAGAGGGAAAGAGATAGAGCAAGAGAGGTAGAGGGGTAGGGGGAGAGTAGGAGAGAGAATCTTAAGCAGGCTCCACACTCAGCACAGAGCCAGAGTGGGGCTTGATCTCATGACCCTGAGATCATGACCTGAGCCCAAATCAAAAGTTGGATGCTCAACTGACTGACTGAGGCACCTTACTTTTTCTCTCTTCTGTTGTCCTTTCAGACATAAAAGTTTTTCAGTTTGACGTAGCTCTATGATTATCTTTTTTTTTCCTGCAGTTTTATTGTTGTATATGCAAAAGAATTGTTAAGTCCAGTGTTCTGAAGCATTTTCCCCATGTTTTCTTGTAGAAGTTTTATACTTACTTAATTTAAATTTTAAATCTTTAATTTCATGTCTTTATTTTTCAATTAATTTTTGTATATGGTGTCAGATAAGGTTTGACTTCATTTCTTTTACATGCATATATCGAATTTTCCTAACACTATTTGTTGAAGAGACTGTCCTTTCTCAACTGAGCGATCTTAGCATCATTGTGAAAGATTATTTGACCATTTATATGAGGGTTTATTTCCAGGCTCTCTGTAGTATTTCATTAGTATTTGTCTTTATGACTGTTTTGATTATGGTAGCTTTGTAAGATGTTTTCAAATGAGGAAATGTGAATTCCCCAAATTAATTTTCATTCAAAATTGTTTTGGTGATTTGGTGATTTGTTCAGATTTTATAATTCTTCATGACTCAGTCTTGGTAGGTTGTGTTTCCTGGGATATATACATTTCTTCTAGGTTTTCCAAGTTTTTTATTCTTTTATAATCCTTTTAATTTCTGCAGCATTGGTTGTAATGTCCCTTCATTTTATTTCTGATTGGTTATTTGAGTCTATCTTTTTTTTAAGCTAATTAAAGATTTGTCAATTTTGTTAATCTTTTTAAAAAACCTCTTAGTTTCTTATAGTTTTGTTGATTTTTTTTCTCTTTTTAGAATTTTCTATTTTTTCCCTGATTTTTATTGCTTCTGTCCTTCTGCTAGTTTGGGTTAGGTTTGTTCTTCTTTTTCCAGTTTATTGAGGTGTAAAGTCAGGTTGATAATATGAGATCTTTCTTTTTACTAATATACATATTTAACAACTATACAATTCCTTCTTAGCACTGCCTTTCTTGCATTCCATTGTTTTTGGTATGTTGTGTTTCCATTTTCACTTATTCTGAGGTATTTTCTAATTTCCCATGTGATATCTGTTTTGACCCATTTGTTGATTAAAAGTAAGTTGTTTAATTTCCACATATTTGTGTATTTTTCAATTTTCCTTGAGCTATTGATTTTTAGTTTCATTTTATTGTGATCAGAAAATATACTTTGTATGATTTCAACCTTTTTGAATTTATTAGGAGTTGTTTTGTGACTTAACACATAATCTATACTGGAGAATGTTTTACACGCCCTTGAGAAGAATGTATTTTCTGCTGTTGTTGGGTAAAGTATTGTGTAAATGACATTTAAGTTCAGTTGGTTTATAGCATTGTTCAAGTCCTCTAATTCCTCATTGATATTCCGTCTGGCTTTCTATCCATCACTAGCAGAGGGATATTGAAGTCTCCTATGACCATTTTGTTGCTGTCTATTTCTCTCTTCAACTCTATCAAGTTAGCTTCATGTAAGTTTGGAGTTTTTTAGTTTCTTGAATCTATATGAACATTTCTTTCCTCAGATTTGAGAACTTTTGTGGTATCATTTCTTCAGATAAGTTCTTCTCTTGCTTTTATTCTTCTGGGATACTCATAATGTGTATATTGGTTACCTTGATAATATCCCATAAATCCCTTAGTCACTCTTCACTTCTTTATTCTTTTTTGATTTTGTTCTTCTGACTCAATGATTTAAAATTACTTTTCTTCAAGTTTGCAGATTCTTTCTTTTGCCTGATTAAGTCTGATATTAAGCCCTTCTGATGAATTTTTCAGTTTAGGTATTGTCGTTTTTCAGTAACAGAATTTGGTTGATTTTTATAGAATTGATTTCTTTGTTCATATTCTCATTTTGCTCTTCTATTGTTTCCCAGATTTCACTTAGTTTAGTGTCTGTGTTCTTTTTTACCTGGGGCATTTTTATGACACTTATTTTAAATTCCTTACAGATCTGCATTTTTTTAGCATTGGTTTCTGTAGTATCAATTTGTTCCTTTAATTGGGCTATGTTTCTTTGTATGCCTTATAATATTTTTGGCAGGGATTGATGTGGACATTTGAGAAAACAACCTATCTCAGTCTGCATACTGGCTTAACACAGGGGAATCCTTTACCAATCAGCAGACTGGAAGTTCTAGGGTCTTTCAAACCTTTTCTGTTCTGTTGCTGCCTCTCATGTTTGCCTATGGAACTGCAGGCCTAACATGCACACCTCTGTTTCCAGTGGCTTCCAAACCCTGGTGCTGACCCATTAGTGCTGAGTCAGGGGAGATAGAAGCTATTGCCTTGGGCAGCAGTCACATAAGCATGGATGTTGGATTTAGGATCCACTCTTTTGTTTCTGTCACAAGAGAGGACCTTCGGTATGGGAGATTTCCTCCTGGTTGCTCCATGCTGTGCCACATACATGAAGAGGCATGAGGATGTGTCAAAACCTGCAAAATTTCTTACCTCTTTCATTGGAATCCCTTATTGGTTTTACAACAGTCGGGGTATTATAGTTTCTCAACCAATCTTTAAGAGTTCCTACAGAGATATTCTGGTCCATATGTTGTTAACTTAGTGTCTCTGTGGAGGAAAAGATGGCCATAGCTTTCTCATCTGCCTTCTTGCTGATGTCCTCAGACAGACTTTTATACCGTATGTACAAAGCTGAATCTTATTCCTGTGAAAATAAAGGATCGAGAGAAGGTTCTATAAAATGAAGTAAAAAGATGCAATCCTAATTACAGAATGAGAGGTCACTTGGTCAGTTAGTAGAACATCTAACTTGATCTCAGGGTTGTGAATTTAAGCCCTGCATTTGGCTTGGAGCAAACTTAAAAAAAAAAACAGAATGAGAATTCTACCTCCATGCTCAAATTTTGGATATGAACATGAAAGAAATTAAGTGATTTGTCCAAAACGCTTAGTGGCAGAGATAAGTGTGCAACTTCAGGGTTCTTGGTTTTCATATACATTGTATGGTGATCTAAATAATGCTTTGTGTATAGTGATTGTACTAAATAACCTATAAAGTTTAAGAAAACTTTTGAGTTTTTATTACTTATTCAAAACACTGTTAATTATGATGATCATTTATTCAAATTATAAACTATATCTCATATTATTCACATCTCCAGAAATCCCTCTATTGGATCATCTCAGCAGTAGCAGATATTAGATTTTCCATTTTAAAAATGCATCTCTTAGTTTATTTTTAATGACTTCTCTAAGACATTTGGGACTCCCCTTGCTGATATGTTTAATATTCCATAGTGTTCATTAGGAATAACTGAAAGGGGATGCCTGGGTGGCTTAGCGGTTAAGCATTTGCCTTTGGCTCAGGGTGCGATTCTGGAGTCCCGGGATCAAGTCCCACATTGGGGTCCCTGCATGAAGCCTGCTTCTCCTTCTGCCTGTGTCTCTGCCTCTCTCTCTCTCTCTCTCTCTCTCTTTCTGTGTGTGTGTGTGTCTCTCATGAATAAATAAATAAAATCTTTTTTAAAAAAGGAATAACTGAAAGGCATAGGGCTAAAATTCTAAGTGCAGAATTATCATCAGATGATTAGAACTCTAATAACAAATTTAAAAGCCTCCTTTGCATAGGAAAACTAAAAGTACTGAAAATCTTTTATAGACTAGTCACTTCAAGCATCAGAAGTCATTCAGTATAGCGAATAGAGGCTTATAAGGGCAAGCTAGAAAGCAGCCATTTGGAAAAATCCTAACAATCACATGTTAAAGAAATTATATGTTATGTTAACAGTATAATAAGGCTCATTTAAGTTCTGGAAAAGTAATTGAAATATAGGAAAATTGTAACACATGGCAACATATTAGGGATTTTGTTGAATAGAAAGTTTCAAAGGTGTGGCCCTGTTCATCAGAGTAGAGGTAATAGAAAAGAGAGCTCTACACTGATAAGAATCTTCAGAGAAGATTTAGGAGATGAAGCTTGAGCTGGGTTATGAAAGATAGTTTGTATTTAGACACCAAGGAGGAAAGAGTGCTGGCCATTCCAAATACAGAAAGTGAAGTGATTGATAAAGGTATCAATTAAAAATCATTATTGGCCTTGTGAATGATGACATGAGCTCTAGCTTAGTGTGATTGGAGTGTTGGGAAGATATAACGGGATGTATAGTGGGGACAACAGAAAATGTTAAGGCTCAGTGGGAGAACATGATTTTTTTTTTCAAATTTTACAAAGGCCCAAACCTTTATATCAAACAACTTCCCAGAGAACATGGCTAAATCAATTAAGATTTGATGTTGTGCATACACACACACACACACACACACATCTAAATACACACCAAATCAAACACTGATAATGTGGGCACAGGGGTAACAAGGGTTGGCTTACTTAAAATGTTGAAAAAACATCCAATAATAATAAAATAATCAAATGAGAATAGTTGAAGCTTAACCCACATAGTTATGAAAATACTAATATTTATTTTTGTTGTATTTTTGTAGGCTAGATAGCTCTTGTGATCATTCAGAAATCCAAATTATGATTTTGGAAATAGAAATTCAGGAACTTGGATGGATATGAAAATTGTTTTTAATTGTGTCATTGATTTGCATTATGATAAAAATCAATTCTCTTTCCTATATTTTATCTCAATCCATTAATTGGTAGGATTATGTAATCATAACACTATTATTCAGTTTATAATATACAAAATTTCAATGGTTTTATGTGCTGCGGTGTGTTAGGTTTGTAAAACTAAGCCATAGTTATAAATGATGGCACTCGGGCAGCCTGGGTGGCTCAGCGGTTTAGCACTGCCTTCAGCCCAGGGGGTGATCCTGGAGACCTGGGATCCAGTCCCATGTCAGGCTCCCTGCATGGAGCCTGCTTCTCCCTCTGCCTCTCTCTCTCTCTCTCTCTGTGTGTTTCTCATGAACAAATAAATAAAATCTTTAAAAAAAATAAATGATGATACTCTAAAAATATTAAGTATAGGCAATTATTAGTGATGTTATAACTACTCTTCTAAATATGGCATAACAAGTATATTTATCTTGAATGGAGGTTAAGAAATAACACTTATGGGGTGCCTAGCTGTCTCAGTCAGTTAGTCATCCAAGTCTTGGTTTCCACTCAGGTAATGATCTCAGAGTCGTGAGATCGAGCCCCACGTTGAACTCCATGCTGGCTGTGGAGCCAGCTTAAGATTTTCTCTCTCCCTGTCCCTCTGCCCTTCCGCAACCTCTAAAAAAACAAAATAACATTTCTAGCTACATTACAAATGTTTAGTTCCATCTATAGTTAAACATACTGTAGGTGACTGTTGGTAGAAATTTTCTTTTATATGTTATAGTTTATTGAAGAATTTCTTAGTGCTTACTTCATTATATACTTAACAGTACCTCAGCTGGATGTAACTTGGTGTGATTGGGGAAATACAATTACAAACAAAAATCTCCTCCCAAGGCAGAAAATTTCTGCACAAAGGTAGAAGAGAAGGAAAATAATTTTTTTATTGGATAAGCATTAAACTAAAATATGACACACACCATAGACAATCCATCACAAAGTTTTAAAAGTTAGAAAAGGTCTTACTCTTTAATGTAGCCAAGCAGGTGTACCCATTGTGTACATTTTCTGGAGATAAGCAAAACTAGTCCTCAATTAAGAAAACTTGTCAGGACTATTTGTTCATTACAATTTTTTTTTTTTTTTTGTAGTTGAAGTGAACTTCTGTGTTAGTTAATTGACAATATTTATGGGAGAAAATAAACTTTTCATATCTTACGATGATTTTGCATTTTTGAGAGAGGCAGCCTGCAACTGAGATTAGTCTCCTATGCTCCCATGAGACCAGGAAGGAGACCTTTTTCTTGATGATTATATTTCAAAGAGGATGATTTCCACGTATTTGAGAAAGGCAGTCTGAGATTGTGATGCCAGTTAGAGGCTTATTTAGTTTTTAAAAATGATTTACATACATTTCAAAGGGACAGAAGGAATTTACAAGTTTACCAAAGTGTTCTAAAAAAAAGGGAGGGTGGATAGAGTCTTTTCCTTTATCTTTAACAGAGAGAATTAAGCCTCTTATTTTTAATTTTTATTTACCCTTAGCCTACTTAGACATTAAAATTTTGTTTTGCAAGAAATTCATAGCTAGTTTATGGTAAGTACCAGGAAAAGTCAAATCTTACAGTGAAACATTAGTTATATAATGGAACAGAAAGCCTTATGTTATATGTATAAAAATGCTGGTTTCAGAGTCATCTAACTGCTAGCCAAAATTATTTCACACACAGTAGGGTTATTATCACTCAAGTGAAATAAGTATACTTAAAGAACAATGAAAACAGGTATTACTTATACTTCTAAAGACATTTTAACCTAATATATATCCATATTATCTACATTCTTGTCAAAAAATGCGTATTTTAAAATCAAGGGTAGTCTCAGGTAATGATAAAATTGAGTTACTTGATCAACTCTTCCACTAAAAATAACAAAACATGCCCAAAGAAATATATTTTTAAAAACTCATTTTATAAACAACGAGGAGTTAGAAGACAATGGGAGAAAACCAAGACCAAATACGTAAATAAAAACCTGTTAGCAGAGATAAAATACTAAGTCGATTTTTGCCTTGGGAGCATTTGATGATAAAGTTATCTTTGCCTGTGATTTGATACCATGAACATAGTAAGAGAGACAGAAGTTAAGGCCCAGGATCTGACCAAGGCTCAGTCCTGAAGGATTTCCTTTCCTAATTAAGTAGGGAACTCAAAGATCCATGTCTTTAGGATAATGGTATACCAGATGTAATCCCATTCTAGCTGTACCCCAGTTTGACTCCCCAGGGACTTCAGAGATGTCTGACATGCCTCTGAGCAGAACGGAGAACAAACCAGAAGGGAGGAAATGAGAACATAGGGCCAAGGACCTGCCTTTGCATGGACTTTCTGAATACACTTGGCCTGGGATGACCAAGAAATGCCCACACAAGAATTTATTCAGAGGGGATCCATGACTTGTAGTAACTATGCATCTGGCAGAAGCACAAGGGAAGTTTTTGAAAGCAGATTCCTGCATCCTCGGACCAGCGGATACTCACAAAAAATATTTCAAATCCAGTGGCTTTTAATTTTTAAAATATTAACTAATCACATGGAGAAACAAAACACTGTGAATATGAAGTAGCAGTATAAAACAAATTGCAAACCTCAGACATAAATTTTAATATAACTCTGCTTACTCTGCTTAAGTATAAGATGCCAAATGTCAAATCAGCCGCGCATTAGATTTTATAAATGTGACATAGTAGGCTTGAAAATAAGCAAAGATAATTTTTTTAAATGAATATCAAGATAACCTAAATTAAAAACTTCATGGTTATATTAAGAGATTGAAAACAGCAGAATAGGGAATTGGAAACTGGAATAAAGATAAAAATATAAAATTATCCAGATACAGCACAAAGAGAAAAAAGATGGAAAATTCAGAAGAATTCAGAGGCAGAAAAGAAGCACAATTCAAAATTTGGTTCCTAGATCAGCAACAACAGCATCACCTGAGTGGTTGCTTAAAATACAAATATAATTTTTTTTTTTCTTCTTGAAACATGCTTCTAAAGTTGTGGTCCTAAGAAAGCAGCATCAGCATTACTCAGAAACTTACTAGAAATGCAGATTCTCTGGCCCCCACATCAGACCTACTGAATCAGAAACTGTCGATTTTATATCCTACAAAATTTCCATGGATATATACTCCATTTCTATGAGATCATCACAGGGAATGAATAGCTAATGATTCAATCTAATCTATATATGAGAAGTTGAAAGTAAAGATTCTAGAGAGAGATACTGGGTGAGTATTTATTCAAAAAGCTGGTGTAGTTACATTAACATAGAACAAAAATAGATTTCAATTTTAAGTCATAAATCTAGAAACAAAGTTCAATTCACTTGGAACATATAATAATTCTAAGTTTGCATACTTTAATAACATAGGCTCAAGTTTACAAGAATCAAGGTATTGGGTTTTTTGGTAGGAGACAGAATATGATATTTCTACAGAGTTATGAAACATGACACACAATTTATCATCCATCCACTTATTCATTCATCGATCATTCTATAAACACTATATGCCAGGCATCATCCTAAATGTTAGAGACATAAAGATGAACCCATGATTTCTATGAGTAAGGAGTTGTTACTGAATTCTTATTATTATGATTAGCTTTTGGTAAAATATTTAAAAAATCTTAATATTTTAAAAGTCAGATTATTGCCTCTTTCCACTTCCCAGGATCCCCAGTAAATAGTGGCAAAATCTCAAATAATGTCACGTTCTTAGGAGATGGTAACCTATTTAGTGTGCACAGGTATGCATGTGTGAATTTAGGAAAGAAGTTGCCTAAATGGGAATAGAAATCTGTAGGAACAGTTTTCTCTGAGAAGCTGCTAGGCCTCTCAGACTCCAAATGTTAGATATGGTAGAGTCAACTTCTGAAGGGTTTGAAGAGTGTTCTCAAAGACAGATTGGAATGCAGCATGAAAACCTGGTGGTAGCTTTCCATTATCACCTCAAGAAGTGAAGAAGTGATTGTCCTTTTCCATTTGGGTATTTTTTCCTGCTTTGTTGAAGATTGATTGATGATAGAGTTGTGGAATATCCAATGGGAAGAAGACAATCTCTTCAACAAATGGTGTTGGGAAAACTGGAAGCTGCATGCAAAACGATGAAACGGACTCACAGACATAAATTCAGAATGGATGAAAGACCTACATATGAGACAGGAAACCATCAAAACCCTAGAGGAGAATGCAGGCAGTAACCTTTTTGACATCAGACATAGCAACATCTTACTAGATATCAAAGGGGAAAAAAATAAACTATTGAGATTTCATCAAAATAAAAAGCTTCCACACAGTGAAGGAAACAATCAACAAAACTAAAAGGCGACCTATGGAATGGGAGAAGATATTTGTAAATGACATATCTGATAAAGGTTTAGTATCCAAAATATATAAAAAACTTATCAAACTCCACACACCCCAAACCAGGTTAAAAAATGGGCAGAAGATAGGAGTAGACATTTTTCTAAAGACATACAGGTGACCAACAGACACGTTAGAGATACTCAATAATACTGATTACCCAGGCAATACAAATCAAAACTACAATGAGGTATCATCTCATACCTGTCAGAATGGCTAAAATCACCAACATAAGAAACTACAGGTGTTGGTGAGGATGTGGAGAAAGGGGAACATTGTGCACCGTTGGTGGGAGTGCAAATTGGGGCAGTTACTGTGGAAAACAGTATGAAATTTCCTCAAAAATTTAAAAATAGAACTACCCAATGATCCAGCAATTTCACTACTAGGTATGGACCCAACAAGTACAAAAATACTGTTTCAAAGGGATACATACACCTCTATGTTTATAGCGGTATTATCTACAATAGCCAAATTATGAAAGCAGCCCAAAAGTTCACTGATAGATGAATGGATAAAGAATATATATAATGGAATATTACCCAGCCATAAACAAGAATGAATTCTTGCCATTTGGAATAATATGGATGGAGCCACAGAGTATTTTGCTAAGTGAAATATATCAGAGAAAGACAAATACCATATGATTTTACTCATATGTGGAATTTAAGAAACAAAACAAATGAGCAAAGGAGAGGAGAGAGAGGAGAGAGAGAGAGAGAGGCAAAATAAGAAACAGACGCTGAATTATAGAGAACAAACTGATGGTTACAGAGAGGAGGTGGTGGTGGGGGGATGGGTGAAATAGGTGATGGGGATTAAGGAGTGCACCTGTTGTGATGAGCACTGGGTGATGTGTGGAGGTGTTGAATCACTACATTGTACACCTGAAACTAATATTACACTAGCTGGAATGTAAATGAAAACTTTAAAAAAAAAGAAGTTGGGTATATACCCTGAAAAATGAAATTCAGTGAAACAGCAGACCTATATGTAGTCCAATCTGCTACTTCTCCTAAGTGAAGTACTAGCAACAACACACTAGCAAGTAGTGTTTCTATTTAGGTCAAATAGATAGGTCTTGCTTTCAGGAGCAGTCCTAGTTTCTTATAGTGTGTGTGTGTGTGTTTATAAGCAATACAATCCCAGTGTGACTATTGACTTGATACAACATAAGGATATACGCCGTTCCCATCCAATTTATACCTTACTCCAAAAGTGACTGCTTATTGGTTTCCTTCCTGCAAAAATAAGCAAATACACAGATATATTATTAGTACTCTCACCTTTTTTTACACCAAATGTTGTATACCACATATGTGGCTCTGCTCTTTGTTTTCTTCTCTCAGGATGCATTTTAAAGATCTTTCTATAACTGAACATAGGTTTCTCATTCTTTTCTATGGTTTCATGATGTTCCATCATGTCAAAATACTACTATTTTGTTCACTCGTGCCCTATTGATGGCTTTTTGTTCCCAATATTATTCTGCTATAAACAATTCTGCAACCGAAAACTTCTGTAAAATACAACAGGTACATTTCCTTAAAAGTAGTTGCAAGGTGTCAAAAAAATTATGACTTAGGTAGAGAGAGACTTTATTCAAAACAATTGTTGCAAATATTGCTATTGCAATAAGGGGAAAGAGGTTATTACAATATGGAGAATGCCGTAATCAAAAGATATGCAAGCAACTCAAAGGGCAGGCAGGAAGTGTTATTCTTTTATACGCAGAGGTAAATACGGGGGAAAGCACCCAGTCTTTTGTCATCAAGTATGATGTTAGCTGTAAGATTTTTGTAGATACCTTTTATCAGGTTGATAAAAGTCCTTTCTATTCCTAGTTTCTTGAGTGCTTTTATCATAAAAGGTTGGATTTTGTCAAATACTTCCCTTCATCTATTGAAATGATCAGATAGCTTTTATATTTTATTCTATTAATATGGTATATTACATTAGTCTATTTTTTGGTAATTAAACTGACCTTGAATTCCTGATATAAATCTCACCATAGTATATGATTCTTTTTTACATGCTGATGGATTCAGTTTGTTAGAATTTTTGAATCCATATTTATAAGAAACATTGATCTACGGTTTTCTATCTTTGTCAGGTCTGGTTTTATCAAATGACTTGGGAAGTGTTCCTTCCTCTTCCATTTTTTGGGAAAGCCTACAAAGAATTGGTATTAATTCTTTTCTAAGTATCCTGGTAGAGTCTACCAGTGAATTCATCTGCCTGAGTTTTGTTCTGTGGATTTGTTGCTTTGTGGTCATTTTTGATTACTAAATAATCTCTTTACTTGTAAATCTATTTGTATTGTCTATTTCTTCTCTGGTCAGTTGGGTGGTTTGTGTCTTTCTAAGAATATGTCCGTTTCATATAAGTTACACAATGTGTTGGCTTACAATTATTCCCAGTATCCCTTTTAAAAAATTATTTATGTACCTTCTTTTATTCTAATTCTAGAAATTTGAATTTTCTCCTTTTTTTGGTCAATCTACTTAATGCTTTGTCAATTTTATTGATTTTCAAGGAAACTTTGGGTTTAAAACAATTTTCTCTGTTGCTTTTCTGTTCTCTATTTCATTAATTTCACTTCTAATCTTTATTATTTCCTTCTGTCTACTTGTTTCAGGTTATATTTTCTCTTCCTTATCCAGTGTCTTATGATGGAAGGTTAAGTTCTTGATTTGGGATCTTCTCCATTCCTCCACCTCATCTTTTAATATGGGCACATACAGCTATATTAAATTCCTCTAAGAACTGCTTCAGCTGTGTCCCATAAGCTCTGATAGGCTGTGTCTTTAATTTCATTTGTTTCAAAGTCTTTTCTAATTTTTCTTTTGGTGGCCTGTTTGACCTATTGGTTATTTATGAATGTGTGGCTTAATTTTCATGTTTTTGTGAATTTGCCAAATTTCACCTATTTGAAATTTTATTTCACTGTGGTTCAGAGAACATACTTTATATTCACTACCATATTCAAATAAATAATGGCTGAAAATGTCACAAATTTATCAGTAAACATTAATTTACATATTTAAGAAATAGCAAACTCCAAACAATACAAAGAGATCCACAAGCCTACATATCTCAGTAAAAATGCTAAAAGATAAAGACCAAAGAGAGAACCTTGAAAGCAGTGAAAGGAAAACAAATCATCACTTACAAGGGATTGAGAACAAAATAAAGGCATTACTATGAAAACAAAAACTGGGAAAAGTTGTAGAATAGCTAAGCAGAAGATCAAAAAAGAAGTAGAAGACTAGAAGAACACTACACAACCAGCTAGATCTAACAGACATCCATAGAACAGTATATTCAGCCACAGGAAAATAGATCTTTTGGGCACGTGTACTATTCACCAGGGTAGACTATCTGCTAGGCCTTAAAACAAACCTCAGTACATGTAAACATGGCATTGGCTTTTTGCCTAGGAGGATTGCATGGCTTCCATTTGTTCGTGTTCTCTTGTTTAGTATTGCTTTAAAAATGTCCTCATTTATAATTTACATGTTTCTTGTTAATCTTTTTCCTCAATATTTTATGTTTGGGGTTGTCACTGTAAACAGTCTTTTCTCCCTTTATGTCCTCTTTTAAACATTTCCTTTCTGGGATGCCTGGGTGGCTCCGTGGTGGAGCATCTGTCTTTGGCTCAGGTTGTGATCCTGGGGTCCAGGATTGAGTCTCATATCGGGCTCCTTGTGAGGAGCCTGCTTCTCCCTCTGCCTATGTCTCTGCTTCTCTCTTTGTGTCTCTTATGAATAAAAAAATAAATCTTTAAAAAATATTTTCTGTACTCTTTTAGTAATATTTTTTCAATATATTCTTACCTTTTCTGGGGTACAGTCATCTTCTGAAACTAGAAATTTCTAATTAAGTTCTCATTTCTAACTGTATTGGCTCATTGCTACAGTACAGTGTTAAATAGTATAGGTAATACAGAATGACTTTTCTGTATTTTGGATGTAAATGCCTCCACTATTTTATACATACATATATACATACATAATATATACAAAATTACATGTAAATACAGAAATAATTTTAAAGTTTTCTATTTTCCCTATATCATTGAATGATTTATATACAGAATGGGTTTTCAATTTCATCAAATACCTTTTCAGTATCTGTAAAGATAGTCACATAATTTTGTGTTAGCTTTATCAGTAAGGAAAATCATATTTTTTACTTTCATTTTTTTTTCAATATTTTATTTATTTTGAGAGAGAGAGAAAATCCCAAGCAGACTTCATGCTGAGTGCAGAGCCCATTGCAGGGCTCAATCCCACAACTTCGAAATCGTGACCTGAGCTGAAATCAAGAGTTGGTTGCTTAACTGACTGAGCCACATAGGTGCCCTACTTTTCTTGATATCGGCTCATCCTTGAAATCTGAGAATAGCTTCTAAACACTGATGATTTTATTTTTTAACATCACGCTGATTTTTGCTCAGAAATATTTAGTGTTTTTGCATCAATATTTATGATTAGTTTATCACTCCTTTTGTGTGTGAGAATCTTACCTAAAACTTAACAACTATAAAACAACAACCAAATACACATGCACACTCACACCTGTTTAAAAAAATAATTCAAAAAACTGATTTCTCGGTAAGGGCCAAGGAATGGAACACAGCGATGTTATGTTACTTTGAGACTTCATTTTGGGAGGGGTTCTGCAAAGGGAAGTTGAGAACCTACTTTGGAATGGATGGCAAGGAAATGGATTGGAGTTTGAAACTTGTCGGATAGAGAAAGGGAAGAGAGAAGAACAGGGTCTTGGTTTAACAAGACTAAGGGTGTCTAGCCTGAAGGAAAATTCTCAGTAGGTGTGATAACTGGGAAGAACTGATGTACCTTGCATAGCTTTAATTCAATTAATTCCCTCTGCCCCAAGCAGCACTCCCTCCTCCATGGTGCCTAATCTTTCCTGATCTGCTGATGCAGCAGCCTGGCTTTCGTTATGTAGTAAACTAAGGGCAAGGAAGTGGCTAGAAGTATAGACCCTCCACTAGAGCCACTTTGGCAGGAGTGCTACCTTGAAGAATTTGAGGGCAAGACCAGGCATGAAATGGAGCCTGGGACCGAAAGGACACACTTGGGAGTTAGGAGTTAGGAGTAGGCCTGTGAACTGGCTTAGGAATGGTGTGAAACAGACCCTCTTATCTTGAGATGCTATAGGAAGGTGACACTCGAAAGGTGAAGAGGCAGAAATGTAGCAGTATGATAATCAGGCTTCTCCTGAGTAGCATTTAAACTTGGAATGTCACATTCATATGCATAATTTCATTTGAACTTTATAGGGATTTGGTGTGTTAGGTAGAGCAAGCCATATCATTATTTTCTAGATGAATATTGTGAGAGGCATGTTCCTCGCCCAAGGTCGCACAACTAGTAAGAGGTGGAATCAGGTTATATCTAGGTCTCCTGAACATCTTCAGTTTATTCTTTGTAACGATTTAGGTGTACATAAACCACGCCTGCCTGAGACAATTCTTCTGCAATCGCCTTTGCCTCTAGCCTGAAGTGGAATGTGTTTGGCAGTATTATCATTAAATTAATACAATTCTTTGAGACCCTCCTAGTGGTTATTGAGCACTGCCAGCTAAACACCTAAATTAAGGAGGGGAATTTGTCTACAAGAAAGAAGTTGGATTTTGATTTACTAAGACTCTGATTACACTTAGAATGCCATTTCTGTGCAAATCTAATGCCCTTCAAGTTATTTTCAACTGCAATCAAAATATATTTGTATGCTTTCTTGTTTTGAAAAATGATGACACTGCTAAAAAGTAATTAAGTGAAGATCTCTGATCATTGCCAGTTTGAAAGGTGTGGATCAAAGTACACTTCTTTAGAGAAAGTAAGTTGCTCAATCATTCAGTAAGCTGAACTTTAAAATGTACTGCTAGTAGTCTGTGAATATAAAGCTATGCATGGATGACACCTTAGATTTCCACTTGGCCGCTTGCAAAGATTAATGACCAATGTCGCAGCCATGAAAGAAAAATCGTACTGATTCTGGATAAATGCACAGCACACCATATAGTTTCCCTAAATAGCACTTAAGTTTTTTTTCTTCTTGTGTAAAGCTATATTTTTAATCCTCCCAATAAATGAGAGCATATTCTAGACTCTCAAAGACTGTATCAAAAATACAATGTGCTCTTACATTATATTTTGTCGCAGTAAGCCCCATCCTCCTTTTTAAATTGGGATTAACATCTTGCATCCCAAAATCCTTTACTATTTACAATGGGCAATTTTTGACAAATGTAGTCTTGACCTATTATCACAAACAATCCTAGAGTGCAAGGTTTAAACTTTCTAAGTTCCGAAGAATAGGGGTACTCAAAAGCTTTTTAGGCCTTTGTGAAGACTAAGCACCATCCCCTGAAACCTACCAGTCTTTGGCGTGGTATAGTCTTATGAATGACATAAGGCTTTACGGTGAATTGCCTGTTCAATTACCTTTATATAATCCGACCCTCAATTGCTAGCTCTACAAGACTTCCTACAATTAAAATAAAGTTCTTCTATGTTTATATATTGGACTATAGCAGTAGGCTTTAGCCAGTGATGTAGCTGGTCCAAATGATGCAAACTAAGTTCTGCCTGTCAATAACTGAACTATTGGAGGTTTCCAAAGAGCAGGATCTACAGTAACATACTCTCCTAATTTTCTGTTGATGGCCCAACTAGACTATTGCATGCTAATGTAACTCTAAAGGAGACCACACGGCTGAAATAACATTTTCATTCTATGCTAGGAAATGAAGAGATTTTAAGTAGTTCTCCTTATTTATTCTTGAATTAACTTTTCTTCCTCAAGGAAATTTCACCCGCATTCAATAAACTCCATATTATAGTTGATTTACTTAAATCAACTCCCATTGTTGCTAACCATAATGAAATATTTTGAAACAACTGCTGCAAAACGAGTATAATTGCTCATTTTCATACAATATTCTTTTATTTTTAATGAAAAATTTAAAATCTATTAAGTTTATATGTGAATTAATAGTAAGGCTCTCGAAGACAGGAACTTTTTTGGAAAGTTTCTTGTAATGCTTATGGGGCTTAGAACGGCATTTTGCATTTGAGCTCATTGAACACTGTGGAGCAGACCCACATCATATCTGTGTATGCTGAGCCACAGAAACGAATCCACCTTTAAAACATAATCCTTTTTTTCTGACATTGCTCCACAGGAGGGACTCCTCAGCAGGATTCATGCATTTATAGCCAAATCATTCTCAACACAAAAATAAAAATGAGTGTCCATTCTCGAATTACTTTCAGGACAAAAACTGCTTCTTATTGTGTGAAAAAAAAAAATGTGTGTGTATTTTTCTTCCTTTCTCCCTTCCTTCCTTTGTCCCTTCTTCCTCCCCTCCCCTTCCCTCCCCTCTCCTCCCCTTCCCTTCCTTCCCCTTCCCTTCTCTTCCCTCCCTTCCCCTCCCCTTCCCTTCCCTCCTCTCCCCTCCCCTCTCCTCTCCTCTCCTCTAATTTGAAAATGATTTGTCTTTAAAATTATTTCTTCTTCTCTTATGGTTGATATTTGTACTTAGAATGAGCCAGTAAAAAAAAATCTAACTTTTATTTTTTAAAAAATTTTATTTATTTATTCATGAGAGACACACAGAGGGAGGCAGAGACACAGGCAAAGGGAGAAGCAGGCTCCTCAAGGGGTGCCTGATGTGGGACTCAATTCTAGGACTCCAGGCCCACACCCTGAGCTGAAGGCAGATGCTCAACTGCTAAGCCACTGAGGTGTCCCAAAATCTAACATTTAAAATAATGCACCACTTCAGTGAATTGGGGTTCCAATAACTATAAAATGAAGAAAAGCAAAACTCCTTTCAAGAAGGGGTTGAGGCAAGGATTTTCTTACAAGGAAGTTTTGCAATAAAGAGAGGAGACAGTTGTGTCACAACCAGAAAAGGCCCATTAGTACAAATAAATATTTTTGACGGAGAAGAAAACAAAATTCTCGTGTCACATTTTGAAGAATGATTTTTACTTTTCATTGAAATAAGAATGTGTTTTTTTAAAGGCAACTACTCAGAACTCTCTCAATTAAGGAATAAGATTTCACTATTTTATTTATTGTCATCATTTTACCTAAAGACACATAAACTTTTATCTCCTCCTGTGCTGTCATTCCCTGCTAGACCAGTGCAACCATCCACAGGTAGTGAAGACTTTCATCCTAGAGGATTGGCTTCTGAGCTTACCTGAAACAGACCTGCTGGTAGAATCTTGAGCCCAATTCACTTTGCCAGTAGATCAGGAGGCAATTTGCTTCCCTAGGAAAATGCACCTCAGGAATCTCTGTGCCCCTCTGTGCCCACTGACTCTCACCAAACTGTCACCAGTTTGTCCTGGCCATGGACTGCTGCATGGTTTTCAACAGTCTTCTAGTTTCATGGACCTGGTACCACTGTAGCTGGTACCCTGATCATTCTTCCCATTCTTGCTGGCAACTTTTCCCAGAGCAAGACCTTAGGGTCCTAGGCCAGCCAGTAGCTGGAGTCCTACTCCTAACTCAGTAAATTGTATGGAAACCTATCATCTCATTTATTAAATATTTTAAGCATTATGACAACACACTCTCACTGATAAATTCCACATGGAGATAGGACTTTCTGAATATGGCCAACAACTTGGATTTTTATTTTGGTTTTTGTTTTAGGTTCATGATGCAAGGTTGGAAGCACAGAGCACCTCATAGAAAGGACTCCCTTTGGCTATCTTGGTACCATCTCCTTCATGGGGTGTGGGAGTGAGTTGATACCCAAGTTAGAATTCCTAATCCTAGACAGAGGCTGTTGTGGTGGGCTGATTTACAACTGTAAGAGCAAAGTGGGTCAACTGTAGGACATGCTGTTGTGCTATGAATGTCAATATTTAATATTTAAATAGAAGAGGAGAAGAACCAATAAGTTATGTAAGAAGGGTTTGTTGTCAGACTTTTCTTTTATCTTATTACCTTTGATCTTTTTACTAATAGGAACAAAAAATCAAAAACCTGGAAAACCATTTTTATTTCTCTAACATTATATGGATCAAGAGTATGTGTCATTTATGAAAAATGCTGTTTACATGTAACTATGACTTCTTTTTTAAAAGATCTTATTTATTTATTCATGAGAGAGACACAGAAAGAGAGAAAGGCAGAGACACAGGCAGAGGGATACAGGACTCCATCCCAGGACCCCAGGATTAAGACCTGAGCCGAGGGATCCCTGGGTGGCGCAGCGGTTTGGCGCCTGCCTTTGGCCCAGGGCGCGATCCTGGAGACCCAGGATCGAATCCCACATCAGGCTCCCGGTGCATGGAGCCTGCTTCTCCCTCTGCCTGTGTCTCTGCCTCTCTCTCTCTCTCTCTCTGTGACTATCATAAATAAATAAAAATTAAAAAAAAAAAAAAAAAAAAAAAAAGACCTGAGCCGAAGGCAGATGCTCAACCAAGCCACCCAGGTGTCCCCATAACCACCACTTCTAACAACGAGTAACGCTTGCAGTGGTAACTGTGTATCAGGCACTATTCTAATTGTTCTCCACATAATTAGCTCATTTTGTCTTCACAAAAATCTATCAATTAGGCACAACCCAATTTTACAGATGAAAAAGGAGAGGCACAATAAAGGGCATATTTCTTTCTTTCTTTTTTTTTTAAGATTTTATTTATTTATTTGAGAGAGAATGAGCAGGAGCAGGGGGGAGGGACAAAGGGAGAGGGAGAGCAGATTCCTCACTGAACAGGGAGCCTGAAGCAGGCTCAATCCCAAGACCCTGAGATCATGCCCTGACCCAAGGCAGACACTTAATGGACTGAGCTACCCAGGACCCTTGGGCAGGGGGTATATTTCTTATAGTTGTACAACTGTTAAGTAGGGAGGAAGGGTTTTGGTTAGAGTGCACAAACAAGGATCATACTTAGGAATATGTTGCACTACCTCTTTGGGGTAAATTCCTTTTGAATTTAGTCCATTGGGATTTTATAATCTTTATTCTCAGCTATAAGATATTCATTCTCATAACAGGAAGGCATGCTCTTGAAGCTGTATCAGCAGATGATGGGACATCTAGCTGGTAGCAGGAAAAAAGATTTCATTGCTATTTCTTATCACTGTGATAGAAGCAAGAAAGCAACAAAAGTTGTTGCACAGAGATGCCTGGCTGGCTCAGTCAGTAGAACACGTGACCCTTGATCTTGGGATTGTGAGCTCAAGCCCCACACTGGGTGTAGAGATTACTTAAAAATACAATCTTGAATAACAACAAAAGATTGTCGCACAAATCATCTTTAATTGAAGTCAAAGCCTCTGATGAAATGCACTTTTTGGTCTTTGAGGCCCAAAGTTAGCAATAAATGGGGATAAACTCTTAATACACTCAAAATAATTATGTTGAGCAAAAGGACGTTGAGTAAATTGTTGGTACACATGCAACCATTGATACTTGCAAAATAATTATGGCAAGTAAAAGAACCCAGACAAAGAAGTGAGCTTACTGCATGATTCAATTCACATAAATTAAATTCATATAAAAATTTTAGAAATGGCAAATTACTCTATAGTGACAGAAAGCAAATCACTATCTGGTGACAAGGTGACTGGAGAACAGTGGAGGGGATGTGGGAAAAGGATTGCCAAGGAGCATAAGGAAACTTTTTGGAACGATGCATGTTTGTTATCATGGATGCATATGCCAAACTCACAAGACTGTGTAATTTGAATATGTGTAATTTGTCATATATTAATAATACCTCCATAAATATGTTAAAAACATTTTAAGAAGTGAAGATATTGAACTCATTGGCCAGAATGGTACAGGTTTTCCTGACTCACCTGAATCAGAGCTGATTCCTTGCCACTTAGGGACGCTATGGGGGCAATGTCAGGGGGATAGTCTCTCCAGCGAAAGGGCTTTCTAAACTGCTCGAAATCTTCATGGTTTTTAGGAACAGCTAGGGAACAGGTAAGGGAAGATTTCTGGTCTCATGACTGCCTTATGGCTCTTATGACTAGCTCCATTCATGTTCCATAACCTCTTCAAACAGTCCACTCCTTTATGTGACAGTTCTGGCTAGATGTGCTCTGCTGGATTACTCCTGGTATTAACAATGAGTACACACTGTGTATACAGTATAAATGGGCCAATACAACACGGTCCGTTGGTTCTTAATGCTCTATGTCTAGCTGTAATAGGTTCTTAGCAGTAAAACCTCTGCAAATGATTTGTATCATATCATTTTTGCTTATTGCACAAGTGTAAGCTTCCTGTATTTATTTTGTATACTTAGGTGTCCAACTCGGGTCAGCAGGTTTTTTCGTTTTTAACCACAAGGAGGAGAGCATCTTAATTTTATTGGTGTTGTTAATGCTATTAACAGCTGTTGTGACCATAGCTTTTATGAGAATAAATGCTTCCTGACAAAAATTTGCTGATTAGCATACTCTGGAGAAACGCTACACCAGATCAAACTAAACTAAATTTGTCTCTTGTTTGATACAATATCTCCTCTGCAGGCTTATTTAGATGTTTGGATGTCAGGACAGTCTCTTGTTTTTGGTAGTAAGTATCCTGTTCAAGCAATCTTAGTCAAAACTTCCATACAATTAAACTTAATACCTATTAGTCCTTAACGCATGCAAAAATACACATAGGAAAATGGGAATGTGCTACATGTTGGAAAACTGACAAATGCAACTTTTATCTCTATTATCTTTGGTCATTCTTTCCAAGGCAGAAAACTGGGTCAGGTATCTATCCTTCCCACAGCTTTATATTGCTCTTTATTGTTTTCTTGACTTCATGGCACATCAAATTATCCGTTATTGTAAAAATGGCAAGTCTGTGTACATATTTTTTTTTCAGCAGGTATAAGAAAAATGTTATTCGTATCTATTTTTCTTCTAATTCTGGCAAACATAAAAAGCACCTCATTGAATGTGGAGCATTTCTTTATGCCTTGTGTATCGTTAGCTGTCCTTGAAATTTTGTTTCCCTTTCTTTACTTTTGGAAGCTACTAGCGATGTTATTTCTGAAATATTGCTCATGATTTATTTTTCAAACCTATTGTGAAAAGTCATGTCATTGTGTGCACTTTATGCATTAGGAAAAGGGATTTCAAGATGGGATATTCATAAGGTACTCCATAATAAATTTTCTCTTACTAAAAAATCAATTCATCAAATGTAGAGTATTATTTTAAGTACATAAATAAAATTAAGCCCCAAATGAGCACTTCCAATATAGTATAAATTAAGACCTGCTGACAATGAAGGGATGATTAAAATACAGCTAATAAAGTGCAAATATCTGAATAGGAATACAAAAACGAAAGGAAGTAGAAAAATTAACATATTATGAAAAGACAGAAGTTAAGGGTAGAACATTCCAGAGAGATCCCTGGTGAGTGCTAACTAGTAAACCAGATGAATGTAAGGTTTTTGAGGATTGCAATAGACAGTCACCAAAGAATAATGAGTCATTGTCTCTTGGTACCTCTGTCACTCCCTGAGTTTGAGTAAAGTACTTTTGGAACTGGAATCAACTTTTTAATGCATGGAAACCTCATTAGAGCAATGTTTACTATTCAAAAGTGTTTTCAAATGAAATGGGACTTTCTTGGCTTCTTCCAATGGGATTTAAGTAAGGAAGAAGTGGGGGGCTTTTATTAAGAAACATTATGACATATTAAACTATCCCAGTATATATACCTCAAGTACAGCTATATTCAATATAAAGTAGAAGGTAGTAAATTACATCTTTATAATGTGAAACAATACAAAATTGCCTGAAAATATCAAATGTCTCAACATAGAAGTACCAGTTTTGAAAGACATATACTTTTCATCATGTGTTTTTAAAATGTCACTTGACCTAACAATCCCCCAAAGAAGGCAACTACGGAATAAACCTTGTAGAACAAATAACTGTAAGGAATTCTGAGCTGACAGTTAATTTATTAAATGGTCTTTTCTGTGTTATAGAATATAAATGACAATAATACACCCACACACTAATTCTTGACTTTATAATTTATTATTCGTATTGTACAATAGTCATGTTCTTGCTTTAAATGTCTTGCAAAGTAATGATCTTTTGAATGGGAGTGTTGTCTTTCTAGACCCGGGTGAAGGGAATCATTTTATTAGAACACAACCTTTGTTATTTGTAAATGTGATTCCATTTCTTGTTAATCCCTTCAAGAGGCTTATTGTCTCTATTAATGTCCTTTGGCAATTTTTTTCACCTCTGAAAATCTCTTCCTTAACATAGCCTAAAGTAATTCAGTTTTAAGTATTCAAATACTTAAACTTTAATGGCAAAATACTTGGAACCCTTTGGAAATCATTTTCAATAAACCACATTTTCCTAATACTTAATGGTTATTGATGTTAAAATACCATACCATGCCATTAATAAGAGATCATAAATAAAAGCACTTACAGAGGAAGTAGAAATAAAATTAGAAAGGGGTTTCAGTAGGAATTACTGACTAAAAATAATATCTTCTTAAACTACATCAGAATTTCCAGTGAAAGATCAGATTTCCTGTTACTGAAATTGTTGAATATGTGAAAGAAGCACTTTGTCAGAAGGTTCAGGAGCAAAGGACAGAGGTAGGGGTGTGCAACTCTGACACTTAAACAAATCCATCACTAGGGCCCCTGCCCTTCTTTCTTACTGCCATGCATCTTGGACCATGCTTACCTCTCCCGTCTCATCTCAAATTATCTTCCTCTTTTTTCTTTTGTTGAAGAAATAAGTGCAATCTGTAATCTCTAGTATTTAAATCCATTGCAATAGTCCTAAAATATAGGACATTTTATAAAGGGTTGCTCTGTAAATCTAAGGTGCCAGATTACACATCTTCTCCATTAATACCCTTATCATTTGAATAGAGCTCAATGTGTTCAGAATGTGACAGAAAGCATGTTTGAGGGGATATAACTGGGTCTTTACTGCATTTATTTTTTAGGTCTCAAGAGTAAATGGAACACTTTCTAGATGTCTTTTGAGATCTAGGGAGCCCCCAAATTAAATTTATGAGTATAATTCACTCATTTGGAGATAATTAAGCATAATTAGTCATTGAGTTTTCTTCTGTTATTTTTTCCCTTTTGTACTGAACAGTGTTAGAACACCAAGGTAGCTGCAGGAGGAGTTTGCACTGGCCTGGACCACTGTGAGGAAGTGTTTCAAAAGTACAAGTCATGACCTGTTACTAAGACTCAATGGGCAAGCCCATTTGTCACTAAGGACTGTAAAACAACAACAGTAGAACCCTCAACATCTATCGTTGAGATCCCATTAATATGTATGCCTAACTATTAATGAGTCAATTTATACTCCTAATGCAGAGTTCCAGATCCACTTTTCATGCTTTTCTTCTCCCCTCTGGAATCTCAGGAAGTCCTCTGAGCTATAGTCCTCAACACAGTCATCCTCCTGGGCTTCTTCCTGAGTGTCTCAGCCCCTGCTAGGGACTGCTGCCAACCATTTCCCTAGGAAAAGTGTAGTCAAACACCTCACTCCTTCAGAATTGACTCTTTTTCAGTCATTCATGGTAGGGATGCTGGTGCCATAGCTTATATATTGTCTGAGATAAAGATCTGCTAGAGTAAAATTAAGAATAATTTAAGGTCCCTGTATTAGTCAAGATCCAACCAGGAGGAGATTCAGTTAGGATCATTCAAAGAAGACTTATATACAGTGGATCTTATGACAGAGGTGTTAAGGCAAGGTGTTAAGGAGCCACAAGAGTGCAGGGACCTGGAGTAGCAGCAGAGGGGCTGCCACCACTCCTAGGGCCAAAGAGATCAGAACGTGGAGAGAGAGTCACATGGGGCACAGGCTCCATTTCCTTGGAGTCAGCCAGCAGGAGGCAATTGCTCAGGGAAGGACTCTATGGAATATGTGATTTGCAAGGTGATGATACTGGACAGGAGACAACGGAGAATGGAACTAACTAAAGAACTAGTGCATTTCCTCTCTTTCTCTGATCATTTTAGGATTCCTTATTGACTGAACTCATTTGGAAGGAAGAGCGCATGGTTGTCCTGTTGGTGTAATCCTTGAAGGTAAGCCTCAGAGGCCCAGAACGGGATGAGGAAGGATGGAGAATGGTTCTAGAGTAGAAAATACAAGTATTTGGCACAGCCATCCTTGCCTATTTGTACCTGCCATATATCAAGCAAATACATTTCTTTTAATACTGTCAATTGTCACTATTAGCCACAGACATTAGAGTGTCATAAAAAGCTGAATTTCACATTGATGCCCTTTGACTTCAAGAGAAAATAAAAATGTTACCTCATAAAAGTAATAATGGGTCACACTTTGCATACCACTTAATACTTCTAAGTACTTAAACATGTTTGCCTCATTTAATAGATATTCACAAAATAATAATATCCACTGGCTCCATGCTATATCCTGGGTGCTATTATGAAGGATTCAATTCCCATAATTCCATGAGACAGTCCTTTCTACCAATGTATGATACAGACACAGTAAGGTCTCCAACTTGCCAAATACTAGAGCCTGGATATAAATCTCGAAACCTGCCCTCAAAACCATAATGATGTACTATAACCTTTGAGAAGTATAATGAAAATGCAGAATAAATATGGATTAGTACAGTTATTTTGCACCATAACAAAACCTGAATCTAGAAGAAAATAAAGTGGAATAATTCCTTGGGTGCTTTTGAGTAAAGAATTTAGCAACAGGACAGTAGTCTACTTCTCTTAAGGTTAGGGCTCTTTGCATTATTTATCATTTGTAAGAAAGATTTCTTTCATGATGATGTCACATTCCAAGATTAAAGCTAAAAAAATCAAATATAAGTAGCTAAACATAAAATGCCGTTTTCTAGTTTTAATTTAACATGCAAAAATATGAATTTGAATTTGTTTCGATTATATATACTTTAGTAGGTGTTGATGCCCAGCTCCTCAGCTAATGCCTCTACATTTCTTGTGGTGAGAGGCCATCATATCACTCTTACATCCTAGACCTCTTCTTGCTTTCCTTGGAGAATGAGAGGTAGCACTGCCAAATAGCGCAGCTGCCTAGTGCTGCAAAATCTGTGGTGTTTGGGTGCACTCTGCATTATGTTTTTTAACAGTCCACTTATGAAAATACTTTCAATCATCTTTATAAGGGCTGTTGTTAAAATTCAGCATGACCAGGGAACAGCTTGAGTTTATATTATCGGGTACATATGTTCTTTACTTATTAATATTCTCTGTTGTCTCTAGCCCAGTATCCTAAAGATTCATGTTCCTTAAGATGCATATATGGCTTGGGGTCTTACAGACTTCATTCAACACATTATGTTTTTATTTTTTTAAACACCAACCCATCTTGATTTCTTACTCTGACTTATTATGTACTTCAAAAATTGCTTTGGTCTCACTTTGTATTGAAAATTAGTATATATTAGGATAAAAGCTCACATCCTTAATATGCAGTAGACATTTCCCTTAATATGCAGTGGACTTTATAATGTTGTGTCCTACCGCTCTCCATTTTGCTGACCATGCATTGCCCATATTGGCTTTCCCTCAGCAACCTGACCAAGCCAACCTTCTTTTCATCTGAGGAATCTTGGTCATTCTCTACCTTTTGCTTGAACTACTAGTATCTCTGGTAGCTTGGCTAATTTCCCCCTTCATATTTCAGATTGTATATTAATAGTAGCTTCTAAAGAGAACTTTTATAAACTCTGGTTTTCATATTGAAATATTTTTAACACCACAAGTTATATTTGGCAATTCAGCAATTTATGAATCTGTGTCAATTTTTCCCACAGTCTGTTGCTCCCATGGATAGTAAGCCCTATGAGAGCAGGAACCATATTTTGCTTGTTCAGCACTAGATAGCTTGTACCAAGAACAGGGATCAGCGCAAAGGAGGCATTCAATAGCTAATGCCCGAGTGACTGAATGAATTTTGCTCATTAGCTAGATTTCAGTATTATCTGTGGCATGAATAGCATTTGGATTCCCCATAATTCTAGAGCATTTTAACTTAATTAATTTCAATTCTATGTCCTTTTCTGTCTCTCTTTCTTTCCTTCAAATCTCATCCTTTCTATCTCCACTTCAGTATACCTGGTATGTGGGAGCTTTCTTGGACTACACTACTGTTCTATTTTAATCTCCCCTAAAATTTCCCACTAGGTTTATCTTCTTTATTTTCTTATTTCACAATTTGACTTTATTATTCAAATCCTTCATTGATGCATGCTATTTCCATGGATTTGCCTTTTGAACATTCATGTTCCCTTTCTCCCTCCTTCTCTGCTTCCCTTCTTTTTTTTTTTTTTTTAAGTTTTTTCCCCCTTTGTTTAAAGTCTGAAACTTTGCACATCTCATCACCTTCCCATTGCTCCCAGCCCCCATGTTCACTTAACAAGCAGGGCTACTCTTCATAATTATACCTTTAATGTGTTCACTGTTATTTAGAATGTGTGTAAATTCATACCCACAATGTCGAAATCGCCATTCCTCCCCTTAGCAAACACAAGTGACAAGTGACCTGTCATCTTCTGTGTACTAAAGAGTTGGGGACTTTCTCCACGATCCATCTTGTATTTACTTTGCTAAAATGAATTGCTCCATATTGCCTGCCTTCTGTGACAGTGTCTATGTTGTGGCCAGAGTTTGCCTCTCTCTCTCCCTTCGGATTTGACTCTTTTATTTTAGTTTGCTGTCACCCTCCAGCCCCAAATCTTTGATAACTCAGTTTTTCCTTTAATATTCAGTCCTTGTTCTTTAAACCCCAACCACTCAGAGCTCGGGGTTAGAGCCCTACGTGTCCTTCCTGCCTAAGATAAGAGTTCCCATCCACAAGACAGTCTGTCCTCTTGATGATGTGTAAATACACATGAATGTGGATAAAACCCATGAAAGATGGGGAAATGGGCAGAAATGGAAAAACAAAATATACCATGAAACTGATACAGTTCTACAATGTCTGAATATTATAATCAGATTTGGTAAATTTTCTTCTCTAATGTAACTCAGTGACAGCCTTAAACAGAGATGAAATCATTCCTTTATGTGAGGATATGTTTATATACTTCTGCAGAATATATATTAATTCCTCCTGGAAAACATACTCTAAGAAGTTGTGTAGATTTCAACAAGTAACCCCAGAGAAAATCAGTCATTTATTAGGATCAGCAAAGTTGCCTGGAATATGGATACAAATGGAGGTGATATGCCATATGTATAAATATTTTAAAAATTGACATAAAGTTAGCCAACTTTCCTTCTTTCCTTGACAAATATCTTCCATGATGATCTGGAAGGTCTGATTTGGACTTCAAATTTTCAGCCTCTTCTAATGGCATGCAAGAATATGGTAGACCCAGGTCCTGGTTTGAACCCCAAGGAAGACCTTCTGCCCTTGCATACATGTGTGGACATAAAGCCCTAGCGCTTCCCACTCCTCTGCAACTGTGGCTCCGTGAACCTAAGGATGCCTATAATCTGTGAAAAGGGGCTCTCAGGAGAATAGACCTTGGCAAGAAGGAGTGTACATGTCCCACATGCATGTTTGGAATATTTGCCCAGCAGTTTCTGGTTCTTAGGAATCTAAGAAAGGAACAATCAATAGTCAAGAAAGGGACAGGAAAGTTGGAGTAGACACATCACTTTGACTAACAAACTCCTTTTCCTATTGGTTGAAAGGAGTATAGCCAGCAGAGGGTTTAAGCCAAAATCAGGCCACCCAAATTGCAAGGATCGGGGCAGGGATTTCCCTTCCTGGGTTTAAGGGTGAATGGGCATTTAGGATTTATTAAGAGTTTCTGTTTTTCACATAAACCAAGAATATATTTTTTCTTCATCTAGAGGAAGAGTTCAATGGAGGACCTTAAACTGGGTGTCATTGTTTAAAAGGTGAAAGCAATAACAACCCAATTTGTTTTCATTTCATAGGAATCTAGAAACCTTGTGCCTATCATCAAAAATCAAAAGATCTATCTGGGTTCTTTTCTTTATAATAAGTCTGGCTAGGGGTTTATCATTTTTATTAATCCTTTTGAAGAACCAGCTTTTAGTTTTCACTAATTCATTCTACTGTTTTGTTTGTTTGCTTGTTTCTGTATCATTTATTTCTGCCCTAATCTTTATTATTTCCCTTCTTCTGCTGGCTTTAGGCTTTATTGGCTGCTCCTTTTCTAGATTCTTTAGGCGTAAGGTTAGGTTGTGTATTTGTGACTTTTCTTTTTTTTTTTTTAAGATTTTATTTATCATGAGAAAGAGAGAGAGAGAGAGAGAGAATGAGAGAGGCAGAGACAGAAGGAGAAGGCAGACTCCATGCAGGGAACTTGACGTGGGACTCCATCACAGGTCTCCAGGATCACGCCCTGGGCTGAAGGCAGCGCTAAACAGCTGAGCCACCCAGGCTGCGCCTTTTCTTGCTTCTTGAGGTAGTCCTGTACTCCTACATATTTCCTTCTTAGGACTGCTTTTGCTACCTCCCAAAGGTTTTGGACTGTCATATTTTCATTTTCATTCGTGTTCATGCATTTTTAAAATTATTCTTTAATATCCTGGTTAATTCATTCTTTAGTAGGATGTTCTTTAACCTCCATGTATTTGAGGCTTTTCCAATTTTTTTTCTTGTTCTTGACCTCCAGGTTATTAGCATTGTGGTCTGAAAATATGCATGATCTTGATCTTTTTGTACTAGTTGAGGGCTGATTTGTGACCCAGTATGTGATCTATTCTGGAGAATGCTCCATGTGCACCCAAGAAGAATTGTGTATTCTGCTGCTTTAGGATGAAATGTTCTGAATATATCTGTTAAGTCCATCCAGTTCAGTGTGTCATTCAAAGCCATTGTTTCCTTGTTGATTTTCTGCTTAGATAATATGTCCATTGCTGTAAGTGGGGTGTTAAAGTCTCCTGCTGTTATTGTATTATCACCAATGAGCTTCTTTATGTTTGTTATTAATTGATTTATATACTTGGGTGCTCCCAAGTTGGGGGCATAAACATTTACAATTGTTAGATATTTTAGATGGATAGATCCCTTAACCATGATATAATGCCCTTCTTCCTCTCTTGTTACAGTTTTTGGCTTAAAATTTAGTTTGTGTGATATAAGTATGGCTACTCTGGCTTTCTTTTGATGTCCATTAGCATGATAGATGGTTCTGCATCTCCTCACTTTTAATCTGCAGGTGTTTTTAAGTCTAAAATGAGTCTTTTGTAGGCAGCATATAGATGGATCTTGTGTTTTTTTATCCATTCTGAAACCTCATGTCTTTTGATTGGTGAATTTAGTCCATTTAGATCCAGAGTAATTATTGAGAGATATGAATTTAGTGCCATTGTACTTGTAGAATTGGTGTTTCTGGTGATGTTTTCTTGTCCTTTCTAGTCTCTGTTGCTTTTGGTGTTTTTTCTCCACTCCGAGTCCCACTTAAAATTTCTTACAGGGCTGGTTTAGTGGTCATGAACTCCTTTAGTTTTTGTTTGTCTGGAAAATTCTTTATCTACCCTGTAATCCAGCAATTGCATTACTAGATATTTACCCAAAAGATATGAAAATACAGATTCAAAGGGTTACATGCACCCCAATGTTTATAGCAGCATTATCAACAACAGCCAAACTGTGAAAGCCCAGATGTCCATTAACTAATGAATGGATAAAGAGGATGTGGAGTGTGTTTGTGTGTGTGTGTGTATACACCATATATACATAAAAGGAGTCTTCACATACAGATGGCTAATGGACACATGAAAAGATGCTCAACATCATTCATCATCAGGGAAATACAAATCAAAACCAAGATGAGGTATCACTTCACTCCTGTCAGGATGGCTAAAATTAGCAACACAGGAAACAATAGATGTTGATGAGGATGTGGAGAAAGGGGAACCCTCTTACACTGTTGATGAGATTGTAAACTGGTGTAGCCACTCTGGAAAGCAGTCTGGAGATTCCTCAGAAAGTTAAAAATAGAGCTACCCTATCATCAAGAAAGTATACTACTAGATATTTACCCAAAAGATACAAAAATACTGATTCGAAGGGACACATACACCCCATTTTTATAGCAGCATTACCAGCATAGCCAAAATATGGGAAGAGTCCAAAGGTCCATCAACTGATGAATGGATAAAAAAGATGTTGAATATATACGCAATGGAATATTGCTCATCCATCAAAAGGAGTGACATCTTGCCATTTGCAATTACATGGATGGAACTAGAGTGTATTATGTTAAGCAAAATAAGTCAGCCAGAAAAAGACAAATACAATATGATTTCACACATGTGGAATTCAAGAAATGAAACAAATGAACATGGGGAAAGGAAAGAGTGCAGCAAACCATAAAACAGACTCTTAATGTGGAAAAGAAGAGTTGAGGGTTGCTGATAGGGAGGTAGTTGGAAGATGGGCTAAATGGGTGATGGGTATTAAGGAGGGCTTTTGTTGTGATGTGCATTGGGTGCTGTAGGTAAGTGTTGAATCACTGAATTCTTACTCCTGAAACTACTACCCTATATATTAACCATCTGGAATTTAAATAAAAACTCAAAACAAAAATAAACAAACAAATAAAGCAGTCTTCATCACTATTAGATCTAGATACAGAGGAAAATTGACAGGGCCATAAAATCAAAAAGTGCAGCAAAACTCAGGACATTAAGGTCACATTTAGAAAGATCAGGAAATATAGCCTGGGAGAGATGGAGGTTCTCAATAGATCTCACAACAGAGCCCACACAAAGAAATCACTTCATATTAGAATTTGCTCAGACAGGACGAGAAAAGAAATTGGTAGTCTTGTAGGGAATCTGAATCTCTGAGAAATTGTGTCACCCATGAAATCTGCTGCTAGACTTCTGTTACAAATTTAGAAATCTTTCCTGTAATGGTTTATTCATTTCTATTTTAATACTTCTGTAGTGCTCCTATATCAGGCAAAATTCTTTGTTGAAAGCAACAAAATTTGACTTTGGGAAATTTTAATATAAACTTAGTTTTCTGAAAGGATATTTTATAGTTTGTAGAAATTTAGGGGAAGTTAAAGAGCCTGGATCCAAAATGGGTAGGAATTAAGCAATGCTTGGGAATCTACAAGAGCCTGTTGGGACGAACACTTTTATCTCTTTCTTTACGATCCTTGTGTGAGATTCAGTCCCAGATGGGATGGTAATTATTGGCTGATCCAAGGTCCCATGCCTATACCCTAACAACCAGAGGAGCAAGGAAACAAGCTTTAGACATTTTGGCTTCTTTAGGAGGTCAGGCATCTTGCCTCCCCAAGGTTCATATATTCAGATGTTGGGTAATTAACTTAATAAGGATTGACATTGCTTTGAAAAAAATACATCTGGATGCCTGAAAAGAATAAAATAAAGTTATAATACTTGGGTGCACATAGATATCAGAGTTTCCAGAAAGTAAAAATATAGTCTTGTCAGAGTATATGGCAATGAGAAATTTGGGGAAAAATTAGGGGCAATACTAGTTAGTGAGGTAAAACCTTAGAGTGAATATATGGCCATGGGTACTTTTCTCATTCCATGGCATACGGTTAAAGGCTAACTCACCAGGTCTCAGTTGCCCAAACCTTGCAGATTCTATAGGTCTGTAGGACTGGCCATTTTCTGGCTCTTGGAAGATAACTTCTGAGCCAAAGGGCTATCCTGCTTGGTATGATTGCCTTTGCATACCTGTGACTTGAGCCATGCTGGATAGATTATTCTAACAATGTGATTTATGATAAATACCTATTTTTCCCTGGATGCTTGGAGCTTTGAGCCATGCTGTCCAGATTTGAGGAGATGCTAATCTAAGAACTGACATCAGTTACACAGGCACTGAATACCTAGGTGATTAACTCAAAATGAATCCCTGAACACTAGGGCTCTGGTGAACTTTCCTGACTGACAGCACTTTGCATATGTTGTCACACTGTTTTTGGGACAACTGATCCTGATGGTGTGGCTCCACTGGGGGAAGAAAACTGGAAGCTCCTGCCTGGTTTCTTGTGGGCTCCACCCTATACACCTTCTTCTTTACTGATTTTAATCGATATACTCTTGCTATAATGAACCATACTCATAAATGTAACAGCTCTGCTGTATCCTGTAAATTCTTCCTTCCAGTGAATCAAGCCTGAGGGTGGTTTTCTGGGCCTCTGACAACCACGAGACACAAGATTTAACTTAGATTTTCATAAAATCTTGAGTTGAGAAAAAAAATTAAAAAAAAAAAAACAGACTTGAAGAGTAGAACCCATTCCTTCTCTCTACTCCTCAAACCTTTTCTCAGGAACTGCTGTCATAATGCATGTATGCTACGATGTTCTGTTTGAATTTAAGGATAAATATAATGCCCATCAGACAGAAGGCAGAAAACAATAAAAGAGAGAATTAGTACCTGACCAGAAGCTTCCAAAACTATTGTGTACTGATATAAGAAGCTAGGTAAATAAGAAACAAATGAAAGAGACCTGGAAGTTTACATCATCCATTAAAACAAAACAAAACAAAGCAACAACAGAACACTCTACATCATTTCTTTCTTAGAAAGCAGTTGATTGTGCAGTTTTGCATAAATTGTTTCTGTTAACTCCCCCTTTTGTTACCTCCTCTATGCGTCCCTTTATTTCTTTCTGAGGTTGGGTTGGCAAGATGTGAGTTAGAGTGACAAAACAAACATGATAAATTTCTGCCGCCCTGTGAAATTTGTTCAGTGTGGAGTTCTTTTGCTGTTGAGAATCCTAATGTTATGCTCAGGCACTCCTTTCCATCCATCAGATAGCATGCTGCCATCTGTAGAAGTGCCACAGTACTAAGATTTATGTGTTACTATTTAAGGAATTTAGGTTTGGCAACTTCATGCTGTTCATTTGGCCAAACAATAATATGCTAATTAACCTGCTTGACCTAAATTATACAGCACTTGAGGATGTGCAGCCAACCCAATTGCTCAATTGGCTGAGCTTTTCTGACCGTAAGGTTTTGCATATAAGGAGCTTTACATCATAAAACAAATGGTTAGTGGGCTGCTCCATTTCATCATCTGAGAGGGAATTATCTTCAGTTCACTAAAGGGAATTTATATTTCATTTGGTTTGTTATGATTATACCAATATTTCACAATTAATGTGCATCGGCAGAAACAAAAAAGTTTACTTTCTTTCCCAGAGCAACCCGTATTTTTTAGTTGGCTGAAACACCGATAAGGAAGTGTAGACATTTATATTTATTTGACCTTAGATTGTGAAATTCGGTTTCAGACTGTATGAACACCCAGAAGCCATATGCAAAATTTTACATGCATGTGCTTTAAGTATTTTACTAAAAAAATTTTAAGGTCTCAGATTGGATTTGTGCCCCCCAAATAAAATTCAAAATTTTTATTTTATTTTTATTTATTTATGATAGTCACAGAGAGAGAGAGAGAGGCGCAGAGACACAGGCAGAGGGAGAAGCAGGCTCCATGCACCAGGAGCCCGATGTGGGATTCGATCCCGGGTCTCCAGGATCGCGCCCTGGGCCAAAGGCAGGCGCCAAACCGCTGCGCCACCCAGGGATCCCAAAATTCAAAAATAATAATAGGTGGGACGCCTGGGTGGCTCAGCAGTTGAGGATCTGCCTTCTGTTCAGGGCATGATCCCAGGGTCCCGGGATTGAGTCCATCTGGCTCTGTGGGAGGAGCCTGCTTCTCCTTCTGCCTGTGTCTCTGCCTCTCTCTGTGTGTCTCTCATGAATAAATAAATAAAATAAAATCTTTTAAAAAATAGTCATTAGGTATGCAAGACTATGATCCTTTTAACATTTTTAAATACTTTTTAAGGATTTTATTTATTTATTTATTTGAGAGCGAAAGGGAGAGAGCACACAAGGTGG
Organism: Canis aureus; assembly: GCF_053574225.1. Classification (NCBI taxonomy): domain Eukaryota; kingdom Metazoa; phylum Chordata; class Mammalia; order Carnivora; family Canidae; genus Canis; species Canis aureus. The sequence goes on from NC_135625.1 coordinate 63,600,236, forward strand.
GGCAGATGGAGAAACAGATGCAGGAGTCAATCCCAGGACCCTGGGACCATGACCTGAGTCGAAGGTAGACGCTTAGCCAACTGAACCACTCAGGTGCTCCAATGATCCTTTTAAAAATAATCTTACTTTGTAGGCTCATATATCTGGTTTTCTTATGGTTATTTGTATTGTAATGCAGAAAATCTTTAACAGTCTCTCAGCAGTCTGCTACCTCAGCAGAATTAAAATAAATGAAGTTCTCTGATAGAAACAAATTAAAATAATACAGATATTGAAGAAAATTATTGCTTAGAAGCTCTTAAAGGGTTAAATTTTCTAGTACAGGTCAAAATAGTGCTAAAATTGCTCAGAACCCAAAGTATATAAAATCTCTTGATATTTTGATAACAGAAGAACAGGAAAACTTAGAAACATGGTAAAAGGAAAACATTCAGTAAGGAGAGGAAAAATTAAGAGGGAAAGAACATGGCAAATGGAATAGAATGTGGAAACATTTACAGGGAACCTTAAAAATGTGTAAATATTGTATGTATTTAATATATAGAGGTAACCAAAGGAGCTAGGTATATTGTCCTGTAAATCAGTGCTTCTCAAACTTCATAGATATGACCTGGGCCTCTTGTTAAAAATGCAGATTCTGACTCTATTGTTCTAAGTGGAGCCTTTCATTCTCCATTGCCAGCAAGCTTCCAGATGATATCAATAATGTCTACAGACCAAACTTTAATTAGGAAATCTGTAAACTAAGATCACAGTTTACTAACTGCCTGAATTCCATAATCTAAAGTAAAATCAAAACTGAGAGTTGTGCTAAGGGCAAAAGTTTTAAAAAGTTGTGCAAAGAGCAAAAGAAAATTATTGTATCTGTGCATTTGTCTTGAAAAGAAGCAAGAGTAGGTAAGTTTAGTAGAAGTTTAGTAGAAGAATGAAGTATTGTCTCGATGCTAATAAAATTATTTAAAATTATTACATTAAGGATGCTTCCCATCTTCACTAGTGTGGTATTGGTAAAGATGATAAGCATCTCTAATCAGTGTGATTGAATTAGTGTATATGGGAAATGTTATTTAAATGTTTCCAATAAAGTGACTAGTAAATGTACATATTGTTGACCTAATGCTTACTAAACAAGCATTGCTATAATAATAACAATAACGATAATAGAGGAGAAGCAGTATACCAAGCAGTATAGGTGGCTTGAAGTTCTGACCCATCTTCCTCGGACTCCTGCTCTCTTTCTCACTTAACTACTTCTATTAGTTTCTATTCATACACAGATTTCCTTACTGAAGTATAAGCAGAGAAATATATATTTTTATTATTTTCTCATAAAAGGTTGCATACTATTTATACTCTTCTACATTTTGCATTCTTCATATATACTATAATATGTACATCTTGTTGTATCATTATATGATATAGGATGCTTTTATTCTTTTTTATATTCAGATACCATGATGGTTTTTAAACCAGTTTCCTATTGATAGACTTTGAGGGTTTTCCCCCCACAATACATCATACCCAAGATATATTTTGCACATGTGCAAGTATACTACTGCAGGGAAACCCCCATAAGTGGGGATGTTGAGTCAAAATATACATACATTTGTAATTTTGATAAATACTGGAAAATTGTTTTCCATAGAGATTTCAAGCTGTGTTAGTTAATTATTGATCATATATTTTCCCATAGCCTTGCCAACAGAGGATGTTAATAATTTCTTGGATTTCTGCTACATTCATAGGTGAAAAGACATTTATCTTTGCAGTTTAAATGAGATTTCCCATGTTATGAACTAAATTCTGCAACTTATATGATGGAGAATCACTTGAACTTCCTTTTTGATGAAAAAATTTGTTCATGTATTTTATGCATATTTCTATTGTGTTATCAGCCTTTTGTGGTTGATTTCTGAAGGCTGTTTAATGTATTAAAGAGATCAGCTTTTCTGATGTGAATTGCAAATATTTTTTACAGTTTAATATTCATTTATTCATTCAAGTTTTCACTGGCCTATTTTTTTTCTTCTAGAAATTTTTAATTATGAGACTATTTTATCAATCATTATTTTATGGGTTCTGGATTTTGTCTCAAAGCACGAAAGGCCTTCCCTACTAAAAGATTATAAAGGAATACTCACTCATTTCCTTACATACATTTGTTTAGGTTATATATATTTGATATATTTAAGATTTATCCTGGTTTATGATGTGGTTTTGGTGATACTATTTATTGAAAAACTGACCATTCCTTTACAAATTTGATATGGCAAATTTCCATATGTATATAATTTTTAGTCTAATTCTGTTTTGTTGTTTTTTTCCATACCTTTGATTGGTCAATTTGTAGATTGGTGCCATATTACTTCAAATGTTGAGACTATATCTTTATAGTCCTCATAGGTTTAGACCTCCTACTTGAATCTTTTACAAAAATACACTGACTTCTTATTTATTTTTATAAGAATCTTAACATCTGCTTACATAGGTCTAAAGAAAGTAAATTTTTATTTGGATTAATTTTAAATGTGTAAAATAATTTATAAACAACAAATATTGATTTCATGCCAGATACTGTTCCAGTGCTGGGAATCTACAGTGGATAAAAAGAAAAAAAAAAAAAAAAAACTTCACTGCCCTTAAAGAACTTACATTTTAGTGGTGGAATATAACCAATAGGAAAATAAAATGGGTAAATAGTACAATATATTAAAAATTGTCAGTGCTATAGAAGAAACTAAAGTAGGAAATGGGGATACAGAGGACCAGAATGTATATATGTATGTATCTAAAGTTGAGTATACTTATACAAAAAACACATTTTTCCATTTATACACCCTTATTTTGTGTCCATCAGTACCTGTTAATTGAGTACTTATTATGCACAAAGCTGTGTCTAATTGATGGAGATCAGCTGGGCTTAGGGAGCTCACATATGGTGATGGTAGAGAAATAATGAAGGAAGTATAATAAGCAAATGATAACATAAATTCAAGGTGAATATATGGGAAAACAAGACAGAGAAAGATAATAAAACCAGTGTGCATGTCTGTGTGTGTGTGTGTGTGTGTGTGTGTGTGTTGATGGAAATGAGGGGGCAGTGTAGATATATCTTATGATGCAATGTTTTTAAATTAAAAGTCAAATTATCCACATTAAGAAGATTATTTACCATGACCAAGTGGGATTTATCCCCAGGATGCAAGGCTGGTTCAACACTCGTAAAGCCATCAATGTGATTGATCATATCAGCAAGAGAAAAAACAAGAACCAGATGATCCTCTCAATAGATGCAGAGAAAGCATTTGACAAAATACAGCATCCATTCCTGATCAAAACTCTTGAGAGTGTAGGGATAGAGGGAACATTCCTCAGCATCTTAAAAGCCATCTATGAAAATCCCACAGCGAATATCATTCTCAATGGGGAAACATCGGGAGACTTTCCCCTAAGATCAGGAACAAGACAGGGATGTCCACTCTCACCACTGCTATTCAACATAGTACAAGAAGTCCTAACCTCAGCAATCGGGCAAAAAAAGAAATAAAAGGTGTTCAAATTGGCAATGAAGAAGTCAAACTCTCCCTCTTCACAGATGACATGATACTGTACATAGAAAACCCAAAAGACTCCACCCCAAGATTGCTAGAACTCATACAGCAATTCGGCAAGTGTGGCAGGATACAAAACCAATGCCCAGAAACCAGTGGCATTTCTATATACTAACGATGAGACTGAAGAAAGAGAAATTAAGGAGTCAATCTCATTTACAATTGCACCCAAAAACATAAGATAACTAGGAATAAACCTAACCAAGGAGGTAAAGGATCTATACCCTAAAAACTACAGAACACTTCTGAAAGAAATTGAGGAAGACACAAAGAGATGGAAAAATATTCCATGCTCATGGATTGGAAGAATTAATATTGTGAAAATGTCAATGTTACCCAGGGCAATTTACACATTTAATGCAATCTCTATCAAAATACCATGGAGTTTTTTTCAGAGAGTTGGAACAAATCATCTTAAGATTTGTGTGGAATCAGAAAAGACCCCGAATAGCCAGGGGAATATTAAAAAAGAAAACCAAAGACTGCAGCATCAGAATGCCAGATTTCAGGTTGTGCTACAAAGCTGTGCTCATCAAGACAGTGTGGTACTGGCACAAAAACAGACACATGGATCAATGGAACAGAATAGAGAATCCAGAAGTAGACCCTCAACTCTATGGTCAATGAATACTCAACAAAGCAGGAAAGACCATCCACTGGAAGAAAGACAGTCCCTTCAATAAATGGTGCTGGGAACATTGGACATCCACATGCAGAAGAATGAAACTGGACCATTCTCTTACACCAGACACAAAGATAAACTCAAAATGGATGAAAGATCTAAATGTGAGACAAGATTCCATCAAAATCCTAGAGGAGAACACAGGCAACACCCTTTTTGAACTTGGCCACAGTAACTTCTTGCAAGATACATCCACGAAGGCAAGAGAAACAAAAGCAAAAATGAACTATTGGGACTTCATCAAGATAAAAATCTTCTGCACAGCAAAAGAAACAGTCAACAAAACTAAAAGACAATCTACAGAATGGGAGAGGATATTTGTAAATGACCTATCAGATAAAGAGCTAGTTTCCAAGATCTATAAAGAACTTAATTCAACTCAACAGCAAAGAAACCAACAATCCAATCGTGGAATGGGCAAAAGACATGAAGAGAAATCTCACAGAGGAAGACATAGACATGGCCAACAAGCACGTGAGAAAATGCTCTGCATCACTGGCCATCACAGAAATACAAATCAAAACCACAATGAGATACCACCTCACACCAGTGAGAATGGAGAAAATTAACAAGGCAGGAAACCACAAATGTTGGAGAGGATGTGGAGAAAGGGGAACCCTCCTGCACTGTTGGTGGGAATGTGAACTGGTGCAGCCACTCTGGAAAACTGTGTGGAGGTTCCTCAAAGAGTTAAAAATGGATCTGCTCTATGACCCAGCAATTGCATTGCTGAGGATTTACCCCCAAGATACAGATGCAGTGAAATGCCGAGATACCTGCACCCCATTGTTTATAGCAGCAATGTCCACAATAGCCAAACTGTGGAAGGAGCCTCGGTGTCCATCGAAAGATGAATGGATAGAGAAGATGTGGTTTATGTATACAATGGAATATTCCTCAGCCATTAGAAATGACAAATACCCACCATTTGCTTCAACGTGGATGGAACTGGAGGGTATTATGCTGAGTGAAAGGACAAACATTATATGGTCCCATTCATTTGGGGAATATAAATAATAGTGAAAGGGAATAGAGGGGAAGGGAGAAGAAATGGGTAGGAAATATCAGAAAGGGAGACAGAACATGAAGACTCCTAACTCTGGGAAATGAACTAGGGGTGGTGGAAGGGGAGGAGGGCGGGGGTGGGGGTGAAGGGGTGACGGGCACTGAGTGGGGCACTTGACGGGATGAGAACTGGGTGTTATTCTGTATGTTGGCAAATTGAACACCAATAAAAAATAAATTTATATTAAAAAAAAGAAGATGTGGTCTCTGTATACAATGGGATATTACTCAGCCATTAGAAATGGCAAATACCCACCATTTGCTTTGACGTGGATGGAACTGGAGGGTATTATGCTAAGTGAAGTAAGTCAATTGGAGAAGGACAAACATTATATGGTCTCACTCATTTGGGGAATATATAAATTAGTGAAAATGAATAAAGGGTAAAGGAGAGAAAATGAGTGAAAATATCACTGAGGGTGGCAAAACATGAGAGACACCTAACTCTGGGAATTGAACAAGGGGTAGTGGAAGGGCAGGTGGGTGGGGGGGTTGGGGTGACTGGGTGATGGGCACTGAGGGGGGCACTTGGGATGAGCACTGGGTATTGATTATGCTATATGTTGGCAAATTGAACTCCAATAAAAAAGTCAAACTATCCATTTTCATTTCTTCAATCTTTATTTCTTTCAAAAGTGTTTTAGAATAGTCTCCATATTGGTCTTGAATATGTCATGTCCAATTTGTATGAGCATTATATATTAGAGATAGATAGAGACAAAGGCAGAAAGACTTGCTTTATCAGATATTAAGGCATATCTTAAAGTCACAATAATTAAGTAAGGTATTTGGTACACAGACAGATAAAATCATTTATAGGATAAAATTTAGAGCCTGGATATACATCTCTATCTGGATGACATTCTGATATAAGACAGATCAGTTGAGTTAGGATAAAATTTTCTGTAAATGTACTGGGATAGGAGATGAGTCATAGAGAAGAAAACAAAAAGTTTCTCTATGTCCAACTATCCACAAATACCAATTCAAGACAGATACAGATTTCAGTATGAAAATAAAGCCATAAAATTTCTAGAACACAATATGGAAGAAGCCATAACTTTTGAATAAGTAAAGATTTCTTAAATACTCAAGCAGTGCAAACTAAAATAGAACAGATTGAAAGCCTCAATTACACTAAAATCATTATAAAGAAAAAAGAAGTAAAATCCACATACTCAGACTATAACAGTATATTTAATTAATAAAAGCTAGAGAATCTAAAACATACAAAGAATCAATAACTTAAAAGCTAAATGACTAGAAGCATGTGCTAAAGCAAAAAAATGGAATTATAAAGAAAAGGGAATAAGAAATTCAGCTTCAGCAGTGACCACCAAATACAAATTTTACTATTTAAACTCCACAAGACGTCCAAATTTTAAAAATCTGAAAATCCTAAGTGTAGACAAAGATGAGAATCAACAGAAACTCTCATTTGTTACTGGGATAAAAGTAAATGGGAGACCTTGGAGCACAGTTCATTATTGCTGTATAGAATTAAACATGTATACATCTATGGCATGATTTATTCTTTAGTTGTGATTATTTGGCAACAACATGAAAGCCTTCCGGAAAGCTTTAAAAGTACATTGAATTCCAGGACTTCATCAAAACCACATAATTCAAGACTCTTGGAGATGATGCCTAAACATTAGTATTTCTAAAGAGCTCTTAGCATGATTTTTATGTGCGGGTAGGTCTGAGAAATCTGCTTTAAAATCTCTCATATGTAAGTAACCCAAGAGATAAGAATGAGATTGTTCACAGCAACATTAGCAGAATATTATATTTTAATATATCAACTTGGATGTTCATAAACCACAGGGTTAAGTCAACTGACCTCAGTCATCCTACAGGATGCTGTAAAAAATGAATAAACTCAGTCATATAGGTCAACATAGATTAATTAAAGAAAATAAACTGTTGAATGATGTAGGGTACAGTCCCCAGAAATCAGACTGACAGATGATTAGGAGATTGCTGTGGGGACGCTCTTGGGAACAATGCATGTAAGCAGTGAGGGAAGCAGGTTTGGAAAGAGAAAACTGTAATGCTGTCATAGGAGGCCTCAGCCAAGGCTGTGGAGCTTTGATTGGGATGGCCCTTCAGCACTGTCCCAACTGAAGCAAAGGGGCTGGACTTTTGTGCCCTACATCAAGCAGATTGGGCATTATCTTTATTAGGTGCTCATCTCTCTTTCAGCTGGGAACACTGTGTTCCACTGACCATCTCCATAACTTTTTGGGGGCCAGATACCCCTGTTGACACTCTGACAGTGCCACTCAATAAAATAATTATGCTTATTTTGCTTGTAATCATTGTTTAAGAGTCTCGTAATTACATAACCAAGATCTTTAATAGCATATTGTACCTTTAGCCCTTGGCTTGCAGAGAACATGATTCGAGTGCCCAAATTACTAGGACATTTCTTTCTTTTTTTTTTTAAGATTTTATTTATGAGAGAGAGAGAGAGAGAGAGAGAAAGCAGGAATAGGGACAGAAAGAGAGGGGAATCAAGTTCCCCATTGGCAGGGAGCCCGATGAAGGGCTCATTCCCAGGACTCTGAGATCATGACCTGAGCCTAAGGCAGACACTTAACTGACTGAGTCACCCAAGTACCCCCCTCACTAGGACATTTCTTATTACTGTGATGAATAGAACATCCTCTGGGTTCTCTGGTGAGGTTTGTTTGTTGTTGTTGTTTTTTTTTTTAACTTTAAAATTCCCAATTCTCTGAGCCTTTTGGATCTCTTCAGCTACCATTTGCCATGGAAATTCTGGATTTCTACTTTCCTAATTTGAACCATTGCTTTTTGCAGGTGTTTCTGTGCAAATCTAGATGAATATTAACACTCTATTCCACGATCCTTGCCAGAGTGCAAATCTGTATCATGGGAGTATGCACCCATTTCAATGAACTCCAACTTTATATCCATCTCCTTTATTATAGAGCCTAAAAGATCTAGTCCCTATACACTCTCCCAGCTCCTGCTGGTTTGTGTTAGCTAGGTCTTACAGCTACTTTTGGATATAGTCCCTTTTTTTTCTTGGCAGACCCAGGCATTCCCTGTCCAGATTATGTTGTGAGTTGACCCTAGTGATTGGTTTGACAGCCAAGGAGGGAGAGAGAAGTGCATCTTGGGGGGTATATGTTGTCTTGCAGAGCAGAAGACCCCTCAATATCTCCAAACAAGAATGGAATACTTGTTTCTGACAGGAAAGACTGAGCCAGTTGCCGGTTCCAGAGTGTTCAGGAGAATCTGAGATTCCAGATATTTGAGTTCATTGACCCAGACATCCCATGCAAAGACTTTGCATCCCATCCCTTCCACATCAGAGACCTGATGTTCATATAGCAATCCTGCTGGTGTTGACTTTGACACCATATAGCAATCCCTCTGGTGTTGACTTCCATGGAGTTGTTACTCTTAGGGAATCCTCTGCCTAATTCTCAGCCTTTCTGCCCCCTCAGCTATAGGAAATCAGAGACCCTTTATATGCTGTAAAGAACTGCTTCTAGCTTTTACACTGTTTTTTATATTAGTGATTTATAACTTTTAGCCTTATGTTATCTTCCTCCAGTGCACTGATGGGCCCTAGCAACAGTTATACTAGTCCATAGGCCTTACAATTTCTATTTTCCTTATACTTGTGTAACATTTGAGTTATTGCACCCACCAGTGAATTTCCTTCCTCTAGCATTTCATCCCAGTTCTCCACTGACAAAAGTCTAACAAATGCACCACAACCACACATCAGGGGCAACCAGTGCTCCACTTACTGGAAATTATGGAGCGTGCACTGACCTACTGCAGAATCTTAGTTGGTTTCCTAAGTCCACCACTGACACCAATATTATAGATTATGTTCCATGGGAAACAGACTTTGTGTGCATGTCCATTTATTAGGGATGTCAGTAAGATTGACACCTATTAGGCTTGAGAGAAGCCATATGGGGCAGAAGTAGAAGTTGACTTGCCATGCAGTTGCAACAGACACAATAGGGATATTTGTAGCTGAGATGTGTCTTCAGATATTCTATGCAAGACAAAAAGGCCAAGCATTTGTTCTTGTGTATCAGCCAGTCATTGAATTCAGGCTGCTTCTGGGAAGGGGTATAACTTGGTATGACAGTTTCCATTACCTGAGGGCCATTTCTGGTGGGGACAAGCTAGACACTAGCAGCCATGGCTCCTGGCCACTGCTGAGTCACTTGTCAGTCCTGACACCAAGCTGGGTGGCATACCACAATGTGGTAAAAATCATGTTAAAAATGATACAGTTTGTAAAATATGAGACTTTTATTTTTTGAAATGTGATGTAAGTTAAAAATTAAATTATCATCTATTTATGCATATACATACCAATGACATGGATATTCACAAAAATCACTTTGCTAGTTAATGGGATAGAAGGAACAATTGGTTGTCTGGGAGGGCACACAGGAGGTTAAAGGAAAGGATAGAGTTTATTTCTGAAGTTGAGTGATTGACACATGGGTATCCATTTTATTTTTCTTCTTTGACATGTATGTTTAAATGTTACATACTTTTATATTTTTATATCATATTTTCTTTTTCAAAGAAGAGGATAATGGAAGTATTGTAAATGATTGCTATCTTATTTAACATTAAACCTAAAATAAGTCAAGAGAATGATGTCAGTACCAAAAGTGTTAAAAAATGGATTCATAAAACCTCAGATGAGGGAGAGAGAGAATCCTGTCCTATCTGCATGATGCACTCACTGAGGTGATCTCAGTGGAGAAGAATTCTAAATTCAGCCGTAAATATCTTATCTAGAGCAAGAAACACTATATGGAAATTAGTGCTTCCTTCAAAGACTCTTAAAAATTTTTGTTATTTGGGAAAGTTTCAACCATGATATGTGGAGGTAGAATCAGGATCAATAGGAAAAGCAGAAATATAAGAGAGTTGGTCTTTCAATAGGAAGAAATTTTAAACCAAATACCCAAGATAGAATTTATTCATCGTGTATGTTTTCTGTTACTAGAAATGGGTGAAAATAAGCTGGCCCACTACATGGTCTGAATGTTATGGAGGTCATTTAAGAGTCAGAGGAGATACTCATTCCTTCATTAATTCAATAGGTATTTACTGAGCATCTGTGCAATGAATACCAGGCACCGTGTCAAATGCTGATAAATGCGAAATACATGGCTCCTGTCTTATTGTTCTCAAACTCTAGTTTTCATACTTTTAATGTCCTAAACATCTTTATTAAAATGAAACATAGACAGAACCACAATATAACAGAGATAAGGGGTTTGCAACCAATTCTAATGTGTGCGTTTTTCCCCCATCCCTACAAGAAATTCTCCAATACCAGCTGGGTGTCCCACAGTTCAATTCAAATTCTGCAACTCTCTACTGGGAAATAGCATCAGATCCCACAGGTGGAGGGCTCAGTGCCCCAAGACTGCCCTCCACTTTAAATAATAACTGCAAGTTTAGGTGCTTACCTGTGCTTCCGACTGACTGGCTGTCTATTAGAGGTTTCCACAACATCCTCCTTGGCTTTGATTAATTTGCTAGAGCACTTCACAGAACTCAGGACATGAGTTGACTCACTGGATTACTGATTTATTACAAAGGATATGAATCAACAGCCAGATGAATAGATATATAGGGCAGAGGTTCCAAGCAGAGGAACTTTTGTCCTTGTGGAGTTTGGAAGAGGTCTGATATCCTAACCTGGAAGCCCTCTGAACCCTGTCCATTTTGTGTTTTTATAGAGGCTTCATTACATAGACAGAATTGATTAAATCATTAGCCATTGGTGATTGGTTCAACCTCCAGCCCTTCTCTCCTCCCCAGAAATCAGCAGTTGGATTGAAAGTTCCAACCAAAGGTCTAATTATAGGGTTGGCTCCCCTGACAACCAGCCCCCACCATTCTGTGCTTTTCAAAAGTTACTTCATTAACATAAAACCTGTTATGGAAGAAAGGGGCTTGTTAAGAATAATAAGATATCCATTTCACCTTTATGATTCCCTAATGATTTTAGGACTGGATTCAAAAGATCAAATATTATAACAAAAGATGTTCCCATTGCTCTTATCAAGGGTTTTGAGAGCTATGAGCCAGGAACTGTAGATGAAAACCAGATGTATATTTCTTATAAATCACAATGTCATGAGAGATAAATGTAAAACTATCTTGATTGACGTGGAGCCGGTGATCCAAGCATGATTCCTCAAATTAGGACTTCACAAATCTCTGTTTGAACTAAAACACTAGATACCATTTAAGATTTTTTTCTAGATGATGCAAAAGTTGTTATATAGCTGTGACATGCTCATTCCCAGAAAGTTTCATTACTTTTGAGTTGAATACCCATTGAGTTGAAATCCATGAGGATATCAAAATATATTTTCCATTTTGTTTAACTTCCTATGAAATGAAATATTTATACTCTTTGGTTGTAATTAATAAAAAATTTAAACAGATTAATGATAAATTTTTTCATTGGTCCTTTTACAAGTTGCATGATACATCTAAATTATTTTGACTAGTTGATTATTAAAAATTTGAAGATGATTTATTTGGAAATGGCAGTTTTAGCAATAAATATTTATTCTATATAGAGAAGAAATCTGTGCACATATCTTCCATTGTATTTGATAAAACATTTTGATACAGGTATAGAATAGATTGCATATAAATTTAACACTCTAATTAACATCTTTGTTGTATACTTGTTTATTTAACCATAACAAAAAAGTCACTCCTTATCATAATGTATGGATATTCTTATGTCATTTTCCTTGTTTTCCTCTACATCAGAGGAAACTTGGGATAATCTTTACATCTTGAAGCTTCAGGCCATAGGTAGAAAAGCATAGTTGTTTGAATGAATAACAGGAGCAACCAAGAGTCACCATGGAAACATGAGTGAATATTTCTATATAGACTCTAAGACTCCCAACTTGTATTTATGGTGGTATTGATTTATGATAATACTAATATTTATTGTTTTTGTCATATATAACAAAAATTAGATGTAAACCATGATAAAGTTGGCACCACAAATATGTCCAAAATATGACCTACAGTGTATGTATCCATCCAATTGGCTAGCCATCTAACCATGCATGCAGTCAACACGTGTTTAGTAATTTCTGCTTTTACTAGGCACTATCCTACATCTTACAGATATCATAGTAAACAAGAGATAAAGCCTGTAAGCCCTGAAAACTTTGATATCCATAAGAATAATTTTAAAGTAAAATAAAATCAAACAACTCAATTATATGGTTTCCAATGGGGCTAAAAGCTCAGAATTAATGTAATTTTGGGTATGCTACATGTGCAGTGTTAAGCCATTTTATCTTTCTCTTTCTTCCTAGCACCTCCAGATTTATTAATCCTAATTACCTATTTAAATACCTACCTACTTTTCAAAACCAGGGCTATTTGTGGCAAATACATTTTTTCTTTTTCTGTTTCACACATGGCCCTAATGTTATATGTTAATATTTCTTCCCCTTATTTTCTAAGATGGTTTTTCTTTTTTGGTCCATTTTCCACAAAAATATGTAAGCTTATTTGTTTGAGATAGGAAGGGGTGTGGAGATCCTGGGGTTAATGAAGAGAAATACTTACCCCCAAGGCTGAATATAATGACAGCCCTTGGATAAACAATAAATAATGTTAAGAATTAGAACTGACAGCAGTCATTATTACTATGTGTAGAGTGCAACTTTACATAGATATTAATGGAATATGCACAGATTAAGGTGAATAATCTAGGATGCTTTCAATAGAAATTTGTAATATCTTATAATTTATTTATATTATTTTATATATTATTAGAATATTACATTTACATTATCATCCTTATTTTAAAAGCTGAAGAACTGAAACTCAGGAAGATTATCTAATTTGCCAGAGGCAACGCTGCTAAAAGTTGGAAGAGTTAGTACCCAAACTTATAACTACAAATCCTGATTTTTTTTTTTTAATGGTAATCTTCCTCGTTTGAGGTCACAGAATGAAGACTTATTTATTTATTTATTTATTTATTTATTTAATTATTTATTTATTTGACAGAGGGAGAGCACAAGCAGGGGAGGAGCAGAGGGAGAGGGACTGGCAAATTCTTGGCTGAGCAGGAAGCCAGACACAGGGCTAGATCCCTGGTCCTTGAAATGGAGACCCGAGCCAAAGTCAGAAGGTTAATGGACTAGCCACCCAGGTGCCCCAAAAGACAATCTTTTCTTATACATTATCCCTTCCATCTATATTCTCTGCCTAGATTCTGAAACCCTCATTGGTATACATTCAAAATGAGGTATGTGTGGGAAATATCAGAAAGGGAGACAGAACATAAAGACTCCTAACTCTGGGAAATGAACTAGGGGTGGTAGAAGGGGAGGAGGGCGGGGGGTGGGGGTGAATGGGTGACGGGCACTGAGGGGGACACTTGACGGGATGAGCACTGGGTGTTATTCTGTATGTTGGTAAATTGAACACCAATAAAAAATAAATTTATTAAAAAAAAAGAACTACTGTTCAGTGACCAGCTTAAATCCTATAGGTGGTATTGGTAAGTGTAGGGCATTTTATTCTAATCTATTTTTATATACCAGGAATCATGTTTTACTTCCATATTTTGCAAGGGCTCTTTATAGTAATCTGAATTTGGATGACTGAAAGAATGCATGAGTTTTCTTAATAAGTCAGATAGTGTGACAATCAAAAAGAAATAAAATAATTTAGAGGCTGTCAAAAAGTTACCTTTCATTTATAGCTAGTGTATGCTCAGCAAATTAGATGGTGACAAGCATTTCTTTTGTCTTTCCTTAGCCATAAAAAAATAAACCCATAAAGGAAACTTCTACTGGGATTCAACCTTTCAGTACCCATCACTAAATAAAGTGGAGTAAGCTCAGAAGGAAATAAAGAAGAAGAAATAGTTAATTATTTATAATGATGCATATTTTCACCTCACTAATTTCTGAAAGCCTAGTAATAGTGAAATATGGGAGTATTCTCTCTCTTACACACATACAGATGCACACAAAAACACATAAGAGACATGCAAATAAATAATGCCTTGCTATTGTATAAGCCACTAACATATACACCAAAGGCATAAACTCTTGAGTTTTAGAGGTTTACCTTTGGGACATATGGCTTTATGTCAACGATGAAATTTAAGAATGTTCTAACTCTACAAGGGTTACTTTTAAAATAGGGTTAACATTTGGGCAGATCACAAACTTTCCTCCAACATCATGCATTGAACTTCCAAGGGAAATAACTATTTAAGTAATTCCCAACAACATCATTTACTGGTACACTATAATTCTTCTATATTACTGAAGACAAATCATTTCCAGCCGTGTCTAATAAGAGAGTTACCCATCCATAATAGTTACAAAGTCTATTGATATCTTGCCATTTTATCTTCATTATTTAGAAATATACCCTCCACTAACTGAGCAAGGCCACCCCTGACCACAAAGGTTAACTTGTTTTTCTTAGAATAGAGTTAATGCAACCTATGAACTCATGATTCATATTTGTTAAGGAGAGAGATTGAGAGAGGCTGGCCAGTGACCAACTGTAATAAGACACAACTTACCATCAAGCCCACAGTTCACAGCTCGCTTTTGGAGGTAGTAAGGTAATTTTAATACTGATGATGTTATTACGGGAGGAAATATTTTCCTGACCTCCTTATTTCACAGGAGCTGATAGAATTGTTAGATGGATTCTCAAGCTGTAAGAAGTAGTCTTAGAAATAACTTTTCAGAATCCTTAGAGAGTTGATAAACTCTAAAACATATCAAGTCATATACATTATTATAATAACTATGAGCATTTAATATACCATATATGCCTGGAAGACAGTCCTTATATCATTTCAAAGCCTCTCTATGCATTTACTGATTGTGTGATTTTTGTATTATTCATTTGCATCTCCCTGTCTTTTTTGCTATTTCTGAAAATGAAGGCCACCTTTATAGGTAAGGATTTACCAACATTAGGAAAAGATGCTAAAATTTCCAGAGGTGGCTCAGTCAGTTGAGTGACTGACTTTTGATTTTGGCTCAGGTCATTATCTCGGGGTTAAAACCCCACTTCACCCGCCTCCACCACTACCACTCCTTGTTCAGCTTAAGTTTGCTTGGGATTCTCCCTCTGCCCCTCCCCTGCCCTTGCACATGCACACACATACTCTCTCTCTCAAATAAATAAATAGATCTTAAAAAAAAAAAAAAAGAAGATACTGAAAGTCCTAAGGAAGCTGTCACTGTCTCACCCCTTTTTAAAGTAAGAAATGCTGGTGTTACTGGAATGGATGTATAGATTGATAATGAAGCTACTTTAAGGGACTAAATAATTTACATATACAATTTATAAAGTCTTGTAAAGAATTTAACCATGTTACCTTATAATTACATGTCTTAGCTTGATTCATTCTGAGTAAGTAAGGTTATTAGCTTTTCTTTAAAACGTTACTTTAATTCCATGGACATTTGCTTTGGTAATAACAAATGGAGAATTCGGAAGCACACACTCCTAATGCTGGTAATTGCTTGTTCTCTTCATGACTGAACTTTGTATTCTTGAATTTTTAATCTGGTATTCCAGGATTTTTTTTTTGACATTTGAAATTATGAGTGTCAAGAAAAAATGACCTATGTGACCATAAGTATAAACTGTAAAATCCTTAAATTTATTTTAAACGATCATATTTTGGACTGTAAGTCTGACTCCGCATCCAGCAGTCCAGGAGAGTTGACTGTGGCCTGTAAGCATCACTGGTGTGGCAGTCACCTCCTTATCAGAAGTGAGGCATGCTGGAAACACAGCTCCAGGTCAATTGTCAGAATATACAGAAATCAATGCTGGTATCCCAAGGAAGAAAAAAATACTCTTTTTTTTGAAACTACTAAGTTTCAATGCATATACTTGACAGCATATTGCATAGATCAGAATCTTTATCACTACTGTTGTTTTGCTTCAACTATCAAGTACCTGAATATAAGATATTTGCAAGTACTCATCAAGCAGGCTTCCTGTCACCAATCTCCCATAGTACAAATAACTGCCAATTCTTTTGGGCAGGAGAACTCATGGCAGAAGAGCTTTGTTATTAATATTATTTGTGAAACTACAAATTTCAATAACCATGAGGATCATTCTTCATGAAAATATTAGGACAACGATAAACATTAAGATATATCTTTCTATCCATAAAACCATGATTTTTTTTGTTTTTCTTCAAAAATTATGAATTTTGTAATTAAGACATAGGCCAAGCCACTCAAATGTACTTAGATAACAGGTGATGTTTGATTGACCTTAATAGTTAATTATTCCCACAAAATACCTTCTTGTGAGAGAACTTTCTACATATGTCTGGTGTATATCCATATGTACGGTGTAGAACAGAGGACTGTTTTCATATTCACCCTTGTATAGGAAAATTTAATCAATAGGACTTGAGATATTAAGATTTTGTTTTTGAAAAGTAAGGAAAATAAATACTGGGAAACACATGAAAATAGTAGTTCTGGTAAAACATTCTTCAACACCATTAGGTCTTTGGCTTATATGACCAAGATATTTCTTATTAAATCTAAAATTCACGTATGAGGTTTTATAAAATACTTTCCAAACTTCAAAAATTATCAAACTCATTTAAGTCTTTTTCTTTCTGTAGCTTCAACATGAATATTTTTCATTTTATTGTGAGGAAAACTAGTGTTAAAAATTTCCATTTCTTTGAGATAAACTCAAAGATAAAAGATTTTGCTGTAATCTCTTAAAGGTTGTCTGATTCAGCATAATAGGTTTCACTAAAATAGAAACCTATTTTCATTGCTTAACGTTTACATATGTATATGTCTTATCTTCTCAATAAGGTTAAACTTCAGGAGAATGGGGCCTATGACTTACCTTAATGCATCTGCGGTAAGTCAGTTAGGGACCAAGTAGCAGAGGTTAATGGTTGTGTTAGAAGCTGCTGATGCCCTTCCCAGGTCCTGTTGAGTGCGAGGAGGCACCCACTCTCAGCTGCTGAGGTGTCTGCTGCTGAGGGTGCTCTGCTGTACCCATCTCTGGAGGGTGGTCTTGGGCATTGGGAGATGCCTTGCCTGATGATCCCTGAGAGGTCAAGCATCACACCCTGGGGATGTACTAGTTTACCCTCCCTGTGTCAGGCAGTACAACAGTGGTGCAAGCCATGCTCCAGAGCTTCCTGTGGGACCACACTGATCTTCATTTCTCCTAAACCCACATCCTTTTCCTAGCTTCTTCCCCCGGCTATCCTGTTTTTCTCATTCGCTTATCAATTTCTTTTGAGAGTAAATCGGAGTCATTATTAACTCTGTATTCCCTACTATAAATGTGAGTAATTTTTGAAAACATTTTAAAAAATGAAAGCAGGGGTATGAGGATATGAAGCATCTAGAACAGAAGCATAGGTTTAAGGTGGACAAAGGTTGAAATCAGTATATAGGCTTTTTAGCTTTTCTGAAGTTAATGCTATTTTTCATTTGCTCATCTGTGTAACCCTCTTTTCTCTTACTGTGTAATAATAATAATTAAGACATAAATAGAGCGTACTTATGCTTATTATTCCCAGTGGTGGCCACATAAATAATTTTGGAGTTTTTCTGTTGGTTAGAACCTAGGATAGTAAAATGTCCATTATTTTCCTGAGAGTGCAATTCTCTGATATTTCCCAGAAGATGCTGTGTGAGCAGGCTGTAGTTGTCTGGAATTGGCAGATTGTATATTTAGAGGAGGCCACTTTGGAAGCTACATTAACTCTTTCAGGCCTTTAGGGTAGCACTTAGTATAATGTAGGGCCAGTCTTGGCCAGTTCCAAACTGGTGAATTACTCTAAATGATACACTAGAGCCTTGCATGAGTTAACATAACTTCCAAACATGTGACCTCAATGAGCAAGCAGCTCACGCCTAGGAAGATCCGGGCACAGTGCATGCAGGTGATAGGATCCAGGGTGGGACAGCGTTGGGTAGCTCTTTTTAAGCTCTGAGTGTTTGGGGCAGGCTTCATTTCCAGGCTACTCCTTCCTTTGCACCACGGAGGTTAATTGTAGTGAATGATAATCCCAGAGTCTGAGGGGATTAATGGTGTCTCCATTTGCTTAGAAATAGATGAGACACTGGCATAGTCTGTATCTGTGATCTCAAAAAAGAGATTAGTTATTTCCAGTCTTGAAACAAAATCCAGTGTATCCTGAATCTTAATGCATAGCATTTGTATTAACTTGCTAGGGCTGCCATAACAAAGTACTACAAGCTGAGTGGCTTAAATAACAGATATTTATTGTCTCACAATTCCAGAGGCCTGCTCTTTGAGATCAAGATGTCAGCAGGGTTAATTCCTTCTGAGAGATGTGAGGAAAATCTATCCCATGCCTCTCCCCTCACTTCCACCCTTTTGCTGACAATCTGGTGTTCCCATGGCGTAGGAAAGCATCACCTTTACTCTTGCCTTCATGGTTGCGTGGTATTCTTTCAGTGCCTATCTATCTCCACATTTCCTATTTTTTATGATGCAGGCATAATATTAGAGCCTTCCCTAATTATTTCATTTTAACTTGATGACCTTTGTACAGACCTATCTATAAATAAGGCACATTCCGAGGTATTGGGGTTAGTACATACCACATACAAATTTTGGGAGGACCTAATTCAATCCATAATATAATTATTAGAACATGCTTTTTTGTTGGGGGATGTTATAATTTGAAGTCACAAGCTTCAAAGAAATTCACTAATTAAGGATACATCTGGCATAACAGATGGAAGACCAGTAAACTGAGGAACAATACATTGATGAGAGAAGTTAAATAATATCTAAGCACATAGATATCCCATATCCATAGAGTAGATGACTTAATGTTGCTAAAATGTCACTTTTTCCCAAATTGATGTACAAACGTAATACAATTCCAGTTTTAAAGAAATCACAACTCAAATCCCAGCATGTTCTTTTATAGAAATGGTGAACTGATTCTAAAACTCATATGGAAATGCCAAAGACCTAGAATAGTCAAATCAAATTTGAAACAAATAATAAAGTTGGAGAATTTGAACTTATACAACAAGAAAAAATCAGTAAGATAACAAGATATAAAATTACCACAAATCAAATATTTTTGTATTCATCGTTAAGAGTCAGAAGCTATGATGGAAGATATCACCCT
The DNA here is from genome assembly GCF_053574225.1 of Canis aureus. Taxonomy (NCBI): domain Eukaryota; kingdom Metazoa; phylum Chordata; class Mammalia; order Carnivora; family Canidae; genus Canis; species Canis aureus. Next base: position 63,619,812 of record NC_135625.1, read on the forward strand.
ATTTATAATAACCACAAAAAGTAAAAATAGTATGTTTACTTTGAGTATATTTAGTAAGAAACACACAAAACCTACATAAAATAAAATCAGGGTAAACAAAATAATAAAAACAAAATCTAAAACCTTAAAAACACTAGTAAATGATACAAAGTGGTTCTGAAATTAAATGAATTGACAAATTCACTCATAGGTTTACAGCTAACAGGTATACTTTGAAAATAATGTTCACAGCAGCATTATTTGCAATGCCTTTTATTTTTATTTTTTTTGGTTTTATTTATTTATTTGTGAGAGACAGAGAGAGAGAGAGAGAGAGGCAGAGACACAGGCAGAGGGAGCCCGACCTGGGACTCGATCCTGGGTCTCCAGGATCACGTCTTGGGCGGAAGGCAGGTGCTAAATCGCTGAGCCATGGAGCTTCCCACAATACCTTTTAAATACAAACCATCCAAATATCTAAGAACAACAGAATAGATATTAAATTGTGACATTCATCTGAAACTATTATACAGCACCGAAAGTGAATGAAATGTAGTTATCCAGAGTATGAATCCACCTGAGAAATAAAAGGTTGAGTAATCAAATATAGGAACAAACAGGTTTAGGATGTATGATTCCTTTTATTTATATATATTGTTCAAAAAATCAGACAAAGCTAAAATAAAAACACTTTTTAAGGGTGCACATTTAGCTCATAGACTGTAAACAAATTAAGAAAATAAATACCATGCAAGTGAGGATGGTGAGTAATTCTATGGGGCCTATGAATAGTTAGTAATTTGTGAAAAGCAATGAGGATGGTGACAAATGAATGTTCTGTTTTTTTTTTTTTTTATTTAGATGATGATAACTTGTCTATAATATTTGGAATTAAATCACTGTTTTTTTAATAGCTCCATTATATTTTGAAATAAAAATATAAAAATAAATTTCAATATAGTCTTCTCACATCCCAGGGGATCATCTCATGTGCTTCCTGAATTATGACAACTTGCTCTGAAGATGAATGAATTAGACAATAGACAATGGTAACCAAATTTGTATAGAAATGTGCATTTTATCAAGATGATTCTGTTTAAGACAAATGCAATCTGTCTTTATGATAATGATCTTTTATTGCATCATTTAGCCTTTCTTCTCTATAGTAGGGACTTCTGTTTCTTCCTAAAAATAAGTAGAGTCTTAGGAGAGTGTATAATATTAAGAAATAGTCAAAATGAAATCAATATCTTTTAAAATAGCACTGATTTTTATTTTAATATATCTGAAGAGTAAAAAGAAGAGTAAAAAGTATGTAGATGTAATATACTTGAAACTTAGGTATTTACATTTAGGTATTAAAGAATTAAGTTGATCTCACTCTTCACTATTAGCGCAGTAATATCGTTGGTCTGTGGAAGCACCCTGGCTTATTTTGCTTTATGTAATTTAATTTAATTTGATGTATTACCATTTACCTTCAGCCCTCAATTTGATTGCTTTCCTGTTATTTATTTATTATTTTGGATCCAAAGAATGATACCTTATTATTAATTTTATTATTCACAATGTTTTCTAGCAGGAGATTTTATGATAAGGAAAATAATTTCTAGCATTATATGTGAGTGAGGATCTGTATATCCATGTACTTTTGCCACTGCAAAGTTCCCTAATATTTTCCTTCTTTCTCTCCTGTTTCTTATATCTTGCACACCCTGGCCTGTGATCTTCCTAGGTGATGATTTTCTAGTCAAACATAGGGATTTGGCTCCTGGATAGTGTGGGTGATACGATGGAAAGAATTTTTACCTGAGAATCAAAGACCTAGGTTGTAATTCTGAATATGCCAATAATTTACTGTGAGAATTTGCGCAAAGCAGTTTCTTATTTTGGACCTGTTTCCTAATTCTTCTTATAAACTGGTTGTTCTAAAAGTCTATTCCATGGTAGTTTCCAGATGTTAGGTTTTAAAAAACAGTTAAGATCACTAAAATGTATAGACTAGAATAGTATTGGCAGTTTATAAAATTTTGCCAACTGAAAATATTTTTTTTCCAAAAAATATGCCCTCCACCAGGATTCAAACCTGTAACTCCACCTAAAAAAAAAAAAAAAAAAAAAATCTATTTATTTGAGAGAGGGAGAGAGAGAAAGAGAGAGAGTGCACACACACGAGGGTGAGGATGGGAGTGGGGAGCAGGGGGAGAGGAAGTGAAGCAGGCTCTCCACTGAGCAGGGACCCTACCCCCCAACATCCAGACGTGAGCTGAAGGCAGATGCTTAACCAACTGAACCCCCCAGGTGCCCCTGTATCTCCACTTCTGCCTTCTATTCATCTGTATTCATCCATTTAGCAACCTATCCAACATTCACGACTCAGAGTTCTACAGGTTCCTAACACATGATCTGCCCCAAACTAAATTCGATTTCTTCACCTATGAAGTAGTTCCTCCTCCTGTGTCTGTATTTAATTAATAATACTGCCATTTTACTTCTCCAGGTTGAAATGTTCAGGTCTTTGGCTTTTCCTTTCTTTTACCATCCGTTGAAAACTTCAACCAGTCATAAAATCCCCTTCATTTGAAATAAAATATATCCCTCATGCCTCCTCACTGGCACTGCCTTCACCTTCCCCCTGAACATTTTTCTGCCCCATGTGGTGGCAACTTCCAGATTGTTTCTAAAACTCCCACTTACTCCTCCTCAGGTGCATTTCTAAGCTGTCATTTTTTCTGAAGATAGGGTATGATCACATCACTCATATGCCTAAATTTTATGCTGACAAATCAGTAAGAATTAATATCCAAACTCTGTTGAGTCAACTAAATCTTTCAAAGTAGTTTCCTAATTTACCTTTCTGGTTTTAATTACCAGTTTTCTGAAGGACACCACGTATCTTTCCTGTATCAAATATTTTCTCATCGTCCAAACACACTGTCACCACCCCATGTCTTGTTCATTCTTCTAAGAAATATGTTTTTCTCCTTCCTTCCCTGATAAACTTTACCTTGTTCAATAGACCTTTAGGTCCTCTAAAGGAGGATTAATCCTTCCCTCCTTTAGGCTTCATTTGCATTTAGTTCTGTACTGTTTAGGGGGAAAGAATAATATTTTAGTCATCACCATGCCAAGAGCCTTGTATCATGTCTAGAGAATCAGATGAATTAAAAAATATATTGATGTAAAATAATCATTGTTGGCTTTCACATTTAAAAGAATGGGGCTGAATATTAAGGTGTATGAAGTGAGTTAAATAAGTATTGGCCAGTGTTGCATCCATTGTATTCAGCATAGTTCTTGTCACATTGTATATGCACAGTAAATATTTTTGAGCAAATGGATTACTAAATGAGCATGTATTTTGAGCATGACATAATATGGAAATACTTAAAGACAGATGACTTGGAGGGCTCTGAAAAAACCCTTTGTCCTCAAATCCCACACCCAGAACCAGACAGGAAGGCCTACCGACAAAACTCTAATGTTGACAACTATGTTCTAGCACTCCATATTGTTTGGATCCTCATTTGATAAAATTATCAATCAGAAGTTTTCCACGTAGGGTGATTGAGGCAGACATGTCACATATGTGGGGACCGTAAATATCTTTCCAAAGATGCCTGGGGGATCCTTACGCATATCAAAGATTAGTGATCACAATCTAAGGGACTAGGGTGAGAAAAGTGTCCCAATGGCTGATGTAAATCCCAAAGAATGTATTTTCCTCTAATAAGTTCTGGAGTTTCTCAAATGTCAACAACGCTTTGAATATATTTAACTTGAATGAAAGGAGCAATAAAATATCTCTCCTATTGTTTATAGAACACTTGCAGTGAAATGATTATCCTCTAGTTTCTGAGGTTCCACACTTATAAAAATTCAAATTTTACATGGGATTGAGAGTTTGGCAGAGAATTTTTTTAGGTAGAAGTAAAACAAAACATCCACAGAAATAGCGGGTTTATACACAAACTCTAGAATATTGTTGATGCCTTTTTGCAGTTAATAACATTTGTCTTTAATAACCAATTAATAGTTTATCAATAACCATTGTTTTAAGTGTGAGCATGGAAGGAATTAAATATATTAAAATATTTAAAATTTCTCTAATATATCATGCTTTCTTTTGAAGAAATATAGGAGAATTTTCTCAGCCAATTAAGAAGTAAATCATAATGTCCGCAGAAAGAAATCACTTTTTAGCTTGTCACCTAGTTTAAGGGCAGGATAATATAGTGTAGTTTGAACCTAAGATATTCACTTCATTTGAAAATTTACTTTCCAAAAAAATTTCTTTGGAAATTTTGAAAACTGGTTTAAGGAGGCTTCATGCAAGACCTAAGATTGTTCTACCTATAAACTTTCCCTTACTAGAAAAAAGAGAAAAGAATATTGCAAGCTCCCTAAAGTCTTAATAGCTAAAGCTTTTGTCCTAACTTTGGTGGAAGTAGACATGACATAATATTTCCAAATTACTTACTTTGATCTCGATTGTAATTAACCAACTTTAATAAATACTTTTTCTTGGGTTCTTGGTGACTCAGTTGGTTAAGCATCTGCCTTCAGCTCAGGTCATGATCTCAGGGTCCTAGGATCAAGCCCAACATAGGGCTCCCTGAGCGGGGAGTCTGCTTCTCCTGCTCCTTCTGCCCCCACTCCCCAGCCCTTTCTCTCAATGCTCTCTCTGTCTCTTTCATAAATAAATAAATAAGTAAATAAATAAATAAATAAATAAATAAAATCTTTTAAAAATAAAAAAAATACATAAATTCTTTTTCTTTCTTATGATGTCTTCCTGAGTCCATCTTTCCAGGATCTCAAATTGAAGAGAAACAAATAAAAATTATTCACATTCATTTTATTCAAGGGGCTTGATTTTTCTTGTCTGAAAATTAGTGAAAGTTTATAAGTAGAAGAAAGTTGCTTCTTCCTCTGGAGAGTTTTGCAAGACACTGAATAAGATATTTCAATTCACAAAGACAGATTGAACATTTTCAATGTGGACTCTCTGTGCTAAATGCTGTAGATAATCTCTGGCTTTTTAACTGTTTACGTTTTTTCAAATGAGAAAACTGCATTCTGAGAAATTTTTATCCAAGTCTACAAGGAGAGCTTTGGGACTCTGAGCGAGAATCAGTCTCAAAATTGTTTCCTGACTCTCGGTCCTATATTTTGCACACCTCTGAAAATTATATTTCAGTGAATTTTCTCATCATTTCTATACCAGAATCCCTTGATAACTAACTGTTGAATTTCTATCATCAAATCTTCATTCAGAGAGTTATAGAAGAATCAAGATTAGAAATGATGTTGCAGATCATTTGTTCCAAGCATGCCTCTTCTGAACTAAGCTGAAAAAAATAATAAGGCTGTGTTACTTTTTTAACCCCATACAAAAAAAAGAAACCAAAAAGAAAAATGCTACATTATCTCTTGGAATGGCTTCTCTGTAGCAGACATTTCCATAGTAGGAGTTTTTCATAACCTTTTTTCAAGAGCTATTTTCAAAGGGAGAGAGGGAGGAATATGAAAGTACCGGGAAAGACATACCAGGGAAGATAATCACTGGATGTAAGAAGGCATAGAGAGTATTGAAAGTAAAATGTCATCAACATGTATTTCCACTATATTTTTTTTTTTTGCAAAATCGTTTCTAAACTTAAATCTCCGACCTAGGATCTGTTTTGTTTTGTTCTAACCAAGTTTCCTTATCTGCACATTGACTAAAGTTGGCTCTCATTCTATAACATTTGTTGAATATTTTACACTGCTTTTGAGGTGGCAAGGACTTCTTTGTGTAAGGAGAATTAAGAATTGCCTTATGCAGGTAGTAATAATAATATATAACTGCCTATGGCTATAAGCATTCATTCTACCGAGCTATTTATAGCCGGATTCTAAATGCAACTGGTGACTATCTCAATTTTTAGATGAAAGTTGTATAAATACTTCAAGACTAATATGGAGTTCTGATATCCAGCCAGAAAATATGAAAAGGGTAGTGAAAGGGAATAAAGGGGAAAGGAGAAAAAATGAGTGGGAAATATCAGAAAGGAAGACAGAACATGAAAGACTCCTAACTCTGGGAAACGAACTAGGGGTGGTGGAAGGGGAGGTGGGCGGGGGAGTGGGGGTGACTGGGTGATGGGCACTGAGGTGGGCACTTGACGGGATGAGCACTGGGTGTTATTCTATAAGTTGGCAATTTAAACACCAATAAAAAATAAATTCATATAAAAAAAAGAAAATATGGAAGGGGAAAACCACAAGATGTAAGGAAAGTCATGCTAGCCTCTAGAGTGCTTTATTAACAAGAATCAATTCCTAAAGTGTATATTTAAAAAAGCAAACAATTGTGGAGACAAGACTGGTTTTGGAAAAGAGAATTCAGCTGTGAAAGTAGCAACAACTTCATGTAATTTAGTGCTCATTTTCCTTCACAAAATACCCCATAACATGTGTAACTATCCTTATTTTGTAAAAGGGGAAAGGCATTTTAGAGTGATGTATTAAATTATCTGTCAAAGTTGCTATAGTTGGTAAAAAAAGTAAGCCACTGCTGGTCAGAAGCCAATTAGATTTTGAATTTAGATATTCTGATTCTAAATCTGATGATCTTTGCACTATATGGAAATGAAGGTCTTAATATATTCTTTGGAAGATAAAGTAACAGAGACCAGACTTATCTTCCATTTGAAACAATAAAAAAATAGAAAGAGTAGGGATCCCTGGGTGGCGCAGCGGTTTAGTGCCTGCCTTTGGCCCAGGGCACGATCCTGGAGACTCGGGATCGAATCCCACGTCAGGCTCCCAGGATGGAGCCTGCTTCTCCCTCTGCCTGTGTCTCTGCTTCTCTCTCTCTATCATAAATAAATAAATAAATCTTTAAAAAAAAAATAGAAAGAGTATACATAACTATGATTGTTAGACATTAGACATCAGAAGGGTGATCCCTGAGGGAGAGGAGACAAAGAGGTGAGTCTCTGATTGGCTCAGGTTACTGCCGCTTCATGGACTCACTGAGTTGAGGAAAGGAGGAGGGACTAAGTGATTTAAATTTGCCCAGCAGAGTACCAAGTGACAGAGAGAAAGAGAAAGAGGGAGAGAGAGAGAGAGAGAGAAGTATGAGGGTGAGGATCTGAGCATCTACAAAGTTTCCCTTTTGTCTTTAGCTGAGTACTGATCGATTGCACGTGAGACAACTATCCAAGGCTGGAGAAGAATATGCAAAAGGACTAGAGGAAACAATTTACAGAAGTCACCAAGAGTGGCAATAGTTCTTGTTTGCATCATTCAGAGGGGTTGCGATTTTTGTAATTAAAGGACTTGGGTTAAAGTACACAGAAGTAAATCGCCTCCGTAATGCAGCAAAACTAGCTCTGGACTAAGATCATGTCTGGTCCAACCAAAAGGAGTATAAGAGCAAGCTTTGAAAGGATCAAACTGTTTCCAAGTAAGTCTACCACACTCCTGAATAAAGATGAAGAATATTTACAGGAATATAAAAATATGCAGGGTCCAAAAAAAGGTAGAATTCACAGTGTTTGACTTCTGATCCAAAGTTACTAGGCATGCAAAGAAGCAGAAAAATATGATGCGTAATAGGATGGGAAAAAATCAATCAGTAGAAACAAACCTGTGAAAGGTACAGATGATAGAATTAGGACAAGAATATTAGAGCAGCTATTATACTCATATGGTGTATATGTAAGAAAGAAGAAAGATTATGCATGTTAAGTAGAGATATAAAGGATATGATAAAGCCCAAGTTAAGCTTCTAGAGATGAAAACTACAATGTCAGAGATGACAAATACTCTGATGGGTATAACAACAGGTCAGACACATAGAGCAGGGAAGTTGATATCAGGACTAGCAACTACCTACATTGAAACACAGAAAAGAAACTAAGAAAATGAACCCAGCAACAACTAGAGGAGAGTTTCGGAGAGGTTTATGTACATGTAATTGCAGTCCATCTAAGAGAGGAAAGAGAGAGAAAAGATATAATGACCAAATGCTTTAATTCTCCAAATTTGATGAAAGCTGAAAACTTCCTAATAAATTCAACACATCATAAGCACAAGAAATATGAAGTAAAGCACACTAAGGCACATCAAAGTCAAATTGCTTAAAATTAGCCATTAGGGAAAAAAATTAAAAGCAGTTGGAAAAAAAAAGTCAGAAGAATATAATATGTAAGGAAGAATAAAGATAATGACAGGAGTAATATCTTTAGAGTTGCTGAAAAGCAGAAAGAAAATCTTTGCATCTTGCATTCTTTATCCAATAAAAATGGATTCTTTTTTTTAAGATAAGATCTTGTTTTCTTGTCATGTTAGGAACTTTAACATGTATATTTTTAAGTTAGACTCTGCCTTAGTTTTGCTGTGGGGAACTTTATGGATGCTGGGCCTAGGATATATTGTTTTGTTTTTGTTAAGATTTTATTTTATTTTATCTTATTTTATTTAGTGGGGGAGAGAGAGGGTGAGAGAGTGCATAAGCTGGGGGGAAGGGCAGAGGCAGAGAAAGAAGCAGGCTCTCTGCTGAGGAGGGAGCCTGATCTGATGATGCAGGGCTGGATTCCTGGACCCAGGGACAGACATTTGACCAACTGAGCCACTCAGGTGCCCTAGTAGGAATATTTTTCAAAAATAAAACAGGAATGGTTTTTTTTCACTCCTACAAAAACTGAAGGAACTCATCACCATTAAATCTATACCAAAGGAACTATTAAAAGAGATTCTTCAGGCAGAAGGAAAGTGACACGAGATGACAATGGAGATCTACATATAGAAATGGGAAGAAAGGAAGAAGAAAGAAGAAAGAAGAAGAAGAAGAAGAAGAAGAAGAAGAAGAAGAAGAAGAAGAAGAAGGAGGAGGAGGAGGAGGAGGAGGAGGAGAAGGAGGAGGAGGAGGAGGAGAAAGAAGAAGTAGTAGTAGTTCAGGCAGCCCGGGTGGCTCAGCGGTTTAGCGCCGCCTTCAGCCCAGGGCGTGATCCTGGAGACCTGGGATCCAGTTCCACATCAGGCTCCCTGCATGGAGCCTGCTTCTCCCTCTGCTTGTGTCTCTGCCTCTCTCTCTGTGTCTCTCATGAATAAATAAATAAATGCTTTAAAATTTTTTTAAAAAAGTAAAGTTCTAGAAATGGTAAATACGTAGATAAATAAAAAGTCATTTAAAATGTATAATATCTAAAAATAATCACTGTTTCAAATAAAAATAATAATAATGGATTGTTGGGTTTATAACACATGTAAAAATATCTGACAATAAGAACAAAAAGGCAGAGTGAAGGGTTTTTTCCATGGTGAGCACTGCAGTATTACTTGAATATAGCACTAGATACACTAAAAAATATAAATGCTAAAGCAACTGCTAAAAATACAATAATTTGACCAATAAACCAGTTGACATTAAATGAACTCAGGAATTATACTCAATAAAGATTGGATTTTAAAAAGTACAGATTGGCTAAAAAGCAAGATTCAAGAATATACTGCTTAAAAGAAAGCCAATTTATTTATTTTTTTTTTAAATTTTTTATTGGAGTTCGATATGCCAACATATAGCATAACACCCAGTGCTCATCCCATCAAGTGCCCCACTCAGTGCCTGTCACCCAGTCACCCCAATTCCCCGCCCACCACCCCTTCCATTACCCCTTGTTCGTTTCCCACAGTTAGGAGTCTCTCATGTTTTGTCACCCTCTCTGATATTTCCCACTCATTTTCTATCCTTTTCCCTTTATTCCCTTTCACTATTATTTATATTCCCTAAATGAATGAGAACATACACTGTTTGTCCTTCTCCGATTGACTCATTTCACTCAGCATAATACCCTCCAGTTCCATCCACGTTGAAGCAAATGGTGGGTATTTGTCGTTTCTAATGGCTGAGTAACATTCCATTGTATACAGAGACCACATCTTCTTTATCCACTCATCTTTCGATGGACACCGAGGCTCCTTCCACAGTTTGGCTATTGTGGACATTGCTGCTAGAAACATCGGGGTGCAGGTGTCCCGGCGTTTCACTGCATCTGTATCTTTGGGGTATATCTCCACCAGTGCAATTGCTGGGTCATAGAGCAGATCCATTGTTAACTCTTTGAGGAACCTCCACACAGTTTTCCAGAGTGGCTGCACCAGTTCACATTCCCACCAACAGTGTATGAGGGTTCCCTTTTCTCCGCATCCTCTCCAACATTTGTTTCCTGCCTTGTTAATGTTCCCCATTCTCACTGGTGTGAGGTGGGATCTCATTGTGGTTTTGATTTGTATTTCCCTGATGGCCAGTGATGCAGAGCATTTTCTCATGTGCATGTTGGCCATGTCTATGTCTTCCTCTATGAGATTTCTGTTCATGTCTTTTGCCCATTTCATGATTGGATTGTTTCTTTGCTGATGAGTTGAATAAAGTCTTTATAGATCTTGGATACTAGCCCTTTATCTGATAGGTCATTTGCAAATATCTTCTCCCATTCTGTAGGTTGTCTTTTAGTTTTGTTGACTGTAAGAAACCCAATTTAAATGTAAAAACACAAATAGGTTAACTATTCAAGGATGGAAGAGAATATACCACACTAACACTGAGCAAAATGTGAGCATGAGCAAAATGTGATGATCAAAGTGGATTTCAGATCAAAGAATAAAATCAGGAGTAAAGAGTCACTTCCTAATGGTAAAGGAGTCAATTTATCAAAGGAGCACGAGCACTTTGAATATTTTTTAACTAACAGCAGTTTCAAAGTGCAGGAAGCAAGAACTTATAGAAGAACAAGAAGAAATAGATACAGTCATGGGACACCTGGGTGGCTCAGTGGTTGAGCATCTGCCTTCAGCTCAGAGTGTGATCCTGGGGTCCTAGAATTGAGTCCCTCACCGGGCCCCTTGCAGGGAGCCTGCTTCTCCCTCTGCCTTTTCTCTGCTTCTCTCCGTGTTTCTCATGAATAAGTAAATAAAATCTTTTTTAAAAAAGAAATAGATACAGTAATAATTACAGTGAGATACTGTAACACTTCTCATTAGAAACATTAGTAATCAACTTTACCTAACTGATATATTTACAGAATATTTCACCCCCAGGGACAGATCACATATTCTTTTCAAGTACTTTTGGAATATTTATCAACTTAGACATATTCTGGGCCAGAAAATAACCCACAATAAATTTTAAAAGGTCTCAACATATAAAATATATTTTATGACCAAATGGAATGGAATTAGAAATCAATAATAGAAAGACAGCTAGAAAATTTGCAAGTATTTGGAAATGAAGTAGTACATTTCTAACTAACTCATGGGGGAGAAAAAAGGAATTGAAAAGGAAATTTTTTAAAAAGATTTTATTTATTTATTTATTTATTTATTTATTTATTTATTTATTTAAGAGATGCCAAGCATGAGAGGGGGAGGGGTAGAGGGAAAAGCAGAGAGCCCCATGAGGGACTAAAACCCAGGACTCTGGGATCATGACCTGAGCAGAGCTGAAGGCAGACACTTACCAGACTGAGCCACCCAGGAGCCCTTCAAAAGGGAGATTGAAATACACTTAAAACCTAATAAGAATGAAAGCAAAGCCTATTAAAATTATTTAATGCAGGTAACGCAGTGCTCGGAGTAGAATTTATAGCATATGTGTATGCATGTATGCATGTGTATAGATAATAAGGGAATATTCTGGATATATATATCTTAGAAAAGAAGGACATGTTTCTAAGGTCACTGATTTAATCTTTTTTTTAAAGAAAAGCAAAAACAAAACAAAACAAAAAACAACCTAAAACCAAACTCTAAAAAGAAGAGCAAATTAAACCAAATAAAACCAATTTAAAGGCAGGAGAAAAGCAAGAACAGAAATAAGAAATCAGAAAAAGAAAATTAAAGAGACTAAAATCTGATTCTTTGAAAAAAAATTAATATAATTTATAAATCCCTAGCCAACCTGAAGGGAAGAGGTGAGACAATTTACCAATATCAGAAATGAGAGAGGAGACAATAATAGTACAGAGACTACAGAGTTTAAGGATAAGGGAATATTATGGACAACTTTATGTTAATATATGACAACTGAGATGAAGTACAAAAATTCCTTGAAAGACACAAAGTGCCAAAGTTCCTTCAAAAAGAAATAGATAACTGAATTGTGCTTTTTCTTTTTTTTTTTTTTTTTGAATTGTGCTTTTTCTACTAAACAATTTGAATTTTACTAAACAAAGAAAATTCTAGGCCCAGGTGGTGACCTCTATTCACCATGTGAAGATGAAATACGACCTATGGTTAGCAAACAACATAAATAGAACATAAGGAAAAAATGTGAACAGACATTTCAACAAAAAGATACATACATTAAAGCTTAGCCCTTGAGAAGATGCTCAACATCATTCTTTAGTCATTAAGAAAATGCAAATTTAAAACAACAATGAGATCTCATTGCACAGTAGAACGTGTAATATAGAAATAAGAAGCTTGATCAAAACGATTATGGCAAAGGTGTGGAACTACCTCATCTCTTATATCTTGTTAGTGGGAATGTGAAAAAGCACAAGCATCTTAGAAAACATTTATATACACACCTATGGCGTGACTTGGCTATTCACTCCTAGGTATTTATCTGAAGCATGTTACCACACAAAGACACATATACAAATGTTCATAGAAAATTTCTTTGTACTAAAACTAAGAATGACCCAAATGTCCATCAATAATTGAATAATTAAATAAATTGTAATACATTCATATAATAGTATATTACTGTCCCATTAAAAACTGAATGCACTTTGGTGATATCCAACAACATGGATGAATCTCAGCATAATTACGCTGGGAAGAAGCCAGACAAAGAAAGAGCACATACTCTATGACTCCATTTACATAAAATTCTAGAAAATTTAAATTGATCTGTAGAGACAGAAAGCAGATTTGAGGTTGCCTAGAATTGGGAATCAGGAGTACAGAGAGGCATGAAGGGAGGCTGCAAAGTCACATGTAAACTTTGGGGATGATGGATATTTTTATTATCTTGATTGTTGTAATGGTTTCACAGTGTGTGTGTGTGTGTGTGTGTGTATGAAATCTGACAACACAATGCACAAACAATACTATATACATACATATGTATATGTTTACATATATATGTATATATGTGTATATATGTACATGTATATATATACAGTTAATTTTGGTAGTGATATTTCCATAGAATTAGGAAAAATTATTCTTGCCATGTCCATGATCAGAATAGACACAAATATTCTGTGGCTGTTGTTGAAACTATGTCCTATTTCCTCTCCCATATGTGACTAAGATTCCACTCCAATAATCGTGTAGCTTTTCTATTGGGACCTCGTAGACTACATTCTTTCATTGGAAAGCAGTTTGAGCTAAAAATACCATATTCAAAGATTCAGTATATGTTTCCAACTAGAGAGTCAACAAGAGAGATTCGTGAGTGAGATTTGGAGGACAGAATTAAGGCAGCAGCCACTTTATAACTCATCCGTATTGTAGCTCATCTGCTCGCTCAGGTCATTGGTATGGGACAGCTTCTCATCCTGCAAGTGCTCATCCTTCCTCTGGATCTTTTCAACTTTTTCTTCTTCTGGTCCAGAAAAGTATGTTCACTTCCATAATGGAGGGCACCAGCTTCCCCTGCAGGATTTCCTTACCTTCAATATTACAGGCAACAAGAACTGACACATATTTCAATCCATCCTCATGGCTCATGCTGTGGTTTGGGGTGTCCTTACTGTCATGTATTCAGACACATCTTCCCTTCCCAAATGCCATCCTTTTGGATTTAAATCTCCATCACCAGACTCTAAATTTACATGAGAGAATATTAGATAGGTAGATTTTAAAGCTTCAGCCACTTCGAAGAAAGTTTCATTTTCAGCTTGGATCTCTGATACCATTTCTTGGGAGGTGAAAATTTTAAGTATGCACTCACAATGCCACTACCCATGGAAGCCTGCCTTAATAATTTCAAAGCTCGCTTGTCAGTATAGGCATAGAGGCTGTGTCCTATAGAGACCTCTAAATCCTTACTTGTAATGGAGTAGATTTAAAGATTGCAGACAGAGCAAACCACATTACTGTGTTATTTGGAACCAATGCTTTGTATTATCTCCTAGTCATATGACGCTTCTGTGGATTTATGGCCCTACGTGAGTCCTTGCCTGTAATTACCCCATAACATAAGGCACAAATGTTCATGAGAAAGGATGAGTCTTTCTTACATGTTTTAATTTCCCCTTTATTCCCCATGGAAGGCCTCGGAACTAGCCTTCCTTCTGTGATTTTGCCATAGAGTGTATTCTTCCTTTTGTTTTACAGTCTTTAAAATTTAACTTTGTGCTGAACACAATGAAACATGCTTCCATCAGCTCTGTCCCTTGTGTCTGTGCAGATTACCATGTAGATGAAAGACGAAACCATGTATGCATTCAATTCATGTTTCCGACCATCCAACCTATCCTAGGATTCAGCATTCCTGGGTGTGGGTAAAGCACAATTCTTAGGGGCCATTGAATGAAGTCAGCTTATGGGGTACTATCTGTTTTGACCTCATTCTCGTCCTCTACCCTATAGGGAAATATTAGAAAGAAGTTAGCAATTGCAGGCACAGAAACTAACCCATGAGTTAGGACTCCTTTGGTTGTAAAGCCAGCTAAATTTGACTTCCTTTTTTTTTTTTTTTTTTTTTACTTCCTTTAAAACAAAAAAAAGAATGTTTTTCCTCATGAGGAGTGTGTCAGTATTTGAGTACGTAAGTGTGTGTGTAGGTGTAATGAAAATGGAGCTTTTGTTCTAGGAGAATAACTGGCTTTGAGGACCTCTCCACAATTGTGAGCATATCTTGAAAGGTCCCAGCTGTCAGTACTACTATAAGAACATGAAATCACCAAAGAGAACTACACACCGCAGAAAGGAATTTCATTATGCATCAAGACTAGAGAAAGGCTAACCTGTTTAATCAATTTGGATAGATTCAGATACAGCTGGAGTTTCCCTTGACTAATTAAGTTCCTTTCCATCCTGTTTTATTAAAGATAGGAACAAAGGAAGCCCTCTTGGAAGTGCTGGCTACCTGATTTTAATAGTAATATTGGTAATATCAACGCTTTAAGGAAGTAAATGTTACCATTTAATTAATTTTTTCCCTTTAGAACATTTAAACTCTCTCATAAATCATTTCTATCTGGTAGAGTGAAGTATACAAAGATGGGATCAAAGGGATAGGCCTAAATTTCAGATTTTCCACTTGGTTGAAATATATCTATTAACTATTACTCTTTCTAATCCTCTGTGTTCATGGCTGTGAATTGAGAGATAGATTCTCAGTTATTTTCTCTACCTGAAAACTAATTATTATTTCATCCTAATACATGTAAAATATTACCCACTTTTAGTTATGTCATTATGTCATTAATATGACAGCCAAATTAATACTATCAGTGAACTATTTCTGTCATACTAGGTTTCAGGTAGCTCAATTAAAAAAAAAAATTGCCAGCTCTAGAAACTTTTACCTACTTTCTTCATGCTTATCAGTGTTGTAACAATGAAACATGGCTGGGTGAGAACACTGGTAGCCAGAAGAAGTATAAAAGAGGGAGATAGGCTGTATTTTCATTTTTATTAAAATTCTTATTTTCAACTAGCTATATGCTTTTTAAGCCTAATTTCCTTTTGGCTGTGGGCAACTTTTCGCAGGTTTTACAATCTCTTCATAAAACACAACCTGTCCCATTATCACATTACATACCTCCATAGGCACATAATATTTTGCTCAATATTAGAGGTGGGGAGATAAAGGCAAGAACTGTTTTCAAGGTTTTGAACTTTTCATTAAAGTGCACTCTATTGGGTTTCGCTCCTAGTCACAATAAGCATAATAAAATATTTGAAACGTTTTTATTTACTGGTGTCTATATATCTCTTGTAATTAAGAATTATTTTGGGTAAATGAACTATCTTCACAGTCCTCTTAATTTTGTTTCCATTTCTATAAATGACACACATGAATTGGTATTTACTATGCTAATGGAACAAGGTAAAGAACTGAATCACTCTACTCATGCAAAAAAGATTAAGTGTTTTTTTCCAATAATTGAAACTTCTCTCTATTGGATGACAAACTTTTACGTATGCACATCTCTGTTTTTTTTGTTTGTTTGTTTTGTTTTGTTTTTTATTTTTGTATATTTTTTTTATTGGAGTTCGATTTGCCAACATATAGCATAACACCCAGTGCTCATCCTGTCAAGACTCACATCTCCTTATTTCCTGAGTCAATGAGTTTCTTTGTACTGTAAGTGATTTGTCTACTTGAATTTTAACTTAAAATCTAACTCCCAGGATTGGTAGGATGCAAGAGCCTTTGTATTAATCATTCTCTTTCATTCCTTTCCCTGCTATACCTCAGGACCATGTCTGAGTGAATTAGTGTACCCATGTCTGGATGGAGAGAAGGGGGCCTTAGTTGGTGAATTGGCCCCTGGATTCTGATGATAGACTTAAGTTCCTTACAGCTGTAAGATGAGATCCCTTTCTTCCTGGCTGTTGGCCAAGGCCAACTGTAAGGCTGCCTACATTCCTTGTTGTGTGACTCTCTCCATCTTCAAACCAGCCACAGAATGCCAAGTTCCTTCCATACTTCAAATCTTTCTGATGATTTCTTCTGTTCCACCAAAAACAGAATAGTCAGCTTTTGTATACTTTTATCTGATTAGGTCAGGCTTGCCTGAATAATTTCCATCTTAAACCAATTGACTTGGAACTTTAATTTGTAAAATTCCTTCAAAGCAGTACCTAGATTAGTGTTTGAAAAGCCAAGGGAGGGCAGCCCAGATGGCTCAGTGGTTTAGCGCCACCTTCAGTCCAGGGTGTGATCCTAGAGACCCAGGATTGATTCCCACAGGGGGCTCCCTGCATGGAGCCTGCTTATGTCTCTGCCTCTCTCTCTCTCTCTCTCTGTCTCATGAATAAATAAATAAAATTAAAAAAAAAAAAAGCCAAGGGAGTGGAATCTCGGGAGGACCACAGTTTGCCTTCTGGTCCCCATATAATCATGTCCCTCCCAAAACAAAATGTATCTACCCCATTTCATGGTACGTTTCATGAAACGTTTCATTTTATTACAGCATCATTTTCAAGTCTAAAATCTCATCTAAATCTTATCAACTCAAAATTCTAAGTTCTCATCATCTAAACCATCTAAATTTGATATACACGAGGCTTTCTTCCAGAGACTTAGGAAGAGACTGCTTCCAAGGTCATTCACAGTGTTGGCAGAATTTAGTTCTTTGTGGTTGTAGGACTGAGGTCCCTTTTCCTTGCTGGGTTGTTAGCCAGGAATTGTGCTCTTCCCCTAGAGGGAAGCTATATAGCATCTACAAAGAGATTTTTTTTTTTTTTTTGCCAAATAACATAACATATTCAGGGGCATGCTGTTGCATCACATTCATAGTTTTCAAAGAATAGAGTAGGGTAACTTTGGCAGTCATTTAAGAATTGTACCAAACATGGATAGGATGCTCTTATGGGCCTTCTGGAACCTTTCCTACTTTTCTTTCTCTGCTACTCCTGACTAATTAAGTTTTAGATCTGTATATTCTTCGGTTTTCCCATACATTTCTACTGGCCCTGAAAGACAGGTAGAGCAAGGACCTGGTATCTGATTTATTTATACTACCTTTGTCTTCTTACAGTCCACTCAGTCTGGCAAAGCAAGCTTTACACTTGTTCTATTTTATTATGGCTTTCTTTAATGTAAAACCTTGCAAGTTATGTTTGCCATATTTGGTTCTTATTATGGTTGTCATAGGACAATTCAAATCTTAGAATTAGAGTTCAAATATAAGTATACACTCACTCATTTCTAATTTTGGAGAGGGATTCTAATTCTTCCCTATATAAAATGCACAGAAGGTACAAAAGAAATAAATGGAGATTAATGAGTTTGAATAAATATTGAAAATTGAAGAGGAAATGCATATAGAGTTAAATTCAAATTTGGATCATTGATTCTCTAGTGAACAGATACCCCTTTAAATTTTTACATTATTATTGTAGACATGTGGTAAGTGCTCCCTAGGTCTGGTGCCCAGTAGAATCTGAGAAATATCCTACTGAACACACAGATTAAAACTGTTCACATGTCATTAATTTAACAAATATTTATTGAGTACTTACTATATGTTAACACTCTTTGTTCACTGTTCTAGTGAATGAGATGCATGAGTAAACAAAGCAGATACAAAAGCCCTGTACTTAACTATATAAGTAAGTTATATGGAATCTTAGAAAACAAGTACTTCTTACACAGATAGAGCAAGATAAAAGAGATCAGAAATGTTGATTATGGAATGTAGAAATTCAATTTTAAATAAGTTTATGGAAGATCTCACTAAGAATGTACTGTTTGAGCCAAGAGGTTGCTATGCAGCTGTCTAGGAAAAGAAGATTGTAGGTAAAGAATAGGGCAAAGGCAATAATTGGAATAGTCTAGGAACAGCAAAGGAGCAGTGGAGCTAGGATGGACGAAGCAAGGGGGAGAGTGAGAGGAAAGGAGGTAAGAGGGCTAGGCAGGGTAGGAGAGAAGTTAGGTAGGGACACACAATTATTGTAAATATTTCAGATTTTCCTCTGAAAGGAAGGGAGAAACATTTGATAACTTTGTGCTAGGCTTGACATAAGAATATGGCTCGCATTCTTTTTTTTAAAATTCTTTATTTATTTATGATAGTCACACACACAGAGAGAGAGAGAGAGAGGCAGAGACATAGGCAGAGGGAGAAGCAGGCTCCATACACTGGGAGCCCGACGTGGGATTCGATCCCGGGTCTCCAGGATCGCGCCCTGGGCCAAAGGCAGGCACCAAACCACTGCGCCACCCAGGGATCCCTATGGCTCGCATTCTTAAAAAAAAATCACTTTAAATGCTTTATTGAGAATATTTGAATGCGGCAAGGAAGGAAGCTAGGACCTGGTTAGGAGGCTACTGCAATGATCCAAACCAAACCAAACCAAACCAAACAAACAATCCCCCCCCCGCCAAACAACAAAAAACCAAAAGCGGATTGTACTAAAGTGTTAAAGACAAAATGTGAGTAGTGGGCAAATTGTTGATGTATTTTGAAGATATAGCCAAGAGAAGTTTTTGAAGGATTGGTTATAGTTGCAAGGGAAAAAACTCAAGGATGAATCTAAATTTTTTGGCTTGAGCAATTAGAAAGATGGAGCTGTCAACTAAGATGAAGAATGCAGGTAAAAACAGTTTTAGGAAATATCAGAGTTTCAGTTAGGATTATGTTAAATTTGAAATATGAGCTATCCAAATGGAAAAGTTTATTAAATATTCAAGTATAATTTTTTTTAGATATTCACTTACAGATATTTACTGGATACCCAAGTGGAAACGAGTCAAGATTTGAAATATGAGTTTGGAGTTAAAAGAGAGGTATGGGCTACAGATATGAATTTGGAATTTGTTGGCATGAGGACAGATCCAAGGGACTGTATAGAAATACCAGTGTAGTGAGTATAGATGGACTAGAGAATCAAAGGCTGAGTCTTGGAGCACTATAATTTTAAGAGGTCAGGCAGAAAGGAGGAATAAGAACAGGAGACTTGATAAGAAGAGAACAGCATGATAAGAGGATATTAAGAGGCTGTAGTGTTCTGAAAATCAAAGAGAGTATATCAAGGAGAAGGAAGGAATCAAGGAAGGGGTGATGGGTGTCAAGTATTGCTAGTGGGTCAGGTGAGATGCAGAATAAGAATTGACTATTGGATTTAAGAGACTGAAGGTTGGTGACTTCAACAAAATTAGTTTTGTTCAGGTATGAGATGTTTGCTTACATGGAGTGGTTTTAAAAGAGAGTAGAAAGAGAGGAGCAGGATAAATTGAGTTTGGACAGCTCTTTGATGAGCAACAACAGGGAATTGCAGCTGATGAGAAGGTGGGGCCAGAGGAGATTTTTCTTTTTTTTTTTTTTAATGAGGGAAAAGCACAGCATATTTCTGTGCTAATTAGAATAGTCATAAAGGAGGAAGAAACTGATTCTGTAGGAGAGAGAATTATTATGGCAAATATTAGAGTTGTTGAGAGGGAATATGATCTCATGCCTGAGTGAAAGAAAGGGCTTTTGAATTTTATTGAAATGCTTTCACATCTTATCTTTTACCTTATTCTTGTCCTCTGTTGGTAGAAATGTGAGCCAATACACTTGTTTTTGAAGAGTTTTTTTCACATATCCTTGTGTGCTAGAACAATATTCTCTTACGTCTAGAAATGACAGTATCTTCTGTACTAGGTATTTACTTTTGAGCTATGACTTTCATAATTTATTTTTTTGTTAATGACTTTTAGTCACTTGCGTTAATTTTTGTTTTTAGTATAGTTTTTCTTTTGGATGACAGAGCACTTTTCCAACTAAATTCTTAAATATTTTACGTAAGGAGAAGCCAAATCTACTAATGTCAGATCAATCAATATATTTATTCTGGCCATGGATCAAAACTGTGTGATGACAGTGAAGAAGAAGAAAGAATCTTGCTAGCACAAAATAATGCCATATGAAAATTAGTTGAATTGTTAAATTCAACTCCTGTGGTACAAAAATAGGAATTAGTGTATTCAGATAAATACTGGAATAAAAAGGCAAGTTGTTCTAATACACATTAAATTCCTAAGAATAGACTTCAGGGATGTAACTGGTTAAGCACTTAGAAACCATATAAAAATGTTATCTCTATCTAGCCTTGTTAAGAGAAAGACATTTATAAATAGAATTTTGCAGATATCCTCATGCATTATTCGCACATTCACCTCACGATGTAGGCTTTAAACCTAAACACCTATATTGTAATTTATTGGTAAACTCAAACGCTGTTATTAAAACACTACAGATCAATAGTTTAACTTAGCAGTACCATTTGAGTGGGAGAGCAATCCCTATATGCATTTGGAGTTATGTGTTAAAGAAACTGCGTATTATTTAAAAGCTTACTAAACAAATAACATTAAATAGAGACAACTGAATTCCCTCCTCAGACATGAAATTGTGTTTTGTTATTATAAATAAGGAGTAAATTTCTATGCTTTACCATTCCTTGCTATGATGGATTTTTCTTTAGTTTATGTTATGAATCCCAAATTCACCAACATGAACAAATGTATCCAATACCCTATGTATAATTTATACTTTGGCAGCTATGATTTTCCTTTCCACCCCTCCTTTTTTTTTTAGAATTAGTCTTGCTCTTAGGGACACTATGTGGGTGAGTACTGAAGAAAATCCAGAGTTAAGTAAAGCATGAATATATATATTCTTAATAATAATATATATATTAATATAATATATTATTATAATAATTATAATATAATATAATATAATATAATATAATATATATATATATCCAACACAATTACATACTCAAAGGGACATAGTAGAAGAGAAGTACGTAGTAGAGGGAAGGCAAAATACTTCTAGAAGATGGTCCAAGTTTGAGTCTTAGCAATAATAAGTACTTTAAAAATGTTATGCATATAGCAAGACAAAACAAAACACATTCATGACAGTGACAGAAAATTATAGCTGTTTATGCTAGGCAGTATTTTTGGGGTTATATATGAGGTGATTGATAAAGCTTACAAGATGTGTAGGGCAAATGCAGTCAGAAATATTTCAGTAATTTAGGATTTTCCTGGAAATATTCTTTTAGTGAATATTGAGCACCTGCTAATCAAATTACTGTTAGAAATATTTCTTGTCCATGGCATTTTCAGTGTTCCCTGTCATGTTTGTTAGCTAAGGTAAGGATGATTATGCTATGATGATCTAAGTCAAAGCTTTTGAAATTATTTCTGTACAGGTCAAATAACAGTATGGAAACCATTTCAATAGATGGAAATGTACATTTTAATATAAAATTTTAAAAATTTATACTGCATTTAAGGAAAATGAATTCTACTGACATTGACCCATAGATTTCTTCTTTTAGTTCCTCTGTTTTCTGTGTTAACTTTGTACATATCTACAAACTATATGTTGGTGTTATTTCCATGCTTGATTTTGTTATTAGGCTAAGATGTTCTTGAGGGCAGACCTAGGTTTATTGATCCTGATAACTTAATGTGACATATTTGTAGTCTTTAGCATGTTATGCAGTTGTAATCTATGGCACAGACTCACCAATAGCTGGTAAACACCTGGGTAGTAAACATATAAAAAAGCTTTAAAAATTGAACTCGTTGAAACCACAGCCTACAGAAGGCGAACCATCAGTAGGAAATCCAAATAATCTATGCTTCTACATAATCAAACCACAGAAAACTAAAGACAAATAAACCTTGAAAGCAACCCCTGGAAAATGACACCTTCATTTTTAAGGGAACCAAGATTCTAATGAGTGAATTGTCCAGAACAGAGTGGCACTAAATTTCTAGTGCTAAAAACCCTGTTAACCCAGAATGCCATGTCCAGTGAAAATATCCTTCAGCTATGAAGATAAAATAAAACATTCTCAGTTGAAGGAAAACTAAGAGAATATGTAGCCAGCCAAACTGACTTACAATAACTACCAAAGAGAGCTTTTAAGATAAAAGGAAATGATAACTGGAAGGAAGCTTGGAATATCACTAAGGAAGGATACACAACAGAAAAGGTAAATACTGGGTACACAGAATAGGTATTCTTCTCTTCAGTTCTTTAATATGAGTTTAATGGTTTCAGTGTATGTATATGTAATTTATATGACAATTAGAGTATAAAAGGACCTAGAAAGTGATAGTATTTCCACACTATAATTAAAGTGGCAAAATTCTGATTCTAAATAGATTGTAAAATTACATATGCATTTCATAATCCCTAGAGAAGCCATTAAAAATATAAAAGATGTATAGTCAAAATCAAACTTAATTAATTAAAATGGAATGCTAAAGATTTCCAAATAACCCAAAGGAATAAGATAGCATGTAATACAAAGGAAAAAAATAATTAAGTGGTAGATCTAAATCCAAACACATAGATAATTACATTAAAAGCAAAAGGACTGAAATACCTAACAAAATCAGAGACTGGAAGAATGGAACTTTGGAAATATTCATCGAGATTGAGAAGTTTTCTATTAGTTTTTTTTTTTTTTCTCCTCTTTTTTTTTTCTTTTTCTTTTTCTTTTTTGTTTCTTTTTTGTCTTTTTGGCTCTTTTCTCTCTCTCTTCTCATCTCTGGGACTCCCATTACATATATGTTGGTACATTTGCTGTTATCCCACAGGTCCTGCATTCCCTTTCCAATTTGTTGTTGCTGTTGTTCTGTAGATTGGATGGTTTCTATGCATCCATGTTCAAGTTCACTTGATTATTTGTCATGTCATTTCAAGTCTACTCTTGAGCCCATCTAGTGAATTTTTCATTAAAATTATTGTACATTTCACATCTAGAATTTGCATTTGTTTCTTTTGCTTTATTGATATTCTTTATTTATTGTGTTATTATAATCATATATTTCTTTATTATTTTAAACTTGGTTACCTTTAATTGCTTAAATATTTTTGTTGTATCTGCTTTGAAGTCTTTGTCTGCCAAATCAAATATCTTGTTCCACTCAATGACAATTTCTACTGATTACTTTTTTTACTGAGAAATAGGTCAGATTACTACTTCTTTGCCTTTTCATCTTATTTTGTTGAAAACTGGACATTTTAGGTCATTTAGTAACTCCATATTCTGATTTTTTTCCCCTTGAGGATTGTTGCTTTTGCTTTGTTGTTTGCTTATTTATTTTAAAAGTAACTTGAGTGGACTTAGCCTGTGGATTCTTTCTCCTCTGTGCTGTACAATCACTGATGTCTCTCCTTAGATGATGGTGATGATGATTGCTTAAATTTAGGCGAATTTCCGGGATGTCTTTGTGACCAGCCAGTGATTCACTGTAGGCTGTGCTGTTGTGCTGAAATGCTCTGAGGGATAAGATTCCATCGTCTGATGATAGATCAGTGTGTGGGTTTGAAAATGTGTCCAAAATTCAGGTGATTTTTTAAATTGCCTCTGTTTTATAGTTTCGCTGCATCCTCTCACATCTTCCCTACACACATCTGAGATAAGTGCCTGAGATGAATGGAGAGATTATGAAGCCTCTATGGGTCCATCAGTTTCAAGATCACCTTGTTAAATTTCTGGCTCTTCCTCTAGTCTACTCTGTGACTTAACTGGGACTACATTCTCAGGCTAAGGTTGCCGAAGGTTGTGCCCATAATTTTCTCCTGGATTTGCTACTCGCACTGACAATGCATCTGAGTACATCCTGGAGTGGAAGGGTGTTCATCTCCTCTGGCCAATTTGCCTCTGGTGGGCATAACCAGCCATGGCTCAGTAGGATAACCATGCTGTTCCAGGTGATGTGGGAGGTAGCGGGAGCCCCAGGCATAAATGAAGTAGACACCCACAGCTCTTACCTGAAGTTCAGCAGTGCTGTGTGAATCATGGCTTCTCAATTTGATGTTTGCTTTTTGTTGATATCCAGATCTCTGATATGGTTGTTTTGGGAAATTTTTGTGTAGTTTTTTCTTTTTTTTTTTTTTTTGTTGTTGTTGTTTGTTTGTTTGTTTGTTTGTTTTTTGTGTGTGTAGTTTTATACCTGTTTTGTGGGAGAAGATTTGCCAACCTCTTCACTCATCTATAGACAAAGTCCCATCCCTTTCCATGTTATTTTTGTTTAGCATTAAGTTCAATCTCATTATTAACTCCTTTTACTTTTATTATGATTTTTGTTCTTAACGCTATGTATACAGCTAAAGTTAATTTAGGCTTATTATCCCCCTCATAAACAATTATTTCCACCATTGCACTTGTAGGCATTTATCCTAGAAATATGAACACATACATTCACAAAAAATCTGCATGTGAATGTTCATAGCACCCAGATAGCCTCAAACTGGAAACAACTCAAAAGTCCTCCAAAGGGTGAATGGCTAGGCATATTATGGTACATCCATACAATGGAACACTACTCAGCAATAACAGGAAACAAACTACAGATGCCCAGTACAACTTGGAAGGATTTCAAGGCCAATACACTTGAGTAAAAACAGTCAGTCACAAAAGTTATATACAGGTCAACTACTCAACGGTGAATTCTCAAGTTTACATCAGAAATTGAGGAAGTTCAGGACTGAAGAAGGTGCCATGTTTTTAACTTCCCATGTATTTGCCAAAAGATATAAATCCTATGTAAATGATATTAGCATGTTGGCCTCCCATCTGGTTTTAGAGCATTAGCAGAAATACATAGGAATTTACCCCTTTCTAAAGCGTCTTCACTTTTGATATTTCAGGACATGAGCACACTTGAAAACAAAACCATTGAGACAAAATGAAGGCAATAAGTTGCCCTCAAAAAGTCATATGCACATGAATCCATTTATATAACATTCTTGCAGTAACAAAAGGATAGAGATGAAGAGCAGTGTAGTGGTTAGTAGGGACAAGGGGAGGGGAGCTACTTTGTGTAATGGAACAGTTCTGCATCTTTATTTTGGTTGTGGTTACATGAGCATATACATGTGATAAAATTGTGTAACATTCTACACACATGCTAAAAGTTGCATGTGTTAACTGGTGAAATCTGAGTAAGATTTGTAGTCTAGTTAACAATATTGAACCAGCATCAACTTCCTGGTTTCAAGTAATTATTATACTAAGGTTGTGTGACTTGTTAACATTGGGCGACCTGATGAAGATTCACAGGATTCTGTATTATTTTTGTTGCAGCTTCCTGCAAGTCTAGAATTACTTCAAAATAAAAACTTTTAAATGATGAAGAGAAAGGTAGTTTCTCAATTAAAACTATTAATTAATTTATTAATAATTAATGATTAATTTAATTTATTAATATTAATTAAAGTATCTCAATTAGTATGATACAAATGTTGAAACAAACATATACCCCCAATATAGTGCTGCCTCACCAGGATCCTATTTAATACACTTCCAGAAGAGCGATTTCACTTCATAAACATGCTCTGTATTCCTTTGGACAATTTGCCTATTTTTTTTTTTTTTTACAGTGCTGCACCTTTTCAGAGTTGCAGGAAAGTGTTCTACATCTGGATGAATGTGCTAAATTAATAAGATTTGGGTTCACAGAAAAACTGTTCACAGCGTGCCCCAGTCTGTTGCCTCCTTGGAAGGGGCTCTGGGTCACAGGCCCAGGGGAGGCTGAACAGTTAGAGACGATGGATGGTGGTGATTGAGTCACCAAATGGGATAAGGAAAGAGGCCCTCTGAGATCCGAAGGAACAAATATGACCACTTAAATGAAAAACTACTAAATTATTTGCAGAATGATGGAGATGTTTGTCTTATAAACTGAGAATTGGCATCATTAGGACATATCAAAAAATGTGAGGCAGATTTTACACATTTTAGCTTCTTTGTTAATATTATAAACGTGACAGGGATGCTTTTCCTCTTAGGCTTTAGTAACATATTAAAGCTGCTTTCATTCACTGGGCTATAGTTATTCATAATTTAGTTCATACTTTACAGTTGCAAAAAACACATCTTTGGGCAAAGCTGCATTGTCTTCAATATGAATTTTTAGAAAGCAGTGTTAGTGATGTTAGAATTACATCCAGTAGGGATCCCTGGGTGGCTCAGCGGTTCGGTGCCTGCCTTTGGCCCAGGGCGTGATCCTGGAGTCCTGGGATGGAGTCCCGCTTGGGGCTCCCAGCATGGAGCCTGCTTCTCCCTCTGCCTGTGTCTCTGTCTTTCTCTCTCTTTCTCTGTGTCTATCATGAATAAATAATAAATAAAATCTTAAAAAAAAGAATTACATCCAATATAAAAGTTCTCAAAATACAACAGAATACATTTACAAAAATAAGGGCACTTATAACTCTTTGTATAGTTATAACAAAGATAAGTGTATTTTACATATGATGGTATAATTTTCCCTCAGATTATAAAAAAATTACAAATGGCATCTCATTGCTGTAGCTTTCAGATAGTGGGAATTAGGGTCGTCCTATTAGGATAGGACGGATAGGACATCTCTGTGTCATTCAGAATATAAAAAATGGTAAAGCTATGGTCTCCTTTTGAGGACCAAAATATGAGAATTTGGGTCATGTGAGTGGCTCAGTCTGTTAAGAGTCTGACTCTTGGTTTGGGTTCAGGTCATGATCTCAGGGTCATGAGGTCAAGCCCCATGTTGAGCTCAGCACTCAGTGCAGAGTCTGCTTGAAAATTCTCTCTCTCTGCTCCTCCCTCAACTCTTGGCTCGCACGCTCTCTCTATCTCTCTCTAAAATAAATAGATAACTCTTTTTTTCTTTTTAAGTGGGAATTCTATGTCTAATTCTGACAGGATCAAGACTGAACTGGTAATGAGATATGTTACATTAATTTTTTTGGCTTCCTCCAAAATCTTATAGCCCTTAAATATCTGTTTAACATTTATTTAGTTGGATGCATGGACAGATATATTTTTTATTAGTAAAGATTTAGGCTTGTTCAAATATGGAATTTATTACTATACATTTTCTGAAAAATTCCTTGAGAGGGATTTAAACTGCATACATACAATTCACTCCATTTGTCCCCAGTAAAACTGCACTACACCATGTTTTTCTCTCAGAATATCAGCTGCTTATGAATGACAACTTTAAGTGGTAGCCGTCTGGCTGGTGCATCTTGTTCATTCCCCCTCCATGACTTAATCAGTTTGCACTGTTCCTGTCGTGTAAGATAGTTAGCTGACACTCTTTCCAATATATTTCACTAATGTAGAATTCCATACTGGGAAGCTACCACTAATTTTAATTTGGCTCTGCTTTCTGCCTTTATTTGTTTTTCTTTGCCCATGTAAAAGCCATAATTGTCCACTGGGTAGGTAGTAGACAGAAAGTATAATGGCATGAGCCTGGCCAAGTTATTTTCAAAAGATAGAGTCACTAACTTTGGATACCCCAGAGGACAGCTGGTGAAACACCAAGGAGTAAAACACCTGGCATAATAGCTAAAGCTGCATAGATGACTGCCTAGATGGCTACATGACAATACCAAATAGTGATTTCTAGAGATTCTGGAAGTTCACAGTTGTTTTGTGACAAATTGTCACCATGCATAATTCTCAAGAAACAGGGAACAGTCTTCTCCAGCCAGTTAGTTAGTAAGGACTCTGCAGTGCTCTCGGAGGGGAAAGAACCATCGCTTCTGAAGTGTTCCATCTTTACCTCAAAAATAAACAGAATAATGACAAAGTGGAAAACTCGAGGAAGTGAAGACACAGTTTCACTCAATTCACACCACTAGAACCGTTCCGTTCCTAACATTCAAGATATATTTGAACAGAACCCAAGTCCACCAGAACACCTGGAGCAGTATAATTAGAAAAGGTTTAAGAAGCACCAGGGGTTGTCACCTGAATTTCACTGTGAATGATGACGAGAAACTAATGCAAGCACTAAAGAAAAGACTGCCCCAGGGAAGATAATTTAGTCAACTGAGAGTTTCAACGACCTCCTTACTATTTTAGTGTTTAATGGCCATTAGACTTGAGTCACACATGGCTACTATGAGTACTAATTGACAGTGTAGCAAATGTCTCCCCAAACACATGTATTTGTAGGCTTAGCAAAATGAGAAAAGCTTCGGAGTGATTTTTCTAAAACTTCCTGACCAAAAAACCTACATGGAACTTCGTCTTCTTCTGGGTTTAGAGCATAATGTGAATAGAACCAAGGAAAAGAAATGTCTTGAAGACATCTTGGATGACTTCTTAGCCAATACTAATGGGAGAAATTCAATATATACACGTACAGGTGCTTCATCTCTGTGTTGGAGAATAATCTCTCATGTATGGAATTAAAAGCAGCAGGCAGTTTCATGTTTTAATAGTTTACAGCATATACTTTTGACAGTTTTCAAAACTTTTCCCCCCAAATACCCACTTTATTATTTTTTTTTCTTTTGTGAAGCTGCCAGGCAGCTGTTAAGCAATTGCAAAAATTTTAGTGATCCCTAAACATACTTTACATGAGGAAAATGTTTTTCCTTTAGGGGAAAAATTACAATTAAAATCAATTTTATTCCTGCATTCTCCTTGGACTTATAATATTTTAGTTGTCTTCCTTTTTATTAAAAAACCTGAATTTTTATCAGCTGAAAAAATTGGAGCATAGAAATATTTTATGCAGTATTTGAATTGCTAATTAAGCGTGGGATTTATTTTAGGGTTGGAGTTTCTGAAATAGTGGAAATAACAGCTGTGACTGTTCATGTTGTGCATTTGAGACTCCGCACTCTTAGGCAAAATGGGCAGAGTATAAAATAGCCCATCTCTAATATGGGACACTTGAATTTATTATACAGCTCTCTCTACACTGAAGGAAATTGACTGATGTTCTCATTCTGCTGTTAGTAACAAAACAGTTCTATTTCCCTCCCTCCCTCTCTCTCTACCTCCTCCTCCTTCTTCTCTTTCTCTCTCCTTCCCTCCCCACTGCCCCCTCACCCCCACCCCGCACCTTTCTCTCTCAATCCCCTATTTTGCAAATGGTTTTGTAGAAAGCAGTTGGGAATTCCGAATTCGCCCCGTAGAAATGATTTTTAAAACAGAAAGTGACTCTGCACAATAAGTATAAGCCTGTTTTATAATATTATCTACATTTTAAAAGGAGTTCTACTTTCCAGGAAACACCTGAAAAGTCCTAAAGCTTCCTTATAGTTACATAAAAACAGGCAATAAGTAGGACACGGTAATGAAATCTGCAAAAGACCTCTGTTTGATTCTATTTTTGCCACTATGGGTTCATGGGAATTCCTTAAACTCTGGCAGCCTTAGTTTTGGCCTTATCTGAAAAATAAGAATAATAATAACTATAATGCAGAAGATTTTTCTAAAGATTAAATAAGGCGATGCGTGTGGACGTCATTGTGTAGGCCTTCTTCTGAGTTGCATATAAATACTCAGTAGCAACAGCACAAACCTGTGTCTAAGATTGAAAATCAGATTCCTCATGACAGAGGGAGGGGCCGGCTCCCTAAATAATGTTTTATTGATTTTAAAAATCTGAAGCAGGTTTGCCAGATGTCAGGATTAAGCAGAGCAGAATGATTGGTACTCCGGTCTTCACTTTATTAGTCTATTTTGGGGTGTTTGGAATATTTCAGAATGAAAATGGTGAGACAAATAAAGCAGTTGAAGAGAACTCAAGATTGGGCCATGGTAAAGTGCTGACTTATTTTTTTCTTTCTTTCTCTTGCTTTAAATTAACCTTTTTACTGCCTTGGTGATGAAAGAGTACATTTAGCTTTATGTGAAAGTGAGCTATAATGAAGATATGGAAATAAGAGAAAGGAAAGTGCTTACATAAAATTAAATTGTTGACCTTAAAGTACCAGTAAAGTAAATTTTCTGG
Organism: Canis aureus; assembly: GCF_053574225.1. Lineage (NCBI taxonomy): Eukaryota > Metazoa > Chordata > Mammalia > Carnivora > Canidae > Canis > Canis aureus. The sequence goes on from NC_135625.1 coordinate 63,650,221, forward strand.
CAGTGGCATTTTTTTGTTTGTTTCAAAGTAAAAGTGGCTACCTATATAGAGGAATAAAATGGAGTTTTATATCTTCTCACTCAAATTGGAAAGACTGTTTTGTAAATTCTGGTGATTAATTAAATATAGAATATAGGCCACTGTATTAAATTCTAATCAAGACAGCAAGAAAATGGTACATTATGGTTATATGTTTATGTTGCTCAAATTTCACTTAGAAATCTGTATGAAAATTGCTTTAGCAATAGAATAGAGAAACATTTCTCCTGATTTAAACTTGTGTGTTTCTCTTTCTTTGTTCTAAGTAGTGTCACAAGCTATGGCATATGCAAGTGCTTGATATGAATTGCTTCTTTATATTTTTAAAAAGATTTTATTTATTTATTTATTTTGAGAGAGAGAGAGAGAGAGTCAGTGAATGAGTGAGTTGGAAGGGAGGGGAAGAAGGAGATGGAGAGAGAGAATTTCAAGAAGACTCCACACTGAGTGCAGAGCCCTACCTGGGGCTCGATCTCATGACCCTGAGATTATGACCTGAGCCAAAACCAAGAGTCAAACACTCAACTGACTGAGCCACTCAGGCACTCTGTTGCTTCTGTATCTTAAACATATCTTCCTGGTAATTCTTAGTGCCTTAGAGTAATTTTGACCAGTTTTAATCTTTTACATCATGTTATTTTTTTTCACAGAAGCATAGAATGACAAGGTAGGGAGGGACTTCAGAGTAAATTCATTCATCTAAGATTTTGCTCAAAAAATTTCCATTTTTTTATTAGGACATTTTTGATGAGTAGTCATCTGGTCTTTGAATATTTCTTATGACAGTGAATGCACTACCTTTTATGGCTGCTTGTTTTGCTATTAGGCACATTTCCTTCAACTAAGAGGAAGTAATGTTATGTCTCTAATGTAAGTTATAGTGTAATTTCCAGGGAATAGCAGTTAGCCACATTATATTTAATCTGATTTGTTTATGAGTATCCCCAACTGACATCTGAAATATGAATTTTTTTATGATTTTATTTATTCATGAGAAGCACAGAGAAAAGCAGAGACATAGGCAGAGGGAGAAGCAGGCTCCCTGAGGGGAGCTTGATGAGCTTGATGAGGGACTCAATCCCAGGACCCCAGGATCAAGACCTGAGCAAAAACCAGCTGCTCAACCACTGAACCATCCAGGTGCCCCCAAATAAATTTTTTAAAAAACATTTTCTTGATGGTAATAATAAGGAGACAGAACAAAAGTACACATAACTTAAATGTTAATTTCGTATTCTCTAGCATTAAACATTTAAACATTTTAAACATTTTAACATCTGAACTTGAGAATAGGATTCTACAGTTGCATTATGGGTTCTAATCTGCAAAATCCTACAAAACTTGGGAAATTCTCAAGTCAATACCAGCATCACCAAGATCACCACCAGCACCAATAAAACCTGTCAAACTGAATCACAGTCACAACAGAAAACTTTTGATGGCCTTGCCGGTATTACCTCTTAAGTCCAGAATATATTGCCTTGATTGTTCCCATCCAGTATCTACAATAGTAAGATAAAATGAATATTACTTTCTTCCAGATGTCAAATGGAATTAGGTAAAATAACTTGAAGTGATGCCTTGCTTCACGTCGCCACATTTTTCAGCTTACATTACCTATTCTCCATGGAGATGGGTGGTATATTTTTCTTCTAATAGAGGGGAAAGCACTGACAGCCCATTGTGATGAAGGCTTCATTGTTAATGATTGCTGTGAGGGTTGGAGAGAGAGGAAGGAAGACTTATCCATATCAATGTAATAAGTGTACTGTCCTTTCAATCATCAGCAGATACAGACTTCTCTATCCAGGGGCTCGGTAATGTAATTGATTTTGATAGGAATTAAAATGCAACAATAGCAGAACCGCAGCAAATACTTCAACTTTTTTTTTGTGTTTTATCTCAAAGCCTTTCATCTGATTATGTGTCTTAAGAAATATAGCACACACAGAGAAAAAAACCCATACTGAATGCTGAAAGTAACTATTAAATCTTGCTGAGTATTCAGATTAATGCAAAGAGAAATAAAAACATGAATACTAATTTTGGAACTGGGAATATTTGATAATAAGCAGACCTGCCTACTAACAAACAAGAACTTCTAGCTGCATACCTTAAAACCACGTGTATTTTCTTTGTTCTGAAAATATAGATCATGTAGATGTGGAGGGGAATATTGTATTCATAATTATTTTCCTTTTGTATGAAGAGTTATTTTTTAAAGGATTAATAAGTGTCATTGAATGAAACTTCCAAGGCAAAAATTGAGGAAATCCTATGACTACTGATAGCTTTGTTCCCTTCCCAACCTTTCCCTCTGCTAGTCCTGTGAAAGCAATGCAGTCATTAACTCTGAGCCCCTTTGGTGAGGTAAAGAAAGATTATAATCTGTGTGCCCTGCTTACATCACTGAGTTTTTGGGATCAGATAGCTGGAAATATGTTACAATACTCTGGTGTCAATAATGAATCTCAGTGATATGAAACATTGTTTTGATATTAAGTGAAATTTGTCTAATTTGAATGTGTAATTTCAAGTAGCTAGAGTTTTAGAATTTTATCCCTGTAAGTATTGTTAAAAGTTTAATATTTTTAAGTGAGATTTTCCCTCCTCTAGATTAATGTAGTGTTGCTGTAAATGGACAAAAGAAGTAACACTTCTAAATATTTTAATGCTCGGTTATGTCTATTATAATATAATATATCTATGTTTGGGGTTGACTCCTCTGTGATATTCAGCAATTTCTTTTACTAACCAAGTTTTCTGTATGTTATCTTAAAACAATCCATTTGCACCTTTAATTCATTTAAAATTACTAGAAAGTCTATAAAAACTGCTTAACATATTTCAAATTATTCAAGACATACGTGACATCACTTCATTCTCATATAAATATTATAAGGTGAAATCTATTTTTTGTAGATAAGGTAGTTTGTCAATGAAGATGTTGTAGTTTATAACTTTATTCCAAAAAAAGGAAATAGGATATACCATGAGAATTACATAAGATTTATATGGAGAAAATTTCATTTCCACTTTAAATAAAGAACATGGTACTGTTTGCACTGTTTTATTTTCTCAGATAATATACCATATGTAGTCGTAAGAATGTTTGAAAAATGAAGTAATAAAGCTACTATTTTTAAAAAAGGATTCAGGATAACTAAACATGATTCAACAATCCTAAACGTGAAGACAATTTTCTTTATATGATGAATATAGAATGAGAATATATTTCAGTTGGTAAACTTAGACAAAACAATTCTGAATACAGAATTTTAAGAAGAGGGTGAGTGAATATTCCAATGCGAAAATCTTAAGTCTCCTGCTAAAAGAAGAAAGTTCAGTATGAAATACAGATCCAGTAGTCATAAGTAAATGTCTGAAGAGTGTGGTACATAAAATAGACGATCCCCCTCATCTCTCACATGTCCTTTCCCTCCATTGCCCTCACTTTTATAGTTCTATATATCAAATAAGGACATGACTGTTAATGTATAAAAAGGTAATACTAAGACCAAAAATATAAGAAGTCCTAACAAGAAAATTACTAGCAATGTTTTGTTGAAAGGTAACTGTTTTTTTTTCTCTAATATTGCTCTTTAAAAAAATATTTTTTTTATTTGTTCATGAGACAGAGAGAGAGGCAGAGACATAGGGGGAGGGAGAAGCAGGATCCCTATGGGGAACCCGATGCAGGACTTGATCCTAGGACTCCTGGATCCCAGGATCACGACCTGAACCGAAGGCAAACGTTCAACCACTGAGCCACCCAGGTGTCTCTCTAATATTACTTTTCAGACTTTTTGATTCCAGGGTTAGGAGCAATCATCAAGTATGATCAATAGCTTTTATCTAAAAAAAAAAATGTGTGGAACACGGATAAGGCTACCTATCAGAACCTGAATTTGTTCATATCCCAAATTTGAGGGCAATTTTACTTGTTAACCTTGTGAGAATATTGATATATAACCTGATGAGAATAGATTAACTGTTTATATTGTAAGAAAATAATAGTAATAATAACCATACAGTAAGGAAGTATAGATTCTAGTGTTGATTTACCTTTTTGTTATTATTATTATTATTATTATTATTATTATATTATTATTTTTGGCTAGGAAATACAGAACAAATTTAAATTCATTTGTAAATTTGAAATTTGAAAATTTGTAAATTTTTGCTAAGAAGCTCAAAGCTTTCTGATATCATTCAACTGAGGTTAACATTTGTATATAACTTCCAGAAACTTCTTCATAGACATTTCATACATATACTATATCCACTTACAGCCCAGAAAACACACACACACGCACACACACGCACACACACACAGACTTCTTTGTTGAGTCTTTCTGAAGCCTACATCAGTACTACAGGAAACTTTAGTCAAGTTATAGTTCAAAACCTTTGACAGGACTGTAGTTATGAAAAGACTCTCTGGGTACACCTGAGTGGCTCAGTGGTCGAGCATCTGCCTTTGGCTCAGGGTGTGGTCCCAGGGTCCTAGGATTGAGTCCTGCATTGGGGTCCCCTCAGGGAGTCTCTCTCTGCCCATGTTTCTGCCTCTCTCTTTGTGTCTCTCGTGAATAAATAAATAAAATATTTTAAAAAAATAAATAAAAAGTCTCTCCCAAGAGATTCCATGCCCTGAAGCCACGCTAAAGGACGTCTGTTAGTGGTTCAATGTTTCAAAGCAGGAACTGCAAAGCAGAAATTAGAAAGGGGTATATTACTCTAAGCTGGATAGTCAACTGAAATGGCAAAGGAGACATAGCAAGGCAGGTCATGAAAGGGACAGCAAAAAGATCAAGGTCACCAAGAGACAATGTGTCTCCCATAGCATTCTTTTATTTGGTTTGCAAAGTGCTCAACTTTGCTTCTTCAGAGCAAGAACTATGCTAAACCGTGCTCTTGAGTTTTCGTTGAAAGCGCCTAGTAGTTCCACTAAACTGACTCGCATGTGTTGTGACCTGCTGGTAAAAAGTTTGATTTCTGCACTCAGCTAGTTCTGCATGAATAAAGAGGAACTGCTACAATCTTTCATCTCAAAATGCTTTGCAACCCATAACTATATGTTCCACTACCCACTCTGACCACTTTTTTGCTCCTTTTTTGCTTCATATTACTGAATTATATTAACTGAGGCTATATTATATTAACTGTGGCTTAATTATATTAGCTGTGGCTTAATGCTTTATAAATGTTTTCTAGTTGCATTTTAAGCTCTGGTTATTTTTTTTTCCCTGCACTAGATTATAAATTCTTTGAAAGCAGAGACGATTTCCTCTTTTTTGAGTATCACCAAATAGATTCAAGTAGAGTTTGCTGTCTATGAAACAATCAATATTTTTTATTTTTGTTAAGTGAGTTGCCATAATTTGTGATTCTTGCAATATATGTTTAAACTTAAAATGAAATTCTTAGTGATATGGCTTTCCTTGTAATTAAAAAAAATAAATTTATATGTTGAATGAGAAGTTAATCGATTCTCTGTGCTAAATATTGTGTGTTACATCGGAAATATTTAAATTCTGAATATTGATGATCTCGTTGGGTGTTTTGTGAAATTAGAACTTGTTCAACAATTCTGAAGGAGTTCAGGATGTTCTGGATTGTGTTTTGTGATGGACTGTTTCCATTGTATTCAACACTTGCTTTCATGTGTATCAAACTGGATCTTGCAGTGTGGACTTTCTTTGATCATTACTTACTTATGACATTGTGCTAAGTCTTATCTCAGGCCTAGCAGAGTGAGTGCCGTGCTGAATACTGCAGCAACAGCTCTTTTTTTCCCTTGTACTGAAATATTGATGATCAGGGAAGTTACTGTTGTGTTTAGTTTCAACTGTTATCACTGGCTTATCCAACTGAAGCTTAATGGGCCAAAGGCATATTGACCAGTGGGAAGGGAGTGCCTAATGACCCAATGACAAAGTTTAGGTTTCTAAAATAGAGTATTATAAATGCAAAATATTAATATATTTTTTGAAAAATTCACCCAGAACAATTTCCAAGGTAATTTTTCTCCTGTGGAAAAAATGTGGATGTGTGATCAGAAAAGAAAGCTGGACTCAACACAAATCAGGAATGATTGAAATGTGAACAAACAAGAGTTTAAGCAGAAGCTGATAACTTTATCTGAATGCTGGTAAACTTTAGAAGAGAAAAAAGAACCTAGAGCAGACGGTAGCCAATCTAGCATTGCATGGCTGCCAATGCCAAAATGCTACCCTTTCAGGATCGAGCCAGCAGTGATAGATGGAATAGTATATTAAGTTGAGCAAATATTGGAAAAAAATGCCCGAAGAAGTAAACTCAGTTCAATCAACAGTTATCTATAACCTACCTCCCCCCATGTCCTAAGTAACACTATTGGACCTTCAATGGATATTTTTTGAGTGAATAAAAAAAGACAAGTACACTTCCAAGATGCTTAGTACCTCAAAGAATTTACTATGTATTCATGTTTACTTGGAAAATGATTCCATGTTTTAAGATGAAACATCCACTTGTAAAATGAGGTGTTACAAAAATCATAAGAATCACTTTGTATTATTAAATCATATAAAATGCTGAAGAGACACATGCATTTTCCCCTTTTTTTCCTATTTTCAGATCTACTTTGTACAACTGGACTATGGTTAAGGTGAGTTTTCAAGATGTCTATACTCTTAATGTTTTTAGACTGTTTTGTTTTGATAATTATCTGTTTCATATGTTTACTTTTTTACTGTAAAACTTGCAAAATGATTTAAAACCTAGGAAATACCTTTCTTGGAGCTCTTCTTTACTCTGAAGGAGATTTTTAACTCTCGACAAGTTTAGTGGCAAAAAAGAATTTATCCATTAGGAAATAATTTTAGTGGACAATATAGAGGCCACCAAAGGATCTGAAGTAGAGTTTGGAGTGTTGAATTTTATAAGCAAGGTACATAGTGCATTATAGAAGCTAATCCTGCACTATAGATGTCTTGAAAATATATAGCCATTAGTCTCCTCAAGTGAATTTTACTAGAAGACCTTGAGAAGCTGTGTATAAGAGCGAGAAATAGGAAAACTTGCAATCCAAGTTTCCTTGGGTTAATATTCCCTGGAGAAAGCAGAAACTTGCTTAGTTTCACTGGATTGGCCACTTTTAATAATATATTTGAAAACAAATGAAATTTAAAGAAATGCTTACTAATATCAATCTTATTAGTCAATTAAATTGTCAAATCTTAACATTGAAAGAAATCTTTCTTTAAGGACAGAGTTCTTCCTTCCAGCCAATGCAGAAATCCCTTTTATCCTATCTTTAACATAGCCAACTGATCTTCGGCAAAGGACAATGATAATGTAATGAAGAAAAGGCAGTCTTTTAACTGGTCCTGGAACAACTAGACACAAACCTCACAAAATGAACAAAATGTACTGCAAACAGATAATAGACCTAAATATAAACGTATAAAAATCAACTCAAAATAGATAATGGATCTAAATATAAAACGTAAAACTATTAAACTCCAGAAGATAAGGTGGGAGGACAATACAGATAAACTTGGGGATGTGATGACACTTAAGCCATAACACCAAAGACTGCATGCATCTTAGGTGATGGTTTATGACTTGCAAATTGATAACTCAAAGGTCAGCTAGCCTCTTGTCCCTTAAATCCTTGACAATATGTAAGCCATTCTAAACCTTGGCAAAACCTGAGATATCAGAAATCAGGGAAAACCTCCGACCCTTCATCCCAAAGACTAAGATAATGTCATTAATAACTCAAAGGGATTGAGTTATTAAATTGAAAAAAGAGAACATAAACTTAAATTTCCTTCATACCTAGGTCTGTTGACTGAGAGACACATTTGCATATTGCCAATTGACTTTTGATGTATAAATTGACCAGAGTAACTTAGACAAATTTTAGATATTTTTGGATGGATTTTCTTAAAAAACATCATATGTTAAGTGTAGAGTAACCATGGAGAATCATAGTGAAAAAATAATTAAAGCTCTGACAGATGATATCAGTGATTGTATCTATAGATTTAGGCTGTTAAAAGCTTGTTTAAAGTAAGTCCAAGGACACAAACAAGAGCTACATTAAAAAAATTAATGTGGACATTAACATATTAAAGTCACATAATAATACAGAGAATCCTGAAGGTTAGGTTATCCCTAATATAAAGAAGCTGGTATTACTACTGAGCTCTTTTTTTAAATTTTATTTATTTATTCATGAGACACACACACACACACACACACACACACACACACACAGAGGCAGAGACACAGGCAGAGGGAGAAGCAGGCTCCATGCAGGGAGCCCGACATGGGACTCGATTCTGGGACTCCAGGATCACGACCTGGGCTGAAGGCGGTGCTAAACTGCTGAGCCACCTGGGCTGCCCACTATTGAGCTTTCTCAATATCTTCTGATAGTTGATCCTCTATGATATATACTGTGTATTTCTGACACTACACAGATGTACATTCCATTATGGGTAAAGTTGAGCACCTAAATATTAATATTAAAATGTCAGTTGAACAAAAGAATGAGGATGAACGAAAAATCATCTCCACCAACTTCAAACGATGGGGAGGGTTGTTACAGACTCAACAAAGAAAATCAAGTTAGGCTAGCATGAGGCAAGAATGTAGTCCGTACCAATATCTTTCAATGTGTTTCTCATACTTTTAATAACATGTTGATATTGCAATACTCAGGAATTCTTCTTTAAAAAATATCACTTTTATTCTTTGTGCAATTTCCTGTTTACAAAAAAAGCATATCAAGTGCCTTTCCATTTGGATGCCTATTTAGAAGGTAGTGGTATAATAAGATGTGCAAACAACTGACCTCCACTCCAAGCAAGTGTGCACCGCCTAACCCTAGCTGTCTCTACTGTACACAAGAAAAAAAAATATGAGCTTTATTCAGATGTCCTGAAATAAATCTTGACATTAGACAATAAAAAAATTTCAACTCTACCTGATTAAAGAAACTTTAGAGGAGTATGGTAAAGTCAGAAGCTGTTTTGTTTAACCTCAAAAAAAAAATAAGTTCTGAAGAAGTGAGTATTGTAACAATAATTATATGTTCCTGTCATTGATCATATTTTCGGTGATAGTAGTTAACTTTCAGATTTTCACATTTTATGCGTGTGCTGTTATGAGTCTGTGGATCTACAGAGTACACATACACAATACTACATTGTCTTGAAATAAGTTACTCACAAAGAACCTACAAAGAGTAGGTCCTTGTGGTAGGATTCTCTGTAATGATTCCACCCAGAAAAGCAGATGATTCTAACAGATTAAAAAAAAATACAAAACAGCAACGAAAGGAGCTTTTTAATGGCATTTAAATTGTAATTATAAATAGAGAATTGATTTCTAAAGTGATCTGGTGGGTTTTGAACATATTTATTCACTCTCAGTGACTTTTAAATTGAATGTTCTGAGTTTATAAATCAAAAGATCATTTTCACCTGCCAGTGTTGTAAATTCCACCTGCAATCTATTAATCAAGCTATGTTCCTTTCCTCTGACATCATCAGCAGTAATAAAGATTCTGCAGATGGAACTTAGCCGATGGTGTTGTAGTTGATGTATGGGACAAAAAGAATCCAGCCTGCTCTTTCATAACTGCATTGGCTCAGCAGGACGTAATGGTGTGAAAAACTTGTTTTCTGTTACTGAGGTAAGTAGATACTGGGCCAAGAAACCTAGGGAGAAAAAAAAAAAGTGTTGAGTGAAACTCTGCAAAATTCACCATCTGGCATCAGCCATCCTTACTGTTTTCTTCGGTTCACGTGGCTCCCTATTCATTAAATTATATTTTGTTTCATTATAACAGAAGTACAGATGGAAAGGCTGATGGGCAAAACAAAATCACAGGATTTCCTTCTGATGTGTAGATTCATAATTTCTTATAATGGTTTGTCTCTTCTCTGTTGTAATTGAATAATCAACTAGCACAAGATGTTCATTATGCAGCTCAAGAATGACCCGACCCAAACTCCAATGAAATGTCGACCCTTTAAAGGATAATAATGTATTTGAAAAGAAAAGCAGGTAAAATGTGTACAGTATCAAAAAAGAATCACAGAATATTTTTAGAGAATGCCCAATTCTATCTCTTCATTATAGATAAGCAGAAAAGAATGCCATTACATGCCTCAAGTTCAAAAGTGAGCTACTGGGAAAGAAATTATCCAAATCTGAACTTTCTGACTTCTCTTTCCAGCGTTCACTTTGTCACATTTTTTAAGTCAAGTAAGCCTAAATTTCAATCCTGACTGTATCATTTATATTGGCTTTATGACATTGGGCAAAATTATTTTGAGAGTCAGTTTCCTCATGTCTCAAGTGAAAATAACAAGGTAGTTCATGAGATTACATTGAGAATTACATAAGACTACTCATTCAAAGCACCAAGAATAATTTGAGGTATTTTAGGTACTACATAACAGGTACTATCGTTAGTACATATCATCACTGTGATGGTTAATTTGATATGTCAACTTGGCTAGACTATGGGGCCAGTTCTTTGGTCAAACACTAGCACAGATATTGCTGTGAAGGTAGAAGAGATTAACATTTACAATCACTTGACTTAAAATGAAAAGATTACCCTGGGTAATGCAGGTGAGCCTTATCTAATCAGCTGAAAGCTTTAAGAGCAGCTACTGAAATTTCTGAGAGAAGAAGCATTTCTGCCTTGATACTGTAACATGGAAACCCTATCTGAACTTTTATTCCAACAGCCACCTGCCTGCCGTATGGATTTTGGACTTGCCAGTCTCCACAATCATGTAAGCCAATTCTATCTATCATCTATCTATCTATCTATCTATCTATCTATCTATCTATCTATCTATCATCTATCTATATCTATTATCTATCTATCACCTATTGTTGTTTCTCTAGAGAGCCCTGATATATTAACTAGAGAAACTGATAAAAGAGTGAAGCAAATGACTCCTCACTCCTATAATATAAAACATTTCATTATTCTAAAACAATGTCTAATTCTACATACCTCGGTTACATAGTTGCAACGAAGCTCCACTGACATATTTAAATGTAATCATTTTATCCTTACTCTAATGTATGAAATATTAGAGTTGTATCAGGCATTGACTCCCTTAATCCAAGCTCTTGCTCTTCTTTTTGCAGATCAAGAAACAGTTTTAGCACAGTCATTACACTTCTTACAGGAAAATGGAGACTGGAATTCAGATCCTCTTATTGGTATTTAGTAAGTTCACACTTTCCAGCATACATTATAGTGCTTAGATTATTTTTTCAATGACTTGATGTGGCAGTTTGAGTCTGTCATATGTGGGATACATGCTCTTAATATTTTAGCAAATGGGATAAAGAATATTTTCATACCTTTAAATTTGTGGCCTTATCATGGGGGTATTATTTTTATCTCAAATGATAAACAAGGGTAATTTTAAATAAAAATAGATAATTTAATGATTAATAAGCAACTGCATAAATACTATCATCATAGTTATTTATCCACTCATGCCTCCATTGTTGTCTTTCCTGAGAAAAAATGCTGACTCATTAAGGCTATTTCTAGATACTGACATTTATGCCAGGGAAGAGTCATCATCTTCATAACATATATATATTTTTAAATTTTCTGGTCATTTTTTTCATCTACATGGACTTATTGAAAGAAATCACACAGCTTATTTAGAAGATGGAGATAGTTAAAAATTGGCTGAGGAGTATAAATTTGTAGAAGTTAATAATCTTCAGAAAGAAATGGATTGTGTTAAATTTATAAATATTTAGAAATCTGTGTTCCACTATTAAGAGTCAGGGAATTGCCTCATCCATGGTCAGAAACCTTTCTGAGGCTGCCACACACTTAATCCAGCAGAATGAGGCACCCCTTCTCTTACCCTCTAGGTTAGTGACAGAGAAGGAAAGTTTAGTAGGGGAGTCCAGACTTTCACTATTACCCCAGCCTAATGTTAAGGCCCTCCTCCCACCATATTCATGCTCCTGTAATGTCAGTGGAGGCCAGGGGGGAAACCTGAACTTCTACCCCCATCTGGCAGTAAGGAGATGGCATGACCCCTCCTACAGGAGCAGGGTCAGAAGAAGCCAGGTAAAAACAGAAGGTTTAAGTAAGTACTGGGGTCTCATAATGTAACACACAAGATATTCAGATAGCTGTTTAAAATTACTCAGCATACCAAGAACCAGGAACATCTCAGCTTGAGTGGAAAAAAGATAGACAAGAGACATCAACACTGAGGTGACAGGGATATTAAATTTATCTGAGAAAGAATTTAAAGTAGTCATTACAAGATGCTTCAGCAAGCAATTAGAAACATGCCTTAAACAAATGAAAATAAAGTGTTGCCAAAGAGACAGAAAACGGTAAAAAAAAAAAAAAAGTAGAAGATACAAAAATAAACAAATGAAAATTTTATAACTGAAAAATAAAATAACTGGTATAAAAACTCAGTGGATGGCTCAGAAGCAGAATGGAAGGGACAGAAGAAAAACATACTGTAATAGAAATTATGCAATCTGAACGGCTGAGAAAATAGATTTTAAAAGAGAAAAGAACAGATCCTTTGGAACCTGTGGGAATATAAAAAGAAAAATTCTCACATTTATGTCATCAGCATCTAGAAGAAGAGTTGAAAAATACTCAAAATAATGGCTGAAAAATATCTCAAATTTATCAAAAGACATGAATGTAATGATTCAAGAGCTGAGTAAATCCCAATAGAATAAACTCAAAGTAATCCACACCAATACACATCATAGTCAAACTTCTGAAAACTAGAAACAAAGAAAAAAATTTAGAATAAAGACCTCTCAAAACTTAACAGTAAACAAAAAAATCCAATTAGAAAATGGACAAAAATATGAAAAGACATTTGACCAAACTATTGAAAGCTGCAAGAGAAAAATAATTAGAATCACTGATGATTTTTCACCATAAACCAGAAAGGCCAGAAGGAAGTGGCACCACATTTCCTTCAACTCCACCTGTGCCATTCAGAGTGTCAAGGGAATATAAGACAAGGAAAGAGTCACAAGTTGGACCCTGATTATGAAGAGGCAATTGGGCTATGGTTATATAGTGGGGCTCAGTGCTCAAGCAATCCCGTTGGGTGCATCTTGACTTTCTAATGCTAAATTTTTGTGGTAAATGCATAAGTCAGTATCCTCAGTCTGGGAAGGGCTTGGTGATGAGGGGGTTCAATAGCCTCTGGGGTTCAGGTTTAGGTCACACTAAAGTTTGAACAGAAGGTAAGACCCAGTAGAGGCATAGCTGAAAGTGAGCGGCTTATATCTAATGAAATGGGTTAGAACAAATGTGGATATTCTTATTGTTTGAGTGTAAAGGGAACCATAGAAATTAGGATGAAGAAAAGAAATGGAGGAGTGGAGTTATCAGTTTCCATGGCTTAAGGCTAGGCTAGATTTTTGTTTGTGTAATGATAATTGTTTGCTGTTTGTCCTCTGCTATGTTAGGATGGTAGGTGCTGAAAGAAAAGATCCTATGCTGAATGATGGTCAATGAAATAGTTCTGCTAGTAAAGTTGAAGGGAACAAATCAGGATGATGATCAGAGATGATAACATAAGCGCAGTGACTGGAAGTAAAGAGGAGGCCACAGTGGTCGAGGAAATAGACACATCGACAAGTAGTCTTCTTCCTTGCCAGGTGATTGCCATTTGTGGCCATTTGCCAATAATGGCCTTTCTGCTTGGGTTTGTTGATAAATAGGGGAATCTGGGTGAAAAAATAGACTTTCAGGGTACCTAGCTGGCTCAGTCAGTAGAGCATTCAATTCTTGATCTCAGGGTCATGAGTTAGAGCCCCATGTTGGGTATAGAGATAGATCAATGGATAGATAATACATTGATAGATAGATGATAGATAAGTTTCTTTAAAAGAAAAAGAAAAAATAGACCTTATGCTTTATTCTTGGGAACTTTTCTGTTCAGACTTGATATTTGTTTAAATTATGGCCAATTGATAATTACTGAAATTAATAAATTAGAATGAAGAAGAAAAGGAAGAGTGAGGAAAGAAAGAGAAGGAAGGAGGGAAGGGGGAAAAGCAAGAGAGAACAGGGAGAAAGGAAGAAAGAAGGAGAGCAAAGGGGAGAGAAAAAAAGAGGGATAAATTGAGTGGTAAAGAGAATGACAAAAAAGAAAAAAAAAGGAAAAAAAGGAAAAGCCTTTTCCATACAGAAAGGCTAAGATGAAGAGTACTTTTTAACTTTGGGCCCTTAGACATCTATTTTCATGAAGTTTTAATACTTGATTTAAAAAATCAGAGAAAAGTACAATCCTATTACAGATCATTTCATAAAGGTCTCAGGAGTTAATATTGTGGCTAAAATTTTATAGAGAAAAAAAAGTCTTGGCTTTGGTTTGCACCTGACCTACCATCCAGCTGTCAGAGAGACTAAGAAACGGAGCACCTTTATGAGGACTTTGAAGGCTACGGAGGTTAAGAAAGTCTGCATTACTTAATCCTACCCACATTAGTCTTTCAGGTTTAAGAGAATAGATTATGTCATGTAGATAATTTTAAAGTCTTCCCAAAAAGAAAGTGAAGTTAATACAAAGTAAACTGAAAAAAAAAAAAAAAAAACCTCTACAGAATTTTCTGTTAATGGATATGCCATAGTTTTTCTAATGATGGGATTCTGATAGGAACATTTCAGAGCCATATAAGGTGGTTGAGGGTAGAGTAGGTGGGTATAATCATTGCCTAATTTGCATCTGCAAGCAAACTGAGCCCCCCCCCCAAAAAAAAAATAGCATGACATGTAGATGAGGGTCAGAAGCCTGATATGCCAAACACAGGTTCACTAACAATGAGTCATTCCTCGGGACCTGGAAGGAATTGCATAATATGTCCATGTACAAACTGGATAAAGTGAGGCCAGCAAGGGTGGGATTGTCCTCAGACTGTCTTCAGACACCAGGATTTCCCGGGGCTGGTGGCATTTCCTCCTGGCTTTCATAGGGAAGCAAAAGGAGGCTGGAGCATTTTCAGGCAGAGGGAAGAGGGATATATGAATGGCAGCTCTTGAAGGTGAAAATAAATGCTGTGCAAGAGAGAATGAGAGGCTGAAGACTTTTTTCGGGAAAAGTCAGAGGAAGACAGCTAACTAGTCAAGCAAGTGTTAAGACCGTACTATGGATAAGGAGTTTGGTTTGATCTAATAAGTACTCAGAGATTGCTGTTAGGAGGAAATGAAATAACATATGTGAGAGCACTTGGTAAATGGAAAGACTCTATGCTAATGTGAGGCATTAATACTATTATTCTCATCCACTCCAGCCTGAGCAGGGGAGTGACATGATAAAAGCTCTACTTTAGAAGATTAGTGTGGGAGTGATGTGCAGAATGGCTGTAAAGGCAGGGGGAGTGTGGGTAAGGAGGTCTGCAGATACTGCTGAGCCAGCTCCACCAGGAGTTTAGAAGTATTCCTTAAGAAGTGGAAGTTCTTGGTTCTCTCCTCTCCCTCCCCACCATGCCCAGAGGGAGGCCTTCTTGTGGCCCAGAAGAGCCAGCTGACAATCAGAGCTTCTTTCGCCTAAAGATAAACTAAAAAAGAACTGTAAAGGATGCTTCCCTGGTACAAATGCTGGTGGAGTGTGTAGATGGTTCTGTGATTCTGCTTCTGCTTCTTCTGGATTTGGTTCAATATATTTCTCATCTTCCTGTGCTTCTCATTCAAGAGAGACAGATGTCAGGGTGCTCATATCAATCCATAAGTGGTTCTAGGAAAGAAAATTGCACGAAAGAGGAACAAAAGGCTCTGATTTTGGCTTCCTCATGGCTTCGGGGCTTCTGAGTACACACCTTATATTACTAGCGCATCATTAAAGTTAGGTGATAACTTGTTCCTACTTTCTCAAAAATAAAGCTTCAAATTCAATCCCCTTGTGTGCGTGGTAATAAAGTTTAATACCTCATTAACAAAAAAACCCATGAAGGAACATGCATTTTTAAACAAGATAACTCTTTAGGGAGGGAAAAAGGCCTGAGGTATAAAGAAAGGAGATAACATTGCTTAGAATAAAGGATCAAGATGGATCATATGAAACTTCAATTCACAGAAAGAATGATGTGTCTTACAAGTGAATGATGAACTGCCAGCAACAAAATTAGAAATCAATATGCTATATAAAAATTAGTCAGAGTAAGACCAATAGCAAAATACAGTAATCATTTTTAGAGATGAGGTTGAGAATAAAAACAAAAGTACTTGGATCAGATTGAAAGCTGCCACACATTTGTCAAGGGAAAAATAGCAAAGGCTGTCAAAATATCATAGCCTTTTGTTCTTCCTTTTTTTTTTTTTTTTTTTTTTTTTTTTTTAGCTTAAATAAACAAAAATTCCCCAACTAGTCAATCTTTATAATTTGAGCCAGGTAAAGCTAGGAGTAGCATTCACTCATTAACAATTCCATTTATAACATTGTTATAATGATTGCAGGCTGTCTTGGAATACTAGAGTCTTGTTATAAGGGGGTACTTGGTGTACTTAACTGGGGACCCAAGAGGAGTCTTCAAGAGATCTGAGGCTTCAGTGCAGAGGTTCTGACCTCTGGCAAAGTATGTGCATGTGACACACACACACACACACACACACACACACACACACGCACAGCCTGGTCTCACTTAAGGCAAGTATGAAAAAGACATTAAGGAACTAGAAGGTATTATGCTAAGCAAAGTAAGTCGATCTGAGAAAGACAATGCCATATGATTTCACTCTTATGTGGAATTTAAGAAATAAAATGGTTGAACATAGGGGAAGGGAGGGAAAAAAATAAAATAAGATAAAAACGGAGAGAGAAGCAAACCATAGGAGACACCTAACTGTAGGGAAGAAACTGAGGGTTGCTGGAGGGGAGATGGGGTGAGGGGATGGGGTAACTGGGACATGGGCATTAAGGAGGGCACGTGATGTAATAAGTGCTGGGCGTTACAAGCAACTGATAAATCACTAAACTCTACCTCTTAAACAAATAGGACACTATATGTTAAACAAATTGAATTTAAATTAAAATTAAAAAAAGAAAAAGACATTAGTTTAAGATTTCTTCACTTCATAATGTTCCATAGAAAAGTGCTATATTTATTTGTAAGTCAGCAAAAATAAGTGAGAAATTCTAAGGTTCTCCACTTTAACCATAGGGATGTTACAGGGCTAGGAATTGAATATGCTTTTATGAGGTGCAAGAAAATGCATACAAGATCAGAAAGAAGAGAAAGATAAGGGAAAATAATCCCTTCATAGAGAAAGAAAAGTATATATGCGAAAGTGTAAAATAGAAATGTGCTTAACAATATATGACTTATAATTTATAGATCTTAAGAATGAGAAGTTGTTTTGTTTTGATAGTTTCTTACTATTTCTTCCTGGTTTCACTTGGCAATGTAGTTCCAATAAAACAAATGATGAGTCTAGACTAGACCATAAGAGGAAAGGCCTCGTTACACATGGAGCCGGATTTGTCTCATCCTAGGGAAAAGGATCCTCTAAGAGGAAATAAATATCTCCAGTTTGAGGTGGCACTTTCCCTAATTACTTATGTTTGCCCTAGCAGTAATTTGAATGTAAAGCTAGGCTTTAATATACACAAGTACAATAACCGGTTATTGGGTATGGTATAAAGAAAGGGATTAATACTGTGTAAATGGCCTTTCTACCCATTTAATCAGGATTAAGGAACTCTCTGGGGAAATGGAACCAATTGAAGATAGATAAATATTGATATAGACAGATATAGATGTACAGGACATTTATTATAGGAACTGGCTCACAAGGTTACAGAGGCCAAGAAGTCCCACAGTTCTGCTGTCTGCAAGCTGGAAAACAAGGGAAACCGGTGGTGCAATTCAGTCTGAGTCTGAAAGCCTAAGAATTGGGGGGCTGGTGGTATAATTCTCAGTCTGAATCCAAAAGCCAGAGAACAAAGAACACAGAAGTCTGATGGCAGGAGAAGCTGGGTGTATCAGCTCTAGCAGGAAGAATGGATTCGACCTACCTTTACCTTTTTGCTCTATTCAGGCTCTGAAAGGATTGTTGGGGTACACTAGCACTGGTGAGAGCAATCTTCTTTCCTCAGGCTCCTGGCTCAAATGATAATCTCTTCTAGAGACACCCTCACAGACACACCTAGAAATAATGTTTTACTGGCTGTCTGGTCATCCCTTAGCTCAGTCAGTTTGACACATAAAATTAGTCATCATAGGTCTACCCCTCGTCACCTTGGCACCCATCTCCTTAAACCACACTTAATCTCCAAATAAAGACAGTAGCAAGTCATAATTCTACCTAACATGATAGACTATCCTGCTTACAACCAAAAATGCCTAATCTCTTTCTCAGAAGAGGAGATAAAGTCCTTGAGGGATATGTATTCTTCTCCTGATAACCTCATAACTCACATACTATAATGTTAAATTAACAACACTTAAATACATAAAGTCAATACATTTTATGTTACATAATAAAGGAATAAGAGAGGGAAGAAAAGAGAGTATTCGTTTAATGTATGTTACAGTTGCATGCTCTCTCTCTCTCATATATATATATATATATATATATATACACATAATAATTACAAAATAAGGGGAAGTATTTAATTATTCATCATTATTTCTGTAATTGCTAACATGGTTCTACTGGTATTTATAATTACAGCCTTCTACTACCCATTCCATAGTCCCTTCACCTTAAGCAAGAACTTCAGTTGATCTTGACTTTTTACTTGATGGTTTGGCTCAAACCTTCATTCTTGAAGAGTCTGGGCCATTAGAAGTCCTACGTGGATTGAGTTGTTGTAGTTTTCCTTTGACTTCAATTACAAGGCATGCTCATACTAAGCAATGCCCAACAGGATCTCCTGTATTCCAGACGTAGTCTTCTATACCTCTATTATAGAAGAGTAGTCCAGTTTTCCTTGGTAGTCAGGATCAATCACCCTAGCTGACACCGTAATTCCTTTTTAACTTGTTGATTCAGAGGCACAAGAGGCCTAAGGTGGCCATGTGGCTGTGTTAACTTCCAGTTCAATGGGCTCATCGTTGTGTTTTCTACTGAAAACATTCCTCCCAGTGGAGTTAGAATCTCTAGGCCAACAGATTATAAAATGTATGAGAACAGGGAACAAAAATTTTGCTAGTGGGTTACTAGGGGTACCTGTAAATGGTGTCACTCTCATTTTCACGCCTTGATTCCTGGATTCCTGAATCCTGGCTATCCAAGAAATAGCACTGTATATCAGATGCTGATTCAGAGCATATATAGCCTCCTGGAGAACCTTGCCCCAGCCCTACCAGGTATTGCCACCTAGCTGGCTCTGTGACTAGTCTTCAGAAAGCCATGCCACTGTCATATCAAGCTGGGCTGCTTTAGGATGGTGAGGAACATGATAAGGTCAGTGAGCATGAGCATGGCCCACTGTCCCATTTCTTTTGCTGTCCCATTTCTTTGGTCCGTGCAATGCTGTGTGGAATACTATGATGGTGGATAAGGCACTCTGTAAGTTCATGGGTGGTAGTTTCGGCAGAAGAATTGTGTGTGGGAAGGCAAGTCTGTATCCAGGGAGTTTGCTCCAATAAGGACAAAATGCTGTTCCTTCCATGATGGAAACAGTCCAATATAATCAACTTGCCACAAAAAGGCTGGCTGATCATCCTGGAGAAGGGTGTTATTCTGGGTCTCAGTGCTAGTCTCAGGGGCTTTGCTGCTGGCAGATTGGGCACTCCCAAAGCAGGTGTAGTTGGATCAACCTTGGTGAGTCCAACTCCATTATGCATAATCTCCATGTCTGTGTCCCATTATAAGTGCTCATCAAAGGCATCCTTCAGCACAGGATGGTTTTAATAATTAAGTGGATAGGACAACTCATTATCTGGACAGTGGAAGGTTCTTTGGAGAAAGAGGCTGACTTGTATCTATAGGATATCTTCATGTATTTGCCCAATTAGGCAGGTCTGATAAGATACATCTTCCCCAAATTTGTCACCAATTTCCCATTCCTATTCCTTCTAAGTTCCTGATCATCCATTAAAACCACTGGTCATAGTCCATGAACACTGGTCTTCTCAATTTTAGGGTCCATTATGTTCATTTGATATAAGTGGGCCAGAAGCTTAAATAGTAGAGATGATAGTATGAGTCCATAGAGAGGGGATCATCATGAAAGCCAGTGGGGTGTCACATACCCACTGTGGAAACACATTTACTTTAAGTGAATGGTCTTGAGGTTTGTGACCTCTTTCTAGAGCCTGAACTGTAAAGGGATCCTACCTTATTAATACCATCTAATAAATAAGAATTTTGGGGTCTCCCTAACTCCATGGTTACTATGTGCTATTGTTACATAAAATTAGATTCTGCTGTGTTCTGAATGTTTGCATTGCTCCAAAATTCATACTGGAAAGCCCACTCCCAAGGTGACAGTTTTAGTAGATGGGGCCTCTCGAAGTGATTAGGTCAGGAGGGCAGGGCCTTCATGAATGAGACTAAGACCCTTACAAAAGAAGCCTGGGAGAGTTCCCTAGCTCCTTTCATCACAGGAAGCCACAGCAAGAAGTCGACTGTGTACAACGATGAAGAGATCCTTCATCAGGATGCTGCCTGCTGACACTGTGATCTTGGACTTCCCAGGCTCCAGAATTGTGAGAGGTAAATTTTGGCTATTTTATAGGCCGCCCAGTCTTTGGTATTTTGTTGTAGCAGCCCAAATAGACTAAGATGGATTTTAATATATATTTTGCATGTTTTTAAAAATTTTTTTAAAAGATTTTATTTATTTATTCATGAGAGACACAGAGAAAGAGGCAGACAGATAGGCAGAGGGAGAAGCAGACTCTGCAGGGAGCCCAATGTGGGACTCCATCTCAGGACCCTGGGGCCATGCCCTGGGCTAAAGGCAGACACTCAACCACTGAGCTACGCAGGCGTCCTGTTTCTTAACTTTTTAAAAGGTTTTTTTTCCTTTTTATATCCTGAAAATGGTTATGCTTTACGATAGTCTTCTTGTTTTCTTCCAACAGATTTACTAACAGTATGGACAAATTAACTTTACACTACAGCAGAGTTACAGATTGTCATTTAATATCACACAGCTGTTTAGGAATTATGTACAAATCTGAAGAGGGGAGTAAGAAAGAATACAGATAGCTCTGTGTGCCAGTCCCCAAATGCTGTAAAGGCAGCTCAGAGCACAAGGCCTTTTGTGGATTTGTGAGATTCAGTAATATCATTTCTAATTATTAAAAATAAAATTGAATTTTAAGGGTAATAATAACTTCTAACTGTGGGATGAAAACCTTGTATTCTGATTATAGCAACACCTCACATTTTTAGTGACCTCTGATTTCAACCTCAAATGTTTGGAACACAACCAGCCAACCTGGAATGAGCAAGAAAAAGCATTATCAGAGCTAGAGTAAGTAATTAAAAATAATTAAAGTTCATTTACTTTTGGTGGGAGTATAAATTTATATAACGGCTGAAAAAAGAATTTGGCTGTTATTTAACTATTGCCTGTATTTTTCATAAACTTAGACCTTGAACTCATAACCAGAAATCCAAGTTAGAGTTTTGATTAGGCAAAAGTGATTTTCATAGAATTATAGCCCCAAATGAAAGCAATAGCAACAATATGCAGAACAAAGGAGAATAGCGAAATAAACCATGGCATATTCACATCACAATGCTTATATGGAAATCAAAATTCATGTGTTTGAAAATTATTTATTTACATAGGAAAATATTCCAATTTAAATGCTAAGTGAAAAAAGCAAGATACAAGCTGTTCCATTTTCTAAAAGTAATAACATTAATGATAATCACACTAATAGTAATAATATTAAGGCATATACAGTAGAAAATGCTCTAAAATATTGAGCTGTTATCTACCTGCTGAGATTAATGATGATGTATTCAGTCTTCATGGTTAAAACTTCCTACATTGTGTTATTTTTTAAATAATGAGCGTGGGTTAATTTCACAGTCAGAAAAAAATTATAAAGAGCAACCAAAAGTCTCCTATAAAATGCAAGCTCACATGATTTACTTTTAGATGGTCTCTCATAGCCAGCAGATTTTTTATTTTAAACATTTAATGATTGGATTTCAAGCCAACAGCAAATTGGTAGCAGGAATTTAAAAGGAAGGATAATGGGGAACTACTATAAAAAGCCACAGTGACAAAAAGAGAAAAGTAACTGACAACTTCCTCCCCCTGGGAGGAACAGGAATATTATGGGAAAATGTGCAAGTCCTCCAAAATCACAGCTTAGTGAGGCCATTTTGAGTAGGGGCTAATGAGCTACCAATCTCAACAGCCTTCCAGGGAATCCATAATATGTGGAGGAAAGAGTTCTGCATCAGAAATTAAAATTATTTGATTTTAGTCCCTGGTCCAGGCGCTTCCTAGCTTGTGATTTTTAATAAATTCACATAATATCTTTAAGACTCAGAATTCTCAGCTTCTAAATGGGAACAATCCAGTATTTTTTATGGTTTGCACAGTGCTTTCTTTGCATGTGTCATATAACAGTGCTTTGAAAATAATGTTGTGCCATGCATACGTACGTGATGTCAATAATGCACAGTATGTTAACTGACACTAACAGTAAAGCTAATTCAATAGAAAATTTTATTTATTTATTTTTTAAAGATTTTATTTATTTATTCATGAGAGAGACAGAGAGAGAGAGAGAGGCAGAGACACAGGCAGAGGGAGAAGCAGGCTCCAGGCAGGGAGCCCGACGTGGGACTCGATCCTGGGTCTCCAGGATCACACCCTGGGTTGAAGGCGGTGCTAAACCGCTGAGCCACCCAGGGATCCCCCAATAGAAATTTTTAAATCACCTACTTTCTATACAGTCTAAGAAATTTGTAGAAATACAGTGTGTTTTAGGAATATGCTTTTGCAGGCGAGTTATAATCCGTGTTTACATTTGGTCCATCTCTGGCATGTCTCCTGTTCTGTGGCATGGTGGAAAGAAGCTGGGGTCTGGGGTCAGGCACATGTGGCTGAGGTCCTGAGTAAAAGCATTTTCAGGTAGGTAAAATATCTACAACAGAAATTGCAGAGTGCAGATAAGGTCTGGTGATCTGGTTTGGCTTAGCATGCAAGACAGAATGTGCTAGCATTGCTGAATATAGGTTTAATTAGAGAATGATAAGCAGCTGGCAATCATGACTGGCAGGTCAAAACTTGATGGGAGACAGAGATTCTTCACCAAAGGCAGCAGGCTGGAGCTGACTTGAAAAAAAGAGAGTAAAGTGATCAAAAATGTAGAAGAGTGAGGAATAGGGGTAATGCGCTCACGACCTAAGCAAAGAGGTAGAAGAGGCACAAGGGATGGCGAACACACAGAGGCCAAGGATAAGTTGTTCTTGGAGAGGATGATGATGTGAAAACATGCTACAATCATACTAGAATTTTAAGTGGTTTCGCTGGGAGTGCACCCATGTCTGAAAGGCCTGAGTCAGGTGCTGTGTTTCCCCTGTCCGGGATCTTGATAGATTGTCTCTGACGTCAGTGTTCCATCCCTGATGCTCAGCCAGGGAACCTGCTTACTCAGTTTCAATTATCTGCTCCTCAGTCTGAGATCCTCTCTAAGGAGTGAGTAGTGGATGGCCTGACACTAGGCATCTGGAAGCATTTTTAAAGCTGGGCAAAGCCAAATATTTGCAAATACTTTATTTGGAACTATCTGGAGTCATAACAGCCCACCCTACTTCACAACATGGTGTGAAGCTCAAATGAGATCATGTCAATGGTCAAACGATATATTTAAGAGAGAAATGAATAATTGTTTATTGAAGATCTCTATTTCTGCTTGAGATGAATATGTAATTAGGCTGTGAGGCCTTACAAGGGATGGTAATGATAGTGACTACACTTGGGACCATAATGTTTAAGATGAGTTATTTTCCATTTTGCAAAAAATAGTTTCCATTTTGCTCCATTGAACTGGAGATCACATTGAATATTCCTGGTCACTGGTTTAGGAGAGAGTAACTATCGAGGAGGTGTTGTTCAGGAACCACACTTGACAATGAAGAATACTGTTGATATGAAATATGTTTATTTATGGAAATAGGTATTTGAAACTAATTCATATAAAGGTTTCTATCATGACCATATATATTAATACTGATAAAATGATTATGCAAAAGTGTGCATCTGTTAATTAAGCATTGATTAAGCACACATGAAAAGCCTAAGAAGGAGTGATAAAAAATGGAAACCAAATTGATAGAGTATATGATTAGGTATGATTTCATTTTTAGTTAATACCAGGAGAAAGATAGCAGATGCTTAAATAGCTTGATTGGGATCCCTTGGTTGGGATTAGGGTGAGCTAACCAGTAATATGATGCTCTTAGTCTAAGTAAATTAATATTACCCGGGATCGAGTCCAGCATCAGGCTCCCTGCATGGAGCCTGCTTCTCCCTCTGCTTGTGTCTCTTCCTCTCTCTCTCTGTGTCTCTCATGAATAAAAAAAAAAAAAAAAACTTAAAAAAATAGTTACTTAATTCACATGTTATCAAATGTAGAAGGATGTTTCAAGAAAATAGGTTCCACCTTTTTATTTCAGTTTAAAAAAAAGTTATTCATGGAAGCCACACTCATGCCAGGTATTTTTGAACTGTGTCTAGTGTTGAAATTTAATTAGCTTTATAAATTTGTTAGGAAATTTGACTAAATAAAAAGGAATTTGAAAGAGTACACAGATTTGCTACATAAAACTGCCTTTCTTTTGTAAATTAAGTTTTTTATATTTAGCAAGGTCCAATTCTGCTCCTGCAAAGGCACACTCCTCCCCCCCTCAATTTTCTTAGATATAGGCCCCTCATTTCCGTTTATTTTATCTGGACCAAAATACTGGCTGTTTATTTATTATCAAAAACTTGTTGAAGTTATAATGGCTCATATAACATATAGTTTTGGCAATCTGAATCAGTCATCACGAAACCAAAGCAGAGAAAAAGGAGTAAAGCTTAAAGTTTAACAAGATAGGATTTGGGATTAGTCAGTTTTGCATTAAAATCCTTGCTCCACCTCAAGACTTTGAGGAAGATGGTTAACCTCTGTACGCCTCAGATTCTTCAGCTGCAAAATGACGATAATCATATTAACCTCACAACATATTAACCTAACAACTATTTTGACTATTAAATGGAATAACATAAAATACTTAACACAATGAATAGAATGTTTAAGTGCTTAATAAATGGTAGCTATTTTTATTATAATAGTAAATATGTTAGACTTCCACCCAAGGTTCTGAAGTCATTTTCTGGGAGTCACCCAGGCTCTAGAAAGTAGTGACCAAAGTTAAAAAATTTATCCTTAATACAGGGTAATAAGTAGTTGAGGTAGCTCATACAATGGTGATAGAGTTACAGATGATCTGTTATTAACAGCGTTATTAACCCATCTCTCTTGTCATGGAACAGCCTCCTTCACAGTGAATGTATTGGGGGAGGGTGTGAAGGGGGCAGGCTTTTCGAGGGAGCATGAAAGAATGCAACTGACCCCTTAGTTGTCTCTTACCATCCTATTCAAAGAGTTTTAAAATAACTAAAGTCACAACGGTCTAATGGCCAACATTGGACTCTGAGTATCGTATCCTTGGTAAAATTAGTTTGTTCTTTTCTGATTCAAGAGAATAGAATCACTTAGAGGCAAAAGGTCAAGGTGGACAGTTTAAAATCGTGTTCTTTTGCTCCTTACCTTTCTGCCTGTAAGAAAGATGCCTTTCTAGTCATCACATACATTTTTCCCCAAAGGAAGGAGATAAGAAGCAACTTATAAAAGGGTCTAGAAATTAAACACCAATTGCAGTGAACCTTCTTGCAGCTTTACAGTGTCTTTTCTTTCTTTACCAAGTACCTACAAGGAGCATCTACAAGCAAAATTTCTGTCTGCCCCAGAAATGTAGTGATATGTGTGATAAGACGAGAGATAGCATCTATTGTGGGCTCAGTGAATATCCACTTTCCGATTATTGACGGGAAACAAGCACAAGTGATAGACAAAGAAGTTGAGAACAAGTTGGATTGGAGAGGTAAACATTGTAAACATTTGATGCTCTCCTTTAGGTTTTAAGGAAAAGCTCTCTAGGGTTTTTGTGGCCAGGAAAGACAAATCCATTCTGTTTTAGTTCATTGGGTAGCTGCTCCAAGCATTTAGGGGACATGTTTGCTCTGTCGATACCTCCAGGCAGCATCTCCTTTTGGAAAATAGAGAGGACGTTTTCAGATGACATTCCGTCTGACCCCACAGTTTAAAATTGCACTGGTGAAACTCAGTTTCCTATCCTGCTTATGTTTTTCTGAACTGACAATTGATCCTTGCATTGGAAACATCATTTTGAGTGCTGTAATAGAGGTGATGATGCGCAGAGGAACAATACTGTGATAATGTCTTTTTTTAACAGGTGATGCTCTGCACTTCAAACTTCATCTGTTTTGAGTTTCAGGATGGAATAGTAGGGTCTTCTTAAATTGTATAATAAATGGATAAAGCAATTTATAGAGAGCAAGATGAGTATTTAAAAAACTGAATGAAAAGAAAATACAAATACATAGATAATGACAGTGGAGGAAGATAAGAGTTGTGTGCTTTTAAGGATGGAGTAAGCTTTGGAGATTTTGTGAGTGATTTCAAAAATCAATGTAGAAAATAACAGAGATATAAAGGGAATTTTAAAAGTGTTTGTGGTGGATATGTGAGAGTTTACTTTCTTCCCATTCAAAAAATTACCTTCAGTCAAAATAAATTTGACTATTTCTCCTGTAGTCAAAATAAAATATCTTGAAAAAAAAAAAAAGAGAAACAATGCTGATCTATGACAAAGAAGATCCAGATGGTTAGTGGAACTTAATCACTGGTCTCCTTGATGTACAAAATCACAGAGCAGAGGACTGAGCACTTTTCACTGTCATTCAGGTATGTGACATATTTTAGAACCAACCTGAGTTTTCGGAGAAGGTCTCCCCAAATTAAAAAATTGTATTATTTCAACTGGTCTTGTGGTCCATACTAATCAGTAAATAAAGAATTAAAGTTGAGTTATTACCATAGGGAGATCTGTTATGAAGATACTGAAGATAGATGGTGGGAATACCTCTTTATTTTAGAAGCAATATCCAGGTCTTCACTTGACATAGCTTAGCAAACCATTCTTCAGTCTAGGAGTTTATTAAAAATGTTATTTAAAAATAATATTGCCACAGCATCAGGCTCCCAGCATGGAGCCAGCTTCTCCCTCTGCCTGTGTCTCTGCCTCTCTTTCTCTCTGCGTCTCTCATGAATAAATAAATAAAATCTTAAAAAAAAAAAAAAGGGCAGCCCAGGTGGCTCAGCGGTTTAGTGCCGCCATCAGCCTACGGTATGATCCTGGGGTCCCAGGATCGAGTCCCATGTCAGTCTCCCAGCATGGAGCCTGCTTCTCCCTCTGCCTGTGTCTCTGCCTCTCTTTTTCTCTGTGTCTCTCATGAATGAATAAATAAAATCTTAAAAAAAAATAAAAATAATATTGCCATGGATTGGCCAAAAGATAATGAATTGTAAATCCTTTCCATTCATAGGAGGGTAGAAACCAAATCCAATGTGTTAGAACTGAAGAGTATTAAACTCTGAGCTTTGCCTCAGGATACTATGGACTCTGTGCAATGAGAAAGAAAACAAAATCACTCTATTTTCTCCAGATGGCAACCTAGATCTCTAAACCTTAGAGAGATTTTCTTGCCTAGCATATGTTAAAGATACCACCACTTTAGATGTCTGATACGGCAATGAAAGTGCCTTACAGCAAAGAAAGTGACAAACTAACTTTAACACATTATAAGAAACATGATAATTACATAAATATATAAAAATTTTCCAGGGTACTTATTTACATAATATTATATTCAAGACTAGATTTGGCCAGTGTTTTGGGTTTAGAATGACAGCTTTTATATTTGAACAAGTTATAAAGGTGTCCTTAAATAAGAAGGATATGATTAAGGTTAGGAGAGCCTGTGAGAAACCAAATTCAGAGGGTGAGGATGGACAGACAGACTACAGCCATCTGAAATTCATAAGCATAACACCATGAATTAGAATCTCACCTTGATACCTTCTGTGATTTAAGTTACAACTTTATTTTTTTCTAGTTTCTCTGGAGCAATGTTATAAAGGGCTAGCTCATCACACTATTACTTCATCCCAGAATATGAGTACCAAAAAAAAAAAAAAAAAAAGAATTATAACTCCTATGACTGGTTGCCTCCTTGATACTAAAATGAATACGTGAAAAGTAGCCTGAGGAAGAATATTTTATTAGATCAATTAATATTGTAGAAGAGTTTTGTTCCCGGGTTAATCATTGGTATGATCTCTTAGCTTGTAGTTAAGGTTTGGGGCTAGTCATAAAAGTGACTTGGAAAGGACACCTCTGTTCTTTATTTTCTAGCAAGGACTTTAGCTCAGATTTATTCAATTTGGTACTTGCAGATTTCTTGAATAACACATATGCCAAAGGAATTGTAAAAAGAGTATTCGGTTACCTTTCAGGGATGTTATCTTTGTTTTAATTAGAACTTTTTTGCAGATGAAGAAAACATGAAAACAGCTAGGTACTTTCTAAAGTTTATTGATCATAGCTATTTTTAATGAAAAATAATATAGATTTCAATTTAATATAAATGCAGCCTATATATGCATTGCTCCTTCTAACCCTTCTTTCTTTCTTTTTTTTTTCTTTCAAGGTCTCACCTTTGCTAACCCCTGGGATGGATTATGATCTAGTTTATACATATTGTGTCTGTTCGTGTAGAATCTTGCCTACAGGACTGTGGGACTCTTTGTTGATGGCAGTAACACTGGTAACTCTGTGTTTTAGACCACCCATAGAACCCATGCCCCTTCTCTTCTGTAGGTTTGCAAAAAAGAAGATATCTGATGGGACAAATATCCTGCTGCTCCTTTCCTTGCTGTGCCAACCTTTTTGTTGAAGATTTAGTGCAACGTCACAAGTGACTTAAAATGTTAAAGAGACAAGGTATTAGTCTTAGGGTTTCCAGGCCAACATGGTCACATGTTAATGAACCATGGACTCTATTTTGCGTATGGTAGCCAGTTTTTTAAAAATTAAAAATAAGAGAATAGAAAATAACAGAGTTCATTGTACAGAGCAAGGCTAAGTATTGTCCTTGGAGGCTTTTGATTTTTTTTTTTTTCACATACCTACAAAATATATTTCTTACTGTGGGTTTGTGCTGGATTGAATAGCATTTCCTCGAAACTCATGTCTACCCAGAACCTGTAAATGTGACCTTATTTGGAAATAAATTCTCTGCAGATGTAATGAAGGTAAGACGATGTCATATTGGAGTGGGTCCTAAATCCAATATGACTGGTGTCCTATAAGAAGAAGGAAATTTGGCACACAGAGAAGATGGCCATGGAAGCAGAGATTGGAAGGATACAGCTGTAACCAAGGAACACCACGAGTTGCCAGCAATGGCACAAGCTAAGAGAGTCATGGGACCTATTTTCCCTCAGAGCCTTCAGGGGAAACCAATTTTGTTGGCACCTTGATTTCAGATTTGGAGTGAGAGAAGAAATTTCTATTGTTTTAAGCCACCCGGCCTGAAGTAGGTTGTTACAGTAGCCATGGGAAACTAATACAGCATCGTTAATGGAAACTTAACATGTCTGAACCTGCCAACTTGGACTTTTCTTATAAGTGCTCAAAGAAAGCACCTGGTGTTTTGAAGTCTTCAGAAAAGAGCGACTCATGGATGTTCCTTCCATCTTTCCCTGCCAATCCTGCCTTCAGGTGCAGGATTTTGCTTCAAATATATCCCTTCTTAAATCTCTCTGTGCTACAACCTCATGCTCTCCCACGAGGAAGAGGGACCAGTTTTTTATTATACCCCAAGGAACACTGGCTCTCTTTCATAGGAGAAGCTCTTACTTCATTAGTTATTTCTAGACTCTTTTACTTTCCAGGAGTGCCTGAGACTCAAGTGTGCACTGATTAATAGTTGCCTCACCATCCCTTTCCTAGGCTCCTGTCCCGTTATAAAGGGTGAATGAATGTCCTTCCATTCCAGTTCAACTTTCTCAATAGAGACAGTGACAGACTTGCTAATCATTTTACTAAGTAATATTTTAAGTAAGAACATCTCAAAGATAAGTATTATTTGTGTCTGAAAGTCAACACACTAAATTGATAGAGAAGAAATATTTCCCTTAGTAATATAACATTGGAACAGACTGTAGAGTAATTGTTTCGTTTTTTTTTTTTTTTTTCTCCAGCTCATTTGCAGGTTTGGTGACATTACACTAACTATCACAGATTTTGATGTCTGCCCTCTCTGTTTCTGGGGGAATGACACTATCTTGGATTAATTTGTTTTTCCTTTTCATAATAGCTCCGATAGAAGATTGGGGCAGTGAGGCAAGCTACTGATTCTTTGCCACAACATAAAATAGAATCCTATTAAAATTCTTGCTGCATCTGCTTTGATGAAGCCTGCTCAGATCTGGTAGCAACATATAAATGCTCTTTCATAATACCTAGAGAAAAAAATTTAATGAATTTTCTAATAAATTAACACTGATTTTGTTCAGAGGAAGAAAAGCACATTAAAAACAACTTGTATTCTATTTTTTTTAAAATATTTTTATTTATTTATTAGAGAGAGAGAGAGAGCATGAGCAGTGGGAGGGGCAGAGGGAGAAGCAGACTCCCTGCTGAGCCGGGAGCCTGACAGGACAGGAGGCTGGATCCCAGGACCCCAGGATCATGACCTGAGCTGAAGGCAGATGCTTCACTGACTGAGCCACCTAGGCACCCATATTTTATTTTAAAGTTTAAAGAACTTGTATTTTAAAATCTAGGGAAATATTTCAAATATTAGGCATTATAAGTATTTTGTTTTGAACTGAAACGTTAACTGAAACAAAGCACAGCTATTTTTGAGGGCTTCTTAACAATATAATAATTTAATGTAGGACAGTAATAGAAATTGCAAATCTCAAGAGAAACAGGCGGAGCAAAAGAAATAAAATAATTGCTTTCGATTTTATGAAAAGATTGATATTCACTCTATGCTTACGTGATGAAATATTGGCTGCCTACCATATACTAGGGCCTTCTGTTGGTGCTAAAGAAACAATTATGAAGAAATTACATGATGTTTCTGGTCTCCTGGGAGGGATGGTTGATAAGTGACTTTTCTCATGTTTTAATATTACAATCTTCTGGATCTTAGACTAGATGAAAAGATCTTTGAGGCCAAAAGATGTTCAACATAATTTGAAATTGTGTGGAATTCAGTCTCTTCAGTAAATGTTGGTGGCAGGTGCAAAATTCATCCTGCTGTGTGACCCAGGTCAATCTCAGCATCCAGCAACCCTCTGACTCTATGTTTTTTAAATTGGTTAAACCTTAGAAAAGAAATACTTATGTTCTTGTGATTGTAAAAATTTGAAGCCATTCACAAAATTATGGAATACTTTTTTCTTTCACAAGTGAATTTTTATCTTTCTCAATTACATTCTCTTCCCCCACAATTGTTCACGAAATCATTAATAATTCCAGCCTGATCTTTTGCAACTGCTGCCTGGTATTCTGAATAGAAATGCAGCTTGATATATTTAAAGATACATTTAGGTTGTTTAAAACTCTACAGTATTATACACAATTCTACAAAAAACATAAACTACACTGCATTGAATACCCTTGCATGAATATCTTTGTACACAAATGCTCAGAATATGTGTTCGCTATAGTCTTTAAGTGGGGTTATAAAGTGAGATTTAGGAGACTCAAAATTCTGATGGATGGTGATAAAATGTTCTCTGAGTGTCCTCCAACTTGCAGATTGACCAACAATATGCAACAATTCTTATTTCCTCACAACCAAACATGGGGCATTATTAAAAGCTTTTAACTTTTGCCATTATAATGAGTGATGAATAATTTATCATTATTTCTTGTTAATGTTTCTTTATCAACAAGGTTTAATTTCATTTTATTTATTAATATTCATATATTAAGTGGCCATATATTTTCCCCCTGTGCCAGGAGTATATTTTTAATTAAACATTTTTCATACTTTTAGTTGAGATTCATTATATACTGTATTGTAGGTATTAAAATTGTTATAAATATTACAAACATTTTCTTTCAGTCAATTGTATGTCTCTTAACTGTACTTAGGATCTTATATTTTAGCCATATATTTTTAATAGAAGCTTTCACATTTCATTTTTTAGCATTAAGACTTTATATCTTTATTTAATGGATCTTGCTTTTTGGTATGGTTAGAGTGAACAATATTCTCTTTTGCATTTATTGAGTAGTTTAGCTTTTGCACCTCTATGAAACAATACATATTTACATATGTGCATGGGTTACTTTGTGTACTCACTCTTCAATTTTTGTAATCAATTTGTCTCTATATCAGTGATATACTGTTTTAAATATGACTATTTTCTAGTATTTTTATTATTTAGTAGGTCAAACCATTAGTCTTTGTTCCTCTTATTCATAATTTCCTTAGGTATTTCTGTACACGTATTTTTCTGTAGGCATCTTTGAATCAGCCTATCATGTTTCAAAACTGCCATTGGTAATGATTTCAAGGAATAGAGTAATGAATATCTGGATATTTCCATTTATTAAACATTCCTCTGTAGGTTTTAGTAATGCATTTTTTTTTCTCCTATGAAACCTCAAAGACCTTGTATTTATTCATGGAAATCTTACAGTTGTGCTATGCAATAGATTTTTTGGTTCCTTTTTGGGATTTGGTAGATTGGTTGGGTGCTGAAATTTTATTCACTTTTCCATGTTACCTTGCCATTTTATTGAATACATTTTAATAGTTTTCCTGTTCTACATAGATAGCAGATGCTTTGATGTGACAATTTATTATAGTTCTCCTTTAACACGTTCTTAATCCCTATGATTGCAGAGAGGAGATTTAATTATTCTTAATCACCTTTATTAAGAATAAGTTCAAATTGTAAAATGCAGCTTGAACCTGAGGCCATAATTGAGCTCTCTGACCTTTCCCCCTAAATGAGAACAGTTTTAGAGCTATATATCTCTCCTGCAAAAACAAAAAAAAGGGAGGACTCCTACATCTGTGGGCACTGGAACAAAAATATACTTGGCCTGACAGGAGACACAACAAACGAGGTTGAGGAATGTCAGGAGGTGTAGCAGACATTTGAATTTCTTATTTTTTCTAATTTTTGGGAGAGATAGATGGGGAAGAATCAGATATGGGATAGGTTTGAACCCTTGGGGCTTTTGTGTGGCAATATAGAACTGTTTTTGGAATAACCTGAATGGCCTCCTGCTAAAACTTCCACGTCAGGCGTCACAGCCTCTTCTTCCCTCATTTGATAATTCTTTCCTCCTTTGAAGAAAGACACTGTTAGTGCCTTGTCAGAGGAGTTTACCTTTTAAGAGGAAGTTAATTTTCTCATGTTCCTTCCCCATCGCTCTTCATTATCTCCAGACCTATAATTAGAATCCAATTCCAGTATGTGTAGGAGACCAATTACGAAGTCAAACATGTAGGAAGAAGGCTCACACAACAAAGGATTTCAAAATTTTGCTCATTTACCCTTTTCTCATTTCTCCTTTCCTTGATTATTATATGTGGGATTTGTTTGTGGAGGTTAATTATACATTTTGGTCTACAGATAGCTGATTATTGAAACAATCGCAAAAGAAGCAGAAGGAAAAGAGGCATCAGAGATTTTTGGAGCTGAAATAGTTAAGAGATAAGAATTTGAATTGTTTTTTGAGTGTACTTCAGGCTGCATAATGCAGAGTTGAATTAAGTTAACTTGGAGCTTTTAAAATTTTTATTACTAAAAAGGGTATACATGGATATTAGAACAGTACCGAGTATATAGTAGGTTTTCTAAACACATTTGTTGAATGAATAAATAAATACATACTGGTAGTTAGTGAGATGGATTGCAAGGTAATTTGAATTTTAAAAGTTTTTGACTTATTGATATCCAGATCTCCTTCTTTTCTCAAGGTGGTTATCCATGTTAGGTGAGTCTTGGTGAGAGGTGATGCATGCCTCTAAATTCTTTCACTTTGCTCTTTGAAATTCAGCTTTTCATAAATAAAATTTGCTCATTGGAAATGATTTTCTATTTTTACTTTCTTTGTTTTCTTCTTGAACTCTCCTTATTTCTCTTCCTCTGCTTGCTTTGGGTTTAATTTGCTCATTTTTCTAGTTTCCTAAGATGAAAGCTTAGATTATTGCTTTTAAATATTTATCTTTTTAAATGTATGCAATCAATGCTATAGATTTCCCTCCAAGCCCTGCTTTCACCACATCTCACCAATTTTGATAAGTTGTGTTTTCATTTTCATGTAGTTCAGGACATTTTAAAATTCTCTTGAGATGTATTCTTTGACCTGTTATTTAGAAGTGTATCTTTAAATCTCCCATATTTTGGGACTTTCCACTTCTCTGTCATTGATTTGTAGGTAATATCCACTGGTCTGAGAACAGGCATTGTATGATTTATCTTCTTTTAATTTGCTAGGGATATGTTTTATGGCCCTGAATGTGGTCTATCTTGGTGAAACTTGCATGTGAACTACAGAAGCACGTGTCATCTGCTGCTGTTGGATGAAGCAGTCTAGAGATTCCAATTATATCCAACTGATTGTTAGTGGAATCAAGTTCAACTCTGTCCTGGCTGATTTTCTGCCTGTTGAATCCATCCCTTTCTGAGAGAGCTGTGTTGAAATCTCCAAGTATGATTCATTTCTCTCTCTCCTTGCTGTTTTATCTTTTTGCCTCACATCCTTTGATGCTTTGTTGCTAGGCACATACACATTAAACATTGGTATGTGTTCTTGGAGAATTGACCCCTTTATCATTATGGTAATCCTTTTCTTTATCACTGATAACTTTTCTTACTTAGAAATCTGCTCTGTCTGAAATAAATACTCCTGCTTTCTTTTTTTTTATAAATTTATTTTTTTATTGGTGTTCAAATTGCCAACATATAGAATAACACCCAGTGCTCATCCCATCAAGTGCCCCCCTCAGTGCCCATCACCCAGTCACCCCTACCCCCCGCCCACCTCCCCTTCCATCACCCTTAGTTCGTTTCCCAGAGTTAAGAGTCTCTCATGTTCCGTCTCCCTTTCTGATATTTCCCACTCCTGCTTTCTTTTGATTAGTGTTAGCATGGTTAACATTTCTCCATCCCTTCACTTTTAATCTCTGTGTTTTTGTATTTAAAGTGGATTTCTTGTAGACAGCACATAATTGAGTAGTGTTTTTTGATTCACTCTGACAGTCTCTGTCTTTTGTCTGATACATTTAAGCCATTGACATTCACAGTGGTCATTGATAACAGTTGGATTAATATCTACCATTTTCATTGCTGTTTTCTATTTGCTGCTCTCCTTATAGGTTCCTACTTTGGTCTTCCACTCTTTTTCTGTCTCTGTGGTTTTAATTGAGCATTTTCTATGATTTCATTTTTTTTCCTTCTTATCACGTCAGTTATACTTCTTTTTGAAACATTTTGTGGTTGTCCTAGGGTTTATCATATACATTTATAACCAATCCAAATCTGCTTTCAAATAACACTATCTCACTTGATGGATATAAAAACAAAATATAAAAGCAAAAAATCCGAATTGCTTCTCCAGTCTCTGCTTAGGGAAATTCTCAATCGTCATTGTTGTCAATATTTCTTCTGTCCCTTTCCCCATTTCTTCTCCTCTGGCATTCCCAATATGTTTTGTGGTCCCAGGGTTCTTATTGTGCTCCTATTTTTCAGTCTCTGTTCTCTCTGCTTTTCAGTTTTTGAGGATTCTGTCTATATCCTCCAGCTCAGAGGATAGCTGTTGTTAGGACAGAGTGGAATCTCCCAAGCTTCTTGCATGTGGAACCTATTAATGGGATGTCCTTCACCTGCTTTTTATTCTTTTTCTATGAAACTACCATACACTGGTCCAGTCTGCAGGGATTTCTATCTCTACCAGCTCAGAGAGTCTTTCCTCAGCCCTGTCCAGTCTACAATAAGCGCATAAAATATATTCTTTATTTCTCTTACAATGTGTTATTATTTTTAGCATTTCTGATGATTGTTTCTTAGAGTTATATCTCTCTACTTACATTGCCTGTCTGCTTTACTGATTCTCATTTTCTTCCTCTCCCCTCAGGTGGGACAGAATGGTAGAGCTGGCTGGAATTGGTTTTCCATCCCCAGGTCAATTAGGCTCCAATAATACTTAGCAAGTGAGGTTCTAGTTACATAGTTTCCACTGAGGGCAGGCCTTGTTGAGAACAGAAGCCTGGAGAGTTTTTCAAAATGGCTCCTTTTCCCCTCTCTCTGCTGGAGCCTTACAGAATGTTTGCCTGATATTTACTATGAGAGTATGGCTAATCACCTGGAGGTAAATCTCACAATATTATAAGACACCACCCAACCATGATTGGATCCCCCAGTGCTTCTAGCTCTCAGAGTTGTCTGCATTGAGCCTCCAGCGATTTGGCAGTTCCAGCTGATTTCCTTGTTCACGCAGTTGCTGCAGTGGTTTTAGCTTGTGAGTCTTCTTCAGTAAGTCTGGAGTCCCTACATTTGTCAATCCTCAATCTTGAGGGCTAAGGGTTGGCTCTGTGTCCTCCTTCTTTTATGGATCCAAGAAGCATTGTTGATTTCTCTGTTCAGCTTTTTTAGCTGTTGTTAGGACAGAGTGGCATCTCCCAAATTCTTACATGTGGAACCTATTCATGGGATGTCCTTCACCTGCTTTTTATTTCCTTTCTATGAAACTACCTTACACTGGTACAGTCTGTGGGGATTTCTACCTCTTTATTTTCATAGGCCATTTAGTTTCACATGCTGCTTTGGGAAATTTTTCATATTGTAAAATCTAATGGTAATTTTCCCTGTATATTGGAGTTTTTAGAATGTTTACTTTTTGATTTCCAAAATATTTTTTTAAGTCTCTTTAAATACAGAGCATTGGTTACTTATTGACAAGTCTCTGTGCCGTATCTGGTAAGCACATTTGAACCCTACTAAAGCCATGCCTGGGTGGCTCAGTGGTTGAGCGTCTACCATCAGCTCAGGGTGTGATCCTGGGGTCCTGGGATCAAGTCCTGTATCAGACTCTCCCCAGGGAGCCTCTGCCTCTCTCTCTCTCTCTCTCTCTCTCTCTCTCTCTGTGTCTCTCATGAATAAATAAATAAAATCTTTTTTTTTTTAATCAGAGAGTGAATTCTCAAATCTTTTTTTTGTTTTTGTTTTTTTTTAAGAATTTATTTATTTGAGACAGAAAAACACAATCGGTGGGGGTGGGGTGGAGAGGGAGAAGCAGACTCCTGACTGAGCAGGGAGCCCAATGAGGGGCTCAACTCCAGGACCCTGAGATCATGACCTGAGTCAAAGGGAAACACTTAACTCACTGAGCCACCTTTAAATCTTTCCTTTGAAATCTGTTTCTACCTGCTTCCTGGAATACCTTATGCCAGGTATTTTCCACTCAATACAACATTTGTTTTTGCCAGAGCAGCAATTTGCTTCATTCTTTCCTATAAGGATTGGGTCAGGCCTCAATGTTACATATAATCTAAGCATTATCAATTAATCTATTTCACCTCCCTTACCAGCATAAAAGTAATTTAGGATGGTACATAACCTACTTGGTTTCTGATACTATTGTCTTCCCTGAGACTCCTCTGGTAGAGGTACTAAGATGTTCATGCACCCGAAGGTATAAGGTTGGTAGGTGTGTGTGTTGCCACTGGCTTCCTTTCTCATCATATGGAGAGATAACCTCACTGAGGGCGCTAGGATGCCATCTGATGGTTGCATTTGAGCCCTTAGAGAGCAGTACCATTTATTTGTTGATAAAGTCATTTTTAGGTGGATTTCAGTGAATCAAATTCAACAAATTCTGGCAATAAATCTCTCCTTCATGTGTCTTTACCCATATTTTTCTAGTGGTTCATTTCCAAAGCATATGCTTACTTTTGAGTACCTGTCACTTTACAATAAGCCATCAAAAGCCCACTTTAGACTTCTTGGCCCTCTCTTTCCTTCCTCTGTTCATTAAAGCTTCTTGAAAGCATAATCAGGTCTCACACTATACCCTCCACTCACCATTCACAGCAGTGTTAATTTGGCTCCCGTCTCTTTCACTCCTTTGAAAGAGCTATCGCTAAAATCGCTAATGCTTGCACATGGATAAATCCACTGATTATTTTTCTGGCTTTACATTATTCATTGTTTCTGTTACATTTGGCATTGGATATTCTTTCATTCACATACCCAGCTTTCTGCTGATTTCCTCTGATAATGTTTTCTTGTTTTATTCCAAATTATTTCCTGCTTTATCTTCCATGGACTTGTCTGCCCAACTTTTGGACATTTTCAAAGATTTGTCCTCTAGCCTTTAATCTCTCTGTTTATATAGTTGCTTCATTTAGACCTATGGTTTA
The DNA here is from genome assembly GCF_053574225.1 of Canis aureus. NCBI lineage: Eukaryota > Metazoa > Chordata > Mammalia > Carnivora > Canidae > Canis > Canis aureus. The sequence goes on from NC_135625.1 coordinate 63,688,806, forward strand.
ATATATATCTATTTGCTAAACACTTGAATATTGAGAATCCTAGTTTCTGATAACAGTGGAGTAGGTAATTGAGACAAACCATCCTGCTGAAACCATTATAGATGCTAAAGAAAAAATAAAAACCATCTTGCTTAAAGGATCAAAGTCCTGACAAGATTATAAACCATACCCAGATAAAATTTGAGACAAAAATAAAACAGGAATGCAGAGAGGTAAGCAGAATGCAAAAAAAAAAAAACCTGCTATTTTATTTAAAACACTAACCTTTGAATCAATGGCTTTATCCAGTGTGTGATGCGTGAACCAAGACAAGGGGCCATCCCAGTTAGAACTAACAGAAACACCTCCAACTGGAGCCTGGGAACTCAGAACTCAGAGTTGAACCAGAAGCAATCTGCACTGTGTGGATTTGTAGCTGTAGTTTGTGTTGTCTGGGTTCAGGGAAAGACCTTATTTTTCAAAGAGGTTTTGGAGATTGATTTGTTTCATTGGTTGGTATTGGAGTTATTTAGACCTCAAAGCCCCTCTGTAGAGTTAGTTTAACTGAGTATTCCTTTGCTAGGTTACCGAAGGAGGGATTTTCTCTGAGGCCATCAAAAAGACAAAGGATTTGTATCTCTCCTCACCAGAGTGACACAAAACAACTTTTAATTTAAAGGGATAATATATACATGGAAATCCAGTACTGGTTTTTAGTGTTTCACAATACTCAGTAAATAAAAGCTCATTTTCATCTTAATTAGTGATATCAGTTTGAAGCACTTTTGAGTCACTGTTCACCAGGACCTATTTTTGTCCTTTTAAAATAGTAGTCAGGCTTGTTGAATTGAAAAATCATTAACTTATTTAAAAAAAAAAAAGAATTCCCTGTGATTTTTACCAAGACTAGAACTAGACATCTTTAGAGACAATTTCCCCATTTCTCTGTCTAATCCTGCTTTCTCTACTTACCAACCTCCTACACCTGATTTCTCTTTCCAGGTTCAGCTTTCACAAGATTTTGACTTTCTGTGACTCTTCATTTTATTTGATTTTTTTATTAAGGACATTTTCAAATGTACATAAAGCAAATTATATGACAAACTACTGTTTGTAATTGCCTTCTTGAAGTCTTTGCCAAGACTTCTTCCCATTTCAAGCATGTGTGTAGTTTCATGAATTGTTCTTTTAAAACAGCTAACCCCAGTTATGTATGAATCAGAACTTTCTTCTTGACGTAACCACTATGTCATTACGGATCCTTGAGAATTAATAGTAGTTCCTTAATAGCCTCTAATACCTAGCTCATACTGAATCCCCCAGATTGTATCAAAGATGCTTTTTAACTTGCTGATTGTTGCCTCATGGAGTTGTTTATTTTGCTTCTTCCAGTACTTCCTGTAAATTGATAGATCTATATACTTAATCTTTAGGCAATAATTCTTAATTGATGACTCTATGTCCTCTTTTAGCATAGCGTCATTGAGATAATGATGAAAGGTTTTAGCACTCTGTTAAGATTTTCAAGTGTAAATGTTCTAATATTATCTTCCTTCTGTCCTTATTTACTGGAATTCTATGAAAGGAAATTTATCACATCAACCTCTTGCTACTCTGCATCTAAATGTAAGGGAAAGGTAGAAAGCAGTGAGTTGGTACCCTAGGAACTTCCGTGGTGTCCAATGATACTATTTTTTTTTTTTAGTATAACCTTAGGAATTTTAGTATACTTGATATACTCTAACGCATCATAGTCATTATTATTTTTTTACACTGTTTAAATTGTCCAGTATTGACTCTGAAATTCTTTGTCCTTTTGTCATAATGTCATTGGATTTTTATTGCTCTCTTGCATTCTACACAGCCAAAGAACCAATTTGATCTTTTTGCTTCCAGGTCTTTTCATTTGATAGATCAGACTATTAATATGTTGAAGAGAAACAGTGTGCATGTATTTATTCTGTTATTTCAAATTCAAATTGGATATTTCATATTTTACTTCTTCGACTTTATACTTAAATATTTTTCTCTTTTGATGAAAATGTTTGTTCTTAACAATATTAACATAACCATTTGCTTTTATCTACAGCATACTAGTAATGGTTTTGAAACAATAATTCAATATATTTTAACTACTTTCTCAAAACTAAAATAACGTTCTCTCTGTGATTTGCAGCCTCTGCTATAATGTTCGATGTTATTTATTTCAGTCTCCTTACCCTCAAGCCCAGTATTTAGGGATTGTTTTATGGTATGGTTTTTAAAGTACATAAAATATTTACCTAGTTTAAATGTCAAAATGAATAATAGGTATGTTTCCATAAATTTTTTTTTCCTGTTCTTCCCACCTAATTTCTCCATTTAGTGTAGATAATCATTTTGATTATGGTTTTATTATCCCTCCATACCAATACTCAAGAAATTATTCTGGAATATTAATTAGCAATTTAGAAAAAAATTTATATTATACATCTTAATAAATTCCATAATTAGTGAACAGCTACAGGTAAAAATTAAATTACTTTCAATAAAAAGGCATTTAATGTTGATTCAAACTCTGAAAGAGGGAAAAAATATGTAACCATGAAAGCTCCAAAACAAACATGGAAGCAAAAGATTTGTTTCAAAATTAATCAAGTTAAACAGTGAACATTATCATGAAAAATTTTTACAAAAAATATATCAAAAATAAATTATAAAACAATAGGTATCATGTATTACCTACTCTATTCCAGTAACCTCAAAACCATCTTATTTGATATTTGGTACTTTCATGATGTTGGTTTTGGTGTACTATTTTATAAATGTAGAACGTTTATAACCAAGGGGTCTCCCATCTCGTGTGTTTCATATAAGCAAGGGATTTGATGGGATGGCCTGGCTCCATGGGACCATCAGCTTCAATAGCTTGTCTTATTAGGATGTCCATCTGAGGCTTGGTTAACGGCCCTTGAGTGAATGCACTTCAGAGGCCTTTGTTTCTCCATGAGGAATCTGATCTTTCTGCTGTTGAATTCCTTGCAGTTGACTCTGGAAATCTGAAAATGAGAAACTGTTTCTTGGAAACTCTTCCAGAAAGAGATGCTAGAGGGGTTGGGAGTATGGAGGTATTCACAGGGTCATGGCTGTGATTCTGTATCAGCCCTCAAATATGCCTGCCATTAAGTAAATAAATCTTTCTACAAATACATATTCATATATATACTTTGCTATATCCATGTTTTCCTAGCATTGCTCAGCTAAAAACTGAAACAAGGAAGAACCAAACTTTGACTCATCTGACTCTAAATTTCATGTCCTTTCCTATTGCACCTTCTATAAAATATTTACTAAATATATAAAATGCTACAAATAGTAAATAAAAACAGCAAAAAAATAACTTCATGTATAATTACGCAAGAAATATCAGAAAAATATGCATTTGAATGGGCATGCATGTTACGTCAGCAGTAACAAAAGAAATGTTTATTGGATAAACTTGGCATATAACATTTATAAATTCAAGGTGTATATTGCACTACTTTGATACATTTATATATTGTAATATGGTTGCTGTTGTAGTGATATTTATCATATTACGTACTTATTACAACATAGTACAAAATAGTACAATATTAGTGTCTATGTTCAATAAATAGACATTAAATTTTTATAACTATTTTAATACTTGTTACACCTCTGTACCTTTAAACACTATCAATTTTATCTCCCCACCTTCATCTTCTGGTAACTACCATTTTATTCTTTATCTTTTTTTCTCATGTTTATTTAGTTTTTATTCTACATATGAGCAATATCATGCAGTACTTGTCTTTGGCTGTTTTTGTTTAGCATAATGTTAAGTTCCATCCATATTGTCACAAATAGGATATCTTCCTTTCTTATGGCTAACTTACAATTCATTGTGTATATGTACCACATCTTTTTTCAACATTTATTGATGAGCGTTTGGGTTATTTCCTTATTTTGGCTACTGTGAATAGTACTGTAATAAACCCAGGTGTATGTGTACCTTATACCCAAAGGATAGAAGAATAGGAATTTGACATTCCTAGAAGTGAAACTGAAGATTGTATGGTAGCTCTATTTTTAGTTTTTGAGGAACCTCCATAATGTTTACCATATGTTTTTTTTAAAGAAACAGCCTTTAATTTCATTGATTTTTTTTTATAATTGTTGGTCTCATTTTTGTTCTGGTTATTATTATTTCCTTTCTCCTCCTAACTTTGGGTTTAATTGGTTTTTCTTCCTAATTCCTTGAGGTGTTAAGTTAAAAAGTATAAAGTTAGGTTGTTTGAGATCTAACTCGTTAACACATGCATTTATTTCCATAAACTTTGCTTTCAAACTGCTTATGCTGTATCCCACAACATTTGATATGTTTTATTCTCATTTTCATTTGTTTCAAGTTAATTTTTTTTTATTTTTCTTTTTATTCTTGGATTGGTTGATAGTTTAGGAGTGTGTTGTTTGGTTTTCACATATTTGTGGATCTACCCACATCAACTTTTTTTCTTGATGTTGATTTCTAATTTCATAGCACGGTGGTCAGAGAAGACAGTTGGTATAATTTCAATTTGCTTAAACTTGCTAATACATATTTTGTGGCCTATCGTGTGATCTATCATGAAGAATGTCCCATGTGCACTTGAGAATACGTATTCCGCTGCTGTTGGATGAAATGCTCTATATATGTCAAGTCCACTTGTTCTAAAGTGTGGTTGAATTCCAACATTTGCATGCTGATTTTCTGTCTTGGGTGATCTATTCATTGCTGATAATGGGTTATTGAATTCCCTTGCTATTATTGTATTGGTGTCTATTTCTCCATTAATATCTGTTAGTATTTACTTAATATATTTCAGGGATCAGGTTTTGGAGTATATATACTGATATCTTTTTGATGTATTGATCTTTTTATCATTATATGATGCTTTTTTTGTTTTTTGTTACCATTTTTGGCTTGACAGCTATTTTGTCTGATAAAAGTATGGCTACATACACTTTCATTTGCTTGGAGTATCATTTTCTACCCCTTCACTTTGAGCCTATGTGTGTCTTAAGGCTGAAATTAGTCTTCTGAAGGCAACACGGAGTTGGGTCTCGTTTTTTAATCCAGCCAGCCACTCTGCTTTTCAGTGAGTGCAGTCCATTTACATTTATATTTCTTGATATGTGAGGACTTACTACTTTATCTTTTGTTTTCTGGTTGGTTTGCATCTCTATTGTTTTTCCTTCTGCTTATCTAATTTTTTAAAAGATTTTATTTATTTATTTATTTATTTATTTATTTATTTATTTGACCGAGAGAGTGTGACTGCCCGCGTGCGCACACACACAAGCAAGGGGAACAGGTAAAGAAGAAGCAGACTCCCTGCTGAGCAGGGATCCCAAAGCAGGGCTCAATCCCAGGACCCTGGGATCTTGACCTGATCCAAAGGGAGACACTTAACCAACTGAGCCACCCAGGTACCCCGGTATTTGTCTCCTTTTTAACGTTAGCTGTTTTCCGTGATGATTTGCTCAGTTTCACATCTCTGCTTTGAATTTTTGTTTTGCAATAACTATGAGGTTTGCATGAAATGTTTTATAGATAAAAGAATATTTTTTCTGCTGATAGCAACTGATCCTCATTTGCCTGTATGGGTTCAATTATTTCTTTCCTCTTTTATATTTTTGCCATCACAAATTATCCATTTTTATGCTGTGAGTTCATTGTAGTAGCTATAGTTTAATGTTTAATGTTTTTTCCTTTAACCTTTGTGCTATAAGAATTTTACAATCTTTTCTAAAATAGTTATGCTTTTTTCATTCTATTTATCACCTTACTCAGAGTTTTGTGTACTTTTGTCTTTTCATTTTAGGTAGAAGATCCCCTTTCAACATTTCTTATAGAGCAGGTCTAGTGCTGGGGAGCTCCCTCAGCTTTTGTTTGCTGTGAAAGCCTTTATTTCTCCTTCATACCTGAAGGCTAACTTTGCTGGATAGTGTATTCTTAGCTAGAAATGTTTGTGGATTTTGTTGTTGTTTGAATACTTTGAATATGTCATTCTAATCTCTCCTGACCTGTGGAGTTTCTGCTGAGAGATCTGATGATAGACTAATGGGGGTTTCTTTTTAGGTTACTTACTTTTCCTTTCTGGCTCCCCTTAATATTTTTTTTCACTGATTTTTGACAGCTTCATTATAATGTGTCTTGAAGAAGGTCTTTTTGCATTGAGATAGTAAGGTGGTGATCTAGGAGTTGTGTGGAATTCCATGTCCAGTTCTTTCCTCAGGTTTGGGAAATTCTCAAATTCTCATTTATTTAAGTGTTCTGTGCCCCTCTCTTTGTCTTTTCCTGTACCCATGATTATGTTAGCTTTTATAATAGAGTCTTATAGCTCTTGTAGGATTTCTTGACTTTTTTTTACCTTTCTTGAATCTTGGTTTTCTCTCTTCTACCTGAATCATTTCTAGATTTTTAACTTCTAAATTTCTTATTCTCTCTTCAATCTAGTCTGCTCTATTACTATTGCTTTCTAATGCATTCTTCATCTCATTATTGAGTTCTTTAGTCCTAGAATATGTTTGTTTGTTTGTTTTTAGAATTTCAATCTCATTGGTAAAGTATTCCTTCAGTAGTTTTGTGATCTCATTGAATTGCCTTTCTGAGTTTTCTTATAGCTCATTGAATTTTTTTTATGACAGTTACTCTGAATTTTTTTGTCAGATCACAATCTTCCATGAGTTTGAGTTCCATTTCTGGAGGATTCTTTTGTCGCTGTGTGTGTGTGTGTGTGTGTGTGTGTGTGTGCTACCATATTACCACAATTTTTCATGGTGTTTGAGATGTGCCTCTACTGGCACATTAGAGTAGCAAACACACCTTTCTTATTTAGGTGCAGTTTTGTTGACTTTGATTGTAACAGTCCAACAGGTTGGCAATTAGACGCTGTTCTTTTGTTTTACAGCAGGTGGCTCTATACTACAAGTTTTTGGCTACTCCTAACTGCGATGCTTCTTGGCTATGTTTGGGAGCTTGCACAGAAGAAAAAAAGGAGGGGGTAGCAACAGAGTAGGGGAGATGTGTACTTGGCCCTTAGGGCTTTAGGTGTTCCCACTACCTGGTAGGGGACTCCTTCAGTGAGGAAGTCCTAGATGGTCCTCTTTCAGAATTCCAGGGACAGGCAGCACGTACTGTGTTTCTCCCTGTCTCCTTCCCTTTCATTTCATCCCCACCCCTCTGCCATCCCTGCAGTGAGGATGTGTCTCCTCATAGGACCAGGCCCTGCTGAAGTGCAACAGGACCCTCTAGCTGCTGCTGGAAGAGTAGCATAGACTTTCTCTCACCACTTTCTGCCCTCCACCTCTCTGCCAGAGGAGTGCCAGCTGTTGGAGTTACTGGAAGGGATGGCAGGAGCCTCTGTGACCACCTTACTCCTTATTGGTAGCCCCATTTCCTCCCCAGGTTAGCTTTAGCTGTACCCATGCAGGTATATCTCTGGTGTCCTGATATGCTGTCCTGAGTACCTTTGTTGGGTTATGGATGTTCTACCAGTTATAAGCAGAAGGGAAGGGACAAAGGGAACAACTCACACCATCATGATGCTCAAGATGTTTAACAGTTAAGTGACAGCATATGGTTCTCAAAATTCTATTTGTTGGAATTTGAATTGCTTTTTAAATATTAGAAATATACTATTAAATATCTTCTTATTGATTGGTACTTTGATTCTTAGAATCAACCACAAAGGAAGAATAATACCATGTTTTCCCTTTTGAATTTGTTAATGATGACCTTCCTCAGGTTAAAATTATTTGTAATTCAGCAACTTGAGATCATGTGGAAAATAGTAAGATTGGGGAACCCATGGAAAACATAAACAATAATATGCTTCCTTTTGTTCTTAACTACAGCAAATAAGTAAATAGAATGCAAAATAATTGCATGCATCATAATTTAAGAACTAAATCCAGTATTTTCCATTTACTGTCCTTTGCTACCTGTAGTTTTTATTTAATGAACATAATAGGCATATGAGGAGTTATTTTTATGTCTGGTCCTTCTGATAGAAGAGAAGCCCTTGTATTTTACCTACATCTCTATTTGTCTCTATTGCTCAGGCAGGATGATCTAACAGTTTGATGGGCTGTGTGCTTTTCAAATCCTGGTCCAGATTTCAAATCTTACTTCATCTGACATAGTTTCTTCTAGATTATCTTAATCTTTTTTGGTTCATGAATACCTTTGAGAATTTGAGAAATTCTTAATTCTTTGTCCACCAAACTAATATCTTCCTGTGAATGGCCCTGGCATGAACTGGGAATGGATAGGCCTATGAAATATTTATGTACTAGCTGAACATGGTGTCACAAAAACCATTGTTCTGCTTAGTGATGGTCTGGATTGGGCCGACTCATATATGGATTATCCCAAATAGGGAATTTTTGTACTGATTCTAATTTACTGATGAGATCAGCTGGGGTAAGATGGGCTATGCAGCAAGAAAAGAGAGCCAGTTTTTCTCTCCCTATGGATGCTGTAGGGCAGGTATCCTACAGGTCGGGACTCTTCAGTTAAAGCTACCTGAATTTATTGCAGTGCCATAAGATGACGTTATAATAGCTAGGGAGTGTAAGAGGGAAAGAAGATTACATCTTGGGTCTTACATTGTTTTGTTCAGAAATAAAAAATGTCACTTCTCATTTTTACTGGCTGGAGTCAGATACTTGGCCATGTCCGATTTCAAGAAGTCCAGCTCCCATACTTAATTTAGTAACACAACTGCTTTAGTTGTTGAGCAGTGATTCATGGAAGAGCAAAGAAAGACAAAAGCTTTGTGAGTTATTTAAACATATTCAGTATGAATCAGCAATGCCTACTTAAAAGTAATAGGGCAATTAGCTGCTATACAAATACAGATTATGAATATTGGCATAATATTTATAAACAATATACAACTGAAACTTGAGAAATACAACAGGGTCTAGCAACAATGTCACATAGAAACAGCATTAAATTAAAACCAAAAGCAGAACAAAAGACGTAAGATTATTTAACCGAGAGAGAAAGCCAAACTTGGAAGACATTTCTCACCAAAAATAGGGAACAAACATGTAAGATTGGTTAGGACTGAGGAATGGACGTTACCTTAGTCCAAAATAAAAGGTGTCCGACCAAAGGACTCGGCATCTTGGAAAAGAAATGCTCTGCTCCAGTTTGCTCCGAGAGGGACTCGGTGACTGTCAAGGAGACTGCAGAAAGAATCCTTACACCAGATGACTCAGTGAACCGCAAACTTTTCTGTTAGCTCTAAATTATGCAGTGCAGTCCTATGTCATCATTGTAAGTCATTTTCTGGGCCATATTATTTCTTGAGTGAATTGTTCTATTTACCTCAAAACATTTCATCCTGACAATGTCTTGTAGAATATAACCTTTTCCCTTAACTCAGTTTATGGTGGTTAGTATTTATTTAACCTGAGTTCTCTGTTCCTCCCTTTCATTTCCTCTCAATCCTCTGCCTCCCAGGACCATCTGTCATTTGTCTTTTCTAAAGGAAAACACATTTTCATTTTGTGGATATAAAGATTTGGGGGTATAACTGGACTATGAAAGTGAAGGAGACAGATATTGTTTAATAGCTGTTTCTATACTAGAAAAAGGGCTTGGTTACTCTCCTTCTCCCTATAGATGTTTCTTCACTTAACAGACTTGATATTGTATATATATTTCATCTGAGGCGAAATTAGAAAGACCAAGAGACAGAGCAGAAATGATGCTGCTGCCAATTCATCTTTACTTGCACTTTTTTCATCGAGCCTGTCAGATGTTAAGGGGGGAAGAGACAAAGCTCCAGTGTGACAAATAGGCCCCATGATTATTTTCAACAAGTCACAAAAAAGTAGGACAAAATATCTTAATGTTTTCCTCTTTGCCTTCATCTTTCATTCAACGGAGATTTGCTGTCATTTTTAAAGGTCATTGGGCCTGTTAGGAGTCAGGCAGAGAAAAAGTTTGGTCCATTCTTCAAGTTCATTTTAAATAGTGACTGTTGATATGTTGAAAAGTAAGAGGTTGGAGCCAGAATGTGTCTGTGTCTTTAAGGGAAATAGGTTTTATTAGGCCACCCACAGTCTTTTATCTACTTGGGGTTATTGTGAGTGTCAGATAATGGAGCATTTTCATGTAGAAATGATGGGAATGTTTAAAAGCTCATTTTTTTTCCTCTTGTTTTTTTGTAGAAATACTAGATTGGTTTTGGACATGAAGTCCTAAAGAAAAGAATAAGTTCACATGGGATACTCTTTGGCACTTAATACATATACTGATTTATTTAGTAACTTTTCCCCCCTCCTCTTGGGAGGCATTTGGAAGTAATAGACTCTTCAAACTGTAAATGTGACTATAGCTAACATGAATAAAAGATAGACTGAAATGAATATCTATAGTCACTTAGCCACAGTCACTTTGGTCTTGGAAATGGGCATCGTACCTGAAGGATTCTCTAATAGAAGAACTTTTAGAGCATGTATTGGATGTAGTGCCTCCAATTTACTCCTGAGATAAGCCAGTACTATACTTATACTTTGAAACTTGTCACTATAAATCTTGATGTGACAACATGATGCAGCAGTGACAAAAAGAGATGGCTAATGACTGTTGATTGAATGCTTACTCTGAAAGGTACTGAGGAGGGGGTGGCAAGGGGTCAGAAAACTATTCAAGGAAACTGGAGCCATCAATATTAAATTAGTCATGATCTTGTTGGAAACTACTCTGCACTTCTCCTTCCGAAAAACTTTCAGTGGACTTGCAACACAGGTCTCTTCATCCTTCTTTACTTCACTAGCTTCCCTTCCTCTAACTACTGGAACACTCCAAGGATCAGTCCAGGATCATGTATTCTTTGCCCGCTACCTACTCTCTCCTCTTGTCGACATTTCCCGAATTATCTCCAGCAGAGACCTCTGCCTTCGGTTCCACATGTCCAGCAACCTGACTAATCCTCGCTCCTACTTAGATGGAGAATAGGAATATCCAAGTAAACATTTTCAAAACAAGTTGCCATTTTCCCACAGATGACGTAGACTTTGTCTTCCCTACTCCCCTTTTAACTGGGTCTTTATTCTACTAGTTTCGCAAGTAAAAACCTTAAAACAGTCTTGAAACATTTCTTCACCCCCTACTTTAATCCACTCCTTTAGACAATTACAATTCTATCTTCAAATCCTATTGGAAACCCTGGTATTGATTTCCCCCTTCAGTGGTGCTGTTAGTCAAGGTCTTCGTCTGTTCTTGGCTGGTCATCTGCACAGCCTGATGCCTCCTGGTCTTAGATTTCAACTTATATGACCCACCTTCCCCTACGTGTCCACCTGTTGTTGTTGTTTTTAATATGCCAAGCTTTGTTAATACTCTCTGGCTCCAATTATTGTTAATACAAGTTCCATGAGAGTAGGACCTAGTCTCTTTCACACACTACTCTATTTCAATACACAAAGTAGGCCTTAAATATTTCTGTTGAGGGAAAATGTGCGTGATTTAATAAGAGTTATAGCCGTCAACCACATGGTGCAGTACGTGACCCATGGATACTGGTGCCAAAGTAGACAGGAATTTGATTGCATTTCCCTTGATACGAGTGTGCCTCCTTCTAAATGTTGGACAAGTGCTGAGGAGGAAACAATCATTCTAAGAAGGGGCATGGAGAAGACCTGAGCTGAGTTACCAAGTCTGAGAGTGCTAGGGTATTGGAGGATAGTGGATGGACAAACATTTAGTGTATTGAGGAGAGGACATTCATGTCAGAAATGTAGGTCAGGTCAAATCATGGATACCCTTAAAATCAGTGAATTGAATTTTATCATCTCAAAAGGCTTTAGGAAAAGTTTTTAACAGAGGGAATATGAAAATCATACTTTAAGCTCTTCAATTTGGCTCTATGAGTGAGAATAAGTTTGCCTTCAGCAAAATGAGCCAGCAAGCTAGGTCATAGGAAGTAGAAAGATTCTAATCTGTGTATTGGTCGAGCGAATAAGAATGATGCAAAAGGAATCACAAACTCACAACCGAGTGTTTAACTAATAGGGTTCTAACCACTGGATGTAGCAAATAAAGGAAAGAGGTAACACTTACAGTAAAATTTTAGACACCCAACTTGGGAAAACAGCCCTCTAATTAACAAAAGATAGGAACTGTGTGGGCAGTGGGCCTCTAAGATGACTTCTAATTTTACATGCTTTAAACGTGGGTAATGATAACAAATAAGAACATCTAGTTGGCAGTTGCTAGTAAAATCATGGCCCCTGAGTTAGAATAAATTGGCCCCAGATTTCTTATAAAAATAATTATTGGGTAAGTGTCTGCCTTTGGCTCAGGTCATGATCTCAGAGTCCTGGGATCGAGCCCCACATGGGGCTCCCTTATCAGCAGAGAGCCTGCTTCTCCCTCTCCCCACCCCCTTGTATTCTCTCTCTCTCTCTCTCTCAAATAAATAGAATCTTAAAATATTGAGAACAAATGAATTCTTTAGTAGAATACTTATTTAGAAAACAAAGATTTGAATTATGAGGCCCTAGTTTTAGGTGATAAAATTTTTGAGATGATAAAATTCAATCTCCTTGATTTTAAGGCCATTTATGATTTGACCCTGACCTATATTTCTGACATGATTGTTCTCTCCTTAATACACTAAATGTTTGTTCATCCACCACTATCCTCCAATACCCTGGCACTCTCTGCCCTGGTAGCTTAGCTCAGGTCTTCACATTTTTTAGCATTCAAAAATGCTAAATTTAGTATGCCAGGGTGGCTCAGTGGTTGAGTGTTTGCCTTTGGCTTGGGGAGTGCTCCAGGGATTGAGTCCCACATTGGGCTCCCTGCCAGGGCCCTGCTTCTTCCTCTACTTATGTCTCTTCCTCTCTCTGTGTGTCTTTCATAAATAAATAAAGAAAATATTTTTTCAAAAATGCTAAATCTATGGGGGTAACTAAATACAAAAAAGGGATGAGAAAAAGAGTGCTCCAAGAAAGAAGGATGATTTGTGCAATGCCATGAAAAAATGAAGAAAAAAAAGATTTTTAGGAAATGAAGAGTACTACCAAATTGCTAAACATTAATAAAGAGAGCCTTTCTAGAAAAAAAAATGTTTGTATTTGGAATCTATTAGATCATTGCTAGTACCCTGGTTTGGGGTTTTTGGTGTTAGAGAAAGTTGATCTAATACAAGATCATAAAAAGTGAGCAAGTCATGACAAAACAAATGGAAGAGATCTGATAAAATTTCCTAGAGACAATAGAAAGTAAAAAAAAAAGGACAGAATGAGTTTGAGTTAAAGATATTTATCCAACATTTGGAAATGGGGGGGAAAATGGATAACTTTTAAATTTAATCCCAAGCATTGCCTGACAAATCCAACTACTGGGTGATCCACGTATAGGTCATGTGAGCCTAGAGATGCATAAATTTATTTGATTTGCTATTTACTGTTGATTATATGTATTTTCATATGTTCTTAGAAATGCATATTATACTTTGTAACTCTGTAAAGTTAGAGGTATATTTATTTTCTTTTTTGCCTAGTAGAAAAAATAACCCTGAAAATTGTGACTGCTCCCCACTCCCTGTAGGACATTTACCAGTTTTGTCTAACATAACTATCTTATATAAGCACATTTTTCCCACTGAATATAAAATTCAGCTTTTTGGAATTTCCTTTTGGACTGGATTTGTTTCCCTGCTGTGCTCTCAGTAACGTGTTAAAGAAAAGTTTTTTTGCATCTTCACTGCTCATTTACATCAGAATCATGTTTTGAAAATTTGAAATTATACTTTGACAATATAATTTTAATTTATATTTGATTCCTTTTCATGTAAGATAGGGAACACTTTTGCACATGGCAATATGAGGGGAAAAGGCAGGAGATGGCAGGAGGTTCTTTCTGGGAGTGAGGCTGCCCCGCCTTCTTGTCATTGGCAGGAACATGAGCTGTGTTCTGTGATTAGGTATAAGAAGTAAATGGGCCGAGAACAGGCAGGCCCACAAAATGTTATTCTGGGGCCTCAAGTCATTAAGAAAAGCTACCAATTCAAACAAGTCCAGGAGAAGACTACAGTTTAGGGTTCAGACTGAAAAGTTTCATCAGGGGTTGCAAAATTTGGGCAGGCACCGACATAAAAAAAAAAAAAGAATATTAACCCTTTAAAACTTTTCCTATTCCCTATCTCCTGGCTTTTTACTTTATTAGTTTTGATTTTAGAATATTTGGACAGAGAAAAATCAGAAATATAGCAGAAAAATAATAGAATAAGGTATTAGAATCCAGAGACAATGAGATAACCATTTTAGTGTGAATGTTCTTTCTGTGACAAAGACCTGCATTCAGGGAGTAAGGTCCTATGCCTGGGACTTAGTCTTCCCCATCTGTCAAATAAAGGCATTGGCATTACTGTAATGGTTTTTCCACTGTAAACTCAGTTTACTCTCTTAACATGATGGTAAGAACCTATGTACATTTTTTTATGCAACAAATGCATGTGCTGTATCTAATATTTCATGCACCTTAAGAAATAAAACATACCAGAGATAGTCCTCAGAATCTGAGAAATCTAAATTTATAGATGGAGCGAGTTTACTTACGAATTGCCTTATCAGTAAATTAATGGCTGTGATCCTCTCTACTCGGGCAAAGATGAGAGGCTGGAGCACTGCGGATAAAATCTGACAATGTTTCTAAGCTTAATGAGCTTTCCTGCTGTCTAGACTGATGGGGAAACTCATGCTGGCACCTGGTAAGCACTTAGTACATACCAGCTGAGTGAATGATTGACCAAATGAACTAATGGATGAATAAAGTTAGGAGTAAATACTGTGCACCTTATAGTCCTAGTTGATAAGACATAGGTAAGCAAAAAAGAAGCAAGAAAAATGTACAGATATGGTAAGAGCTATGAAGGAAATCAGCTGAGTTAGTCTAAGTGGAGAAGCCCCCCAAAACACATAGCATCAACTCTAGCACATATATACACATGGTCAGAAAGCCAAGGGGCCAGCATCTCCTAACTTCTACTTCAGTCCACTCCAGGCTGAGGGCCTCCGAAGCAGGGGCACAGATGCAAGGTCCTAGTCCAGAGGCAGAGCAGCTCCATAGCCCAAGGGAATTCTTCCCAAGAAGCCTGGCACCTGCAGGGCTTTAGAGGCAAAGGTATGCTAAACCTAGGAAGAGGTACACCAAAATAGTAAAGGGATCCAAGGTGATTTGGGGCCGAGAGTATCCCCCCAAATAGGCACACTTATCTATGAGTATCCTTTACTGTCAGTTACCGCTAAGAGAATCCTAGTACCTTTGTGAACATGTTGGAATCACCATGACGGCCAAAGCTTGTCCTTAACTACCAGTAGAAGATGTCAAAAATTGGTCCCAATATTAATCTGATTATGGAATGAAATACATTTTTTCTCCGCAGACTGAAGTTAAAATTCATTATTGCTTCTCTGCACCACAAAGAAGAACTGGCCAAGTGCTAGAGGAAGCATTTTTAAAGATGTTTTATGGACCAGTCATAAATACTTCATGGGGTTTCTTAGATCTGTGGGCTATCTTCAGTGTTTTTCCTTTACCTGACTTTGTTTCTCACACTGAGACACATAACCCTGAAAATTAACATAACACTAAGTAAACTTTAGGTTAATAAAAGTCATTTTAGTCTGAAGATGTAAGTTAGCATTTGGGGTGTATTTACTTTCTGAAGGTCTCAGTGTTTTAACTTAAATCAGGATAATTATATTTAAAGAGAATTATGAATCTGTTTGCCAATGCCGCCTGAAGGAAAGGCTTTCCACAGGTATTTCTTGAGTCTAATTACAAGGTAATTGAATGAAGTTTTAAAAATCACATGAGAATGTGTTGATTTTAATCTTCAGTCAATGTGAAAGACTTACAAGGTAGTGGGTAACTTGCTAAAAATCTGGCTTAGATACCTAGAAAATGGAAATAATAGTAACAGGTTTATGAGATTATGAGCATTAACTGTGCAAAGCACACATTACGATGTATGAGAACATAGGGAATACTTCATAAATGGTAATTATATCATTAGGAACAGTGTCAGCAGCAGCGGGAACAGCAGTAATAATGATGGTAGTAATACTAATGGTAGCAGAAGTATGTAGTAGCAATACTAGCAATAATGACTAATAATATGAGTTTAAAGTCTTTTTTAAAATTTTTTAATCTAAATGTAATTAGCCAACATATAGTACATCATCAGTTTCAGAAGTAGAATTCAGTAATTCATCAGTTGCTTATAACAGCCAGTGCTCATGACATCACATGCCTTCCTTCATGCCCATCACCCAGTTACCCTACCCCATCCCTCCCCTCCCCTCTGGCAACCCGTTTGTTTCTTAGCATTAAGGGTCTCTCATGGTTTGTCTCCTCCATTACTTCCCTTTCTTTACCTGCATATCCCTGTGTGTTCAAATAGTTGTGACTTGTTGCTATTTATATTGCAATTTACCCACCCTCCCATTTCCTGACATATTCCCTCCAATTGTGCTTTTTTTTGTTTTCATAACACCCATTATTCCCTAATATATTACATAATCTACTTTTTTGGGGGATATCTACCGCTTACTTTTCATGTCTTCTCTATATCCATCCCATTGAGAATGCAGCCAATACCTGCATGGTGCAGGCAATGAGAAACTGCACTTTTTGAGGCTGTGAATGAATGAGGTTTGACAGCACCCCATTGAATTCAGGATTTCTGGTGATTCTATAGGATATGAAACAAGTATTTTATTGATTTTATTGATTGATTGTGCAGTGGAGGAGGGGTAAAAGGAGAGGGACAGAGACAATCCTAAGCAGGCTCCATGCCCAGCACAGAGCCTAAGGCAGGGCCTGATCTCAGGACCCAGGATAATGACCTGAGCTGAAATCAAGGGTCGGGTGCTTAACGGACTAAGCCAACCAAGCCCCCTGAAACAAGTATTTATTTATTTATTATTATTTTTAAAGACTTTATTTATTAGAGAGAACACAATTAGGGGAAGCAGTGGCAGGCAGCAGGAAAGGGAGAAGCAGGCTCTTTGCTGAGCTGGGAGACCAATTGGGGGTTTGATCTCAGGACCCTGGGATCATGACCTGAGCCAAAGGCAAACACTTAACTGACTGAGCCACTCAGATGCCCCTAAAACAAGTATTTAATTGTTTTAAAATTATGACTTTGCTAATTTTGACTTGATTTCAGATGTCTTATATACCCGTCTTCAAAAGTTTTTCTCTAAGAGGGAATAGGAGACATATTTTTGGGATCTTCCAGATATAAAGATATTGTTGCTGCTTTTACATGGTCACTAGTGGACAACAGAACAAATTGAGTCTAAAATTACTGGGTCACCAAATTGTCCCTAAAAATCTATAGGCATTTGTTATATTGTCATGTGGAATTTAGTTTTGCTAAGAGATAAGGCTAGTTATAACTTTCTTCCTTTTAAGAGATCTGTGTAACCTGCCTTTACTTTTATAATTCAGACATATTTACTGGATTCCAATGAGCACTTCAATGCTTAAATTCTATATTACTAGTTTTATTTTTCCCCCCCAAATGTGTCAATAAATTATGACTTGGACCTATGTTGTTTCTATACCCTATTTATCAGCTTTAAAAGTAGTGTAAAATTTTAATTCTTTTTCCTATTCATTCAATGATGACTTTTAAACTTTCTTTTCCACACTTTTAAAAAATTATTTGAGTATAAACTTAGAAACTGATTATCCCTAATCTTGCTTTAAATTCTAATTAATTTTGTCTCTGTATTTTTCTTATCACCTCTATCTCAATTTTAGTCATGTTGATGTTACCATTTTTTTTCCTCTTGTTAAATAAAGGTTCTGTATTTTTCTCCTCTTAAATTCTATTGAGAATGAGTGATAATTTTCTAAAATATTCATTTGGACTTTGTAGTAAATATGTATATTTTGTACATAAAATATATATTTCATGTAAAATTATATAACTTGATAAATAGAACTTAAATATATTCTCTTTCGATTTAAGAGATACTATTTTTTGTTTTACAATTTTGTTTAATAAGCCAGTTAGGTAATCATGATTAAACTATGCATCTACTGAGGAAGATAGATCTGTCTGGAAAGTATATGTCAATAAGCCAAACATACATAGTCCCTTGACTTGCTATTTCTTCACTATAAAGATTTTTAGCTACATACTGGGTAAATGTGCATACCAATTACTCCTATTGCCAGAGAATGGCGGAGTTTAATTTACTGAGGTTCTAGTAAATTGAATCTTTTCTTCCCACCACTCCCTAGATTTTTGATACTCCAAAAACATGAACAACATTAAAACTTGTCTCTGGTGCATTGCCACTGGGGGTCTTTCTTCTCTTGACACTTTGTGGTATATTTGTGGGGATTAAACTTGCAAGCGTGTAACAACATATAGGTGCCTCCTGACTTTGAGCAAATTTTGGGGCGCGCACACACATATATGGAGATGGTGGTTGTAGTCTTTTTCTGGATGTTGACAAATAAATACCATTTTCAGAGATTGAAGTTTTGGAAATAATATTTAGGCTGCCTTAAACAACAGCACCAATATAGTAGATGGTAATTACTCAATTTTCTGAGGGAGGGGAAAAAACCCAGTTTGTAGACTCAGATAAATAGCAGGCAGGAGGGATAAAGTATATTTCTTTATAGTATCACGTGACTACAGCATATGTTTATCAGCAGTTACAATTCTTAATTTTGTTACAATAGTCTATATTTCAGAGGAAACCTCCCATATTTGAAACATAATGACTACATTTGCAGTGGTGTTCAGGTTTTCATCTTTTCTTTTCCCTTATTTTATTTTATTGGGAAGTGAAAATTGCAGCAAGCCAATATTGCCAAATCAATTTTAAATCAGAGGCTGTATTTGTTTTTATCTTATGATGTGATTCAAAAGATTCACAGAAAACTAGTGAACTATTTGAAGATTGGGAACTGGTATAAAAAAGAAACTAGGAAAAATCAGATGAGTATTTAACTGCTTTTTTCCTGTAGAAATCTCTTTATGAAAAGTGATAAATATGATTTGCTTATTGTAATAATGCAAAACATAAAGCCTTATAAATAACATAATATTAAGGGCTTCTCACTGTTCTGCCAAAACTGTATTACCAAAATGACTATATGTATACTTCTAAATCTCGACGAAAGCTACAAATTCCACATATGTAATATTGTGCATTAATAGCTGTTGAATACTTGTCTTTTTTTTAAAGAGCTATCCAGACCCTACTTAAATCTCAACTACTACTGTAATTTTTTGAACTTAAAGTAGTACTAACACAAACCAAAGAAAACAATTAAAATTTAAAAGTGGGAAAAATAATTAATTGTGGGAAGTAACCAATACGCATCTTGCTTACTGCTTTCCTAAACATGAGGTCAAAATAGAGCATGGGTCTTTTAAAAGTAGTTTGTATTAGAGGTTTATGCCCACAGTGTTTTTTATTTATTTATTTTTTTTTAAGTAGTCATTTTATAAAGAGAGAAATGCATATTCATAACAAATTAGGAAGTGAAGCCTACAAGTCAGATATTCAAATAGCTCTTTTCACTGGAAACTCCCTCAGGCCATCATGATTGATTACTCCTAATTTCCTTTTGGAAGAAAATGTCAGGCATAGATGCTTAACGGAATTTGAGCTTTAAGTGTTTTGAGAGATCAGTGACTAGAGCTAAAATAGAATCTTTAGAGTTTGCTATAGAAAAACACTTTAGGACCAGCTAAATTTTTTACCCAACACTTCAGAATATATTGTAATAAAAATTATTTATTGGAAGCTTTAATGACCTAAGCTTAAGTGCATATCCATAGGTTTTGTGATTGTGTGTAGGGGGAGGAACAGAAAGCAATGGGAAGAGGAAACTCTCC
The DNA here is from genome assembly GCF_053574225.1 of Canis aureus. Taxonomy (NCBI): domain Eukaryota; kingdom Metazoa; phylum Chordata; class Mammalia; order Carnivora; family Canidae; genus Canis; species Canis aureus. The sequence goes on from NC_135625.1 coordinate 63,708,725, forward strand.
AAATATATGGCTAATTTTCTGTTATCACATTGTGAAGAGCTGGTACAGCAGGAAGTACTCATTGGGAATATTGGTTTAAATAACAAAATTTGGAATTTCAATAGCTTATCTTCGTTGAGGATTGTTTTGTATAAAATGACTAAAATAGCATTTTTCAATAAAAAGAGGATGAAATGAAAGTTTTAAAGGGTTCTTTAGTATTCAAAAATCATCTAAAAAGAATTCTGGCTTTGTGACCCAAAATCTCCTCCCACCTGCCCCCCACCGCCCATTTAATCATTTTATTTTTCCTTCAGTAGAAATTAGCTCTTTAATCTCATTGAGTCTAGTTTTATAGATCTGTGTTCCATGCTGGTTCCCAATAAACTTGTCAAACCACTTAACCTTTCTTTGCTTCTGCTTCTGGCCTCTCCCCTACCTCTCCACTTCCTCCTTCACAACTGTCACTGCTAACACCAGTGAGGCCATTCTTGGAAAGTTGGGTTGACTTCTGTCTTTTTTGTACTGACATAGCTGATATTTTTTAAAAGTTGTGTCTACATATTAGATCCCCCAAATCTTAAAGTGGGGCCTCTGCAAGGACTTCAGGGTTAGGATTCCAGTCAGTATTGACAGCAGAAAATCATCATATATTTATCATCATATCTTTGTTAAAAAAAAAACAAAATAAAAAACAACCCCAACTGAGTAAGGATCTTACTAGCTTTATTCAAGGATTCACAAACTGGACAGCCTCCATTCTAGCAGATTAGGAAGGAGTTTCCAAGAACTAGACAACACAAGAGTAGTTCTAGGCAGAAGGGAGCAGGACCAAGGAAGTTGTACTAGGCTAAAAAGTAGTTTGGTTATTGCAAGGTTACTCTTCTTGTCCTGAGTGGCAGGAGTCTATCAGGCAGATGACCTAATAATGCTGATCAATCCTGATAGTCTGGTTTAAGGTTCCATTTCCTGGGAGAGCTGAAACTGTAATTCAATTAAATCTCAGTTTGGTGACATAGGCCTTAAAATATGCAGCTCCATTTAGGGTCTGTTGTCATGTTTTTAAAGTCTTTATCAGCAGCACTGTCATCCTCATAATTTACTGAGCTTAATATATGGCCAGCACTTTTAAATACCTTATTATTTAATTTAATGCTTAAAGCACCCTAGGGAGGGTTATCCTTATTTCACAAATGAATGTAGATACTAAGAGGTGTTATTGCCCAGGTATGCAGGTGAAGGCTGAGTTCAAATCTGAGCCAGTCTACTCCAGAGCACAGACTTTTGTCTGTGAGCATCACACTAGGATTTCATAGCATTTACAAATAATTTCTAATGTAAATTCTGAATTAGAAGAAAAAGTAAAAATATTAAACATTTCAATCCTTACTTTACTAGTGAATAAACAAAGACCCAATTCTTTGTTCAAATTGGCCCAAGTAGATTTTTTAATATTTCATCTTCTAAAATCATACATTTTGTAAAAGATATGCATTCCAAAATAGTTTCCTATTCATAAATTATAGAAACAAATTTTAAAAGTAATCAAATAACAAGGTATTAAATTAACTGATAGTTTCCCTACTGTGGCAAATTATCATAAACTTAAAACACACTATTGTGTAGTTTTGGGAGTCAAATCTTAAAATCAAGGTGCTGGCAGGGCTTTATTTCTTCTGGAGGGTTCATGAAAATATTAATTTTCTTGTTTTTTTTTTTGTTTTTTTTTTTTTTTAGCTTCTGGAGGCCATGCTATTCTTCAGCTTCTGACCCTTTCTTTCCTCTTCAAAGCCAGCAACATATCATCTTCTACCTTTTCTGGCCTTCTGCCTCCCTTTTATAAGGACACTTATAATATCAATTGGGTCATTTTGGATAATCTAAAATAATCCCTTATCTCAAGATAATCACATCTGAAGAGTTATTTTAAACTTAAGGTACTACACAGTTCTGGGGATTATGATGCCCTCTTTGAAGAAATTTATTCAGGCCCCCACAATAGCATGATATAAATAATCCTTAGAAAAATGTATTGTTTTTTTGATCATATATGATATTGATGGTGGTGGCTATCTAAATCCCTCTTGGCATACCATTTAACAAGATAACTGTATTTATGCCAGTCATGGTTATAAAGAGAATGACAAAATATGCATGATATGCAAAATAAGAAGTAGGATATACTTGTCTTTTCTCGCTGTTACCTGACTGAATTTGAAAAATCTAAAATGTTTACAAGGTTCCATAGTTATATTTAATTTAATTTTGAATTAAGTTGGAAATATACTTCAAATTATACCAGCCATGCCAACTGCTTTAATAAGTTTCCTCTTTTATTGTGAGTTTGTTGTAGGCATCTCAAAAGTATTTTTTCCCTTGGGGCACCTGGGTGGCTCAGTCAGGTAAGTGTCTGACTCTTGGTTTCAGCTCAGGTCATGGCTCCTGCCATACCATCAGGCTCTGTGCTCAGTTTAGAGTCTGCTTGGAATTCTTGCCCTTTTCCTCTCCCTCTGCCCCATTACCCACTCTTGTGCTCTCTCTTTAAAATAAATAAATAGGGCAGCCCAGGTGGCGCAGGGGTCTAGCGCTGCCTGTAGCCGGGGATGTGATCCTGGAGACCTGGGATCAAGTCCCAAGTTGGGCTCCTGCATGGAGCCTGCTTCTCCCTCTGCCTGTGACTCTGCCCCTCTCACTCTCTCTGAATAAATAAATAAATAAATAAATAAATAAATAAATAAAATCTTTAAAAAAAGTATTTTCCCCATATGAATAAATAAAATCTTTTTAAAAAATAAAATAAATAAATAAAATCTTAAAAAAAGTATTTTCCCCAAGAAACATTAATAAATTACTAATAATTATTCTGATGTATATTACTACACATTTAACACTTTTTTTTGTTTTTGTTTTTTTTTTTTTTTTTTTTTTTTTTGTTTTGTTTTGTTTTACATTGGTAGAAGACAAATTATGTGTGATAACCTGGAAGAAAAATTAATAATATTAATAAAAATAGTATTAAAGTTTTCTGAAAAAAAACCTACTTTGTAGTTACCCAATATGTATAGTAAAAATAAAATAGTTTTAAAATAAGCTGATTTTATTATAACATTTCAAAATAAAATAAAAATATTATTTACAAATAAAATTTAGATTTTTCATGCTTTTACTCTGTAAAGATTCAGAGAATTTTTTTAGTAGTTTAGACTACTTATAAGTACCATGTTTTTGTGACAACAAGTTTTGTCACTGTTTCATAAAGAATATTGTTGTTTTAAGTTTAGACAAAAACACTGAGTCATTGGGAATGCAGATCAGATAAGCTACTTAGAAAAGTGTGAAAACTCCAAATATTCTTCTCTTGTGAAAAAGGAATCCAATTTTCAAGGCTTTCAAAATGGTATTTTTTACTGACACTAAAACTTAAAAACCCTACATTGTAAAGTTAGAACCGTGGAAAAGGATGCATCAATCTTATCATAACTTCAGCAAATGACAGTTTTCTTCTATGTGGTCTTCTTGAGACTAGATTCTCTATTTCTGTTATATTTAAAACTAGATTTTCTTTGGAGATAAATTCATTCTCATAATAAGTCTACAACTGGAACCTTGAAGTACATTTTTTTTTGAAAGCTCTTATTTCTGAATGGAATGTGGTGTTTATTTTTGAAATAAGCCATTTGGATTTCTTTTAATCTTTTTTGTTTCATTTTATTTTCAAAAGATATTTGTATTTGTATCAGTAGTTATAAAAACCCAAAGTCATTTCAAACTATGACTACTTTAAACAATTAAGGAACAATTTCTTCCATGAAGTAAATTTTCTCTAAATTGAGTCTATATCTTGATGCTTACTTAATTGAGAAAAACAAGGAAAATGCTGATTATTATCTCAGTTCTCCAAGATTCTAAGTATGAAATCTAGGTTAATAAAGGCCAGATTAATTCTTATCTGCTACAAGCATTATTTTATTATTATCATTTTTTATTTTGATTCCAGTATAGTTAACATACAGTGTTAAATTAGTTTCAGGAGTGCAACATAGCAATTCAACAATTCTTTACATTTCTCATCAAGTGTACTCATAATCCCCTTCACCTATTTCACCCATCCTCCTACTTCCCTCTGGTAACCATCCTCTCTGTAGTTAAGAGTCTTTTTCTTGGGGTGTGTGTGTGTGTGTGTGTGTGTGTGTTTCTCTTTTTTCCCCGTTTTTTGGGTTGTTTCTTGAGTTCTACATATGAGTGAAATCATATGATATTTGTGTTTCTCTGATTGAATTATGTCACTTAACATTGTATTCTTTAGATCTATCCGTGTTGTAGCATTGGCAAGATTTCTTCCTTTTTATAGCTGAGTAATACTCCATTGTATATATTCCTCTTATTTATTATCCATTCATCTATCAATGGACACTTGGGCTGCTTCCATAATTTGGCTATTGTATATAATGCTGCAATAAATATTGAGGTGCATGTGTTTCTTTAAATTAATGTTTTGTATTTTGGGGTTGCATAACCACTAGTGCAATTCCTCGATCATAGGGAGTACTATTTTTAACTTTTTGGGGAACTTCCATACTGTTTTCCATAGTAGTTTGCATTCCCACCAATAGTGTACAAGGGCTCTTTTTTCTCCACATCCTTACCAACACGTGTTTCTTGTTTTTTTTTTTTTTTTTTTTTTTTAATTTTAGCCATTCTGACAGCTGTAAGGTGATATCTCATTGTTGATAGTTTCCTTTGCTGTGCAGCAGCTTTTTATTTTGATGTAGTCCCAAAAGTTTATTTTTGCTTTTTTTTCCTTGCCTCAGGGTATGTATGTATGTATTTTTTTTTTTTTTGCCAGAAGCAATTACTGTATTTCCCTCATGATCTAAAATTCATATCTATTCATGGGTTTACTTAGGAAGGGGGCTTCCCGGCTAGAACAGAAGCTCTTGAGGACTGGAGACAAGTCTGTACAGCATAGGGACTCAATCAGTGTGTTAGATGATTGTTTTCTCTTCAAACATTTCTCCAAGAAGACTCTGAGCTCCGTGCTTTGTGGTCAGAGTGGACTCAGGTTTTGGGGTCCGAATGGTGGGCTGTCTCCACTCAGCTGCTTAAACCTCCGGTTTTTTGCCCATTGGATATCTTGCCTCCTTTGTTGAAGATTAATGGATCATATAACTGCATATTTATTTTTGGGTTTTTGGCTCTGTTCTGTTGATCTACATATCTGTTCTTGTGACAGTACAATACTGATTTAATTGCTACAGCTTTGTAATATAACTTGAAGCCTGGGATTATGATATTTTCAAGATTGCTTTGGTTTCTTGAGGTCTTTTGTGGTTCCATACAAATTGTAGGATTGTTTATTCTAGTTCTGTGAGAAATATTGTTGATATTTTGACAGGGATTGCATTACATCTGTACATTAGTTTGAGTCCCACGGATATTTTACCAATATTTGTTCTTCCAGTCGATGAGCATGGAGTATCTTTCCATTGTTTGTCTTATCTTCAATTTCTTTCATCAGTGTTTTATAGTTTTCAGAGTACGGGTCTTTCACGTCTTTGTTAAATTTATTCCTAGGTATTTTATTCTTTTGGCACAATTGTAAATAGGATTGTTTTCTTAATTTCTTTCTGCTGCTTCCTTATTAGTATATAGAAATGCAACCAATTTCTGTACAATAATTTTTATATCCTGCAAATTTACTGAATTCAATGATCAGTTCTAGTCATTTTTTGGTTAAGTTTTTAGGATTTTCTATATAAAACATTGTGTCATCTGCAAATAGTGAAAGTTTTACTTCTTCCTTACCAGTTCAGATGGATTTTATTTCTTGTCTACTTGTTGTGGATGGGTTACCTAGTACTGGGTTGAATATGAGTGATGAGAGTGGACATCCTTATTTTATTCCTGACCTTAGCGGGAAAGCTCTCAGTTTTTCACCACTGAATATTTTAGTTGTGGGTTTTTTGCATATGGCCTTTAGCATATGGAGATATTTCCCTATAAACCTACGTTATTGAAAGCTTTTATCATGAATGAATGCTGTATTTTTCAAATGCTTTTTCAGCATCTACCAAAGTGATCACATACTTCTTATACTTCTTGATGTGATGTGTCATATTGATTTGTGAATCGAACCACCTTTGTATCCTGGGAATAAATCCCACTTGATTATGGCCAATGACTTTTAAAAATGTATTGTTGGATTCATTTTGCTAATATTTTGTGGAAGATTTTTCCATCTATGTTTATCAGAGATATTGGTCAATAGTTTCTTTTCTTTCTTTCTTTCTTTTTTTTTTTTTTTTTTTTTGTAGTGTCTTTTTCTGGCTTTGGTATCAGGGTAATGCTGGCCTCATAGAATGAATTTGGAAGTTCTTCTTCCTCTTCTAAATTTTAGAATAGTTTGAGAAATTAACTATTAATTATTCTTCAAATGCTTGGTATAATTTATCTGTAAAGCCATCTGGTCCTGGGTTTTTGTTTGTTGGGAGTTTTTTGATTACTGATTCAATTTCATTGCTAGTAATTGGTCTGTTCAAGTTACTATTTCTTCCTGCTTCAATTTGGAAAATTACATGTTTCTAGGAATTTATCCATGTCTTCTAGCTTGTCCAATTTGTTGGCATATAATTTTTCATACTGTTTTTTTTTTTTACAATTATTTCTCTCTCTTTTTATGAGTCTGGCTAGAGGTTTATCAATTTTGTTGATCTTTTCAAAGAGCCAACTCCCAGTTTCATGGATTTGTTCTATTGCTTTTTAGTTTCTATATGATTTATTTATGCTCTAATCTTTATTATTCCCTTCCTTCTGCTGATGTTAGGGTTTGTTTTTTTGTTTTGTTTTGTTTTGTTTTGGTCCTTTACTAGCCCCTTTAGGTATAAAGTTAGGTTGTTGAGATTTTTCTTGTTTCCTCAGGTAAGCCTTTATTGCTATAAATTTCCCCCATAGACCTGCTGCATTTCAAAGATTTTGGATGGTTGTGCTTTCATTTTTTTTTTCTATGTAACTTTGATTTATTTTGATTTCTTGGTTGACTCATTCATTGTTTAGTAACCTGTCATTTAATCTCCATGTATTTGTTTTCATTCCATATTTTTTCTTGTGGCTGACTTCTATTTTCATAGTGTTGTGGTCAGAGATGAGGCATGGTATGGCTGATATTTTTACTTGTTGAGACTTGTTTTGTGGCCTAGTATGTGGTCTGTTCTAGAGAATGTTTCCATGTGACTTGAAAAGAATGTGTATTTTTCTGTTTTAGGAAGGAATGTTCTGCATATGTTTAAGTCCATTTGATCCAGTGTGTCATTCAATCATTGGCTCCTTGTTGATTATCTGTTTAGATGATCTATCCATTGATGTAAGTGGGATGTAAAAGTCCTGTATAATTATTGTATTACTATTGATTACTTTTTTATGTTTGTTATTAACTTTTATATATTTGGATACTCCCATGTTGGGTGCCTAAATATTTCAATTGTTATATCTTCTTTTTAGATTGTCCCCTTTTTATTTTGTGGTGTCCTTCTTTGCCTTTTGTTACAATCTTTGTTTTAAAGTCTGTTTTGCCCAATATAAGTGTTGCTACGCCAACTTTCTTCTGACCCATTTGCTTGATAGATGTTTCTTCATGCAGTCACTTTCAATCTTTAGGTCTGAAATGAGTCTCTTGAAGGCAGCATATATATGGGTATTGTTTTTTTTTAATATATATATACTCCGACAATGTCTTTTGATTGGAGCATTTAATCCATTTCTACAAAGTATTAATACGAAGTAATTATTGCTAGACATATTTATTGCCATTTTGTTACTTGTTACTTGTTTTGTTAGTTTTTCTCTGATCCTTTCTTTTGCTTTCTTACATGGTTTGGCTTTTTTAAGTTGATATACTCAGATTTGTTTTTCTTTATTCTTTGCATATATATTACTGGCTTTTGATTTGAGATTACTATTAGGTTTATTAGGTTTGTATATAACATCTTCTGCATATAGCAGTCTATATTAAATGATGGTTGCTTAAGTTTGAACCCATTGTTTACTCCTCTCCTGCCCACATTTTATGTATATGGTGTCATGATTTACATCCTTTTATTTTTTGGATCCCTTGACTGATTTTTACAGATATATTCCCTGCTCTTGTGCTTCCAACTTTTTTATATTCTCACTTATTATCGTTCTTTTCCATTGAGTCCCCTTTAACATTTCTTACAGGGCTGGGGGATCCCTGGGTTGCTCAGAGGTTTGGCACCTGCCTTTGGCCCAGGGCGCGATCCTGGAGTCCTGGGATCGAGTCCCAAGTCAGGCTCCTGGCATGGAGCCTGCTTCTCTCTCCTCCTGTGTCTCTGCCTCTCTCTCTCTCTATGTCTATCATAAATAATAAATAAATATTAAAAAAAAACATTTCTTACAGGGCTGGTTTATACAGAAATGTTGATATTTGAAGCACAGGGGATTTATCTCTCTCTTTTCATTCCTTCTCCAGTCAAACCAGTTGGAAGCAGAAACATGAGAAAGCATATTTGTACATAGCCTGTTAAGGAAATATGATTTAAAGCAAAATCTCTTCTCAATTCAGAAAACCTCTCTATAAGGGTAGAAAAGAAAGAAATTTTACCATTGAGTGGCATTTAACCAGAATGGATTAATGGCATTGCCCTATGAGATTGTTTTTCCATTCAGTCTCCTTTGACATCCTGGTGGTCGGTGGATACCTTATTTCTGCTGAGCAGAGATAGCATTTCAGACTTCCCACTCATCCACAGCCTACTTCACCTGGTTGGTAGGAGGACTGAAATCTCATTCTTCTTGTAGTCTCTATTGACAACATGGTGACAGAGTATGGTTAGAGACCATTGGATGGTGGTGGGATTTCAAGCTTTGCATTTGAATCCTCCGATGCTAGCTAAGAGCAATACATATGCCTTATTACTGCAGAATGGGATGGAAGTCCAGGATCCCTGCATGGCCCTCACTGACACTATGGTGGTGGCGGGTTATTACCACTGAGCAAGGTTGAAACTCCAGCTCTTCACATAGTGTTCTTGGATATCACATCACTGCAGTTGAGGGAGTGGGGGTAGGGCACCTCATTAAAGCCAGGTATGGCTATATACCTAGTCTTCCTTCTTGGCCTTTGATGACAGGGTTGGTGGTGGGACTCTAGCTTTTTCCATGGTTGCTGGGCTAGAATTCTTATTGTTAAAGTTTTTTTGTGTTTAGTTCTGCCTGCCTTACCATGTTGTCCTTCTGTCCCTGTACTTTTTCTAGAAACAGAAGGCTTTCTTGGCCTCTTTCTGCACCACTGGTGGTTCTGCATTTCTGACTTCTATAGTACCAGTCTGGGTTATAATGAAGCAAAAAGAAAACTCAGTACCCTCACCAAAGCATTGTTCTTCAGGCTTACATACCTAGCCAGTCTGCCTTTTTCTTACTACTTTTTAGAGCCACTGTATGTTTGTTTTATGTATATTGTCTAAGGTTTTTAGCTGAATTTAGCAGAACCAGGGAAAAGTGTGTCTATCTCATTATTGGTCTAGATATTGCTGCAAATATTAAAAACATGCTTTTATATACTGCCCCACACCTAAACCCCAAATATCTTCTTTATCTTGGGGATATTTTCAGAAGTCTAGGTTGACAATTGGGTCTGTCATTTCCTTATAAGTACTGTGCGGAATGTCTTTGAAGAATAAGGTGCTCTATAATTTGTAGACAGCAGTGGCTAAAAAAATAGGAACTAGAATTGAATGAAAGAAATTTCAGATGAAAACTTTCTCTTAGTCTTGATTATAATTAAGAAGTCAAGATATCTGATATCTAGGGTAACAGAGGTTGAATGATACCCTCCACAAGAAAAAAAAAAAAAGGTCTTTAAAATCTGGGGAGCAGTTATAATTTAAGACAATGTACACAAATTCTGGAAAGTAATGTGCTATGTGGTCCTTATATGCCAGGCTGGTGAATGTTTTCTTGACAATGAAGATAAAGACTATAGTGTTGTGGAAGTTAAGGGATTATAAAGCAGAACTATGAAATACACTGATAACAAGGATCCTGAAAATATCTCCAATTAATAGCAAGTGGAAAAAAATGTGGATCAAGTGTTTGTCATGTTTGAAATATATACTGAGCAGCAAATATTATTTGAGAATTATCTTCTTCTGGTGTGGGGGTCAGATGTTGATGTTGAAATTTTCCACAGAATAGGTCATTCAGAGAGAAGTTAAAATATCTTTAAGTTTCTTTGATTTAAAAAGAAAAAAAGGAATAAAAGGAAAATTTGTTTAGGTTACATGAAAATCCTCTCCCTAAAACAGTGGTGCTGTTCCACAGAGCAAAGAGAAGAATAAATTGAGATATTTAGCAGAACAGAGAGGAAAGACTGGGAGAGGAAAATGTATCACAAAGGAATTTGAAGAGTAAGAGCCACTATGTAGTAATTGTGGGTGAAGGATAGAGCCTCCATTCTGTCTCAAATCCACTATTAGTGATTCAACCTAAATATACTGTTTTACTTTTGAAGTATTGACATGTGTGTAATCTATGTATGTTGGATTTGAAAAGATGTGCTCCTCCTAGGTTAGAATAAAGAACCAAAATATTTCTGAAGATGTAGTCAATAAACATGCTTTAAAGAGAATTGATTGGTTCTCTTTTATACCCATTTTTAAGAAGTTATTTCTCTTTGCAATGAGGAGTTCCTTTTGAATATTTCTAATAGTATTACATGTTCACTTGGGATCGTAAATACTTTTGCAAAAATATCGATGTTAAGCTGAATATTAAGATATTTTGGATTCTTTTCCATTTTGTCTTCTCCTCTTAAGATGTTTTTCTTTTTATTCACTTTCACTCAGTATCAGACTCCATGTCATTTATCATGCTACATTTACTGTGAACTGAATCCTACCAGCCAGTTCTTGATGACTCCTTCTACCTTCAAGACAGTGCAATAAATCACAAAGAAAGCACTCTTATTAAATATATATTTTCTAGGGAATTTTGGAAAACCATAAATTAAATTTTTTTAAGTTTTAAGGTTATGGGCACAGGAGTTCCATTCCCAGATAAAATGGATTTAGCACACTGCACCCTGTCTCTCCCACTGAATGTAGTATAGAGCCTTGACATAATGCAAGGAATAGCCATTTGAAGATGCAGTACCACCAGACTGGCTGTGAGTTTAGCAATGCTTTTCCTTCAGTATATCCTGCACTGGATTCAAGCCCACCCAAAATCAGGAAGTTACATTGGCAAGATAGAAAGAATTCCAGGAGAAACCATCTAGATCTGGCTTAAGAAAAGCAGTTTCCAAAAGCCAAGAGAGAGTGGGGAGATTTCCCCATATTTTACAGCTTTCAGCCAAAGAGAAATGATATCCATAAAAACTTTAAATATCAAAATAAAGAAGCAATTCAAATTGTAGGTTGCTAGGTATGTTACTTTCTATTTCTGCTATAATCAAATTGTGACAAACTTTGTGGCTTTAAACCCAATTCATTATTTCAGTTTCTATAGGTCAGAAGTCTGGGACAACTGGCTTGATTCTCTGTTCAGAGTCTCACCGGGCTGTGTTCAAGCTGTCACCTCTTGTGGCTCTAATCTGGAGTTAGGTTCTTCTTCTCCAAGATCAGTGGTTATTGACAGAACTCATTTCTTCTTGTGCTTTTCATGTGGACTCCTACATCTCCAAGTCAACAGCATGTTGAGGTCTTTTGTGCTCTAATTCTCTCTGCCTTCTCATTCAGAGAAACACTTCTGTTTCTCAAGACCCAAATAATTACACTGGGCTCACCTGGATAATCTTTTTAAGAATTTATCACTAACCTTAATCACATCTGAAAAGTCCCTTTTCCATGTAATATAACATAAACATAGGAGTAACCAGAGAGCCACGATTATGAAGGCTAAGAGTCTGCTTACCACACTGAGTAAATAGGATTGATGATTCTTCTTTTGAGTTAATAAGAATATATTTAAGTGTTGAAAGCAAACTATAGATAAAGTTTTGTGCCTCCATTTATAGCTACTATCTTTCTCTTATTACTCATTGGAAATTAGCAACAGCTGAACTGTCTCAGGATATTCACCTGGTATTGATCAGGACTCTTCCATTACTTAATTGTAGTCATGAAAGCATATAAAGGCTATCAATTCAGGCTTTTGTGTGTATGTGGGAAGTAGCAGAAGTGTAAATAAAAAAAAGTGCTACTGAATATAAACAGATATTTAACATAGCAATAATTCAGGTGCTAGACTATTTTAGAGTTAAATAATTGGGTGATTTAACAAAGACACCAGAAACCAGACTGTATCTTTCTTCCCTTCAGTGATCATAATATGATAATTTTGTATGACAATTATTTTATATATTTGTGTGTAGGTGGGTTATTGGGCTCTTTTTCTCACTAGAAAATAAACTTCTTGAGGAAAGAGACCATATCCATCCTTCTCATCCTTCAATCTATAGTTCTTAGTATAATAGCAGGCATACAGTTGGCATTAAATATAATTTTTAAGATATATATTTTTAGATTTGTTGAATAAATAAGTGAAACTCTTACTTTCTCTTTAATTCTGACAAATAGAAACTGAGAATTCTGTAATTAGAAGTTTCTATTCTGTGATTTTAAAGGCTGAGATGCTTATAATCAATGTAGATAATTTATTTTGCTGTTTATTTTGAGGCCTGTTTTTACAGAAGAGATTTATGATGCTCAGATCTTGGTGCTAGTTTGTAAGTTTCAGATTCTTCAAAATAATCTTGCATTTATCCCTCTTAGTGATTTCTTTATGCCACATAATGTATTGTAACTAAAAATAGGGTAAATGTATATAGATATGTAGATAATTGAGGGGACAAATGGATTCAAATATTAAGTGTTAAAGCAAAGGTACTGATGAAGAAAAATCAGTTAAAGCAGTCATGAAAGGCTTCTGGGAGGAAGTAGTATCTGAACTATGTTTAAAGAAATAAAGAGAGGAAACGAACTCTTTAAAAGGAAATGTTTTCTGTATGAAAACATGGAGGTATAACACATTCTTGTAATATCATCTACTTAAATATGACTCATTAGGTTTTAGGCAAGAGATACATAAGTGACATAATTTTAGGATGGTTTAGATTTTATTTTAAATTAATAGATGTAAAAAAAAAATCCTGTTTTTCCCTTCTCCAATGTAATTCTCTTCTTACCCTCTCCAGATATTTCTATTCCTGTGTCTGTTTTTATGTGTATTCATATTTACTATGTACATGTACATAGAATATATAAAATGTTTGCATATTTTTTAAAACACTGTTTTGCACATTTTAAAATCATACATCCATCTATATTTCTGATTTCCTTTCAGGATTCATGAGATCTATTGATCTTCATAAATGTATTTCTCTATTTTCTTTTAGCGCTATAGACTATACCATTAAATGAATATACTATAATTTATTCTAGTATCAATGAAATTTTACAGTTTCTATTTTTATTCTTTTAAAACAATGCTTCTCTGCACGTTTTCTTGTGCATATGAATAGGAATTTCTTTAGAAAATAGGACTAGGAATGGAAAGGAATGACTGAACCAGGATATGAACATGTGCAAATTTCCTAGACATTAATGATTTGTGTCCCAAATATGTTGTTACAATTTCCATGCCTATTTACAGTTGCCATTTTCTTCATATTTTGCCAAGAACTCTATTTTCAGAGTTTAAACATTTTAAGAATCAGTTATGAAACAATATATCATTGGTCTTTAAATTGTACTCTTCAAGAACTTTTCTGGTTATTAACCAGGGCCCAGTGATTTGAGTAGGTTTTTTTTTTTTTTTTTTTTTTTTTTACCTTTTATCAAGGTAAAATGTGGTTAACAATAAGAAGGTAGAAAGGGGTTTGCAAAGTGGCTTTTGACCTTTGGGTTGTGGGGAAGTTAAGAAAGGAACTAGGAAACTTAAGGGAGAGAGAACAGCAAAAGAAGATTCAGACCACAGAGAGGAAGATATGGTGGCCACAGGAACAGACTTCCCAGGGCTCTGGTGACAACAAAACTCACTACTGCTATGCCACAAGAGTAAGAGATGCTGCAAATGTTATGAGGATAAAACCACTGGCAGATTTTCAGCTGTTGAGCTGTGAGAGCCAGGAGTATCTGTCAGTGGATAACAGAGAAACTAATTGAGTGGACTTTCACACTAAATTGCAAAAATCAGCCTGCCACTATGGTAACCCTGCTGGGACCTTGGCATACCTATCCACTCAAAGTCACATGGAAAAATGGAATACTTAAAAAAAAAAGTCTGCTCTCTATCTTCTAGTTTGGCAGTGTCCTTCTTAGAGTTCTCTATTTGTAGAGACAATATTGATCCAGCTGGAAAAAGGGTAATGTAGTCCATAGCCCAGTTACAGCATCACAAAGCACGACACACATGGGTGGGTTTAAAGCTGAAAGGAAATGAATCATAACTGGCACAATGCACCCTTTTGACTACTCAGCATCACCACATTCCATCATATAAGAATATGGACTTTTCTACAACAGCAAAACAGCTTATTTCACCTTACAAGGTACATCTCTTTTGTTATAGAAGTAATGATCCCAGCCTTTCCCCAAAATGAGGAGACACACAGTTTCAAAATTTTTGTTCATGGCTGCCTCAAATTTAGTTACAGACTCATCAAATATTTCTTACCTGAAGACTAAATTGTCAAATTAGCAATAACAAACTTGTGTAAAATAATAAATGTGTCCTTTGCCATAAAATGAAAACTCAACTGATCAGGGTTCTCTACTTGATGGGTAACCCAAACATAATTCCTGAAGAGTCAAAACCCTCAGTGGTCCTGCCTGTTCTGACTGCTATAGTTTTCTGTGATAATTTACTTATTGGAAGGAATTTCTAAGAGCTACCCAGAAGTTCCTCTGGATTCCAGTGTTAGTGTCCTCAGTGTTAGTAGTAACCCAATGTCTTTTATTTTTCAGTTGGTTCACTGGGAAAAGGAGCCCAGGATATCCAAGCAGTAGTGTTGAATGGAACTACCCTTGTGTTCTTTGGTGAAAGCATTCTCCCCTTGGTAATTGTAAGATCTCTAACCCAGCAGAGTTTAAAGTTGCTAGGACTGGAAGTAAAAGTCTATGAATGAATTATTAAGTAAAATAGTGAAAAATCCCTTCCAGTTCCATCTCTTGATTCTTGAACTCTTGTATTTTTACTAGAGGGAAGATAACACCTTAACATTGTTTCTGATAGGAAGCATATAGTTGATCTTAGAGGATATCGGTCTTATCCCATTTTTATAGGTACTTTAACTGGTATCACGAGTCTATCTTTATTAAGTCATTTAATCTTCCAATTAGGACTGCGGTTTTCTATGTGATAGATTATGTGGTAGGGCCATTTAATTACATAGAAAAGGGCCCATCGCTATACTTTCTTGGAACTGAAATGATTTCCCTGATCAGAATAAATGGTGTCAATACTGTGGTATCATCACTAGATATATTCTGGAATATGAATTTACCCTTTCCATCTGTAGTGTCCTGTCAATACCACCATCCATGAACTTATGGCATGTTTTACCTGCTATCATGTTATCATTGATGTCAATGACCATGTAATTAACTGCCACTATGACCACTTTTCTCATGAACTCATTAAACAGTCTCTGGAAAGCACTGGTACAACGTAAGAGGCTGATTGTCATGCAAAAAGCATTTCATGTTGTCCACTGCAGGAGATGTTCTAGGTAACTATTAAAATAGGATATGGGGGCACCTGGGTGGCTCAGTCAGTTAAGCATCTGCCTTTGGCTCAGGTCATGATCCCAGGAGTCTTGGGATCAAGCCCTGGATTGGGTTTCCTGCTCAGCAGGAAGCCTACTTTTCCCTTCCCCTCTCTGCTGCCTCCTGCTCCCTCTGCTTGTGTTCTCTCTCTGTGTCAAATAAATAAAATCTTTTTTCATCATAAAATAGGGTATGAATAAGTTCACTAGCTACTTATTCTCAGCAGGTCATCCACAGATTTTTTTTTTCCCTAAATTTCCTTGTTACCAATTTTCTATCCTGATCCTTCCAATCCATTACCATCCACCAAAAAAAAAATAGCCACCATACATGAATAAATTAAAATTTATATTTTTGGCCATCATTATTCTAGGAAAAGTGATTATAAGGTACACCATTTCAAGTTCTGCCTACTGAGAGGATTCTCCTTCAGTTTAGGCCTTCTGGGCAACCAGTTGAGTGAAGTAATGCCTGAACTGTCTACTTTCAAATGCCACCAGTATATCTTGCAGAACCAAGAATTTAGAAAATTGGAGGAAGGGGTGTCTCCATGTTGACATTCACATCTCTGAGAAGAAAATCATGAACGCATTTACTGTTGGAGTGATGAAGAATTTGACTTCATGACTTCTAAGCCATGAGAGCTGAAGACACTGGCTAGAGGGATGCCAGTGACTCAACTGCAACAAGTGGTGCCAGTATTGCACCTCCTTTTTTTTTTTTTTTAAGTTTTCTTTGTTTACATAATCTCTACACCCAACATGGGGCTTGAACTCATGACCCTGAGATGAAGATCTTCATGCTCTTCCAATCAAGCCATAGGCACCCCAAATATCACACCTCTCAGTAGGATTGCTGCAAAATATAAAAACGAGACACAAGAAAAAAGACTCCTTCCTCTTCCATCTTCATGAAGTCCCCCCAGTAGCTGCTACTGGTAGAGCCAAACATTGAGCCATCTTCCAAAGGAGAAATGCAGTCTGCAGGTTCATGTTTCAGTATCTTTATGCAAAGGCAAAGAAGTTCAGTCTGCAGCTGAAAAGCAATAAATTAATAACTGGTACATCTGGACTATTATTTAAAATAGCCTCATTATATTTTTATTGGATTTTCAAGTTACTTCTGTTTATTAACTTTTCCCATTACCTATTTTTAATAAATTTTATTTCTCTGAAAACATGAATATTAGTCCTTTATCTGTTAAATGAGTTGTGAATATTTTCTCCCAGTCTGTGTCTTGTTTCCTTAAGTTTGTAGGTATTTTTAGTTATTTCCTTCTCTCTTTCAAATTACAGTTATTCATTCTTCATCTGTAATAAAGTTGGCAAATATCTTTACCTCTCTTGTATTGTGTTCAGTTATTTATATATTTGATTCGTAGACATTTGATATTTAGTGTAGAATAAAGTTAATTTTTGCATTTTTTAAAAAATGAATGTTTTACTTTGGAATAATTTTTGATTCACAGAGGTTTGCAAAGATAATATGGAGAGTTTCAGTATAACACTCGCTTGATTTCTCCCATTGTTAATATCATATCACCCAGGTGCATTTGTCAAAATTAGGAAATTGACTCTATATGTTACTATTAACAAAAACTTCAAACTCTTTTTGGATTTGATCTATTAATGTCCTCATTCTGGTTCAGGATCCAATTCTGAATACTACATTGCATTTAGTTTCCATGTTTCTCCAGTGTCCTTTGGTTGTGGAAATTTTAAGATTATTATTATTATTTTTTTATAATTTTGATGATCTTGAGAAGTATTGGCCAGGTATCCTGTTGAATGTCTCCTAATCTGGATTTTGTCTGACTTCTATCAGAATTAGGTTGGGATTATAGGGTTTTAGAGATCTATCACAGAACTGAATTGTTCTCTTCACATCATACCAGAGAGTACAAAATATCCATATGCCATTATTAGTGATTATTTTCATCGCTTGAGCAAGGCAACTTCAGTCAAGCTTCTTCAACATAAAATAACCATTTTTCTCTTTCCCTACTCTGTTTTTGAGAAGTGAGTCAGTGAGTCTAACTCACACAGAAAAGGAAGGGCGGGCAAGGGATTAAACTCTGCTGTTGGAAGGTAAATATTTACATGAGTTATTTGGGGTTTTAATGTACGGGTCACCCGTACAGTGAGCTAGGCACTTGTGAGGTGTGGAAGGAAAACATTAGAAATCTGACAGTCAAAAGAAGGGGAAAGAAGCACTTATCTTAAAGTTTTTCTTTACTTTTTTGGTGGTGGTGGGGGGGTGTATCCAGGCATATTGACAAACAAAAGCATGTTCATTGGAGACATATTTTTTGTATATAAAACAAGAAGGTGAAGAATGGTAAGAGAGGCAAAGTTTAAGTGAGTATTTGGTATTTTTATATAAGGTGTCAAATAGAGTGAGGATAATTTGGTGTATTAATATTCTGATAAGAAAATTGTGCAGTGGATGCATCTGCAAGAAACTCTATTTCTACTGTTGAGGGTACAAAAAATAGAAAAGAATGTATAATGAAATTTATCTTAATTAAATGTTTGTGGAAGGGTTTTCACAGCCATCTTGTAGCAAAGGCTGAACTGTTGATGATGACTCAGGTTCTCTGAAGTCCCCCTTATATCTAAGTCTCAATGATTTTAGAATATCATCAATTTTCATTCTATCTGCTTAACTGACATTAAATGCTGCTTCATACATGAAAAGCTCATTAAAAATATATCCTCTGGGACAAAGCATAAACATGGCAGTATCATATCTTTATGTTTAAAGATATGTCTGCCTTAATGTAGACAGGACCTCATTAAAAATGAAATTGCTGATTTTGTCTCTGAAGGACATAAATACAAACACACATACAGGCACACAAGCATGTATATCTGATTTCAATATCTTTCCCTCCAAAAACATCAAGAGACTATCTTCTTACTGTATAAACTAGGGCTGCAGCACCATGGCTACACTTAAAGAAGAGGGATATTAATGATGACCTAGAAAGATATAACCTATTTTTATGAGAGTACACATAAAAGCGCTGTCATCACATTACATATTCTTGCATTCCATATTGACCACATTCAATCATCCTGAATAGGATTAACATGTTCACACATTTCTATTAAAAATACTTTAGCTTGGCAGCCAAAGTGTTACAGCTTACATGCTCTTACAAGATATTTTGGCTATCTTCATTTCCCTTGAGTAGCTTTAAATTCTATAAAAATATTTAGAAGCACTTTAAGATAGCCATTATTTATAAGAAGAAAAAATAGAACAAGACAAATGGAAGTTTAGAAAAACAATCAGATACGTACAAGGAACACAGGACAAAGAATAATCTAGACTGTCAGAAAGCCAAGATATTGCCTTTTTGTTTCTCCTTGAGGATGAATACATTATCAAGGATTAGTAATGCTATAGAAATTAAATACTAGGGAAAATGTCACCAATTCTTTGGCAATAACTACCTTTCAGAGATGAACAATGTGAAATCTGGTTTCTGTGTATATATTGAAATGAGCAGTGGAGGAATATCACGTCATTCACTTTTCCTTTTTGTCTTAGTAAACTGACTCAGCCCATAGTAACTGACTTTTGTTTTTAATTTGAAGAGGTATTCACTTGTGTTCATAAAACAGAATAAATGTTTACCTTGATTTTGTTAGTGTTGGACATCTCCTCAAAGAAACCCATTTTTAGTAAAAAAATCCTATTTACCTAAACATCTGCCAGGAAGTCTGTAATTATGTCCCCAAAGCCTTAACAAAATTGATTAACAAAACACTATGTCAGGTAGTCTCATATGTCTTTAAGTATCAGCATAGTATCTGTATTATGTTTCCATTAAAAATATTTAGCACTCAGGAATATAATTTCCTATAAAAATAATATAATTGGAAAGAAAGAACAGGAGAAAAAAAACAGATGAGATAAGGTTGATTAGGATGTGGAGAAATTGGAACATTTGTGCACTATTGGTGGGAATGTAAATTGGTGCAGCCATTTTGGAAAACAGTATGGAGGTGCTCCAAAGAACTAAAAATAGAGTTGTTATATGATCCAGCAATCACACTTCTGGGTATATACCTTGGAGAGATACATGCATCCAATGTTCATTGTAGTATCACTCACAATAACCCGATAGTAAAACAGCCTAAATATCTATTGCTGGATGAATAAAGAAAATGTTTCATATATATACATGTGTGTGCATATGCATGTATATGTGTGTGTGTGTGAATATTATTCAGCCTTAAAAAAGTTGGGGATCCTGCCACTTGTAATAATTTGGATGAATCTGGAAGACACTATGCTAAGAAAAAAAGGCAAATAGAAAAACAAATGTTGCATGATCTCATTTATGTGAGGAATCTGAAATAGTCTAAATTGTAGAAGAGCCTGGAATGGTAGTTAACAGGGTTGGGTTGAGGGAAATGAGAAATTATGTGGGAGAAATAAGTTCTGAAGACCTTATATATAGCATGGTCACTACAGCTGACCATGTTGTAGCATATACTTAAAATTTGCAAAGTAGGTCGTACTTGACTGTCCTCATCACACACAAAAATATTAGTAACTATGTGATATAACAGATATGTTTATTAACTTGATTATGGTGATCATTTCCGTTTCTACATATATGAAACATCAAGTTTATACCATAAATATGTACAATGTTTGTCAATTATACTTCAATAAATTAAAAAAAAAGAAATGTGAACTGCAGCTTACTCTATTTTAGGCATACATCAAAAGCCAATATTACATGCAATTTTTATATTTCATGATTTGTACAATATTCTCTTCCTATCAAAATAATTTCTTTACCATCGAGTGCCATTTTGCATGTTTTATTCAGCTGAAATTCATTCTT
Organism: Canis aureus; assembly: GCF_053574225.1. Taxonomy (NCBI): domain Eukaryota; kingdom Metazoa; phylum Chordata; class Mammalia; order Carnivora; family Canidae; genus Canis; species Canis aureus. Next base: position 63,729,347 of record NC_135625.1, read on the forward strand.
AAAATTTTGTGAGAATACTTAATATGAAATTTACCTTTAAAATGTCTAACTGTAGGGGCACATGGGTGGCTCAGTGGTTGAAGGTCTACCTTTGGCTCAGGTCGTGATCCCGGGGACCCGGGATAGAGTCCCACATCAGGCTCCCCATAGGGAGCCTGCCTCTCCCTCTGCCTATGTTTCCACCCCCTCTCTCTCTTTCTTTAATAAATAAAAAAATCTTAAGTAAAAAAATAAAAATAAGTAAAATTTTTAACTGTATAATATAATATTTTAACCATAGGCACTATATATTGTAGCAGATCTCGATCAATTTTTTTTTAATCGATCAAATTTATTAAATAAGAATTTACTTTTAACATATACTTTTTTATGAAGCAATAATACAGATCAAAGTTGGTTCATTCAGTTGAGGATATGAATTGATTGTCTCTTGACTTTTTCAAATGAGCAAAAATTTCATACTTTCCTAGATACCATGCATTTAAAATTTTGAATAATTACAAGACTTATTTGGAATAATAAAGGGAAAAAAATCATTCTAGACTTATAGAGTAGAGTCCATTTTTTCCACTTATGTGATTAGCTCCTGATTTAAAGAAAAACAAAAGTTTTGCCCCAGAATCATCTCTGTTTTGCCACCTTGCATTTCATCTTCCCTTGAGATTCTTCACTCTAGTTACTGCTCCCTTAATCACACTAGTATCCAGGTTCCTACTCGTTCTTTTAAAAAATCTGAACTCAGGGTAGACACAAATCTCTTAGATTAGTTCTGTTAGAACAAGTGAGACTTGAAAATGTGCTTTTCAATTGATTTAAATATTTAGGAGAAATAGGAAGAAAGGAGCATACAAGAAACATATAAAATGTGTAGTTTAGTATTAGTGTTGTCCCATTACACTATGAATGTATCTTTCACTCTTGAGCTCTTCCAAATACATGTTGTTATGCTCAACTGGGTGGTTTTGTATAATCTACAGCCTTTGTGCTTTGCATTTTGCTTTTCTGTTTCTAGCCTGACTCTCAGAGAAGGATCAGCCTTTTCTACTTGTCTTGTGGGATTCCCTTCCTAGCCATCTGGGGCCCCATCTGCAAATCCCCTTCCTGCCTCCAGTCTCAGAACCCCTTTGAATTCACCCCCTATTCTTTACCAGACCTGTTTGATAGCTCCCTACTGATGCATATTTCTCTGCTTGAAAAGCATTTTACCTCTGGTTGTCTTTGCTAAGACTTACTCATCTTTGGTGTCATTTTATTTTCACCTTCTGAACATGACGTAAGTCAGGGTTATTCACTTTTCCGTACTTTATGTCACCAACGTACCTTGAACACATCTCTTATAGATGACACAAGCCAGTGAGATCATCCTTCTGTGTTTCCATTTTCCTCAGAGATTATATGAAGATGTTAATAAAATCCATCTTCTTGGGATGTTTTAAATATTAAACAAGGAGAAGACACATAAAGTGTGTTTACTTTTGTATGTATGTGATGCTAAACAAATGCTAGGTATTAATTATTGTAATTATTGCTTCACATCTTTAAGGAAAAATCCATTAAAACCAAACATAGACACACCTACACATATCAAACACATACAGGGATAAGTTTAGTAGCCCTAAACAAGGAAAGATTACATTGCCCTCTAACTATGAAATTGAACAATTAAAAAATATGCCAAGATAACTGCAAGGATGTTAAGAGATGCTTTATAAGGACAGGTACTATATTTTTTGTTATATGTGTCTTTTAAAGCACCAACTAAGAGATAGTATGTAAAAATTTCTCTTATTTTTTTCTCTTAAAATGTTGATATCTGAGTGCCTTTTTGATCTATCTTTAGGGTATTTAAATACTGTATATTTCTATAAAAGTACTAGGAGATTTAGGTATAAAAGCTTTTAGCACCCCTCTTTCCCATTGTCCAAGTAATTAAGGCCTACAGTGTTCTTCATACTTAACAGTATTGATAAATAGCAGAATATGTATTTTTGGGCAAGATTGCAGTACTAAGGGCCCTCCTTCTCCTCCTCCTCTTTTCAAGAACAAAAAATGCTAATGGAAAGCAAGGAGATTTGAGCACAGAAGCCGAAAGGAAAAATATCCTAAAGGAAATATTGGGTAAGTTACCATGTGTGCACATGAAGAGAAGTGAAACCATCTTTCACTTAGAATAGCCTATCTTCTTTTTCACATAGAATAGCCTATCTTCTTTCCTCATAACAAAGGTTGTGCCCAATTATTGCTTTTTCAGCTCCTTCCCAAAGTGAAGGAATCCTTTTTTTTTTTAGAATCTTAAAGTGACATCACACTGCCTTGAGAATGGGTGCTGCCCAGATGGTAGCATTTATGTCACTTAGAAGAAAGTTATCTTAGGGATGAGGTAAGAGCTGAATTTGTGCCAGGCTAGGCTGGGATACCTTTTGTCAGGGTAGATGTGACTAGGGAATGTCAGGAAATTTTTTTCTGAATTGGAAGAAGGAAAAAGGCGGGGTCAAAGCTTAGCTCAGATAACTGTGTAATGCTATTTTTTTTTTAAAAAAAAGCTTTATTGAGCTATAATATACAAAACTGCACATATTTAATAAATATAATTGTTGAGTTTAGGGTGTGCACACACCCATGAAACCATCACCACAAGGTAGTAGACATATCCAACACACCCAAAAGTTTCCTTGTTTCTTATCGTCGTCATTTGTATTAAGACCTTTAATATGAGATCTATCTTCCTAACAAATTTTAAGTGTGCAATTTAGTGTTGTTAACTATAAGCACTAGATCTTCACTCTCATATTTATTACAGCATTGGTCACAATTGCCAAGATAGGGAAATAACCTAAATGTCCATCAGTGGATGAATGGATAAAGAAAATGTGGTGTGTACATATCATAGAATCTTACTCAGCCTTAAAAAGGAGGAAATCCTACCATATGCAACAATAGGGCTAAATCTTTATGCTAAGTGAAATAAGCCAGTTACAGAAAGAAAATACTGCATTATTTCAGTTATTCAAGATAACTGTGAACTTTTCATATATTCTGGATTATATCTTAGATGAATGGTTTCCTGGTGTATCTACTAAAATTAATATATGCAAGAGTCTTGAGTTTTCATAGCACAAAAATAAATTAAGTGAATCAGTATAACAACCTTATTTATCTCAGTTTTAAACAAAACTTCATTTGACACACTCCAGGGAAGATTTTTGTTTTTTATGGTGTTTCTGTCATCTTATTCAGGACTGCCAGTTATAATAAAGCTGCATTCAGTGGGAAGAATGTCTACAGACAATTTCCTGAAACCAGATTTCATTCATTAATGAATATTCTATTTCTTGAGAAGGTTAGAATGTGGCAGCTAGTCTGAAGCCCAGGTCAGAGCATATCCATTCAACGCCTGATGACCAGGACACATAAAGCAAATCCTGATGTGCTGAACTTGCACAAGCCAGATGTAAGCTATTAGACACAATTAGTGATTCAGATTCCAAGGAGCTGCTTTCTGTGCCGATGGCAAAAATGGAAGATATTAATTGCACTGCTTAGAGTTTCAGCCTCTTCAGCTGAATGAGATGTTTTGTGATTTCCCCAGGAGCATAAGACTTGAAGCTGAAATATATTTCATGACAGATTGACAAATAGGGCAGCTTTTTAAAACATATTTTAGATTCTGGAATATAAAACATGAACAAATAATAAAAAAGGGCTTTCTTTATTTTCTCTCCCCAATCCAAGTCAATTATTTTCAAAGGCTTACCTTCTTCTTTTAACATTTCTAATTTTTTGTAACAAAAGATATGTTTCCCCTATTTTGCTTATCTATAGAAATTAATGATACATTCTATGAGTTTTTGAGCAATCAGTTACAATTATACTTTGTGGGCGTTGAGGTATGGGAAATAGCCAAATATTTTGGTTTACATGTTATTGTATCTCCCATCTCCCCCTCCAAAAAAAAAAAAAAAATGTCCACAAAGTAATCAATGAAACCTGTGAAGAAGGTACATTTTGTGGCAAAAGTGACTTTGCAGATATATTTAAGGTTATGGACTTCTAGATGTAAGAGTATCCTAGATTATCTAGGTGGGCACAATCTAATCACATGAGCCCTTTAAAGCAAGGAGATTTCTCTGGCTAGAGGCAGAGAGATGTGGTAGGAGAAGTCAGAAAGATTTCAAGAATGATAAGGGTTGGAAACACCATTGTGGTCTTTCAGACATAGGAGCACATGTGCCAGGACCACAGCATGGCCCCTTGGGATCAAGCGGGGACCTCCCAGATGTCAGCTGGCAAATTAAATAATTTCTGCCAACAATAGAGATGCATGGGCTTGAAAGTAGATTTTCCCAGAGCCTCTTGATAACAGCCCAGTAGTGGGTGCCTTGGTTTCCTATAACCTGCATGACCTGATGTAGAGAAAACCAGCTCAGCCAACCCAAGCTTCTGGCCTATAGACTTGTGAGACAATAAATTTATGTTGTCTTAAGGTGTTAAGCTAATGGTAATTTGTTATGTTAGCCATGGAAAGCTAATATGCTAATTTATGTCCTAACTACTGTCAAAATGATTTGAAGTGAATTTTAATATAAACAGAAGCACTAATATGTTAAAATGAAATGTTTTAATAATTTAGATTAATAAAACATTTAGCATCTATGTAGTAAGGATTAATTTATTTAATGTAGAGTCAGCAAGAAATCCAGCTAACTGGAAACACTAGTTTTTCAGAAGAAATATACTTTTTCCTAATTTGTAATTCCCAAAAGAGATCTTTCATTAATTTTTGTTATTTAACTTATTTAATTAATTTTAATGTAATTGTCAAAGCACAGCATAATGGGCTTTTCCTGTGTGTAGAATATACAGAAAATTCATGACATGGCTGCTTCTCATAGAGTTTTTCAGTAAATTTAAGGACTGGTAACTGAAAATTCAGAGAAGTTATTTCTTCATTACATATAAAATAAATAAGCATTATGTATGTGCTTTACTGGAGACCCAGAAAAGAATAATAATGTAGAATTTGATATCCGGTGCTTTCCATATAAACTGAATTTGATATCAGGTGCTTTCCATATTATGTTTTATTCTCCATATAAAATATAGTAAACATAACAGAAACCATAACAATTAAACAGAGAAACAGACTTAAGATTGTCATTTTTAGTGAAATAAGATGGTAAAAGCAATTTCCTGTTGACTCATTTTTCATGAACAAAAGGGATTTTTTTCTAACACCCAAACATAGAAAGTAAATCCTAACATAAAGATTAGCACTTTAATTTTTATAACTTTAAAATATTTGAATGACACTATATTTTTTTGTTTAGATAATATACGCACATGATTAAAAAAATTAGAATGATCTATACAGGAATACATTGAAAGGTCTGTTCCCACTCCTATATCCAAATGCCCCACTATCTCTTTACTCAACATGTAACATCCTCACTGTTTTTCTATGCAGACTGAGGTAAATATAAAATGCTATACCTTCTTTTCTGCTTTTCTCATCATTCACAAAAGACAACACTAAACCTTCTGTACCTTGCCTTTTTCAGTTATCATTTCATTGTTTGGTGTGAGTAAAAAAATAGCTTTCTCAGATCTTTTCTCTAGCTGCATGGTGTTCTATGTGGATGTATTATAGTAATGAATATGGTTTATTTCTGATCTTCTATCATAATCAAAGCTATAGCAACTATTTTGTAAACATGTTAAATATTTTTTTACTCACACTGGTGTATCTGAAAGTTGAAGAGTCACAGATGGGACTCTTAGGTCAAAAGATCATTGAATTTGTCATTTTGAGAGCAGCTTCCCCAGTTACTTCCATAGGCATTTACAAAGAAATGATGCATTCTACCAGCATTACAACAGAGCACCTGATTCACTACATGTTGATACTGTCAAATGTATGCAATTTTTCTTCAGGCTTGCGAGAAACAGTATCTCAGCTTTGTTTTAATTTTTATTTCTATTATAAGTGAAGTTGAACAGCTTTTCATATATGAGAGCCATGTATTCTGTACTTTTTCTCTGTGATCTTTAAAATTATTTATTTTCTGTATTCTGAATACAAGTCCTTTCAAATATATGTATACATACAAGTAAATATATATACATGTAAATATATATATATATCATATATTAATATCTATATATAAAACAAATAGCATTTTTCTACTCTGTGGCTTGTTTATTGTATAACTGAATAATTCTGAGTGGCTGAAGTTTTTCTTCTAAACATGTAGAACACTTCAGAAATCTACAATCCCACCATCCATGTATGAGAATTTTAATTCCTCCACAGCTTCACTAACATTTGTCATAGATTTTTATTCCTTTTTCTTATTTAGCTATTCTGTTGCATATGTACTGATGTCTCATTGTGGGGTTTTGGGGTTTTTTTGGTATTTATGAAATGATTAATAAAATTAACTCTTTCTTTTTATGCTCAGTGACCATTTGGAAATCCTTTATTATGAAGGATTTAGAGCTTTCATCCATTTCTATATGAGGTTGCCTTTTTCTTACTGGTTCGTAATTGTTGTAAATGGAAAGCCTTTGTCAGATCTAAGTACTGCAAATATCTTCTTCCAGATTATAGCGTGACTTTTCACACTCTTAATACTGTCTTTTGGTCAATATATGTTTTTATAATGAGGCCAAATTTATCAGGGTTTTTTTGCCTATACTGTTAGCATATTTTCTATGCATTGTTTCTAGTATATAGAAATAAAGTGAAATTTGGAATATTGATCTTAGATCCAAAGATCTTAATGAACTGTTAGGTTTTTAATATTTATTGTTATTATAATTATATCCTGAATGATCACATGAGGTATACTGTAACAAAGATTTACTAAATACCTAACATTACATAAGTTAATCAGTCCTCATTTGTCCTAGAATTCACTCTTAGTGTGATGGGATGAAAGCCAGGTCAATTTTTCTGAGGAACTCCATACCCCATAATCAAACAAAAAGGAGAAATGATTTTTTTTCTCCTTACGAAGGCAGTTGTCCCTATCCCCTCTTGAGTTTCCTTCTTACTCTATCCATTTGGTATGTAAATAAAGTGTCTCCAGGTAGCCAGATAGCTCACATCGTCTCAGCTTTTACAATTTAGAGAGGTTTCCAAATTCCAGGCTTCATCTGACACATAAATATGTAATTATACAGGGAGATAGTATTGGAATCTTGCAGCACTGTGAGGCTTCACCTAGGGCCTTTCTCAGGGTGTAACCACTTAGCTCTCTCAGGAAATAAGATGAGTTTTATGATCTTTTGGATCAGAGCAATTCACTAGAAAAATTACTGCAGGCCTGATTATTTTGTTGTGTCAAGAGATTTAGGTGACTAGGACTTATTGCATGAGCAATAAGAAATCTTGATTTTTCTACAAATTCAAGTACAAATTCTAAAGTATTAATTTACTTCTGGAAACAGCTTTTTTAGGAATTCAGTTATGCTCTCTGTGAATAATTTCATTTTAATCTTTTCAATCCTATGTTTTTTATTTATTTTCCTTGCCTTATTGTAACTTATATTTAAAATACAACGTTGAATAAAAATGGTGATAGTGGTCAAAATTTTCCTGATCACAGATAGAAAACTTCCTGGTAGTGTGTTTGAACTATTCTGTATCAATTTGAGAATCTTCTTATTTTGCTAGGTTGCCACAATTTTATTGGCCATTAATGAGTGTTGGAGTTTATAAAACTTTTAAATCAATCCAGGTGAATCTATTTTATTTCTCCCCCTCCTACTCCCCACTTCCTCCTACACTGGATTAAGTCATATAGAATTTTCTCGTTGTGAAAATACTGAAGAGATTCGATTTTTGAAGTAGATGTCACACAATTCATTTTGGGAAAGCAGTGTTCTAAAAAAATTGGGACATTTCATGCAATTTTTCAAGTAATTAGACATAAGTTGCTCACAATATTTTCTTATTAACTATATGATATCTAGGAACAGTAAGGATGTCTTCATTTTCATTCTTGATGTTGCTAAATTATATTTGCTCCTTATTTCTTGCTAAAAGACTTCAATTATAACTTTTAGAGTAAGCTATATTGGGGGCTCCTGGGTGGTTCACTTGGTTGAGTGTCTGACTCTTGATTTCGGCTCAGGTCATGATCTCAGGGTCCTGATGTTGAGCCCTGCATGGGCTCTGGGCTCCATGATCCTTGGGGAGTCTACTTGAGATTGTCTCTCTCCTTCTCTTTTTCTCTCCTCCCACCCCACCCACACCACAGGTGCTCTCTCACTTTTTCTCTCTAAAGATAAATAAACAGGGGACGCCTAGGTGGCTCAGTGGTTGAGCTAGGCCTTCAGCTCAGGGCATGATCCCAGTGTCTGGGGATAGAGGCCCACATCAGGCTCCCTGTGAGGAGCCTGCTTCACCTTCTCCCTATGTCTCTGCCTCTCTCTCTGTGTGTCTCTCAGGAATAAATAAATAAAATTTTTTAAAAAAATAAACAAATCCTGAAAAAAAAGAATAAACTATATTTTCTATTTTGGTTCTTTTATCCTGGAATCTTAAAATAGAAATGTTTTAAAGCTTTTTAAAATTTCTTTTTGGGGATCCCTGGGTGGCTCAGTGGTTTAGCATCTGCCTTTGGCCCAGGGCATGATGCTGGAGTCTCGGGATCGAGTCCCACATCAGGCTCCCTGCATGGAGCCTGCTTCTCCCTCTGCCTGTATCTCTGCCTCTCTCTCTCCCTGTGTCTCTCGTGAATAAATAAATAAAATCTTTAAAAAATAAATAAATAAATTTCCTTTTTAATGTGCATTTTAAAAGTTTATTTTCTTATTTTCCTAGTATTAGCAGCATCCATGAAGTGCAAATCGTTTATTAAGTTGTGATTTATTTTCCTATTTGACAAACATCTTTTACATTTCTTTTACTCTCCTTTCTTGCCATCTTTCGGACTAGTCAATGTCTTAATATTCTATTTTTCTCCTCTATTAACTTGACATTATATATCTCATAATATTCTTTGAGAGGCTTCCTGGAGATTAGAACATTTATCTTTGACTTCTTAAAATCTAATATGAATTACTACATTTGGCACAACTTCCAGTACTTCTTGATGACACTAGGACTTAGAAAACGATTCAGTTTTTCCCTTTTATGGAGTAACTGCATTTTTTAGTGTTCCATTTTATGTTCACTAATGGAAATTTAACTACTTTTTTTCTTTGTTGCTCCAGGGTTAAAATAAATATCTTTAATAATTTGTTACAGTCTCACTCCAAATTATATCACTTTATATAAAGTTAAACTCTTATAATAATTGTTTCATGATTCCTACTTCCTGTCCTTTATACTGATTTTATAATACGAAGATATTCTCCATATGCTATAATTGTTACATTTCAAACATTTTGCTTTAAATTGCAAATTTTCTTAAGAAATTTTTGTGTGAGGGCAGCCCTGGTGGCTCAGAGGTTTAGCACCACCTTTGGCCCAGGGCATGGTCCTGGAGACCCAGGATCGAGTCCCGCATCAGGCTCCCTGCATGGAGCTTGCTTCTCCCTCTGCCTGTGTCTCTGCCTCTCTCTTTCTGTGTCTCTCATGAATAGATAAATAAAATCTTTTTTTTTTTTAAGAAGTTTTTGTGGGAAAAGTTATTGACCACATTTGTCACTTTTCATACTTTTTTTTTTTTTTTCCAGGAATGAAGTTTTTTTTTTCCAATGCCTTTCTTCTAACTGTAGGTCTATTGCTGATAAATTCTTTGAGTTTTCTATGTCTAAAAAAGCCTTAATTTTATGCTTACTTGTGAAGGGTATTTTTCCTGGATAAACTATGAGGTTTTTGTTTTTTTTTGTTTTTGTTTTTTTTTTCTTTCAGTATAAAATTGTTCTATTATTTTCTGGATTTTTTTTTTTTTTTTTTTTTTTATTCTGAAGAGTAGTCTCAGGTGTTTCTTTTTTCCTCAGATGAAATGAAACTTTTTTTTTCTCCTGCTGTTTAGATGTCCTCTTTATCACTGGTTTTCCTAATATACTTATTTCATGCCTTGGTGTGTCTTCCTTTGTACCTATTTTGCTTATGTATCCTTATCTTTCTTACCTTTCTTGAATCTATGGAATGATAGCTTTAAACTATGTTTGTGTATTTTTAAGCTATAGACTTTCCATTGTATCATTTCCATATGGAGTTTATCTCTTTCATCACTATGCTCATGTTTTCCTTTAACATCTTACTGCTCTTTGTAATAGATGTGTTGAAGTCATTGTTTGCTAATTCCACCATCTCTGTCATTTCTGAGTATGTTTTATTGACTGATTCTCTGACTCATGAGATCCATTTTCCTGCTTCACATATTTTGTGATATTTGTTATTATATTGCCTATTAGGAAAGTTATGTCATTGAATATTGGGATTTTGTTGTTGAGTTGGAAAAATTATGTGTTTCTCCTTTACTTCACATTACTATAATAATTCACTTCTGGAAAAAAAATAATTCACTTCTGGTTACCAAATGTGTGGGGTTTTCCACACATAGCAAGCAATTCTCAACGCCAGCTGGGTGTCCTACAATTTAACTCATTTCTGACACTACCTGGAAACAGAATCAGGTCCCCAAGATTAGGCTCAGTTGAATAAGAGTGTACCCTCTCCTCACTCTAGATGGCATCCAGATTGTCACCTGGACTTCTGGGTGACCAGCTATGAACTGGGTTCCCACAACCTCCTCTTTGGGTTTGATAATTTGCTAGACTGGCTTATAGAATTCAGAGAAACAATTACATTTACCAGTTATTACATAATAAAGGGTAAGATAATGAATACAGATAGACACATATAAAGATACAGAGGGATAAGGTCCAGAAAAGTCCCAAGTGTGGGAGATTGTGGCCCATGGAGTTGGAATCTGCCATCCTTCCAGCATATAAATGTGTCCACTCATCAGGAAGCTCTCCTAATCCTGTGCTTTTGAGATTTTATGGAGGCTTCATAGAGTAGGCATGATCAGTCATTAATTCAGTCTCTAACCCCTCTCCTTTTCCCAGAGGATGGAGGCAGGACTTAAGGTTCTAAGCTTCTAGCTATGGTGTGATCTTTCTTATGACCAACACCAATCTTAAAGTTATTCAGGAGCCCATCAAGAGTTGCTTCATCAGAATAAAACAGACACCTATTACCTAGGAAATTCAAAAGTAACAGGAACATTGTGTATCAGGAACTGGCACCGAAGACTAAATAATAGAACAAAAAATTCTCTTTGTGCTCTTAACACTTAGGAAATCACAAGGTTTTAGGAGCTCTGTCACCAGAAATGGAGGCAGAGACCAATACCTATATATTTCTATTGTTGTTTATGGAAGTTGTCTTTTTTAAATTTGTAAAACTCAGATTGGCAGTTAAGCTGCTTACTAGTGGGTCAGCTTTATATTTTCCAGGCTTTTTATTAGTTTTGTTTTTAAAGTTATGAGGAGTTTGAAGTTGCTTTTACATTAGGGCTTATTTAACCATACTACTATCAAATAAAAAGAAAGAAACAGTAAGAGACTGTATTCAAAAAGAATAATGCAGTAGGAAGAGCACTCTTACCTCAGGATCTGTAAGCAGCAGAAAATAAAAGAGAGAAAGTATTTTATTTCATAAAGGAGGACTGCACTAATTTTCTAGAGCTGCCATAAAGAATTATCACGCACTTGGTTGCTTAAAACAAGAGAACTTTATTCTCAAAGTTTTGGAGGTCAAAAGTTAGAAATCCAGGTGTCAGCAGGTTTGTGCTCCCTCTTGAAGGCTCTAAAAGAGAATCTTCCTTTTCTCTTCCAGCTTCTGGTAACTGCAGACATTCTTTGGCTTGAGTTGCATTAATCCAATCTCTGCCCTCAGCTTACATGGCTTTCTCCTCCTCATTGTGTCTTCTCTTTTGTCTTTTATGAGAACACTTGTCACTAGATTTAGGGTGCAACTGGATAATGAGGAAGGATATTTTTACTTTTTTTTAAAAAGATTTTATTTATTTATTCATGAGAGAGAGAGAGAAAGAGAGATGCAGAGACACAGGCAGAGGGAGAAGCAGGCTCCATGCAGGGAGCCCGGCGTGGGACTCAATCGCAGGTCTCCAGGATCAGGCTGAAGGCTGCGCTTAACTGCTGAGCCACCGGAGCTGCCCATGAGGATGAATTTATCTCAAGATCCTTAGTTTAATTACACCTGCAAAGACCCTTTTTCAAAATAAGGTAGCCCTCACAGATTCTGGGGGTTAATCATGGACTTAAATTTTTGGAAGGGGTAACATTCAACCCATTACAAGGAGTTAGCAAGGCTAAGAGAACTGAGACAAACAACGACGAGTGAGCAGAGAGTATTATTGAAGCAGATCTACAGAAATTGTTCTTTGCAGTCAGCCAATTTCCAAAATGATCTGATAAGGGGAGATGTTCTGCATGCTAGTCCTTGGTTAAATTTGCAGGTGAACCAAAGTTCAGAGGCCTGTGGGAGGAAGTTAGGTAAAGGCAAGTCAATGGGTAAATTATGGGCAATTGTGAGAACTTGGTGACTACTATAATCTAGCATTTCTGGAGTCTCAAGCTGAATGCTCTTGGTGTTCAGTATGGTTTTTCCAATTTGCCTAGTAAGAACTTAACTATCTCCTGGTCTTGTGTGAGTTCTGGGAATTGATTTTTTACATCTCTTGTAAAGCTTATTATTCAGTAACACACTCAAGGGGAGCCTTCTGTAGATTTTTCGATCTCTTTTTCTGTATGGCTCGTTTTTGCACAATAATCTTTCCCATCAATTCTAGACACTTTGTCCTCCTTGAATTTGGAGGTTGGGCTCCTCAACTCTGTCAGAACATCATGCTTGCTTTTTCCCCTCTTCCTGTGCTGTAGTGTGAAAGTGCCTCTAGGTAGAAATCCAATAATTGTAAGCCTCACCTCATTTTTTTTTTAAGTATCATGGATCAAAATCATGCATGCAATGCCTCTTGTCTGATGTTTTACACAGTTTTACCATAAAACTTCCCAGTTGTTGAATTGTTTACAGTGAGTGAGCAAGTTCTGCAGTAGTTACCCCATCATGGCAGGAGGAGAAGCCCCTACAGCAGGGTAATTTTTAATTGGAACTTTCCATAGTTTCTTCACTGAAATAATTTTTACTTCATTATACCCAGTACTTTGTTCATGCTGTTGCCTTTTCTAATAGACTAGTTTTTAAAATTTATCTGTACCTTTCAGAAGCCTTGGCAAGCATGTGATTTCAGTAGCAGAATTATTTCATTGCCATCGTGATTAAAGTCTTCCACTGCCTCTTCTACTGGGTAGAACAATCAGGGACTTAGATTCAGTAGAATTGTAATGGCAAATATTCAACTATAAACATGAGGGAACAATGAAATGTGAAAGAAATGGAGGCATTATATATTGACTATTGCTTTTATAAATTTTTTTATAAAAATGAAGGAGAGTGGTACATTCTGATGAGATACCAGAAATAACAAGATTGAAGAAAAATGGTTTTGTTTGAGGTAAGAGGACATTTATATGCTTTCAGTTTGAGAGAATAAATCATTTGGAAAAAAGATAGAGTGTGAAGAAAATATTTGACAGAAAAGAACCTGGCAGAGTTAGAAAAAAGATGGAATTAGGGGAATAGAGGTTATGGGTAGAATTTGCTTTGAAAGGAATAGGGACAGTGTTTTATCTAACTCAAGAGAAAGAAACACAGAAAAAGAAATATTTGTTATCAAGATCTTATTATGTGTCAGACATGCATGCTAATTCATTCAATGCTTATGGGACAAACTAGGTAAACATTATTATTCCTATTTCAAAAATGAGAAATTGAGATTTGAGAGTTTAAATAACTTGCACGTTCTCTGCCAGCAGCCAGTGTGAGCCTTTTACAGCAAGAATATATACAGGTCATTTCTACTCAGTATCTCTAGTGATTTCCCATCCTAGGCAATGTGCTGTGGCTTACAAGGCCCACGTGATCTGTCTCCCACATACCAGTCTGAACTACTCTCCTGCCTCTTTTGCATGACACATACTGCTTCAGCCACTTGAACCTTAACTTTTGTCTCCTCTCTGAACTCCCAGTGCTCACTCCCATTCCAGAGCCTTTGCACTAGTGTTCCCCCTACTAGGAATTACTATTAGCTTTCTTATTCTATTACCTCAGCCATACCTCTGTTCAAATATTGTCTCTTCGGAGAGGGTCTTTCTGTCCAATCTATTAGATATTATACTTCTATTTTACCATGCTACTTCACTCTTTATATGTCTGTAGCTGCCCATGTAATGGGTTTGTTTAATCTGTCATATCCACTAGAATGTATATTCCGTAGGGAAGGCACTTGGTTTGGTTTTGGCTACTAAAGTAGCCCCAGAGATTAGAAAGTTTCCTGACACAGATGAGCTGCTTAATGAAAATGTACTGGATGGATAAATAAATGAAAGAAGAGCCATACAGCTAACAAATCACAAAACCTCTAATTCCAAAATTCTTTTTCTTTTTCTTCCTGATAAATAAGGGAAGGCAAGGATTATCATATCATGTGGTCTTAAGGTTTTAATAGATAGCAAAGTCAGGAAGAGTATTTTCCTCATGGAAGCAGAAGAAGGCAGATCCTAAAATCTTTTTATTTTTCTTTTTTTTTTTTACAGTTGTGATAGTCACAGTAAAAGCTAAGCTTGGTTGAAGTTCTCATACAGTGTGACCTTTAAAATGATACTTAATAGATACTCAAGAAAATGTTAGCTTTAGGACTGGAAAAAATAAAGAACAGGTTCCAGTCCTCCAAATATAAAAGCTGTATCTTAAATTAATGTTATGTAAAATATAAAAATTTATTTAGAATTTAATTAAAAACAAAGCTTTTGCTTCAATAAACTTATTTTCTAGTGTGGTTAACCTGTGGCACTCTGAAGTCGATTTAGATTGCTTTATCTTTTATTTCAGACATTTCTCTACACAGGGAGATACTGCTTTGCAGCAGAATGCATTTTCCTAGATAGTATTTATTACATTATTTGAGGGTTTATAGAGGACAGATCAGGGTTGACGAATAGAGGAACTGGACGAGATTATACATCTGAAGAAATCAATAAATGCATAAACAAAATCACCTTTAGAAAATAAGCAGTTTCTTTGAACACTTCACTGCTTAATTTACATTACAGCTTTTGTATGATGGAGTTTACCTTGTGGCACCAATTGTTTCAATAATCTTTTCTACTCCAGAAAAGAACAAAGAATTTGCTTAGCAGATGAAATAAAATTGTTTTACTTTTCATGTGCTTTGAGTTTTTTTGAATTTGGGTGTTATTGATTATGGTAGATAAACATTGAGTCACAAAGCAGTTTATACATGAGCACGGTAATTCTTCATCCTGTTTATTGAGGGCAGGTTTGAAATTGAAATGCCATACGCCATTATGAGGAACCAGTAGTTTATGCATGAAGGCAGCCTAGAATAGTTTGCTGGAATTAATGTCATGGAAACTCTTGGAAAAGCAAATGAAACTCTGAAGTTATTTGTAATTTTTCTACTTATTGTTATTCTATATCCATTTTAAATATTGATTTTTAAAATTTAAACAGGCATAATCATAAATATGGTAATATTAGATTAATGATAATTCCCGTTATTTCATTATTTCATAAATTTAGCAAGCTAGACTAAAGCTAATGCTCTATCTTTCTATTGACTTCTTGGGTTCATAAAAGCCATATTCACATAGTCGTATAATCAGCATAAATATCAGGAAAAGTTAAGTGAATCAGAAGTGAACTGAAGTCAATGTGATTTGATGTAAATTTTCTTTTGAAGTTTCAAAGAGTTCTTGATTTTACCTGGCCTAGGTTACCAAAAAAGCTAATAATATGTTTCTCTGTGCATAGGAGAATTTATATACATATGTATGTATAAAACACCAAACTGCAGGAAAAACTATTGTTTCTAAATAATGTTCTTGCTTCAAGTAAATGACTATATAAAATTGAGAATAAGGAAAGGGTGATTATGTTAATTAATATTAAGCTGAAAAAGAATCTTGGGTATTTAATAATTTCATTTGAGAAATACAAATTGTTGAAATACAAATGCTTGTTTTCAGGTGTTAAGGTCAAATTTGTCTTCCTTACTATTAGTAATCCTTTATTCCATCCGTACTGAAGAAGAATTTCTGAAATATGAACTCAACTTGTGCATGAATTGACTCTGACATTATACCAATATTCTAAAAGCTTAATCAGATCATAAGTGGTAAATTATAGATATAAGCTTAATTAATAAACCCTGGGATAAGAGGAGACCTGGGGTATAACCACCTTTTTTTTTATTTTACTTTTTATTTTTAAGAATTATTTATTTTTTAATTTGAAGTATAGTTGACATATAGCATTATGTTAGTTTCAGGTATATAACATAATGATTCAGCATTTATATGTATTATGAAATGCTCACCATGATAAATGTATATAACATTTAAAAAATTTTAATTCCCTTTTCAAGAGCTTAGAAAAAGTACTAAGTTTATCTAGTTACCTTGTTTGAAAAATGCATACAATAATATTTTTCCATTTCACTGAGATTTTTCAGAGCATCAGATGAACTTTTTCAAAAACTATAAGTGACTGATGAATCTTAGAATGAGGAGAGAGCTGGAGAAATGCCAGTAGTGTGTGTAGCTACGGAGATACTATTTCAGTGCCAGGAAAGAGATCTGTGGTAGAGTAATTGAAAGAGAACATGGTAGAAGGAGAAGTTCTAGAATACCAACTGTAACCCATGAGTAGAAAGCATGAACCTGAAAAGCTAAAAGAAAAATAAATTTAGTCAGGATGGAGAGAAAGAAGAAAACAGGAATGGGATAATTGTGAACAAATAAGAGAAAGAAGATTGTTATTCTGAGCATCACTGATGATGGTAGAAGAGGAAAATAGAAAACAATATTGGCAACATTTATGAGCATCCAGGGGTCTGAGAGTAGTCTTGTGAAAGAACTATGGTAGGGCCTGTCACCATGATAAGCTTTATTTTGCATAGTTCAGGACACATTTGGCTTCTGTGAATCTCAAGTTGATTCAGTGTTAGTAATATCTTGAATATATCCCAACACAGTAGCAATTAAGATATATAAGTGGGCTGATAGACACTAGAGTAAATCAAGGTGGTAGAAGATGGTATCAGGAGAAAAAATGGTCAAACCTAAATCTGTATTTTGTGATAGATAGAGCCCTAAGGGCAGAGCAGGGGCAAAAATTATTTTTTGACCTGAGTCTAGCATGGGTTATCTACTATTTTGGGTTAACACCTTAATCTCGCTGAACTCAGTCTTGCCATGTCTAAAATGGGATCATGCTTTAGATGCTCTTCAAAGACAAAACAAAACAAAACAGATGATGTTTAGAAAAGACTTTGTAATATATGAAACCCTAAATGCATGTAAAATGACATAACTTTTCCTTTAGGAATTTTTTGATGCTTCTATGCAGAGGCAATATTAAAAGATCCTATTGATCTCTTCAGCATGAACTAGTTGCTATATCACATTCATAAAATAAAAGTAATGTTGGAGAGTCTCAAAACTCCAGAGAAAAGACAAGAGAGTTTGAGATGTGAACTGGAGATTATACATAGGAAAGAAAATTTTGGCAAGTGGAGGATGGAATTAATCACCTGCCAGGTACGGTTCACATAAGCAGAGAAGGATTATAACTCTGTAGAGGACAAAGATATACTATAAATGTGAATCAAGAAACCATTTGAGTGTAAATGAACAGTCAAAAAAAGTGTTCTGGTGTGGAGTTCAAGGGCACAGCTGTGCTCTCAGTAAAAGAGACTTGTATAAAATCTCTGAGAAAGGAGGAAGATGACACAGAAGCAAAGTATTCAAAAGCTTTATGATTACCCTTTCTCTAAAAATATCTTGTAAAATGGATTTCAATTCTTAAAGATCCTGTTTCAGTTTCATTGGCCAATATGAACTTTTAAACTGAGAGGAACTCTCATAGGATTTCAAATTGGCCAACCAACTGTTAGTGCCAAAGATAATTTAATTTATCTCTCTTTGGGTCTTAGGATCCATGTCCACCATGGGATACTTTAGGGTCGTGAGTGCTATGTCTATGGGGAATAGAGGCAGGACAATAGTCTGATGGTTAAGATGAAGCATATTTGCTTTTCCTCTGTTCTCTACTTGGTAAAATTATACGTAGTGCCTTGTTTAAATTTAGTGGGGCCTCCATAATTTGAGGGATCCCTGGGTGGCGCAGCGGTTTGGCACCTGCCTTTGGCCCAGGGCGCGATCCTGGAGACCCGGGATCGAATCCCACATCGGGCTCCCGGTGCATGGAGCCTGCTTCTCCCTCTGCCTGTGTCTCTGTCTCTCTCTGTGACTACCATAAATAAACAAAAATTAAAAAAAAAGTTATAATTTGAGTCTCAGTATTAAGGCCATAAAGGTTGGCCAATTGACGTATTTCAGCAGATGTTAAAATTAATTCAGAACCTATGTTTTAGAGGTCCTTTTAAATTTTGTTGTAAAACTTCTTTTAGTAAGTTTTGGATATCTGTTTGGGTTAAACTGAACTGTGGGCCTCCTTTTCAGTTTTTAATTTTCTGTTTTCTCCCTCCAAACCCAGATTTTACATATGCCCACCTCCATCTTCTCTCTCAGTCTGTCTCTCCCACACTCTCTCACTCCCTCTTTTGCTCTCTCTTGTTCTTTTCTTCTGTCTTGTAGTAACTAGATACACTTTGAGTTTGGGAAGAGAGGTTCTCTCTAACCTGCTTACATTTAAATATTCATCCGGAGAGCTTCAAATCAGTATCACCAGGGTTAAGGGCCTCATACCAATGGCAGAATTAACTCCCCGTGTGTTTTTTTTTCCTGTAACTCCAAAAATCAGAATCTTCATTTTGACTGAAACAGAGGCAGCATCAGTAGCAATAAGGATATTCTGTAGGGTCTTCATACCAACCAACAATTGTACTCTAATATTTTCCACATGAAGAATGTGGAAATATTGGCTTGCTAAAAGATTTCTGGGCAAATATTCTTAACAATATTATTATAATAAAAAAGGAACTAGAAACAATTCTAATATCCATTAACTAGCAGAAGGATGAGCAAACTTGACAAACCGCCATATTACTACTATGGAAGATTACTCAGCAATGAAAAAGAAAACATTAGCAAGAGTATGTCTAAATTTTAGTAATTATCTTATTTTTTGTTTTATTTATTTACATTTTTTAAAATTTAAATTCAATTTGCCAACATATAGTATAATACCCAGTGCTCATCCCATCAAGTGCCCTCCTTAATGCCCATCACCCAGTTATCTCATCCCCCTGCCTACCTCCTCTTCCACAACTCTGTTTCCCAGAGTTAGGAGTCTCCCATGGTTTGTCTCCCTTTCTAATTTTTCCACTCAGTTCCCCTGCTTTCCCTTATAATCAATCCCTTTAACTATTTCTTATATTCCACATATGAGTGAAACCATATGATGATTGTCCTTCTATAATTGACTTATTCAACTCAGCATAATACCCTCCAGTTCCATCCACGTTAAAGCAAATGGTGGGTATTCGCCCTCTCTGATGGATGAGTAATATTCCATTGTGTATATAGACCTCATCGTCTTTATCTATTCATCTGTCAAAGGACATCGAGGCTCCTTCCACAGTTGGGGTACTGTGGACACTGCTGCTATGAACACTGGGTGCACAATGTGTCCTGGTGTTTCACTGCATCAGTATCTTTGGGGTATATCCCCAGTAGTGCAATTGCTGGGTAAATTTTAAACATGAAAAATGAAAATAATCACATGAAGACTGCATCTTGTGTGATTCATTCATATGAACTTCTGGAAAATATTTATAGAGGTAGAAAGCAGATTGATAGTTGCAGGAGGCTGGAGATTGAAAGAGGACATTACCTTCAAAGGACCATGAGAAAAATGGTAAGAACAATGGAATTCTTCCATCTCTGTTTTTGTAGCCTAAGTTAAGCACCAATATACAATTATCAAAATTCCTCAAACTGTAACCTGTATCGAGATGGGTAAATACAATTTAAACAGTTAAAAAACTGTGAGATAGAATCAGGTTTTAATTATAAATTTGCCAGTGTTTACTTTTGTGGCTTTAAGCAAGTTCTGTAGCTTCTCTGATTTTTCTGTGTAAGACAGAGAATAACACTTACTTGGCATGGTTGTGGTCATGGTTAGTGTAATAGACACAATGTGCTTAGAATTGTACAGATCATGTGGTTTATTACATAAGAGAAAATGAGACTGATTATTTTTATTAGCAGTAAAAAGACATCTTGAGTCAGAGAAGAAAACATTAAGTTGTTTTGCATATCAAATTATTTGGTCATAAAATCCAAAGTATCCATATTCATGAATTAAATATGAAGATTGTTTAAATGCTCTTTAAAGTGTAATTGTTTTTAAAAAGCTTAAATTCAACTGGGAGTTTTTTTTAAGCCAAATGCATTTGATGATTACCTACAAATTCATGGAGTTTTTAAACTCCAAGATTTTTGTTTATTTCAACAAACAAAAGATATAACTAAACAGTACCCAAACAGAAAACTTGACAGCACAAGAGCACACAAAGATGGGAGAGGAAATTGATTTAGTCTTGTTATCCCTGGAAGCCATATTTCAGACAGCAATAGCAAAGTTTTTCAATTTCTTCTTTAGGGACAGGGTAGTAGGCTGGTTCTGCTTGCTAAATTATTTTATCCAGGCTTTTGTAATTCCAGTTCCAGAAAAAAGTGTCTAAGTGTGTCACGTGGAAGAAATGAATCTTTGGTTACATGTATCTGAGGATAAGCTATTAGTAACTTATAGAAAAGAGAATGTCAATTGTCAAGAAAGAATAATAGTGATAAAGGAAATGAGAGGAAGGAATAGGGAGTGAAAACATAGGGAATTCCAAATGAAAATAAATAAATGATACCATCATAAAATGTACTCAATTATTAGCACTGTTTCAACACCTTAAAAATAAGTCATATAGCAGCCTTAATAATATGTTTTATCACAATTGATTATTTAAGTGGACCTTATTATTTAATATGCATGATTGCCTGAGAGTTAAGAGGAAGTCTCCAGAAAATCCCTTGTGGGTTACTCTCTTGGGATGGAAGATTCTCCTCTCTTTTTGAGACAATAGAGCAAACAGTTTTCTTAATATTAATATTGATATCCTAAATTTGCCTCAGCCACACCTCGGATAGGAAGTTCTCTCAGTGCTGTGCTCATTCATAGGTGCTGCAGCAAACTGCTAAATCGTTTGGGAACCTTCTTTCCCAAACACTTGCCTTTTTTATTCTTCTGTTCCCTAACTCTTTCTCTCCAGTAATTCTGAGGGTTCTTTTTTATTTTAAAAAGATAAAGCTGCTCTACTCTTCCCTGTTATTCCTTTTCTCCATATCATACTGTAGAATGGAGAGAAAGAGTGGAAGTCATGAGCAAAAGTGTTTGTCATAAAAAAAAAAAAAGTTGTCCAATTTGGTGTTTGATTAAATAAAAGCTCACCTCATTTCCAAAACATTCTACTTCCTGGGAAATAGAATTAGCTTGGGTCAGTGTTTGTTTTGAACAGTGTGTTTCTCCTTTTCATCAGTTCTAGAGCGATTTGGTGAAATTTAGTATTCAATAAATAAATATCAATTAAATGAAATTCTCTTTCTCATTCAAGCAATGGGAAATTAAAAAATTCAGTGCTGGCAAGGATGAACTGAGATTTGCTCAATCATCTGCGGTGGTTATAGACATAAAACCTATAATAAGGGTCCTGGTATTAATTCCAGTTTATAGATATGACGTGTATAACTACATTCTTTTCTTTGTTTCCCCTGCAATGTTGCATTCATCTTTTAATGTTTGCTAGTCTGATAAATATAAACCATAACTCATTTTAATTTACATTGCCTTCAGTCTTACATTTAAATAAGTTTTCATTTTTTATTTGTATTTACTCTTCTACACTTTGCTTATTCATATACTCTGTCAACTTTCTTTTGTCTTTTTAAATGAAGTAATGAGGTTCTTCATATATTATAGTTATCAACTTTTTTTTGTGGTCAAATTTATTACAAGTTGTTTTTTTCCAGAATATCATTTACTGTGACCTCATTTATTGTGTGATTTGTCTTCTGCCAAACTGTCGCACCATAAAACACAAGTAGCTGCACTTTCTACAATTTCCTAGGCTAGGGCTTGTTAAGATGTGTTAGAAACTGGGTCTGAGCTCCATTAAGTACAAAATGTAAAATCACTACATACATAAATAGTGCTAGAGAAGGAGCAAGCAAAGTGAGTACAATAGTCTGAAAACAAAATCTGGGTCATGGAGGACAAAAAAAATAACTTTAAAAAATATGCTAATGAAGATAATGAATGTACATATAAACACACACATGCATATCTTACAGATCTGTGTATGTATATATGCATGCACATGCATAACATACTTAAGGATAATCCTGTATGACACAAATTTGATTTTCTAGAATTAAAAATACTCTGTAATTTCCCAACGTGACTCCTTTGAGTAGAAATATCTTTATATAATGAGCAAAAAATAGCAAATGATGAAAATATTGTTCATAAGTTCAGGAGGCTTACATATAAATAAAAAGATTCATTTCCTGCTAACTTCAGTATTCATTTGGGGAGAGAGTTAAGAGAAAAAAAAATGCTTTCTGATGTTTGAGGTATGTTTTTCCTTTACATCAAATAACAATTTGGTGAAACTCCGTATTAAACAGATAAATGCCAATTAAATGCTATTTCTCATCAAAGCAATGGGAAATTATCAAATTCATTTCTGGAAAGGGTGAAATGAGAAGTTCACACTCATTTGTAGCTGTTCGGTATAGATGAGAGAAGGAAAGTCTGTACTTGTGTCTCTAGAATTTTGTAGCAAATTGAGAATAGATTGCTTAGTGAAAGGGATGTAATGGAATTTAAATCAAAAGCACCAGTAAAACACAGATGAATTCACACTCAAGTTCAACCTAACTGAAAAAAAAAAAAAAAAAGAGTGAAATCTTGCCATTTGCAATGACATGGGTGTAGCTAGAGCGTATTATATGAAACGGAATAAGTCAGAGAAAGACAAATGCCATAAGATTACACAGATGTGTAATTTAAGAAACAAAACAAATGAGCAAAGGGGAAAAAGGAAGGGGGCAAACCAACAAATGGACTCTTAACTGTAGAGAAAATACTGATGATCACCAGAAGGGAGGTGAGTGAAGGGATGGGTGAAACAAGTGATGATTAAGGAGTTCACCTGTGATGAGCACTGGGTATTGTATGGGATTATGGATTCACTACATTGTACACCTGAGACTAACACAATGCTGAGTTACCTAACTGGAATTTAAATAAAAGCTTTTAAAAATAGAAGAAAATGGGTAAATAATCCCAATATTAATAAACTAATCTCAATGATATAAATATGCCCGAAAGAGCATCCATTTCAATTCTCTCCATATGTATATATGATAGAGAACTTTTCTTCAACATAACATTTCATATAGGTGACTTTTGGTTTTTGACAAATGGGGTGGTTTGTAATTCATCATGTGGTTAGGATTTGAAATTTCTGCTTAATAATGTTAAGTACTTTATCATATGGCTATCAAGCAATTGGTTCCTTTTCTTAATGGAATTGGTGTTAGCTTATTAAATTTTTCCTCTTTTATTATAACTCTTACCTGTCTTATACTACTAGTCAGGGAAGGACTTTATAAATAATATCACCCTAGGGGTGACTGGGTGGCTCAGTCAGTTAACATCTGCCTTCAGTTCAGGTCATGATCCCAGGGTCCTGGGAACTTGCCCAGCATCAGGCTCCTTGCTCTGCAGGGAGCCTGCTTTTCCCTCTTCCTCTGCTCCTCCCCCTGCTGATGTTCTCTCTCTCAAATAAATAAATAAAATCTTAAATTACCCTAATATGTAATCCAGAACTACATTCATGAAAATTCAATTTAACAAAATCAAGTGCCATCCTGTGTACCCTCCAAGATGATGGTGGCTGGGGACAGAGGGTTAATGGTATATAGGTGAGAAGCTGTTTGGTACTGGGTGTATTTTGAAATAGTAGGGACAAGATGTGCCCGAGAAATTGAGTATGCAATGTGAAAGCAAGCAGAATCTGTGATGAGTCCAAGATTTTGGAATGGGCAGCTGGAAGAATATAGTTGCTGAGATGGAGAAAATAGTTAACTGAAATAGAGAGAAATAAGAGCAGGTGTGGAGTGGGGGTGGAAGGTGAGGTTTTACAGATGTTAAGTTTGAGATGTTTATTAATCAATGTGATAGAGACAGTTGGATATAGCTGGAAATCAGGGGAAGGGAAGGATATTGGTTGGAGAAAGAAATTTGAGAGTCCTTGGTGAATGGACACAAAAATATATAGTACCTGCTTTATGAATAAATGTTTAGAACACTGTCTGAATTATTTTAGTGCATGTTCTCATCTATAAAGTAATTTCTTTAAGGTTCTGGAGTTTTTATGAAGTGCTAGGACATGATTAACTTTGGTTATTATGGTGAGCATTTTAGGAGCATCTCTGGATAACAATAAGGCCAGACTTAAGGATTACAAATAAAGAGGCATAACCTATTCCTAGTGATATTATTATAGTTGAAAAAAGAAAATATTATTTGGAACAGCTACATATTTTTACTAATGCTATAATAATGGTGGGTTCTTTTGGAATGCTCAGTGTACCATGGAAAAGGTTTTTGCCTATATATAAAAATGGCCATTTCTTTTAGAATGCTTTGACTATTAGGATCTTATTGTGATCAAGAGCAATCTGAAATTCTCAAAATTTATAAAGATTCTGTTACTTTCATTGAATTTAAAATTTCAATTGTATTTGATTGTATTGAATTAGCAAAATTTATTTGGAGCATTGGGCAGAAAAAATGAATATTTACCAACTTAAAATACTGAAAATATAAGATACCTAACTGGATGGCCTATTGAAGCATTTTTAAGTTGTGTCTTGTAGTAGCTCATGCACAGGACATTTTTATAAGAATTTTATAAGTACCTGTGAAATACTCTAAGAGGAAGTTATAAATAAGAATGGCATTGAGTACAGCTAAAGGAAGTGGAGCAGATTGAGACCTGATAATACTTCATCTACTATGTGATTGGAAATCCAAGGGACTCTACATATTCTCTGTCTCAATAGTTTGTAAAATAGGTTGCTACAACTCCAGTTAGTCTACTTCCCAGAGCACATCTCTGAAGATGTGTATGAAAATCTGCTTGTCATTTTCTCTTGCCAAATAAGAAGCTGCTTTTTTTGCTTGCCAAACAGGTTTTTTTTTTTTTTTTTCTATAGGTAACATTAGAAAAGAGTAAAGCTGAAGTTTCATGTATTAATCGGGTTTGTAAAACCTGGAAAAGAAAATAACCTATTTCTTAGTAATAATTTTAAGGCACAATGAATACAGTTATACATATAAAACAGCAGCTTCTCATTACCACTAGTGTCTAGCTATGACATCTTTCTATTTGAAATTCAAATCCTTGTGAACATATATTTACGTACTTCAAAACATATAAGTGTTCAGAGAAATAAAGAAGTTGACTTTATGGTTTTCACAAAGAGTTTGTAGTCTTTATGAACCAGTCAGAAGATACTGAGCACCATGAATGTGATGAGGCAATTAAAAAAGAAGTAGATACTAAAATCTGAAAAATATGTATGTAACAGTTGAAATTGCTCATATAGAATGAACAATGACTTAATAGGGTAAAAAGGGCTGAGAAAAATCCACATCAGGGGAGTAGCATGCATAAAAGATATGGATTAAATGGAATGTGGAGCAACCAATAAATCAATTTGTCTGAAATGTAGTGTCATGTAAGAATATAGGAGTAGATAAGGGAGAATGTTGAACTTCATTGCAATAGACCTTGATTACCAGTTTATTTGGATCTTATAAAGCAGTTCTAGGCAGTTTTATCTAGTACAAATTAGTCAGTGAAGTAAAAGGTGAAAAACTCCCAGCAGAAAGCCTTGAGGGGAAATGAAGCCAAAATTCAACTTGAATGGTGGTGGAAATGCAGATGGAGGGACCAAACAGAGCAGATTTGACATTGATCAGTGAATGCAAATTTGGAGAAAGCCATATTAGAGGTAAAACCTAGAATATGATTTGGAGCAAAATGTCAATCTGACCACAAGAAATAGGCTTTTAAAAACTTGACAAAATAACTGGTAATAGGAGTTTATCACAGGTGTACATGGGAAATGGGGACAGCAAATGATACACCTCTTGTCATGTTTCTCTGGGTCCATGTGCTGCTGAGATTGTGATGTATTGTGAACTTTATGGAAAACCAAAATGATGATACTTCATCTTCTGGAATACAGATAACATTCTTTTGGTTTAGGCAGATTTAGGTGAAACTAAGGAAAGTTTATTTTCAGTGTCTCTCATTTACACTTACTTTTAACGAGCCCTTACATCCAATTTCATGAGCCCACACCCATCCCCCAAAAATACTAACAATATTTGTGCTCACTCTTACAAATTCAACTCTCCTCTCTACTGATTTCTTACTACAGCATTTAAGGATGTCAGCATATTCCTTGCATATCAGAAAGTTACCTCTGTTATCTCTTCCACTGGCTATTTCCTTGACGTTCTCTCTCTCCTACTCTACTAAATCCTTTCTGATATTCACATCAGGGACCTCAAGGAAAAAGCAACAGTTGCCACCTCAGTTTCTGCACCTCCTATTTCTGAACTCCCATCAATTGCATTCAGGCTTAAGTCACTACCACTCCAGTGGAACCACACCAACCAGTGCCATTGATGATCTTACTATCTACCAACTCTATTGGATTCTTTCCATGGCTTGTCTTTTTTTAAAGATCTGCACTGTTTGACAGCATTGACTTTTTCTTTCTTTCTTTCTTTCTTTCTTTCTTTCTTTCTTTCTTTCTTTCCTTTCTTTCTTTCTTTCTTTCTTTCTTTCTTTCTTTCTTTCTTTCTTTCTTTTCTTTCTTTCTTTCTTTCTTTCTTTCTTTCTTTCTTTCTTTCTTTCTTTCTCTTTCTTCTTTCTTTCTTTCTTCTTTTTTCTTAAGAACTACTTATTCCTTTGGATTTTGTGGACTGATTACAAGATATTTCCTTTCCAGTCTTATAGCTGTTGCTTGACAGTATTTTTGTAGGTCATTCATGCCATGTCTACTCTTAGAAGTCATGGTCTTTAAAATCCTCTCTCTCTCTCTCTCTCTCTTTTTAAAGATTTTATTTATTTATTCATGAGAGACACAGAGGAGAGAGAGGCAGAGACACAGGCAGAGGGAAAAGCAGGCTCCCTGCAAGGAGCCTGATGTGAGACTCAATTCCAGATCCCAGGATCATGCCCTGAGCTGAAGGCAGACGCTCAACTGCTAAGCCACCCAGGCATCCCTAAAATTCTCTTTTCATTTAAACTTTCTCTTTATTCTCCATATGTGCTCAAACTGGGTGATCAGATTCAATACCACAGAATTTTATTATAAAAATCTAAAAGGCTACCCTTGCCACTTGTTTCCTTGTATTGACCTCATTTGAGTTTGGCTTATCTTGTCCTTCATCCCAAATCTAAATATATCACTAAGTTTTGTTGATCAGTTTCCAAACTATTTTACCTGTGGTTTTCCTCTACTTTCCTACATCATACCTTCATCCTGTTCATTCTAAAATAGCTTTTCATTTCAGTCAGGTATCAATGCCTTTAGTGATTTATTCTTTATACCACCTATGTTGTAGTCATCTTCTAAAAATGTAAATATGCTTGCTTTATCCCAGTGCCTAAAAAGCTTTTATATGTGCCATGTCAGTTACAGAACATATCTGAACATATCCAGCAGGTTATACCCTTCACAGTTTGGCCCTGACATAAATTCTAGGGTACATTAACGTGTGTTTCTATAAACACAATACCCTCAACATACATAATCCTTAATGCAATTTTGTTGGTGTTAGGAACTTACTCAGGGTAGATTCAAAGAATTGTAGAAGTTTATAGTGATGGAACATTAGGTGAAATATAATCAAAGATGAAAGATGAAAACACCTTTCAAAGTGTTTCAAAGATGAAAACACTAATGCTCAGAATTGTAACAGGTTTAGTGTATGGAATTTGTTATTGACAGAAGAGGAACAAAAACTTTAGTCTATCTCCTTAGGAACTATTAGCCTCTTACTTGGCAGGGCAAATATATCCTACTAGTCAATGGAACCATGGTATTTTTGAGTAGTTTCAGATATCCTAGGCAACAGAAATTAAATTTATGTTGTTATACAGGTTTTATTGATCCACTTGTTGCTGCCTGGCAATTGCCAAATCTGTTTTGTGTTGCCTTCTATCTAGATCTGATCTGGGAATGTCTCTAGTTAAAAATTTTCATGGACAGCAGCTTACTTTTCTTCTTTTTGACTTTTAATGGAAAATGAGGTGTTCATATGATTACAGTTTCATAGTAAAACACTGAATATTGACCAAAGCTAATATTTGAAGTAAGGACTAGTAAATAGAGAAATTCATGTTAATTATAAAGCATTTTCATATAAAAACAGAATGAGAATGAGGGAAAAAGACGGAACTGCTATGTCTTCCTTCTTACCATTCTCTTCCAGCAAAGGACATAATATCTTCAAGACAGAATCACCATAAATATTCATATATTTTCCAAATGTTTACTTTTGTTCCCTTGTTTACTTCCTTGGTTGTGTTCACATGGAAAACCAAACTTGTTAAAGCTTCTGGACATGAGGACCATTAGATAGAAACCTGACTTCATTGTTCTTTGGTTGTAATGATGGAAGGAAGCATAGCTTAAAGGTTTTCTTAAAACTTTGAGATTGCTTTCTTATTTTGAATCAAATTTGGGCAGAGCCATCCATCTCCTTATTTCCTTGGCCCTTATTTACTCGGCCTGGCAAATGACATATGACCCATACAATTTCCTAGTCTTATTCAGAGCATTGCAATCCATTTTCAAAGTTACTCATGGTTAATAGGTTTGTAGAGGAATATCCAGTCATCAGAGATAAAGCATTCATTCAAAAGACTTTTAAAATACAATTCTAGTGAACTCCATAGGATTTTTTAAGCATCTCACAAGAAATAACTTATCTTTCATCTCTTCTACTCAACTCAGTCCTCTCTGATTTTCACATCAGAGACCTCAAGGAAAGATCAATAGTTGTCATTTCAGTTTCTTCACCTCCTGCTTCTGAACCCTCATCAGTTGCATTCAGACTTAAGTCACTACCACTCCAGTGGGACCACACCAACCAGTGCCTTAGTAACTTTACTAGTAACACCACTGGATTCTTTCCAGGGCTGATTTTGTTTTCAGAGAAATAACCTTTCCTTCCCAGTTGCTTATATGGATAGCTATTAGAGACACTGTGTTTCAGATACTGGAACGTACCATGAGATTTGGTTAACAAAGCACTGGGAATTAAAAAGTTCATTCATTCTTTTGATTCCATTAACAACGGATAGGCACAGACTCAATGTGCTATTTTCCTTGCATGGATTATGCATTTTGGAACTCTTTGCTCTTTAATTTAGCATTCTAAATTAATTCATATCATAGCCATTATAGAGGAAGATGACCACCTGCCACCCCCATATGTTTGCTTTAATTACAAATATTTCCATTCGAAAGTCACAAAACTCTACCCAATCCTTTATTCTATATAAGTTCAAACAAGGAGGACTAAAATTGCATGAAATAATATCTTATTATAAGGGTCTTCACATCAAAAAAAAAAAAAAAGAGAGAGAGAGAAAATGACCTATAAAAAAGGCATCAGAAACCTAGCAGATGGCTCATAGTAAGGGATTTGTTAATCTAGTTACATGAAGCTTCAAAAATCTTTGACAACTAATAATGCATAATTTTTTTTTTATTCCTTCTAATCACAGAAGCTCTAATGTAGAATTTCATTTCTGTTAGCTTGGTTCGGGTTGATTCTTCCCTTCTCTTCCTTCTTGCTTTGCATGTTATATCAAGAAACAAATAGCCTTAACTGTTTTTTTAAAATATTTTATTTATTTGACAGAGAGAGAGAGGGAGAGAGAATACAAGCAGGAGGAGTGGCAGGCGGAGGGAGAGGGAGAAGCAGGCTCTCCGCTGAGCAGAGAGCCCTATGTAGGGCTTCATCCCAGGACCCTGGGATCATGACCTAAGCCAAAGGCAGATGCTTAATGGACTGAGCCACATAGGTGTCCCAAATAGCCTTAAGTAAAAGTTAAAAGTTAGCTTTACACAAATTTTCTAAGTAAAAATTTATGGTTAACACTTGACTTTCTGTTTCTTTATCATCAACTATCATTTGCCTTCTGGTTTATTCTAGAGCAAGTATTTATTATGCTCCTCTTATGTTTCAGATACTTTATAGTTGCTGTGGATATGGAGCATATTGGAACATGGTCTTTTCAATAATGACCTCTCAGGGTAGGGCTGGAACAGGTCAACTATGTGATAAGTGTACAAATAAGCTGTATGGTTATTACTACTGTGAAGCATCTCCTTACCTGGAAATATCAGGAAGTTATTTATTTTTAGCATTGATTATGTATGGGCTACAATTTGTAGGACCCTTATGAATTTACTAGGAAATGCCATGGGGCAGTGAAAGAAGAACCGTGAATTTCCTAAAGCTGACCCTTCTCTGGGTAACTTATCTCTGCCCCATTTTATGGGAAAATTGTTGTTTTTCTCAACCTGAGTCTTAGCTAAGAAGCTTTTCTTAATCTGCCTCCAGTGTATTTTTATATATAGTGTCTTTCATTGAAAACTAAAAGTCATTTTATAAAAGAAAAATGGTTTCAGGGGTTGTAGAAAACAACATTTTAGAAAACTTATTAAAGGCTAAGCATTTACCTTATGCTATTTCACTTAAACCGTTCTATGCTATTATTATGGGCATTCATTACAAATGAGTAAACAGAGGTAGGTCAGGTATGTCTCTATATACAGTAAGAGATTATCTCAGAGTGTGAAATTAAATCTCTGTTATCTGCTTTCCTAGAATGGAAGAACATGGTAGTGCATGATCTTTGACTCTGCTTTTTTGTTCTTTCATTCTTATTAAAATTCGTCTGAACTGCCCAAGTCCCATTTCTATGTATACTGCTCTCCCATCTCTGTCACTCAAATTGCTCCCAATACCTCAAGCCTCTGATCAAAGGCATTTTCTATATGAAATCTTTTCTGATTACTTATTACAGAATGTGACTTTCTAAACAATTTTCCTCCTTTGCCTCATAGCAGTGATCAGGGCCCTGATTAAATGAATACTCTTGTGAATTCAAAAACCACAAATCAAAACCTCAGAAATTTAATTTTTATCTAATTTCAGTCCGTGTCTTCCATGCACTAAAAATCCATAGCATTGCCTCCTTCATGGAACTGGAGAAGTCCAACAAAGACATGACATATCTTGCCCTACAGCTAGTTTGACCTGGCTCCCTAAAGAGAACACTGCAGCAAATCTCTGTTAAGAACAACCAGTTCTCTTAGGAACAATTTTGGTTGCTGTTTCTAACACTAAGGTAGCCCCCCGCCCCCCGTGTCTTCTTTAAATTTGACATCAGATTTTTATCTCTCTCTCTCAACTCCAGCAACATGGCCCTACTTGTACTAATAAGTGTATCCTGCTATAGCTGAACTTCTGCTTGACTGAATATGCTTCCATATTCCAACTCCAAAAGGAATTGAGAATTGCACAATTTCCATTGCTGATCATCTCATCTAAACAACTTCTTGACGAATCCATCTTTGGCTACTTGCTCTGTGTCAGTGTTAGAAGTATGATATCAACCATGGTTCAGTGGCAGGAAATAGGAACCTCTTTATTTTAAGCAGAAATGGGAGTCTGCCACTGAAATTACTGAAATTACTGAAATTACTTTGCTAGCTATAATCCAGTACCTGTTATTGCTCATTCACACCTTTGCTACATTGACTGGATGCTCAACAATGACAAAATGTTTACGGGAGCATGTTGGTTTGCAGTTCTCTCAAGAATACATCATGGTTTTTGCTTCATTATTTTGCTAGGGAGAGATAATTTCAAAACTTCTACTTAGATCTTTCTACAAACCCATGGATCAGAGTCCTGATATTGGTGATACTCTATTTGCCAAAGTAGGCCTTTTTGTAATTAAGCTTTCAGGAACTGGGAAACTAAATGCAGAATATATGGAGGGAACTCACATACAAACTACATCCTTTTAGTCCCACACAAAGCTGAGAACATCTTTCACTTTCTTTTCTCTCTCTCTCTCTCTTTTTGTTCAGTACCTCTTTATTGAGATATTAATTGACATATTAGTTTCAGATGTACAACACAATGATCCCATATGTGTATATATTACAATATGACCACAATAAAAGTAGCCGATTTCATCACCACGCGTAAAGACTTTTCTCTGATAACTTTTAAGATTTACTTCTTTAGTGACTTTCAAATATAAAATACTGTATTATTAACTATAGTCACCATGATGTACATTGCATTCCTAGGATTTACTTATAACTGGAAATTTGTACATTTTGACAAACTTCACCCATTTCACACACCCTGTGCCCCAGCAACCACCAGTCTGTTATTTGTATCTTTGAATTTGTTTGCTTTTAAACTCCACATATTAATGTTATCATAAAGTATATTGTCTTTCTTTGACTTATTTCACTTAAGTTCTATCTATACTGTTGCAAGTGATGGGATTTTCTTCTTTTTTATGACTGAATAATAATACATTGTGTGTATATATATATGTATATACATATATATATATACCACCTTTTCCTTTTCCAGTTTTATTGAGATCTATTGATATCACATTGTATAAGTTTAAGGTCATAATTTGACTTACGTATATTGTGAAATGATTGACAAAGCTTAGTTAACATCCATCATCTCATATGGATACTAAAAACTAAAAACTAAAAGAATAAGAAAAAAAGTCTTTTCCTCCTTGTAATGAGACTTCTGTGAAACAGTCTCTTAACAAATGTCAACTATACCAGATAGCAGTGTCAACTATAGTCATCATGTCCTACATTACATTCCTAGTATTTATTTATCTTGTAACTGTAAGTTTGTACCTTTTGCCCAGCTTCATCTAATTCCCCTACCCTCCACCTCTGTTAACTATAAATCTGATGACTTTTTCTGTGCGTTTGGTTCTATTTTTTATTCCACATATAAGGGACATTATACAGCATTTGTGTTTCTGTGTCTAACTTCTTTTACTTAGCAAAAAATACCATGTGAGTCCATTCGTGTCATTGCAAATGGCAGAATTTCCTTTTTTTGACTCAAAAAATACTCATCTATGTATCTCATAACTTCTTTATCCATTCATCAGTGGACACTTAGGTGGTTTCTATGTCTTAGCTAATGTAAATGATGCTACTATGAACTTGGGGGGGGGGGTTTGAAGATACCTCTTTGATAAAATGTTTTTGATTCCTTCAGATAAAGTCCCTAAAGTGGAGTTGTCGGTTCATATGGTTAGTTCTATTTTTAAATTTTTGAGAAACCTCCAACTTGTTTTCTAAAGTAGCTGTACCAATTTGAAATTTCACCAACAGTGTGCAAGGAATCCCTTTCCTGCATGTTCTTACCAGCATTTATTATCTCTTGTCATTTTGATAACAGCTATTCTAACAGGCATAAGATGGTATCCCATTGTGGTTTTGATTTGCATTTCCCCTTTGAGCATTTTGTCATGTATCTGTTGGCTGTTTATATATCTTCTTCAGGAAAATGTCTAGTCAGATCCTTTGTCCATTTTTTAAATTATATGTTTTGTTGTCATTTATTTTTTGCTGCTGAGTTGCATGAGTTCTTCATATATTTTGTATATTAACCCTTTATCAAATATATCATTTGCAAATATTTTTCCCATTTCATAGGCTGTCTTTCATTATATTATTATTATTTCTTTTTGCTGTGTAAAAACTTTTATTTGATGTAGTCCCATATCCAAAAAGTCATTGCCAAGAGTTATGACAAAAAGCTTTTTTCTTATGTTTTCTTCTAGGAGTCTTATGGTTTCTTATATTTATGCCCTTAATCCATTGTGAGTTAATTTTTATGAGTGGTTTAAGAGAAGAGTCTAGTTTAATTCTTTTACATGTGAATATTCAATTTTTTTCAGTGCCATTTATTGAAGAAACTTTTTTTCAATTGAGTATTTTTGGCTCACTTATCAAATATTAAATATATATTCATGAATTTACTTTTGGGTTTTTGATTCTGTTTCATTGGTCTATGTGTCTGTTTTTATGCCAATACTACACTGCTTTGATTACTATAGCTTTATAATATAGCTTGAAATCAGGATATGTGATGTGTCTTGCTTTGTTCTTTCTCAGGATTGCTTTGGCTATTCAGGATCTTTTGTGGTTCCATATACATTTTAGGATTTTTATTTAATTCTATAAAAATGCCATTGGAATACTGACAGAGATTGCATTGAATTTATTTGTACATTTTCACAATATTATCTAATCCATGAACTTGGGATATCTTTTCATCTATTTGAGTTTTCTTTGAAATCTTTCATCAATGTCTTGTAGTTTTCAAAGTAGAGATCTTTCACTCCTTGGTTAAATTTATTCCTAAATATGGTACTTCTTTTAATGTTATTGTAAATGAGATAATTTTCTTTGATTTTTCAGACATTTCACTGTTATTTTATTAAAAATCTTCAGAACTGTGTATATTAATTTTGATTCCTACAACTTTATTGATTTTCTCAATAATATCTGACAGATTTTTAGTAGGGTCTTTAGGAATTTCTATATATAAAATCATGTTATCTGCAGATAAAGACAGTTTTACTTTTTCTCTTTTACTTTTCCCTTTTCTTTCTTTCGTTTAAATTTTTAAAAATATTTTTTGCCTGATTGCTTTGGATAGGACTTATAATACAATGTTGAATAGGAATGGTTACAATGGGTACCCTTGTCTTATTTTTGAACTTAGAGGAAAAGCTTCCAACATTGAATATAATGTTAGCTGTGAGCTTATCTGTATTCATCAAAAATGTTGACCTATAGTTTTCTTGTAGTATATTTTTCTGGTTTTGTTATCTGAGTGCTGCTGTTCTCATAAAATGAGTACAAATTTTGGTGAGAGTTTGAGAAGAATTGGTATTAATTCTTCTTACATGTTTGGTAAAAATACACCAGTGAAGCTATTTGAGCCTTTCTCCATTGGGATAAATTTTATTACTGAATCTATCTTTTTACTTTAAAAAAAAAAAACTAGTAATTGTTCTTCTCAGATTTTCATTTCTTCTTGATTCAGTGTTGATGGACTGTATGCTTCTAAGAATTTTTCCATCTGTTCTAGATTTTCCAGTGTTTTGGGCAACACTTATTCGTATTAATCTCTTATGACTCCTTGCATTTCCATGGTATTAGTGTAATGTCTCCTTTTTCATTTATAATTTTGTTGATTTGGGTCCTCTCCCCCTGCCCCCAAAGGCTAGTCTAGCTAAGGATGCATCAATATTGTTTATCTTTTCAAAGAACCAATTCTTGGTTTTGTTCATCTTTTCTGTTGTTTTCCTGCATTCTATTTTGTTTATTGCTGTTTTAATCTTTATTACTTGTTTTCTTCTCTTAACTTTGGAATCTGTTATTTTTCAAGTTCCTTAAGGAATAGAGTTAGGTTTTTTGAGATCTTTCTTAGTTTTTAATGTGTAAACATTTATTGCTATGAACTTTCCTCAGAACTCCTTTTGATGCATCCTATACAATTTAGTATGCCATGCTTCCATTTTTATTTTTCTCAAGACACTTTTTTATTTCCCCTTTAATTTCTTCTTTGATCCATTAGTTGTTCAGTAGAGTTTTCAGTTGCCATGTATTTGTGAACTTCCCAGTTTTCCTTTTATTAATGATTTCTAGTTTCATACCATTGTGGTCAGTGAGACAAAATATGTCTGGTGATGTTAGTCTTCTTAAATTTTGTTAACACTTGTGGTTGAACATATGATCAACTCTAGAAAATGTTCCATGTGTGCCTCAGAATCTGTATTCTACTGTTGTCAGTTAGAATGTTCTGTATGTGTTTGTTAGGTCAATTTAGTCTATAATATCTTTCAAATCCAGTATTTTCCCATTGATTCTCTGTCTGGGTGGTCTATCCATTATTAAGAGTGGAATATTAAAGTCCCTATTATTATATTGCTATTTATTTTTTTAGTTATTTTAATTTTTGACTTATATATTAGGTGTCTCATGATGGGCATATAAATATTTACAATTGTTCTATATCCTTGATGTTTTGACCCCTTTATCATTGATTGTTTTCTGGTAGTTGTGTGGGTCCATTGTTCCTCATTTCTTATCCTGCTATTTTTGTGTTTTGATGTCTTTTGGTATCAGTATGCTTTGACTTTTTTCATCATGTTCTTTTGTATATTTACACGTGTTCACCTTATGATTTCTATCAGGTTTACATAAAGTATATTAAAATTATAACACCTTATTTTAAACTGATAATTTAACTTGGTTAGAATTCCTAAACTTTAATTTTTTTATTTCTCTTCCTCCTTCATATTTGAGATTATTGATGTTATAGTTTATGTATTATTTTTACTTGTATCCAGTAGCAGATTATTGTAGCTAAGGTTATTTTATATTTGTGTTTTGACTTTTTAGTTTTTAGCTTGTTTTTTAAACTAGAGTTGTAAATGAATTGTAAAGCACTATTATCTTATTACACAATCTTTGATTATATATTTGTCATTACCAATCCATTTGACTCTACCTTATGTTTTTATAATGGGTTATATTCTCCTTTTACTTTCACTCAAAGAAATCCCTTTAGCATTTCCTGTAGGGCAGATCTAGTGGTGACAAACTCCCTCAGATTTTGTTCTGGAAAGCCTCTATTTCTCCTTCATTTATGAAAGAAAGCATTACTGGTTATAGAATTTTTGATTGGCAGTGTTTTTCTCTTAATATTTTGAATAAATCATTTCATTCTCTCCTGGCCTGAATAATTACCATTGAGTAATCTGCTGGTAGTCTGATGGGTGTTTTCCTAGACCTAACTTCTCTCTTTTATCTAGCTGTTTAAAATTTAATTATTTGTGTTTGATTTTTCCAATTTTAATATGTGTCTCAATTTAGCCCCATTGAAATTCCACCTCTTTTGGGGTTCTTTGGGGCCTCATGGATTTGGATTTCCATTTCTCTTCCCAAATATAAATTTTCAGCCATTATTGTTTTAAATATACTTTCTATTTTTTTCTCTTTCTCTTCTTTTTCTGGAATATTCCTAAAGCAGATATTATTTCAGTTGACTATGGCAGATTCCATAGGTCCTGTAGGCTTTCTTAACTCTTTCTCATTTTATTTTTTCTTTTTGTTCCTCTTTTTGGATAATTGAAATATTCTGTCCTCTTGGTCATTGGTTCTTTCTTCTGCTTGGTTATATCTGTTATGAAGCTCTCTACTGAGTCAGTTCACTTATGTATTTTTCAGCTCTAGAATTTTTTATAGTTTGTTTCTTTGTTGAGCTTATTGCCTTATTCATACATTGTTAATTTCATTTAGTTGTCTATGCGTTCTTGTGGTCCACTTCTTTAAGATAATTATTTTGAATTTTTTCACAGTTCTTAGATCTCCATTTCTTTAATGTCAGTTATTATTGGAGCTTTACTAGTTTCCTTTGGTGGTGTCATATTTACCTGATTTTTCATGATCCCTGAGTCCTTATGTTGGTATTTGCACATTTGAATAAGAAGTCTCCTCTTCCTGACTTTACAGGTTTCCTTAGGCGGACACAGCTCTTTATCAGGTAAGCTCAGATAAGCTCAGTCTATGTTTTTGGGTGTGTCCACTGGTAATATACTTGGGCAAATGGGCTTGTGATCATGATCTATTTTGGGGACATATCACTTCGGAGCTCTGAAGTCAGAAGGGGAGTGCTGCTGGCCAAGAACAGTTGGATAGGACTGCTAGCTTCCTTCCCCAAACAAGCAAGGTTATAGGATGGGCTCTACAGTTGCCTGGTTTCTCTGGCCAGGCTTACTAAATGGTTGTGACTGAGACTATACTCAGTATTAGGAAGGCTTTGAATTAATTTTCCTATCTTCATAAGGCAGCAGAACAGGCTTCAGGGCCCACACAGCTCATTATTTGGGGACCTGCATCATATAAGACTAGGCACTGAATTTCCTGGCCAGATGCGGCCACCAATTTTGCTTTGCAGACAGGGAAATCCACAGGCTGTGCTCTCTATTTAAGTGCCACTGTAAGCAGAATTATTGGATAGTCTACAAAACTTCCTATGCAGTCTGGCTAAGTCTACCTTGTTTGAGAAGGTTGAAAGCTTTATTCAGTAATGGGCAAGGTTATAAATTAGTTTCCCTGCCTGGACAGAAAAGGAGAACCAGATATAGCATAGAAAGACTCTTTGTGGTTTTGACTCAAGTTGGCCCATGTTGCAAGTTTCCTGGCCAAACATTGCCACTGACTTAGTGTATAATGGGCTCTGCCTGCTGCACTTTAGGCTTGAGCATTATTGGGCTACTAATCTTCCAGAGGTTCTGGATAATTTGTCTGTTCACACGGGGCTGGGAGTTATAGTCAGCAATGGGCTTTGTCTTGGTGGGGCTAGACCAGGCTCCAGGGCTAGAAGGACTCTTCATTTGGAGACCCATATTAGGCAAAACCACACACAACCAACTTGACTGGTCAAATTGTGCCACCACATTAGCTCTTTGGATGAGTAAATCCATGGGTTTGGACTACTTAAGTACTACAGGTGGGAAATCTGTCTGGCAGGATCCAAGTATTGGTGTTACAACCCCTTCCCTGCTTCTTTTATAATCAGATTTCCTATGATCAATCCCTTTAGATTCCCCTACAATCCCTAAGGAATAAAACCAGAGTGGATATGTCCAACCTGGGCTCTTTTTCCCACAGGAGGGACTTTAGGCTCAAGGGAGAGTTCTGATCTCTTGGCATGGTGCTCTGCCCAGAAGTGAAGTAGGGGCAATTCAGTGGTAACTGCCATTCTTACCCTTCTAATGTTGTATGTCTTGGCCTCTGTGGTACAGGAAGGGGTGGTGCTTCAGCCTCACCTCCACGTTCTAAGATTTTCTCAGTGATATATTGTCCATGAATAGTTGTTAATTTTTTAAATCTATTTTTTAAATTTAAATTCAATTAATTAGCATATAGTATATTAATTTCAGAGGTAGAGTTCAATGATTTATCAGTCATTATATAATACCCAGTGCTCATTACATCACATGCCCACCTTAATTATTGTTCTTCGGAGGGGAATAAAGTCATGAATGATCTATTTATTACCTTGCTGATATCATTTTCAGTTTCTTTTGCTTGTTTGTTTTTCTTTTGTTCCAACAGTAAAACCTTTGTCACTTTGGCTAAGATGTTGATATTTCCCCACTTCTAATTTCTCATGGATAGAGTGAGGGGAGTGATCTGGATGGACCTCTGCTGTTCTTTCTAATTTTAACATGAGGCTGCCTTCTTTTATATTTAATTCTCAATGTGTTTTCACACGTAGTTAACATACTTTGTCCAAAATTCCCTGCACATGTGTATTCTTTCCCCACTATAATACAGGTTCCATGAGATTAAAGAAGATAAACATTTTATTGATAAATATCCACAATGCTTTTTAATAAATACTTATTATGTAAAATGATTCATAACTGATTATTCATTCACATTGTTATGCTATATTTTTCTTCATTCATTCATCATGTATAAATGTACTTAGCAAATAAAGATCTTCACATCACCTGCTTCTTTTTGATTCTCTGAATCCTGTCTCCCTGCAAAGCCAACTAAGCTTCAGCTTGTCTACTAAACTATACTGAAGTTTTCAGCTATAACCAATCTCTATCTTACTTATATTCCTATTACATACACAGTGTTTATCCTGTTATAATGGACCTATGAATAAAATATTTAGGGACTTACTAATATGGCACTCATTGATACTACACTACTTATTAATATACTGTCCTGGAATGGTTCTGACTTGCTGAGTCTGTGGATTTTTCAAAGACAAGGATGTTATAACATGCTTTCTAAAATTTATCCATGGTATGTAATAACATCTAGATACAGAATCTGAAAACTGTAACACCTTCTCTTTCTCTCTCCTTTTCTCTCTCCTAGTAACACATATGCAAACACACATATATACACATGATCCTGCATGGCACTTCTGTATCCATGTTTTTTTTTTTTTTTCTAGCAGAAATTGAGACAGAAAGAGGGGTAAAGTGATAAATACTCCAGAAAATGGCCACTGAATTTTTTATCTAGTTCATGGGGATGATGGTCAATCCATAATTATCTGAAGTATAAGTGTATCATTCCATTTTTTAGTTGTGCCCATGGTGTGGAAATGCTTCTTTGTCTTTGCCACCATTTCTTTCTTTTTTCTTTCCTTCTATTTTTTTTCCCTTTGCTATGAGAGAAGTCAAGAAGTCTGGAGTTATGCTGGTGCACAAAGCATTCTAAAATAGCCTTCATTTATGAGCAATCATCTATGAAGGACTAACATTTAAGGAACCTTGCTGTGTCCTTTTTTGAGATTACAGCTTCTGTGTAAGTGACAAATATATTTAGATGGAGCATGAAGTGTTCTCTGTACAGTTTTCGATTTGTATACTTAGCATTTGTATCTTTTAGGATAAAATGCCCAATGGGGAAATGTTGAAGAATGCTAATAACTACTAATAAATAACTAAAATAGATGTTGTCCCAGAAGGGCAACAGCAGGCTATACTTCTAGGGAATAAATTTGGGTAAATGATTTATGGTTCCTTTCTGAGTATATATTGTTAATAGTTTTTCTGATTGCACATTTCCCAAAATACAGAAAGAGATGATAGGAGAGATTGAGAGAAAGACAGACTTCTAATTATTTATCTTATGTCTACTTCTTCTCTGAATACTGTATGTGAAAAATCTCAAAAGAAAAATAAATGTATGGTAATGCATCAATAATTCCCTATTTTATATATTTCTGGCCAGCCCAATTGATCCAAAACCTCTAATAAAAGAATGTTGTATACATAATTCCTAATTAAGAGGATGCAAATATAGAACTATTTAGAGTATAGGGCCAAACTACACCTTTCTATTATTTTCCTTAGAGAAGGAATATAAGATTTTATTTATTAGGGCTCTCTCCATATTACAAATATATGAGCAACACTCTAGAAAACACATAAATGAAAATAAAGACTTTCTCCTCAAGGGGAAAGTGTCTTATTTAAAAG
This sequence comes from Canis aureus, assembly GCF_053574225.1. NCBI lineage: Eukaryota > Metazoa > Chordata > Mammalia > Carnivora > Canidae > Canis > Canis aureus. The sequence goes on from NC_135625.1 coordinate 63,770,689, forward strand.
TCTGCTATATCACATTTGTTAAAAATTTAGGCCAATGCAAAACTAGAAATAATAATTATTGCCCAAAGCATAAGAGATTTCTGAATATTGAAGTTGGAGCATGAGAAAAGATGAATGATTAGTGCTAAATAGAGACTTAGAAATTATTCTGTGACTCATTTAACTGGTGATAATACTGAAGCCCAGGGAAGTACAATGATGAGCCAGACTGAGATAAAGACCTAAAATTCTAGAATCCAGATTCCCTCATTCTGAGGAATTACAGTGTCCTTTTCCTCCTGTATTTACATCGATAAGTTTAAGTCCAGTAGGTATTTGAAAGTATAGATATTTTTCTTTGTAAATATAATATAAAATGTTACTTTTTGAAAACAATTGAAAAGTAAATTAAATGGTAAATTTAGTGCATCTTCTCAAAGTTCACCAAAAATAAGCTCCTGACACAGCTTTTGTTGTTGGTGGTGTTGCAATAAAATATAGATAACATAAAATTTCTCATTTTAACCATTTTATGGGTACAGTTCTGAGATACTGAGTACATTCACATTCTTGTGCAACCATCACCACGGTCTCCAGAACTTTTATATCTTCTCAATTGAAATTTGTACCCATGACACCAACTTCCTGTTTCCCCCTCCTCCCAGCCACTGGAAACCACAATTCTTTATATTTCTACAAATTGGACTACTCTAGGTACCTTATATAAATGGAATCCTACTATCTCAGTCCTTTTGTGATTGGCTTATTTCATGTTATACACATATAATCTTTAATAATATGTCTATGTTCTTTTTTTCCCACCTTTCTGAGGGATAATTGACAAATAAAAATTGTATATATTTAAGGTATACAACTCCATGCTTTAATTTATGTATACATTGTAAAATAATCACCACAATCAAAGTAATTAACATAGCCATCACCATAGGTTACCATTTTCATTTTGTTATTGTTTTTTGTCATGACAACACTTAAGATCTACCTTCTTAGTGAATTTCAACAATACAGTACAGTATTGTTAATTGTAGTCACATTGCTGCACATTAGATATCCAGAACTTATTAATCTTGCATAACTGAAACTTTATACTCCTTTACCGATATCTCTTTACTCCCTCCTCCCCAGCCCCTGGCAACCACCATTTTACAATCTGCTGGTTTCATTTTGATTATTTTAAGTCCAACATATGAGTGAAATCACACGTGTTTACTTTCTGTGTTTGACTTATTTTACTTAACAAAATGTCCTATGGGTTTACCTGTGTTGTTGCAAGTGGCAGGGTTTTCTTCTTTTCCAAATCTGAATAATATTCAATATATATATATATATATATATATATATATATTATTGAGAATAATGCTTTAATAAATATATGTGCACATATTTCTTTGAGATCCTGATTTCACTTCCTTTGGACATATATCCAGAAGTAGGATTGGATTGCTGGGTCATATGATAATTATGTTTTTAGTTTCTTGAGGAATGTCCATACTCTTTTTCTATAATGGCTATACCAAGTTGCATTCCTACCAACAGTGTCAAGGGTTCTTTTCTCCACATCCTTGCAAACAATTGTTATTTTCTGTCTTCTTGAGACTAGTCATTCTAATAGGAGTGAAATGGTAGGTAACTATGATTTGACTTGTATTTCTCTAATGATTAGTGATGTTGAACATCTTCTCACATACATATTAGCCATTCATATACCTCTTGAGAAATGTCTATTTAGGTTATTTGCTCATTTTTTTTCAATTATATTATTTGGCTATTGATTTTTTTTTTTTTTACTATTGAATTGTAGGAGTTCCTTGTTTATTTTTGGATATTAACTTCTTGTCAGAGAGATGGCTTGCAAATATTTCCTCCCATTTTTCCATAGATTTCACCCTATATCTCTCATAGATTTTTTTTTTTCGCTCTTTTGGTTGTTTTCTTTGCCTTGCAGATGGCTTTCAGTTTGACACAAACTCACTTTTCTATTTTTCCTTTGTTGCCTGTGTGCCTTTGGTGTTATATCCGAAAAATCATTGCCTAGACCAAAGTCAAAAATCCTTTTCCTTATGTTATTTTCTAGTAATTTTAAGGTTTTCAGTGTATGTTTAAATCTTTAGTCCATTTTGTGTTGATTTTTGTATATGATGTGAAATAAGGTCCTATTAATTCTTCCACATATGAATATTCAGTTTCACTAACACCATTTTTGAAGAGACTGTCCTTTTAAATTTGTCATGAAAAGTCTGAGATTTTACACTGCTTAGAAGCTAACAAAGTAGTTTGTTAAAGTCATAGGCATGTTGGTAGAAGACATGAAAATCCTGAGTTAGAGATAAAGGAACAGCTTACTCTTGGCACACTAAGCCCATGGGTATGGTGTTTGCATCACTTTTGCCTCTCCAGTCCCACAGATTTGAAGTGAAGGTGTCAGAGGTCTATTGCACTCATGTGGTTATGTATCACAGCTGAGGAGCCCTGAATTTAGGAAATACAAACCCTTTCTTTCTTCCTTCCTTTCTTTCTTTCTTTCTTTCTTCAAGCAAATTAGCTTGTTATCCTAAAAAAAAAAGACATATTTGTTGTATTGGACTGTAAGTAAATCTGTCCTTTGTTTTCAGAGAACTTGATTATTTTCCAAGGCTTTTCACCATACTAACATCTTTGAGAAGATTGTGAAAAAGAAAAAAAGACATTCAGTGCTTCACCCACAAGACATCCAACAGTGGGATAGATACAGAAACTGTGACCCAAAAATCTTTTATTGATTCTTTCTTCATTTACTAATGGAATCATTCATGTATTCATTCATTCTTCTATCCACTTTTTTTTTTTTTTACTATTTATCAGTGAACATCTCATCTTTTTGACAGAGACTATTCTATTCTTCCATATCTCTCCATTTCAACCAAATGGAATAGATCTTTCTACTTTCAATTAATCAATCAATCCTTCCATGAACTTTTCTAACATAGTGACAGTGTTGATTTTTTTTAATGTTCTTCCTTTACTCAGAAAATCATCTAACTTATTTCTACTATTTGAAATCCTTTGTTTCCCTTGAGAAAAAAATTCTTTATCATTTTTTTCCAATACCTATGATTGGAACTAACTATCTACTTTGGTTGATCTCATATAACAATGATGCCTTATATTTTTATGACCCTTTTTGAATTCTTGATTTCTTTGACATTTGTCAGTTACTCACATTTGGTTCTAACTCCCTATCTTGGAGTGTAAGTTCCAAGGAAAGAGAGCCTGTTCAATCCTCACTTTTTTGTTATACCCTATAGTGCCTTTGCAGTCTCTTGCTCATAGTTAGAAACTGCATATTAATTAAAATTGATATTTTTAAAATTTGGTCTGTGTTGCAGCTGTGCTTTTATTTGGTATGCAAAATTACAGTAATTAACAAAGTAGTTACATCATTTAACCTATTTTTTCATTGCATTTGTACTTACACAGAATGAATATATGTATGTATGTATGTATATGTATATAAAATCACAACATGAAGCATATACAGGGCACATATATATATTGCAGAAATAAAATTTTGCCTACTACCTATTATTTGGTTACAGATAAAAAATAGGTATATCACCTCAAAAGAAAAACAAAACAGGGTGTCTGGATGGCTCAGTTGGGTAAACTCCTGACTCTTAATTTTAACTCAGGTCATGATCTCAGTATCCTGAGTTTGAGTCCAGCAGGGGGGCTCCATGCTGGGTGTGAAGCCTACTTAAGATTCTCTCTCTCCCTCTTCCTCTGCCCGCCCCCTTCCCTCAGCACACATATGTGCTCTCTCTCTCTCTTTTTCTCTCAGGAAAAAGAAACAAAACCCCACAACAACATATTCGAAATTAAGCTTAGAGACAAAATGACTAAAAGTGAAATAACTAAAAATGCCAAGTATTTTCAAGGATGCTGAGCAGCTGGAACTCATAAATTACTGGAGAGAGTCTAAATTGATATAGTCACTTAACATTATTTCATAATATCAATCAGAGATTAAATATACATCTATTCTGTGACCCAGCAATTACTCTCCTGGCTATACAACACCATCCCCAAATAAATGCATATTCCCATCAAAAAGCATACACAAGAATCTCCATAGCGTGTTTATTCATAATAACAAAATAATGGAAATAATTCAAAGATACATCAACAGAATTGGTAAATCATGATATATTCACAAAATGGAATATTATATATAAATTAATTGTAGTTTTGCTACACATAACAATATGGATGGATTTTATAACACAGATTGTTGAATGAAGAAAGCAGATACAAAGAGGGCTTGGTATCATTAGTATCATTCCACTATGAGAAATTCAAAACTAAGCAAATTAAGTTTGTGGTAATAGAAGTAAGAATAGCATTTATATTTGTGGAGTATTAACTATTGAGGGGGCTGCTGGCATGTGATCAATTTTCTAAATTTTGATATACTTGTGTATGTGTGTAGTAGTTGTGTATGTGTATATATGTATACAAATAGTGTGTATATACTGTGTTCATAGTGTGTATGTACATTGTGTATATTGTGTATTGTATATTAGAATAATAAATCTGATGTGAAAAATAATAGATAATTATCTCAAAAACTTAACAAAAGATGTTGATACTATTATTATCTTAGAATATTATGTTTACTAGTATTTGATATTCTTGAAATATCCAGCATTCAACATGTTTTATGATCTCCTGTCCTGATGAGATATAGTCAGCCTACTTGTTCAGCAGCTGAATGAGTTTAATGCCTGTGAGTAGTGATAGTTCCAGGTGGTTCTGAGCTCAGAGGTACTGGCTATCTTGATCCATGTTGAAACATTTAAGATTTACTAGCAGGAGATACTACGACTACTACTACTGCTACTACTACTACACACAACAATGAAAGCACTAATGGTAAATGCATTGGAGAGGGTTGGTGTTATGTGAGGCAAATCTCCAAGCATGTTCCCTTATCTCTCCAGAGCACATGGTTGATCCTCTTGGGGGTGGTTAGGGTTGTCACCATACTGAAAGCTGGTGAACTATGGAAAATGTAGAAAGTCACAGCAGTATGGAGAGAGGTTTAACCAATGGATGTTTGTGTGGAATCGTATTTCCAATGGGAAGTGTTTGGGATTTTATATTTTCTCCCCACAGGAGCTGGGATCTTAGGTCAATAAAGCCACCTAAGGTTCTGCAAGAGAAAGTACACACGTTCATTATATTTCCCAAGCAACTCCACAGAATGCATGACTGCTAAAGAAATCTTAATAAAAAAAATTGTTTCCCAGGGTTTTCAGAATCAGATAAGATAATGTATGTGAAGATTGCTCACAGAGCCATCGTCTTTCAGTAGGTACTCATTTTACCTTGTTATAAGATGAAAGCCAATTATCTTAACCTAATATATGATATGTGGGAAACAGAATGCCGAGCTATTGGCAAAACACTTTCTCCCCCCTCTTCAGTCCTCACAAAATCCCATGACATGGCCACACATTCTTGTGTCTGGAGAGGGTGGAAGTTGTAGGTCTTGATTAAGTGGCTCAACAAAGTCATTATAAAAATAAGAAAAACCAAAGCACCTAATTCTGCAATCTGAAACTTGTACTTATGTTAAGTAATGAAGACTACACAGGTGCAAAGCACATCCTGATAATAGAAAATAATGCATATGAGCAAAAATAAACATTTTCATCATTGAAGGAGATAAATCCAACATACTCTGGCTTTCCTGAAATCTTTATATTCTCTAGCTCAAAAGATGGTTTTCAACTGAAGATAATTTGAGCATGAAATTCCATCCACCAGTCATCCTCCTCTGCTTAGAATTATATAAGGAGTGGTTAGTACTGCGTAACTATTGAGAGGTCAGTGTCTAGACAAAGATGCACCAGGCAGTTTGGGTCCTGCTGTGTTTTAGGAGCATATGACATGGCGTGAGCACCTTCACCTCTGTCTTCAACCCATCCTTGAGAAAATAATGATGATAAGAGCAACTTCTGCATAGGGTAGTCATGAGAACACAGAGATAGTCTGAATAAAGCCCACAGTGTGTGTTCCACAAATTTCCCTATTCCTATTACTCTGTGTCCAGAAGTGTGCTGCCAACACCGTGGAGAGCTCTTCAAATTAGAGCTACAATCTTGTAGTTTCCCTAACTTTTACAGTTCCTCAAGTCACTTGGGTTGAGGGTGTTAATCTATTTCAATTGATTGACAGTTGCACAGTAGTCAGTTACTTGATTTATAATTTGCACCAGGTTATTGAATTTATAATTTGGACTGAGCTCTAAATGCGTTTTTGATTTATGTGTGTCCCCCACGCAGTTACAACAAATCATTGGTGGTTGAGCAACATTTACTGTAAGACACACACATTTAGCAGTTGGATTTTAAAGGGCAAAGAAATTTATATTTCTTCATGTAAATGTAAAAAATCAATGCTTCAAATAATTGCAAAAGAAGCAATGTGATCAAGTGAGGAGAGTCATACCATTTAATAACCAGAAAAAAAACCCTTTCTGTTTATAATGTTGTCCCTGTCTGGGTTGCATTACAGATGTTGAGAGTTATGCCAGACAACGGCGAGGATCTAGGTCAGCATTTTTACTTTACACACAAGAGGGCTAAAGTGCTCGAGGCCATAAAGTAGTTAGTGGCTAAGTTAGAAATTTAACCAACTTTCCTGATTCTTGTTTAGGAATCTTTCCACTCTGTCTCAGTTTTTTTTGTGGTTCATTTTCTTTCTCTGAAAAGTGCAAGGATAATATAGTCTTTGCTTCTCAGTGGAGTATTTTTTTAATACATGAAACAATACACTTGGTAGGCCTTGACAGTATACAGTACTGTATAAATTTTTACCTACATCCAAACCTTGGTTTCTTAGGGAAAGAGTGAACAGAAATCAAGGAGCACTATGAGTAGAAGGGCTCTATCACCCACATATTTTCAGTTTTAATCCTTACTAAACCCTATTATTTTCAGATGATAAAACTAAGGGTCAGAGAAGTTAAAGAAATACTCAATCTAGGATTTCAAATATCCAAGGCTTGCATATGTGTCACTGCTGTTGGACTCAGAAAATAAGGCCTACCAGGTCCCTTAATGCAAGACTGTGAATTTAGTATTTTCTGGCAAAGGAAAAACACCTGCCTCTTTAAGATTTGACCCTAATTGTAAAACAGTTTTCTTCTTGCTGCGATATTAGGTGTCATATTAATCTTTCTTTCTGACCTCATTCTGGCAAATCGTCTTGGAGAGAGGAATAAATAATGTTCTTGTAAATTGATTTATATGAACTCTAGAGATATAGCACTAGCAAAAAATACCAGGCCACGTCTGGGCCTCAGTCAGTAGATCAAAGGTGTCTCTGCCTTATTATTTGCTCCAAATCAAGTTCAGAATGATTACTGAAATGCCCATTTTCCTAATGTCATACCTCCAGTCAAGTGTTCTGACCTTTGACCTCCACTGATCTTGTCTCAAATAGAATGCAATAACTTTTCAAAATGGCCAGGAAACATCCAGTTGTAGGAACCTGAACTTGAAATGGAGGGTCAGGCTGGAGCTGCAAAAATGAACAATCAGGACAAAGAGAATGTAACTTTAGTCTTCCAAGTTCTAAAATGAACACTGCAAAAATACTATTTTAGGGCATCTTAGGGCCCTATCTCTTTCACTTTGAGCTGCATGATTAAAGCCTGATGATTGTTTTCAATTTTCAACTCCCTTTTGATTATTACTGAATGCAACTTTCATCCAGCAGATACACTAAAGCAAGGGGGTATGGATGTGCCCATATCCTCCCACACTGTTTTAATCATTTCCTTCTCTGTGGAAAATGGCACTCTTTATTGTTAAGAGAGCATGATCATCTTTCCTTCAATTCCAAACATGCTAATTGAATGCCTGCAATTTGATTAGCACTCCAAAAAAGAAAAGGAAAAAACAACCCAGGATATATTTACTGACCTTAAAAATATTATTTCATTGATGGAGAAAGAAGTAACATTGCTTTAAAAAGGAAATGTAGTATATGATTGTGTCTTAAAGTGATTGTTGCAGGTAACCAATAGAAGACTAATTGTATAAGAGGATGGACAGGTATAGGAAAGCAGCCAAGAGATGAATTTTGCAGAATGGCTTGACAGGATCATGACATGAGAAGAGAGAAGACACAGAAGTAGCATGGCTGACGTGATGGAGATACACAGTAAACATGTTTAACCTAAACATATTAAGAGTGAGACATTAACTTGGAGAATCAGTGGGACAACAGTTGAGTAGAAATGTGACCTCAGTAAGAAGATGCCTGGAATCCAGCTGAGAAATTTGGACTCAATCGTGTGTGGACCCAAGAGCAATATGGAAGATTTCAGAGGCCATGATAAAAGGCTTCAAGACAGCATGCACAAATATGTTGGATGAGAATGCCAGGTGAGGAACCAGAGGCAGGGACTCTATATATCAAAGATACTGCCAGGTGGCAGCATTAACAGGAGGGACTAAGCCAAGTAGCAAGAGGAATTATGTGAGGACAAAGGGGACAGAAGAAAAACACAAAGCTGAGAACTTTGGGGAAGCCCGATGGAGTCTCGGTAATAATTTTTGGGTAGTGTTGCCAGCTACAGCAAGTAAAAACACAGGAGCCAGTTACCTCTGGTTTCAAAACAAATAATTAATACAGTTGTAATAGAGATATGACCCACACATGTATAATTACACTAAGAGTTATTTATTATTTATTTGAAATTCAAATTTAACTAGGTATCTATCATCTATTATCTATCTATATCTATCTATCTATCATCTATCTATCTATCATCTATCTTTCTATCTATCATCTAGTTTCTGTCAGCCCAGTCTGAGGAATTTACCTGTACCAGTATTTATCCTACATTTTGGAAACACTCAAAGAACATTCATTTTTGTGCTACAGAAATAGATGGATTTCTAATATTTATGTAATGTCAGAAGTACAGACCTGCTTAAGTAAAAAAAGTTATATAGATAACAGATACTGTATATGGAGATTAAACTTAGCTTGGGGAAAAGTTATAGCACTAATCTAGGTAAGACTTTCATTAAAAACACACATTTGACCTGCAGTTCTGAGGAAAACAGTGGAAATTATAGTTTTAAAGGAGAATATGCAATTACCTAGAACTTGTAGTTTCAAAACTATAATGAAACATATTTTAGTGTTTTTGTGGAGAGTATATGAATTAGAATGAACAGCATAGTTGGATGAATTGCTATACCACATGATGCCAATTGAACTAAACTTTAAAGGTGGCCAAATAAGGAAGTAAAATAATTTGTCATACAGTTTTCCTGTTTTTGTAAAGGGAGCGATGATTAAGAGTAGGCATTATGGAAATAGGTACTTAAGACTCCCTTAAAAACTAAGATTACACTAACAGCCTTAAGAAACTCAAGAAATCGTGTCAACTATTAAAAAGTGGTCATAGAAGCAAACAAAAGCATTGACCTTCTGATCAAAGAGCTATGGAGAAAGAAAAAAAGATTACATGGATTTTGTATAATATAAAATCGAAAAACAGGAAAACCAACAAACTACATCTAGAAGATGCACAACGGGCAGTGGCTGGCAGCAGAATGTGTTGTTGATGTGGGGAGGTGTGTGTACAAGGGCTGGAAAATCCCATGACAGAGAGATTTGGTTGTACCTGTGAAATGTCCACATTCGTATTTCCTTAACTCCCTTTAGCATAACCAAATTCTGCTCACTCCAAGCACTCTCTTCTCATTATGTAGACTTTCTAGATTGCTCTCCCTACTGTTCATTTCTTCCTTCTTCAAAAACCCTTGTAATCTACTCTACTCATTTTTTTCTCATAAAGATACACAGCTACATAGGCTTCATTCGTTACACATCTTCTCCCACCGTCGTGAGAAAAGAGATCAATTTATTTTCTGTAGGTAGTTCTAAGCACATAATGGGTGCTCAATAAATAGTCCATAGGTTCAACAGAAACATGGAAAAGAAAACATCATGCAACTTGAATAAGAAGCCAGTTTTGATTGATTTAGTTGATTGATACAAAGCTCATTTGTTTGTTGGCTTGCAACACGGAGGCTTGATTTGGTAGCAGATTTTCCATATAAGCTTCCTGTAGCACAGATAAGTCTGTGAATTCATGAAGAAAGTTTCTCACCTAGTGAAGAGCAATATAAAAGACAGTTTGAGATATTACTCCTTGTCTATTTGTCAAGGCAGTTTTTAAAAATCCAGAATGACTGTCATATCTGACTTTCAAATGAGGGACATTTTCACTTTGATTCTTGTCAATTATTAAATATTTATCACTTTTATAAAAGGAAACAATAGACTAGTTGCAGCAGTCAGAGCTTTACATGAAATAAAATGTGTTACCTGGAAGAACCCAATCATTCTTTTATATCGCTAATCTTCAGAATCATCTGAAAACAGATAAAAATGACAGATTTCCAGGATCTGCTGGTCACAATGTGTGTGTCTTAAAATCTCGTTATTCCTTTCTAATGTTGCAACTTCCCTAATCACACTGTAGTCTCAATATACAATATTTTATTTATATGTATTTTTCACTCAACCCTGGATTTCTGAATTTAGGTAAATATAATGATTCATATTTTTCTGTAGTGCCAAACCAGTTGTTCCTTGACTGTGTCTATTTTGTAAAGAAATCATTGGCATGAGGAAATTCTCCAGATGTGGTTGTCAGATTCATTAAGTCTGGGGTGGGATCCAGGAAACTAAAATTAAAAAAAAAAAAAATCAAAGGTGATTCTGTTCATCAGTTGTATCTGGGAATCACAAATCTATTCTATTGCCATGGTTTTGTATTTAAAAAAAATCAACCAAAAAAAAAAAAAAAAAAGAAGAAGAAGAAGAAAGAAATCAAGGTCTCAGAAGGTGAAAAGAAAAGAGATTTGTGAGTATCATAAAGCTTTTTATTGTTGAAACAGAGTAAGAGCTCAGATGTGCAACTTCAGTGTACTGGAACTTGTGTGTCTACACTTCTGCTGTGTTCATTTCCTTGACAGCCCAGTTCCCATTGATGTAAGTATGCCTAGGACTTAATTTGAGGAAAACCACAGCAATCTGCCTTCTGGAAGCAATGCTTTTGAAAACTGAGAAATTCAAAGGGTTGCTGGAAATCAGGCATCAGTGAGAGTCATTTAAGAGTGAGATGAATATTTACTTCTTTGAACAATATTATATGAAAGAAATGGACAATATCTTGTCACAGTGTGGGATCAAAATCCTGTGCTCCTAAGGAATGGTTCAATTTATGAGCTAAAAGCACAGACAATAAAGTAGCGCGTATATATTCAAATAACCCCTTGATTATATCCAGAATGTAATAGCACCTTACTATTAAAAATCCTCCCCAAAACAAAAACACACACAAAAAAAAATATTGTTCCTGCAACACCATGGTATATCATGCTCATTTCACAGACAAGGAAATCCAAGTGTGGGGATGGGTAGCACAATGAATTAGTGGTTAAATCCAAGAATAAAATTTGTGTCTTGCTATCTCAATTATTTTACTTATTGCTATACCTATGCACCTTTCTCTTCTTTTACAAAATTGGGTAAACTCATCTATATATAACTATATATATGTATATAAATGAATGAATATGAATATGTTTATTATAAGAGGTCTAAAAAATGTACATGCAAATTTTAAATATTCAATTTAGGTGGAAAGTGTCTGACTAGAAAGTATACTAAGTGTTTTGTCTGGGCTAGAGCTGATACTCAAAATGCACCATTAAAACAGAGCTGAGAATAGCATATATGTGTTCTTTTGTATATTCTGTATCAGATCAACCAAAGCAAAAAGAAACCAAAATATAATAACAAATAAAATCAAACAAAAGGAGGGGAAAGCCATTTTAATCTTCACATAGGAACATGGAATAGATGTTTCATTAAATTTTTATACTTAGGGCTCAGAAATCCCAAGCAAGAGAACTTTTTGTATCCAAAATAGTGTTTCAGACATAGAGACAAATAACTGATGAACCTGAGGTAAGAAATAACCCATGGAAGAACAACTATTTTCCTTAGACAAACATTTCCACAAAGAAGGAAGGAGTTCTGTATAATAGGCAACTTTATTATTAACTATTATTATTATTAATTATTATTATTATTAAATTAGGATTAAAGACCATGTAGTATCAGTTTCAGGTGTAAATGTAGTGATTCAACACTTCCATACATCACCCAGAGCTCATCACAAGTGTACTTAATCCCTATCACCTGTTTAACTCATCATCCTACCCACTGCCCCTCTGGTAACTAGCATTTTTCTATAGTTAGGAGTCTGTTTCATGGTCGAACTCTCTCTCTCTCTTTTTTTTTTTTTTTGCCCCCTCACTGCTTATTTGTTTCCTTTCTTAAATTCCACATGAGTAGAATAATATGCTATTAGCTTCTCTCCAATTTATTTCACTTAGCATAATACTCATTAAGCTCCATCCATGTCATTGCAAATGGCAAGATTTCATTCTTTGTTATGGCCGAATAACATTCGTTTTATCCGTTCATCCTTCAATGGACATTGGCTTGTTTCCAGAATTTGGCTATTGTAGATAATGCTGCTATAAATACTAGAGTCCATGTATACCTTGAATTAGTATTTTTGCATTCTTTGGGTAAATACTTAGTAGTGCAATTGCGGGATTGTAGGGTAGTTCTATTCTTAATTTTTTGAGGAATGTCCATACTGTTTTCCAGAGTGGTGGCACCAGTTTGCAGTCCCACAAACAGTGCAAGAGGGTTCTCTTTTCTCCAGGTCATCAACAAAATCTATCGCTTCTCATGTTGATTTTAGACATTCTGACTGGTGTGAGTTGATATATTCTTGTAGTTTTGATTTGTACTTCCCTGATGATCAGTGATGTTCAGCATCATTTCATTATAGTGGGCAACTTTAGTGACGGAGTAAATATTGGGGAGAACAATGCTGTTGAGTATTGTACTAATTGCTCCTAAATATACTTCACACCTATCAACACCATCATCCACACACCCACCCCTGGAAAGGAGAGAGCTGTATAGAAAAAGAAAAAAAAAAAAAGGTAAACTTCTTTTTTCTAAGTTACACCCCCCCCAAAGAAGGGGTAAGAGAAAAGAATTTGTCTTCATATTAGAAAGGAGTACAGAAGAGCAAGAGGCTAACTGATGATGAAGAATTGCTCACTGTAGAAGCTGACTGAGGGAATGCTCACTCAGCCACAGAATGAAGGCCTGAACCATGGAGAGTGCCATCCAGAGGCAGGGGATACCAGTGAAGAGGGGAGCCATATAATTGCAGGACTAGAGTCAAATAGAATTATTTGTAAGGCAAGTCCCCATTATTATTATTATTTCACAATAGATGAGATGGACACCTGGAACAGACCTAGAGATCTCAGAGTTGCCAAGTAAAATTACCCTGTTAAATTTGAATTTTAGATAAATGACTTTAAAAAAATCCAGTATAAACTGTTAAATTAGTGTTAGTTGTACAGTATAGTGATTTGACAATTTGATATATTACTGCTCATCGAGATAAGTGTACTCTTAATCCCCCCTTCACCTATTTCACCCATTCCCTACACCCACCTCCTTTCTGGTAACCATCTGCTTGTTCTCTCTAGTTTAGAGTCTGTTTTTTTTTTTTTTTCATTTGCCACCCCCCCCCTTTGTTTTGTTTCTTAAATTCCACATATGAGTGAAATCATATGATATTTCTCTCTCTCTCTCATTGATTTCCTTAGCACTATACTCTCTAATGTCATCCCTGTTGTTGCAAATGGCAAGATTTCATTATTTTTATTATGGCAGATTATTCCATTGAATATATATATATATGTATATATATATATATATATATACATATATATATATATATTTAGTATTTTTGAATTCTTTGGGTAAATACCTAGTAGTGCAATTGCTGGATTGTAGGGTAGTTCTATTCTCTCTCTCTCTCTATATATATACCACATCTCCTTTATACATTTATCTGTTGATAGATACTTGGTCTGTTTCTATAAATTGATTTTTTGTAAAAGCCTCAATAAACATAGGGATGCAGATATCCTCTTGGATTAATGTTTTTATATCCTTCAGTTAAATTCCCAATGATGTGGGACACCTGGGTGGCTCAGCGGTTGAGCTTCTGCCTTCAGCTCAGGTCATGATCCCGGGGTCTGGGATTGAGTCCCACATCGGGCTCCTTTCAGGGAGCCTGCTTCTCCCTCTGCCTGTGTCTCTGCCTCTCTCTGTGTGTCTCTCATGAATAAATAAATAAAATCTTTTTAAAAAAAATTCCCAATGATGCAATTACTGGATCATAGAGTAGTACTATTTTGAATTTTTTAGGGAAACCTCCATATTGTTTTCTACAGGGGTTAGGAGAGTTTGCATTAGGACAAATTAGGTTAGGACAGTTTCCACCCACAGTACACAGGTTTTTTTTCCTCCACATCCTCACCAACACTCGTTTCTTGTGTTTTTGATTTTAGTCATTCTGACAGGTGTTAGATGATAACTCATTGTGGTTTTGATTTGCGTTTCCCTGATAATAAGTGATGTTGAACATTTTTTCATATGTCTGTTGTCCATCTGGATGTCTTCTTTGGAGAAACATCTGTTCATGTATTCTTCCCATTTTTTATTTGGATTATTTGTATTTTTTGGTGTTGAGTTGTATCAGTTCTTTATATATTTTGAATACTGTTTATCAGATATGCTATCTGCAAACATCTCCAATTCAGCAAGTTGTCTTTTAGTTTTGTGATTATTTCCATTTCAGTGCAGATGCTTTATATTTTGATGTAGTCCCAATAGTTTATTTTTGCTTTTGTTTCCTTTGCCTTAGGAGACACATCTAGAAGGAAATTTCAATGGCTGATGTCAAAGAGGTTACTGTCTGTGTTGTCCTCTAGGGGTTTTGTGGTTTTCTGTCTCATATTTAGGTCTTTAGTACATTTTGAATTTATTTTTTTGTGTAGGACATAAGAATGCGATCCAGTTTTTTTTTTTTTTTTTTTTTTGCCTGTTCCTGTCCAGTTTGCTCAACATTATTTGTTGAAGAGACTTCCTTTTTCCCACTGGATGTTCTTTCCTGCTTTGTTAAAGATAGTCCCAAAAGTTAATTTTTACTTTTGTTGCCCTTGCCTCAGGAGGTATGTCTAGAAAGGTGTTGTTATGGCAAGTGTCAGAGAAATTACTGCCTGTACTGTCTTTTAGGATTTTTATGGTTTCAGGTCTCACGTTTACATCCTTAGTCCATTTTGAGTTCATTTTTGTCTATGGAGTGAAAAACTAGTCAAGTTTTGTTTTTTCACATGGGCGCATCCAGTTTTCCCAATACCATTTGTGAAACAGACTTTTTCCTGTTAAATATTCTTGCCCTATTCATTGAAGATTAATTGACCATATAATCCTGGTTTATTTCTGGGCTCTCTGTTATGTTCTATTGATCTGCATGTGCACTTTTGTGCTAGAATCAAACTGTTTTTTTATTTTTAAGATTTTATTTATTCAGGAGAGATAGAGAGAGAGGCAGAGACATAGGCAGAGGGAGAAGCAGGCTCCATGTAGGAAGCCAAATGCGGGTCTCAATCCTGGGACTCCGGGATCATGCCCTGAGCCAAAGGCAGACGCTCAACCAATGAGCCACCCAGGCATCCCATCAAACTGTTTTGATTACATATCTGTGTAATATAATTGCAAATCTGGAATTGTGATACTTCCAGCATTGTTTTTCTTTCTGAAGATTGCTTTGGCTTTGCAGGATCTTTTATGGTTCCATACCAATTTTAGGATTTTTTGTTCTAGTTCTGTGAAAAAATGTTGTTAGCATTTTGATAGGGATTGCATTAAATATGTAGATTGCCATGGGCAATATAGACATTTTAACAATGTGAGCATGGAATATTCTTGTTTTTATCATCTTCAATTTCTTTCATCAGTGTTTTGTAGTTTTCAGTGTGTATGCCTTTAGCCTCCTTGGTTAAGTTTATTCCTAGCTATTATTTTTGGTGCAATTGGGATTATTTTCTTAATTTCTTTTTCTGATACTTTATTATTAGTATGTACAAATGCATCTTGGGAATAAATCTCACTTGATTATGATGAATGATTTTGTATGTATTGTTGGGTTTGATTTGCTAATACTTTGTTGAAGATTTTTGTATCTAAGTTCATCAGAGATATTGGCCCATAGTTCTCTCTCTTTGTAGTGTTTTTATCTGCCTTTGGTATCAGGGTAATTCTGGCTTCATAGGATGAATTTGAAAGCTTTTCTTAATCTTCTATTTGTTTTTGGAATAGTTTCAGAAGAATAGATATTAAATGTTTGGTAGGATTTGTGAAGAATTTCTGAAGCCATCTGGTCCTGGAATTCAGTTTGTTGGACGTTTTTGATAACTAATTCTTTTTTTTCTTTTTTTTTGCTAGTAATCAATCTTTTTACATTTTATGTTCCTTCCCAATTCTGTTATGGGAAGTAATCTATTTCTAGGAATTTATCCATTTCTTCTATGTTGTCCAATTTGTTGGCATGTAATTTTTCATAATATTCTCTTCTTAATATTTCTGTTGTGTCAGTTATTTCTCCACTTTTATTTCTGATTTTGTTTGAGTCCTCTGTCTCTCTCTCTCTCTCTTTTTTTTTTTTATGAGTCTGGCTAAAGGTTAACCAATTTTGTTGATCTTTTCAAAGAACCAACTCTTGTTTTCATTGATTTTTTCCCCCATTTCTAATTCATTTATTTCTGCTCTAATCTTTATTATTTCCTTCCTTCTGCTGTTTTTTTTTTTTCTCTTCTTTTTCTAGATCATTTGGATGCAAAGTTAGGTTGTTTATTTAATATTTTTCTTCTTGAGGTAGGCCTGTCTTACCATAAACTTCCCTCTTAGGACAGCTTTGCTGTAGCTCAAAGATTTTGGACCATTGTATTTTCATATTCATTTGTCTCCATCTATTTTCTTGGATTTTCTCTTTGATTTGTTGGTTCACCGAGTCATTTTCTAGTAGCATGTTATTTAACCTCCATGTATTTGTGCTCTTTCCAAAATTTTTCTTGTGGTTGATTTCTAGTTTCATAGTGTTGTGGTCAGAATAGATGCATGGTATAATTTATTCTGGAAAATGTTTCACCTGCACTTGACAAGAATATGTATTCTGCTGTTTTAGGATGAAATGTTCTGAATACATCTGTTAAATCCATCTGGTCTAAGGTGGTATTCAGAGCAACTGTTTCCTTGTTGATTTTCTGTTTAGATGATCTGCCCATTGATGTAAGTGGGGTGTTAAAGTCCTCTACTATTATTGTATTACTATTGATTAGTTCCTTTAAGTTTATTATTAACTGCTTTATATACTTGGGTGCCCTCTTGTTGGGAGCATAAATATTTACTATTATTATATCTTGTTGGATTTTTCCATTTGTGATATACAGTGTCCTTTGTTGTTACAGCCTTTGTTTTAAAGTCTATTTTGTCAGATATAATTACTACTATGCCACCTTTCTTTTCACTTACATTTGCATGAAAAATGCTTCTCCATCCTTTCACTTTCAATCTCCATACGTCTTTAGGTTTGAAATGAATCTCTTGTAGGCAGCATATAGATAGGTCTTTTTTTTTTTTTTTTTGATCCATTCCATCAAACTATGTCCTTTGATTGGAGCATTTAGTCCATTTACATTCAAAATAATTATTTATAGGTATGTATTTACTGCCATATTGTTAGTTGCCTCATGGTTGTTTTTGTAGGTTGTCTCTATTCCTTCTCTTGTTTTCTCTTTCTCTTCTCTTTCTCTCATGAGAGAAGTCTCATGGTTTGTTGGCTTTCTTTACTGATATACTTGGATTCCTTTCCCTTTAATTTTGTACATCTATTACTGGTTATTGATTTCTGGTTAATATTAGGTTTGTATATAACATCTTCTGCATATAGCAGTCTATGTTAAGTTGATGATCACTTAAGCTTGGACTCCTTCTTTACACCTCTCTGCACTGCATCCCATGGTTTAGGTATATGATGTTATTCTTTATATCCTTTTATGTTGTGAGTCCTTTGTTTGGGTCTTACAGATATACTTATTTTTACTGCTTTTGTGCTTCTTATTTTTCTTACTCTTACTTACGGTCTTTCCTTTACACTCAAAAAATCCCCCTTTAACATTTTTTTATAGAACTGGCTTAGTGGTCATGAATTCCTTTACTTATGTTTTTCTGGGAAACTCTTTATCTCTCTTTCTATTCTGAATGATAGCCTTACTGTGTAGACTGCTCTTAGTTGCAGGTTTTATTTTTTTTCCCATTCTGTACTTTGAATATATCACACCCTTCTCTTGTGGCCTGCAAAGTTTCTGCTAAAAAATCAGCCTATATCTTATGGAGTTTTCTTTGTATATAGCTATTTTTTTTTCTTCTTTTGCTACTTTAAAAATTCTCTTTATCACTTCTTTTTGCCATTTAATTACTATGTGTTGGTATGGACCTCATTTGTTTGATTTTGTTGGGGATTCCTGTGCCTCCTGGATCTAGATTATTTTTGTATTCTTTTGAGATTCAGGAAGTTTTCAGTTATTCTTCCTTCAAAAAAAATGTTCCCTTTTCTCTCTCCTCCTTCTGAGATCCCTATAATGCAAATGTTATTATGCTTGATGATGTCACTGAGTTTCCTGAGTTTATTCTCATTTTGCATAATGCTTAGCTTGATTGCTTTCCATTACATTGTCCTTCAGACCACTGATTTATCCTTTTGCTTCCTCTAATCTATTTATTCCATCGTACTTATTTTTAATTCCATTTATTTTGTTCTTCATCTCTGATTGGTTCTTTTTTTTTCCTTTTATTAAGGGTCTCACTGATGTCCTCTACAATTTACTCAAATTCAGTGAATATCTGTATGATCATTAATTTTAATTCTCTATCCAAATATATTACTTATCTCCATTTTCTTAGATCTCTTGCTATGAGTTTCTCCTGTTCTTTCATTTGGGACATATTCTTCTGTCTCCCAATTTTGTCTAACTCTCTGTGACTATTTCTCTATTTGGAAAGTTAGCTACTTCTCCTGCTCTTGAAAGTGATGACCTTGGAGATCTCTGGGTGGCTCAGGGGTTTAGAAACTGCCTTCAGCCCAGGGCGTGATCCTGGAATCCCAGGATTGAGTCCCACATTGGCCTCCCTGCATGGAGTCTGCTTCTCCCTCTGCCTCTGTCTCTGCCTCTGTCTCTGTGTGTGTCTCTCATGACTAAATAAATAAAATCTTTAAAAAAAGGTGGCCTTATGAAGAAGAGGTCCTTTGGTGCCCTGCCGTACAGTATCCCCTTTCCACCATAACCTCACTTTTTAGTGGTTTCTTCTATGTGTGTTGCATATGCCCTTATGTTTGTGGCTGAGCCACCTTTTCCTTCAGTTCAGTCCTTTGCAGTGGCTCTCTTTGCCTGTTGTGGTCAGTGTTGGGTACCTGTGATGTTAATGGGCCAATCTGAGTCAGCCTTGGGCTTGAGTTGAGTCAGACTATCTGTTTTCAAACCACAGGCCACTTTCCCTGTGTTTTTATCCTGAAAACCTGCATTGGTGGGTGGAGCCTACAGTCAGACCAGTTGTCTGACCTCAGCTCACTGCTGGTGCTGTGGTCTACCTGGTATGTGTGTGTGTTTATCACTCTCTCTTCTTAGGACAGGAGTCTCTTTGGTGTTTACCCCTGTTGGGGCTGCTTCCACATTGCCAGCCTCATGTCATGGCTTTGGATGTGCTTCAGCCAAGAATGTATTGGAGGAGGTGACTCTGCAACGTGTGAAGCGATGGGATGTGCAGTGTTTCCAGGGTGAGGCCTGGTCATATGTGAGAGGAGACCTATAGCAGGGGGACTGAGGTAGGCCCGGCTGGAGGAGGCAGATCCACCAAAGTGTGTGCAGGTGGTGGTGCACTGGCAGTGTTGGCAAGTTAGGTAGTGAATGTCAATTCTATGCTGGTTCCTGCTAGTGCCATGTATTTCATGGGAGGAATAAAAATGTGCCTGCCAACTCCTTTGTTGGAGGAGTCTACCAAAGATCTGTCTCTCCAGGACATGCTCTGAGATGAATAAACAACTATCCCTCCAGTAAGCCCCAGACACTTTTCAAACTACCATATTCATACTTTATCACTGTGAAGTGTCTTTTGTGCTGTCTTTTTAGGGGCAGGACTTAATATCCTCTCCCAGAGAGGAGCCTACTAATTTTTAAAATTTCTGTTGCTTGTAAGAGCTTATGAAATTTGGCCCCTGTGATTTTTAAAGGATGTTATGGCATATTCATATTTGTCTTCCCAGTGCAGTCTCCCAGGTGTGAGAGTCTCTTTCTCTCCCCTCTCCATGCACATAGCCTCCCTCCCTCCTATGGACAGTTCAGTGGGTTCATTTAGCTCCGCACCATTCCCCACCTGCCCTATCATCTATTGTGGCCTCTTCTCTACATTTACTTTTAGAGGTTGTTCTCCCAGTCTTTCGGTTGTTTTCTGGGTTATTTACACTGATGTGTTTTCTAGTCATATTCATGGGACAAGGTGAGCTTAGGGTCCTTCTATCCATCGTCTTCCCAGCAATCTCTATTTGGGACATTACATTAAAGTATTATTGTTCATATAAAGTTAAATAGGTGTACCATATTTTTATTTGCTTATCTAGTATCCATAACCTAGGGACATGATAAGAGTCAAGCTTGACAGAGGATCATATACTAAATTGGTCCTTCTAAAATAGTGACTGTTTCTTTTGAAAAACAAATATACATGCAAGTGAATCATAGAAACCATTTTATCTAGTCATGTCAGAGAATAGTGGGTACAGATGAAGCTTTGTAAAGAATAATCATTGTTTCTCTGGCTTATGCCCTTAAAAGCTAATGGCAAACTTCCAGGTTTATGAATAACAACAACCCTCCTCCATTAGCACCTTTCCACAGACACGACACTCTGGTTGGTTGGTACTTTGAACTTTTTCTCACCTGGTGTTCTGATGCTCTTCTTCACTTGCTCTCAAGCTAATTTTCACCCATGTAGTCACCTCCAGGTTCCTCATTACTACCACTGCTACTATTGCTCATGTACTGACATATTAGACAAAATCTTCACAATGTCAAAGTATTACTGCATTTTCTAGAGGCTCCATTGCACCAAAATAACAAAAGAATGCCACACTTTGTAGATAAGAGAAGAAATTTTCTTCCATTTCAGATTCACACATTGTCATATGGTCATTGAAGCGGCCTTCTTGGTACCCCATGATTTACAAAGCAAGGACTTGGTTCTGCTTCAAGCTCTGAAGTATCGCTTCAAAATTGCCAGCATGAGCTGTGATGCCAGTCCCTTAAGTAGACTGCATAATGCCTTTTTAACCTGGCCATCCCTACATGCTCCTTTGGGCTTTTTTCCACATATATCCCTAGCTTTCTGTAAACCTTCATGAAAATCACCCCAGCAACATTACTCCAATAATTTTGAGAATGGCTCGTTTTAAGGCTGGGAACACTTTGAAAAACAGAAATAAATTTCAAGCAATTTCTAACCAGTTGCTATACTTTTGAATATTCAACAACAAAAGATTAACAATCTTTAACATGCTGAATTTATATGAGCTCCAGCTGAAGCAATAGTATCTCAAGGGTCACAGCTGCCTAATATCATTTTCTGAAATTGGAAGGTGTCCTGGTCACCTCAGATTTTATATACAGACATAGTTCATTCTAGGTCATTCATTCACTCACCAAATGTTTAATGAGGACTTTTATATGAAAGGTACTACCAGAAAAGCAAAGAAATACATGACAGGATAATGTATTGGGAGGTTTTTTTTTTTTTTTTTTTTTTTTTGTTTTAAAGCTCTTTTCCCTGTCTACTTGCCCCACCTTAGCCTAAGTTACTTTGTCATACTTTGTCTCAGAGGAGAGATATGCTTGAATGATAGCAGAGAAATGAGAGACTTTTCTTGCATCTTAAAATCCCCAAATCTGTTCACACTAAGCTAAGGTGAATATACATTTTTAAGGAGGGTTTGAAGATGGTAAAACTGGGTAGGGTTAAGTAACATTCCTTCGCTCCCCAGCTCCCCATCCCCTAAGTATTTTCTATGTTAGGAGCATAAGTTAGGCAAAAAAAAAAAAAAAAAAGAAAAAAGAAAAGAAACTGTAATTTTGACATTGTTGAGTACCAAGAGAGGATATGGCTAAAAGGATATAAACTCCTGCTTAAAATTCATCTTGCTACTTACAATTAGGATGATCCTAAAATGTATCATCTAAATTTCGGCAATTTTGAGTGCAGAGGACTCTAATAGGATTTGAGGTCCTGGGACAACAGGATTAAATTCCAAGTTATGCTGGGAAACTATGATCAGCCTACTTGTAACCCTTTTTTTTTTTTTTTTTTTGTCCTGGAATCCTTGCCTCCGATGTGACTGGATCAGAAAATTTAGAGAGGATACATTATTTTATAATAATTTATTCAGTTACTGGCCTTACCTTTCATATCTTGGTTATCTATTCTTAAGATATTTTATTTCCCAGGGAAACATTTTGAGAAGATAAGAGGTTTGAAAGTTGCTTATCTAAGGAAAAAATGGTGAACACTAGAAAAATTTAGAAAACCTTGACACTTAAGGAAAGTAGAGAATGAAGGATATTTCAATAAGAAGAATAGAAGGAAAAATGTTGGGCTCAACAATCTTTCAAATCTAAGATTTTGTTAATTTTTGTGACAAAAGCAAGATTTAGAGTGATTATCAAATATGTGAACAACCAAAAATTGGGATACCACAAAACCGCTAATCAACAATTGCTGGTAAGATTTAATCATATAAATATTTTCCATTACTAAGTGTCTTATTATATTATAAAATAAGAATGGCACAAGTGCCAATAAGAATGGCACTGCACCTGGTGGTGCAGTGGTTTAGCGCCACCTGCAGCCCAGGGTATAATTCTGGAGTCCCGGGATTGAGTCCCACGTCAGGCTCCCTGCATGGAGCCTGCTTCTCCCTCTGCCTGTGTCTCTGACTCTCTCTGTCTGTTTCTCTCTGTGTCGCTCATGAATAAACAAACAAATCAATCAATCAATCAATCAATCAATCAATCTTAAAAAAAGAAAAAGAATGGTACCAGTGGATGTCTATTATTTGTGATCCTCCAAACTCTTCTTGTCAAGAATCTGTCTAGGAGTCAAGAGATTTTCATATTCCCAGTGAATTTTTCTTTGTGCTTTTCATATCATTAGAAATTACCAAAAGTTCCCACTAGCTGATATTAAGGCATTTATCTGAAACTATTCAAGTGATAAATGACATGTCATTGTTAACACAGGAGAGGTTTTGAAATCTATCTTCTCAAGTGCTAAGTTAATCAAATTGCTTATCCTCATATGAACCTAAGATCAATCCTCTAGACACTCTCCTCTTTCAATGAGAGAAGGGTAACTCTGAATGTATGGCCCTAGGGATGAATGTGCCTGACAATAAAGAGTAGTAGAAAGGAATATGGGAAAGAATAAAGGACACAGTTACCACAGCCAACTACAGTTGCCTCACATTGGGAAAGTCATTCCTAACATTTGGGTGGTTGATATGTCTTCAGCATACCAAAATGAAGATTTGACCTCATTACATGCTTGCTTAAAATCATTCAAAGGCTCTTAGATAATGTCAAATGAGTAACAGACAAAATTAAACTCTTTTTTTTTTTAAAATTAAACTCTTTAGTGAAATTTTCCTCTCTAGGTTCATTTTGTAACATTTTTGTCTAATGATTTCCTTTATGGTCTCCCTAATTTACATTTTAATCTTTATTTCACATGACTCTCTTGTATTCTACAGTCTGCCATGTCTTGGCAGTTCTCAAGTTTCTGCAAGCCCAAAGATCACTTAGAAGAAAAGTCACACCCTATAGTTTAAAGTATTGCTAGTGAACAAGGTAGAGTTAAGGAAGGAACACAATTATTTCCTTACCATTTAGGTTCAACAGCCAATGCTGGTGAATTGTATCTGCTAATAGAGGCTCTAAACCATCTACAATGAAATCTGTTCTACTTGATGTCAATGCAGTAACTCTAGGAATAATTTTTTTTATTAGTCATGATCTTCAAAAGATTAAATAAGAAGTCAATGCCTAGATATTTATTTAACAGTTTGATTAACACAGTGTCTAAGAATCCATATACGTATCCTAGTAGGAACTACTTAAGTAAGAGAAACTTACTAATAGAAGATGCTCCTAGGGGACAAAGGATTAAAAGCTGTGTCCTGCCAGTAAATTGCCACCCTTTAAAAACATGTTATTAAAAATATTAAGTTAATAGTAACTAGTTTTCATATTGTCCTAAAATCATGATTCCTACGCTTTCAAAAACATTTGGTGAATAAACTTAGCAGATGTAAATTCAATAATGGGCAGAAGTACATTTAAAGATGACTAAAGCTATAAAAATAGCTACAGCAAGAATTCAGTGCAATTTGAATTCTGGACATATTCATCTTGGAATCTTGCAGTGAAAATTCTGTGGAAAAAAGTAAATTTTTAAAGTATGTTTATTTCAGTTGATTCCTCTTTAATTGATGCTTATGCTTTAACAAGTCTGGTTCAGAGATGATGTTATACAATTAAACACAAACCACTGGAAACAGCCACTTTGTGTTTCTTTTCTGAACACTTGTCTGGAAATCAAGTTGAAAATATATATTCTTATAAAGTCTAAAGAAATGGGCAAAATATGTCAGGAAGTAATCCCCAGCAATCTCTAACAAAAATCTCATTTTACATGGAAGAACAGTGGAAAAATAAAGGCAGCTTGGGTGGCTCAGAGGTTTAGCACCACCTTCAGCCCAGGGCCTGATCCTGGAGACCCGGGATTGAGTCCCATGTTGGGTTCCCTGAATGGAGCCTGCTTCTCCCTCTGCCTGTGTCTCTGCCTCTCTCTGCCTCTCTCAGGAATAAATAAATAAAATCTTAAAAAGAAATGAATATAAGTGAGAAATGCCACTGATTTCTGGGCATTGATTAAAAAAAAAGCAATGGTGAAAGGTGAAATTATTTCTAAAAAGGAATTTATAAATACAGAAAAAAAACCTTCAACTCACTTTGTAGGAAAACATTTTTTCCCATTTATATATCAGACCACACTTAGTTCTCCCACTGTAAATGATTAGAAAATTAAATGAGTGCATGTATATACACACAGATATGTATAAATACATGTGCTGTATTACAGCATTGGGCAATAGCCAATTCAAGAACTTTATCCTTGAGAAAACGAACATGCACAATGGATGTCCCACTTTCAGTGCTGCTCTTTCTATGGTGACGTATTTCTCCACCAGTTGCAGTGAAGTGGAGTCCAAACCATGTGGTCCTGCTGAGTAGAGAAGGCAAAAATCAGAGTTTGGGACAGATGAAGCAGCTATAATCTATACATGAGAGGAAGATAGAAGAGTCCAAAGAAGCCAAACAAAATTCCTCCAGAGTGCTTGGGTAAGGATTGGGCTCTCTAGACAGAAAATGAGACTGTATAGCCTTGCCAGAAATCAGCAGCTATGAGATTCAAAGTGAAGAAAGAATACTGAGGCTGTGACATGCTGGAGACAACTGGGGTTTGGACACATCCTTCTACACTGATACCCTACAGAGACTCCACAGAGGCCCTTCTTTAGGAGTTACACACATTCTAGAAAGACTTCTATAGACTCACCCTAACATGGTCTGAAACAATGATGGTATCTACATAAAAAAATAGAGATTGGCGATTGACTCTTGACAATTTAGAGAGGTCTGAGAAACACAGCATGTCTTCCCCAGGCATAAAAAAAGGTATAAAATCAAGCCTATCCAAGTTCATAGTGATCAACCAGTAATGGAACTGCCCACCTAACTAAAAATCAACACCATTAGAGGACAGTAACAGAACCTAGTACATGCACAGTATATAAGCTATAATGTCCAATGTAAAATTCAAAAAAAATTGCTGGTCACTCAAACATGAGAATGTGTTTCATACTTTAGAAAACAGTAGTCAATAGAAGCCAACCGAATGATGGCACATATGTTGGACTTATCAAATTGCATCTACCATAAAATATTCAAATAATTATAAAAACATATTAAAAGGAAATTTAGCCCTAATGAGTTAATAGACCATTTGAAAGGAATAATTAGAAACGATAAATGAAAACCAAATGGGAATTCTTGATCTTAAAATTTTAATAATTGAAATAAAAAAGTTAACTGTATGGCCAATGTAGTATAGGATTATAACCTAAGATGTAAAATTAATATCCATTACATGATACTAAAAATATTTTTGAGGAAGTAATAGCCAAAAATTCATTTGCTAAATATCTGAATGATGAAGAGTAGAGAATATCAGGGTTGAGTCTTTCCCTTTTAGAGAATATTTGGCAAAATTTAGAGAATACTTGGGAATTCATTTAGGACAGTGGGGTTTATTGGTAACACTAGCCATCCTAATGTTAATTATGGGGCATGGAGTGTCATGGTATAAATAAATCCTACCAAGTGTTTTAAAGCTGTTAGCTATAAATGCTAATTGGAGCAAATTAGCTGAGAATATATTTTAAAAGTGGATGTGGGGAAGAGTATTAGGTTATTGGACTCATGATGAAATAAATGAAGCAATATGATGGCAGGTGGAGAGCACCTATTTCACAATTGTATGTCAAGCCCTATAGTTGTTGAGAACTAAGAAGCAATGATTTAGTACAGCATTGGGATGGTCTTTATAAAAAGTGATCCAAACTTGTTTTCATATATTATATACTAAGATACCTCATAAAAATCATTCAACCTTTGTCATCATCTCTTTTCGATTATACTTACCCATTTACCATATACAATGTCAAAAAAACTTAAGAATTCAAGACTCCCAGATGACATCAGCTTGATGTTTATATTTCCCAGTATTCAAAGAAAGTTCATAATATCTTTAAATGCTTCAGTGAGGTAGCAATGCCCTACAACAGGTATAAATTGCTCATCACCTTGATGGATTTGCAGGGAAGGGCAAGTAACATTCAGAAACCTTCTCAATGGCATGTTTTTCTCTCCCTCTCCCCACTAACTACATATACAACCTAGGGAGGAAGAATTGATTTTGGTATGTCCTGCTCCTGCTATATACCTGGAAGTTGGAGAAGGTTCTGCCTGCCTTATTCTGGACATTTAAAAAAAATGTTAATTTTCCATAAGGTTTCCGTTCCTCATTTTTCCAACTGATTGAGTGGCTGTATGTTACCTCTGGCACTCACCCTGAAAGCTGGTCCATTCACATTATAAAAGAAAAAGATGCAGTCTCTTTTTGGTCATCTTATTTAATACTGCTTCACCCAGAAACGATTAAATCATTCTAGGAACCAGGCTACAATCCAATCTTTTTCCCATTTACAATAAGCAAATTCAATTCCCCACATCTCTGTTTTAAAGGAAATTTAATTGTTAATGAAGTTGATGAGCTTATAGTTTGACACTTGGATGTTTCCTCCAGTGAACTAAAGATGATGAATCAATATTGATTTCTGTTGAACTGGACAAAATGTGAATATTTCATCAGGGATCAAACATTTTCGATTCATTCAATGACAGCATATGAAGATATGGATCTAATTTTAGGTAGCTCTTATTTAGCAAAAATTAACGAAATCAATAAAATTTTACAATCTCCATTAGAATATGAATTCTTTATATCTATTAGAAAATCTTATTGTAACGAATTAAGTCGGTAAATAGTAAAAACTTATACATTTTCCTTATTCAGTTACTAGCAATCTAATCAAAACTTCCAATATCTTTGCTCCAAAGCAAAGAAGTAATGTTTAGAATTAAAATCAATGTAGTAATATTACTTTTGATAATGTTGCTACTATTTTTAAACCTAAGAATCTTTAATAAAATAGTGTTTGGCTCAATCATTATAAAGTGTGAATCAATATTTAAGTCTTAGTTCTGGCATTGGAGTCACATATGGATTATAATATCAGTTCTGTGTCTTACCAGCTTAGTTTACATAATGTCTCTAAGCCTCGGTTATCTTCATTTGGAAAATGGAAGCTTGCCTTATAGAATTTTGCCAATGTTAAACAGAAAATATACATGTGTATCTTGTGTTTCTCTGTGGTGTGTGGAGGTGTGCTTTTGTGCATAAATCATATTGTCTGCTCAGGAGGTCTTATAAATATGTTCTCTGAAATATTTTTTTCTGTTTTGAATTATCTTTTTTGTTAATTTTATGAATATAATATTCACACCATTTTTAGTTATCAGAAGCCCCAATTTTGATGGATGTTGAATGATAGTACTTAAAAAAGCAATTTTTCCTTCACAATTAAAATAATACCTTATTTGAATTTACTTGAGAGGCTTAACATCCAAAAAATCCTTATATGCTGTGATCTTGAAGGCCCCCAATAACTGTGGAATATTAACATCATTTGTGCTTAAATAAACTCATTTCACATATTAAAAATGACTGGACATTTAGAGCCTATACCAATTTGATTACAGTTACAAGAAAGTGATGGGTCTGATTATAGAGACTACCTTTTCAACAGAACTTGGAAGTTCCTTGGAAAGGGATTAGGTAAATATGTTTGGTACACACTAGTAATTGTGAACTTGTGTCAATCCTCTCCTTACTTTTAGTGGGAGCTCCCTGAGCACCTAGACAATCAATCTCCTAGTCTTCCTTCAAATACCAGACACTCCTATGACGAAGTCCAGGGAAATTAAATGTAATCAGAATTTATGTGAGCAACTTCTGAATCTTGCTGTGAACAGAAATGTAGGTACACTCTCTCTCACTTTATTCTTGGTTATTTATTATATTTATGGTAAAAACCAAGAATGTATTTCTACATGTTGAAAGCTTTTCCAAGGTAAATTAGAAGCACCATCTTTAAACTGTATAGCCTTATGATGGTTTTGATGCAGAGACCTTGTTTCCAGATTCTAAAAAGAATGAAAATTTTGTTTTTGTTTTGTTTTAATGAAGATTTACTTATTTGAGAGAGAGGTGGGGGGAGTGAGGGAGGGAGGCACTGAGGGAAAGAGAGAATATCAAGCAGATTCCCTGCTAAGCATGAAGCCCAATGGGGCCTCGATCCCACAACACTGAGATAGTGACTTGAGCCAAAATGAAGAGTCAGCTACTCAACCAACTGAGCCACTCGGGTGTCCTGAAAAGAATGAAAGCTTAGCACATCTCACATCAACTATCTCAGCAGTACTGGGAGGGAATTGACTCAAGAATGTGATTTTGCTGGAGAGAACATGAGGCTTTTATTAAAACCAAATATGGAGATGAAAAGTTGTCTTTTAGTTAAAAAATACAAAGCAACAGATTTGTATTTTTGCTCAAATAGTTATTCTTTCAACTCTGCATGAAGTAGACTACAGAGTTTTAATTTTATCTAGGAAATGTCTTTGACCCTATTTATGCGCCAAAATAAACTGTCTTATATTTTTATTTTTTTCTGTTGGGGCTGCATCCTCTCTAGAGATGCAGAGAAGACAAATGCCTTTGCATACTAGATAAGTTTAGGTTTACAATCTACCTTCAGTCTATACCAATGCTAAAACAGTGAAAAAATAGCTTAACCACTTCAAACCTTACCTATCTAGAGTGTAAAATAAATAAAAGTATTACCTGATTAGGCATTCATGAGTTTTCAATAAACTGAAAAGCATCAGAAATAATAAACATCACTCATCAAGAGCAAGGTTATATGCATTTTAATATTTGTATAAGAGTCCCAACTATGTCTAATGTTAACATAATGTAAGTCATATATATAATTTAAATTTTTCTATTAGACCTTAAAAAAACCCCACAAAATTAGTAACACTCTCTGTAACCCAATATACCCAAAGATCATTTCAACATGACTCAATATAAAAATTATTGAGATATTTTACATTCTTTTTTTTATTCCTACCAAGTCTTTGTAATCAGTTATGTATATTATCCCTTATAGCACACTCAGTCTGGACTGGCCACATCCTAAGTATTCATAGCTGCATGTTACTAATGGCTGCTATTTGGGACAGTACATGGTTTAATACACAGTAGTTATTCAAGGTGTGTGTTCACTGAACAGTGGCCCAACTTACAGATAAACTAGAGGATGATGAGACCATCCTCATAGCCAGTACTTTATTATACAGAACATGGATACACAATTTAAGTGGAATATACTACCCGCAGTATGTAATTATTGATAATGTGTAAGTGCTTTGTTATTTTGAACATAATCTTAATCAAAATGGATTTTAATGTATTAACTATGTATACATAGGATAATATGTTATTTTCTTAAAGTATAAATTGGAGGGCCAGATCTTGAGTGAAGTAATCAAATGGTTTTTCTAAACCTCGCAAGTAATTCTAAAATGGAAACTTTTCAATAAGCTCCAAAGGTATATTTCTTTTATTCTGTTAATTTCCATGCTTTATTTTGCCGATTTTTATTTATTTACGATAGGGACAGACTTATCATTTCATTTACAGATTTTGGAATTCTCTAACATATAAATTCAGAATCTCTATGTGTAATGCTTAACTTTAAAGCTTGTGCTAGCTGCAAAGTAATTGAAAGATCTTCCACACTACAGACACTACAAAATTGCTACCCCTGGCTCTGAACAATTCCATAATAAATACAAAAGAATATTAAAACATTTTTACTAGAAATATCTATTATCCCTCAGGGGTAAAAATTCACATAAAATTTCTTCAAATATTTGTGAAATTACATTTATTTTATCTTACTCTGGAGCTTTAGTAAATTCATTAAGACATAAAACACAAGTAAGGCATATGTTATAATTATTTGTGATCTATTTTATGAGAGGAATCAAAAGTCCAAATTAAGTGAAAAAAATTAGACCAATAAGAGGGCTCAATAAGTTAGCCTGTATAAAATAAAAATATAAAATAAATGCATTTGCTAAACACTATGAAATCAGTTTAGAACATAAAAGAAAAATATTCTATTGACAAAAATTAGTGGTAAAATGTTAGTATCTATGAATGACTTTCTGGCATTTCATGAATAAAGCCAAAAACAGAATAAAAACCCCAAAATGATATATATATTTAATAAGAGGAGATCACATTCTGTCCTTAGGTGAAGGACTAAATATTAGAGATTTTCATTATTTTTGAAATATTTTGGATATTTCAAAATGACTTAAAATAGAGGTTTTTGAAGTTTCTTATGAAAATAGCTAAGAACATAGGAAAAATTTTTAAAGGAAAAATTAATCTACCACATAATAATTTAATAGTGTCACATTTGTCCCAAAATACCAAGAAATATCCCTGACTTTGTATAGTTCAGATCCTACAGAGCATATTTTAGGTAAAGCTGATGTTCTCAGTGGAAAAAGGACGGGGTATTTCAGAAGCAGTGCTAGAATAGAATGATAAAGTTTTTCAAATTACTTTTCACCTCTGAGCCTATTCTTTAAGAGACCTTAGGTCTTTATGCTTAATGTAAAGGTAGTAGCAGAAGGCCTGGAGACCTGATAATTGTTGTCTGTTTTTTTTTTTTTCTTTTCCTTTTGTCTCTACCAGTCTTGAAGCTACTCCTAATAGCCAAGTGTTAGAAAAGCACAGCGAGCAAGCTACTTGAGTAAATTTGGTCAATAAATAGCTAACAGCCACGGTATAAGTAGCGGCTTGAAATGTGCTTGTACTGTTGGGTTTGCTCATTTGTGCTGCTACATTTTATCAGGAAAAGAACACGCTTCAGAGAACTGAAGTTACAGCTGTATGTTCAGTTTGCTACATTTAAAAAAATGAATGGGAAAAAAATTTTATCAGGAACATTTTTTCTGTATCTTTCAGGGAATACATGATTTTTTTTTCTTTTTCCAATCTGTTAACGAGATGGCACATGTTGAATCTACCTACCCTGTGTTTTTGTAATAAACTCTATTCAATGATTGTATATATATATTTACTGGATTCCATTTGCTATATTTATTAAGTTTTACATTCATATCTGTAGGGGAGATTGATCTGTCATTTTCTATTATCTTAATTTCCTTGTGGCATAACAATAAAAAAAAAATCCATCCTCATAAAATGAGTTGGAAAGGGTTCATTCTTTCTCTCCTAAAGAGTTTGTGGAATATTTCTATGGTTTTTTCCTTAACTGTCTGGAAAAAATTGTTGATGAAACTCATGGGTCTTAAGTCTTCTTTGTGGGAAGTTTTTTAATATGTTTTCAGATTCTCTAGTTGATACTAGCATATTTATATTGTCCATTTCTGCTTCTTTTAATCTCAGAAAAGTGTATTTGATGTAAGGATTTTTTCCATCAGATTCAAATTGTGGATTTTTGTGTGTAATTATTGCTTTACTGTTTGTGAAATCTGTAGTGCTACCCTTTTTTGCATTTTTGACAGAAAAATTTTTATTATCCTCTTTTTTCTTACCAGGCTTGCTAGGATTCAATGTTTAAAAACTTTTCAAAGAAATATCTTTCATTTTTTTGTGTGCTTATTTACAATTTCATTGATGTCTATTTTATATTCACTCTTTTAGTTAAAATTTTGTCTCTTTTTTAAGCTAGCTTCTCTTGATGAAAGCTTAACTCACTGATTTTTTTTTGTCTTTCTTGTCTAATATAGCCTTTCAGACTATGCATTTCTCCCTAAGCACTGTATTATATCTTATAAAGTTTTGATATGTCAGATACATCATATCTTAATTATAATTTAGTTCAAATTATTTTTTGATTTTGATTTCACCTTTCTCTTGTTATATAGACTCTTATTTAAATTCCAGATTGTGAGATTTTTCTGCTTATTTTAAAGTTATTAAATCTCATTTTATTTAACTTTATTAAAACTCTTATAATCAGAGACCTATTTACTCTCAGTGATTTCAATTATTTGAAATTTGCTGCAGCTTTCTTTATATCTCAATATATTGATGTCAGTAAATTTTTAAAATCAGATTGTGTCTAGACAGAGGTATTTTATTTTTCGTTTTTAACCTAAGTACCTTTTAAAAATTTTTCTTGCCAAACTTTTCCTGCTAGCACTCTCAGAACCATGGTGAGTAATAGTGGTGAGAACTAGTACCTTTGTTTTACTCAAGATCTTAGGGGGAAAACATTTAGCCTTATACCATTAAATATGTTAGCTGGAGTTTTTCATAGATAGTCTTTGTTGGGTTAGAGAAATTATCTTTATTCCTAGTAATTTTTCACAAAAGGATAATAGATATTCAGGAAATGCTTCAAATAGGTGAGAATCTATTGATATGATCATGTTGTTTCTGTCTTTATTATGTGTTAATTTAGTTAATTTTCAGATGTTAAACCAACCTTGCATTCATGAAATAACTCAATTGATGATGGGGTATAATCTTTTTTATATGTTGCTGAATTTAGTTAGCCTGGAACGAATAAATCTCTTAGCCACTGCTGAGGGGTTTTGCATATGGGTTTGGGGACATGCTTTCATTACAGTATACAACTCTGCCTTAGCCTTCACTTCCTACTTTCACAGAACCTCAAAGTAAACCAGAAATGAGAAATTAGGACATTTCAAAGTCTTTCCTGGACAAATTTACAGCCCTGAA
Source organism: Canis aureus (assembly GCF_053574225.1). Classification (NCBI taxonomy): domain Eukaryota; kingdom Metazoa; phylum Chordata; class Mammalia; order Carnivora; family Canidae; genus Canis; species Canis aureus. Next base: position 63,804,343 of record NC_135625.1, read on the forward strand.
TATCCACATGTCCTTTTAGATAAACAGAAATATGTGACAAATTTTCAAAGCCTCTATGAACATGTTATTACTATTCCCTAGTTTCCTTTTAAATTTTCTGGTCAGCCTCCTGTTTGTCCTAAAAGGTGTTGACATCTTAGGCAGCTATCACTCACCACAGTTCTATTGAACACTTGTTGCTAATTGTTTCTGATAAATACCCTGAAGACAGTCCTGTTTGCCTTCAGTGACCTCTGAGTCAGGTTAAATAAAGACAAATCCTCTGAAAAGGATTTCTGCAGGGAACAAACAGGTCAAAGTAACAACTGTTGGGGCACCTGAGTGGCTCAGTTGGTTAAGTGCTTGACTTTTGATTTCAGCTCAGGTCATGATCTCAGGGCTGTGAGATAGAGCCCTGTATCAGGCTCTATGCTAGGCATGGAGCATGCTTAAAATTCTTGTTCTCTCTTCCTCTGCCGCACCCTCTGCATGCTCTCTCTCTCTCTCAAAAAAAAAAAAAAAAAAGTAACAACCGTCTGGGAATGGAGCTTCAAGGGAACTCAATGTGTTAGACCATATGACCTAAGGTTTAAACCACTTATACTGTGTTCTGTCTTTTCCTTCTTTCTGGTTTCTCTGTCTCAGTATGGTTGTTTTTATTCATGTGCCTTGTACCTCACAAATGCTGTGTTATGCTATAAACAATATATGATTAAACTATCGAGTTGTTAATTTCAAATATTTGTCAGCTCTAAAATATTTGAGGATGATGATGATTTAGATTCTATTAACTGGTGAAAATTTCCATTCTTTTGTCTCAGTTGACTTTTTTCTCTATTTTGAGCATATTAATCATAATTATTATAAGTTGGATGCCTGGGTGGCTCCATGATTGAGCATCTGCCTTAGGCTTAGGCCTGAGTCCTGAGATCGAGTCCCACATCAGGCTCCCTGAGAGGAGCCTGCCTCTCTCTCTCTCTCTGTGTTTCTCATGAATAAATAAATAAAATCTTTTAAGAAATAATTATTATAAGTTTCTCATCTGCTAACATCAATATTGATCATCTATTCATCTATTTCTACTATCTATCTTATTCTTTATGTTATTTATCAGATAGCCATAATCTTCCATGGTTTTTGGTTTTGTTTTGTTTTTGGGGGGGTTGTTTTTGTTTTTACTTTTCATGTCCTTTTAAAAAAGAAACATTTACTGATGTAGAAGTTGCACACTGAAAAATTCATTCTTCTCTTGGTGTTTAATCATTTGGCAGATACTGTATATAAAAAAAGTATAGAGGTTGCAAATGGTAATGTATCCTTTACCAGAGATAATTCTGCTTTTCCTTTTCATGTTTGGTCCTGGCCATGTTCACCCAATTTAGGATAAAGCTCATTTAGAGCAGGGTGAAAGTTTCAGAACACTCAGTCACTTTTTTTTAAAGACTTTATTTATTTATTCATTAGAGACACAGAGAGAGGCAGAGACATAGGCAGAGGGAGAAGCAGGCACCATGCATGGAGACTGATGCAGGACTTGACCCAGACCCTGGGATCATGCCCTGAGCTGAAGGCAGATGCTCAACTGCTGAGCCACCCAGGTGTCCCTCAGTTACTTTTGGTTAATCATCATTACACTACAACTTTGTAGTCCTTCAGGACTTTTAATTGAGCATCTTATGGGTCTTTGTCTATATTGAAAGACTATGAAGGTTTAGTTCTTGTTGAGTCAATTTTTAAGGGTTTTCTCTTTAACTTCTGCTGAATAATATTTCAAAATTTGGCAAGTGTCTTGTGAGGAGTTTCCTCCTTGGTTTTGAGGGCTCCCCCATCCTCTGACTTGATCATACTGCACACAGCAAACACAAAATCTCCAGTGGTTTCTATGTCCTACAGCACCTACCTTCTGACACTGGACTTGGAATCTTCATCTGAGACCCAAATCAGTGCTCCTACATAATATTGGCTGTATATTCCAAGTGTGAATTCACCACTCATTCCAGCTTCCTCATCTGGCTTATTTTTTGCTTTTACTTAAATCCAATTTATTTTTCACAGGGGAAGTTCTTAAACTCTGAATCAAGTCTATGAGAGATTTCTCTTTCCTTCCCAGAGTTTTCCTCCTGACTCCTTAGACCAGCAATGAGTCTGACAATTCGATCAAGATAGTGCAGGGGAAACCAGGATTATATATAAGTCCTCAAAAATCCTCAGATTTGATCATTCCAGAACCACATATCAGTTAAAAGATTTGCAGATTTCCCTTTCTCTATCTACCAACAGTCCACTGTCTCATCCTAAGCCTATGCTCACATCTGGAAATTCACCCTGAAAAGCAGCTGCCTATCTATCAGCTCACCCCTGAATGGTTGGTTCTAGCCCCAATGTGGTTTTAGCTTACCTAGTCTTCTTAGACTCCACAGGTACCTCATGTCTTTGAAAGTATAACTTGTCTGTTTCTTGTCATCAGCATTAGAACACAGAAAACTTCCAAAGAGAAAATGCTGTATAAAAAGAAATACAAATAGCATATTCCAATGATAAAATAATACATCTCAGCATAAAACAAGAAATGCAAATAAATCAGTAATATGTCATCCCCCATCTATTAAACTAGCAAAATAAAATGAAAAGGAAAGAATATTTCCTGCTGTTATGTATGAGAATCTGTAAAACTCAAAATAATAAAGCAAGCATATTTTAAGAGCTAAATAGGTTTGTATTCAAGTCAGTTATTACGACTCAAAAATTCTTAGAAAGTAATCTGATAACTATAAACATATTTTCTTATGAGCACCAAGGTGGCTTAGTTGGTTAAGCTTCTGATTCTTGATTTTAACTTAGGTCATGATCTCAGGGTCCTCAAATCAATACCCAGGTCAGGCTCTGTGCTAAGCATGGAATCTGCTTGAGAGTGGCCCCTCCCTGGCTCATGCTCTCTCACTTTCTCTCAAATAAATAAATAAATCTCAAAAAGAATACTCTCTTACAAGAATTATCATTATGTAGTTATTTAAAATACTGAAAAATTTATAAGAACCTAAATGCACAGAGTGCTTAAATCAATTATGCATTTTTATAAAGTGATTATCATACTACTAAAATGGTGTTTTCAAGATTTTTGTAATGTCATAGAAAAATACTTGCCATGTAATACTTATTTTGAAACATATTAACCCTATAATAATTTTAGTAAAAAATGCAATAGCACCTTATATCTAAAATCAAGCTGCCCAAAGAAAACAAGAAGCTGTATTTATATAATAATATACTAACAGTGTTTGCTTTTTTATCTTGCGATTATAGATTCCTCATTATACTTTTTCTCTAATTTTCAAGTTTTCTGCAATAAGGTATGTATTGCTCTTGAAATGAGAAAAACCATAAAAAATTACATTAAAATAATTTGGAAGATTTCAATACACATTTGACAGTTTCTGATATGTATTTAAGGCCAATTATATATACTTATGTCTAATACATTTTGTAGGAGCCTCAGAGCTTAAAAAATATGCAACTGACAGGCAGAAAAATGAGCAAATATATTTTTATATTATACATACTTTTTCATTTTTATAATAGTGATTCTCTTGATTTGGGTTAAGCTTAAACTATGAAACTTTCCTTGCAAAAGAAGGCATATCTATTCTAGTATAATATTTTTAAAAAGATAAAAAATTGATGCAGCTCTAGTATGAACCTTGAATCCTACCCACTGAATTGCTTTACCTGCTTTAAGCAGTTCCCAAGGAACCTCCCAGGCAAGTATAGTATCTGTGAGGAAAGAATAAATAACACTAAGTTTAGAGTAACATTTTTATAGAAAGAAGTTTAGTAAATGTCTTATTTATTTGTGATCTTACCCTACTTGTTAGAATTGTTCTACTTTACCAGATAATATTCTATGAAGGTAATACAAATGCTAAAAATTATAGGTTGCATTAGATAGTTAAAAATAATTTTAATATAATGACTCAAAGCATGTTTTATTTTATAATAGAATTATAACTTAAACTTACTTCAAAATATGCACATAGATCTTTTTACTCATAGTATTTAGATTTGTGATGGTAATAAAAAAGAAATTAATTTAAACCCTGAAATGTTGACAATGTTATCAGATTAAATAGTCTACATATGTCTTTTTATATAATTCTAACATCAATAATATGAGACAGAAGCCACTGACCATTTGCTATGAACCCGTTTTATGAGAACATTGAATTTTAGAGAAATAAAGTAAATGACAATAATAAATGACCAAATTGGAATTTTGTCATAAATGTTCTAAGATACAGCACTCTCAACCCTGTGCTTTCTGCCTCCCCAACTCAAACTTATAAGCATAGTTTTCTGTTTTTTTTCAGAGACAATTTTTTTAATTTAAAAAATTTTTAATTTTTTTTAATTAAAAAAATAATTTAAAAAAAATTAATTTGCCTTATTTTTTTACTGATGGTTCTCATTGGGATTTTTAGCATGAAACAGACGGTACACTTAAGTTGGAAGAATTCAAAGAGCTTAAAAAGGGGGGCCATTTTGAAAGTGTGGCCAGAGTATAGGGAAACCTCAGGAGATCCTGCATTATTACAGGGCTAACAACAGCTGTTGTCACTCTCCTGAGACCTGAAGCAATGTGGAGAAAATAGTTGCTTACCCCCACCCAGTAACAGATCATGATGGAAACAAGGTCAATTTGAGAGAACTGTGACTTTTAACCCAGAGACATAGCCATGTTGAAATGACCCTACAAAGAAGTGTGATTTCATTAATCATCCTGACCTATTCAAGTGTCCAACTGGTTGGACACAAACTGAAGCCAGCACGCAAGTGTTCAGTAGAGGTAGGAATGGGTGGGAAGCACTTCTGTAGGAACAAAGGTATTGTCTGCACACACATGCAACTGAATGAAAATAATTCTTACATAGTGACTTCTAATTTTTGGAATGTAATATTACAAATTTTAAATACATCAAAATAAATTTTATATTTTACTCTTCTCAAATAACATTTTAATTAAAGTGCTGATATTTCTTAGTTTTATTTCAATGAGAATTTTATATTCAAATAGATCAGCCTTATAGAAATCAGTGAGAAGATAACTTAGTAAATGTTTTATTAATCTTTAGCAAAATTAGTCTGATTTACTTAGTATTAAGCAAAAATGACAGTGGAATTTTTAGCACAAAGATTTTTACTGTGCCACCATTTGTGATATAAAAGTTATTAAAAATATTTTAATTATTCACATTTTGAGTGCAATCACATAAGAGGTCAACATTAATGGCTAAATGAGGTAAATATCCAATACTAATGATAAAATATTGCATGCATAACAAAAAATATGAAAAATTAATGCTTACTGTATGCAGGGCACTGCCAAAGCCTCTCCATCCATCATGTTAGTGCTTCTACCTTAGGTCCTCCGAGATACATGGTGCTATTAGCCTTATTTTAAGAGAGGGAAATGAGGACTTAGACTTAATGATTTGAGCACATATAACTTATTCATTCATGTCTTCATTATTTGAAATATTGTGATTCTGAACTATGAGCAACTTGAAGACAAGGACTGTGTCATTCATCGTTGCATTTCTTTCTACCTGCAGTGCTTGGTACATTAGAATGAATGGCACTTTCCATCGAGAAATGGCTCATGCTTTTCAGAGGCGAAGAACGTATTTTCTAGAGTGGAGGATCTTCATGGAATCAGGCAAAACCTGACACACTTGACTAAAGTTTCTTGGGATGTTTGGAGAAGCTCAGCATCTGCCACATGGTGAAAGTTAAATGAAAGGACTGAAGTGGACCTTTCCTAAGATTTAGTTTGAGGCTTGCTCAATGCTCCTTGCTTGGAGTCCTTCCCCATATGAATGGGCCTAAGGTCTCAGGAGGTGATGTTTCTTCCTGCCATCAATCTATTTTAACACAGACCTGTAACTTACTTCCTTGAGGGGAAATGAAACTGGACAAAAATACACAGGCCCTGTATAAAGACGAGACTGGGAATCACCACTGGATGGAGCCCTCAGTGTGTGAGCTTGCTCCTGCTGTGAGAGTGGTTTCCACAGGACACTCACAAAACAGTTGCCATTTTAGGAAATAAGGTGGACTATCTGAGAACCCTTCCTTTTATCTGCTTACAATTAGCATCCTAGATAATGGTGATGGAGAACCTCCAGGAAAGGCAGGTAGTTCTGGTTCTCTTATAACTTGCAAGAACTTAACATATGATAAGAACATCACTGGCATGAGCACGGCCTTTAAAGATAAAGGATATTCCTGAGTTGCAGAGTTAATACACATTGAATTAAACATATGGAACCAGGATACAAGGAACATGGAATTAATTTAATCCTTGTTCTAAAATGGCTAAACTCTGAGTAGCCAATGGTGAGAAAAAATGGCAAACACTTTTATAGTATTTATGATGGGTCATACTTTCTCCAAGATTTTAGCATTTATTAATTTACTTCCTCTTCAAAGCATGAAGTTAGTATTAATCTTTACCTCCTTTTAACAAAGGAAGAAGCCAAACACAGAAGATTGCAGGATTTGCCCAAGATTACCCAAATAGTTTGTAGTGGGACTGGTGGGATTCATACGAAACAAATTCCTAAGTCTGTGTTTTTGCACACTGTGAGATTACTTCTCAAATACCTTTACTTTGAGATGGGATCCCAAGTCCCAGTGTGGAAATATGCTTTGTGTCCTTTGTTGAATAAGAGCGCCAGTAAGAGGCAATATCTGAGGAAATCTTCTGGTGTATAAATTACCCAGTGGGTAATTTATCCACAGAAATCACATAATGACCAAAGGCCAAATCCTAAGTTTTACAAAAATGTTAATTAAAAGTCTTCTTTAAATTTTCGGAAGACTCCCATACATTTCCAGATAACCAATTTCTCTGGAACTGTGTCCTCATTCAAACTGAAGCACTCCTTGTGTTCAGTAAGTGCCATTTTTTTTTAAACCTGTACTATTTAAACATTAAGATGTTTATCAACATACATACATACAATATGTATCATACATATAATATAAACTAATAAGTGACGTAACCACTATTGGACAATAGTAGTGTATCATATGAATGAGTGATTGATGTATGTGATAGAAGATACTTATCAAGTTCCCACTGTATGCCAGGTACTCTTCTAGGCACTTAACATGAATTGACTCATTTGACCCTCTCAATGATACCACGAGACATGTAATACTCAATCTCTATCATTTAGGTAGAGAGAAATTACTTAAGACCCCAACTGGAAAGTGGGAGAACTAAGATTTGAGCTTCAGCAGTCTTATTCTGACCCGTGAAACTTTATGCTATGATATGTTTTTGATGATTTAAAATTTTATATCTTATACATTTAAATCAGTAAAAAGCATATTTCCTGTGCTAGAGTTTCTGAAACAACTGTGAGTCCTTTGAAGGAAAGAACCAAGTTCTATTAATAGCTGCATCTCCATTCCCTCCTAAAGCCTGCTGTATGTACATCAGGTTTTTCTTTTTGAATAAATGACTGGGGGAATAGATAAAATAATTGAGGGATTATCAAACTTGAGGGTTATCAAATTGTCAACAATAAGATTCATAATAACAAAAGATAAAACAGGAATAAACCACAGTTATTATGCTTTAAGAAAATTATCAGAATTCCTTCATTAATTATTTCAGGAGTCTTTGGGAATTTTTGCATTTTTCCTTGTTTGTATGGAAATAATAATATCTGACCTATCTCATAGGGCTAAGAATGTCCAGGCATTAACACCTGTTAAATAGGATTTATTTTTATTTTTTTAAAAGATTTTACTATTTATTTTATTGAGAGAAAGAGAATGTGAGTAGGGCGAGGGGCAGGGGGAAAGAGAGTCTCAGACAGACTCTGCTGAGGATGGAGCCTGATGTGGGGCCCGATCTCATGACTCTGAGATCATGACCTGAGCCAAAATCAAGAGTGGGACACTTAACCAAATGAGCTGCTCAGGTGCCCTCAAATGTGATTTAGACTGTAAACTATTCCTCCAAATTAAGAAATCAATACAACGCACCTGAAAAATTGCTTTCTAAACTTACATGATATTGTTTATATACTTTTCAGTAAGCATATGATAGATAAATAGTGATGGATGATTGCATAGATAGAACAAAAACAACAGAAGTTATATGGAATATTCCAATAATTAATTGTAATAAGCTTGTATACTGTCAATATCTCCCTTTTCTTATTACCCAAATTTAAGCTGTTAAAGTTTCCTGCTACCTCATTAAGTAATACATCTTATTCAAATGCAAGAATTCTAATATAATTTTTGTTGCTCTTTATTATTTAAAAGTCTTTCTTGCTCGGGCTTCTATATATGTGATGCCTTTTTTAGGGCTTTATTGATAGTTCAGAGTCCATTATCCTGTAAACATTATTTAAAACCTAATCTAAGCCTACTTACTTTTTCTAACTAACCTTCTATTTCCTGCTCACTCTCTCTTATCCTACACCTCAGTACTTAGAAGAGTATGCATCAACTAAACATTTTCCCATACTGCCTCTTTCCAGACATTTTAGAAAAGAGGAAACACAACTATTTCTCTCTCTGCTTCCATACCCACCCCCCACCCCCTGCCTTTCCAAGTGATGCTTATTTATTCTGGTCTTTCTTAATTCATATGCTAGTTCCAAAAATAAGACAAAATTTTCCTTTTTTCTCAGTCCAGTGATAAATTAGTAGGTGATGCACTGTTTCTTATAGAAGTTTTCTAAAGCTTTCTATGCAAAAAAAAAAAAAATAAATAAAGCTTTCTATGCAAAGCTTTCTAGAAGTCAAATATATTTTTATAGTATTTTTCCTCTTCTATACAATTACTTATTCCCTCTTATAACTTCAATAGCTGAAAAAGCACAGTTCCCCAACATAGAAATGAGTTTAAAATACGTGAGGTTAAAAAAAAAAAAGCTATCTATCAAGTTTATGCATTTGCTTTTGTGTGAAGCAGTGTAAAAAAAAAGATTTTTATGCAAGAAATACTTTTGATTTAAAAATTGTTAAATTGAAAGCTGATATTATGTTCATTGTTGAAAAAAAGTTCCTTCACAGCCATTTTGTATGATGAAGAGGTTTATGTTTCAAGAGTAGGAAAATGAATACTTGGAACCTCAATTGTAAATTGAGAAATTGTATTAAATATTAAATGATTTTTCTTCTTTTGTAGAGAGAAAAATGCATCAGAATTTATTGCAGTCATTAAATAATGCATTAAAGTTACATTAAAGAACTTAGTTTTCCTTCATCCAAAGTCTGCAATACTCCAAACTTTGGGTCCAAAAACTTCCCTCAAGGCACATTTAGGCTAAACATTCATATCATCATAGCATCAGTAATGTGATTTTTAAAAAAAATATTTGACTCAAACAAGGGCAAGTACAATAACACGGCAATTAACAAATTAAAAAACATGAACTGAAGGCAAACAACAGTAAGAATGATCAAGCTGATGGATTTGATTAGTTAAAAAATGCCAATTACTGAAAAGTGTGCAGAGTATAAAAAAAGAATTAAATGGTAAGCCAGGTTTCTTAGAATTACAGATGCAAAATATTTTTTTTATATTGTCTTTTTGTTTCTTTATGGTATTTTCTTAAAAGTTCATGCAAAAACTCTTAGGTAAATCAAATCATAATATTGTCTCAGTCTACGTTATACTTATAGTAATATACTCTCACACACAAAACAAATTTTGGCTTCATAATAAAATAAAAATGAGGGACACCTGGGTGGCTCAGTGGTTGAGCGTCTGCCTTTGGCTCAGGGCATGATATCCTGATCTTGGGATCGAGTCCCACATCAGGCTCCTTTCGGGGGAAGTCTGCTTTTCCCTCTGCCTATGTCTCTGCCTCTCTCTCTGTATCTCTCATGAATAAATAAAATCTTTAAAATAAAAAATATAAATAAAAATGAGAAAAGGGAGTTTTTATAAAAGTTTGTCTTGAAAATAAAAAGCATAACTCTTCTGTATTACACTAATAGGCATGCTCAAATTACATAGCTCTCTGGAAGGTCTGTGCAGAACTCCTTTGTTTGGTGCAATCTAAGCAGTGCTGACTTGTCCTCAGGCTGGCCACAGCCAACAGGCAGCCCCAACTCTGCTCCTAGGGAGGACCAGTCTACCAGACATTACAGGCCCAGCTCCAGGTGTGCCTAACCATCCCAAAAGAAATCGTGACAAGTAATAGCCCACTTTCTAGTGACTACTGATTCATAGAATCATTTAGCTATTTTCAACGATAAAAGAGAAAAAAAAATACAATAGTTACATTAGCTTAAAATGGAAACAAACAAAAAGCCAAGAGAGTGACGATCAAGAGTAAGTGTATTGTGTTCTAGGCTTAGCTCCTTCAACCATTAGGACAGTTCTAAAGATTTAAGAAGACAAAAGAAATTGTAGCCAATACATTCTTAATGGTGTGTTGATCATAGGAAATAAATTACCAAGTGTGAGATACACCTCCATGGAGACCATGCTAAATGGCCTCGTATAGATCGACTTCTATTAGCATTTCCACCTCCACATGTATATCCAGCATCAGGAGGCTTAGGGATGGTGGAGGGGAGATGGGGTTAGGACACAGAAGTAAAAAAATAAATAATGCTTGTTTATGAAATGAAGGTAAAAACAAAAGCAACAATTGCTATTTCTTTGAACAAGCTTCAGAAAGATGATTTTTCTAATTTTTGCAAATATGACATATTTATTTCAACATGTGCAGCATTCCCCCAGCGATAAATTGAAAAAATCACTAAAAAAGGCAAACACTCTTCTAACAACACAGAAATATATTTTTCTATTCTCTTCCCATGCTCTTGCTTTTCCACAAAAGTAACCTCTATAAACGGTTCACACTCATCCTTCTTTTCCTTCTCTATGGACTCAAACACGCACGTGTACTGATGGGTATGGTTCGTTAGGATTAGTATTTGCATATAAATACAGAATGACTTTCAATAATTCATATACACACGGTCTATTGAGCTATAGATTTCTGTTCATATCAAGCTATTTTATACTTTTATGGACTTTCACATTATTCCAGTATGCACATCCCATAATTTATTAATCATTATCCTAGTATTTAGTTTCTAATTTTTCATATAACAACGGTGCAGTAACACCAAATATACATCTGCGTGTATTTATGAATATTTTTGTATGGTAGACATAAGTGTGCACATTTTCAATTTCAACAGATTACTGTCAACTCGTCAACTTTGAAAGCTGTACCAGGCAAAAAAGTGGTACCAATTTATATTTCCATCAGCTATGTGTGAGAGTACCAATTTTAGCAGATTGCTTTATCATTGCAATTTTTTATATTTTCATTTTCAGTCCCATCATCTAATTAATAAAATTGAAATCTTATGGTCAAATTTATTTGAATTACTGGTTACAAATGAGACTGTTTTAACAATTTTTTAAAAAGATTTTATTTTAGAGAGCAAGAGGGAGAGCATGAGTGTGGGCAGGGGCAGAGGGGGAGATGAATCTCAAGCAGACTCCTCTCTGCCCATGGAGCCTGGCTCAATCTCAGGACTTTGAGATCATGACCTGAGTGAAATCAGGAGTGAGACACTTAACCCACTGAGCCACTCACATGCCCTGAGAATAATCTTTTATAAGCTCATTGGTCATTAGCATTTTTTAACTGGGAATTATGCTTTTGTCCTTCATTATTTTTTTCAATTGTTATCCTTTTTTCCTCAGGAATTATAGAGACTTTATATACAAATATTAAACATTTTATTGCAATATATGTATTTTTCAATATCTTTTACCTATAATTAATTATATATTATATATTTATATATATAATATTATATATTTCATGTAGACAAGGTATATAAATTCAGGTTTAATTTTCTATCTCATTTAGGAATGAGATAATATAGACTTCTCTTATACGTTGGATTATTGCCCAACTCTTGTTCATCTGGTTCCGGCAAACTGTTTCCAAGAAGGAAATCACCTTGACTCTATATGATTCAGGTGGGCGGACTCCACTCTGACTCCAAGGATTAGCATAAGTAGTGGACTTGGCAGGTGAGTGAACTGCATCCCAAGACTCGCAGAGGTGGAACACGTGACCCAGGCTACATGAAAGTAAGGGAAAACTCACCTGGGGATGATTGCTGTTGCATTGGATAAAGAAAATAAATCACATCTTCATTGGAGTCTTCATCTAGTTGCATCTAAGCCTTGATCTTTCTATGACTATCTTGTTGACCTTCAGTAGAACTTGCCTGAAAAATCCCACACAAAGGAAAGCAATGCAGAAAGATGTGGAGAAACATTTCTGATGCCCTGCAGGTACTAGTATCCAGAGTGCTGAAATCCCAGGCAAGCTTGGTACTTGTCAGGTATGTGAATATGTTCCTAAATTGTTACATTTTTGAAGTTTGAATAGTTTAATTGGAGGGAAGGTGGAGGAAAGGCCTAACACATTTTCCATCCAAATATAATTGTTTAAAAATCTCCTACATTCTCTGTGTAGTTTCATATACTTAATAGATTTCTCACTATATTTACAATATAATGTCATTGTAAAAATATTAAGCAATAAAAACCTAAGTGAGAAAGTAAAAAATGTTCTCAATAGCCCAAAAGAAGTATCATTAATATTTTTATAACTTTTTAAAAATATATCCTTCTAGATAAGCCCCAAACTCCCATCCACCCACATATTTTCACATATCTAACCCTAGGAATTTTATTTTTTAGTTGGAAAATGGACATTCTTGTTCTTATAGCATTTTGATATTATTTTTACTTACATCCCTTTCACCTTTTTTCCCCTTCTCTACCTACTGTGTAAACAAATGTTAACCTGATGTGTACTTTTCTCCATGTTCATAATGTCATTATTGATATACGTAAGCACACATAAAATGAATTTCTTCTATTTTTGTGTATAAATGGGTAACATTATACACATTTCTCTGCATCTAGCTCTTCTCACATTAATTGTATCTAAGGAATTCTCTGATTACTGATGTAAATTTTTATTTTTCATATATTATACCTGAGTACTTAGCACTGCAATTTATTTCCAAATCTGTTGCCTATACAAGAGATAACTTTTTGTCTCTTATTTCAATTTGTATATGTGTTTTAAATTTTAGTAGGTACATTTGAGGTTGCTTTTCCAAAAGACTGAAAGAAATACATTTTCATGAGTAGTCAAGAGCAAGCCACTTTCCCCACATCAGCTGCATAAGTAGATGTCACCACTTTTAATAACTATTATCAATATAAATATTGGGCCATTTCCTAGTTACTTCTGTATTTTCTTAATATGGAAATTGAACATATTTACATATATTACATTTTGAATTGAAAAATAATGTAGGGAATCCCTGGGTGGCTCAGCGGTTTAGTGTCTGCCTTCGGCCCAGGGCATGATCCTGGAGTCTCGGAGTCGATTCCCGCGTCGGGCTCCCTGCGTGGAGCCTGCGTCTCCCTCTGCCTGTGTCTCTGCCTCTCTCTCTCTGTGTCTTTCATGAATAAATAAATACAATCTTTAAAATATATATAATGTAAATATACTGATATCCTTTACAAGTTGTAGTTGTGATTGTCTTAAGAGTCCTAGACCTTTAGTTTTTTACTTTTTTTTTTAAGATTTTATTTATTTATTCATGAGAGTCACACAGAGAGAGGCAGAGACACAGGCAGAGGGAGAAGCAGGCTCCATGCAGGGAGCCGGAGGTGGGACTCGATCCCAGGACTCCAAGATCACACCCTGGCGGAAGGCAGACACTTAACTGCTGAGCCACCCAGGATCCCTACTTTTAAAAATACATATATTAAAATGTATTAAAATTTTTAATACATATATTTTTAATGTGTTAAAATATAATTTTTATATTTTATTTTTTAAAGACATATATTTTATTTGGCAAAAGTCAAACTATTTTTGAAAACATGTTTAGCATTCTACATTCTTACCAGTAGTTAGTATGATTTACAAATATTCAACAATCTTGCCACTGATTAGTTTGGTGAGGCTTTTTGATTTTAGGCATTCTAGGAGATGTAGAGTAGGATCAATTTGTGATTTTAATTTGCAGTTTTTTAATAATGATTGATGAAAGACATTTCAAATCCTTATTTGCACTTCTAGTTCTCCCTTAGCAAACAAAAATATATTCAAATATTTTGTCTAACTTCTACTCAAGTTGTCACTTTTTTTATTATTGAGGTTTGATATTACTTTATATAGTCAGAATAGTTCTTTATCAGATATATGATTATTTTTCCCAGTTGTGACTTATCTTTGTGTTAGTAGAAACTTTCAAAAACCAGTTATTATTTTTTATAAAACATAACATTGTTTTATTCAGTTATTACACTTCTAGGAAATCTTAGCCCAATGCTAGATCACAAACATTTTCTTTTCTACTCTCTTCCAGAAGTCTGGGATACATATTTAGGTCCACAATCTATATTATGTTAATTTTTGTTAAGACTCAAGGTGTGAATTATGACACTTCTTATATATTGTTGGATTTAATTTACTAAACTCCAGCCATCTTGTCCTGGACCTTTCTCTGTGGGAAGGATTTCAACTATAGATAATTGATATATGGCTATTTGTGTAATATATTTTCTTCTGGAATGACCTTTGGTAATTTCTGTCTTTTAATTTGTTCACTCCATCTAATATTTAAAGTGGGTGTTTTGAAAGCAGAATATAGTTAGTTATATATTCTAATATAGTTATTCCCTTTTTATCCATGTTTATAATCACTGTGTATTAATAGTTTATGTCATTTAATATGATCATTGCTGTAGTTGGTTCTAAGTCTATTATTTGCTCTTTGTTTCTCTATGTCCTGTTTATTCCTGTTCCATTTTTTTCCTTACTGGAATGCATTCTTTTGGGCTAGGAGATTTTATTATTCTATTTTTTCTCCTTTAATTATTAGCGATAACATTTTTTTGTTTTAGTGTTTGCTTATGTTTGTATTATACATTTTAACTTACCAGTCTGCTTTCAAAAGACACTATACCACATCATACACAGTGTAAGAACAACGTATGCTTGCATTTTTCCTATAAGCCATTGTGTCAGTACTGTCTACAGTTACAGTCACATATACGTTTTAAAGTCCACAACACAATATTATTTTTTAAACAGTTAATTATCATTTGGAGATTTTTACATAAGAGGAAAAACCTATTTTATATTTATCTGCATAGTTACCATTTTGGTACTCTTCATTCCATTGTGTATATTAGGATTTCTTGGTGTCATTACTTCTACTTGAACATTTTCCTTTACCATTTGCTGTATTTCAGGTTTGTAGAATATTAATTCTTTTAGCCACTGAAATTATGAACATGCTTTCATTTCCCCCTTTTTTTTGAAGACACTTACGTTGAGCATATAACTACAATGATTGCTTTGTTTGATTTTGGCTATTTTCCATCTTAAAGATGCTGCTCTAGTAACTTCTGGTTTGCCTTATATCATGGGAAGTCTATTCTTATTTTTATCTTTGTTCCTATGTATGTACTGTTTGCTTTTCCTCTACTCTTTGATGTTTCTATATCATAGGTTTTAAGCAAAGTTACTATAATATAGCCTTCAAATGATTTTGTCAAATCATTATGTTTGGGGTCCATTTAGCTCCTAAAATCAGTGGGTATTATTTTCATTAAATTTGCACTATTTTCAAACTTTATTTTTCCTATTATTTCTGTCTTTCTTCCTTCAATTTGCTTGCTTGTTCTGAGACTCTAATTGCATTTATAGTAAGTTGATCGAGTTTGTCCACCAACTCAGTGAGAAACAATTTATTTTTTTCATTCTTTTTGCTCTTTTATATTTTGAATAGTTTCTATATCTAGGTCTTCAAGTTTATTAATCCACAACTGTTAATTATTCTGAAAAGTCCAATCTACCATTATTCCTATCTAGTGCGTTATATATCAGACACTGTAGTTTTCATCTCTAGATTATTTTTACATCTTTTTACATTTGCATATTTCACTTAACATACTCTTTCCCTCTAGCTTCTTATATACATAGCATCCAGTTATAATAACTGTTTTTCTAATTTGTGTTGTTACTAATTCTATAATCTGCATTTCTTGGGTTAATTTTAATTGATTTTTTTCTTCTTTATGTATCATGTTTTCTTTATTGCATACCTGGTAATTTTTTAATGAACACCTAGTTGTGCCTCTGTACCTTTGCATTCCTTGGAATAGGACTGAGCTTTGTTAATGGATCAGTTAAGTTACTTGAAAATAATATGTTCTGTCTTGCTTTTAAGTTTTGTTAGGCAGGACCAGAACAGAGTTCACCCTAGGTCTATTTTTTTCTCCAGTTTGGGGACTAATCTCTTCTGAGTAGTCTACCGAAGGACCCATGAATTGTGAAGTTTTCCACTCGGGGTGAATAGGAATTACACCTGGATGTGTGAACTCTGAAGGCTGCTTCCCTCTGTTTATTTTAGATGGTTGTTTCTGGGGCTTCAAGTAGTTTCCTCACCATCAAACACTGAGAAGTACTCAGCTGAAGACTGAAAGAGAACCCAGTACATCTCTCCACATTGCTTTCTCTGTGAAGCTTTCTCCTCTCAGGATTCTGCCCTGGGAACTCTAGCCTCTCATTCTACCCACATTCTCAATGCCTCTTCAGCCCAGAGTACACTCTCTGCCTGGGTTTTGCCTCCTGAGAGGCAGCGTAAGGCTTCTCTGAAGTTTAGGGTGGTGATCCTAGAGCTCACCTCTAGGTACACCTTTGTGTACCTGCAGTTAGGGATCACTGCCCTCACTTGCAGAATTTCCGATGCCTTGAAAAGTGTTGATTTACATAGTATGTCCAGACTTTTAGTTGTTTAAGCTGGGAGTGTAAATTCAGATGCTATTACTTTTTCTTGGTCATAAACAGTTCTTATAGGATTTTGTTTCAAGATTGAATGCTAATAGGGACGCCTGGGTGTCTCAGAGGTTGAGCGTCTGCCTTTGGCACAGGGCATGATCCTGGGGATCCCAGGATTGAGTCCAACATCCGGCTCTCTGTGAGAAGCCTGCTTCTCTCTCCACCTGGGTCTCTGCCTTTTTCTCTCTGTGTGTTTCATGAATAAATAAATAAAATCTTAAAAAAAAAAAAAAAACATTGAAAGGTAATAAATCCCAAGAATCACTGTTGGGATAGATGGAACTCTAATTGTTATATGAAGATTATGGTGAAGAGCCCTAATAAGCATATTTAAATTACAACTCCTTTATAGTTTATGTCCAGTGTTCTTATCACCCAGTTATTCAAAGTCAGCAAGGAAGTAGCAATCACTATTTTAGTGTTATAAAAATGTAAATGGATATTCTAATGAATAGAATAGGTTTGGACTAGGCATTTTGTAGCTATGTAAGTGGAAAGACTAAAGTTTATTTTCCCCAAACATTTTATGGAAAAGGAGACAAATTAAGAGCAATGAAAAAAGCTGTGATTTCCACCCCCCAAATGTAAGTCATTAAGAGAAAAAGAACTTAAAAGCTTTTTCTAAACATGCCTGCTCCCACTCCAGAAATTGTCAAATTTTAATGTGTTTTCTACTTAATTAATATATATCCTTAACAAAAGAAAACTTAAAATGCACCTACAGGTATTTATTATTTTATTTATTTTTACAGTTTTATTTTTATATGCTGGAATTCTTTTGCAGACAATTATGCAATTGACATTAAACATGAAAGTATATTGTTCTTTAGAAAGTCATGTACTCATATAAAGGACAAATTGCTTGGAATTCCATTTGGCATTTCAGTATTTCTATCTGCTTGGTAATTTAATTATAGTACTGTATAGCTAGTATTTTGTGTTTTGTTCAGTGAATAATCCATTTATCTTTATTAACTTCTTTATATAGGGAATTTTTTCATGTAAAAGACCAAGAAAATAAGAGCACTCAATTTCACAAAATTTGCTAAGTATTTAAACTTCCTGAAATCAAAATATCATCTTTTGCTTGTTTTAGAATAATACTGACCCAGGAAATTAAAACTCCAGAATGACCTACTCCTTGGTTTGGGACAAATTTATTAACTAATTAAAACTAGTTTTAAGCTTCTGGATAAAAGGAGACATTTCTATTTATCTGTAAGTAATATTTGTTTTCTCACTATGATGGAATATAACAAAAGAATCAAAACCTAACTTCAGACAGAGATTCACAGATAATCTAATGTCAGGATATGGAAAAAGATCACAATTTTATCAAAAGTGAGATGGAGTTGGATTGAGGGAGGAAAAAATGTAGTTTCAATGAATACTAAGTTTGGCCTTTATTTTGTGAAAATAGACTATATGAAAGGGCAGAAGTTCTAAACTTGTATACTGGGTCCTTTGACACTCTGATGTGGAGATTTAGGGTGTATCCCAGGAATTCTCAAAGAGAAGGGAAGGCTCTGGCTTTCACCAGAATTAATTGAGGGGTTTTATTTTTCTAACTATATTCTCCTGCCCAAGAGGCAAGTCATCATGATAGAGGAGAAGCATTGCTTTTGGAGCCTAATTATATAGGCTTGAATCCTAAATTTATAGCGCTAGTCAAACTGCTTTCTTTCTGTATGTTAGGATCTTCAGCTATAAATGGGAATTAAAAATAAATCATAGAATGTTTTGAGGTGCAATAGGTAATCCATGTAGACCGGTGGGCCCGGTGTGACCTGTAAATCCTCACTAAATGTTAAACATCAGCTATTACATTAATAGTAATTATCATTATCAGCCATACAGAACTATACTTACTAATGGAAGTGTTTCATAACACACAGACGTGAAGAACAGAAAACCAGTTGAGAATTTCAATGATCAGTAAGAGAACTGGACAGCCACTCTCCACAACTCAGCAATGGACAAGTAAGGAAAGATGTAAAGCATGGATTCGTCTCACTCTGGTATTTACTTTGTTGTATAGCACCCTGATTTTTGTACCTTCATGAAATGATAGTCTTTAGCAGGTTAAGGAAGTTCTCCTCTGCACTCACTTCGCTGAGAATTTTATCATGGATGGGTATTAGAATATGTGAAATGCTTCTTCTGCATGAATTGATCTGATCTGATGAATTTTCTTATCCTCTTGATGTGATAAGTAAACTTAATTGATTTTTGAATGTTGAAACAATCATATATCTGAAGTAAATCACACTTGGTTGTACAATTACTTTATGCATTGTTGGATTCCATTTGTCAACATTTTGTGGAGGAATTTTGTATGTCTATTGATAGCATATTTTTGGTCTTTAGTTTTCCTTTCTTATAAGATCTTCATCTGGTTGTGTTATTAAGATAATGCTGGCTTCACAGATGAGTTAGAAGGTGTTTCCTCTGTTTTCATCTTCTGGATGAGATTGTGGATTATTGGTATCATTTCTTCACTAACTATTTGACAGAATTCAAAAGTGAAATCACCTGGGACTATTGCTTTCTATTTTAGGAAATTATTAATTATTGATTCCATTGCACCTGAGAATACACTTTATATGATTTATGTTCATTTAAATTAAAGTTTATTTTATGGCCAGGATATGATCTGTCCTATTTAATGGTCTATGTGGGCTTTAGAAAAATGTGTATTCTGCTATTGAGGGATAGAGAATATATTTTTTTTTTTTGATAGAGAATTTTAAAAACGTCAGTTAGATCAAGTTCATAGACTAGTGCTTTTCAGGTCAATTTTATTTTTACTGGTTTTCTGTCTTCTTGGTTTATCAATTACTAAAAAAAAAAAAAGGATTTTAAAAATATAGTTAAAAGAGTGGGTTTGTCTATGTCTCCTTTCAGTTTTATTTTTAATTTTTTATTTTGATCTTATGTTGTTAGGTGCATAGAGGTTTAGAGTTTTCTTGGAGAATTGACCTTTTTAATGTTCTTTTTTTATGTCTTATCTCTGAAGATTATACTTCTAAATTCTTGTCTGAAAATAATGAAGCTACTCAACTTTCTGTTTATTACTATTATCATGGTATGTTTCTCCGTCCTTTCACTTTCATCTTCTGTGAGTCCTTCTATTTAAAGCATATTACTTACAGACTGTACTGTTTTTAATAGTGTCATGGATGTAATATTTTGCTTAAAGAAAATCATTTAACTGAGGTAAATATGAATATAAGAAATTTCTATATGAAATGACAAAAGAGAATTGAGTCTATGTTTAATGAAGTGTTTGGTCAATTACTATGGAAATCCTTTGTGACAGCCAATTTAGAAAAAAATAATTTTCTCAGCTGAGGTTTTTTTTGCCTATTTCAGCTAATTCTCTTCATTTTACTGAGAATTCAAAGTTACAAGGTTATCTTCTCTTGCCAAAATCAATCTATTATTGTCACCTTTATTATTATGTATATTAACAGTTTGACACTTAAAATACTCAATTCTGCCAACTTCCTTTGTAATTTTGAATTGCTATGCTCCTTTTTTTAAGAACTATATGCTTTCCCTTAAAATTTTTGTGACTTGTGAGCTCATTAATAGGCTCATCAAAAATGCTAGAGATTATCTAAATAATTTTATTATATGGAAAAATAATTCAAATTATTACTATGAAATTTTGAATTTTTATGCGTGACCAATTTTAATGAGCTCATTAATCACTATACAAATATACCATTACAATGAGCTTTTATAAGAAATTATATTTTCATTCCACTATAGGAAAAAAAGTGGAATTTTTTTTTTTTAAAGTGGAATTTTTACTTTAATTTTGTTCTTATTAGTATCATCTTCCTAGGTAATCTTATTTTCCCAGGTTAATTTATAATTATCTTTCATCTAAAGATTTTCATCTTTCTTGTTTGAGCAATGATTGCTGCTGCAGAATGCCTCAACGGTCTCCTGGAGATTGTGAGAATTAATCTCTGTTGAGATTAAGCAATGATGTATTTGTAAATGAAATTTTCAGTATTTGAACTACATACATGTCTTACAGAAACCAATAGGGAAGGGAAATTGTTTGTGATATTGCTCTGCATTTCTTTTTCTCTTAGTTAAAATGATGACAAGATAGTGTTTATCTAGATCAATATTAAAAAGTTTCCGCATGTTCTGAGGACATTACTACCCATTACAGCAATCTCACTGATCTTACTTTTTAACATAGTTCTCTATTACCAAGAATTGATGTCAGTGTGTAAGGTGAGAACTTTTGGACCTGTAGAATTTTTGTCTAAACAGTTTCTTTACTTTCTAATTAACAAGGCATAATAATGTTGAAAACTTGGGCATCGTTATATTTACAGTTATTTCAGTATTTGTAAAACCTTTATTCTAATTCAGAATACATTGAAAATAGAGTTTCAATTTCATAAATTACCTTACTTTTTTGAGATAAAATTGATATTAAATTATTATTATACAACACATGGATTTTGTGTATATAGTTGACCCCTGAATGACATAAGTTTGAAATGCTTGGGTCTACTTTATATGTCAAAATCTTTTGATACAGTACCATAATTGCATTTTCTCTCATTCTTTTCTTAATAATATTTTTTCTGTAATTTGATTTATTGTAAGAATTACTATACAATACATATAACATCAAAAATATACATTCATTCACAGTTTATGTTTTCAGTAAGTTTTCCTGTCTACAGTATGCTATAGGTAATTAAGATTTTTAGGAGCCAAAGTTACACACAGGTTTTTGACTGCTGGAACATTGGGGCCCTAAACCTCCAAACTGTTCAAGGGCCAACTATATTGAGACGTGGTCATCATAGTAAGTCTAGTTAAAAACAATCACCACATATAGATACAAAATCTTTTTTTTTTTTTTTAAGATTTTATTTATTCATGAGACACACAGAGAGAGGCAGAGACATAGGCAGAGGGAGAAGCAGGCTCCCTGCAAGGAGCCTTATGCGGGACTCGATCCTGGATCCCAGTATCACACCCTGAGCCAAAGGCGGATGCTCAATTGCTCAAACACCCAGGTATCACAAAAAATATTTTTTCTTGTGATGAGAATGTTTCAGATTCACTTTCTTAACAACTCTCAAGTTTACAGTATAGTATTAAATGTAGTCATCATGCTGTACATTACATCCCATGACTTATTTATTTTATAACTCAAATTTTGAATCTTTGAATCTCCTTCTCCACCCTCCATACACCCAACTCTGGCAACCACCAATCTGGCCTGTGTGTAAGTGAGTTTTTTGGTTTATTTTCTTTACTTTTCTTTTTTAGAGCCCACATTTAAGTGAGATCATATGGTATTTGTCTTTCTTCATCTAAGTTAGTTCACTTAGTGTTATGCCATCAAGACGCATCCGTGTTGTCACAAATGGCAAATTATGTTGCCATTCATACAAGAAAGGATTCTTTTCATACACACACACACATACACACACACTCACAACACATTTTCTTTATTCATCCATCAAGGAACATTTAGGTTGTTCTATGTCTTAGCTACTGTAAATAATGATTCTATGAATGCATAGGTGCAAATATCTTTTCAAACTACTGTTTTTTTTTCATATCTTTACCCAGAGGTGGAATTTCTGGATCACAGGATAATTCTGTTTTTAATTTTTTGAGGAGCCTTCATACTGTTTTCCTTAATAGCTATACTAATTTTCATTTCCCTACAGTGCACAGTAATTATCCTCTTTCTACGTCCTTGCCAACACTTGTTATTTCCTGTCTTTTTTATTTTAGCCATTATAGCAAGTGTGAGGTGATACTTCATTGTTGTTATGATTTACATTTCTTTAGGATTAGTGATGTTGAGCACCCTTTCTTGTGCCTGTTGGCCATCTGCATGTTGTCTTTGGGAAAATGTCTATTTAGTTACCCTGCCCACTTTTTATTTGGAGGCTTTTGGTTTGGTTGTGTGTATGTGTTTTGTTTTTGCTATTGAGTTGTATGAGTTCTTTATATATTTTGGATCTTAACTCTTTATCAGATAGATGATTTTCAGATATTTTCTCTCATTCATAACTTGTCTTTTCATTTTCTTTTGTTGTGTATGAGCCTTTTAATTTGATGTAGTCCCACTTATTTTTGTTGCCTTTTCTTTTTGTATCAAATCCAAAAAATCTTCGAGACCTAAGTCAAGGAAATTACTGCTTTGTGTTCTCAGAATCTTAAGGTTTTATTCTTTTCAGGTTTTTGATTCATTTTGAGTTAATTTATGCATATGATGGAAGATACTCATCCAGTTTCATTCTGTTGCATGTAGCTCTTCTGTTTTCCCAACACCATTTATTGAAGAGATTTCTCATTGTTTCTTCTTGGCTCCTTTGTTGTAAATTAACTGACCATATATGTATGAATTTAATTGCTTTATCAGGTATTTTCTGGTTCCATACAACTTTTAGTATTATTTTATTTTTGTTACAAATACTACTGTAATTTGATAAGAATTACATTGAATCTGGATATTACTTCATATAGAAAGGCCATTAAAAATAATAAAAAAAGAAAGGTCATTTTAACAATACTACTTCTATCAATCCATGATGATGGAAATCTTTCCATTTTTTTGTGTCTTCAATTTTTTTTTCATTGATGTCTTATAGTTTTGAGTGTGCAGGTGTTTCACCTTCTGTATTAAATTTATTCCCAGGTATTTTATTATTTGATTTAATAGTAAATGGGACATGGGGGCTGTTCTCTTAATTCCCCTATCCGATCATTTGTTAGTGTATAGAAAAACAACAGGTATTTGTATATTGATTTTGTACCTCACGACTTTACTGAATTCATTTACCCTAATTTTTTTTGGGGGGTGCGCTTAGAGTCTTTAGGGTTTTCTACATATAATATTAAGTCATTTGCAAATAGTAACATTTTACTTTTTCTGTTTTAAATGGTTTTTCTTTTTTCTCCCATAATTGCTCTGGGTAGGACTTCTAATATTATGTTGAATAAAAGTAATGAGAGTGAACAATTTTGTCTTGTTTCTAATTTAAGACAACTTTTAGCTTTTCATCTTTCAGTATGATGTCAGCTGTAGATTTGTCATAATATAGCCTTTATTAAGGTGAGGTACATTCCTTCTATGCCCACTTAGCTGAAAGTTTTTATCATAAATGAGTGTTGAATTGTGTCAAATGCTTTTTCTGCACCTATTGAGATAATGATTTTTATACTTCATTTATTAATGTCATGTATGATGTTGACTGATTTATGGACATTGAAGCATCCTTACAACCCTGCAAGTAATCCCTCTAAATCATGGTGTATGCTTGTTTCAATGTGTTGTTGAATTTGTCTATAAATAGGTTATTGAGGATTTTTGCAGCATCCTTGTCTGGTTTTTGTATCAAGGTAATGCTGGCCTCACAAAATGACTTTGGAAGTATTCTTTTATTTTTTGCAAGAGTTAGAGATTAATTAGCAATACTTCTTGAATGTCTGGTAAAATTCAACAGAGAAGTTTCTGGTCCTGGTCTTAGGTTTTTTGGAAGGTTTTTGATTACTAATCCGATCTACTTATTTGTAATTTAAGATTTTCTGCTTCTTTATGGTTCATTCATAGTGACTACAGGTTTCTAGGAATATGTAAATTTCTTCTAGGTTGTCCAATTTTTGGTGTATAGTTGTTCATAATAGTTTTTTATGATCTTTTGTATTTCTGTGGTATCTGTTATAAGGTCTCTCATTTCTTGTCTATTTTGGTTATCTTTTTTAAAAGCCATGTCTTAGTTCCATTAATCTAATCTAATGCTTTATGAGTATTTACTTCCACTCTGATACTTGTTATTTCCTTCCTTCCACCAGCTTTGGACTTTTTTCTTTTCTAGTTCCTTGAGGAACAAATTAGGTTATTTTAGATCTTTTTTCTTAGTTTATTTCTTGATGTAGGCATTTATCACTGTGATATTTCCTCTCAGAACTCCTTTTTGCTGTTTCCTATAAGTTTTGGTATATTGTATTTCCGTTTTCTTTTGTGTTAAAATATTTTTAAAATTTCTTCTTTGACCAGTTAGTTGTTTAGTAGCATGTCATTTAATTTCCATGTATTTGTGAATTTTTCAGTTTCATTCATGTAAATGATTTCTAATTTCATACCATTGTGGCTTGGAAATAATGCTTGATAGGGTTTCAGTGTTCTTACATCTATTAATATTTGTTTAATGGCCTATCATGTGACCTGTCCTGGAGAATATTCTGTTGCTTTTGGATGAAGTGTTCTGTATATCTGGTAAGTCCAGCAAACTAATGTGTCATTTAAAGCTGATGTTTCCTTATTGATTTTTCTGTCTGATGATCTATCCATTGATGACAGTGGAGTATTAAAGTCCCCTACTATTATTGTGTTGTCTATTTCTCTCTTTATGTCCACTAATATTTGCTTTACTATTAAGTGTATAAATGTTTACAAATGTTATATCCTCTTGTTGGGTTGATCTCTTTATCATTAGATAATGACCTTATTTCTCTCTCGTTACAGTCTTTGTTTAAAGTATATTTTGTCTGATATCTATATAGCTATACCAATTTTCTTTTTGGTTCCATTTCCATGAAATATCTTTTCCATCCCTTCACTTTCTGTGTGTCCTTATAGCTGAAGTGAGTTGCTTGTAGGCAGGATCTAGGTGGATCCTTTTTTTATCCATTCAGCCACTCTGTGGCCACTCTGTGTCTTTGGCTGGAAAATGTAGTCTGTTTACATTTAAAGTAAATATTAATAGGTACATATTTATTGCCAGTTCGTTAATTGTGTCTGGTTGTTTTGTAGTTACTCTGTTTCTGTTTTCTTCTCTTGTTCTCTTTTCTGTGATTTTATGATTTTCTATGTGTTATGCTTAAATTTCTTGCTTTTCATTTTTTATGTATGTACCAATGGTTTTTGCTTTGTGGTTACCATTAGGCTTACATAAAACAACTTATCAATTCCAAATAGGCTGTTATATCAAGTAAAATTTGAACACACTCTAAACCTATGCATGTTTACTTCCCTTCATGAACGTTCTGTTTTTGATATCACAATTACATTTTACATACTTTACCTTTTAGTCTTCAGACTAGCTTTATAAGTAATGAACTATCTTTATCAGCGAAACTTATACTTTCATATGTTTTTCTGTTATTAATTATCACTCTTTCATTTCAGCTGAAAGAATTTCCTTTAACATTTCTTGCAAGGCCAGTCTAGTAGTGATAAACTCCTTTAGCTTTTGCTTGCCTGGAAAATTCTATCTTTCCTCTGAATTCGAAGAACAATTTTGCTGGAAAGAGTACTTTTGGGAGGCAGGTTTTCCCCCCACACTTTTAATATATTAGCCACTCTCTTCTGGCCTGCAAAGTTTGTGATGAAAAACCTGATAGTCTTACGGAGGCCAGTGTGTCTGTGTGTGGGGGAGGGGGGGCGGTGGGGGGGTGGGGGTGGTTCTCTCATATATAATAAGTTGTTTTTCTCTTGCTGCTTTTCAGACTCTCTCCTCTTCTTTAAAAATGGTATGTCTTGATGTGGATCTCATTTGAACTCTTCAAAATTATTGGATCTGGATGTTTGTTTCCTTCCCCAGGTTAGGAAATTATTCAGCCTTTATTTCTGAAAGTAAGTTTTCTGGACCTTCCTTTCTCTTTTCTTTCTGGGACTCCTATAATGTCAATGTTAGTTTGCTTGTATTGTCCCATAAGTCCATCCAGCTATTTTCATCCTTTTACATTCTTTATTTTTCTATTCTGATTCAGTCAGTTCTACTGCCCCATCAGGTCACTGATACATTTTTTTTTTTTCTTTTCTCTAGTCAGCTGTTGAATACCTCCTTGTAGTGTTCAGTTATTGTATTCTTTAGTTCTGTGACTTCTACTTAGTACTTTCTTATACTTTCTCTTTATTGAAATTCTCTTTTTTCATCTACTCTTCTGTCCTCAGCATACATGTTATGTGAAAAAAATATCAGTTAATCACTTATCTCCATTTCATTAAAGTCTTGTTCTGAGGTTTGATTGTGTTCTTTCATTTCGAATATATTCTTCTGTTCCTTCATTTTCCTTCTCTATGTTGTTTTCTAGGCATTAGATACAATAGCTTCCTCTTCCAGTTACAAAAGAATGTTTGAGCCTTATTCAACTGTCTTTGAACCCTTTTGAAGTTGACTTTCAAACTTCTGTCATTATCCAAGTGTTCTATTTTATTTTTAGTGGCACCTACTTGTTAAGATTTTGTGAAGATCTGTCAATGTCCTCCCAAAGGTAAGGATCTCACTTAGCACCTAGATTCAGACTGACTGGAAGCCAGACTCCTGGTAGCATGTTTTAAATTATGCAAGTATATCTTTTTCTGAGGAAGACTGGGGTATTGGTATTCATATCTGTTCCCTCTGCACAGAACCTTCAGGTGATAGCCAGGGAAGATGACATAATAGGAGGATCCTAAGCTTATTTCATCCCATGGATATACCTGGATAACATCCAAACCAGTGTAAGTAACCCAGAAAGTGTCCCCAAAACTGGCAGAAAAGATTATCCACAGATAAATGTAGAGACGAGACAAACAGAAAATGGTATGGAGGGCAGAAACATAGTGAGGAACAAAACTAACCCATGTGACTGTCTAGGAACCCATACACAGAGTCGGGACAGGAACCGACCCCAGGCACGAGGACCCACATGGGGAAGATTAATCCCTATAACATTTAGCTTTAAGCCCCTTTGGTTTTCAAGTTTTTTGTTTGTTTGTTTGTTTTGGTTTTCGACTTTGTGAGAGGTCCCGGGGCGGGCGGGGGGGGGGGGGCGCATAGGAAAGACTCCCCACCCTGAAATAGCCAGCATAACAACTCCACTGAGATATAGCATAAAAGCAGCAGTTTGAAAATAACCTGGGATATATAGGAAGGAGATTTATTTACTAATCTCAGAATTAGCACAGGAGCAGCAGGAGTCTTCAGGCTGGAAGGCACTATTTCTTTCATTGTAGCCTAGATACACAAACACCTGTGGAGACCAATGCACGCATTCTCCACCTAACTTGCTAACAGCATGCTCATTCCCATGCAATCACTCTCAGGAGGAATACTCCAAAGCAGCTTCAAGTCCCCTCCCACAACATACTGCTTATGCAGTAACAGTACTACAAATCAAAACCTCTTGATGTACAAAAAATAGAAAGGTATCCAAGTATATCACTAAAGAAAGTCAACAAATCAAGAAAGAACAAGAGAAGGAGTCAGTACACAACTACAAAAAGACATTGGGTGACTGAATGGATAAAAATGCACAACTCATCCAGATGCTGCCTACAAGACATTCATCTCAGACCTAAAGTCTCAATCCTAAAGGAA
Organism: Canis aureus; assembly: GCF_053574225.1. NCBI lineage: Eukaryota > Metazoa > Chordata > Mammalia > Carnivora > Canidae > Canis > Canis aureus. The sequence continues at coordinate 63,832,625 of NC_135625.1, forward strand.
GATTGAAAGTGAAAGAATGGGAAAACATTTATTATGCAAATGGATCCCAAAAGAAAGCTGAGGAAACAATATTTCTATCAGACAAAATAGACTTTAAAACAAAAACTGTAACAAGAGACAATAATTGCAAAGGGAAGAATTCAACAAGAAGATGTGACAGTTGGAAAGAATTATGCACCCAATATTACTGTCCAAATAAATAAATCTATTAATAAATATAAAAGTAGTAGTTGATAGTAACACAAAATTTAGTAGGGAAATTTATCTGTTAGATCCATCTGGTCCAATTGTCTATCGTTTCTTCATTGATTTTCTGTTTAGATAAATTCAGAACATTCGATCTTAAAACACTGAAATACACAAAGTCAACAAAAGTCTTTGTTGACTTTTCTTTTCAAGTGCACAGGAATAGTCTCCTCAATAGATAACATGTAAAATGTGTATCCATACACAAGTCTCAACTAATTAAAAAAGATTGAAGTCATATCATGGATATTTTCTGACTAAAATGCTATGAAACTAGACATCATTCACAGGAAAAAATCTGGAAAGAACACAAAATCATAGAGGCTAAATAACATGCTATTAAATGATGAATTGATCAACCAAAAAAATCAAAGAGGAAATGAAAAACTACATAGAAACAAATGAAAATAAAATACCATGTTTCAATATTTAGGATACGGTAAAAGCTGTTATAAGAAGGAAGATTATGGTGATAAAGGCTTACCTCAAAAAGCAAGAAAAACCTCAAACAACCTAACCTTACACGTAAAAGATCTAGAAAAAGAACAAAAAACCCCAAACCAATAGAAGGAAAGAAATAATAAAGAATATTGCAGAAATACATGATACAGAAGCAAAATACCAAAGAAACAAATCAATAAAACAAGAACCTTGTTCTCTGAAAAAGATAAGAAAAAAATTGATAAATCTTTAGCCAGACTCATCCCAAAAATAGGGAAGACTCAAACAAAATCAGAAATGTAAGAGGAAAAATAACAACGGACAGCACAGAAATACAAAGGATTATAAGAATATTACGAAAAATTATGTCAACAAATTTAACTTAGAAGACAATTCCTAGAAACAGAAAAGTTGTACAGAATGATTACAGCAATAAAAACTAATTGGTAATCCAAAATATACAATCCTTGATCATACAGCTTCACAGGTGAATTTTACCAAACATTTAAGGAAGAGTTAATACCTATGCTTATCAAATTATTCCAAAAAATAAAAGACAAAGGAAAACTTCCAAATTAAGTTTATGAGGTCAGCATTACCTTGATACCAAAACCAGATAAAGACATTACAAAAAAGAGAACTATAGGCCAATATCCCTGATGAATATGGATGCAAAAATCTTCAACAAAGTATTAGCAAACTGAATCTAACAATACATCTAAAAATCATGCACCAAGATCTAGTGGGATTTATTCCCAGGATGCAAAGGTGGTTCAATATTCACAAATCAATGTGATATATCATATTAACAAGAGAAAGGAGAAAAAACATATGATCATTTCAATGGATGGAGAAAAGCATTTGAGAAAGTACAATCTTCATTCATGATAAAAGCCTCAAGAAAATTGGTTTAGAGGGAACATATATCAACATCATAAAGGCTATATATGAAAAAACCTCAGTTAACATCATACTCCGTGGTGAAACCTAAGAGGTTTCTCCCCAAGATTAAGACAAGGATGTCCATTCATTTTTATTCAACTTATACTGGAAGTCCTAGCCACAGAAATCATACAAGAAAAGAGAATAAAAGCCATCCAAATGGGTAAGGAAGAGGTAAAACTTTCACTATTTGCAGATGACATGATACTATATATAGAAAACCCCACAGACTTCTCAAGAAACCCACTAGAACTGATGAATGAATTCAATAAAGTCACAGGATACAAAATATACAGAAATCTGTTGCATTTCTATATACTAATATTGAAGAGGGAGACAGAGAAATTAGGAAAACAGTCCTATTTACAGTTGTATAAAAATAATAAAATGCATTGGAATAAAGCTCACCAAGGAGATAAAAAATGTCTACTCAATACCATAAACATTGGTGGAAGAAATTGAAGATGCTATGAATAAATGTAAAGATATTCAATGATCATGGATTGGAAGAATAAATATTGTTAAAATGTTTCAGCAATTTATATAAATTTAATGTAATCCTATCAAAATGCCAACAGCATCTGTCACAGAACTAGAACCAAGTAATCATTAAAATTATATGAAAATTTTAAGATTCTGAATTCCCCAAGAAATCTTGAAAATGTAGAACAAAACAACAAAGCTGGAGGTATTCACAATCCCAAATTTAAGGATATACTACAAAGCTATAGGAATCAAAATAGTATAGTGCTGGCACAAAAATAGACCCAGATCAATAGAATGAATAGAAAACTTAGAAATGAACACAGAGGCATATACTCTTCAACAAAGGAGGGAAAAATATGCAATGAGAGAAAGACAGTCTTTTCAACAAATGGTGTTGGGAAAACTGGACAGACACATGCAAATCAATGAAACTAGATCACTTTAATATACCATACACAAAAATAAGCTCAAAAGAGAAGAAGGGCCTAAATATGAGACATGAAACTATAAAAATCCTACAAGAGAGCACAGGTAGTAATATCTTTGACAGTGACTATATAACAACATTCTTCTAGATATGTCTCCTAAGGCAAGGGAAAGAAAAGCCAAACATCAAAATAAAGGTAATATGCAACAAAGGAAACTACAAACCTAAAAGACAAGCTACTGAATGGGACAACACATTTGCAAATAATGTATCTGATAAGGGATCAATATCCAAAATACATAAAGCACTTATACAGCTCAATACACACACACACACACACACACACTAAGCCAATTAAATGGGCATAAGACAAAAACAGACCTTTCTCCAAAGACATACAAATGGCCAACAAAATCATGAAAAGTTGTTGTAACTCACTAATCATTAGGGAAATGCATATTATTACCACTAAGACATATACCCTCATTCCTGTCAGAAAGGCTAAATTCAAAAACAGAAGAAACAACAAGAGTTAGGATGTGTAGAAGAAACAACACTTATACACTATAGGTAAGAACATAACCTGGTGTAGCCACCATGGAAAACAGTATGGAGGTTCTTTGAAAATTAAAAATAAAAATTCTTTGTCACATAATCAAGTATTTCTACTACTGGGTATTTACTCAAAGAGGACAAAAATACTCATTTGAAAAGGTAGATACACCCCTCTGTTTATTGCAGCATTATTTATAATAGCCAAATTAAGGAAACTCTAGTTTCTAACCATCGATAAATGGATAAAAAAGAGGTAGTGTATATAGTGTACATATATATTAGCCATAAACAGGAAAGAAATCTTTACATTCGCAACAATGTGGATGGATCAAGAGGGTATAATGCTACATGAAATAGTCAGAAAAAGACAAATAGTGTATGATTTCATTCATGTGTAATTTAAGAAATTAGACAAAGGAACAAAGGGCAAAAAAAGAGAAAAAAAGAACATTCAAATATAGACTGTGAAGACGTTTACCAGAAGGAAGTTCTAGGACGTGGGTGAAGGAAGTGAAGGGGATTAAGAAAATACTTATTCTGATGACCACTGAGCAATGTATAGAATTGTTGAATCACTATATTTACCTGAAACTAATGTAACATTATATATTTGTTAATTATGCTGAGAAAAGAATTTAAAGACCTGTTTATGTTTTTGCTACTGCCCCACTGAATCCATGAACATGAGCACCACTAGCTACCAGAGCCAGGCAATCTTGACGTGTTCCCTGGTGGCAATCATGAAAATCCAGGTGCCACATGAGTATACCAACTCTTTTCTCAAGGTGGAGTGAGAGAGACAGCAAAGATGGTGACTTCAGGTTAAGCATTATGATGTAAAAAATAGCTTTTATAGAAAGTCTTGGGAACTTTTCAGTTAGTTGTCTCTGTATGGGGTCTTGGGGCACCTGATCTACATGCATAAACCCTTAAGAAATGATTCTTAGTTCACTACAAGACCCTTGGGCTTTCAAAATAGATGACTTGGAGGTTGATCTCTCAGGTATAAATCCTAAAAGTTGGGCGGCTACATGGGGGTTCACATCTTTCACTTCTTAGAAGCTCAACATTTTTATCTAATTATGGGTTAGGGTTTATGATGAGATTTTTGTCTCAACCTCTTTTACCCGCTTCAATGTGGTTTTTTTCCCCTCATTTGCCCAATGTGGATGATCTACTCAGCTGATTTTTGGGTTTTTAGAGGAAATTGTTCTGTATATATCTGTAGATAAAATGTGTCCATGTAATAAGGTGAGTTTAGGAAGCCACTAAAGTTGCCATCCTGAAATCCTTATTGAATTTTTACTGTAGTAAATGACTCTATTCCAGATTCAAATGCCTGAACGTGTATTCAACAATTAAAATCAGCTTGCCAAATTGCAGAGTTTACCTTCAAGAATTTCAAAGTCTTGGGATTAGAACCATATGAAAGATGAGAAAGTAAACTGGAACAGAATGAAAACAGGGATCCTGAAAAATAGGTTGCTGTAAAATAGAAGACAGATTATCAAGTAGAGAATGAGCCTTATCCAGTTCTAGGATTTTTGTGCCTCACTCCTGCCAAAAGCAATAGAGCACAGGTCATATGGTTCAAATTCCAGTCCCTGCAGCCTCTTGCTGTATTGACCTTGTGCAAGTTCCTTATTTCCTAATATGGATCTCTAATTACAAGGATTGAAAAGAACTTTGTATACCTTTTCATGTATCTGCTTTATCACTTTCCTGTCTCTTTTAATTATCTAACCCATATGTCACTGGCCTTACTTAAATACAATTTCTTTTAAGTACACAGGCTATAATGTAATAAAGCCTTACTGGCAACCTGTGAGAAAATCACATTCTTGGGCCTATCCTAAAATCAGTGAATCCCCAACCATCTACCTCTGGACAAGCCTCTAGGTCTTTAAATTACATCTTCTAGGCCTGCTGGTGGCTATCTCTGATGGTGAACACCTACGGCCCACTGATATTTTATTGGATATAGCTATTTTCCTATAGATGATTTCTTCTGCTTCTCTCCTTTGGACTTGAGGGGAAACATTATTACATAATCAATCCTAGTACGAGTAAGTCTAGGCTATGACATGTAGAAAGCTTTCCAAATGTTTTCTGATTAGGGCAAATTCAAATGGAGAGTACTGAAAAGCTGCTATTAAAAATAATTTCTTTTAGGGCGCCTGGGTGACTCACTGGTTAAGGATCTGCCTTCAGCTCAAGTCATAATCCCAGGACTGAGCCCCGTATCAGGCTCCCTGCTCATTGGGAAGTCTGCCTCCCCCTCTGTCTGCCCCTATACCTCACTTGTGCTGAAACTAATGTAATAACTAAATAAATCTCAACTAAATAAATAAAATATTTAAAATAACAGTTTTTTTTAGAGTCTACCAGTCCAAACATAATGTGAGGGTTCTTCTTTTCCTCCTTGTTGTGGGGTCCACTTTAGTCCCTGTCACTAGACTTCTCCAAATTTCTTTTCAGTTTTTATTTTAGGCCCTAAAACATGCAGGCAAATTTCTCTCACTCCAATGTCCACTTTAGTCCCTGACTGTTCATAATTAATATTACAAGAGTGGTTATTTTTTTCCCCATAGAATACTTCTCCTGCCACTATATTTCCTAGAGTGAGTTCCCAACAGTGTTAGAGTACATCTTCTGAAAGTCTAAATTCTCAACTTTTAAACTGTACTACATATTGGGCACAAGTCATCTAATTCAGGAATTATTGAACCAAGTCAGATTTTGTTTTCTAGTCTTCCACTATTCCATTAATCAGATTCTTAAAAGCCTGATCTTAACATGGATCTTTGCCTTAGTTTGAGGAATGCACAAATGTTCAGAATATACACAAGCACACATACTTTCATAAAACACACACTTCTGGCATACAACAAATAAATTAGCAGTAGCATTTTATCGTAAATGTATTCATAAAAAAATTATCAGAAGTGTTAACAGATGACTTTTAAAAATATGCCCCTGGAATAATTCCCTGCATTTTGGTTATTCTGAGAACAATAGCTGGTACTATACTTTGACATTTACATGTAAAATTATAATAAAAAGATGTTACCTATATATTGGAACTCTTGGCTAGCAATATTAAATTTCAGTAATTACTCTAAAAAATGAGAACCATGTACAACCCTTAGTCGTATTTTCTCCTATTTAATATTCACTTCTTATCAACACAGTGTTACATTATACACATATTTATTTCTATTCTCAATGTTTTTTTTTACACATCTCAATATTGCTCTATTTTCTGAGCTGCAGCTCCTTATCTAATTCCTTTCATATATAATCACTTCTCACTTAATATGAGGTATAATCTCCAACTGAAAGCATACTAGGATTAAATATAACATCTGGAAATTTGAAGGGAAACAATTATAGAGCAACAACAAAAAAAGGAAAATGTAACAAAAAGGATTTAGCAGATAGCTTCGATGCTATCTATCTACCACCTGATACCACAATACTTTCTACCTTTATGTTTATAGCTCCTCAAACTACACAAGTAATTCAATGAAGTTCTGTTCAGCAAGCAAGTGTCTATCACTTACTAAGTGTAAAACACTGTGAAATGGCTTGTACTTACACAAAAGACAGAGATATATTGTTTACCATAAATGAGATCACATTTTAAAAGGGGAAATGATTATAGACAAGTAGTTATATATAATTATATACTCAAACAGCAGGGAAAAATGTAGTAGAAAGTTTAGGCCATATATAGAGCAGCATATACAAAAGATTATAATGCAGAAGATAAACAGAAATTCACCTATAAGTGTTCATGGTCTTTCCTCTTTATCAGTTCAGTATTTCACCTTATTTTTTTTTTACCCTCTAAAGAGAAAATTATGTGTGTGTGGTGGGGAGGCACTTGAGAAAAAAGAGTTATCCTCCTTGAGAATTTGAATACTATTTTAGGAGAAGTGAAGTGCTAAAGCTATTTCCATGATTCTGTATACTATGCAAAATGCAAAAGTTGTTAGGAGACCAAAATATTAAGGCAAAGTGGTTTTGGATGAAACAAAGTGTCATTTTAAAGGAAGAGAATCAGAGCCCTTCATGAATTTCAGATACCAGATAATGAGTAAAAGCTGATTTCAAAAAGAGTGGCTGTGTGTCAGCAATGGACTCTCTTAATGGTTTGAATAATGTTTGAATCTTTTGTATGATCCATGGAACTTAATTACATGAGCCATTAACTTTGAGGTGTTGTGGAAGCATGAATGGGCATGAAGATGTACTGCTGATACACCAGAAAGGTGTGCATGTAGGTATAGTAGGAGTGGTGAGAAGCAGAGAGAACAGAGAAATCATGAAAGACTTAAAAAAAAAAAAGATTTTATTTATTTATTCACAAGAGACATAGAGAGAAGGCAGAGACACAGGCAGAGGGAGATGCAGGCTCCATGCAAGGAGCCTGATGTGGGACTCGATCCCAGAACTCTGGGATCATGCCCTGGGCCGAAGGCAGATGCTCAACCGCTAAGCCACCCAGGTGTCCCGAAATCATGAAATACTTGAATATATAAGATGGTGGTAGAGCCTATGAGCAAAACAAAAATATTTCTGAGACTCTCCACTGAGGGCACTGTAGTAAATCTCCCAAGTCTGTGGGCAGTGCCACAGGATAATGAAATCTAACAAGATATAGAAAAATTAGAATAAGGATAGAAAGCAAAGAAAATTCCCTAGTGCTATGAAACCTGATAACTAAGTTGTAAAATAGAAGAATTCACCATAATTTGCAAAGCTGGCACCTGATCTATAAAGCAAAAAGAACTCTCTAGAGTCTTAATGGTTCTAAGATCTCAGATCCCTCTCAGGAAATGCCATAATTCACAACTTCAAAGTATTGACTACTAGTAGGACAATTAATCCAATTAAACCTGCAAGAAAGTTTAAGCCTAAATCACTTCAGATTAACTTTAACTCAGCTCTCTGCCTAGAGCTGTGGCATGATAATACTAATGTGTCATTCTTGAAGATAAATATTACTTAAGTGATGATAAAAGGAAAGAAAGTGTTATACATGATTAAGGGAAAAAGCAGTCAATAAAAGCAGACTCACAAATACCCAAATGAGACTTTCAAGTAAGTGTGATAAATGTTAAACAAGTAAAACATAAATTAACAGATGGGAAATTTCATCAAAGATAAATGAAACTGTCCCCCTAAATAAATGAAAATGCTACCTATGAAAAATCATATATCAGAAATTATGAATTCATATGATGGTTTTAAAAGTAGTAGATTGAAGACAACAAAGAGGCCATGAATTAGAAGAAAGATCATTATAAATAAAAGTAAAATAAGAAAATTAAGAAAATGTAACAGAGAATCTGAGACTTTTGAACATTAAATAAAATATAAAATATATCTGGAATGCCACAAGGAGAAGATAATGACTAATATTTTACAAAATTAATCAAAGAAATTAATCTTCAAACCCAAGAACCAAAGGAATCCTAAGCAGGATAAATTCAGGTAAAACCATAATAAATCATATTGTAGTCACACTTGTGAATAAGAAAGATAAAGAGTAACTTAAAAAGTTACATTGAGGATGGTCATATTAGATAAAGAGATACAATCATAGGACAGATGAATGACTTCTCAATAAGAATGTTTGAGGATAAAGAGATTGTTAACTCAGAATTCTACATAGAGCAGAAATTCTCTTCTATATGAAAGAAAAATTACATTTTCAGAAACACAAAAATGAGAGATACTGTCTCCAGAAGACATATATATCCATATATAGTATGAAAAGTTTTTCAGGGAAAAAAAGTGATGATATCACATTGAAACCTTAAGATTCAGAATAAAGGGTGATTATATATACTTAAAAAGTATTTTATATTTTTTTCAAAGGAAACTTACTACTTTAGCAAAATACCACCATTTTAAAAGTAAAACAAATGATGAAAACAACATAAAACATAAATGAAGTTTATAATCAGACTATTTTATTACTCATTTAAAATTAGAAGTGCAAGATGAATATTTAAATCTTTAGAACAATCCATATTAACATAAAATAAATATAGCTAAAAAGACAGAGAAAAAGGGATACCTGGGAGGCTCAATGGTTGAGTGTCTGCCTTTGGCTTAAGGCATGACCCCGGAGTTTTGGGATTGAGTTCTGCATTGGGCTCCCTGTGGGAGCCTGCTTCTCTCTCTGCCTATGTCTCTGCCTTCTCTCTGTGTCTCTCATGAATAAATAAATAAATTCTTAAAACAAAAAGAGAATATAAAATAGAACACTAGGAAATTATTCAAACACCTAAAATAAGTTAGGAACATAATAAGTAAAGGAACAAAACACAAATGGGAAAAATACACAACAAAAGCTAACATGGTTGACTTAATAGTGTCAGTCCTTATTTATTTTAAAACAGCTAAACATTTGCTGTAATGGGCACAGATTATGACATAGGGAGAAAAATACCAGGACTTTTAACAGAGAACATTTATATTTTGTGTGTGTGAAAACAGAGAAGCTGGAAGTAAAATAATATAAGATAGTGCTATAGACTGAATGATTGTGTCTCACCAAAATTCATGTTTTAATTGTAATCCCCAATATGATGGTATTGAGAAGTGAAACTTTGGGATGTAATTAGGTCCTGAGGAAGGATCCTTCATGAATAACATTGCTGTCCATATACAGAAGGCCTTTTCCCCTTCTGCCATGTGAGGACACAATGGGGAAAAGACCATTTATGAATTAGGAAGTGGGCATTCACCAGGCAGGGAATCTGCCAATACCTTTTTGTTTGGATGTCCCAGACTCCAATACAGTGAGAGAGAGAGAGGAAAAAAAAAGGTTTGTTATATATGCCACCCAGTATAGATCATTGTTATAACTGCCTGAATGGACTAACAGATTAGGGTTCCCTGGAGAAAAGAACCAAAGGGACACATACATACTTTCAACATATACTTGACATACATATTATAAGGAATTGACTCACATGATTATAAAAGTTGACAAAGTCCAAGGATCTGCAGTTGGCAAACTGGAGACCAGGAAGACCCAATGATATAGTTCCAGTCTGAAAGAAGGCAGGCTCACAACAGTTGAAGAGCTAATTGCAGTTCCAGTCAGAAAGGAGGCAGGAAGGAACACCTGGGTGCATCAGTTGGTTAAGCACTTGACTCTTGATTTAAGCTCAGGTCATGATTTCAGAGTCATGAGATTGAACCCCACAAGGTGCTCTATACTCAGCATGGAGACTGCTTGAGATTCTTGCTTTCCCTCTCCCTCTGCTGCTCTCCTGACTCATGCCCACTCTCTCTAAATAAATAAAATCTTAAAAAAAAAAAAAAAAAAAAAGAGGTAAGAAAAAACAATGTCCCAACTCAAAGACAGTTAGGAAGGAGGAAGGTCAGCCTTTTTGTTCTATTTAGGCCTTCATATAATTGAGGGCCACATTTTGAAGTAATCTGCTTTACTCATTCTATTAATTTATTAATCTCATCCAGCAACATCCTCACAGACACATCAGGAATAATATATGACAAAATGTCTGGGCACCTCATAACCCAGTCAAGTTGACAAAGAAATTAACCATCATAATAAGCATAAGACAAGCTAGGATAGCTACATTAGTATATGATACTGTAGGTTTCATGACAGTACTATCAGTGATAAAAAGAGACATTCCATAATGATAAAATAATTAATTCACCAAAAAACCCTAAATGAATAGGTATCTAAAGCAAGAACTTCAAAAGGCAGAAAATATGAACAGAATCAAAGAAAGATGTATATATACCTATAATCATAATTGGATATTTTAACACCCCTTCCTCAGTAAGTAATAGAAGAACTTAGTAAGGTTGTGATTAGAAGTATATTGGCAATAAATTTGACAAAATTGATATATTTTATATGATAGCACCTCTATCACTTTATCTATTTCATCACCAATTTTTTTATTATATTAAAATACTGTTGCCTATATTTGACTATACTTCACATTAGATCTTCAGAATTTATCTGCTAGTTGCAGATTTTTACCCTTATTTTTATTTTTTTTATGATAGTCACAGAGAGAGAGAGAGAGAGAGAAGCAGAGACATAGACAGAGGGAGAAGCAGGCTCCATGTACCAGGAGAGCCCGACATGGGATTTGATCCCGGATCTCCAGGATTGCGCCCTGGGCCAAAGGCAGGAGCCAAACCGCTGCGCCACCCAGGGATCCCAGATTTTTACCCTTAAACAACATCTCTTGGGAGGCCTGGGTGGCTCAGTGGCTGAGTCCCTACCTTCGGCCTAGGGTGTGATCCTGGAGTCCCAGGATTGAGTCCCACATCAGGCTCTCTGCATGGAGCCTGCTTCTCTCTCTATGTTTCTGCCTCTCTCTCACTGTGTCTCTCATAAATAAATAAATGAAATCTTAAACAACAACAACAACAACAACAACAACAAAAAACCCACAACATCTCTTGTATTTTTCCACTCAGAAGCATCTGGTAATATTTTATATGTAAGTGATATCATACAGTATTTCTTTCTATGACTTATCTCACCATCATGATCTCAAGGTCCATCATGTTATCACAAGTGGCAGGATTTCCTTCTTTCTCATAGCTGAATACTACATTTTACACACACACCACATTTTCTTTAGTCATCCATTGATAAACACTTAGACTGGTTCCATAAAATTGATGTTTGTAAATTATTATACCCAACAACTACATAATGCATATGATTTCCAAGTGCATATGGAATCTTAATCAATACAGTCAATTAGCTGAGCCAAAAGACAAATGTCTATACTTGTTAAAAGTAACAAAGTCATACAGAATAAGTTTTCCAACAATAACAGTATCAAATTATAAATTAGATATCTGCAAATCCTAAAATGTTTTGAAATTAAACAGCACCCCTCCAAATACTACAAGAATCAAAAAAGGAATCACAAAGGAAAATAGAAATATTTTGAGCTTGTTGAAAATGAAAATATATATTAAAATTTATAGATTGCAGCTAAAGCAGTGATTACAAGGAAATGCATTGCAATAGACGTCTACTCCAAAAGGTAAAATCTATTATTTATCAGTGATAAAAAGAGACATTCCACTTCAGATGCTAGAAACAGAAGAGCATATTACACACAAATAACCACAAAGTGAAGGGGTAAAGCAATACAACAGATATCAGGTCAGGAAAACCAATAATGTAAAAACCTTGGTTTTGAGACTTTAATTACATTTATAAACTCTTAGTAAGGCTGTTTGGAAATAAAAAATAAAGAGACTGACCATTGTATTAAATGAAAGATAATACCAAAATTCCATCAGTTGTTAAAAGAAATGTAGGGAAATATTTTGAAGACCTTTCTAACAAAGACTATTTACCTTTTTAGGTAAATAAAAATAAAAGCAAACAAAATTGAAATAGGAAATTGAACAGATAATTTCAATATCCTTGTATCTATTAAAGACTGCTCTTTTAGGATCCCTGGGTGGCTCAGCAGTTTAGCATCTTCCTTCGGCTCAGGGCAATACTGGAGTCCCGAGATCAAGTCCCACATCGGGCTCCCTGCATGGAGCCTGCTTCTCCCTTTGCCTGTGTCTCTGCCTCCCTATCCCCCCTCTCTGTGTCTCTCATGAATAAATAAATAAAATCTTTTAAGAAAAAAAGACTACTCTTTTAGTTAAAAAAAAACTTCTCACTACCAAAATTCTACACCAAGACAGCTTCAATAGTAAGTTTAATCAATGACAAATGGAAGAAATTATACCAATTTCACACAAATCCTTAAAAAAAAAAAAAAAAAAGAAGAGGCCAGAACTCTTTTCAAATCATTTTGTTTATCCCATTATTACCCTCAGAGTAATGCCTGATAAAGACATTATCTTTATGAACATAGGCACCAAAATCCTTTACAAATTATCAAATCAAAGTCAGCATCCTAGTAATAACATAATATATAAAACCCAGTGTATTTATCCGTGGAATACAAGCTTGGTTCAGAAGTTAAAAAATTAACTGTATAACAGAATAACGTAGAAATAGTGTATGATCATTGCTGTATATGTAAGTATTTGAAAAATTCAATATAAACTATGTTAAAAAATCTTATCAAATTAGGAATTCAAGGTATTTCATTCACCTGGGACATCTATGTGAAAAACCAGGGACATCTATGAAAAAAAACCTGAGTCTAACATTGAACTTAATGGTAAAATATTTAATGTTTTCTGCTAAGATAAGAAGACACCTGTATGGACCTTCACCACTTCTATTCCATATTATACTGGAGATCCTAGTCATACAGTTAGATAAGAAAAAGAAATAAAAGGCATGAAATGTAAAGGAAGAAGTTAAAATCTCATTATTGGAAGATGACATTGCTGGATACCTAAACAATCCTTTGAAATCTATACATAAACATTGTTATGGGTTGAATTGTGTCCCTTAAAAATTCATATGCTGAAGTCTTAATCCCAAATACCTCAGAATGTTTGCTTACTTGGAAATAGGGTCATTGCAGATGTAAAAATAATAATACAATAATAGTAGGGGACTTTAATACCTCATTTACAGCCATGAACAGATCATCTAGGCTGAAAATCAACAAAGAAACAATGATTTTGAATGACACACTGGGCCAGATGATATATTCAGAACAGATATATAACAGATATATTCAGAACACTTCATCCAAAAGCAGCAGGATACACATTCTTTTCAAATATAGATAGAATATTCTCCAGAATAGATCACATACTGAGTCACAAATCAGCCCTCAATAAGGACAAATAGCCTGGGATCATATCATGCATATTTTCAGACTATACCACTATGAAATTTAAAGTCAACCCAAGAAAAAATTCACAAAGACCAAAACTATATGGAGGTTGAAGAACATCCTACTAAATAATGAATGGATTAACTAGGAAATTAAAGAAGAAATGAAAATATACATGGAAACAAATGAACATGAAAACATGACAGATCAAAACCTCTGGACACAGTAAATGTGGTCCTAAGAGAGAAGTACATTGCAATACGGGCCTACCTCAAGAAGTGAGAAAAGTCTTAAATACATAGGCTAACCTTACACCTAAAAAAGCTAGAAAAGAAATAGCAAATAAACCTAAAATTAGCAGAAGGCAAATAATAAAGATTAGAACAAAAATAAAAATAAAGATTAGAGCAAAAACAAAACAAACAGTAGAACAGCTTAGTGAAAACTAAGAGCTGATTCTCTGAAAGAATTAATAAAATGGATAAACTCCTAACCAGATGAGTATCATAAAGAAAAGAGAAAGGACCTAAATAACTGAAATCATGAATGAAAGAGGAGAGATCAAAACCAACACACAGAAATACGAACAATTCTAAGAAATTCTGAAAAATTATATGCCAACAAATTGGGCAATCTGGAAGAAGTGGACAAATTCCTAGAAACATACAAACTACCAAAGTGGAGACAGAAAGAAATAGAAAATTTGAATGGACCCACAACCAGCAAAGAAATTGAATCAGTAATCAATAATCTCCCAACAAACAAAAATCGAGGGCCAGATGGCTTCCCAGTGGAATTCTACCAGACATTTATTTATCTTTTTTAAAGATTTTATTTATTTATTCATGAGAGACACAGAGAGAGAGAGAGAGGCACAGACACAGGCAGAGGGAGAAGCAGGCGCCATGCAGGGAGCCCGATGTGGGACTCAATCCCAGGACCCCAGGACCACGCACTGGGCAGAAGGCAGGCACTAAACCACTGAGCCACCCAGGGACTCCCACTACCAGACATTTAAAGAAGAGTTAATACCTATTCTTCTCAAACTCTTCCAAAAAAATAGAAAAGGAAGGAGAACTTCCAGACTCCTCCAAGGCCAGCATTATTTTGATTCCAAAACAACACCCCCGCCCCCCCCAAAAAAAGTTAATTACAGGCCAATATCCCTGATGAACATGGATACAAAATTTCTCAGCAAGATGATAGCAAATTGATTCCAAAAGTATATTAAAAGAATCATTCACTACAATCAAGTGAGATTTATTCCTGGGCTGCAAGGTGGTTCAGTATTTGCAAATCAATCAAAGTGATACCATACATTAATAAAAGAAAAGATAAGAACCATAGGATCCTCTAATAGATGCAGAAAAAGCATTTTCTAAAATACAGCATTCATTCCTGATTTATAGAAAAAATAAAACAACAACAAAGAAGGGACAGATGGAACATATCTCAACATCTCGAAGGCTACATACAAAGGACCCACAACTAATATCACTCTCAGTGAAGGAAAACTTTTCCTCTCTGGACAGGAACAACACAGGGATGTTCACTCTCATCATTACTATTTAATATAGTAGTGGCAGTCGTAGCCTCAGCAAGCAGACAACAACAACAGAAAAATAAATAAAAGATATTCAAATTGGCAATGAAGAAGTCAAACTTTCACTATTTGCAGACAATGTGATACTCTAAGTAGAAAACCCACAAACTCCACCAAAAAATTGCTAAAACTGATAACTGAATTCAAGAAAGTTATAGGATACAAAAATCAACATACAGAATGCTGTTGCATTTCTATACACCAATAATGAATCAACAGAAAGGGAAATCAAGGGACAGATCCCATTTACAACTTCACCAAAACAATAAGATACCTAGGAATAAACCTAACCAAAGAAGTAAAAGATCTACTCTGTAAGGTATTGAATACTTCTGAAAGGCACTGAAGATGACACAAAGGAAAAATATTCTATGTTCATAGATTAGAAGGAGAAGTATTGTTTGATGTCTAATCCATCTAAAGCAATTTACATATTTAATGCAATCTCTATCAAAATACCACCAGCATTTTTCACAGAGCTAGAACAAACAATCCTACAATTTATATGGAAAGTCAAAAGACCCTGAATAGCCAAGGCAATCTTGAAAAACAAAGCTGCAGGCATCACAATTCTGGACTTCAAGCTTTATCACAAAAAAACAGACACACAGATCAGTGAACAGTATAGAAAACCCAGAAACGGACCTACAGCTATATCATCAAGGAATCTTCAACAAAGCAGGAGAGAATATCCAATGTAAAAAAGACAGTATATTCAACAAATTATGTTGGCAAATTGGACAGCAACATGCAGAATGAAATTGCATCCCTTTCTTACACCATTCACAGAAATAAATTCAAAATGGATGAAAGGCATCTAGAGGAGAACATAAGCAGCAACCTATTGACATCAGCCGATTGGGCCTTCATCAAGAGAAAAAGCTTCTCCAGAGCAAAGGAAACAATCAACCAAACTAAAAAACAACCTACATAATGGAGAAAATATTTGCAAATGACATATCTGAGGAAGGGTTACTATCCAAAATCTACAAAGAAGTTATGAAACTCAGCAACCCCAAAATACATAATTCAGTTAAGAAATAGGCAAAAGACATGGACAGACATTTCTCCAAAGACATCCAGATGGCTAACAGACACATGAAAAGATTCTCAATGTCACTCATCATCAGGGAAATACAAATCATAACCATGATGAGATGGTACTTCACACCTGTCAGAATGGCTAAAATTAATGTAAGAAACAGATGTTGTTGAGGATGTGTAGAAAAGGAACTCTCTTATACTGGTGCAGCCATTCTGGAAAACAGTAAGGAAATTCCTCAAAATGTTAGAAATAGAATTACTGTATGACCCATCAATTGCGCTACCAGGTATTTACCCAAAAAAATAAAATAAAAAAAAATACAGATTCAAAGGGGCACATGCACCCTGACATTTACACCAGCATTATCAACAATAGCAAAATTATGGAAAGAGCACAAATGTCCATCAACTGATAAATGGATAAAGAAGAGGTGGGATACACACACACACACACATACACACAATGGAATATAACTCATCCATTAAAAAGAATGAAATTTTGCCATTTGCAACAACATGGATGGAGCTAGAGTGTATTATGTTAAGCAAAATAAGTCAGAGAAAGAAAAATACTACATGATTTCACTCATTTGTGGAGTTTAAGAAACAAAACAGATGGACATGGAGGAAGGGAAGAAAAAAGAAGCAGAGAGAGAGAGAGAGAGAGGGAGAGAGAGAAACCATTAGAGAATATTGAGACTGAGACTCTTAACTATTGAGAACAAACTGAGGGTTGATGGAGGGAGGTGGGTAGGGGTTGGGCTAAATGGGTAAGGGTTGGGCTAAATGGGTGATGGACATTAAGGAGGGCAGTTGTGATGAGCACTGGGTACTATATATAAGTGATAAATCACTAAATTCTACACCTTAAACCCATTTTATCCTCTGCATTAACTAGAATTTAAATAAAACTTGAAATAGCTTAAAATTTTTTAAAAAGTATGCTAAACTTTACTAATAAATATAATGACAGATTTTGAATGCTGATTCAATTTAATTAGGAATATTTTAAAATAATTATTAAGGGAAAATTATGACCTGAGTGAAAATTTTATATTATACATATTATATCTAAAAAGTATATTACTTGTCTTTTCTTATTACTATAGGTTATGTACCTGTTTATATTATTGCTTTTTAGTGTTAGAAAAGGCAAAAAAAAAAAAATCAACCACAATCTCACATATGTTAATAATGCTAGAGACGGCTTTTTACTTAGTGTAATAATGGCTTTTCTATCTAAATGATTTTGTAATTCATTGAAATAGTATTTGTTGTGCCCAAGATTGCCAATCCGAGAAACCACCAAGGAGCCGACACAGATGCAAGCACACGAGGGTTTGTTAGCAAGCTCGAGCTTGGGTCCAAGTATACCCAACACGGAGCAGGGACTTGGACCCCGAGGTGGGTTCCAGCTGGATTTTATAGGGGATTTCCAGAAGGGGTGGAGGAATTTCTTAAGCTCTGTTTACATTCTGATATGGGGCTTTTAAGGGCATTGCGCTGTTTTTTCCTGTAACTGAAGTAGGGTAAAGTTCAGCTCTTATTCACAGGGGCCTGGGATGGCTGTACTTGTGCTAACGCTGAACTTAAGGTGGAATGGCCTTAATTTTCTCGGCCTCCACAGTATTTAAATCAATATTGTCTTTGAATTATTTAATAAGAGACTACTTTATGCTATAAGATATTTGATTAAAGACAAACTGTTTAACATAATTTGAATATAATTTACTTAGCCAGGTGTGCTCACCTAGTTAATACCAAACCTTACTTAGTCAAAAGGTCAACCAAGTACACAAAAGTTTTCATTCAGATGGTTTGAAAGAAGTATTACTGAAAACTCTAAATTTAGTATCCTCCTGTACTCACACTCCATCAATGATAAAATTATTACAAGTACTTTAATTAGTAAAGATTTCTGATTGTAGGAATTTCAGAGTGTTAAAAAACCCACATACACTTTTATGGACATTTCCAAATGCTTTAAACATTCCCCACTCCAGCCCATTATTTGGAGAAGTTCAAGGACAATATAAGAACTAATTAGGCAGTAAGGTCCGCATCCAGAGTGACTGAAGTGTTCTATGATAATGTTGTGGTGATGATGGCAAAGCTCTGTAAATAGGAAAGACCATCTTTGAAATGGATGATTTTTATGGCATGTACACATTTTAGCTCATAGAGCTGTTTTTGTTGTTGTTGTTGTTGTTTGTTTTGTTTTGTTTTAAGTAAATCAATCAGGCAAACTTTGAATAGATGTGCTTTCAAGATGCTTTTAAGAACACTAGAAAAAAAATCTGAACAGTCAAAAAGCTGAGGAAAATCTGTGTGGGCATTAAGTATGTATTGCTTGTATTGTCATTCACAATGCTTCCTGTCATGTATCTTGTTGTTTTGAATGTTTTTGCTGTTGTTGCTATTGTTACTCACAGTGGTGTTGGTGTATATGCTACTGCTACCAGAGAAATGCTGGGAAGCAAGCAATATGTCCTCTGCTATCTCTTGGTGAATAAAATCAAGCCACTCACAGGTATTGATGTGTTGGATAGGCACCAATTAATGGAGACACCTGTGCATTTGGGAGATTTTAAGATTTAATTAACTTTTCCGTATCACCTAAATAAAATATATGATAGCAGAAAATATCAGTCTAAAATTATCCTTCCCATCTATGAGTTATCATATATTTTATGTGCATTTATCAATATTGAGGTATCTTTCATTTATGTCTATATACACTTTTAACTAATTTCTTCTACAATATATGAGCTCATTGAGGGCAAACAGATGCACTCTCTTTTATCTTTATATCTTTTAAAAATCCAGAAAAGTTTGCAAATAGAGTACTCAGTAAACATATGTTGTATTAATCTAAGAAACTCCTTATAAAGAAAGCATATGGACCATTTCTGCTGCAATATGCTTAGGCCTTTAAAACAATTTTTTTAAAAGACAAGAAATTCACAATATGTATCACTTATAATTATTATTAAAATGTTTTTGTGACATATAAATGATTTGATTAGCCTTTACTGTAGTTTGGTTTTAAATTTTGGAATATTAAATATTTGCAAACCAGTTTTTTCATTTTCTCTTAATTTTTCAAAATTGGGAGACATCTTATAGTCCTTTAAAAAGAGCTTTAACTAAAAATAATATTACACTGACAATAAAAGTAATATTGAAATTTTAAAGTAATTTATCCTAAGTTAACTGTTTTCTGAATTTAAATGATGAGGAAAATTATTTCCCTATTCCAATTCTAGCATTTTATTTTGTATGACATCTAACAGTTTATGTTAATTCAATAATTTTGATTTGCATACATCAAATTGATTTATGAAATGCTTGAATGTCAGAAAATAATCATGTCAGCAAATGGCAACAATCTGATTTAGTAGTAGTACAAATAACATTTTGAATATAGATTTCTACATATTTTAGGTATCTCATGGAAAGGATTTTATTACTAATACAATTTTATGAAATATGTTTATAAAAATTATAAATATCAAGTGAAAATTATATAGATTTTAAAATCAGGACACTGCAGTTTAAATCAATCAGAGATGAAAAGTAATAAAACCATTAAGACAGACACAAACACTTAGTCCTTGGGAGTTAAAACTGTACCTATTTTATGAAAGGAACATACAGTGTCCTATTCAAAAGGCAATATTTTAGAATCCATATATTAATTGGTATAATTAGGTATTTTACAATTATGTTTGCATGTAAGAGTAAGTAGATTCAGTAGTTTACCTAATGTCACATAATATGTCACACGCATTTTGTGTTTTACTTCTTAAGGTTCAAACTATGTAACAAACCAAATTATAGTTTCAATTGGTATTTTCACAACCAAATGTTCAAATTCTGGCTCTTCAACATATATTTTGAATATTAATAAGGCCCTGATTGCCTTTGAATTTAAATAAAGTAATATCACGTTCCTCATCCGTGGCTATGAATATCACTAAGAAGAAAATCCAGTTCTTCAGTGGCACTGAAATGAAACACATTGGTGGGTATTATTGTTTAATTATAAGACACATTGTAATGATAGCAACATCATGGTGACTTGGATTATGGTTTCTTCTGGGTATTGCTATCTATGTACCATAGGCATACTTTCTGCTAAACTTGTCATTTTTGTTCTGCTTTAATATTCCATTAGATAGGAGATCCCTGGATGGCTCAGCGGTTTAGCGCCTGCCTTTGGCCCACGGCTCGATCCTGGAGTCCTGGGATCGAGTCCCGTGTCGGGCTCCCTGTGTGGAGCCTGCTTCTCCCTCTGCCTGTGTCTCTGCCTCTCTCTATGTCTATCATGAATAAATAAATAAAATCTTAAAAAAAAATTCCATTAGATAGTTAATTACTGTTAAATATTTACGGGTTATTTCTAGTTTATAGAATTTAATGTAAAGTTTCCAAGTTGTATTTTTTTTACATCTGCATTTGACAAAAAAAAAAAAAAAATCACTTTCAAGGCCTACTAAAAGTGGATGAATATATTTGGTTTATTTACATATTTTTAAATTATGTGTTTAATCCAAATGATATTTCAAAATATTAAAAAACTTCTTTTGTAAATATCTTTAAAAAGATGAATAGATCATTAGTGATCATTTATTAAAATTTAAATTATCAAAATAATCAATGTTTCTCTTTTTTGGGCAGTTAGTAGTATTAACAATAAAATCTGATGTTTGGTCCAGCATCACATTGTTTTAAAGTATTCTCTGATACAAAACAAAATCCTACAACTACAGAGCTAGAGTACAGGACACTGAGATATAGAAAAAGAAAAAAAATAATTCTTATTTATTTTCAGTTTTCAGAGAAAGAAACCACAATGGACCTACTGTCAAATACAAACAATTCATGGACCAAATTTATGTCTCCTTTCATATGATCGCAAGCTGGCCTGAAAACTTAAGCAGGGATCTTGTATCTCTTTCCCATAAGGATACAGCCAAGTGATGGAAAGAAAGAAGAAAATACCTTTAAAGTCCTCCTTTCTGGATCTCATCTAATCCCTTCTTATCTTTTTAGTAATAAAAACAACCTCACAGCAAGTGAAATTTCTATATTCAAATGAACCTCCAGAAAAAAAAATGGCTTCTTGATGTACAGTCCCATCTACTTTTCTTAGGTTAGAAATCACTTTATTCCTGACAGTGAATTTCTGGACACAGTGGAAATGGCAGAAAAAGGAAAGGATGGGATATATGGCACTGACTCTTCTCTTTTTCCTGGAAGTAAGTGCGTATCTACGAGATTACCATCACAATCTATGCCATAAACAGATCTATCACCTCCCAAAGCTTCCTTCAACCCTCTTTATTACATTTGTGCTGTAAGAACACTCAGCATAAGAGCTACCCTTTTTGTAGATGTTTAAGTATGCAAGACAGTGCTATAAGCTCTATACTGTACAATAGATTTCTTCGTGTAGCCACTATGGAAAACTTTATGGAAGTTACTCTAAAAATTAAAAACATAATTGCCATATTATGCAGAAATCCCACATCTGGGTATATATCCAAAAAAAACAAAAACAAAAAAAACAAAAAAAAAAAACTGAAATTGAAATTACGGTCTCAGAGAGCTTTCTGCACTCTCATGTTCATTGCAGCATTATTCACAATAGCCAAAAAGGAAATAGAAACAAACTTAAATGTCCATCAGTGGATGACCAAGATAAAGAAAATGCCGAATATACATAGAATGGAATATTAGCCTTAAAAAAGAAGGAAATCCTACCATTTGCAACATGGATGAATCTGGATAATATTACGCAACAGCATATGCTAAATGAAATAAACCAGACACAGAAGGGCAAGTGCTACATGATACCACTTAGCTCTTCCCTAAGGGTGTAGATCTTGCAGCTTTTTGGTCAGGTTTATCTCTAAGGAGTTTCATTCTTCTGATGTATTATAAATTGCATAATTCTTTTGATTTCAGTTTCTAATGATTTATTACCAATATAGTATTGATATTTGTATTTTGATTTTATATCCTGTAACCTTACTATTATCACGTACTAGCTTTTTATATATTCAGTTGGACTGATACATAGAATGTTGCATACAAATAAAGATAACTTATTTTTGTTTCTTTCCATTCTGTATAATTCTATTGGTTTTTCCTTTTTTTTTTTTTTTAATTTTTTTATTTATTTATGATAGTCACACAGAGAGAGAGAGAGAGGCAGAGACACAGGCAGAGGGAGAAGCAGGCTCCATGCACCGGGAGCCCGACATGGGATTTGATCCCGAGTCTCCAGGATCATGCCCTGGGCCAAAGGCAGGCGCTAAACCGCTGCGCCACCCAGGGATCCCTCTATTGGTTTTTCTTACCTTACTCTACCAGCTAGAATATATCGTGCAATGTCAGGCAAATGTAGTGAAAGCAAATATTTTGGCCACTCTCCCAATCTTAGAGGGGGCAGTTTATCTCAATAATTAAATATGATGTACATAAATGGCTGTCATATTTTGTCAAATGCTTTTTCTGCATCAATTACAATAATCATGTGGTTTTTATTTTTCAGTTTCTTAATATGGTAAATTACATTAATTGTTGAATGTTTTAAAACCTGTATACCAAAAAACAACAACAACAACAACAACAACAACAAAGAAAAAACCTGTATAACTGGAATAACCTCCAATGGGTTATGATGTATGTCCTGTTTATATAGTATTGAATTCCATTTGCCATAATTTTATTCTGGAATCTACTTATACATATTAGGTTCCATGACTTCATTCCTGAACTCACTGTTCATTTTTTTTTTTAATTATCTTTCCTCTCTGTGTTTAATTATAAATACTTTCTGTTATGATGTCTTTAGGTTCACTAATGTTTACTTCTGCAGTGGATTGTCTGCTATGAATATACCATTCAGTGAATTTTTTATCTCATGTATTTATCTCTAGTTTTCATTTCTAAGATGTGTAACTGTTTGCAACTTCCATTTGTTTCCACTTAATTTTTTGAATATACCGAATACAGTTCATAGAAACTGTTGTAATGTTCTTGTCTGTTAATACTAAAATATATTTTAGTGTAGAGTCTGCTTATAGATTTATCTTTCTCTTCATTATGAGTATTTTCTTGCGTTTTGCATGGTTAGTAAATTTTATTGGATTCAGACATCATGAATTTTATTTTCTTTCGTGTTGAATAGTTTTGGAATCCTGTAAGTGTTCTTGTGTTTTGTTTGGAATTCAGTAATTTAGCTGGAAAAGCTCAATCCTTTGAGTCTTATTTTGAAGGTTTATTGGGCAGTACCAGTGTAATGCTTGGCCTCAGGCTATTTAGTCTCCATTCATCAGCTCAGGCTAGTTACTCCCCATTCATCAACTAGGAGTCTTGGTATATTTATTCAATTATTAATCTTGAAGCTTTCTATTTTAGCTATTGAGAATTTACAATATTCCTGGCTCCATATGAATTCCAAGCACTCTATATCCTTAATAATATCTAGTATCTGTAACCTTTCTAGCTTCAAGTAGCTTCTTACATTCATGAGCTAATCTGTATTTTGCATAGAGTGTTGTTTCTGTGCAAGTATTTCTATTTAGGTTGCCTGTCTTAGGGGGTCTAGACCTGTTGATCTACCTGTACTCTCAACTTCAGTTCTTCATCTCAGGGACACAGTTGGGTTTTGCCTGGGTTCTCTGCTTGGCACAACCTAGAAATTCATTCAGGATAGTATATTTGGCTGTTCATAGGGTTCACCTTATTTATTTGCTACTTTATCTCATGGATTGCTGCTCTTCATTGCTTGATATCTAGTGTTTTTAAAACAATTTTCCATTAATTTGGTTCATTTTTTTGGTTGTTTCAGACAGTAAAGCAAATCTAGTCTCTATTACTTTATCTTTACTGGAAACATTGTTACTATTTTATTAAAATTTTTTTTTTTGCTTTAAAATATATTGATTCCTACAAATACTTAGAATATTTAGATATAACTAATAACAGCATCTCTCTCTCAAATATACTTTTACCAACATGACACTCTTCAAAATAATGACTTTGAGAAAAGAAAGTATTTCCTGTTTGATTTTTAATATATCTTTAATAGTGTAGTCCAACCATGACAAAATATATGATAGCTGAATAAATTCAGCTTATACTTGAAAAAATATCCTGGGGTTATACATGGATTTTATTTTATTGACCAGGTTAAAAATAGACAGGGGGATATTATCCTTTGGTAAAGGTAAAGTCATTTAAAAAATGAAGAACTCTTAATAACATATGACTAAATTTATCTATTTTTATCTAACTTTATGAAAAAAATCTTTAATATTTTACTTGTTTCTTTTTAATATTGTTCTAAAGTAAATAGGGTACATATAACTGACATATTAAAGTTGAAACAGATACTCTATTCCAGAAACTTTAAAGACAAACCATTTTTTATATCTATCATTTTAGTTGTATGTTTATTTTGCTTTTTCAGGATGGGAATAAAGAATTAGAAAGCACTTGTTTTCTTTTTTAAGATTTTATTTATTTATGATAGAGAGAGAGAGAGAGGCAGAGACACAGGCAGAGGGAGAGGCAGGCTCCATGCCAGAAGCTCGACATCGGACTGGATCCCAGGGATCCAGGATCGCGCCTTGGGCCAAAGACAGGCGCTAAACTGCTGAGCCACCCAGGGATCCCCAAAGCACTTGTTTTCTCCTGGTATGCAGGAGTTCTCTCCATTTGTAAC
Organism: Canis aureus; assembly: GCF_053574225.1. NCBI lineage: Eukaryota > Metazoa > Chordata > Mammalia > Carnivora > Canidae > Canis > Canis aureus. The sequence goes on from NC_135625.1 coordinate 63,857,887, forward strand.
AGAGAACAAAGAAGCTCTTGCATCTTTTGAGTAGTGGCATCACAAAAGAAGATTGTGAGGAAGGTGACAATAGGCCTAAGACCCTTTTCTATCACCTTTTGCCACTACTTTTTAACCCCTGCTATTTTTGCTCTTTTCTCTATGGGCATCATCTCCCTAATTACTATCCGATCTTCCTATACTTACAGTACAGAGTCAAAACACTTAAAATTCCACTGACAGTAATGCTGTGCAGTAAAGAAACTTTTAGGTCAAAGTGATAACATTGAAATAGTCTAATTAAAGAAAATTGACAAGGATGGAAAGATTATTTTAACTTGCCTTTTTTCTTGTATATATTGAAGTATTATGTGTAATTCAATATTACATATATGAAATGCAATATAAATACAAGCCATATGATTACTTCTATTACATCCTAAGGTTTTATAAATTATTAATAATCATCATAATAAGGTATTTTATAATTTACTCATTACTAATCCAAGCCTATAAAATAATTTTTAATGAATCATTTTATATAGAGGAAATCGTAGGAGAAAAGGTTAAACATATTTTGTGTCCCAATATTACAAATCCTTACTTTCTTAGAGATATGTAGGACACATTTCCTTTTCCAGAGTTTACCATATATATTTTTCTTGATTTCACTAAACTCTACCTCTTGTAAAATATTCTGTTAGTAAATACGAAGCTAAACAAGAATTTGAAGTTATCCTAAAGCAAGGATCCCTTTTGAATATTAATATGCTAACATACATAACAGGTGCTATCTCACTCTGAATTTTTCCTTGTGGAAGTTTTTTTAAATCTATGTTAATATGATATAGATAAAACAAATGAGATGCTTTCCATATTTAGTCAAGGCTTCCCTATCACCTCTCATAAAAACCCAGCTAATATTTCATGAAAAAACAGAAATTATTAAATATCCCTTAGGCATCTCTGAATGTGTGCTTTTGTATTTGTATTAACTGTCTCAGATACAGACCTTCAGTTACAATGAAGAGCATATCTTTGCTTTCTTCTTTTTTTAATACATAGATGGAGATTTTTGAGAAGCCAATTAATCTCAAAAGATACATAGTGGTTGTTTTAGAATTGATATTGAAATAATAAATTTATTTCCCAACAGCTGTTTAAAAAAAGACATATACCTTTAGGAACAATGGCATAGTCTAATCTCATTTAAGATAAATTTTAGGTTCTATTATTTCATTTTTTTTTTTTTTTAGGTTCTATTATTTCAAATATTATTTCAGGTTCATCACATTTTTCTATAATTTAAATGATAAAATATGCCCTGGAGGAAAACTAAGTTTCCAGTCAAATAAGACAGACCAGGCTTTTGAAACACACTATTATGTTAATATTTTCCCCATAAATTTATTATGAATAATGATTCATTTTCTTTGGAATTAAGGAGCTATAATGCAGTTCCATTTGTCTTCCTGGATAATATTCTCTTTCTCTTGCTTTGCAGCCTCAGTCCCCAGGCTATAATGAGACACTACCTAATGAATTTTTATTTGGTAACTCTACAAACTTCTGAAATTGTACAAACTAAATTTATGTTACCAGTGAGAGTGCTGGATGCATATATACATACATATGGATCTTATTTTATAAGCTGTAGATAACTAGTATTTCTTCTGTCATCTCAAAGGTGGTAAACATTAGTTGGATAGCTTAATTTTATAAAATCTGGGTTTTGTGGAGATGGCTAAAATTTCATTTTATTTTACCTCCTTTCACTAGGTTAAGATAGAAATTTATAATTGTCTCATTTTAGAAAGTGTATTCCTGACATAAGCTTCTTATTTTGTGATAGTACTTCAGAGCTGAGAGTACAGTTAATATTTATGAAGAAAATTGATGACCAGCTTCTTTTATATTGAGTTTTCAAGTTGAAGAATAGTAGCCCTGACAGTAAAAGCAAGTCTCTGTGGTGGACAATATATTAACCTCATGCAACCTACCGCATACAACCTAAACCCTCATATCTGTATAAAGTAATGCCAACAATGAGGACAAAAGAAAAGTATTACAATGTTCTCTATGATTAAGGCAAGTTTACAGATTTCCTTTACATTAAAGTCATGTTCAACAAAATGCAATTTTCTTGAACATTTATTTCTCAAGAAGCAATTACATTTTTAAGTGTAGCTTCCATCTGTGGTCATTTTCATTTGAAGGTTGTATCCTTCCTATAAGCTGAATTCATCCTAAAATATAGTGGATTATAAATCTTCCATCCAACCCCATCAGTTCTTGCTCTCCTTTGTCCCCTGGCAAACCAATGACTTCTGTTTGTTTTTTTTTTTCCTAGTTGCATCATTCTCTTATGGCTTAATGTGAAAAAATCACAAACATATTTTATTCTTGTAGTTAATTAGCCAAATGCTATAAAAATCAGTAACAAAAGAAAAATGGAAAAATTCACAATACATGGAAATTAAATAACACATGATTAAACAGCCATTGGGACAAAAAATTTTAAAAAGGCAATTAGAAAATATCTCAAAGCAAATGAAACAAAAACAAAACATAGCAAAACCTGTGGAATACAGAAAAAGTCATACTAGGAGGGAAATATATATTGAAAACACATATGTTAAGAAAGAAGAGCTCAACCAACCTAACCTTTATAACTCAGGAGTTAGAAAAAGTCAAACTAAGCCAAAAGTTAGCAGAAGGAAGAAAATAATAAAGAGCAGAAATAAATGAGAATATAGAAACAATAGAAAAAAATGAGAAAAGTAAGATAGTTTTCGAAAAGATAAAATTGACACAACCTTAGCTAGATTAATGAAGAAAAAAAGAGAAAAGATTCAAAGAAATAAAATTAAAAATGAAAGAAGAGACATTACAATTGATGCCAAAGAAATAACAACAACAACAAAAAAAATTACAAGGAACTACTATGAACAATTATACACCAACAAATTAAGCAACCTAGAAGAAATGGACCAATTTCTGGAAACACGATGTACCAAGACTAAGTTGAAAAGAAACAGGAAACTTTAACAGACAAATTAAGCAACCTAGAAGAAATGGATCAATTTCTGGAAACACAATGTACCAAGACTAAATTGAAAAGAAATAGGAAACTTTAACAGACCAATAACAAATAAGGAGATTGTCAGTAATCAAAAGCCCCCTCAAAAATGAAAGCCAAAGACCAGATAGCTTCACAAGTGAATTCTACTAAACATTTAAAGAATTAATACCAATCATTCTTAAACTCTTCCAAAAAAAAAAAAAAAAAGGAGGAAGAAACACTTCCAAATTCATTTTATGAGGCCAGCATCACCTTGACAAAGATACCAAGATACCAGAAGAAAACAAAACTACAGGCAAATATCCTAAAGAACATGAATACAAAAATTCTCAACAAGATATTAGCAAACCAAATTCAATAGCACATTGCAAAGATCATGCTCCAGGACCAAGTGGGACCTTTGGATGCAAGGATAGTTCAAAATATACAGATCAATAATCATATAACAGAATTCAGAATAAATATCACATGATCATCTTAACAGATGCAGCAAAAGAATGTGATAAAATTCAATACCCTTTCATGAAAAAAAAACTCTCAAAAAATTAGGTATAGAAGGGATTTACCTCAACACAATAAAAGCCATATATCAAAATCCTGCAACAAACATCATACTCAATCGTGAAAAATAATTTTCTCCAAGATCTAGAACAAGATAAGGATGCCCACTTTTGTCACTTCTTTCAACGTAGTAGTGGAAGTCCTAGCCATAGTAATTAGACAAGAAAAAGAATTTTTTTTTTCATAAAATGTCTTATATTTATCCCTCTCTTTGTATTTCAAATGCCACTGGCATAATCTAGGATCATAATACTTCCTACTCAGAATACTGCAGTGTCTCTTCACTGCCCAATCTTCAACTCCTAGCGTCTCTTCCTCCCCCACGATTAGACTTCTGAATGCTAACAATATCCATCCTCTGATTTTAAAAGCTATCATAGTACCTATCATGTTACAGAATAAAGGTCATGAGATGCTGCATTGCATTAATGATACGCAATAATCTCTCTTTATCTTCTTTATTTTTTATTTATTTTATTTTTTTATTTTATTTTTTTTAAAGATTTTATTTATTTATTCATGAGAGACACAGAGAGAGAGGCAGAGACATAGGCAGAGGCAGAGGAGAAGCAGGCTCCATGCAGGGAGCCTGATGTGAGACTCGATCCTGGGTCTCCAGGATCACAACCTGGGCAAAGGCAGCACTAAACCACTGAGCCACCCAGGCTACCCCTCTTTATCTTCTTTATTTATCAATTTGTAACATAAGCCTTGTAATATGAGCAACCAAAGCTAAACCACATCAAATCATTAGTCATTCACTGAACAAATACTTGCCTCCTGCCCAATGCCAGACACTACATAAATATGTTTATATATGTAATAATGTAGCATTATTATGAAAACAAAAGTTCAGAGAGACAAATGCAGTCCTTATAATCTTCCAATATTCTAGCTTGTTTTTGTGCTGTAAGTATATTTTTGAAGACTCTGAACTTAAAGTGTGGGCTGTCAGCTTATAGAATTCTAAAGGAGAAATTGTGACAAATAATGTATGTTGTATTCAGATTTTGAAACTGAATTGCAGATGGGATAATCATGTTCCTTTGAACATCTTTGAAATGTACATATACCAGGCAATTTAGACTTCTTTCTCAGATTCTGTAATTCCACTTGCTGCAATTCCTCATGCTACAAATCCCAAGATAAAAACAGACAGCTGATGACTTAAGTGGAAGGAATATTTTGTAATAATTTTCAAAGTCTCTAAATTTCTGAATTTATTCCCATATTAATGCTTTTATTGCATATAAATATTCAGTTCATATTCATAAATACTATAGTAATTTTGCTAGTGAAATACTGTTCATCTTAAATTATAAATATTATGCATCAATAAAAATAGCCATTAGAATCCATGTTTTTGATATTATAAATTACATTAGTAAATCATTAAGATATTTCATTCATCTGATCACTATAAAGTGTATTTCATGTAAAGGAAAAATGTCATAAAATGTTTTGCTTACTTAAAACATGGTAGTTATATATTAAAAGATATATAAAATGTTTCTTATATTTCCCTGTTCATTTTCTATTTGATAGTTTATTTTAAAAAAGATTTTATTTATTTATTCATGAGACAGGCAGAGACCTAAGTAGAGGGAGAGGCTGGCTTCTGGTAGGGAGCCTGATGTGGGACTTGATCCCAGGACCTCAGCATCATGAGCTGAGCCAAAGGCAGATGCTGAACCACTGAGCCAATCAGGTGCCCTCTATTTGATATTTTAATAAAATGGTATAAAATGCTGGCATTTGAATACATTATAGTGATTCCCTTAAAGTGAGGTATTAAAGCATAAAACACATGTCTTAAATTAATATTTAATATCTCTCTAACTCCACTGACTCATGTTAACTGTAATATTTGAACAATGTACTAATAGCATTCTGTGAGATGAGCTGTTCCTAAGAACTTTATAAGAGTCTTCCTGCTAGAAGTAGACTAAAGAAAAGAGCAATGATGAATAAGGAAAAGAAAATGGAAAGCCTACTACACAGCCATGTTTTCTAGTTTGGAAGTATGAACTCATACCTTTGTTAAATACAGGTGCAACCTACAGTGTTACACACACAAACACACAACTGCACAATTATACACTCTACCAAATCAGATACAAGGCCATATATCTGGTCTTACATGTATAATGTATTTTGTCTGCAATGTGAATTCTTTTTAAAAAAAATAAAGCTGACAGTTGTGGAAACCCTTTATCATATCTGTAGAGCAAAGTCGGCTCCAGATTTTCTGCTCACATGCAGCTACATTATGTCTCTATGGATCTGATGGCTCTAAATACCTCATTTAAGTTGTATCATACAGTTTTTATCTTTCTGTGAATGGCTTATTTCATTCACTCAGCATAACGTCCTCAAAATTAATTGATGTTGAAGCATGTGTCAGAATGTCATTTCTTCTTAAAGCTAAATAGTGTTTTATTGTATGTATATGCCACTTCTGTTTATCCATTCATCAACCATCGATGAACTCTTAGGTTGCTTCCCTTTTAGCTACTGTGAAGAACGGTGTGATCATTGGTGCACTATGCTTAAGAAAAAATATTTTTTTGTTAATTTACACCTTTGCCATGAAGACGAATATATGATGTTGTGGGAGGAGATGTGTAAGGGACATTTTTCAAACTTGCCTGAATCCCAGTTGATCTCATGAAAGAATTGATCAATTGTGAATCTTATTATTACAGATCACATATGGATTTTTTTCTGTTTCAAATTTGGAGTGTTGAGAAGTGTCTAATGTCATACAGACTTTTAATGTTAGGGTCAAGTAGAAACACAAAAAAAGAAAAAATAATATTTGTGTATTTGACCACAATTAATGCTGTTTAACAAGTGTTTCTTTTTTGCTTTTAAAGTATTGCTTTGTTTGAATCTGGTTTGAATTTATCTTATATATGATATTTTCCCAGTTGTAAAGCAAGATAAAATTTGATGTAGTGCAAAAAATGAGCACTAAATGAGCACTATTATAGCAGTGATAAGCAATGTTATCTTTTAAAATATGTTAATTTTAACGTATAAAATTGGTTTCATTAAAAAAGCTTAATCTTGTGAGTTGTTTTATTGTTTCAGGAAATTCCATTAAAAAATAACAGTAGAACCAATATAAAAAAAACAAAATCTAATCTAAAATTTACTGCAGGGCATTTTCTTTTAAAGCCGTATCTGTGTTTGTTACTTGTCATAAAATAAAAAATGGAAAGTGGACTCCATGTAGTAGAATACTAAAGTATGCTTATCAGGAAATTAATATATTGAAACATATAAAGTTTGATGGAATTTGCAAATATGCACTTCAACAGAATTCCTAAAAAGTTTCATGACACCAATCCATCCTCATAACTGATTATATTCTGAGAGCCCATGAAATATAACATATCAGTTATATATCAGAGAATTCCACTTACTTGTTTACTATATATTCTCCATTATGTTTTCCTTCAGGAAACTAATTAATGATGTGGACATATTCTAGATTATATAGTTCTATTTTCAAACAGAAACTGCTGGATTTTGCTTCCCAAAAATCTCTTTAAAGAGGGCTGACCTTGCTGGGTACTCTGTGTTTTATTCTTACCTCTCCCTCCTTGCTTCTGAGGATATGGAGTTGATGACTACAGTTACCATGGCTGTCTCATGAAAATGAGCCAGTCCTTGTGTTTGGAAACTTATCACAAAAGACCACAGAACAGATAAAAAGAGACAATACTTCTGAAGACACCAAAGACTCCATAAAAACCATATCAACCCTGGTTTATCTATATCTGGGATCCTATTACTTAAAAGAAATATTAAAAAAATCTACTGTAACTATTATTTTTTTGTTGTAGCTGCTTTTTGATGTTATACAGAATAAATTTAATTCCAACTGATACAGAGTTTTGTTCCTGGAAGTGTATATTAAAATGAACAGATGAACCATGGAACTGACTGAATGGAGAGGATCACAAGGCAAATACTAAGCATTCAGTCATCATAAACTAGAGAAATACTAATTCTTGTTGTTTCATCACAAAATATTTGTTCAAATTTTGCCTGATGTATATTGGAAGAGGAAGATAACATGCCAACCTAGGCTGTGTGATATTACAAACTCTGCTATCAAAGAAGAAAATAGAAGCACAGCACGTGCTCAATTTTCTATGCTACTGTCAGTTGATAAACTAAAGAAAGAGCCAGGAAAGAAGTAAGTAGAGATCAAATAAATAAGGCTTGCAGCATCTATGCAATGGTAGATCCAATGGCTTGCAGTCTAATTTCATTGAGACTTCATTAATTTGGAATCTAACTGGGGTAAAAAAGGTTGAATTCTACTGTATTTTATTTAACTTGGTGCATGGGACACCTGGGTGGCTCAGCGGTTTGGCGCCTGCCTTAGGCCCAGGGTGTGATCCTGGAGTCTAAAACAGATATAGTAGTAGATAACAAGGAACCCCCCAATGGCAAGCTACACTGTGGGTGTGTGTGTGTGTGTGTGTGTGTGTGTGTGTGTGTGTGATATCAATACACAGGGAAGGAGAAAGGGAGGATGGAGAAAGAGACAAAGAGAAGATAAATGATGTGATGCATTACACAACTTACCTTATTAAGTATGACAAAAAAAACTATTAATAACAATATCCTTTCTTTTTTGATAAGGAAAAATCTTCAAGAAGTTAAATGATTAACCCAAAGTAAAACTACATAAGTGGAAAAGCTAGTGGTGGCTAACTGCATAAGCTTTATCCTTACGTAAATTAAACTGGAAAAAATAATAAATATTGCCAACTGATGAAATTATAGGTGATTTAAAAAAATATTATGGACCTTTCTTTAATTGTATAATGGGTATGTATTTACTTTAAATATTTGAAGGAAAAGGAATTTTAAAATAATTCTAGTCAGATTAATATGTGCAAACTTAAATATTCTAATCAAATTTATATTCGACTGTATGACTGCACTACTATTTATGGTCCCTGACACTGCATATGTGTGTGTGTGTGTGTGTGTGTGTGTGTGTGTGTGTGTATGAACATGAATTAATCTAAAATGCCTAGAGATATCACTACTGACTAAAACTATGTTTACATATTTAAGTTTACTAGATAGTGTCATATGGATTTCTAAAGAACACAGTTATTCCGTTTCATCCACAACTATTCTAAGAGTTTTACCAGTTAGTTAACGATAAAACAGTACTTCTTGGTTTTTAAATTTGAATTTCTACAGTAAAAACTGAGGATATTTCTTAACAGGTTTATTTTTTATGGATGATTCTTTCTCTGTTAAATGTCCATTTTAATATGTTTAATCCTCTTAGCAATAATTTGTAGCAACTTATACAATGTTATCTACCAGAAAAGCTGATTACAGACTCATTGCCCAAGATTTTTAGTGGGGACTATCAACATCCTCTGCCTAGCATTTATTTATTCATTTATTTTTAAAGCTTTTATTTATTTATTCATGAGACACACACACACACAGAGAGAGAGAGAGAGAGGCAGAGACACAGGCAGAGGGAGAAGCAGGCTTCATGCAGGGAGCCCGATGTGGGACTCAATCCCGGGTCTTCCGGATCACACCCTGGGCCAACGGCAGGCACTAAACCACCCAGGGATCCCATCTCTGCCTAACATTTATCAAAATTCCAGACTCCTGGAAGAAAAGCAGATGTTCCACAAAAAACACAGTATATGCAAAATTTAGGCACAAGAAACCATTCTTATTACAGAATGCTGGGACTCCTCCCAAAATTCAAGTACCCAGACACAAGCTGAAGCCCAAACTTACAAGCATGCCTTTTTAAGGGTAGCAATCTCAGGCCATTTATGTTAATTTTGGTCGGTGGGGACACTTTTGGTCTTTAGCAATTTGATAAAACTATCTTCTATTTACCTTTCTTCTTTATGTACTCTTACACACATAAAGCAGTGCTCACTCCCATCCCACCTTGGAAGTGTCTGTCTTTCCTTAGATTTTAGGCTAGTTGATTGCTCTGCAGTCTCCGCTCTCGCTCTCTGACTACATTTAAAAAAAGTTATAAATTTGTATATTTCTCACTTTTGTGTAATTACAGTGGGAGTGATGTTGTTGACAGCTTTTGACACTGTAAGTTGAATCTAAAAGCATAGTGGCAAATTGAATTAAAAAAACACAGTAGATTTTAAATTTTTTAATATATTTGGACTTTGTAAAGGTTACCTGTCAAATACTTTTAATTTTGTTGCCCTATATTTACAATTTTTGAAATGTGTATTTTTTAATTGCTCAGTTTAGAGTGTGACCGAACTGTTAGTGGTCTTGTTCACAGTATTTATATCATTTGCATTTATACAAAAATTATATTAATAAAATGATAGGGATCCCTGGGTGGCGCAGGGGTTTGGCGCCTGCCTTTGGCCCAGGGCGCGATCCTGGAGACCCGGGATCGAATCCCACGTCGGGCTCCCGGTGCATGGAGCCTGCTTCTCCCTCTGCCTGTGTCTCTGCCTCTCTCTCTTTCTCTCTCTGTGACTATCATAAATAAATAAATATTTTTAAAAAAATTAAAAAAAAATTAATAAAATGATAGTTATACACATTATTTATCTATTATTAATGTTGAATAGATGATGCTGATGTTCATAATGATAGCATAGTAATACTATCAAGCTATGCATACAGAGTCAATTCTCATTAGTTGCCTATTCACTAAAATTTGTGTCCCCAAATCTATACTTGTACCACTTTCATTATTCACAGACATGCGCATGCACTGAACTCTAACAAATTTTAGCCATCCAATAGGTATGTGTGTTCCTAGCTAAGGTCAAATAAGGCAATGCTCTGTTTTCTTGTTTCAGTTCTCATGCTATCAAAAGCATCCTTTTTCTATTTAATTCAATGCTTTTCACATTTGATTTTGTTAATTTCACTGCCTAAAATGTCCTTGAAGCATGGTATTGAAGTGCTGTCTATTGTTCCAAAATTCCCATGATATATGTTATGGACAATACACATATGTTTCGTGAGTTTCATTCAGACATGAGTTACAGTGCTATTCACTGTGAGTTCTGTGTTAATTAATCAATAATATATATTAAATAAGGTGTTGTTAAATAGAAATACACACAAAACGGGTTAAAGATTGACTGGTTGATGAAAATATTATGACCAGAGCTTGCAGGAACCTAACCCTGCATTTCCCCCAGGAGCAATGTGTCAGTATTCACTAATTCAGTGTTCACTGTAACTTTATAAATGTAACATAAATAATGAGGATCAACTGTAAATTTGTAAAATATTTCATTATAATGGATGATTAATTTTATACTCTGAAAGAGGTAGGGAGCCCCTGATTCCCAATTGCTCTTAATCCAGACAACCATAGAAAGATATCAGTGTCATTTTAAAACAAACTTCCTTAACTTCTGAGTCAATATATAATTTTAACAACTAAAAATAAATCATAATATCTTGAATTCATCCAACAGCAGATTCATATTCATGTTTTCCCAAAGATATCTTTAATAATGATTTGTTGGACCTTGACCTGATCAAATTAGTATGTACATAAGTTCCACATCTTGAATTATTTTTCACAGATGTTATGTTTCTTTTAATCTACAGCATTCCTTCTCAACCACATTTTTTAATGCATTGGGATTTTGAAGAGAACAGGCCAATTTTCCCCTAAAAAATTGCCAAGCCTTCTGCACATCTCTTATTATTTTCTTGGGGCAGAGTATAACTCATTTAATAAATCCCTGTAATGTCTATAAACTGGGAGGCTACATTCAAACTAAGCATTTTACCAAGAATACACCATAGGTGATGCGGTGCATTTCTTACTCAAACACAGCAGGACTGCAACAAGTTTTATAATTTAATACAATTCATAAGTCTGGGAAATTATGAAAATTGTATTTCTGATCATCCAATTTTTAAAAAAAGATTTTATTTTTGTATTTATATGAGAAAGAGAGAGAGCACAAATGGAGGGGAATAGAAAGAGAGAGAATCTGAAGCAGACTCTGTGCTGAGTCTGAAGTAGGCTCATGACTGCAAGATCATGATCTGAGTTTAAACCAAGAGTCTGGCACCTAACCAAAAGAGCCACCCAGGCACCTGATCATGTGAAATGTGGTGTACTCAATGAAGAAAGACTGTTCTTTTAAAAGTAACTTATAGAATAAAATAAACGATAAAAAATAATTTTATTAGATCATGTGCCTAGCAAGAAATGCAATAGGAATAAAAGATTCCCTTTTCTTGAAACACATAGTAACATCATCATCAATAATAACAAAGACTTAGTAAAATGGGAGTGGGAGTACAATAAAACTCCTGTATTTTACCTTTATAGATTCTGAAGAGCATAAGTAAAATTAAAAAGAGGCAACTGCAGGTCCTGATAAGTGAGAAAGTATGAAAAATCATCTAAGCATTTCAAATTAGATAAAAGTCCCAGGCCAAAAGATTTACATTTATAATCATAAAATAATCTGTACATATATGATCACAAAGAACACTGCAGAAGTGATTTCATACATTATCATCATTATGGAAGATAATATTTTGGAGGCAACTAAGCACTGAAGAGGGATATATATATATATATATATATATATATATATATATATATATAATAGTAATCTAGCTCTTATTAAGGAGTTAGGCAAGAATTAATTCAATTTCCTCACTTGTGGAAGCTACATAATTAAGATAGGTTTGCCGGGTATGAGTAAATCTGCATTGATTTTTTTGAATTTTTATAATATGAAAATGAATTACTTTTTTTTTAAAGAGGACTAAACCTCTTAAAATGAGCTATCTAGGGTGCCAAACCATAGATGATGAAATGTTAAAATTGAAAAGTACAATGAGGCTAAAAAATTGATAAAAGAGCTTATTACAACTTTCATCAAATTACACAATGAGGAAAAAATTTCTGTGTATGGGTCACTAATTTGACAATGATTTAATTATAAATCTTATATAACTCCATAATATTTTTTAATATAAAATAGTATGCTTCATAACATAATTTAACTGAAGGATCAAAGAGGAAAACACACAACAGAGAGAGTAATCAGAAGGTTACAAAACTCAGAAAAGTTGACTACCAGATTCCATGTAAAGCAATTTCTAATCTGAATATGTATTCAGGGAAGGAAGAGAATATTTTTCCTTAGAAAAGTAGAGCAAAGAGCCATTTATTTCAGGTAATGTTCGAGTAAAACATATCTATCAGTAATTTTAGTTTTAATGGAAGATTTAGGAGTTTCACTACATAGTCACAAGCTGCCCATCTCTTCAAGGACCCTTGCCCTTCCTCTTTCAGAATGTTCCAGATGAAGAAAAGCAAATTCTCCCCACTTCTTCCCTGCGTATTCTCTGGCTTATGACTGTCCCTCTTTCTTGTTCTCATACCCAATGAGATATCAAAACTGGAATAAAAGAAAATTAACTTCTGTAAAATGCTTCTTTTTTGGTAAATTAAGAAAATAAAACATGTCATCTGTACCTTCTGATTTACAAGTTCAGATGTCATAAAATATAGAAAAGAATTTCTTAACCTTTAAGGTGATAGAGCACTACGTACAAATAGGTTTGATTGGAGGGAAGGAGAGGAAAGAAGAGAGAGACACACACACAGATAAAGGGAAACAAAGTTACAGAGAATGATTTATAGATGATAGAGGTTCTCATAGTTTTAAGAAACTCAAATAACCAGTACTGTTTGTCAAGCACATTTATACAGATACCTTTTATGTTATTATACTCCCTTATTTTCAAAGGAATTAATTTGGCTGGCTTTTCTAACATAATTCAATATTTCTCTGTTAGTTTATAATAATGCTTTAAAAATAAAAGTATTTAATACAATAAATATCTCTGTGTACAATTTTTGCTAATGGCATGAAAGATTTCTATCATTGTTTTTCTCTGATATTTCTAATTACAGGGTATTTTTAAAATTAATTATTAGGATGGATTCTGTAGTTTCTAAGATTTCAGTTAACATTTCCATAATTATTTTATTAATTTATATCTCATTATATTTTGATAATTGAATTTCTGATTCCTATAATTAAATTTTTTATTATGTATTTCTAAAACTTTACAAAGGCTCTAGTGCAATATTTATTTTCTGTGTTGAAGCGCTAGAATTAAATGCAAAAACCTAAACCAACTACAGTATTCAAATAATAATAATTCAAATTATAATTATAATCATATTCAGTTAATATTCAAATGTCCTTATGTCTACTTTTGAAGGCTGTGTATGAACATTTCTAAAAACATTTTTTCTTATTACTTTATTTATGTATTATGTAATTTTATACACTTTAACAATGACAAGTTTACCTTATTTATGAACTTTTAATTAATATATACCTGTCTATCAAATATTTTTTTAATATATACCTTCTCTTTTTGTTTTTGTTCACTCAATATTTACTTCCTGTGAAACTGTATTTAAGATGGTCTATTATAAACAACAAAATTTGTTGTATGATAGGATTTATCCATTTTGGTAATTTAATAGATAATTTCAGTATATTTACACTTAATTATGTAGCAAATGTATTTATTTTAACTCAGTTATATTTTGTATCTTTTTAGTTTTTGATATTTCCTTACTGCTTCTTATTTTTAGTAATATAGAAAGATGCTATTTTTTTGTTTTCTCTAGAGGTTTGGGAAAATATTCTTGTAAACTTCATTAATTTTATGTATAACATTTTAACATATTTGAATCTTTGCATCTATATTTTCTTTATTATCTATTCCCAAAATTAAATATATATATTCACTGATCTACCAGTTTGTTATCATCACTTTCTGATATAAGATGAGAACAATGTCTGGTTACTATGTCCTAAACTCCTACCTCTTAGTTTATATTGTTGTCTTTAATGTGTATATGTTTTTTGTTTACTATTATTTTAAGTATACAATATCCTATATTCTTTAATTCCTTTTAAAATTTGTTGAATGTTTTCAATTACTTAGAATTAATTTTACAGAGTTCTACTATCTAGTTATCCATTCTTGGTGCTAGAATTTACTTTTTACTATACTTAGAAGTCTATATAAATAAAACCATTCATAGTAGCCAAGGAAACAACTTAAGTGTCTCTCAGTGGATGAAAGATACAGAAGATTTACATATATATGTCTATGTACATACATATAATAGAATATTAGTTCATGAGAAAGAAGGAAATCCTGGCATTTGTGAAGACATGGCAGGACTTTGGGAGCATTATGCTAAGTAAAATAAATCAGAGAGAGAAAGGCAAATGGCATATGACCTCACTTGTAAGTGGAATATAAAACAAACAAAAAAATGGGTTCATAGATATAGAGAAAAGATTGACAGTTGCCAGAGTTGGAGGTAGAGGGTAGTAGTCAAAAGGTTGAAAGTAGTCAAAAGGTACAAATTTCCAGTTATAAAATGAATAATTCATGGGGATATAATGTAGAGCATTTTTACTATAGTTAATAATACTGTATTGTTTATTTGGAATTTGCTAAAAGAGATCTTGGATGTTCTCATGACATTAAATAATTTGTAGCTAAGCAAGGAGATGTATGTTAACTAAACTTATTGTGGTAATCATTTCACCAAATAAATACTGAATCATTATATTGTACACCTGAAACTAAGTTAATGTTATATGTCAATAAAAAAATCAGAAAAAAAGAACTTCTATATAAATTTAACAAAATATATTTGCTGCTATCAAGACCTATTTGCAATAAAAGACTGATGACAGAAATCAAAGTAAAGCTATAAAATTTTAAATATATCCTAGTTTTATAAATGTGAAGAATCAATATTTGTAGAATATCAATTTTCCTCAAATTGGCTTATAAATTTAAGTATCAATCAAAATACCAACAAGCATTTAATATTTTTGTAGAAACTAACATATGAATTTTAAAATTTATATGGAAAGGAATAAAACTAGAACAAAAACAACTTTGTACAAAGAAGTACAAAGTTAAAGAATGTGCAGTTCATAATTTCATGATTTACTATAAATTACAGTAATCAGCCTGATGTGGTATTTTGAAGGTATAGACACAAGGATCAATGAAATAGAATAGAAAGTCCAGAAATAAACAAATACACCTATGGTCAATTTATTTTCTATAGATTTCAAAAAATAATTTAATGGAGAATATAGAGTCATCAAAAAATGATTCTGGAGCAAATGGTTATCGATATGCAAAATAATGATCTCTGTAATAATTAACTCATAGGCCTAAATAAACAACTAAAAATCTTTCATTTTCCAGAGGAAAAATATTTGATTTGAGCACAGATGCCTTAGATATTATCAAAATGGATTTTTATTTTTAGAAAAAAATAATAGTAAAATTTTAAAATTTCTGCTTTCTAAAAGCTTAAATATGTTTAAGTAAATTATAAGCCACAGACATATATAATATTAAAAATTTGTTTTGCTTTTAAAAGTTTCTCAACTTGAATTCTTAGATATATCTATTAACACACTATGTAAAACTAATTCTTCTGTTGCCAAAAGGCTGCCTGTTGAAACATCCCATCCCAACACATGTTAATTTTATCAGAATGTCTTTTGAATTAATTCTAAACAAATGATACATATTTCTGAAGGAAATATCCATGACAAAATAAGGTTTCAGTTATGTAACCTTTTGAGCCATAATAATGCATATATGTTTGTTATTATAGTGTCCTAAATGTGTTCACATTTTTCCACAAGTGCATATCATTTTTCTGCCTTGGTTGCTACCTATGGTGGCTGTTCAGAAACATTTTGCTTCACTTATCTCAGATTTATTGAGGTTTTATTTTAAGGAAGTTTAGTTTGTTGCATGAATGACTTCTGGATAAACGAAGCACTCTCATCTTTGAAGAGATTACAGTTAGAATCTGTGTCTGATTTCTGAAGGAAATAATATTACAGAAGCAATACAATCAAATATGGTGATAATCAAAATAATTATTTCAGAATAATTAGAGATTTATCTTCTTTTGTCATTTACATTTTAACTTCATCATACAGTCTCGTTGACAATATAATAATTTAGAATTAATCTCCACAAGCTTTCATGATTCATGTAGTTAGTTATGGTAAAAAAGAGACTTAATTAATTTCTGGGGTAAATTCCAGATCATCATAAAAACTTGGAAAGAGACCATTTGTATATTTAATTAATAAAACTGTAGCATGCACACTATTGTTTCTATTTAAAATGAGCACCATAATACTGATCAATGCTTAATATGAAATTCCTGCCAAGTGTAATAACAGGAAAGTCTTCAGGAGGAAAAGGGAGTATAAGGAAATATCGAGTAGTGCCTTAGAAATAATTCAATGGAAAAAATAACAACAGATTAGGACTAGATTATTTCCACATGGTTCTTGTAGACTACTTGCTGAAGATAATCAGAATCAAACATGAACTTACTCTAAAATGACCAAATCTATGAAAAAGCAGATACATATTTAAATACCTTGATGGGATGTAGTAAATTCACCTTATTAAAATTCTTAAATATGGCATAATTTATTCTCTTACTGGTGCATATATCTTTCAGGTAATAAGTCCCAATAGGTCAGGAAATAGGCAATTCTGTTACTTTTATTAAATTTTTGGTTTAACATGTGGCTCAACACCACAACTTGAGACTATATTAGGATGTTTTATTAATTTTAACTATATGTATCATATAATGTGTGCACTTGAATGATTATGTTTATATATTCTCACCACTGAACCTGGGAAGTCTGAAAATTCATCATTTTGGATCAATGAACTTCATTTGATCCCTTCGTAATTCTTATAATACTACATTATGTAATCTATTATTCTCTCCTGGATCTTCATATAACTTCTCTCAATGGCTTCATTCTTCTGCTATAAGATGTAATTAAATATCCTCATCAATAGTCACTTGTTTTTTCTTTCAGAACTTTTCATGGAAACACAGACACATAATCCTTTACTTAACAAATATTTATTGACCACCTAATATGTATTATTAGCTACTTGTGTGACATGATAAATTAAAAGAAAAATCTCTGTCTAACTTGGCTATATTTGTTTGGTAGAAAAAAATATTTGGTAGAAAGATTAATACATTAAATATAATAAGTTAAAGATATGGTATATTAATAGTTAAT
Source organism: Canis aureus (assembly GCF_053574225.1). Lineage (NCBI taxonomy): Eukaryota > Metazoa > Chordata > Mammalia > Carnivora > Canidae > Canis > Canis aureus. The sequence goes on from NC_135625.1 coordinate 63,875,680, forward strand.
AAGTGCTTTAAAAAACAAAAATAAAAAAACAAAAATAGAGTAAAGAGTATAAAATATATATAAATGGGGTGGAGGCGATTTGCAGTCTTAACCAGGATCTTCAATGCAGGCTCCACAAAGAAAATGGTATTTTAAAAATTATTGAAGAAGGTGAGAGGGGTAGGCATTAGGACAGTTGGGAATAGAACATTCCAGGAAGGAAGTATGCTCTGGCCAAAGTGGGAGAGTAGAGGAGGGAAGGGCAGAGGGATGATAGAATACCTTATGTGTGGAGTTACAGCCAATGTAGGATTTTTGGATTTTTCTGAGAGAGGTGAAAGTGCACTGATAATTTGTGTAAAAAAGAGTAACATGATTAGACATATGTTTTCAAACGATCTTTGTAAATGACATAGAAACAGACTGCAGAGAAGCAAGTGTGATTGCAAGGAGACAAGTTAGGATACTTCCATGCTAATAATGGCAGGAGATTTGATGGCTTGGACCTGAGTGGGAATAGGATTTGTAGAGAAGCAACCAGATCCTGGATATATTTTTTAAGTGGATAAGACAGCATTGGATATGGTGGATAAGAGAACTAATACTAAAATGCCTAAAGAATTTTTGGTATGAGCTATTGGAATGAATAAGTGGCCAGAAACTAGAAAGGGATGAGAAGTAGTGATTTTGTTGGTTGGAGGAATTCAGCAGTTCAATTATAGGCATGCTAAGTTTAAAGTTTTTTTCTCCAAAGGGAGGTATCATACAGGTTAGGTGAGTATTTTAGTTCAGGGTTTAGAGAAGGAGCCTGTATTTTTAAGATCTTTTAAAATTGTATTCAAAGCCAATGGCTGGATAAAATAACCAGAAACTTAAGTGTAGAAGAGAAGGGGGAAAGCCATGTATTGAGAACTGGGGTGCTTCCACATTAGGTGGTTATGAAAAAGAGGAGAAAAAAAGAAAAAGAGGAGAAAGCAAAGACATTTTACTTATAATTTCCATTAGATTGGGTTTCCCCAAAGGGAGGATTCAGGTATAAGTAGTTTACTTGTAAAATAAGGAAATACTGCTGGTGGAGAGGGAAAATAATACAGAGAAGGAAGACAGAGGAACCCATCATTACATGTTATTAACTTAATTGCTATAGTGGATGACAGGAGCTTCATTTCATATGTAAATCTTGAATACATTGTAAAATAGTTGGCTCAGAATTTTTCCACTGATAGCAAATGTAAATTTCTAAGCAGTGATAAAGAAAATAAATCTACATCTACATGCTCAGAACATCAAGAATAGATACAATATTAAAAGCTACCATAATAGAATGATTATCTGCATAGGGACTATAATTAATGTTAAGCTCATTTTCAATGAATAAAGATACCAGAAGACAAAATATTTTCAAAGAAAAATAACTCTCTATTCAGAATTTTATATCCAGCAAAATTATCATACAAGGCTGAGCAATACAAAGACATTTTCAAAGAAAATATTGACAAAGTATTCTATGTGCAAACTCCTACTAAATATCACTCAGAAAAATGATTTCATTCATCTGTGGAATTAAGAAAATGAATGAACAAAGAAAAAGAGATGAAGCAAGAAACAGACTTAACTACAGAGAACAAACAGATACCAGAAGGAAGGTGGGTGGGGGATGGGTGAGATAGGGGAAAGGGATTAAGAGTATAGTTACCATGATGAGCACTGAATAATGTATAGAATTGTTGAATCACTATATATAAAGCTAATTTTTAATATGGAAAAATATGGTAAAAATAAAAAATAGAAATTACTACAAATCTAACATGTTTTGAGATGTATTCACTGCATTAGGCTAGGAGCAGCATATTTCAACATGGAGGAAAACAGAATGTCTGTCTGGCTTTTTTTTTAGGATTAATTAATTCATTCATTCATGAGAGACACATAGAGAGAGGCAGAGAAATAGGCAGAGGGAGAAGCAGGAAACATGCAGAGAGCCTGATGCGGGACTTGATTCCAAGACCCCAGGATCATGCCCTGAGCCAAAGGCAGCCACTCAACCACGGAGCCACCCAGGTGCCCCAGAAACATCTGCTTTTTATATCTGCCTTGCCTTTTTTTTATTTATTTAAAACATGTTCTGACTTTTAAAGAAAGATAATCTAGTTTATAAATTTCAGGTATTTCTTTAATCACCTTTATTTCCTTTTATTTGTTACAATTTTAGCTGTGAATTTAAAAAGGATGTTTTTTAAAAGTTTTTATTTAAATTTCAACTAGTTAACATATAGTGTAATATTAATTTCAGGTGTACAATACAGTGACTCCACACTCCCACACCCTCACCAGTGCTCATCACAAGTACACTCCTTCATCCCCAACACATTTTACCCCCCCACCTCCTCCCTTCTGTAACCATCAATTTCTTCTTTATAAAGAGTCTATTTCTTTGTTTGCCTCACTTTTTTCTCTTTTGCTTATTTGTTTTGTTTCTTAAAGACCACATATGAGTGAAGTCATATGGCATTTGTCCTTCTCTGATTGACTTAGAGTATTATATACTAAAATGGCTTTCTGAAGTAATTTATCTGGCATTTTTATGTACTTGGTTGCAGGGAAATTATCACAATACCTAGGATACAATATTACAAAAGCTTAAATCCTTAATTTTTTGAAAACCCTGAGCACCCAGTATTTTTTTAATAATTATTTATTCATGAGAGACACAGAGAGAAAGAGGCAGAGACACAGGCAGAGGGAGAGGCAGGCTCCTGAAAATAAAAGGTTGGAGGACCATTTACCATTCAAATGGTCCTCAAAAGAAAGCTGGGGTAGCCATCCTTATATCAGATAAATTAAAGTTTATCCCAGAGACTGTAATAAGAGATGAAAAGGGACACTATATCATACTTAAAGGATCTATCCAGCAAGAAGACCTAACAATCATCAATATTTATGCCCTGAATGTGGGAGCTGCCAAGTGTATCAATCAATTAATAACTAAAGTTAAGACATACTTAGATAATAATAGACTTACACTTGGTGACTTGCACAGAGCGCTTTCTAAAATCGATAGATCTTCTAAGCACGTCTCCAAAGAAACAAGAGCTTTAAATGATACAATGGACCAGATGGATTTCACAGATATCTACAGAACTTTACATCCAAACTCAAATGAATACACATTCTTCTCAAGTGCACATGAAACTTTCTCCAGAATAGATCACATACTGGGTCACAAATCAGGTCTTAACCGATACCAAAAGATTTGGATCATCCCCTGCATATTTTCAGACCATACTACTTTGAAATTAGAACTAAATCACAAGAAGAGGTTTGGAAGGATTTCAAACATGTGGAGGTTAAAGGCCATCCTGCTAAAAGATGAAAGGATCAACCAGGAAATTAGGGAAGAGTTAAAAATATTCATGGAAACTAATGAGAATGAAGATGCTGTTCAAAATCTTTGGGATACAGCAAAGCAGTCCTGAGGGGGAAATACATCGCAATACAAGCATCCATCCAAAAATTGGAAAGAACTCAAATACAAAAGCTAACCTTGCACCTAAAGGAGCTGGAGAAGGAATAGCAAATAGATCCCACACCAAGCAGAAGAAGAGAGTTAATAAAGATTCAAGCAGAACTCACAGAACTCAATGAAATAGAGACCAGAAGAACTGTGGAACTGATGAACAAAACCAGAAGGTGGTTCTTTGAAAGAATTAATAAGATAGATAAACCATTAGCCAGCCTTATTAAAAAGAAGAGAGAAAAGACTCAAAGTAATAAAATCATGAATGAGAAAGGAGAGATCACTACCAACACCAAGGAAATACAAACGACCTTAAAAACTTATTAAGAGCAGCTATATGCCAATAAATTAGGCAATCTAGAAGAAATGGATGCATTTCTGGAAAACCACAAACTACCAAAACTGGAACAGGAAGAAATAGAAACCCTCAACAGGCCAATAACCAGGGAGGAAATTGAAGCAGTCATCAAAAACCTCCCAAGACACAAAAGTCCAGGGCCAGATGGCTTCCCTGGGGAATGCCATCAAACGTTTAAAGAAGAAATCATACCTCTTCTACTATGGCTGTTCAGAAAGATAGAAAGAGATGGAATACTTCCAAACTCGTTCTATGAGGCCAGCATCACCTTAATTCCAAAACCAGACAAAGGCCCCACCAAAAAGGAGAATTACAGACCAATATCTCTGATGAACATGGATGCAAAAATTCTCAACAAGGTACTAGCCAATGGGATACAACAATAGATTAAGAAGATTACTCACCATGACCAAGTGGGATTTATCCCCGGGATACAAGGCTGGTTCAACACTCATAAAACAATCAGTGTGATAGATCATATCAGCAAGAGAAAAAAACAAGAACCAGATGATCCTCTCAAGAGATGCAGAGAAAGCATTTGACAAAATACAGCATCCATTCCTGATCAAAACTCTTCAGAGTGTAGGGATAGAGGGAATATTCATCAGCATCTTAAAAGCCATCTACAAAAAGCCCACAGCAAATATCATTCTCAATGGGGAAACACTGGGAGCCTTTCCCCTAAGATCAGGAACAAGACAGGGATGTCCACTCTCACCAGTGCTATTCAACATAACACTAGACGTCATAGCCTCAGCAATCAGGCAACAAAAAGAAATAAAAGTCATTCAAATTGGCAAAGAAGAAGTCAAACTCTCCCTCTTCACAGATGACATGATACTGTGCCTAGAAAACCCAAAAGACTCCACCCCAAGATTGCTAGAACTCATACAGCAATTTGGCTGTGTGGCAGGATACAAAATCAATGCCCAGAAGTCAGTGGCAATTCTATACACTAACAATGAGATTGGAGAAAGAGAAATATAAGGAGTCAATCCCATTTACAATTGTACTCAAAAGCATAAGATACCTAGGAATAACCCTAACCAAAGAGGTAAGGGATCTATACCCTAAAAAACTATAGAACACTTCTGAAAGAAATTGAGGAAGACACAAAGAGATGGAAAAATATTCCATGCTAATGGATTGGAAGAATTAATATTGTGAAAATGTCAATGCTACGCAGGGCAATTTACACATTTAATGCAATCCCTTTCAATATACCATGGACTTTCTTCAGAGAGTTGGAACAAATCATCTTAAGATTTGTGTGGAATCAGAAAAGACCCGAATAGCCAGGGGAATATTAAAAAAGAACACCAAAGACTGCAGCGTCACAATGCCAGATTACAGGTTGTACTACAAAGCTGTGGTCATCAAGACAGTGTGGTGCTGGCACAAAAACAGACACATAGATCAATGGAACAGAATAGAGAATCCAGAAGTGAACCCTCAACTTTATGGTCAACTAATATTCGGCAAAGCAGGAAAGACCATCCACTGGAAAAAAGACAGTCTCTTCAATAACTGGTGCTGGGAAAATTGGACATCCACATGCAGAAGAATGAAACTAGACCACTCTCTTTCACCATACACAAAGATAAACTCAAAATGGATGAAAGATCTAAATGTGAGACAAGATTCCATCAAAATCCTAGAGGAGAACACAGGCAACACCCTTTTTGAACTTGGCCACAGTAACTTCTTGCAAGATACATCCATGAAGGCAAAATGAATTATTGGGACTTCATCAAGATAAGAAGCTTCTGCACAGCAAAAGAAACAGTCAACAAAACTAAAAGACAACCTACAGAATGGGAGAAGATATTTGCAAATGACCTATCAGATAAAGGGCAAGTATCCAAGGTCTATAAGGAAGTTATTAAACTCAACAGCAAAGAAGCAAACAATCCAATCATGAAATGGGCAAAAGACATGAACAGAAATCTCACAGAGGAAGACATAGACATGGCCAACATGCACATGAGAAAATGCTCTGCATCAGTTGCCACGGGGAAATACAAATCCAAACCACAATGAGATACCACCTCACGCCAGTGAGAATGGGGAACATTAACAAGGCAGGAAACAACAAATGTTGGAGAGGATGTGGAGAAAGGGGAACCCTCCTGCATTGTTGGTGGGAATGTGAATGGTGCAGCCACTCTGGAAAACTGTGTGGAGGTTCCTCAAAGAGTTAAAATAGATCTGCCCTACGACCCAGTAATTGCCCTGCTGGGGGTTTACCCCAAAGATACAGATGCAGTGAAACACAGGGACACCTGCACCCCGATGTTTATAGCAGCAATGTCCACAGTACCCAAACTGTGGAAGGAGCCTCGGTGTCCATCGAAAGATGAATGGATGAAGATGTGGTCTCTGTATGCAATGGAATATTCCTCAGCCATTAGAAATGACAAATACCCACCATTTGCTTCGACGTGGATGGAACGGGAGGTATTATGCTGAGGGAAATAAGTCAATCAGAAAAGGACAAACATTCTATGGTCTCTTTCATTTGGGGAATATAAAAAAAATAGTGAAAGAGTATAAAGAGGAAAGGAGAGAAAATGAGTGGGAAATATCAGAAAGGGAGACAGAACATGAGAGACTCCTAACTCTGGGAAACGAATTAGGGGTGGTGGAAAGGGAGGTGGGCAGGGCGTTGGGGTGACTGGGTGACAGGCACTGAGGGGGGTACTTGATGGGATGAGCACTGGGTGTTATGCTATATGCTGGCAAATTGAACTCCAGAAATAAATAAATAAATAAATAAATAAATAAATAAATAAATAAATATCAGCCTCCATGCAGGGAGCCTGACATGGGACTCGATCTCAGGGATCACGCCCTGGGCCGAAGGCGTACAGTCAACCATTGAGCCACCCAGGTGTCACTGAGAACCCAGTATTATGTTTTTATAGCCAATGGCAATTGAGATGTACCAATGTGTTTAATAATTTCTTTGTTCCTTAATACTTGTAGTTTACCAGTCCTTTCTGAGTTTAATTTTATTTTAAATGGAGTGTAGTTTTAGTTCTTTCCAAATATGCTTAGGGCACCACAACTTCTCTGTATTTGGTCATCTAAATGTTTTATTTTCCTCAAATGTAAAATTCTAGATAAGAAATTGTTTTTTACAATACTTTGAACATATCATTTTATGGCCTTTTGATATTTTTTATTAAAGGGTAGAATTATATAGTTAGTCCAACTTTATTTTCTTTGGTATAATCTGTTTTTCTCTCTAGTAGCTGTTCAGATTTTGTCACTGAATTTTTGTTTTGTCATGATTCTTTTCCAATGGTAAATGCCTTATTGGTCTTGTTCAGGACTCAGGATATTTAATCAATCTGAGAAGTCTTTCTCCCCTCCCCTAGCATTTTATAAAACATATACCAATTTCTCTTTAAATATTAACCTTTTTCTCACTCCATATTTAATTCTTCTTCAACTCCTACTGCTTTATTCCTGTTTTCCATTTCTCTCAAGACATTGATATTTTCATAATTTTTTTATCTTTGTGCTACATTTGGTGATTTCCTCAGAAGTTTATCATTCTTTTCATAGTTTTGCAAATTAACTCTTATTAAAATCTACTAAGATTTTTATTTTTTGTAATTAATATATTTTTATTTTATAAAATATGAAAAAATGTAACCAATAGATTGTCATTTCTATTTACTTATCATTTTCTTTGGTCTGAAGAAGCTCTTTAATATAGTTCTGTTTGTTTTAGTTTTTTCTTTTTTTTCCTGTGCTCTTGAAACTTATCCCAAAAATATCATTTCCAAAACCAATGTTAAGGATATTTTCCTTGAAAATTTTTTTTAGGAGTTTTCGGATTTCAGGTCTCACATTTAATCCTTTGATCCATTTGAGTTCATTTTTGTCACTGGTGTAATATAGCAGTCCAGTTTCATTCTTTTGCGTGTATAGATCAGTTTTCTCAGCATCATTTATTGAAGAGATTCTCCTTTCCCTATTTTGTGTTCTTGGCACCCTTGTTAAAAATTAGTTGGCCATATATACATGGGTTGATGTCTGGGCTCTCTAATCTAATCCACTGGTGTATATGCCTGTTTATACCTAATAAGGGGTTAATATCTAAAATATATAAAGAACTCATACAATTCTTTAAAAAGCAAATAATCCAATTAAAAATGGGCAAAGACATGAATAGACATGTTTCAAAAAAAGACATGCCAATTGCCAATAGATATATGAAAATCTGCTCAACACTAATCATCAGGGAAATACAAATCAGAATCACAATGAGATATCACTTCACATCTATTAGAATGGTTATCTAAAAAGAAATCAGATAACTAATGATGATGATGCAGAGAAAAGGGAACCCTTATACACTATTGGTGAAAATATAAAATTTAACCAGAAAAAAAAAAAATGGTACAACCATATTGGTAAGCAGTATGATGATTTCTCAAAAAATTAAAAATCAAATTGCCGTAGGATCCAGCAATCCCACTACTGAGTGTCTACCCAAAGAAATAGAAATTAATATCTTGAAAAGATATATACACACCAATTTATTGCAGGATTATTCACGATAGCCAAGATACAGAATCCAACTAAATGTCCTTTGACAAGTATAAAAACTGTGGTATACATACATGATTAAATATTATTCAGCCATAAGAAAGAAGGAAATTTTGAGAGAGGAGTTAAGATGGCAGCATAGTAAGAGGACCCTAGGCTTGTCTCATATCTCAAACAGAACTAGATCACTATCAAATCATTCTAAATACCCCACAATTCAACTTGAAGACTGACAGTACAAACCCTACAACTAAAGGGAGAGAAAAAGCCTCGTTGAAGAAGGTAGGAAGTGCAGACACATGGTTTGGAGACACATGGCTCATGGGTGCTGTGGAGGGAGGGAGATGTGGTCTCAGAGAAAGATGAGATAAAGAAGAGCACACAGGGGAATGCCCAAGTCATTTGGTTTCCCCAAAACCATTGACTGGAAAAATGAGAGGGGCTGAATTTGTTGAGTTCTTACAAACAGTAGGGCTTAATTAAAGACTGAAGATTTAATGGTCTGTAGGCTTGGCTGGGATAGAGACCTACAGGCACTGATCTATTCCTTCAGAGAAAACAGGCCAACAACCCGGAGGCAAGCTGTGTGGAAACAGTGATCTGAAAAATGCCTGGGGCACACAGTGGGGAGGCTATTTGCTCTTCTGGGAGTACTTCCCTGACAGGGAGAGTTCACAAAGATGCCTCCCCAGGGACAAAGGAGACAGCTGGTGTCATTTCCCTCCTCCTGCCCCCAGTATAAATACAGAGCCACCTGTAGTAAGCAGCACATTGCTGATACTGGCTGCCTAACCTGCTTACACCAAGTCCCACACCTCTGCACTCTGATGTGACTTCCCTTCTTTGTCAAGCTTGCCTCAGTGTCAGCACAATGAGCCCTTCCCTAGAAGACCAGCAGAAACCCCTGCCCATGCTACATCTCCTGAATAGAGAATTCTGCAGAGCTTCGGTTCTAGAGAAAGTAATATCAGCTCTCATTTAACAAGCAGACCAGAGCATATTTAGTTAAAACCCACCACATTCTGGCCAAGGACAGAACACTGCCCACTGAAGGTAGAGAGCCTCCACAGATAACTGGCCTGAGGGATAGAGCAATCAAAACACAAAGGCAGAGTACATGCAGCAAACATCAGAGACACTCCCTGAAGCCCTAATTCTATGACCTCTTTTTCATAAAGCCATTAATGTCAGGATCAGGAAACATAATGGGCTTTTCTAAGAGAAGAAAGCAAAAACTTAGACAAAATACCAACATGGAGGACTTCATCCAAAATGAAAGAACAAAGTAAAGTCAAAGCCAGAGATCTAAGTGAAATACATATAAGTAACATGCCTAATGGAGAATTTAAAACAATAACCATAAGGATACTCACTGAGCTTAAGAAAAGAATGAAAGACTTCAGAGAGGCCCTTTCCATAGAGATAAGAGAGTTAAAAAACTGTCAGAAATGAAAAATGCAGTAGGGTGCCTGGGTGGCTCCATGAGTTAAGCATCTGACTTCAGTTCAGATCATGATCTCAGGGTCCTGGGATTAAGCCCTGCATCATGCTCCTTACTCAGTGGGGGAGTCTGCTTGTCCCTCTGCTCCTCCCCCTGACCTGTGCTCTAATAAATAAATAAAATCTTAAAGAAATGAAAAATGTAGTAACAGATTCAAAACATACTTGATGCAATAAACACAAGAATGGAAGAAGCAGAGGAACAAATAGGTGATTTGGAAGATAAAATAATAGAAAATAATGACGGTGAACAAAAAAAGAGAGAAAGAGTTATGGAACACAAGAATAGACTTAGGGAACTCAGTGATCCCATCAAACATAGTAACATTTGTATTATAGGAGTCCCAGAGGAAGAAGAGAGAGGAAAGGGGGCAGAATATTTATTTCTTCCCCTTAATTTGGGGGAAGGAAACAGACATCCAGATCCAGGAAACAGAGAATTCCCATCAAAATCAACAAAAGCTGGTCAAGATATATTGTAATTAAATTATATTTTCAAAATATATTGATAAAGAAAACATCTGAGTAGCGGCAAGACAAAAGAAGTCCCTAACTTATAAGGGAACGCCCACAAGGCTAGCTGCAGAAACTTGACAAGCCAGAAGAAAGTGGCATGTTGTATTCAATGTGCCGAATGGGAAAAAATCCAAAGCCAAGAATACTATATTCCAACAAGGCTATTATTCCAAGTAGAGGGAGAGAGAGTTTCAGACAAAAACTAAAGAATCTCATGACCACTAAACCAGCCCTGCAAGAAATATTAAAGGGGGCTCTAGGTAGAAAAGAGACCAAAGTGACAAAGACAACAGCAACAGGAAAATCTCCAAAAAACAATGACAAAACAAGCAATAAAATGGCACTAAATACACACCTATCAATAATTACTCTGAATGTAAATGTACCACTTCAATCAAAAGATATGTCAGAATGGATTAAAAAACAAGACCCATCTATATGCTGCCTGCAAGAGACTTGTTTTAGACATAATGACATCTGCAGATTGAAAGTGAGGATGGAAAAACTTTCATAATGGAAAAGGACATCAAAAGAAAGCTGGAGTACCAATACTTAGATCAGACAAACTAGATTTTAAACCAAAGATAAATAAATGATGATAGATAGATAGATAGATAGATAAGAAATTTTTTTTTAAAAGAAACATTGATAATAATACAATAAGAGTGAGGAACTTTAACAGCCCACTTAGATCAATGGACAGATAATCTCAGCAGAAAATCAAGAAAAAGGGGCACCTGGGTGGCTCAGTGGTTGAGTGGCTGCCTTTGGCTCATGTTATGATCCTGGGGTCCTGGGATTGAGTCCATCAGGATCCCTGCAGGGAGCCTGCTTCTCCCTCTGCCTATGTCTCTGCTTCTCTCTCTGTGTCTCTCATGAATAAACAAACAATATCTTTTTTTTTTAAACAAACAATATATTTAAAAAAAAAAGAAAATCAACAACAACAACAAAAAGCTATGGCTTTGAATAACCCCTGGACTAGATGGACATAACAGATATATTCAAGACATTTCATTCTAAAGCAGCAGAATACACATTCTAAGTGCACCTGAGACATTCCAGAATGGATCACAGATAGGTCACAAATCAGGCCTCAACAACAACAAAAAGATTGAGATCACAATCTAAATTGTATCTTTTCTGATAACACCACTATGAATCTTGAACTTAACTGCAAAAAAGTAATTTAGAAAGACCATAAAATACATGGATGTTAAACAACATGCTACTAAAAAATGAATGCGCCAACCAGGAAATCAAAGAAGAAATTAAAAAAATACAGAAAACAAAATGAAAACACAATGGTCCAAAACCTTTGGGATGCAACAAAAGCAGCCATAAGAGGGAAGTATATGGGGGCCCCTGGGTGGTTCAACAATTTAGTGCCTCCCTTTGGCCCAGGGCGTGATCCTGGAGTCCCGGGATTGAGTCCCATATCAGGCTCCCTGCACGGAGCCTGCTTCTCCCTCTGCCTGTGTCTCTGCCTCTCTCTCTTGTGTATCTCTCATGAATAAATAAATAAAATCTTTTTTTTTAAAAAAAGGAGGGAAGTATATAAGAACACAGGCCTATTTCAACAGACAAGAAAAATCTCAAATAACCTAATCTTACATCTAAAGGAGCTTGAAGAAGAACAAATGAAACCTAAAGCCAGCAGAAGAAAGGAAAGAATAAAGAATAAGGAAATAAATGATATATAACTAAAAACAACAAGAACAACAAAACCAATAGAACAAATAAATGAAACAAGGAGCTGGTTCTTTGAAAAAAAAAAAAAATTCAAGCCAGACTTGACAAAAAGAAATGAAAAAGAACCCAAATAAACAAAATCACAAATGAAAGGGGAGAAACAACATCACCACAGAAATAGAAACAATTGTAAGACAATATTATGAAAACCCATATGCCAACAAATTGGACAACTTGGAAGAAATGGATAAATTATATAAACTACCAAAACTGAAATAGGAAGAAATAGAAAACTTGAATAGACTGATAACCAGCAAAGAAATGGAACCAGTAATCAAAATCTCCCAACAAACCAAAGTCCAGTCCTTCACAGGGGAATTCTACCAAACATTTAAAGAAGATTTAATACTTATTTTTCTCAAACTATTTCAAAAAATAGAAATGGAAGGAAAACTTTCCAATTCATTCTGAGGCCAGCATTGTCCTGATACCACAACCAGATAAACACTCCATTGAATAAAAAGAACTACAGGCCAATACCCCTGATGAATATGGATGCACAAATTCTTTATAAAATACTAGCAACCTGAATCCTACAGTACTTTAAAAGAATCACTTACAATAAATGAAATGGGATTTATTCTTGGGCTGCAAGGGCGGTTCAATATTTAGAAGTTAATCAACATGATACACCACATTAGTAAGAAAAAGGATAAGAAGCATATATATGATCCTTTCAATAATTGCAGAAAAAAAACATTTGGCAAAGTACAGTTCATAATAGAAACCCTCAACAGAGTTGGGGTGGAAGTAACATAACTGCACATAATAAATTAGATATACAAAAAAAACCTACCACTAATATCATCCTCAGTAGTTCAAAATTGAGAACTTCTTATCTATGGTCAAGAACAAGACAGGGATGCTCACTAGTGTTTTTTAACATAGTAATGGAGGTCCCAGCCACAGCAGGCAACAAAAAAGAAATGAAAGGCATCCAAATTGATAAGGAAGAAGTCAAATATTCCCTATTCACAGATGACATGATACTCTATGTAGAACACCCAAAAGACTTCACCATAAAATTCCTAGAAGTGATACATGATTCGGTAAAGTCACAAGATACAAAATCAACATACAGAAATCTGTTGCATTTCAATATGATAATAATGAGGCAGCAGAAAGAGAAATGAAGGAATCAATGCCAATTGCAATTGTAACAAAAACCATAAAATACCTAGGAATAAACCTAACCAAAGTGATAGATCTATACTCTGAAAACTATCAAACACTTATGAAAGTAACTGAGGCTGACACAAAGAACTGGAAAAACATGTTGTGCCCATGGATCAGAACAAATATTTTTAAAATGTCTATTACTCAAAACAATCTGCACATATAATACAATCCTTAGCAAAATACTATCAGCATTTTTCACAGAGCTAGAACAACCAACCCTAAAATTTGTGTGGAACATCAAAAGACCCTGAATAGCCAACACAACCTTGAAAACATAAAGCTGAGCTGGAAGCATCACAATTTTGGTCTTCAAGTTACATCACAAAGCTATAGTGATCAAAACAGTATGATACTGGCACAAAAGTAGACACACAGATCAATGGAACAGAATAGAAAACCCAGGGATGGATCCAAGATTACACAGTCAATTAATTTTCAAAGCATAAAAGAATATCCAATGGAAAAAAAGACAATCTCTTCAAAAAATGGTGCTGGGAATACTCAACAGCAACATGCAAAAGAATGAAACTGGCCCACTTTTTTACACTTTTTCATGCACAAAAATAAATTCAAAATGGATGAAAGACCTACATGTGAGACAGGAAATCATTAAAATCCTAGAGGAGAACACAAGCAGAAACTTCTCTGACATCAGCCATACCAACTTCTTAGATAACTCTCCTGAGGCAAGGGGAAGAAAGCAAAAATAAACTATTGGGACTTCATCAATATAAAAATCTCCTGCACAGTAAAGGTTAACAATCAACCAAACTAAAAGCCAACCTACGAAAATGGGAGACAATATTTGCAAATGACATATCTGAGAAAGAGTATCCAAAATATATAAAGAACTTATAAAAATAATCCAGTTAAAAGTTGATCAGACGACATGAATAGACATTTTTCCAAAGAAGGCAAACAGATGGCCAACAGACACATGAAAAGATGCTCAATGTCACTTATTATCAGAGAAATGCAAGTCAAAACTATAATGAGATAGCACCTTGACCCTGTCAGAATGGCAAAAATTGATAATGAAGTAACTGAGGTATTGGCACGCATGTGGAGAAAAGAAGCCCTGCTGCCCTCTTCATGGGAATGCAAACTGCTGCAGCCAACTCAGAAAACAGTATGGAGGTTCCTTAAAAAGTTAAACATAGAATTACTCTAGGATCCAGCAATTGTACTGCTGGATATTTACCCAAAGAATACATAAATTTTAATTTGAAGGAATACATGTAACCACAATGTTTCTAGAAGCATTATCAATAATAGCCAAATTTTGGAAAGAGTCCACATGTCCAACAACCAATGAATGGATAAAGAAGATGTGGTATATATACACAATAGTATATTACTCAGCCATAAAATAGAATAAAATCTTGCCATTTCTAATAATGTGGATGGAGCTAGAGATTATTAACAAGTGAAACAAGTCGAACAGAGAAAGACAGATACCATATGGATTCATTCATATGTGGAATTTAAGAAAGAAAACATATGATTATAGGGGGGGAAAGAGGCAAATCAAGAAATAGAGGGAAATCAAGAAAAAGAGGCAAATCAAGAAAAAGAGAGGCAAATCAAGAAATAGAGAACTGAGAATTTCCGAATGGGAGGTGGGTAAGGGGATTGGTCAAACAGATGATGGGGATTAAGGAGTATACTTGTGATTAGCAATGGGTGTTGTATGGAAGT
This sequence comes from Canis aureus, assembly GCF_053574225.1. Taxonomy (NCBI): domain Eukaryota; kingdom Metazoa; phylum Chordata; class Mammalia; order Carnivora; family Canidae; genus Canis; species Canis aureus. The sequence continues at coordinate 63,890,739 of NC_135625.1, forward strand.
GTCGAATCACCAAATTGTACACCTGAAATTAATGTTACACTGTATGTTAGCCAACTGGAATTTAAATTTAAAAAATTTTCAAAAGGGAATTCTGCAAACTTCCAACAACCTGGTGAATCTGGGGGGCATTATGCTAAGTGAAGTCAGACTGTATGGTATCACATATAGAATTAAAAAAAAAATCAGAGAAACTGATGTTTGCTAATGCCTGATGGGGGAAGGAAGAAATAGGATGTTAGAGGTCAAAGGGCACACATATTCAGTTCATAGATTAAGTTCTGAGGAGCTAATGCACAGCACAGTGACTATAGTTAATAATACCGTATTATATACTTAAATGTTTTTTAGAGCAGATCTTAAGCATTCTTAGTAGACACTCAAAAAAATAATTACCCATGGTAAGGCGATGGATATGTTAATTATCTCAATATTGGAAATCATTATATAATGTGTGTATATCAAATTACTTTAAATATACATAGCTATATTGTCAATTCCTAGTAAAGAAAAAAAAACAATTTCATATTCAATCTGATTGCTTTTATGTATCCTCTTTCTCTTCCATTTTCAGTATGTAACATGATTTCTGTATGTGACAATATGTAATGTATAATATTCTCTGTCAAACTTCTCTATTATTTTCCTATTCTCTGGCTAATTTTGCTGCTTTTATCTGTCTTCCAATTAAGATGAATTTCCATTTTCTTAATCTTCCTAACAGAAACTGTGATCACCAGTACTCCAGAGTTATTTATACCTTTATGATTTATTGGAACTATGAGATTGAATGGAATTTGGGGCACCTAGGTGACTCAGTTGGTTAGGCTTCCAACTCTTGATTTTGGCTCAGGTCATGATCTCAGGGTCATGGGATTGAGCCCCTGGCATCGGGCTCCACATCCAGTGCAAAGTCTGCTTGAAATTCTCTCTCTCCTTCCATCACTCCCCCTGCTCTGCACTCTCTTTCTCTCTCTCTCTCTCAAGTAAATAAATCTTTTTTAAAAAAAGAGAGTGAGGGATCCCTGGGTGGCGCAGTGGTTTAGCACCTGCCTTTGGCCCAGGGCGCGATCCTGGAGACCTGGGATCAAATCCCACATCGGGCTCCCGCTGCATGGAGCCTGCTTCTTCTCCCTCTGCCTATGTCTCTGCCTCTCTCTTTCTCTCTCTCTCTCTCTGTGTGTGACTATCATAAATAAATTTAAAAAATTAAAGAAAAATAGAGTGAATGGAATGTTTTTAGAGTCATTTCTGAAATCTAAGGGGATACATATACATACCAGCTTTAGGAAATGCCCAGTTTGGGGGCAAGAATCACTGGAAAGGAATCTGAGGGTTATGGAAGTGGCTACCTCTATTCTTACCAAATAGATAAGAGCTAAGATATATCATCCAATAGGTGTTTCAATCAAAGCACAAATTTAAGAAATTTTCTATTGCAATTTTGGATGAGAATGAGTAATGTGATTGGACGAGTGAGACTAGCTAAAGATCACTCTGAGTTATAAATCCAAAGTCAATTCCTGTTGTTTTCTGTTATAAATTATTTTAGTAATAGCATAGGTGTAATTAGGGTCATTATGGGTTTCTGAGCAGAGAAACATCCTGAGAAGCCTCAAAGTTCAGATTCAGGGCATATTCTTGCTTTACTTGTATCAATACTTTAATGACATTATCCAAAATCTGGGTTCTTCTCACTTTTCTGAGACATCCTCTGAAGTATGATAGTTTTCCCCCTCAGGTTAATTCCCCTCAAGGTTATAGAATGACTATAGAAGTTCTAGATTTTATATCTAGACATGACAACATCTAAGGCAAAGGAAATTATTTCCTATTAATCACTTTCATCAAATTTGACTTTATTCTCTGTACTATTTTTCCAGAGCTTTGCATATGGCATTGAAGTGGTTTTAACTTGAGAAAAAATTGTATTAATATACTGCTACTAAACTGAAGCATTACAGAAATATTAGAAATGAGTACAGTAATATATCAATCAATAATAGACACATAAGATGCCAAATAAATCTTTGAGTTTAATCTTTTGTGCGTGTGACAAAAACTTGACCTCATCCAATGCCTGCATTGCTACACTTAATCATCTAAACATTTATCTTAAAATGTAGTTAATATAGAGGATTAGCAGGGAAGAAAAATTATGAAAACTGAGAAACATTGAAAACAAGCCACGAATGGCAGTGATTATGCTGATGAAAAGTCTGCTTTTTGTACACTCTGTTCTAGCTCCTTTGAATATTTTTATGATATATGTAGGAGGCTGATTCACCAAAGTAATTAATCATGTAATGACTACACTTGTGTGTTCAATTACAGTCTTTATGGTTGATTACTCTTTGTAATAAATACCATTACTAGCTCTTTTTCACTCTTTTGCCCTGGGCAAGAAGGCCAGGACATAAATGGAAAAGACAAATATAACCAATGTGTAGATGGAATACTTTTTCTAAAGCAGGATGTAAGGACATATTAATTTTCAATGTCAGAAATATTAGTTTGTTTAGTGAAGCTAAAAGCATATAAACATTCACTAAATGTACAACTTCATTGCAATACCATCAGCTCTTTACCACATTTCAATTTTATTATTAATATAAATAATTTTAAAATGATTTTTTTAAAGCCTCTTTACTTTTTCTCAAATAGTAGAGAAAACATTTTGTGCATTCCCACAAAAATGCTTTTAATGTTTAAAGCCAAAAGCCATTTATAAAATCAACATCCTTATTCTTAGTATAACCTCTCATGAAAACATTTTATCAGACTTTTAAAATTACATATATGGCTCTTAAAAACATTGAGATTACTTGTCCCAGTTTAAGAAGAAATGCAAACCCTCAATATCACACCCCATTCCAACTTGTATAGGAGACACTCTTTCTTCATTTGGAATGGAGTTTGTTCAATTTCTTTGACAATTTTTTTCTGAGAACTGCCCTATCTCAGGTACAGTTCTTGGTTAGGAGAATAATGCAATATACAAAACAGGCAAAAATCTCTGGCATTGTAGAATTTAAATTTTAATGTAATAAAGCACAGATAACACATAAAATAAAAAAAAATTGAATAAATGGCAGTGAGAATTTCGGAGGAAAGTAAATCAAGTGATATCTAGACAGTACATGAGGCTGCAATTTTAAGTACGGTATTAAAAGAATGCTTCACTGAGGAAGTTATATTTTAGTAAGCCTCTGTCTGTTCAGATCATTAATATGGTTTCCTCTGAGGTCAGGAACAGGACAAGGGTGCCCCAATCCCACCACTCTATTCAGTATAGTATTGGAAGTTCTAGCCAGAGCAATTAGGAAAGAGAAAGAAATAAAGGGAATCCAAACTGGAAAGGAAGAGGTAAAATTATATGTATATATGCTCTTAATATTGAGAAAATCCTAAAGGATCCATCAAAAATCTCTCAGAACTAATCAACAAATTTAGAAAAGTTGCAGAAATCAAGTCAACATCTCCGGTGTTTCTTCTATACAGTAACAACAAAATATCTGAAAACAATCCCAGTCACAGTAGTATAAAAATAATAAAATATTTAGGAACAACTTTAACCAGGGAGGTGAAAGACTTATACACTGAAAACTATGACTTTGGTGAAAGAAATTAAAGAATACACAAATAAATAGATGATTCACTTTCATAGATCAGAAAAAAATTATGTTGTTAAAAAGTCCATATTACCCAAAGCCATTTATAGATTCAACACAATCTCTATAAAAATTCTAATGGCATATTTTACAGAAATAGAAAAAAAACCTAAAATCAATAATGGAACCACAGAAAACTGAATAGTCAAAGCATTCCTAAGTACAAAGCTGAAGTCATCACATTTCCTGATTTCAAACTGTATCACAAAGCTATAGTAATCAGAAGAGTATGGTACTGGTAAAAATAAATAAATAAATAAATAAATAAATAAATAAATAATAAATAGATAAATGGAACAGAATTAAACTTTTGTATATATTGTCAAATAACATTTGAAGAGGGATGTAAGAATACTGAATGGGGAAAGGATAGTCTCTTAAATTATTTTGGGAAAAGTGGATAATCACATGCAGATGAATGATTTGACTTCTCTCTTATACTACTCACTAAATTTCACCCAAAATGGACTAAAAAGACTTAAACATAGTGCCAGAAGCCATAAAAATCTTGCAAGAAAACAATGGAAAAAGCTCCTTGATATGGTTCTTGACAATGATTTTTTGGACAGGACACCAAAAGTGTAAGTAACAAAAGCAGAACTAAGGAAGTGGGACTATACCACACTAAAAACTTCTCCAAAGCAAAAGAAACAATACACAAAACAAAAAAGCAACCTATGGAATGGGAGAAAATATTTGCAAACTATCTTTATGATAAGAGATTAATATCCAGATTATATAAGGTCTTCATATAACTCAATAGAAAAAAAATCCAATTTAAAAATGGGCAGAGGATCTGAAAAGACATTCTTCCAGAGAAGATGTAATGGTCAACAGCATGAAAAGATGCTTATACAATGCAACTTGATTCAGAGAATGCAAATCAAAGAAATGTAAATCAGAAATCATGATGAGATATCCTCTCACACAAGTTAAAATGAGTTTCTTAAAAAAAGCAATTTTTTTCTATCAATGGAATATTACTCAGACATAAGAATGAAATCTTAACATTTGTGACAACATAGATAAATCTTGAGAACATAATACTAAGCAAAATAATTTAGAGAGCTAAAGACAAGCACTGTATGATCTCAGTCCTGTGTGAAATATAAAAATGTCAACGTCATAGAAGTAGAATAGAATGGTGTTTACCAGGGACTGAGGGAATGGGGAAAATAGGAAGATGTGGGTCAAGGGTATGGTATAAACTTTCAGTTTTAAGATGGATAAATTCAGGAGATCCAATGTATATCATGGTGGCTATAAATAGCAATACTGTATTGTATACTTGAAAGTCACCACAAACACACACGCACACACACAAGGTAATTATGTGAGGCAACAGAAGCATTTAACTAACCCTACTGCAGTGATCATTTCACAACAGATACAAGTAACAAATCATCATTTTTTTTTTTTTTAAGACCAACAGAGGAAGGTGGATTCTGGTATCAAAAAACTACAGCAAACATTAAACACAGCCTAACTTCTAGCCAGATTAACACAAAGACTCTCACTAAAGGCCTATTTATATCCTGTACAATTACCTAATATATTGCATGTGGCTTTCAATAAAAAATTACAAGGAATGCTAAAAACCAAGAAATGCATGTCTGAAGAGACAAAATAGTCATCTGAATCAAATTCCATTATCACACAGCCCAAGGAAATTAAAATAACTATGACTAATATGTTAAGGACTCACGTGGGAAGATACAAGTAGACAACATTAAGACTAGATGAGGAACATAAGTAGAAAAATGGAAACTCCAAGAAAGAATCAAAAGCAATAACAGTTGATGGAGGGAGGTGTGTGTGTGGGGGGAGGGGCTAAATGGGTAATGGGGATTAAGGAAGGCACTTGTGATGAACACTGGGTGTTTTATTTAAGTGATAAATCACTGAATTCTTTTATTTTTTTTTTTTGACCCAGCAATTGCACTGTTGGGGATTTACCCCAAAGATACAAATGCAATGAAACGCCGGGACACCTGCACCCCGATGTTTATAGCAGCAATGTCCACAATAGCCAAACTGTGGAAGGAGCCTCGGTGTCCATCGAAAGATGAATGGATAAAGAAGATGTGGTCTCTGTATACAGGGAATATTCCTCAGCCATTAGAAACGACAAATACCCATTTGCTTCAACGTGGATGGAACTGGAGGGTATGATGCTGAGTGAAGTAAGTCAATCCGAGAAGGACAAACATTATATGTTCTCATTCATTTGGGGACTATAAATAATTGTGAAAGGGAATAGAGGGGAAGGGAGAAGAAGTGGGTAGGAAATATCAGAAAGGGAGACAGAACATGGAAGACTCCTAACTCTGGGAAAAAAACTAGGGGTGGTGGAAGGGGAGGAGGGCAGGGGGTGGGGGTGAATGGGTGACTGGCACTGAGGGGGGCACTTGACGGGATGAGCACTGGGTGTTATGTTATTCTGTATGTTGGTAAATTGAACTCCAATAAAAAATAATTTATTAAAAAAATCACTGAATTCTATGCCTGAAACCAATTTTACCATATATTTAACTAGCATTTAAATAAAACTAAAAACAATGAAAAAATAAGTGTCATAAACTTAAAAAAAGCAAGCTGGAAATCAAAAACACTTGGAAAAAAAATGAAGAATACATTTGTTTTGGGTTCATCAATAAACTGGACATGGCTCTTTGAACAGTAAACCTGACCTCTCCAGGAGCACTGAGAATTACCTTTCTACTTGATAGTTGTGGTTTAATCTCACATTATTTTCTTAGAAGCATCATCTCACTCCTGTCAGAAGGTCCTTTTGCATGTATATCCTAACATCAGCCCCACACATACACACACATCACTTTAACTAGTTAATTCCTATTAATCCTTCCAATTTCAGATTCACTTGCTCAGAGAAGTCTATTCTAATTATCCAAATTGCCTCAAAATCTCCTGATAAATGTTCTGATTAAATTGTACCATTTCCTTCCAGCAGATAGAGTTTTGATTCCTTCACCATTGTATAAAACAAAAATAAACATGGAAGGCAGAAAAAAGAAGTTTAAAAATAACAAGTGAAATTGACTGAAAACTGTTAAAAACATGGTAGATATTAATCTAAATATATCAATAATTACTTTAAATATGAATGTGCTAGATGCATCAATTAAAAGAGACTGTAAGAGTGTATTAAAAAAAGCAAGACTCAGCTCTGTGTTTCCATAAGAAACTGAATTAGTACAGATAAAGTAAACAGCTATATCCTTATGGTAAACAACATCAATCAATTTAATCTGTTGTAAACACCATCAATCAGTTTGATATATTGAGTGGTTTCCTCCACTCGATATCTTTGACATTTGAACTCAAAAAAGAAAAAAAGAAGAAAAACTCAGTCATGAATTTGACAAAAATATGTCTAGAATCTATGTGCAGAAAACTATAAAACTTTGATGGAAGATATTTTAAAAATCTAAGCAAATGAAAGGATGTTCCATGTCTATGGATAGGAAGACCCAATATTATTAAAATATGAATATTTCCAATCTTGATTCATAGATCCAATGCAAGCCAACAGACTCCCAGCAAGTAATTTAATGTTATTGACAAACTGAAACTAAATGTCATATGGTTTGGGACAAGACCCAGGAAAACCAATAAAATGCTGAGAAAATTCAGAGAACCATTACCACCCAAACACAAGATTTCTCATATAGCTTGAGAAGTCAAAATAGTTTGGTATTAGTTAAAGAGCAGACACAGAGAACACAACGAAGAGCCTATATTTAAATCTATGAAAACAAAAGCAAAAAATAAACTGGGACTTCATCAAAATAAAAAATTTCTGCACACAAAGGAAATAATGAACAAAACTAAAAGGCAACCTAATTAACTGGAGAAGATATTTGCAGATGACATGTCTGAGAAAAAGTATCCAAAATATATATAGAACATATAAAACTCAACATCCAAAAAAACAAATAATCCAGTTAAAAATTGGCAGAACACATGAATAGATATTTCTCTAAAGAAGACATACAGATACAGATACAGATAAACGAGACAACAGACACATGAGAAGTTGTTCAACCTCGTTCATCAACAGGGAAATGCAAACCAAAACTACAATGAGATATAACCTCACATCTGTCAGAATGGCTAAAATCCGCAACACAAAAAACCAGATGTTGGCCAGGATGTGGAGAAAAAGGAACACTTGTGGACTGTTGGTAGGAATGCAAACCGGTAGAGCCAGTCTGCAGAAAAAAATATGGAGGTTCCTTAAAAGGTTAAAAATGGAACTGTGCTGTGATCCAGCAATGACACCACTGAAATATTTACCTAAAGAATACAAAAACACTAATTCAAAGGAATACATGCACCTCTATGTTTATAGCAGCATTATTTATAATAGCTAAATTATGGAAAGAGCCCAAATGTCCATCACCTGATGAATTGATAAAGAAGATGTGAGATAGGGGGTCTCTGTGTGGCTCAGCGATTTAGCGCCTGCCTTTGGCCCAGGGCGCGGTCCTGGAGACCCGGGATCGAATCCCACATCGGGCTCCCTGCATGGAGCCTGCTTCTCCCTCTGCCTGTGTCTCTGCCTCTCTCTCTCTCTATGTCTATCATGAATAAATAAATAAAATCTTTAAAAAATTTTAAAAAAGATGTGAGATATATACAATATTCCATTGCATATGTGTATGTATACATATACATGTGTGCAATTGAATATTATATTTATCTCATATCATAAGAAGAATGAAATTATGCCATTGCAATGACATAGTGGAGCTAGACAGTATTATGCTAAGCAAAATAAGCCAGAGAATGACGAACACCATATGTGGAATTTAAGAAACAAAATAAATGAGCAAAGGGGAAGAAAATAGAGACAGGCCAGAAACAGACTCTTAATTATACAGAACAAACTGATGGTTACCAGAGGGAAGATAGGTAGAGGGATGGGTGAAATTGATGATGAGGATTAAGAAGTGTACTTGTGATGAGTCCTAGTGATGTGTGAAAGTGTGGAATCACTACATTGTAACACCTGAAACTAATATTACATTGTATGTTAACTAAATGAATTAAAATAAAAATTTAAAAAGCCAAAAAACCCAAAACCTACTAAAAATAAACAACTATTCTCTGATAAAGGACAAAAGGCAATTCAGTAGAGAAAGGATTATCTTTGCAACAAATGAAATGAACAGTTGGACATACATATACAAGCACTTCTCAACAAAATTAAATCAAAATATATGATAGATTTAAATATAAAATTAAAAAAATCCTATAAGTTTCTAAAAGAAAACATGATAAGGCATAGGGGGCCATGGCTTTTGCAATGACTTTTTATATATAACACCAGAAGCACATTTCATGAAGAAAAATTGATGAAGTTGTATTTAGTAAAATCAAAAACTTCTAATCTGTGTGAGAATCTTTTAAGAGAATTAAAAGACAAGCCACAACTTCTGATCTGTGAATCTTTTCAGAGAATGAAATGACAAGCCACATTGTGCAAATATATTTGCAAAACACCTCTAACAAAGGATTTAAAATTCACAAAGCACTCTTGAAATTCAGTAACAAGAAAACAATGGAATTGAAAATGGTCAAATGATCTGAGCAAGCATCTCACCAGTAAAGATCTACAGATGGAAAATAGACATATGAAAAGATAAACAATATCATTGTCATTAGGTAGTTGCTAATTAAAACAAAAATGAGAAGCCACAACACAACTACTAGAATGTCATAAAATCCATATGATGTTCTGGAAAAGGCAAAATTACACAGAAAGTAAAAATATTAGTGATTGCAATGGGATTGTGGACTAGAGTAGTGTGAATAGGTAAATCACAGGCAATTTTAGGGCAATGAAATTGTTCTGTATATTAACATAATGGTTAATATGTGACATTATACATTTGTCGAAATCTTTAGAACTTAATAGTGAGCAGAACCTCTGGGTATGTGATTTAAAAGAAAAAAACCACTTAGGATACCATGAGATCCCCGGAAAGAATGCAGACCGTGACAAAAGAACCTCACTGTATAATAAATGAATTAACCACACTAAAGGAGTTAGGGATGTATGTAAAACCAAAGTCAAAGAGACTGCACATAATTTCTGTCCTCTACATGAATTTGTTTTCTATTGAGGTACAACTGAACAGTTTTGATACTACTATATAATTACCAGGGGATACCCTGGACCTAACCAATTAAGTAAATGGATGAATGACTGTAAGAAGTCAGGTTTCTCATCATTGAGGTGGAAATTTACAGATAAGCACATAAGAAACGTTAGAATGATCTATGTGGTAATGGATTGTAGTTGGAGACAGTAAGAACTTATGTTTAACTTAATATAAGATACGTATTATTCACATAGAAATATTTATAGTTATGGTACATGCACAGGTCAGCATACACAGATATATTTCTTTGCTCTATGTGTTGAAAGGGTCTAGAAGTTATGACACCCAAGTAGTAATGCACATACCTAGGGCTCCTGTGAGAAATGGTTGATTATAAGCTTGTGCAGGAAATATACAAGATAACCCTGATAATAATTGTAATAAAAAGATACACAGTAATAATAAAAATAGCATTAACTTTCATTCATATCCAGTATTTCTACTTGTACCTATTTTCTCGGAGCCTTGTTAAAAACTGCGAAGGACAGGAGATTTTTACCTGACAACATAAGCTAAAAAGTAACTCTTCACTAGTTTCACAGATGACATGGCAAATGATATGATGCTCATGAGTCAGAGACAGACGACTTTGTTACTCACATTTGCAGTATTTCCCCTTGTGTTATGGAGCAGCACAAATGCATGCTGCATGTGCACTGGGTTTTCATCATAGCTAAAGAACCACAGGCTTAGGAAATGCAGTTGTTTATAATGGGCTACAGGAAAACCTGCTCAACATTTGCCTTGAAAAGAGATACTATCTTTATTATACAGAGCAGTACAGAAACATTCTCTCTGCTCCAAAGAAGAATGTTATCACTATCTTCCAAGATTGTGCCATACAAACATCTTTGAAAAGATAATCCAGAGCAAAAAAAAAAAAAAAAATCCAGTGTCTCTGTTCATAAGATTCAGAAATATGAAGCCCATTAACTGTCTCTCAACAAACCTCAATTTCCTTAGCTACAAAATTGGCTTCAAAATTTTGTGATGGGGGAAGATGGTGAAGTAGGAGCATCCTAGGCATACTTTATCCTACAGATACACCTAGAAAGCACCCACATCAGTGTAAATAATCCAGAAAATGACCCAAAAACTGATAGAACAGACTCTCCACACCTAAATGTAAAGAACAGGCCAAATCAAGGAGGGTAGGAAAGGTGGAGACATGGTTAGGAGCCAAACTGACACATGGGACTGTCCTCCAGAGGGCTAGACGCTGTAGGCTCAGACTGGGGAAAGGAGCAGACTGCACACCAGGCATGGGGGACCTGCACTGGGAAGGCAAATCCCCATAATATCTGGCTTTGAAAATCAGAGGGGCTTAAACTCATGAGTTCTTATAATCAGTGTATCTAAAAATCTAGAACTTTAAAAAATCAGGAGGCTCAGCTCAGGGAGAGCCAGACAACAAGAAGAAACAGTGCCTGCCATTAAGGAGACAGATTAACATAGCCCCCACCCAGGTATAGCATAGAAATGGCAGTTGAAAAACACCTAGGGTATCCAGGAGGATTTTTCACTAATCTTAGAGCATTTGCTGGAAGGGCAGGAATCTTTAGGAGACTTCCAAGAGCAAAATACCTGTCAGGCACCATTTCCGTCCTCTGCCCTCCCCGCCCCCCCCCCCCAGCCTAGATAAAAGGACGACCTGCTGGACCAAGAATAGCCCCAGTACTCACCATCTAGCTTGTTAACAGTGCACACTGCCTGTGCTCTTTCTTTAACAGAAGCACACTGCTCCCTCCAATCTGCACTCAGCAGAAGTTTTCCAAAGCAGCTGCAGGTGTCCTCCCACAGCAGAGGGGCACAACCTCGCTAACACCACATGATCCACCTCTGTCTCTTATGGACCTGTGTCCTCCAAAACTCCTTTGGCAGGAACCCATGAAAAAAATGCCACAAGCATGCCAGTATGCAAGCAACCCCAAAAGAGTCAGTACCACCATAAAGTGACTCCTGAGCCAGGGAGAAAGGAAGAAAATCATACACATTAGTTCAACTGCAGCTCTAGCAGTAGGTTGGGTGGGGTAAGACGTATAGTTTGACAGCAGGTGCTACCCACCAATGGAAACTTCTGAGAAGACAACACAGGGTAAGTGCCATGCAGTTCAGTGATACTGCATCTCTGGCAAATGTCTGGTCTTAACTCAACTCAAGTCGAAGGTTGCCCCAGACTGGCTTATTAAAAATATAGGCCAAATTATTCCCCAAACAGGCAAAGATGGTCGTTATAGATGACTAAACAAAAGGCAAACATGACTCAGCCACAAAAGTAGGGCATATGCAATACACATAGGAAACACCCCTGAAGTGCCAGGTTCTGGTGAAGAGGCAACATTGCACTGCAGGGCACTACAGGACCCCTTCTTCATAAGACCAGTTCTTTCAAAAGCACTCCTGATTTTCCTAACACCAGACCTAAGACACATGCAGAAGGAAAGTGAAGGGATGAAAAAGCATTTATCATGCAAAGGAAGTGAAAAGAAAGCTGGGTAGCAGTACTTGTATTGGATAAAATAGACTTTAAAACAAAGACTATAACAAGAGGCAAAGCCAGACACCATATGATAATAAAAGGAAGAATACAACAAGAAGATAAAACAGTTGTAAATATTCATGAACCCACCATGGGAGCACTAAATACATAATGCAGCTAATAACAAACATAAAGGAAGTAATTGATAGTAACAAGGTAATAGTAGGGGAATTAAACACCCCATTTACATCAATGAGTAGATCATCCAAACAGAAAATCAACAAAGAAACAAAGGATAACACATTTGTATGACAATTGTACCAAATGGATCTAACAGATATATTCAGAATATTTCATCCTAAAACATCAGAATACACAATCTTTTCAAGTGCACATGGAAAATTCTCTAGAACAGATCACACATTAGGCCACAAAACGAGTCTCAACAAATTCAAAAAACAAAGTCATAACATGCATTTTTTTTTTCTGATCACAAGGCTAAGAAACTAGCAATCAACAAGAACAAAGCCTGAAAGGAACACAAGTACACAGAAGCCAAATAACATGCTACTAAACAATAATAAATGGCTGAACCAAGAAATTAAAGAGAAAATAAAAAGAATACATGGAGGCAAATGTAAATGAAAACACAACTGTTCAAGATCTCTGGGATGCAGCCAAAGCTGTTCAAAGAGGAAGGTGTATCTCATTACAGACCTGTGTCAAGAAGAAAGATAAATATCAAACCTAAGCTCATCCCTCAAGGAGCTGGAAAAAGAACAAAACCCAAAACCAGTAGAAGGAAATGTAATAAAGATTAGGAAAGGAATAAATGAAAAAGAAACTAAAAAAAAATTTACATATAGAAAAGATCAATGATACCGGGTGATGGTTCTTTGAAAAGATCAATAAAATTGATAAACCTTTGCCAGATTCATTAAAAGAGAGAGAGAGGGAGTGCTCAAAATCAGAAATGAAAGAGAAGTAACAACTGATATCACAGAAGTGAAAAGAATTATAAGAGAATATTATGAAAAATTACATGCCAGCAAAGTGGACAACATAGAAGAAATGGATAAATTCCTAGAAACATGTAACCTCCCAAAACTCAATGAGGAGAAAATACAAAATTTCAACCAACAGAATCCCAGAAATGAAATTGAATATTTAACCAAGAAACTTCCAACAAGTTAAAGTCCAGAACCAGAAGGCTTCAAAGGTGAATTCTACCAAATATTTAAGGAATTAATATCTATTCTTCTGAAACTACTCCAAAAAACAGAAGAGGAAAGATTGTTTCTGAATTCATTCTATGAAGCCAGCATCACCTTGATACCAAAACCAAATAAAGACACCACACACACACACACACACACTATATATATATATAATATATATATATATATATATATATATATTATATATATATATATATAACTACAGGTCAGTATCTTTCATGAACATCAACACAAAAATCCTTAACAAAATATTAGCAAATTGAATCCAATAACTTATTATAAAATCATTCACCATAATTAAGAGGGATTTATTCCTGGGATGCAAGGGTGATTCAATATTTACAAATTAATCAATGTGACACATCACAAGAGAAAAGATAAAAACCATAAGATCAATTCAATAGATGCAGAAAGAGCATTTGACAAAGTGTAACGTCCATTCATAACAAAAACCCTCAACCAGTCCGGAGGAGCAAGGTGGCGGAAGAGTAGGGTCCCCAAATCACCTGTCTCCACCAAACTACCTAGAAAACCTTCAAATTATCCTGAAAATCTATGAATTCGGCCTGAGATTTAAAGAGAGACCAGCTGGAATGCTACAGTGAGAAGAGTTCGCGCATCTATCAAGGTAGGAAGACGGGGAAACAGAAATAAAGACACAAAAGGCCTCCAAGGGGGAGGGGCCCGCGAGGAGCCGGGCTGAGGCCGGGGCGAGTGTCCCCAGGACAGGAGAGCCCCGTCCCGGAGGAGCAGGAGCTGCACCGACCTTCCCGGGGGAAAGGGGCTCGCGGGGAGGTGGAGCAGGACCCAGGAGGGCGAGGATCTCCTCGGGCTCCCGGGGACAGTAACAGACACCTGCGCCCGGGAGAGTGCGCCGAGCTCCCTAAGGGCTGCAGCGCGCACGGGGGACCCGGAGCAGCTCGGGGGGCTCGGGGGCGGCTCCGCGGAGGGGGCTGCGGGGGGGGAGCGCAAATCCAACAGCGCAGGCTCCGGAGCACAGGGCGCCGGGACACAGCCCAGGATCCCGCCTCCCCCGGGACAGGCAGAGGCCGGGAGGGCCCAGGACAGCGAGGACGCTCCTGCCCCAGCTGAGCAGATCAGCGGCCCCGCCCCGGAGCCTCCAGGCCCTGCAGACGGAGTTCCTGCCGGAGCTGAATCCAGGTTTCCAGAGCTGCCCCGCCACTGGGGCTGTTGCTCCTGCGGCCTCACGGGGTAAACAACCCCCACCGAGCCCTGCACCAGGCAGGGGCAGAGCAGCTCCCCCAACTGCTCACACCTGAAAATCAGCACAGCAGGCCCCTCCCCCAGAACACCAGCTAGACTGACTGACAACTTCCAGGAGAAGCCAAGGGACTTAAAGTACACAGAATCAGAAGATACTCCCCGGTGGTTCTTTTTTTGTTTGTTTGTTTTTGTTTTTGTTTTGTTTTGCTTTTTGATTTGTTTCCTTCCCCCACCCCCTTTTTTTCTCCTTTCTTTTTCTTTCTCTTTTTCTTCTTCTTTTTTTTTTTCGTTTTTTTTTCTTTTTCTTCCCTTTTTTTCTCTTTCTCTTTTCTTTCCTTCTTTCTCTCCTCTCTTTTTCTCTTTTTCCCAATACAACTTGCTTTTGGCCACTCTGCACTGAGCAAAATGACTAGAAGGAAAACCTCACCTCAAAAGAAAGAATCAGAAACAGTCCTCTCTCCCACAGAGTTACAAAATCTGGATTACAATTCAATGTCAGAAAGCCAATTCAGAAGCACTATTATACAGCTACTGGTGGCTCTAGAAAAAAGCATAAAGGACTCAAGAGACTTCATGACTGCAGAATTTAGAGCTAATCAGGCAGAAATTAAAAATCAATTGAATGAGATGCAATCCAAACTAGAAGTCCTAACGACGAGGGTTAACGAGGTGGAAGAACGAGTGAGTGACCTAGAAGACAAGTTGATAGCAAAGAGGGAAACTGAGGAAAAAAGAGACAAACAATTAAAAGACCATGAAGATAGATTAAGGGAAATAAACGACAGCCTGAGAAAGAAAAACCTACGTTTAATTGGGGTTCCCGAGGGCGCCGAAAGGGACAGAGGGCCAGAATATGTATTTGAACAAATTCTAGCTGAAAACTTTCCTAATCTGGGAAGGGAAACAGGCATTCAGATCCAGGAAATAGAGAGATCCCCCCCTAAAATCAATAAAAACCGTTCAACACCTCGACATTTAATTGTGAAGCTTGCAAATTCCAAAGATAAAGAGAAGATCCTTAAAGCAGCAAGAGACAAGAAATCCCTGACTTTTATGGGGAGGAGTATTAGGGTAACAGCAGACCTCTCCACAGAGACCTGGCAGGCCAGAAAGGGCTGGCAGGATATATTCAGGGTCCTAAATGAGAAGAACATGCAACCAAGAATACTTTATCCAGCAAGGCTCTCATTCAAAATGGAAGGAGAGATAAAGAGCTTCCAAGACAGGCAGCAACTAAAAGAATATGTGACCTCCAAACCAGCTCTGCAAGAAATTTTAAGGGGGCCTCTTAAAATTCCCCTTTAAGAAGAAGTTCAGTGGAACAGTCCACAAAAACAAAGACTGAATAGATATCATGATGACACTAAACTCATATCTCTCAATAGTAACTCGGAATGTGAACGGGCTTAATGACCCCATCAAAAGGCGCAGGGTTTCAGACTGGATAAAAAAGCAGGACCCATCTATTTGCTGTCTACAAGAGACTCATTTTAGACAGAAGGACACCTACAGCCTGAAAATAAAAGGTTGGAGAACCATTTACCATTCGAATGGTCCTCAAAAGAAAGCAGGGGTAGCCATCCTTATATCAGATAAACTAAAATTTACCCCAAAGACTGTAGTGAGAGATGAAGAGGGACACTATATCATACTTAAAGGATCTATTCAACAAGAGGACTTAACAATCCTCAATATATATGCTCCGAATGTGGGAGCTGCCAAATATATACATCAATTATTAACCAAAGTGAAGAAATACTTAGATAATAATACACTTATACTTGGTGACTTCAATCTAGCTCTTTCTATACTCGATAGGTCTTCTAAGCAAAACATCTCCAAAGAAACGAGAGCTTTAAATGATACACTGGACCAGATGGATTTCACAGATATCTACAGAACTTTACATCCAAACTCAACTGAATACACATTCTTCTCAAGCGCACATGGAACTTTCTCCAGAATAGACCACATATTGGGTCACAAATCGGGTCTGAACCGATACCAAAAGATTGGGATTGTCCCCTGCATATTCTCGGACCATAACGCCTTGAAATTAGAACTAAATCACAACAAGAAGTTTGGAAGGACCTCAAACACGTGGAGGTTAAGGACCATCCTGCTAAAAGATAAAAGGGTCAACCAGGAAATTAAGGAAGAATTAAAAAGATTCATGGAAACTAATGAGAATGAAGATACAACCGTTCAAAATCTTTGGGATGCAGCAAAAGCAGTCCTAATGGGGAAATACATCGCAATACAAGCATCCATTCAAAAACTGGAAAGAACTCAAATACAAAAGCTAACCTTACACATAAAGGAGCTAGAGAAAAAACAGCAAATAGATCCTACACCCAAGAGAAGAAGGGAGTTAATAAAGATTCGAGCAGAACTCAACGAAATCGAGACCAGAAGAACTGTGGAACAGATCAACAGAACCAGGAGTTGGTTCTTTGAAAGAATTAATAAGATAGATAAACCATTAGCCAGCCTTATTAAAAAGAAGAGAGAGAAGACTCAAATTAATAAAATCATGAATGAGAA
This sequence comes from Canis aureus, assembly GCF_053574225.1. NCBI lineage: Eukaryota > Metazoa > Chordata > Mammalia > Carnivora > Canidae > Canis > Canis aureus. Next base: position 63,908,080 of record NC_135625.1, read on the forward strand.
AGGAGAGATCACTACCAACACCAAGGAAATACAAACGATTTTAAAAACATATTATGAACAGCTATACGCCAATAAATTAGGCAATCTAGAAGAAATGGACGCATTCCTGGAAAGCCACAAACTACCAAAACTGGAACAGGAAGAAATAGAAAACCTGAACAGGCCAATAACCAGGGAGGAAATTGAAGCAGTCATCAAAAACCTCCCAAGACACAAGAGTCCAGGGCCAGATGGCTTCCCAGGAGAATTTTATCAAACGTTTAAAGAAGAAATCATACCTATTCTCCTAAAGCTGTTTGGAAAGATAGAAAGAGATGGAGTACTTCCAAATTCGTTCTATGAAGCCAGCATCACCTTAATTCCAAAGCCAGACAAAGACCCCGCCAAAAAGGAGAATTACAGACCAATATCCCTGATGAACATGGATGCAAAAATTCTCAACAAGATACTGGCCAATAGGATCCAACAGTACATTAAGAAAATTATTCACCATGACCAAGTAGGATTTATCCCTGGGACACAAGGCTGGTTCAACACCCGTAAAACAATCAATGTGATTCATCATATCAGCAAGAGAAAAACCAAGAACCATATGATCCTCTCATTGGATGCAGAGAAAGCATTTGACAAAATACAGCATCCATTCCTGATCAAAACTCTTCAGAGTGTAGGGATAGAGGGAACATTCCTCGACATCTTAAAAGCCATCTATGAAAAGCCCACAGCAAATATCATTCTCAATGGGGAAGCACTAGGAGCCTTTCCCCTAAGATCAGGAACAAGACAGGGATGTCCACTCTCACCACTGCTATTCAACATAGTACTGGAAGTCCTAGCCTCAGCAATCAGACAACAAAAAGACATTAAAGGCATTCAAATTGGCAAAGAAGAAGTCAAACTCTCCCTCTTCGCTGATGACATGATACTCTACATAGAAAACCCAAAAGTCTCCACCCCAAGATTGCTAGAACTCATACAGCAATTCGGTAGCGTGGCAGGATACAAAATCAATGCCCAGAAGTCAGTGGCATTTCTATACACTAACAATGAGACTGAAGAAAGAGAAATTAAGGAGTCAATCCCATTTACAATTGCACCCAAAAGCATAAGATACCTAGGAATAAACCTCACCAAAGATGTAAAGGATCTATACCCTCAAAACTATAGAACACTTCTGAAAGAAATTGAGGAAGACACAAAGAGATGGAAAAATATTCCATGCTCATGGATTGGCAGAATTAATATTGTGAAAATGTCAATGTTACCCAGGGCAATATACACGTTTAATGCAATCCCTATCAAAATACCATGGACTTTCTTCAGAGAGTTAGAACAAATTATTTTAAGATTTGTGTGGAATCAGAAAAGACCCCGAATAGCCAGGGGAATTTTAAAAAAGAAAACCATATCTGGGGGCATCACAATGCCAGATTTCAGGTTGTACTACAAAGCTGTGGTCATCAAGACAGTGTGGTACTGGCACAAAAACAGACACATAGATCAGTGGAACAGAATAGAGAATCCAGAAGTGGACCCTGAACTTTATGGGCAACTAATATTCGATAAAGGAGGAAAGACTATCCATTGGAAGAAAGACAGTCTCTTCGATAAATGGTGCTGGGAAAATTGGACATCCACATGCAGAAGAATGAAACTAGACCACTCTCTTTCACCATACACAAAGATAAACTCAAAATGGATGAAAGATCTAAATGTGAGACAAGATTCCATCAAAATCCTAGAGAAGAACACAGGCAACACCCTTTTTGAACTCGGCCATAGTAACTTCTTGCAAGATACATCCACGAAGGCAAAAGAAACAAAAGCAAAAATGAACTATTGGGACTTCATCAAGATAAGAAGCTTTTGCACAGCAAAGGATACAGTCAACAAAACTCAAAGACAACCTACAGAATGGGAGAAGATATTTGCAAATGACATATCAGATAAAGGGCTAGTTTCCAAGATCTATAAAGAACTTATTAAACTCAACACCAAAGAAACAAACAATCCAATCATGAAATGGGCAAAAGACATGAACAGAAATCTCACAGAGGAAGACATAGACATGGCCAACATGCATATGAGAAAATGCTCTGCATCACTTGCCATCAGGGAAATACAAATCAAAACTACAATGAGATACCACCTCACACCAGTGAGAATGGGGAAAATTAACAAGGCAGGAAACAACAAATGTTGGAGAGGATGTGGAGAAAAGGGAACCCTCTTACACTGTTGGTGGGAATGTGAACTGGTGCAGCCACTCTGGAAAACTGTGTGGAGGTTCCTCAAACAGTTAAAAATAGACCTGCCCTACGACCCAGCAATTGCACTGTTGGGGATTTACCCCAAAGATACAAATGCAATGAAACGCCAGGACACCTGCACCCCGATGTTTCTAGCAGCAATGGCCACGATAGCCAAACTGTGGAAGGAGCCTCGGTGTCCAACGAAAGATGAATGGATAAAGAAGATGTGGTTTATGTATACAATGGAATATTACTCAGCTATTAGAAATGACAAATACCCACCATTTGCTTCAACGTGGATGGAACTGGAGGGTATTATGCTGAGTGAAGTAAGTCAGTCGGAGAAGGACAAACATTATATGTTCTCATTCATTTGGGGAATATAAATAATAGTGAAAGGGAAAATAAGGGAAGGGAGAAGAAATGTGTGGGAAATATCAGAAAGGGAGACAGAACGTAAAGACTGCTAACTCTGGGAAACGAACTAGGGGTGGTAGAAGGGGAGGAGGGCGGGGGGTGGGAGTGAATGGGTTACGGGCACTGGGTGTTATTCTGTATGTTAGTAAATTGAACACCAATAAAAAAAAAAAAAAACCCTCAACCAAGTAAGTTTAGAGGGAACATACCTCAACAAAATAAAAGTCATATATGAACAACCTATGACTAACATTGTTCTCAATAGTGAAAAACTCAGAGATGTCCCTCTAAGGTTAGGAATAAGACAAGGATTTTTAGTCTCCTCACTTTTTTTTCAACATATCCCAGAAGTTCTAGTCACAGCAATCAGACAAGAAATAAATGACATCCACATTGGTAAGGAAAAAGTAAAACTTGCATTATTGGCAGAAGACTTGATACCATATATAGAAAATCTAAAAAATAAAAAAAATCTAGAACTGATAAATGAATTCCGTAAGGTCACAGGATACAAAATCAATATACAAAATCTACCAAGGCTCTATACAGTAATAATGAAGTAGCAGGAAGGGATATTAAGAAAACAATCTCATTTACAATTGCACCAAAAGGAATAAAATGTTAGGAATAAATTTCCCAAGGAGATGAAAGATCTGTACTTTGAAAATTATAAAACACTGATGAAAGAAATTGATGATGAGACAAATGGAAAACTATTCCATGCTCATTGGTTGGGAGGACAAATATTGTTAAAATGTTCATACAATCTAAAGCAATCTATACATTTAATGCAATCCCTATCAAAATGCCAACAGCATTTTTCATAGAACTAGAAAAAATAATCTGAAAATGTCTACGGAATACAAAAGACCCTAAAAGAGCCAAGGCAATCTTGAAAAAGGAATAACTGGAGGCATCACAATCCTAGATTTCAAGTTATATTACAAAGCTATAGTAATCAAAGTAGTATGGTATTGGCACAAAAATAGATACATAGACCAATAGAACAGAATAGAGAACCCAGAAATAAATCCATGATTATATGGTCAATTAATCTTTGACAAAGGAAGGAAAAATATGTAATGGGAATAAGACAATTTGTTTAACAACTGGTGTTGGGAAAACTGGACAGCCACATGCAAATGAATGAAATTAGATCACTTTAATATACCATACACAAAGATAATTCAAAACTGCTTAAGGACCGAAATGTGAGACTTGAAATCATAAAAACCCTAAAAGGGAGCACAGGTGGTCATTTCTCTGACATTGTGCATAGCACATATTTCTAGATATGTCTCCTGAGGCAAGGACAACAAAAGTATAAGTAAACTATTGGTATTACGTTAAAACAAAAAGCTTCTTCACAGCAAAGGAAATAATCAACAAAGCAAAAGACAACATAGTGAACATAAGAAGATATTTGCAAATGGTAAATGCATAAGGGGTTACTATCCAACATATATAAAGAAAGTTCACAACTCAACACACAAAAAAAGAAATAATCAAATTAAAAATGAGAAGACACGAACAGACATTTCTCCAAAGACAATATCCAGATGGCCAACAGACACATAAAACAATGCTCAACAGCATTTATCATAAGAGAAATGCAAATCAAAACCACAATGAGATATGACCTCACACCTGTCAGAATGGCTTAAATCAAAAACACCAAGCACAATAGTGGCACCTGGGTGGCTCAGTTGGTTAAGCATCTGCCTTTGGTTCGGGTCACGATCTTGGGTTCCTAGAATTGAGCCCCACATTGGGCCCCCCGCTCAGTGAGGAGCCTGCTTTTCCCTCTCCCTCTGCCTGCCACTCTCCCACCTTGTGCTTTCTCTGCCAAATAAATAAAATATAAAAAAAAACACGAGCACAATAGGTATCAGCTATAATGTGGAGAAAATGGAACCCCAGTGTACTGTTGGTAGGAATAGGAACTGATGCAGCCACTGTGGAAAACAGTATAGAGGTGCCTCAAAGAGTTAAAAATAGAATCACCGTATGCTCCAGTAAGAATACTACTGGGTATTTACCCGAGGAATATGAAAACACTAGTTCAAATGATATTCACCCCTACATTTATTGCATCATTATTATAGTAGCCAAATTATGTAAGCAGCCCAAATGTCCATCAATATGAAAGGATAAGTGTGTGTGTGTGTGTGTGTGAATATATATGTTAATATATACATATACACCCACATACAAATAATGGAATATTACCCAGCCATAAAAGAGAATGAAATCTTGCCATTTGCAACAATGTGGATGGATCTAGAGGGTATGATGCTAAATAAAATAAGTCAGTCAGAGAAAGACAAATACTATATGAGTTCACTCATATGTGTAATTTAAGAGACAAAACAGTCAAAGAAAAAGGGACAAAACAAAAAACAGACTTAAATATAGAGAACATACTGGTGTTTACCAGAGGGGAGGTGTTGGGGGGTGATGGGTAAAATAGGTGAAGAAGATTGAGAGTTATGGTGATGAGCAATGAGTATAGTATTGTTGAATCACTTTATTGTGAACCTGAAACTAATGTAATACTTTATGCTAATCATTTTGGAATTGCAATTAAAAAATAAAAGAGATTCCAAACTTAAAAAAATAAAATTTTGTGACATTATCCATGGTGTGAATCAAGTAAGATAATGAGTCTCAAAATGTCACAGTGGCATATAAAAGAAATTCAACTTTTAGACTTTTTTTTAAGGATAAGTAACCTTATCTAAGTAGTAGGCTCCCCCAGTCAAGGACAAAGTGAATGTAAACAATATTTAGGTGGTTTTATGGTAGGTCTAGGAATGTTGGCTTCATAATATTTTCCACTGTGGTAGCTAACACTCGGTGAACTATGTTCTATGAAGAAAAAAAAAAATCCAAGTAAATAGGAGATATTGTAAAAGTTGCTTCTAAGATGAGGTCTACTCAAAATTATATTACCATGTTTTGTATATTTGCTATGAATATTTCCCACAATTCTAATTTTATATCCATTAATAGAAATGTGCTTAGAATAACATACAGACACCCACTTTTATACCAAATGTAACCAGAGCAAAAAACGCATGAACAGTAAGAGTAATTTTGTTCAACAAGCTTTATTGTCCCAAGACACATATTCTCTATTTTACAGAAATATAATTCCAAACATAGAAGTTATTTTATGTTCACATTATTTATTATTAATACGCCTTCCCTAATCCATATACCCATCCCTCCCACCAAAAACATAGGAGAAAAAATTAAATTTTTCCAACTAGAAACATCATTGCTCTAGAGGAAAATAACTCCAAAATATCATTCTATTATCAATGTTCAGAATTTGGGGGGAAAATAAAGCTTTTAGTTTATGAAAACATAAGGATGAAGGAGTATTTTAATAGCAGTCATACAAAGTTTAAATAAGAGGAAAAAACAAACTATGACACTGATGTTTGCTTACTAGTCTGTAAGAAAGAAGGTGTGGTCTTCAAAATGTTTTTTTTTTTTATAGTCATCTGTTTCCTCTGTAGCAGTGAATTTGTAGATAATTGATTCTTCTCCTTCTCCTTCCTTCCCCCCCCCGCCCCGCCTTTTTTTTGTAGCCTCCATGATTGGGGTGGAGCCCAACACAGGACTTGGACTTAAGTTCCTGAGATCAAGACCTGAGTCAAAATTAAGAGCTGAAGTGCTCAACCGACTCAGCCACCCAGGGGACCCTGCACATAAAATCTTGAACATATTGACAGCATGTAGAAGATCCCAAGACATAATTTTTTTTTTTTTAGATTTATTTGGGGAGGGGGGCATGAGTGCAAACGCACAAGAGAGCTCTCATATGTGTAAGAGAGAGAGCGCACATATGTGTGAGTACACGCACAGAGGGCGAAGGAGAAGCAGACTTCCTGCTGAGCAGAGAGCTTGATGTGGGGCTAAACTCCAGGATTTCGGGAACATAACCTGAGCTGAAGGCAGACACATAACCACCCAGGTGCCCCCGGACAGAAATTTCTTTTAAGACTTTCATCAGTGAAAGTATGGGTTGGTATCTATGGTATTGATTAAAAGAAAAATTATGAGAACTAAACCGGCCAGACAGATGATTTTGTTCTTTCTTTTGGAGAAGGAAATTTGGATTAGAGGAGTCCTATGACATTTATAAATAAATAAATAAATAAATAAATAAATAAATAAATAAATAAATATGAATAAATAAATAAATACATTATTATGGTTCAGACAAAATATGTCATAAAAATTGGGGATTTTTAATGTAATCAATAGACTGCAAAAGCGACTGAATCAATTCAATATTCAATTGACAAAATCCATTTCAATTGCTGAAAATGACTTGTGAGGGGGTCTTGTACTTGCTTTAGCAGAGAAGATTTGCAACTATTACACACTTTCTAAAAAGGCTGTTAGGTTTAGATTCTTTTAAACAAATATACAAGGGTAGTATGCGGCCATGGAAGTTACTTCTGTTGTATAAGGGACAGGGATGGGGGGTAGCCTAGCACAGAGCCTGACACAGGGTTCAATGTCACAACCCTGGGATCATAACCTGAGCCGAAATCAGGAGTCATAAGATTAACTGACTGAGCCACCCACGTGCCCCCAGACGTGATTTTATAAGTACACTACTGCACTTGACACAAACTACCGGAGAGAAAAGAGCCTAATGCACTCACCTCCCCAAGAACATAATTAATATGGGAGTAGTTATAGTTGAGCCAAGTTTAAGAAAAGACAAAGAAAAAAAAAAACCCACTACCTACTCTCTTTCTTGCCCATATCTACCAAAACCTCTAATTATTTAAAGGGGAAGACCAAAATATATCTTTTGACTGAGTCTTTCCTGATGAGCACATGTGAAAGTGGTCTCTTTCTGGCTGTTCATGGCTGTTTTTACCTCTTGTTTCCATCACTGCTTTCTGGTTTGACTTTCTTTCTTTCTTTCTTCCTTCCTTCCTTCCTTCCTTCCTTCCTTCCTTCCTTCCTTCCTTCCTTCTTTCTTTCTTTCTTTCTTTCTTTCTTTCTTTCTTTCTTTCTTTCTTTCTTTTTCTTTCTTTCTTTCTTCTTTCTTTCTTTCTTTCTTTTTCTTTCTTTCTTTCTTTCTTCTTTCTTTCTTTCTTTTTTTCTTTCTTTCTTCTTTCTTTTTCTTTCTTTCTTTCCTTTCTTTTTTTAATAAAGCATGTTTCACAATAGAATGCAGACTAAAAATTCCTGTAGTGCAGGGCCCACGAGAGATCAATATTTTTCACCCTTGGGATGCCTGGTCTCAGCGGTTGAGCATCTGCCTTTGGCTCAGGTCATGATCCTGGTGCTGGGATCGAGTCCTGCATCGGGCTCCCTGCATGGAGCCTGCTTCTCCGCCTCTCTTTCTCTGTGTCTCTCATGAATAAATAAATAAAATCTTTAAAAAAATATACTTTTCACCTTTAGTGGTAGCTGGCATAGCACACTGATAGCAGCTAAGAACACCACAAATGACCTTTGAGATAGCATAAGTTAGACAGGTGAGTGAACAATATAAGGGAAAAAAGATAAACCAGATAAATAAAAAGCAAGAAAATTAAACGGTAGGAAAGAGATTATTTAGAGGTAAACTTAGCATATGTGTACATATCGTGTGCTACAAAAAAAGAGTTATGTCTCCTTTTTCTATTGGAACCATGACTCTATGGTTCTAACCTGATTATCATTAGCAAAATTCTACTGAGCCTTCTAAGGACAGGTTGTTCAAATATCCCATATACATTTAACCTGGAACAACTGTAAGATTAAGCAAAGAAATCAGTAATATGAAGAGTGTTGCAAAAGAAATGTCCTCAAATAGTGAAATATTTACTATCCCTACATGCAGTGGGTGAGTGAGTAAATACACTGAAGTGACAAAGGTAAAAAGGAATGGTACCAGTCTATTTGGGACTTTTCTGTGGATATGTCCCCTGAGTTTGTTCATAAATGATACAATTTAATATATTTGAAAGATAAAATTTCTGGTAGGCTGGTGGAACCTCAGGCAGAAGCAATTAATATTTACATTATAACATAGCATATATTTATATGTATAATTATATAATATATAACTGTATATTGTAAAATATTATGTTATATACATATTTTATCTAATATAAATATATTCTAATGTAAACAAGGAAAAATCTATTATCTCTTCCTCTGGATTTTAATTATCCTTTGATTAGCCTGCATTTGATACTATTTACATTGCCTTGAAATGTCTTAATATATAATCTCCTCTGTATATATTTAGGTTCTTCTAGAATGAAGGCATAAGCAAGGATACTACCTTAGAAATTAGTCAGTCCTATGTTCAAAATGAATCTCTGCCATTCAAGATTTTAAATTATATAATAATGAACTACTTTAATTATAAAATTTAAAAATTAGACAATTATACTTATCTTCCAGGTTTGCTAAAACTGGAGAATTAAATGAATATAAATTATTTTATATTATTTTTATATTTTACATAAATAAAAATTAAATATTTATATTTAATATAAACTTCGTAGGTTCTTACAAACAAAATACTACTAAAAATAATAGTGTAGATGCACAATACTTAGATATGAAGCTGAAAACTAGAGTAATCTCTTCGTGGGAAAAAAAGATTGTAAAATGTAAAACATTAACACGGTCCTAAATAAATGGAGAGATATAGCACATTTATAAACAGAAAATACAGTATGATAAATTTATCAATTCTCAACTACTATTTTTTTTAAAGATTTTATTTATTTATTCATAGAGACACAGCTAGAGAGAGAGAGGCAGAGACACAGACAGAGGGAGAAGCAGGCTCCATGCAGGGAGCCCCATGTGGGACTCGATCCCGGGTCTCCAAGATCACACCTTGGGCTGCAGGCGGTGCTAAACCGCTGCGCCACCGGGGCTGCCCCTCAACTACTATTAAATCCAATCTTGTTCTAAAAAAAAAATCTCAAAATGGTTTTCGGTAAAATTTAACTAGAAGTTAAATAAAAGAAAATAGCAATGGAATTCTGACAAGGAGACAGCATGGAGGAAGAGAATAAAAGTAATCGATTTGCTATGCTATGTATGAAGAATTTCTACAAAGCTATGGTATTACACTGTGGTATTGATACAGGGAAAGTCACTCGAACAGTATAGAAAGCACTGAAGGATACACATGCATAATAAATGGAAATATGATCATTGACCCAGCTACCACTGCAAACTAATGGTACCTATTCAGTATACAGTGATACCTCAATTGACTGTAAATATATATATAAAAAGATAAATAAATCCCTACCTCACACCACATACCAATCATTTTCAACCTGACATATGCAAACTAGAATCTTAAGGAGTGCCTAAGTCTTAGATAAGCACAGTTTGAAGAGAAAGACATCAATTTTTAACTTCAATATCTATTGTTTCATAAAATTGCTTTCTCTGAGAAGACACTTGAAGAAAAGGCATTATTTATAGCCTCTTTTTAATTTTTTTTAAAAGATTTTATTTATTTACTCCGAGAGACACAGAAAGAGAGAGAGAGAGAGGCAGAGACACAGGCAAAGAGAGAAGCAGGCTCCATGCAGGGAGCCCGATGTGGGACTCGACCCTGGGTTCCCAGGAAAGTCCCCTGGGCTGAAGGCGGCACCAAACCGCTGAGCCACCCAGGCTGCCCTTTAGCTTCCTTTTTTTTTTTTTAAGATTTTTTTTTTTTCCTTTCTGTCTTTATCCATGTTTACAAAAGAGGCCATACCTCTCACTCATCCAGAATTATCCTGTGGTGTAAAACTGCTGAACTATCTGATAAAGGAAAAAATTAAAATGTTGCCATCATTGGATCAATATGTCATACTCTTGACCTGAGGTTGTCATTTCCTCTCTCATGCATATTTTTTTAAAAGAAAAATAACTTAGCATGAGAAATTTAACATTTTGTTCAATATCAAAATGTTTTTCATAAGTTTATTCTGTGTGGAGCACAGAAGTGATAAAGTCCCAAATTATTCCCAAATATTTCAAAATTATTGTCAAATATTTAATGCATCACTCCTGGGGGAAAGTCTAGCAGTTCAGAAAAGAAGGGAAGTTGGGAGTGAAGGAGGGAAAAAGGAAAGGATAAGATTGAATGAAAACTAAAGAAATGCTGATGATGTAGTCCCCCCCCCCCTTTTTTTTTCTTAATCCAGACCGCAAAATCATGCTAGGGATCTATCCATTTTAGAGTTGGAATTTAGAAGTTCAATGATTGCCAAGGGGAAGCTTATTAACACATTTACATTACTTTCTAAAAGTAAATCTCACTTGGCTGATTTGTTTGACAAGGATTGACTTTGCCAATTAGGTTATATGACCATCATTTCCCATAAATGAAATGAGTTTAACTATGGCTCCATGATTTTTGTTCAAATATATTTAAAATATGAGATAAGTTAAAACATTAACTAAAAATATGTTGCACTGATAAGGTATATTGAAACCAATTCTATTTTTATTTTCTTTTAATAAACTTTTAGTATATCAAGTTAAACAGGTTGCTTCTCTAAATTGAGAAAAACTGAAAAGAAATAACTAATGATCTCTTGAAAAGTCTTAGTAAAGCCTTTTAGGTATAATTCCTAGAAACAGTATGTGATTGATCATCATGACTAGGTAACAAATCTTTTTGAAAGTTAGGTCATTTCCAATTTCTTGCTATCAATAAAACTGAAGGAGGAAGTAATCATGTTGTCAGCTGATATAACATTAAAAATAGGTTTTATGAGAAACCACTGTTATTTGGAATATAATTTGAAGTGTTTAAAGCACTGAGTAACAATTCTATTACAGAGCTTTCATTTTTATCTCTCTACTTCAATACACAAATTTTCTCTTTACATCTATACTAAAGAAAACTAGGAAAATTCCTCATTCTAACAATTAGTAATAACCATGCAGGCATATATGAGCTAATTGGAATAAACAAAAAGGCTTCCTCTATCTCACAAAAAATAATTTAGAGTCTATATTTTATTCCTTATCTTTAATAATTATTCAGATAATATCAAAATGTTTTTTGTTCATTTTTACATTTCATACTAACTCAAATGTAATGAAAAACTCCTGAAAAAATTAAGTTGTAGAGAGCCTTGAATGCACAAAAATGCTCAAACTATTATTTCAAATCATGCTTACATTTTTGTTACAGTTATATATTATAGGCAATTAAAATAATTTCAATCATAAAATATATTAAATATTGAATACAAGGTAAAAAATCTGAATATTAAGTATGCTCTAACTGCCAAATTTTTTAACTGGATGGCTGTGGGTATCAAATTGTCATAGTCTTTTGATTCACTGGATGCCTTTTTTTGTTTTGTTTTCTTGTTTTTGAGAGAAAGAGAAGGAGAGAGAGCACAGTGAATGTGAGAGGGACAGAGGAAGATAAAGAGAATATTAAGCAGGTTCCATGTCTGCGCAAAGCTCAATCAGGGCTCTATCTCATGACCCTAAGATCATAAACTGAGGTGAAATCAAGAGTTGGAAACTCAACCGACTGAGCCATGCAGGTGCCCCTGAATACCATTTTAGAAGTGACAAATTTCCTGCTGAATGCCAAAACTGACAAAATACTCCAAATTCTATTTTTGCAACTGTTTACATTTGTTGAAATATCACACATGTCAAATTAAAACTTTCAAAGCATTACATAACTTTTCAAGTTTTTTAAGGAAACTTCAAGAAAAAAATTAAGACTGTGACCATTTCCAAAAGGTAATTCTATATAAATCAAGGAATTAAATGTAAAAAACAAATGTGTAATCTTCTAGAAACAAAAGCAGGAGAACATCTTTATAAATTAACGAAAGGAATAAAATGCTTTATAGAAGTACAAGAAAAAGCAGTTGGGAAAAAGTCTGGCCATTTATAAACAAAAACGAATGAATTTCTATTAAAATGAAAATGACAGACCAAAAGTTGAGAGAAAATAAACACAACAAACATAGCTAACAAAGAAGAAAATACTCAGAATAAATAACAGACCTCTGTAAATTAATTCTAAAATTTCAACAAACTGGGAGTAACATAGATGAGGATGCAGCTGCCAATAAATATTTGACAATCAACTTTAATCAGAAAATGAAAATTAAAAGCATTTAAAAAACTAGTTTACAATCATCAGATTGGAAAAAAATTAAGAAAACCAAATGGTAACAATGAGAATTCATGTTTACACTTATTCAATTACTTAGGAAAACAATTCGGCTTTTCTCACATCTAACAACCTAGGAATTCCACTCTAAAGATACACTGACATATAGCCAACAAGAAACATGTACAAGAATATTGATAATAGAAAAACATATTGAAAACAAACTAAGGTTCATCAACAGAAAAAATAAGTTGTCCATATTCAGGTAATGAATTATAAATAGTAGTTTGCTATAGGGGTAAATCCCAAGGGTTTTCACCATAAAAGACAGAAAAAGAAAGAAGGAAGGAAAGGGTAACTATGAAAAGTGATGGACATGTTAATTAGCTTGATTGTGGTGATCACTGCACAATACTACATATATGTCAAACCATGAAGTTGTACCTTAAAATATATACAATTTTTATTTATTAATTATACCTCAGTAAAGCTGAAAAAACAGCAGTAATAAAGTGAATCAACTACATAATTACATGTCAACATAATGAATCTCATATTTTAATTTTCAAGGAAAATAGAAAATAAAGCTATTTTTATATTGCATTTATATAAAGTTCAAAATTAAGGGAAATCTAAACATTACATTCATTAGTCTTTCAGAAGTGTTTGTAGCACAAAGAAAAATATCACAGGGAAAAAGCATGTACTATGCTCTACTTTTAAAACCCTGTTGAGTTGGCCTGGGTGCCTCAGCGGTTGAGCGTTTGCCTTTAGCCCAGGGCATGATCCTGGAGACCAGGGATCGAGTCCCATGTCGGGCTCCCTGCATGGAGCCTGCTTCTCCCTCTGCCTGTGTCTCTGCCTTTCTCTGTGTCTCTCATGAATAAATAAATAAAATATTTAAAAAATAATAATAAAACTGTGTTGAGTGATGTCATGAAGATGGTGACACATGTTGCTCTGGACTTCAGTCCTCCTCTCAAGAAGACCAATTAACAATTATCCACAGACAAAACACTAGAATGAAAATCCTAGAACATCAGCTGTGATACTGAAACACCCACCCTGGCCAACAGAGACTGAGAAGAACCACAATGGAAGGAGGAAATTAGGACAAAGAGAAACACATGGAAGAATGTGAAGACACATGAGGAGAAGATGGCCAGCAATAATCCAAGAGAGGTCTGGAACACTCCGTCACAGTGCTCAGAAGTGAGCCTTGTTGGCACCTTGATCTCAGACTTGTGGCTTCCAGAACTATGGAAAACCCTGCATGTAGTGTCCACAGTGTTTATATTACTGTTAATCTAACAAGTTAGACATACCATTTTAAAACATTCAATATTTTATGGAATATTTTAGATCAATTGTATATAGGATAAAAAAATAAAGAAAAAATATTTCTCCAGCCTCAGTTGAAGGAAGTCCTAGATCAGTATTCGGTGTTAACCCTAAATAGCAGAATAGTTCTGAACCTGCAATGCTACAGTGGGACATGCAATATGTCATTGTTAGACAAAAGGAGACATGGGAGCAAATAAAATTAGCCTCCAAAGGCTGAGGGAATTTTTTTTTAGCTCATTACTTCATCATTTTTGTGCAATATTTGTCAATTGATAACCTCCTTAGCATTCAAGAAATAATTCAAAACAAGAAATAACTAACCCTAAACATCTTTACTGGAGGATGACCTCTGTTGAACAACATCTTGTATTATCTCTATGTGTTCACATTAAATTACAAACCTGTGTATATAACTGGAGTTAAATAAATATTTTGATTCTTCACATTACTTTTTTTCAAACTATGTTTAGCCACCTACTATAAATATCTGTAAATATCTTTTAAATTCTAAATGTGATTTTACTCCCACTTTTTTAAAGCCTAGATCAACACTGCTCTTGGACATCTACTTGAAAAATTACAAATTTAAATTTCTATTTTGAACAAATAAAAATGCTTCCCATGAAGTCCATAAAAATTCTCTATGACAATATGTATTAATTATGTGTAGGTGACAGTGCTTTTGTGGATGTAAAAGGTAGCTTTTATGTCTATTCTTCAAATTTTGAAAAGCTTCTTGAAAAGTTTATTTCAAATATCTGTAATCCTTTCTAACTGCTTGAGCATTGGTTCAGAGATAGATCTCTTCTCTTCAAACAACTCCAACATTGATTTTGAAATAAAAGGTTCCCAATGGGATTCAGAAGGTTTTACAGTGACTCAGTGTGAAGCAATAAACCTGAACTTTTAGGAATTTGTTTTATAACCTTGAGGTGTCTTAGACATACATGCTTGTAACCCTGGTTGATAGACCCTGTTGACACTGAAGCACTCAATTTGTTTTATTTTTTCTCTTTAGGGGACCAAGCTGATTCACCCTGAGAAAAAAGTTTATTTGATTTAGCTAGATCCTATTGTGCCTTATATTTACAGGTCCAAACACACACACACAAACACCTTTTAAATAATTGTGCCCTTTCAGACAATTCCTCTTGGTCTCAATTGCTTTAACAATTTAAGCATATAAGAAAATAATGACTTAAACAATCATCAAGAATATTATTATCATTAAATTCATTTGAGGAATGTGCTGCTATAAAAACTTCTTAAATGCTTATTTAAATCGATGAATTTTTAAAAATCATTTTCATATTTGTATCATACTAAAAATAAAATTTCTAAAGTGAAGATTTTTTAAAACAGTAAAAAAAAAGCAAGATTTCCTTCAGGTTCATTTACTGCAAAATTTTATAAAAGAAAATACGATTATTTACAAAAATATCATCTAGTAGCATTATGTTATACAAAATACAGTAAAATTGATAAAATAGGCATAAATGTTGATATACAAATATATATAACATATATTTTCTCTATACCAACTATCAGTTAGAAAATAAAAGATCTTTTATTATAAGATCTGTATCACATTATTGTAAAAAGTGATAACCAAGAAAAATTAAAAAGCAATGGGAAGAAAGATATAAATAAAAGCAAGACTTGAATAATCAGACAGGTATGATGGTAAAATATGAGATGTTTATCATTTAAATACAACTCCAACAAAATTTGATCTGTAAGAATAACAAATGAGTAATATCCCCCCCCCACCCAAATGCTGCCAAGAGATATACAACATAGAAAAATAAATTTCAGGAAAAAATTTCACTTAAAGACACAACATTATTCCAGATAAAGATTACCAAGTGACGATACAAGATCTTATGATCTCATGATAAAAGATCTTAAGAAGATAATATAATTATATCAAACATATGCAAAATTTTAAAAAGACACCTTTATTATAAAGGTGAAACAAAAATGGATACAAATACTTTGAGGAATTGTCAAATCTAGCATCACACTAAGAGATTTCAACATTAATTCCCTCAATTATAATTACATGATAAAGATTCAAGAAGATATTAAAGATATGTAGGACTTGAGCAACACAATAAAAAAGCTTGATCCACTGGCCATAAACAGAGCTAACTTTAGCTGTCATCTCTGGGTAGAGTGTTCATGCCCCAGGTGCTCTGACTGACCGAACCTACATTTTGGTTGGTTGGACCAACACAGCGTTGGTTTTCACATATTTTGTATATTGCTTCTAAGCAATGTATAAAACCCAATATCCAAAGGTTTTATTTTTAATAAATATATAGAATGTTTAAAAATATTACATTTATTAGCCCAATAAGCAAATACCAACCATGTTACATCAGACCATCAGTAGCGTCAGACCATGTTCTCTTCATAAAATGCAATCAAGTTAGAATGAATTTGAAAGGGAACACTGAGTAATTATAAAATAAAAGCACTTCTGTCTCATAAATTCAAAAGTAAAACATAATTGAAATTTTCACTAGAGAGTTTTCAATAAATGTGATAATTGCTAACAATGGGAAAAATATTTGCAAAGTGAAAACAGAGGCACAGTAACCAACAGAGTCTTTAGAGATCAGAATGTTTTTATAAATATGACCGTAAGAAGCTCTTGAAGGAAGGATAGAAATTGCTCAGGAAAAGAGTGTAGCATACATAAGACAATGGTACAGAATATATGGCAAGATACCTGTGTGCTTGTTTTTTTAGTTCTTTATTTCTCGCTTTTTCTCATCCAGAAACACTTATTTTATTGGGAAAGATTAGATTTTTTTTTAGGATTGTCATAAAAATGAGTCTTTCTTTTTCTTTTCTGCTTAGAAATTCAAAAGAAACTATTTTTAAAAACTACATGTTTAGATTATAAGACCCAGGTGTTCAAAAGTTAAAATGGGTTCTTTATTCTAAAGCTTAACTCAAGTGACAAAATTCCACATGCAGAAGATTGAACTTACTTTTTTTTTTTTTTTCTTTTCTGTAAGTCATGATTCAGGGAAAGACACTGATTACATTGCTGAATCATCCAGAAGATGCTGTAGTCTGGACAAGGAGGACAGAAGGTTTGCAGACCTGACAACCAGATGTCACAGCACAATGGTAATATACCACAGCAAGCCATGGCAACAGCAGATGCTGGGACAGAAGATGAACCAGAGACTAAATAAATCCATCAAAATACATTAGAGAGGCCACAATTGGCCTCGGTGACAATTCAGGACTCTATATGCCCTTCTAATACCACAAAGTTATAAACATTTTTCCTGCAGCTCAGACAGAGGGATAAAAAGGAAAGATTATCAAGAGGGGACAATATCTCTGATAGTAAGTTTAAATTGTAAATTGACGAAGTTCAAACGCAATACTGATTGAGAAATTAACCTTAAGAGACTGTTTCAACTTGAGTGGCATAGGGTTTCCTTAAAGAGGCCAGATTCTGTTTTCCTCTGTTGAGTGGAAATGAGAGTTCAGGAGCGAGTTGATTGCAATTAAAAAAAAAAAAAATTAGAAAATTGCAGTTCTGCACATCAGAGTAGTAGCATATAAATTTAAAATGCAGGGCTCATGTAAAAAGTAGAGAGTGAATGCTCAGTGCTGGAAACTGGTTTTTTTCAGTTTAACTGAATGTGGGATTTGGTTAACAAATGAAGAAGGGGAGCTTACATAAGCCAATCAGAGTAAATTATAAAAGACGTATGTGATATGGTAGAAAGTGGATTTCATTCTTTGGGTAATGTAGAATCATTTAGGATTTTAGAGGGTGGAATAACCACATTATTTAGGAGTCAAGTTTATGGAGATGTGATTTCCATTACACCACACTTTACTTTTACTGTACAGTTTTATGAGTTTGGACACATGGATAGGGTCAGACCTACCACCAGTCAAAATACAGAATTCCATCTCCCAAGAAGTTCCTCGTACTCTCCTCCATCCCCAAATTTTAGTTCTCAGTGACCCATTTTTATAGCTCTTATTTTGCCTTTTCCAAAATATCTTACCAATTGACTCACACACCTATTTAATCAAGCTGCTTTCACTCAGCCTGATACATTTGAAATTCATCTATGCTGTTGTGTATCACTAGTCTGCTTCTTTTTCTGCCTCTGCCGAGTAGCACTCAATTGTATTGATACACCACCGTTGAAAGGCAGTAGCTTGTTTCCAGTCTTTGTGATGTAATAGATTAACTATAAACATATTTGTGAACAGAAGTTATCATGTCTCTTGATTGAACATCTGAGATTGCGACTGCTGGATCACATGTCAATTATATGCTTACTAACTGCCAAAATATTTTCCAAAGGGGCTATGCCATTCTGCGTCTGCATCAGCAACAACAAGATTTCCAGTAGTCCTGCATCCATGCTATTTGAGTGTTTTTTTATTTTAGATATTCTAATAGGTATGTAGAGGTACTTTATTGTGATTTTAATCTGTATTTTCCTAATGACTAATGATATTAAACATCTATAGTTTGTTATTATCTTCCTTTCATGTATAGTGTCAATATTATTAACATTATTAATGTACATGCTATTGTATGTCATCCATATATGGTTTTGCTGAAGTATCTTCACACCGTTTGCATATTGTATTGGCCAGTTTGTTTTCTTGTTAGAGAACTTTTAGAGAACCTTATATATTCCAGATGCAAATCCTTTTTCATATTTGTCTTTAGCTAAAATTTTCTCTAAGTTTGTGACTTGTCTTTTCAGGTCAGATATGTGTGTTTGAAAGAGCCTGGCTTCAAATTTTACAATCAACTAGAATGGACAATATTGGAGGCAGGAATACTATGTGGTTCCATTTAATTGGAGAAATTGATAAGAATATAATGATATTAAAGAGAGAGAATCAATAGAAGCTGTTAATCTGGACTTCCCAAGAGATAAAGGAGGAATAAAAATATGAACTAAGCTTTTCTCCTCAAGCAAATAGAAAGAAAATTTATGAATTTAATAAACATAATCTGAAAAAAGATATTTTATTTGTTTATTCTATTTTATTTTCATAATACAAGCTATTATATGAGTATTAATTTATTATGTCTTTTTTTCCCCTGATGCTTGATATGGTCAAATTTTGACATGTACCATGGTTATTATCATCTTCAAGGGTATGAAAACTCCCCAGTCAATAAAATATCATTTTCTTGATAGCCAGTCTTATTTGCACATTTCATCTCAAAGTGCCTAGAAGAGTACTTTAGGAGGTATTATGTGATTAATGAAAAAAAATGTGAATCTATAATTAATGTCATGTATTGATATGTTTCCATTACCCTGACCATGTCCTGACCAATATTTTGGTATCTGCCTCAAACCCAGCTAATTTCATGTTTATCCCCTAACCCATTTCTTCAACTTGGCTTAAATTTACATAATCCTTGTTTTTCTTTCCAATGTCACTGGATCTATACATGTCCCAAACTAATACCTCATTGCTTCTCCAAAAATTTGCCTTTATGGATGTTAAATACAATCATAATTCTATCTGAGATAACTTTTATCAGTTTCTGAATATCTTAATCATTTCACCTAAAACAAACTAATTCATTTTATCCTGTATCCAAAAATCATCTCACTTTGGACCAAATACAAAAATTAAAGAAGAAAAACATAGAACAAATACTCTAAAATTGTTTCATGTATTACCATGTGTTTCTGTCTTATCAGAAAAAAGTCATTAAATTTCATTCATATCAAAGGAATTTATAATCCAGAGTAAGGATTATGACTTACTCTCCATTATAAAAAGTCGGCTGAAATTTATTTGAAATATTTTTTCATCAAATTATCAGAGCGTACTTTATTTGAATGGCATGTGTTTTGAGAGCTGTATATAAAGAAGGCTTAAAACAGTTTTAAAGTCACAATACATTCCTTGAAAACACTAAAATTGTAACTTAAGAACAATCACGTGCTTATAGAATTTTCTCTAAATTCTAATATCTTAAATTAGATCTTTGGTCTATTTGATCAAACCATAAACTATAATACTCAAGAACACATAGCAAAATCAAATTAGCCAAGTACATTCAATAGAGATTCAGAACATAAACATACTTAATAAGTAGCACAGATTAAAACAAATGTGAATATCTTAGAATCGATGCATAATCACATTTTATTCTATGTAGTCTAGTGTCCGTAGCCTAATCCATACTGTGAAATATTATTGACACATTTAACATTTAAAGAAACAAGAAAACACATAAATATTCTGTTGAATTATTCCACTATTTTAACTTGATGGATTTGATAAATGTTTCCTGTTAAAACTGTAAAATTGTGTTTATTCAGCTTTCCAGTCAAAACAAATGTTGTTCTCAAACCTTCAGGTTCAGTGAAGCTTAGGGAAATCAAATACAATCCTGCCTGCTTCATAAATTATAAGCAAACCTGTGAGGTAATGGAAACCGTATCTTACTCTGGAATGATTCGTGATAGCAACGTGAAATGTCCATGGAAACAGAAGTTGAAAAAGAGCACAATTTTATTTCATAAACTGGGTGGCCCTCCCAGGGTAAGGATAACAGAAAATAAATGAAAAATTATTTCCTTTACTTCCAGTTAAACTAAGCATGCCAAGAAAATTGTAAGGATGAATACAAGAGTATAATGGTACATCTGTCTTTATGCCCAATTACATGCATCACTTTATAGGAAGAAAACTAAAACCAACCTGTATTGACAGAGGATCAAAGTCATGAGTAGAGCATTTGTTCAAACCTTTTTCATATAATTTGCTCTGATACTTTTGCAGTGCATCTGCATTACATTTTTTTAGTTCATAAAGATACAATTACTTTTATCCTCAATATTCTAGTATATGCCATAAGGAACAAGAATACCAGAGTTATTTATTCTCTAATATATTACCAGACTCTGGAACTGTGTCTGGTGGATAGAAGATGCTAAATAATAATGTGATAATGAATGAGTGAATTTTATCTTTGATTGAGGAATCTTAAAGAAAATCTAATTTTTTATTACACATCATGCAATTATCATTAATTAATTTATTATTTAAGGGGAAATTTTTTAGCCTTTGATTCCTTTTTTTTAAATAAAAAAGGAAAAACTTAGTTATCAGTCAAATGAAAATGTCCACTACTACCTGGCACAGCAAAAAATACAAACCCTTAAGTATATTCACTTAGAAACTTATTTATATCCATGTCCATAACACACATATGTACTGATAGAAGCACAATATTTTTTTATTTTTAATAAAATTGCTTCAAAATTTCACAAGATCATAATTGTCTCCGATAAGTTTAGCAAGTGAAAATAAGAATTGAAGCTGAATATTAAGCTAAATTCCCTCCTGGTGCTGATTCCTACTAAAAAGTCTAGCATGAATTAGAGGGAAAAAAGAAAGACAACTATATGAATAATTAATGTACTTTTTAATATAAGCAATAGATATTTGAACAGCTAACTAGAAAACAGCATTTCATGGGCAAGAATGGATGAGCAACCAAACTTTGGAATTTGTGCAGCTTAATTAATTTGTGCCAATTGATTAATTTATGTAGATTAATTTGTGCTGAGTAATGTATCTGAGAGAAGAAATGTAAGAGAGGGCTCCATGCAAAAGTCTGGGCCTTAGCAAAATTGTAAAGATAAATAAGATGGAAACACAATGTGATATTGTTAAGTTGGGAAAATTAGATATTATGCAATATTGTTAGGAAATAAGATTAGAGATGAAAGTAGTAAGAAATTGCCCTGGAGTCTAGGCAGTGGTAAAATGATGTAGCAAGTTATGTGTCTCATTATAAAAAATGGATTTTCAATATGGATATTTCATTTTCAAAAAACTAACATAAAAAACAACTATATAGTATGCTAGAATGAGATGAATGCCATTGAACATGTTTTTATGAAAGCAAAGCAAGAGAAGGTAAATGGAAAACACTAAAGGTTACAACGTCCATGCACAGATTAAAATTTTAAGAAAGTTGATTATAACAGTTTTGTTGACAAGGTGACATTTGACCACTGATAGGAAGTGAGGTGGTTAGCTATAAAAATGTCTGGTGAAACAGAATTCTAGAAAGAAATAACAAGTGCATAGTACAAAGGACACAAGGTCATCAACCTGCCTGGTGTGTTTTTAGGGATAGCAAGGAGGTTCGCATAGCTGGTGCAAAATGAATAGAGTATTAAGTAATCTGGTCTTACTAGGAACAATGAAGCCAGATCTTGTGGGATCTTGAAAGCCTTGGTAGACATTTAGGAATTTATTCTAAACGAAATAGGGAGCTATCACAGGTTTTGAGTAGAGAATGTTTAGCTTTTGATTTAAAAGAATTGCTCTCATGTATTAAGAACCAACCACTTAAAAGCAATTCTAAAAGCAGGGAGGCCAGTTAGGAGGTCTTTGCAGAAATTCAGGGGAGATGATGATCTCTTTGCAGGGTGTTGGCAGCGGAGATGGGAAGAATGATATTACCAAAAAAGTACACGAATATGTGAATAGTATCAAGGTCTGAATATAGGACACCTTAAGATGAAGAGTTCAGAGAACAGAGGAAGATCCAGAAAATAAGTCTGAAATGGAATAACAGGAAGAGAAACACAAGAGTGTGGTATCCTGGAAGTCAACTATGGAATGTATATGAAGGAGGACAAAGTGTTTAACTGGGTCCAACATTGCTAATGGGTCAAACTAGAAAAGGACTGGACTTTTGAGAGTTGGATTTAGCAAGAGACTCATTTGTCCCTCTGGCAATACATGCTTGGTGGAATCCTGTGAGTGAAACATTACTGATTTGGATTTATTAAAAAAAAAAAAAAAGAGGTTTCTCTTTCTCTTCCTGAATAATTCAAACCTCAAACCATTAGGAGGGGCTTGATGAGATAAGTTTCTACATTGGTGGGAAAATAGTTACAATGGCTGAGAACAGGGTGGAAAAGGTGTTATAGAGGAAAAGGGTCCAGGGTATTAGAGCGTATGTAGAGTTTTGAGGGCATCAAAGCATTGAGGCATCCAGCACTGAGTGTCAGCCTAAAGGTGGAATGAGGAAAACATTCACATATTGACAATAGAAATAGCTTAGGGAGGGTGGTAAAGCCAAATGGCATGAGGAGGGTATGTATGCAGGGGAGGAGACAATGGTGGTTATCAGAAATAGGACACATAGAAGGGGACTGCTAAAGAAATATCTTAACATTAATGAGAATGTTAAATGTTAGAAGTTTCTCACTATTAGAAAAATAAGTAACAGATAACATTAGAATAAACCCTACTATTAGATTGAAATTGGAGGTATTAGTATGAACTCACAGCTTTCAATATACAGCAATAGATATATAGATAGAAGAGCACCTAGGTTGCTCAGTGGTTGAGCATCTGCCTTTGGCTCAGGTCATGATCCCAGGGTCCTGGGATCGAGTCCCACATGCAGGTCTCCGTGGAATTCTCCCTCTGCTTGTGTCCCTCCTCTCACGAATAAATAAATAAAATCTTAAAAAATAGACATGTAGAGAAATAGCCATAAAAGGTACACATACACTACACACACACACACACACACACACATTCCAGTTCTATCTGCTGAAGGAACTTGAACAGAAACACCCTTACAACAATGAAGAGACCTAGCACATGGATTTTTGTTTCCTAACATTATTTTCTACTAAAAAAGGTAAGCAGACACCTTGAGGAAATAGCAAACCCAAGGGCTGGAGCAGTTAAAGGATAAGATGAGCCTGGAACATCTTATTCTGGAGAAGCAGTTTTCAGAGAAGAAAGCAAATATGTTAAAAGGACACAGAAGCCAAATTCAATGCATTCTCATTGGCTGACCTTGGGCAATTTGAAATTAAAAATGATAGTAACAAACTATGATCATTTTTTTAAAAATAGGAAGCCATAGGCCAATTTGAATATATTGAATTGGATATCTTGAACATTTGTAAGGGACAAGATATTTCCACAATGTCAAGGTAGTTCCCCACAAAATACTTATTGACTGACAAGAAGTCTGACAATTGAGAACTCTGACAAAGGATTACTGTAACTGATAAGGGGACAGGTCAAATTGATGTACATCTTCATAGGGTGCAATGATAAAAACAGAATGAAGTGGGCAGGAGGATGGATTACATGGGTGCTGTGGATTAAGGAGAGTACATGTGATGAGTAAGTGATGAATCATAAAATTCTAATAAAACTAGTATTACGCTATATGTTAACTAACTGGAATTTAAACTAAAACTTTAAGGAAAAACAATAGGAGTTAAGATGGTCGAGAAGTGGGGGGGGAGGGTGGTACACTTGCCTCGGCCATTGAACACAGTTAGATAAATCATTCTCAACACCCAGAAATCAATCTGAGGACTGAGAACAAACTGCATCTTGATTTGGGGGAGAGAAGAAGTACAGATGCTACAGAGGGGACGGAGCCCTGATCATGGACAGAGGAGAGCGCAAAAGAGAGAAAGAGTGAAAGCAGCACACACAGGATTGCACAAGAAAGACTCTTCCCCAAAACCATTGGGAAAAGGTGATGGCTGACTACCATAATTTGTTTTTTAAGCAATGGAGTTCAAAGTCTGAAATTTTATAAATCTGCATAATTAGGGTGCCGAGATGGCTCAGTTGGTTAGGTTAAGTGTCTGCCTTCGGTTCATGTCATGATCTCAGGGTCTTGGAATCGAGCCCCAAGTTTGGCTCCCCACTCAGCTAAGAATTTATCTGTCCCCCTTTCCTTCTCCCTCTACCTCTGCCCCTCCACCTGCTTGTGCTCTGTCTCTGTCTCTCTCTTTCTCAAAACAAATAAAATCTTTAAAAAGAAAAGAGAAATCCATACCATCATAACAGTTATGCCTGGTGGGCTTAGCAGTGCTCCTGTGGGCAGCATGATCTGAAGATCACCTAGGTCACAAAGGGAGAATGAGTTCCCCTTCTTGGAGTGCATCTGGGAGTGGTGGCAAGGCCTCTTTAGGAACAAAAGAACTTGTAGTGCTCAGGTGCTGCCATATTCACTAGCCTAGTAATAGGCATCAGCTGAGGGTAGGAAACCTTGGTGCCAGCCTCTTGCTGCACTTTACCATAAATTGAATAATTGCAGGGTCCGACTTCTGCAACAAATTGACTCCAGCCACAGTGCAGCAAAAACCTGCATGTTCCTAAAATATGAAGTTTTGAAACTCAGCAGTGTGCCCAAGATAAAATACAAGAGTACAGAACTGCCTGGCAGGGAGACAGCTCAGACACTGACAAAGGCAGGGATCTGATGGAAGCCAGAGACGCAAGAGGGGTGACTTTTTGCTCTTCTCTGAGGGCATCCTGGACTGTGGTATGAAGGAACTTTCCACTCTGGAACAACACAGCAAGGTGATGCCCTTTCTTCCCCACCTGCCCATCAGCAATGACTGGTTTCAGTGAGCAACACAGTGCTTCCCAGTGGAGGCCAGAGCTGCTTACACCAAGCTCCTCTTCCTATGAAACACACCTAGTTAAAACTTGTCACACAGTGAACAAAATCCAAACACCCCCCACTGCAGGTAAGAAGAAACTCAGCAGAGGATTGACCTGAGGGAAAGAGTAGCCAAACCACAACAGCCAAGTGTACTTTCTGAACTACCTCCTGAAGCACCAGTCCCAAGACAACATAGGACCTCTTCTTAATATGGCCATTACTCTTAGGAGCAGGGATACATCAGGCTTTCCTAACAATCGCAAAAACAAAAACAAACAAGCAAAAACAAAACAAAATAAAACAAAACAAAACAGTGACTTAGACAAAATGACAAGATGGAAGAATTCACCCCAAAGAAAAGAACAGGAAAAAGTAATGGCCAAGAATTTCACCAAAACTGATATAAGTAAGATGTTTGAATGGGAATTTAAAACCACAATCATAAAAAAAATAAAAAAATAAAAAAAAATAAAACCACAATCATAAGGATACTATCTAGGCTTGAGAAAAGCATAGAAGACACTAGAGAATTCCTTATTGTAGAGATAAAGGAGCTAAAAGCTAGTCAGGCCATAATAAAAAAAGCTATAACTTAGATGCAAAACCAATTGGATGCAATGAGAATGAGGATGAATGAAGAAAAGAAATCAACACTACAGAAGATAAAAATCCTGGAAAATAATAAAACTGAATAGTGAAAGAAAAATATTGGATCAAGAATGTGGACTTAGGGAAAAAAAAAAAAAAGAATGTGGACTTAGCTCAGTGACTCTTTAAAGTATAATAACATTCATATAATTGGAGTCCCAGAAGAGGAAGAGAAGGAAAAGGGGCAGAAGGTTTATTGAATTTTATTTTCATTATTTTTTATTTATTTATTTTATTTATTTATTCATGAGAGACACACAGAGAGAGAGAGGCAGAGACACAGGCAGAGGGAGAAGCTGGCTCCTTGTGGGGAGCCCAATGTGGGACTCGATCCCAGTACCCCAAGATCACAATCTGAACCAAAGGCAGAGACGCGACCACTGAGCCACCCAGGTGCCCCCTAACTCTTCTTTAAATGTCTGGTCGAATTCCACTGGGAAGCCGTCTGGCCCAGGACTTTTGTTTTTTGGGAGATTTTTGATGACTGATTCAATTTCTTTGCTGGTTATGGGTCCATTGAAATTTTCTCTTTATTCCTGTTTTAGTTTTATTAGTTTGCATGCTTATCTGAACCAGAGAACATTACCAGAAACACCAACTTTACAGGTAACCTAATTGCACCAAATTCGTATCTTATTCAATAATTACTCTTTATGTAAATAGATAAGATGCTCCAATCAAAAGACAGGGTATTAATATGGATTGTTTAAAAAAAAAAAAAACAAGACCTATCTATATGCTGCCTACAAGACAATCATTTTAGACCTAATGAATAAATAAATAAAATCTTATTTATTTATTTATTTATGATAGTCACACACAGAGAGAGAGAGAGGCAGAGACACAGGCAGAGGGAGAAGCAGGCTCCATGCACCGGGAGCCCGACGTGGGATTCGATCCCCGGTCTCCAGGATCGCGCCCCAGGCCAAAGACAGGCGCCAAACCGCTGCGCCACCCAGGGATCCCAAAAAATAAATAAAATCTTTAAAAAGAAAAATAAAAAGAAGTTAATACCAATTTTTCAAATTGTTCCAAAAAATAGAAAAGGAAGGAAAAGTTCCTGTAGGATTTGAGTGACTTTGAATGAGTAAACTCGTTCTACAGGACCAGCATTACTTTGATCCCCAAACCAAAGACCCCACTATAAAGGAGAAATACAGACCAACATCGCTGTCAAATAAGGATGCAAAAATTCTCATTAAGATACTAGCAAATTGATTCCAACAATATATTAAAAGAATTATTCACCACAATCAAATGGGATTTATTCCTGGGCTATAGGGGTGGTCCAATATTTTTACATCAATCAACATGACACACCACATTAATAAAAGAAAGAATGAGAACCATATGATCCTCTCAATAGATGCAGAAAAAGCATTTGAGAAAATTCAGTATCCATTCTTGATAAAAACCTTCAACAAAGTAGTGACAGAAGGAACATACTCAACATCATAAAGACTATATATGAAAGACCCACAGCTAATATCATCCTTCATGAGGAAAAACTGAGAGCTTTTCCTCCATTGTCAAGAAAATGACATGGATGTCCACTCTCATCATTACTATTATATATTATATTATATTATATATATATATTATATATATTATATATATATATGTTACTAACATAATAGTGGAAGTCCTAGCCTCAGCAATCAGACAACAAAAATAAATAAAAAACATTTGAATTGGCAAGGAAGAAGTCAAACTTCTACTACTTGCAGACAACATGATACTCTGTGTAGAAACCCCAAAATACTCTACCAAAAAAACTGCTAGAACTTATATACAAATTCAGGAAAGTCATAGGATATAAAATCAATCTGAAGAACTATTACATTTCTATCCACCAACAATGAATCAACAGAAAAAGAAACCAAGGAATCAATCGCATTTGCAATTGCACCAAAAACTATAAGATACTTAGGACTAAATGTAACCAAAGAGGTGAAAGATCTATGCTCTGAAAACTGTAGAATACTTATGAAAGAACTTGAAGAGGACACAGAGAAATGGAAAAACATTCTATGCACATGGGTTGGAATAACAAACACTGTTAAAATGTCTATATTCCCCAAAGCAATCTACAAATTTAATGCAATCCCAATTAAAAAAAAAAAAAGCCACCAGCACTTTTCACAGAGCTAGAACAATCCTAAAATTTGTATGGATCCACAAAAGACTCTAAATAGCCAAAGCAACCTTGAAAAAGAAAAGCAACCCTGGAGTTACCATGACTTTAAGCTATACTAATTTCAAAGCTATAATCATCAAGACAGTATGGTATTAGCAAAAGAACAGACACACAGATGAATGGAAAAGAACAGAAAACCAAGAAATGGACTCACAACTATGGTCAACTAATCTTCAACTCCAATGGAAAAAAAAAAAAACAGTCTCTTCAACAAATGCTGTTGGGAAAACTGGGCATCTGCATGCACAAGAATGAAACTGGACCACTCTCTTACACCAAATACAAAAATAAATTCAAAATGGATGAGAGACCTAAATGTGAGACAGAGATTCATCAAAATTTTAGAAAGAACTGAAGCAGCAACTTCTTTGACCTCAGTCAACACAATTTCTTACTACACACGTGGTGGGAGGCAAGGGAAACAAAAGCAAAAATGAACTATTGGGACTTCATCAAGATAAAAAGCTTCTGCACAGCAAAGGAAACAACAAAACCAAAAGACAACCTATGGAATGGGAGAAAATATTTGCAAATGGCATATCTGAGAAAGGATCAGTATCCAAAATCTATAAAGAACTTTTCAAACTCAACAGTCAAAAAACAATCCATTGAGAAATAGAAGACATGAATAGACATTTCTCAAAAGAAGACATCCAGATGGCTAACAGATACATAAAAAGATGCTCAATGTTACTCATTATCAGGGAAATACAAGTCAAAACCACAATGAGATGCACCTCACATGTATCAAAATGGCTAAAATTAATGCAAGAATATTATTCATGAAAAAATGAAATCTTACTATTTTCAATGACATGGATGGAGCTAGAGTGTATTATATGAAGTGAAATAAGTCAGTCAGAAAATCATAAATACCATATGATTTCATATGTGGAATTTAAGAAACAAAACAGATGAACATATGGGTAGAGAAAAAAAAGAAAAAAGAGAAGCAAATCATAAGAGACTTAACAATAGAGAACAAACTAAGGAATGAAGGAATGACAGAAGGAGGTGGGCAGGGGATGTGCTAAATGGGTGCTGGGGATGAAGGTAGGCACTTGTGATGAGCACTGGGTGTTATATGTGATGAATCACTAAATTCTGCACCTGCAAACAATATTACACTCTATGTTAACTAACTATAATGTAAATAAAAATTTGGAGAAGAAAGCAGAGTATTACTTTCACAGTGGAAGAAACTAACTTGAAGGAATGCAACTTGAAACCAACCATGAGAAACAACACACAAGCACATGTTGTAAAACATTCTATAAAACTGGTCTACGCATTCACAAGTGTCTAGGTTATATAAGTTAAAGAAAGATTGTACAACTGAACCAGACTGGAGAAAACCAGAGACATGAACACTCAGGAGAACTTGCCGTTCAGAATTATGTCCTTTTGCTATAAGGGCACTTTGAAACTACTGGAAGGACTTGAATGGGATCTGAAGATGATGGTAATAATAGACCATATAGACTTCTTGATTTTCATGGTTGTCCTGCAGTTATGCATAAAAAGTCCTGGTGTCTAGGAAGAATACATTAAACTATACAGAGGCAAGAGTGTATCATATCAACTACTTACTATCAAATGGTCTTTGGGGAAAAAAGTTTTATTTTTTTTTATTATACCTGCATCTCTGCTGTAAGTTTGTGATTCTTTCAAATAAAAGTAGAAGTAAAAAATGGAAAAAAGGAAATAGAAGTAGCAACTATAGATACTCATTGAAAGTTTCAACCTTCATATAAATATTCAAACAATCATACTGGAAGGTGGTGGTGAAAATAATAAAGCTCATTCATAATGATGTTGAAGACCAGGTGGAGATGCTTGAGGCATTTTAGGAGAGATTTCTAGAGTAAAAGATAAAAATTTTGAAGTTATGAAAATATAGTAATTAGAAATATATAGCAGATAAGAGTAATTTTATTTATGACTGAGTTGTCAAGGAAAAAAAAATACTGATTTCTATAAATTAGGTATGCATAAGAGGTAAGGTAACAGTAGAAAGAGAGTTCCAGGACTATGTCATGTTTCTGGTTTTTAGTCCCAGCTTCACCTGTCTCGGTGTGATCTATGACAAGGTTCATGACCATAAATCTATATCCCAGTTTTTATAACAGTAAAATGGAGATAATTAATCTCATCTTCAGAAAACTCAAATTATTAATTACATGCAAAAACGTTAGGTAATGTAACCGACATCATGTGAGCCCCAGTGTTATCTTTACCGTAGTTGTTAATCTTATAATTATCAAGACTAACAAAAATCCTCTTCTATAATTAGCAAATCAATTTTCAAATAGACTTTGTGGTCAAACAATATCAGAACTTTTGTAAGACCAAATTGGTTATGTTTTTTATTTGTTTGTAACTTCTTAAAGAAATCTGTGTTATTTCTCTGTACAGAAATACAGCCAGTAGGTCTTGTTGGCTTAAACTGAAAATGAGCAAGCACATGGTAATAGCAAAGGATTATTTCTCCCAACTATTTCAGTAGGCTTCTGCTGAAGGAATTGAGGGAAGAAAGTACTTCATCATGGAATCTGAGCAGCGGTCATGAAAGGTGTATCTGCAAGTAGGCACAGGAATAGAAAGAACCTCCAGGTGTATTTTTTTTTCCACATATTATATGATTTTATTTATATAAAACATCTAGAATGGGCACACTTATAGAGATGGGAAGTAGATTACTGGTTACCTAGAGCCCCAGGTGAAGGATGGGGTTTGGAGAAAGTAGAGAATGACAGCTCATGGGGAGGGGTTTCTGATTGTGGAGATGTACAATTCTGAATATATTAAAAACCATTTACCTGTATGTTTCCCTAGTGCTGCCAAATAATAAGATTTCAAATCCAGAGGCGGGAGCTTGGAGACATTAGCCATTAGTGGTGCCAAAGGAAAACTGAGCCACCCTCTCCTTAGTGAGAATGAGGGCTGAGTGGAAGCCCACCTATATAGACTTCTCAATACCAACAAAGGCCATCAGAACCAGACCAAACCAGAGAGCTTGAAATGAGTGACTGTTATTGTATGTGAAGTATATCTTGATAATTTTGTTTAAAAAGTATTTTGACCTAGGGTGCCTGGGTGATGCAGATGGTCTGACTTTCAGTTTCAGCTCAGGCTGTGATCTCATAGTTGTGGGACCAAACCCCATTTTGGGTTCTGTGCTCAGCGCGAAAGTCTGCTGGAGTTTCTTTTTTTTTTTTTTTTTTTTTAATTTTTTATTGGTGTTCAATTTACTAACATACAGAATAACCCCCAGTGCCCGTCACCCATTCACTCCCACCCCCCGCCCTCCTCCCCTTCCACCACCCCTAGTTCGTTTCCCAGAGTTAGCAGTCTTTACGTTCTGTCTCCCTTTCTGATATTTCCCACACATTTCTTCTCCCTTCCCTTATATTCCCTTTCACTATTATTTATATTCCCCAAATGAATGAGAACATATAATGTTTGTCCTTCTCCAGGTGTATTTTCACCAGCACATCAGGGACAGTTTAAATATTGGAAAAATGGAGAGGACTACAGAATCAACTTGAATGAGCAAGAGCTGAGAATTATAATAGTGCGTATCACACAAATATAGTGATTAATTTGGTGTTCCATATGTGTTGGGTTAATTTTGAAAAGCATATATGTATTTTGCTGGTGAAATGTCCATTTCGATGAGTCAGCTGTATTTCCAAAATTTATCAGTACTATTTGAAGTTGTAACTAGCATTCATTTAAAGTGCATATGAAATTTTTACTTAAACAAGAACAAATCTCAGAATTTTTACATCTCCTGCATTTTAAAGTATTAGTGTAAAATGAAATTCACATTTCAATTTTCTTTTCATATAACATCAATTATATATAATATATTTTGAAAATGTATTTTAACCTAACTAGGAAAACTAGTTAATAGCAATTAATATAGTTCTTATTACAAAGGGAAGCATACAAAATATCCAATAGTTAATTTTCTACATAGCTCATAATAAATGAGTTGCATTTTCTTGAGAATGTCTTAGAACTTTGAGATTCTACTTCCAGCTAACGTGTAATAAAAGACAAATTTACCCTCCTGGCAACAATAGCAACAACACCAGACAAAAATAGATGAAAGTGGTTTTCAGGACAGTAGACAGCAGGCAATGAA
This sequence comes from Canis aureus, assembly GCF_053574225.1. NCBI lineage: Eukaryota > Metazoa > Chordata > Mammalia > Carnivora > Canidae > Canis > Canis aureus. The sequence goes on from NC_135625.1 coordinate 63,940,696, forward strand.
TGACACTAATCCCTAACAGATAGGAAACAAACGAAGTTAGTTCTACTGTTGCCCCAGTTCATTGATTTTAGGGAATTTTAAAGAAGCATTGAAAGAAAGGAAAGGCAACAAAAATATTTGAAGAAACAGTGAAACAGTGATCAAAACATTTTCAAAATTGATGCAAACTACAACCACACAGATCTAAAAATCTTAATGGATTCTAAACTCAAGAAATATGAAAAAAAAAAAAGACACCAAGACACACTGTAACCAAATTTCTCAAAATAAAGTGATAAGGTCTTGAAAGCAGGCAGAACAAAGGCATGTTACTTATATAGAACAAAATGTAAGAATAATAGCAGATATATCAGTGGAAACAATGCAAGTGAGATGACAGCATACTAAAATCTCTAAAGTTCTGAAGGAAAAAAATTATCACCATATAATTCTACATTCAGAAAAAAAATGTATTTCAAAAACGAAAGCAGGATTTGTTTCAAACATACAAAAGCTGACGGAATTTACTTCTAACAGATCTGCACTACAAAAAGTCTAAAATAAATCCTTTAGACAGAAGAAAAATGATACCAGACGGAAATAGGAATCTTCAAGAAAGAATAAAATTCACTGGAAATGTTACCTCTGTGGCTATGGCTATATACAGTTAAATTTTATTTAAATTGATGGTTAAATTTTATGTTTTTTATTTATATTTTTAAAAATAGGACTATGTAAACAACTATTATAACATGTGTTCTACAATATGCATAAAAGCAAATGTATGAAAACAATTGCACAGGTATTGAGAAAATATGAATGGAATTGTGTGTTTGATGTGAGGTACCGTACAAAGCTTATTTTTCTTTCTAGGTGGGTATTTTGTTCCAAGCATCACTTATTGAAGATACTGATTGAATTACTTCAAGTAGTTTTACAGATGTCACGTAAATTTATGAATTAAACCAGGGACAATGAATATTTTAGTGATGTTGAGTAATCTCATACAAAATCTTGATATGCTTTTCCCTTTACATCCAATTTTAGGTTTTAAATTTTCTTACATATGTGATTTTTCTATTGGATTGGTAGTAAAGATGAAATCAAATGCTACCTATACATAAATTTTATATGCCACAATACGTATGCCTTATTCTTTGTACTGTTTTTAAGACAAATCTCTCACTCTCTAGAGTTTTCCACATAAGTGATTATATCATTGGCAACATTTTTCTATTTTTTCTGATTTTTAATACTTCATTTTACTTGTGGTTAATTAAATGTTAATATTTCCAGTTGAATAGTCAGTAGTTTAGACAGAGGGCATTTTTCTTAACTTTAAAGGGAATGACAGATTTTTCTTCATTAAAAATTATCTGAGATAGACAAGTAAACATCTACACATAGCTGATGGATTTTTAAAAATGAAGAATAAATACTGATTTTTTTTTCAAACATTTTCAGCTTCTATGGATATAATCATGTGATTTCATTTTTGCCTTAGAATTCATTGGTTTATTTCATGGATGAGAAAGTGCTATTTTCTAAGTTTGGACAAAACCCACTCTATATTTCCGAAATAAAAGACTGACACATTTAAAATTTAATAATTTTAGCTTTCTCGTATTTTGAAAATATTTAAAATTTGCCTAGTCAACACAAAATTTACATAACTTTCAGGTGTAAGATAGTGATTTAACGTCTCTGGATTATGCCACGCTCACCACAAGTGCTGCTACCATCCATCACCATACACTGTTATAACATCACTGACTCTATTCCTCACCCTATACCTTTTATTCCAGTGGCTAATCTATTCCATAACTGGAAATCTGTATCTTCCACTTCTCTCACCCATTTTGACCATTCCCTCTACTCCCTTCCCCTCTGGCAACTATCAGTTCTCTATTTATTGGTCTGATTCTGCTCTTTGTTTATTCATTTGTTTTGCTTTTTAGAGTCCATTGGTCTTTCACAATTGGATTTCTTGTTTCTCCCCTTTATCTATATCACCCATCCCCTACCCACTTCTGGACTTATTTTTGAAAGTTATTTTCCATAATATTTAAACTGGTGATATATATTTCATATACTAAATTCAAGTTATACTTACGATTTTTCACATTTAAAGTTTTTTTGTTTTTTTGTTTTTTTGTTTTTTCCTGAATATGTTTTCTGGATGGCCAAGAAATGCCAGACCTTTAACAGTCTAGAAAATCTGCCACCATGTTGTAGCACTGACTGTAGAGGAAAGGACATAGGCTTGATGTTCCAGAAGGAATCAAATCTTGATTCTACTCTTTTATGAATGCATACATGAGGGCACTTAACTTAATCGCTGTAAGCTGCAATTTCCTAAAGTGACAACAAGAGAAGCAAATACATTATGTTATTATTATAGTCGTCTCATTACTATGGTCATTTGAGGTCATTCCTTTGAGTCTGCCTTCAATTATTCAAGCCCACATTTTGCATTTTTAAACATTTTCTTCTTTCTTATGAAATCCTATGACAGACTTTTGACAGAAAGTGCTTTCACAAAAACTGACAAACTGTGTCTAAATAGAAAGTTCACAGTTACAACATCTGGCTTTGTTTGTATTTCTTAGAGCTAAGCAGGAAGATTCAAGCACCCAGAGGGTTGTCTGCATCACCAGCAGGACGGCAAGAGCCAAAGGCAGAGAGAGGAACACAACGTGTGAGGGAAGAAACAGACTGTCAGTCACTAGGAGAGCACAACACTGGAGAACAAGGACCTGGAAAGAGAGAGAGAGAGAGAGAGAGAGATCCTAGCAACATGAGAATGTGAGGAAGTGTGGCACAGGTGGTCTCCTATGGTAATTTGTGTACCGAGAGACTTCAGGTCTCTTGATTAAGCCCAAGGCATTAATCACCTACACACACTCATGTTCTGCTCACGTTTCTCATCTCATGTTTCAAACTTAGCTATTGAATTGCATTTTCTGTATCACTGTAAGCTGCTATTCTTCCAGCAGCAAAAGAGCAGTTACCTGACTTTTTAAAATCTTGGAGGAAATTACTTATGAGTCAACTAATAATCATAGATACAGGAAATCTGCTAAAAACACGAAGAAGAACTTACAATATGACCTAAGTCACATTGCTCATGGAGGAATAAAAAGTTGTTTCTTTGTAAATGAACCTGAGAATTCTTTAAAAGTTTATTTTCTTCTATTTGTTCCCTGAATTGGCTGTAGTGATTTAAGACAAGGTAACAGATCTTTTCCAATTTTCCTTAAACTTCACATGTGGAAAATGACGAATCAACACTTTCCTCTGAAAAGAAAAAAAAATGCTGATTTTTAGATGAATTAGTAGAATAAATAAATGTGCCTATTGTCCACTCTAAATTCCCCTTCTTAAAACAAGGATGAGTCTTTAATTTCTTAATGACTGTGACTGGAAGTGGACATTGACTCTTTTTTGGACCATGATCTTAATCACTAGTAGGTTCACATTTCTGGCTGTTTGGGCAGAGGCTGAAGCCAAGGAATTCAGTCGTAGCTCAATAAATACATTACGAAACGTGCAGGCTATGATACCACAGTGGTCTCCCAAGTCCAAGAATCAATTTTCATTCAAAATTTCTCCTATCCTTCCCTGCTCCTTCTGCTCCAAGATCGTTAACATAAGAGATGCAGTTTTATGTTTACATGGGCTTACTTACACCTAAGTTCAAGTCATTAAAAGTAGCTGCCTAATTCTCATTAACTCAACCATTTTAATTTGCTGAGACAATATTTACTAATCCTTGGATTAATGATGCTCAATACAACATGATTATTGTTTGCTAACCAGAACTTTTATGTAATAATGGAAAACTGACATTTGCTCTTGTGCCTTTGCTCACTCCTGTACCAGAGTGTTTATTGGCAACTGAGGGAAATATCCTTCAAAGCCGAAGGAGAAATAAAGACTTTCAGACAGACGAAAACTGAGTGAATTAACTGCCAATAGATTTGCCCTGAAAGAAATGTTAAAGGAGACTTTCAGGTAGGTATATTATAACACTGGACAGAAGAAAGGATCCACACAAAAATGTGGAAATAGAGGGAACAAAAATATAACATATTCCATTAATATTAACTGTTCTAAAAAACAACTATTTAAAGCAAAAGGGTAGCAATGTAGTGTGTGTTTGTAACACATATAAAAATAAAATATATGACAAAAATGTATAATGGATGGAAAAAGCTATTGGGAATGTAAGGTCCTTAGCTCCACATATGAAATGGTATATAATATTATGTGAAGATAGGTTCTTATTACTTAAGAATGTACACCATAAGCCCTAAAACAATATTTAAAATATTTTCAAGCTAAACATAAGTAGTATAGATAAAATGGAATTTTTAAAAATCTTCTTAACCAAAAATGGTAGAACAGGAAAAAGAAACATAGAACAGATAGAAAAAATAGGAAACAGCTACCAAAATGGTATTTTAATCCATCCTTATCAATAATATTAAACAATATTATTACCAATTAAAATACAGAGATTGTTTTGTGAAATGAAAGAACAATATCCAACTGTAGGCTGTCTATAAGAAAGTCACTTTAAAAATAAAGACATGAATTGGTTAAACCCACACAGAAAATATGTAACATTTAAACAAATTTTTTTTTAAAAGAACCAAAACTGTTATTTAATTCAGACAAAATAGACTTCAGAACAAGGAATTTACCGGGATGAAAAAGGGTTATTATGCACTCAGAAACGGGTCAGCTCATCAAGAAACTTTAAGACTCTTGATTGTATGGACTAATTGGAGGTTCAAAATAAATGCAGCAAAATTTGCTAGAACTGAAAGGAGAAATGTACCTGTCCATAATTACAGTTGGAGATATCACTACCTCTCTTTCGCTCAGTAATTGATGGAACATGTACACAGAAACTCTGCCGGTGAAAATTTCCTACTCTCATTTACCCAGACATAATATTTCATGACATCTTTAATTTCTACCTTTCCAATATCTTACCTCTATGCAACATTTATGTACTATATGAGCCCACTCCTACTTATTGGAGGAATAGATGTAATCTCTAAGAATCATATAAAGTTGAAAAGCCACACCTGCCTATCATATCTGTCAAAGAAAAACAACCAACAAATATATTAAGTAGCAATTATTAGAAAACAAAATCTAAACCTGGGTAGGGGAAGAACATTTCTCTCAATGTATGTCATCAAAATAATCATGTAGACAGTTAAGCCTATGAAAATATTACAGGGGGAGGGGGCAAGATGGCAGAAGAGTAGGCTCCCCAAATCACCTGTCCCCACCAAATTACCTAGATAACTTTCAAATCATCCTGAAAACCTACGAATTCAACCAGAGATTTAAAGAGAGAACAGCTGGAATGCCACAGTGAGAAGAGTTTGCGCTTCTAGCAAGTACAACTTGTTTTTGGCCACTCTGCACTAAGCAAAATGACTAGAAGGAAAAACTCACCTCAAAAGAAAGAATCAGAAACAGACCTCTCTCCCACAGAGTTACAAAATTTGCATTACAATTCAATGTCAGAAAGCCAATTCAGAAGCACAATTATAAAGCTACTGGTGACTCTAGAAAAAAGCATAAAGGATTCAAGAGACTTCATGTCTGCAGAATTTAGATCTAATCAGGCAGAAATTAAAAATCAATTAAATGAGATGCAATCCAAACTGGAGGTCCTACCGACGAGGGTTAACAAGGTAGAAGAACAAGTGAGTGACATAGAAGACAAGTTGATGGCAAGGAGGGAAACTGAGGAAAAAAGAGAAAAACAAAAGATCATGAGGATAGGTTAAGGGAAATAAATGATAGCCTCAGAAGGAAAAATTTATGTTTAATTGGGGTTCCCGAAGGTGCCGAAAGGGACAGAGGTCCAGAATATGTATTTGAACAAATCATAGCTGAGAACTTTCCTAACCCAGGAAGGGAAACAGGCATTCAGATCCAGGAAATAGAGAAATCCCCCCCTAAAATCAATAAAAACTGCTCAACACCTCAACACTTAATAGTGAAACTTGCAAATTCCAGAGATAAGGAGAAGATCCATAAAGCAACAAGAGACAAAAAATCTCTAACTTTTATGGGGAGAAATATCAGATGAACAGCAGACCTCTCACGGAGACCTGGCAGGCCAGAAAGGGCTGGCAGGATATATTCAGGGTCCTAAATGAGAAGAACATGCAACCAAGAATACTTTATCCAGCAAGGCTCTCATTCAGAATAGAAGGAGAGATGAAGAGCTTCCAAGATAGGCAGGAACTGAAAGAATATATGACCACCAAGCCGGATCTGCAAGAAATATTAAGGGCAACTCTGGAAGAGGAAGAGGAAGAGGAAGAGGAAGAGGAAGAGGAAGAGGAAGAGGAAGAAGTCTAAGGGAACAACCTACAAAAACAAGGACTGAATAGGTATCATGATGACACTAAATTCATATCTTTTAAAGGTAACTCTGAATGTGAAAATGGGCTTAATGACCCCATCAAAAGACGCAGGGTTTCAGACTGGATAAAAAAGCAAGACCCATCTATTTGCTGTCTACAGGAGACTCATTTTAGACATAAGGACACCCACAGCCTGAAAATAAAAGGTTGGAGAACCATTTACCATTCAAATGGTCCTCAAAAGAAAGCAGGGGTAGCCATCTTTATATCAAATAAATTAAAGTTTATCCTAAAGACTGTATTAAGAGATGAAGAGGGACACTATATCATGCTTAAAGGATCTACCCAACAAGAGGACTAAACAATCATCATATTTATGCCCCGAATATGGGAGTTGCCAAGTATATAATCAATTAATAACTAAAGTTAAGACATACTTAGATAATAATACACTTATACTGAGAGACTTCAACACGGCACTTTCGGCAAATGACAGATCTTTTAAGCACAACATATCTAAAGAAACAAGAGCTTTAAATGATACACTGGCCCAGATGGATTTCACAGATATTTACAGAACTTTACATCCAAACGCAACTGAATACACATTCTTCTCTAGTGCACATGGAACTTTCTCCAGAATAGACCACATACTGGATCACAAATCAGGTCTTAACTGATACCAAAAGATTGGGATCATCCCCTGCATATTTTCAGACCATAATGCTTTGAAATTGAAACTAAATCACAAGAAGAAGTTTGGAAGGATTTCAAACACGTGGTGGTTAAGGACCAGCCTGCTAAAAGATGAAAGGGTCAACCAGGAAATTACAGAAGAATAAAAAGATTCATGGAAACTCATGAGAATGAAGATACAACTGTTCAAAATCTTTGGGATACAGCAAAAGCAGTCCTGAGGGGGCAATACATCGCAATACAAGCATCCATCCAAAAACTGGAAAGAAGTCAAATGCAAAAGCTAACCTTGCACCTAAAGGAGCTGGAGAAAAAACAGCAAATAGATCCTACACCCATCAGAAGAAGAGAGTTAATAAAGATTTGAGCAGAACTCAATGAAATAGAGACCAGAAGAACCGTGGAACAGATTAACAAAACCAGGAGGTGGTTCTTGGAAAGAATTAATAAGAGAGATAAACCACTAGCCAGCCTTATTAAAAAGAAGAGAGAAAAGACTCACATTAGTAAAATCATGAATGAGAAAGGAGAGATCACCACCAATACCAGGGAAATACAAACGATTTTAAAAACATTATGAGCAGCTATATGCCAATAAATTAGGCACTCTAGAAGAAATGGACATATTTCTGGAAAACCACAAACTACCAAAACTGGAACAGGAAGAAATAGAAAACCTGAACCGGCCAATAACCAGGGAGGATATTGAAGCAATGCTCATAAACCTGCAAGGATAGAAAGAGATGGAATACTTCCAAACTTGTTCTGTGATGCCAGCATCACCTTAATTCCAAAACCAGACAAAGACCCCACCAAAAAGGAGAATTATAGACCAATATCTCTGATGAACATGGATGCAAAAATTCTCAACCAGATACTAGCCAATAGGATCCAACAGTACATTAAGATTATTCACCATGACCAAGTGGGATTTATCCCTGGGATACAAGGCTGGTTCAACACTCATAAAGCAATCAACGTGATTGATCATATCATCAAGAAAAAAAAAAAAAAAAAACAAGAACCATATGATCCTCTCAAGAGATGCAGAGAAAGCATTTGACAAAATACAGCATCCATTCCTGATCAAAACTCTTCAGAGTATAGGGATAGAGGGACCATTCCTCAGCATCTTAAGCCATCTATGAAAAGCACACAGCAAATATCATTCTCAATGAGGAAACACTGGGAGCTTTTCCCCTAAGATCAGGAATAAGACAGGGATGTCCACTCTCACCACTGCTATTCAACATAGTCCTAGAAGTCCTAGCCTCAGAAATCAGGCAACAAAAAGAAATGAAAGGCATTCAAATTGGCAAAGAAGAAATCAAACTCTTCCTCTTTACAGATGACATGATAGTGTACATAGAAAACCCAAAAGACTCCACCCCAAGATTCCTAGAACTCATACAGCAATTAGGCAGTGTGGCAGGATACAAAGTCAATGCCCAGAAGTCTTTCTATATGCTAACAATGAGACTGAAGAAAGAGACATTAAGGAAGGAGTCAATCCCATTTATAATTGCACCCAAAAGCATGAGATATCTAGGAATAAACCTAACCAAAGAGGTAAATGATCTATACCCTAAAAACTACAGAACACTTCTGAAAGAAACTGAGGAAGACACAAAGAGATGGAAAAATATTCCATGCTCATGGATTGGATGAATTAATATTGTGAAAATGTCAATGCTATGCAGGGCAATTTACACATTTAATGCAATCCCTATCAAAATACCATGAATTTTCTTCAGAGAGTTGGAACAAATGATCTTAAGATTTGTGTGGACTCAAAAAAGACCCCGAATAGCCAGGGGAATAATAGAAAAGAAAAACACAGCTGGGGGCATCACAAATGCCGGATTTCAGGTTGTACTACAAAGCTGTAGTCATCAAGACAGTGTGGTGCTGGCACAAAAACAGACACATAGATCAATGGAACAGAATAGAGAATCCAGAAGTGGACTCTCAACATTATGGTCAACTAATATTCAACAAAGCAGAAAAGACTGTCCACTGGAAAAAGGACAGTCTCTTCAATAAATGGTGCTGGGAAAATAGGACATCCACATGCAGAAGAATGAAACTAGACCACTCTCTTGCACCAGACACAAAGATAAATTCAAAATGGATGAAAGATCTAAATGTGAGACAAGATTCCATCAAATCCTAGGGGAGAACACAAGCAACACCCTTTTTGAACTTGGCCACAGTAACTTTCTTGCAAGACACATCCATGAAGGCAAGAGAAACAAAAGCAAAAATGAATTATTGGGACTTCATCAAGATAAAAAGCTTCTGCAGAGCAAAGAAAACAGTCAACAAAACTAAAAGACAACCTACAGAATGGGAGAAGATATTTGCAAATGACGTATCAGATAAAGGGCAAGTATCCAAGGTCTATAAAGAACTTATGAAACTCAACAGCAAAGAAACCAACAATCCAATCATGAAATGGGCAAAAGACATGAAGAGAAATCTCACAGAGGAAGACACAGACGTGGCCAACATGCACATGAGAAAATGCTCCGCATCACTTGCCATCAGGGAAATACAAATCAAAACCACAATGAGATACCACCTCACACCAGTGAGAATGGGGAACATTAACAAGGCAGGAAACCACAAGTGTTGGAGAGGATGTGGAGAAAGGGGAACCCTCCTGCGCTGTTGGTGGGAATGTGAACTGGTGCAGCCACTCTGGAAAACTGTGTGGAGGTTCCTCAAAGAGTTAAACATAGACCTGCCCTACGACCCAGCAATTGCCCTGCTGGGGATTTACCCCAAAGATACAGATGCAGTGAAACGCCGGGACACCTGCACCCCGAGGTTTCTAGGGGCAATGTCCACAATAGCCAAACAGTGGAAGGAGCATTGGTGTCCATTGAAAGATGAATGGATAAAGAAGATGTGGTTTATGTATACAATGGAATATTCTTTAGCCATTAGAAACGACAAATACCCACCATTTGCTTCGACGTGAGTGGACCTGGAGGGTATTATGCTGAGTGAAATAAGTCAATCGGAAAAGGACATTCTATGGTCTCATTCATTTGGGGAATATAAAAAATAGTGAAAGGAAATAAAGGGGAAAGGAGAGAAAATGAGAGAAAATATCAGAGAGGGTGACAGAACATGAGAGTCCCCTAACTCTGGGAAATGAACAAGGGGTGGTGGAAGGGGAGGTGGGCGGGGGATGGGGGTGACTGGGTGTCGGGCACGGAGGGGGGCACTTGATGGGATGAGCACTGGGTGTTATGCTATATGTTGGCAAATTGAACTCCAATAAAAAATAAAAATAAAAAATAAAAAAAGAAGGAAACTTTTAAGAGGGAAAAAAAAAGAAAATATTACAAAGTCTTCCTCATGGAACAATTGCTGGTATCTTGGGAAAACTTCATGGGAACTCACTAATACTAAAATTGGAAGAGTTGTCTGTATTCCAGGTCACTTTAAACTGTTCTACTGACGTGAGCCTCTTCAGCTATCTGTAACAGCATGCCCTACAAGACAAGAACACTGTCACTTTATTTTTCCTAGCTTGTACATAATAAAGAATGGAAGCAAAATTTTAGATTAAGCTATTTTTATTTAAACACTTCAGTGATGATTCATTATTTTAGAGGTTTATCTTTGTTTTTTTTGTTGTTGTTTATTTGTTTTTGTTTTTTGTTTTTTGTTCGTTTTTGCCTTTTGGAAACAAACTAGCAACATAACTTTCATTATGACAATTTCTTCTGCTTTAAAACAGTGTTATGAATAAAGGTAACAGAACTGATTTGTAACTGAAATATTTTAAGAAAATCTTGACAAAATAAAAAGTTTAAAAGTCCTTACAACTTTAAGAATCTTTAAGAATAATTTACTTCCAAAAGCAGAAGTATACAGAGTTCACACAGAGATCTGTAGAAGAATAGTTTACTTCTGAAAGCAGAAGTATAGAATGGCTAAAGAACAGGAGAGTTCATAAAACCCAAGGCTATTGTCAACCTGGGTAGTAGGTTGACGATGGCCTGGGTCTCATCATGACGAGTCTGCAGCTAGAACAGTTTCCACGTATCAAGAAAGAATACAGGGCCGGCAAGTAAGGCAATAACACCCAAGCAGATGATGGACAAATCTGATTCTTCAAATCTACTATGCAAGTTTGTAATAATTTAAATGAGAAATGCTCACGCATATGTTGGTACAGCTAGACTTAGAGGTGGAAATGACTACGTAAAGATGACGCTTTCCAAGGGACTAATGCAGAATGCTTTTCCCTATGTCATATACTTCTGAGTTGGCTGCAACTCAAGTGGGGAATAGTATTAAGATTTTTAAGATAAGAAACAAAGTTAAAGCATATTGATTCATTATTACTTAAAAAAAAAAAGCTATCTTTGATCTCACCTCTCTCTCTCTCTCCATATACCTTCTTCATTCTCCAATTCTCTTCTGGTCTACTCAAAACTTGAGCTCCAACTCTTCTGCTTATTCACAGTGTTGTTATGCATTGTTTAGCAAATATCTATTCACTTTACAGCATTCAGCTTGAGATGAACACTCCCTCCCTGCTCCCTCCCTCATTCAGATCTCATTGGAAACTTGATAGTCAGTGGCTGCACACTTTTAATAAAACACTTAGGATAATCTGCCACGCTTGTTTATATATGTGTCAAAATCCGTTCTTTTCAAAATTTAAGCTCTTTAAAGTCTAGAGTTCTTTCATTTATGTATTCCCTTGTTCTGGAACAAGGGAATACAGTAAGTGCTTAACTCATATCTGTTGAATGCACTTACATGTAATCAAACAAGGAAGGGGGACTGTTGCTTGGAAACAGGTATTTTGAGACAGAATACAGAGTCCTGGAGTATGAAGCAGATACCAATTGCCTTGATTTCATCACAAAATGGAGGAGTTGGCATTTATGATATTTAGAGTTCCAAAGTTTTATGTCTATATGTTTTTCCTTATACATATACTTAAATATGCACCTGGTACTGTGAATTTATGAATCGAGAAAAACAATGTCATAATTTTTAAAAGCATAACATACAGAATCAATATATATACTAAAAAGAACTTGACATTTTTACATTTATAACACAAATTCTGTTTTATGTTAAAATTAAGTTGAATTTTATTCCATCCAATAAACTCTTCCTTTTACTCAGAAAAGAATGCTAGCTATAAAATAACTTGTAACTTTTACCTACATTTGTGAAGATGTCTAGTTTTACGAGTAAAATAATCATAGTGCTATTTAAATCTGATTTCCATAGAGTGAAACTAATGTTTAAACTTAATGATATCATTTAATATCATGATATATGAAAGGTTTGCATTTCACATTATTATTACCACAATTTGGTTCTCAATCTCTATTATATAACATTTAAAATCCATGAGATTACTTAAAATAATAGGCTAGAGTTCCTCTGCCTCAAGTTTTGCATTATAAAGTTTATCTAACATATCCTATTTTTAACTGCCAGTGTCATCTATCTTGTGTAAGCCTCGAGAGATATTCTCCATGTATTACTGTATCTCAGTTCAAAAAGAGAAAATGTTCAAAGACAACTTTTATATATATATATACGTGTGTGTGCTTGAGTGAGTACTGGAGATTAAGAAAGCTGATGTGGGAGGTTAAAGTAGAATCTATTGTGTTGTCCTGTTGTAACCTCGTAAACTGTGGCTATCCAGCAACTTCGGTCAATAGAAAGCTTTCCTTGGAGTAACAAAAGTTTTCTTTTGGCATTTTCATGTCTAAATATTAACACCCTCAGTTGTTTTAGAAGCAGTTTCAGAGACATTGTGACCCTTGCGAGAATAGGAAAATGAGTTTGATTTTATAATATAGCAGTCTTTTTGTCTTTTGTTTCCTAGCCCTTCTTCAATTTAAATTGTCCAATATCTATTCTAAGTTTTGAAATTTCTGGCTGTACATCATACTGAATACAACTCTTTTGTCACGTTTAGCAAAATGCTTATCTTTTTCTCATTTTATTTTTTCATTATCTTAAAGCTATCATTTCCAGTGGTAATGATAATTTCAAAACTGTAACGGCAAATTTTTTATTGAAAAAATCCTCTAAATGATTAATAAGAGACAGCCTGCCATTATATAAGTAACTTTTTATAAAAAGGAGTTTATTTCTAATAATAATGACAATAACACATACAGTGAGTAGGTGCTCTTCTAAATGCTTTCTATATTCTTCACAATTTCAGCTTCATAGAAACTCTATGAGGTATGTATTATTATCAGCTCCATTTCACCTGTATGGAAACTGAGGTATGGAGAAGTTAAATGACCTAAGTGTGAGATCACCCACCTGAGGACCTTTAATCTATCTTCACTGAAATTCAAGGTATAAAATGTTCACAATTATATAGAAAGTTTTCTTCTAATACTTAAAATCTTCCACAAGTTATGTTTTATGGGTCATCTTAATTTTGCAACCATCATTTATATCTCATCTAGAACTATCTTCATTTGTCTATGTATGACAAGTTTTCTATTGGGTCTATGCAATGGTTGATTGTATGCATTGATTAGGTAGGCTATAGAACAGCTATTTGGTGAAATATTAGTCCAGGTGTTGCTGTGAACACATTTTGTCCATGTGATTACATAGACAATCCAGTTACACTTAAGAGGATTCCTCTCTCTAATCTGAATAGGCCTCATCCAATTAGTTGAAAGCCATTAAATTTGTGTTGTAGATAAAATAGAAAAAAAAAAAAAAAGTATGGCTTAAACATATAACCACTCTCCTAAGAATAGCCAGTAACTAACGTGACTTGTTAGTCCAGGATTCCAAAAAATTTTGCATGTGTAAAACAAACAAAACACACAATGTCTTAAGATGTTACAGGGGTCTATCAAAAGGGTTTATTCAGACAAATAAGTTTATGTATACTTATTAAAGAGTTTAAAAGAAATTATAATCTTACATGACTATTAGAAATCTAACTACAGAGAGAAGTTCAAGAAAGGTACCTCTAAAGATGTGGATAGTTGCTGCCCCAAAGTCAGATACACCCACATGTAGGTCTTGGACTGGGCCTCAGCCCAAGAATGCAGGTTGAGAGGAGAAATGTGAGGAAATCTGCAGTGCTCACCACAAAGGCAGACCAAAACTAGGGAATAGATCCCAGAAGTGCCTGCATTTGCCACATGGGAGTTTGTGAAGCAAAAAGTCAACAAATTGATGAAGCCTCTAGGAAGGCACTCATGACCTCTCAATGATTATTGTTTCACTTCTGATTTGTGAATCTTGAGCAAATTCCCATCACTGGACATCTCTCACTAAACACTACACAGAAACAGTGCCCAGGGAGGGATGGAAGTAGTGGTCACAGTGCCAACTTGACCATGGATAGCTGGCTACAAACAAGCTAGCTCTTTTCTGTTGTTATGTTATAATAACTTTAGGAACACCAGAGTTATGAAAAGTCTAACACAAAATCCAAAACCTAAATAATCACACCAAACAGATTGGTGATAAGACTAATTTGGAAATCACTGTCTCTATGGAGGAGTTCTTTACTATAAAAATTAAATGAAGCTGAGAGCAAGAGATGTGAGAAACCAAGTCATACTAGCAGGAAAGGAAGAGGGTGGAATTAGTGTCTCATGGGACTTGACTGGAAATTGTGCTCTGGGACCAGATAAATTTTGTTAGACCCTCATGGCACATTCCTCTCTATCCGCTAATGTGGATTTCTGGTACTTGCAACAAAAAGTACATTGACCAAGGAAATGTTCTGGCTAAATTATGTTCATTTTCTATCATGCAATTAACATCACTGTTCCGTTTATAAAAGGAACTGATAAATCAGCATGGTGTGTAAATGGACAGACTGTAGAGATGGACTATGTGGATTCACATTCCAGTTCTGCCACTTAGCAGAGTGACTCAGGGAGAGTCACTTACTTATCTTACTTATCGGTACCTAAGTTTCTCATTTACCAATCGAGGACACCATTATGGGAAGGTATTAAGAGGATCAAATGATTCACTATTCATACAGTTCTTGTAAGAGTACCTGGTAAAAGCTGTAAATAATTTTGAGCTAATAATGATAGATTCAGATATGGGCCATCAACTCATTTTTAAAAAATTCCATCTCCAAACACACCAGAGACCAAGATCCTTATCACAAGTATTCCAGAAAAGTCCATCAAAACAAAATAATGAACAGTGAGAGATCTCAGAGTCACTACCTATAATTCTTCTTTCAAGTGTGACATATACCTCACTTATAAACAGTCCACTGGAAGCCAACAAACTTCCTCCCTTCCTCAAAACTCTATGGACTACCAGTTCTACATGTTATTGAAACAACAAAATTGATCTCAACATCAGAAATCTGGGTACTTAAAAGATTAGAGATAACAAAATAGACTTTGGGGACTCCTGCACTTCCATAATAGATCATTCTTTTCTTTTTTTTTTTTAATTTTCTTTATTCATTCATGAGATACAGAGAGAGAGAGAGAGAGAGAGGCAGAGACACAGGCAGAGGGAGAAGCAGGCTCCATGCAGGGAGCCCAATGTGGGACTCAATCCCGGGTCTCCAGGATCATGCCCTGGGCTGAAGGTGGCACTAAACCACTGGGCCACTGGGGCTGTCCACTTTTCTTTTCTTTTCTTTTCTTTTCTTTTCTTTTCTTTTCTTTCTTTTCTTTTCTTTTTTCTTTTTTTCTTTTCTTTTCTTTTCTTCTTTTTTCTTTTCTTTTTTCTTTTCTTCTTTTCTTTCTTTCTTTCTCTTTTCTTTCTTTCTTTCTTTCTTTCTTTCTTTCTTTCTTTCTTTCTTTCTTTCTTTTTTTCTTCCTTCCTTCCTTCCTTCCTTCCTTCCTTCCTTCCTTCCTTCCTCCTTTCCTTTCCTTTCCTTTCCTTTCCTTTCCTTTCCTTTCCTTTCCTTTCCTTTCCTTTCCTTTCCTTTCCTTTCCTTTTCTTTCTTTCTTTCTTTCTTTCTTTCTTTCTTTCTTTCTTTCTCTTTCTTCTTTCTTTCTTTCTCTCTTTCTTTCTCTTTCTTTCTTTCTTTTCCTTCTTTCTGATTTTTATTTATTTATTTGACTGAGAGGGGGAGAGAGTGAGCCAGAGAGCACAAGCAGGGAGTACAGCAGAGGGAGTGGGTGAAGCATGCTCCCCAAAGAGCAGAGAGCCCAATGAGGGGCTCACTCTCAGGACCCTGGGATCATGATCCGAGCCAAAGGCAGATACCTAACCAACTGAGCTTTTCTAATGTTATTTCTCATGAAGCTCGAAATTCTAACTGAATAACGTTATCTGTGAACTCTTAAGAGTGTGCTGATTAACACTAAAAAGTTAGTACTGATATGATAAAATTATGAATTAACATATTTATTAATATGTATTTGATACAATGTACATGTGCATGTTCAGTAAATGGTATGGTTAAGAATAAGACCTTACATTTTCTCTAGGCAATCAAAGTTTTTCTAAAAATTATTATTTTTCAAATGCTTTATATAGGATATCTGTTTTTTTCTCAGTAGAAGGAGTCATTCATGTAACTACCTCACATATTACTGGAACTGGAATAATTTACTTTCTCTGCTTCTGTTAATTTACTTTCTTTTCCCCCTCCTTTTTTCTTCTTGATCTACAAGCTTGTCAAACAGACAAACTCAACTTTTCCAAATTAGTTGTGAACCTGCTAATGTATTCTAATAAAATCAATACCTTCACTTTATAGGTGGATTCCATTTTTCTAGTTGAATTGATTATAAGTACGTGACTGATAGATCATTTTTTGCAGAGTGTTTGAACATTTTGTTATTATTTTACTTTATTACTATTATTCACCTTAGATTTTATATTATGATATTGACAAATATTGGCTTTCTTTACTCAAATTTCAAATTTTTAATCTTGACCCTTTTTGTCTATTTTTTTTAAATTTAACCCTTGCAAAGACTACAAAGCTATTTTTTTTCTTCTTTAAAAAATCTAACCTGAGGATTTCTCATTTTTAGTGAGTTAGTTTATATTCGACATCCCAGATTGCATGGGGCAATTACAGCTACCTCAGTATTGCTTGCACAATGTTGACTACTAAAGAGAATATTAAGAATCAGGGGCTTAACCTTTGTCCAATTACCAAAATCATTCCATTTATACTCAATCTGTCTTAATTCTCTCACCTTCTTTACTTCTGTCTCAAATAGAACAAATCTTTTTGTACCTCTTTTGTGTATTAAGAGTGTAAACTTAATGAACATTAATTCCCTTTTGTAATTTTTTGAGTATAGTTGACATACATGATTTTCAGGTGTACAACATAGTGATTCGACAAGTTTATATAGTGCTCTATGTTCACCACAAGTGTAGCTACTCTCTGTCTCCGTATATCACTATCCCAATACTACTCAGTAGATTCCTTATGCTATGCCTTTTATTTCCAGGTGTAAGTCCTTCCATAGCATTAACTTCTTTTCTCTAGCAAACATCTCCACATATTTGGTCTATGTCTAGTCTAGCATATTACATTTAAAAATATAAACAGAAATATCTGTACTTACTAGAGTCTCAGACTAAGGAAAAAATCTAAAATTGCTAGTTGGGAGATATTCATCAATAAAAGAAGCTTCAAGCTACTTTCAGCATCACAAAAAAAAAAGAGTAATAATAAAAGGCAGCTGTGGTCTCTATGCCTCAGGGGAATTTAATGAGGTGGGAGGTAAAATGGGAAGGGAAGGCTTCACAAAGGAGGCATTGTCTTCACTGATTTGTAAATAATTAGTGCAATTCTAATGGACAGATGAAAGGAGCCCTCCAAGGGAAGAGATCAGTATATGCAAAGAACATGAAAGAAACCAGGGAAAGATATATGAACTACAACTGGAGACTCCGAAGTTAGATTAAGCATGGTCTAAAAGCCACATCTTTCGGGGATGGGATCTGTCCGGTGATGCACTTATATCAGATTGTAAGGCACCACTCTGTGTACATCTTTGTCTTTCCAACATGAATTTCAGTTAGGCCAGGTTGGTAGCTTGAAATAAGCCATAGTTTGATTAGTAATAACACTGAAATTGGAAACACTACACATCAGGACTTTTTTTTTTTTAATATTTTTTATTTATTTATTTATGATAGTCACAGAGAGAGAGAGAGAGAGAGAGAGAGAGGCAGAGGGAGAAGCAGGCTCCATGCACCGGGAGCCTGACGTGGGATTCGATCCCGGGTCTCCAGGATCGCGCCCTGGGCCAAAGGCAGGCGCCAAACCGCTGTGCCACCCAGGGATCCCCACATCAGGACTTTTTATCCCAGAGATAGATCTAGTTGTTAAACATTTATTAGTGCATTACTGACTTCATCTAAAGTGTAATGAGGAGTCACTAGAAAATTTTAAATTAGGATGTGACATCTCGTTTCCTCTGGCTTACCACAAACTTGGTGGTTGAACCATCTGTAATCATACAGTTCCAGAAGTCAGAAATCCAAGATGGTTTCAACTGGCTAAAATCAAGGTATCTGCAGGTCTGCTCTTCTTTTGGAGGCTCTAAGAAAATACTGGTTCCCTGTCTTTTTCAGCTTCTAGAGGCTGACCACATTCCTTTCCACATGTCCCCTTTCTTATTCAAAACCACAAGCGCCTGGAAGAGTCTTTCTTTCACATCACTCTGACACTGTATCCTGCCTCCTTATTCCACTTAAAAGAACCCTATGATTACTTTGGGCCTGCCTGGTTAATCCAGATTAACCTCCTCATATCAAGGTCAGCTGATTAGCAAATTTAATTCCATCTGTAATCTTCACTCCTTCCTTCTATGTAACATAGATGTTACAGTCCATGTCCTGTTCTCCAGGACATGGACATCTTTGGGAAACCATTCTATGCCTACCGTTGCATTCGATAAATTTGTTCTGGAAGTGATATGGAAGATGCATTAGATGCTAGTAAGAAGGGTAGGACCTCAGTGAGATAAAATGAGAGCTTGAATCAAGTTAGTGGAAGTTAGAATAAAGATGGTGAGGGTAATGATGACTTCCTTGTTGGACATAATGGAATAGGGGAAATAAAATAACCCAAGCCCTTAATACAATGCAAAACTATATCAAAAATGAAGATATTAATTCCATTTCCATTGCAAATAAAAGTTATCAAACCTAATTTATATTTTGGTAAAATTGCCTATTTAGTATTAAAGTGCAAACCAAAATTGCACTGTAATAGAAACTGTGTGCAATTTATCAAATCCTAGCAACTAAAATGCAGCTATCTTGATTCTTCAAAATTTTCTTCTCTTTGCTCTTGCTCTATAACATTTGGTCCACAACTTTGAAATAAGTAAGGATGGATTGGAGAAACAAGTATCATTTACTTCCTTATACATTGATACTCTAAAACCCACTCTCAAAGAATTCAAAATAACTTTGAGTGGTTCCTAGGGCTGGCATATATGTTTTGCATCTCCAACACAATAACACAAACTACCTATGAAATAGTTACAGAAATGAAATATTTGTCACTGGTATAAGAAGGCACAATTATATTTATTCTTAAAATAGTAAGATAAAATAATTTAGCTTATGTTAGGGAAAGAAGAAAAACTTCTAACTTGTGTCTGGCTCTTACCAGTTATCTGAAGGAAGGACTGATTAGATAATACCTATTGCTTATAAACTTAGATTAGTTAAAAACATACAAAAAGTGTTCTTTTTATCATTAAAAAAAATCACCGGTTGTAGTATTCTTAAATTTTTAAAAATTGGGACACCTGGTTGGCTCAGTGGTTGAGCATCTGCCTTCAGCTCAGGGTATGATCCCAGAGTTCCAGGACCGAGTCCCACATCAGGTTCCCCATGGGGAGAAGGCTTCTCCCCCAGCCTATGACTCTGCCTCTCTCTCTCTTTGTCTCTCATGAATAAATAAGTAATATCTTTTAAAAAATCTTTTAAAAGTGACTGAAAATGACTATGATGCCAGCACAAAGTAGATATTCAACAAATACTTCCTGAAGACATAAGTTAACATAAAGCAAAAGAAATCGTTCTCAAAAATCTTTAAAGCTCCAGAAATATGCATTGATGAGTCTTATAATAACATATGTTAATATGTGGATGTTGAAATATGGCCAGGAAACACTAATCAATCACTGTTATATGTACAATTGTCACACTGTCCCCAAATTTTCTCCTTACTGCCATCCTTGACCCCCTTAAGCCACATACATGCAACATCATTATTGGTGAAATCAAAGTACAACCCGTAACTCTCCTGCATGAAACCCTCTAGTGGCTTCCCATTTCACTGGGAACAAAATTCCTAACACTTGCTCTCCAGGGCTTATCATGGCCGGCACCTATTTAGACAGCATATCTCAAATCTGGCTGGAACATGCAGTCTCCAGATCTTTGTCATCTCTGAAGAAAAGCTCTCCCTAACCACCTAATCTAAAGTAATCCACCTCTCATCCTGTCAAAGTGTCATCTCATTTCAAACTTGTGGATCTTAAATATCTTAAGCCCATTAGATTAGATCTATTACTATTAACCTACATTTATCTAATTATCTTGTTCATCTTTGTTTTACTGCCTCCTTCCCCATTAAAATCTAAATGCCGTGAGAGCAAATTGTTTGTTTTTGTTTATTGCTGTATCTCCAGGTAAGCCCTCACCAAATATTTTTGTATGATTTAATGCATATATTACCTGTAAGTACAATATATGCAATCTTATGTAAGCATTGATTCATATGATTCATATTGTCTAATGAATTTAGAATACCCCATACATCCACCACCCTTAAAATTTTACCTAAATGAGACTTCCATTAACTGTGTGTTCAGGCAAGAAATATATAAAGCATATTTTTGTTCATTTAATTCTCTCTCTCCACAGCATCTTAACCTTCAGCAAATTCTGTTGGCTTTGTCTTCAAAATATATCGAGAATATTACCAGACTTCCCCTACACCTCTCATAATTTAAGGAGCATCAACTCTTGTCTAGAATGACATTAAGAAAAAAAATAGTCAATTTTAGCCATGTGAAATTTGAGAGAGCATTCACATATACATATCATTTAGGTAAATGAGTTACATAAAATTGAAGTTTAGTGGAAAATATATTAACATATAAAATTTGGAGTCTGAATTTGGACAGGTGTAAGGTGATTTCTCATTGTGGTTTTGATTTGAATTTCACTGATAAGTGATGTTGAGCATCTTTTCATGTGTCTGTTGGACATCTGTCTTCTTTGGAAAAATGTCTTTTTGTCTCTTTTTTTTTCTTTAAAGATTTTATTTATTTATTCATGAGACACACACACACACACACAGAGGGAGATAGAGAGAGGCAGAGACACAGGCAGAGGGAGAAGCAGGCTCCATGCATGGAGCCCGACGTGGGACTCGATCCCAGGTCTCCAGGATCAGACCCTGAGCTGAAGGCAGCGCTAAACCATTGAGCCACCCAGGCTGCCCTGTCTCCTCATTTTTTAATTGGATTGTTTGGTTTTTTGATGTTGAGTTGTATAAGAATCAAAAAGACAAAAAAAAAAGAAGAATCAAAAAGACATAAGTGTTGGCAAAGATATGGAGAAAAGAGAATGCTTTTGCACTGAAGGGAATAAAAATTGGTGAAATAGCTAGGAAAACAGTACGGAGGTTACTCACAAAGATAAACATAGAAATATCATATGATCTAGTAATTCCACTGCTGGGTATTTACCCAAAGAAAATGAAAACACTAATTCAATAAAATATATGAATCTTTATGTTTATTACAGCATTATTTACAATAGCCAAGACATAGAAGCAATCCAAGTGTCTGTCAACAGATGAATGGATAAAGAAGAAGGGGCATGTGTATGTATGTATATGTGTGTGTGTGTGTGTGTAATGGAATATTACTCAGCTATAAAAAAGAATTTTCCCATTTGCAACAAAATGGATGATGGATCTAAAGAGTATAAAGAGCCTGGGTGGCTCGGTGGTTGAGGGTCTGCCTTTGGCTCAGGGTGTAATCCCAGGGGTCCTGGGATGGAGTCCCACATCAGGCTCGCCGCAGGGAGCCTGCTCCTCCCTCTGCCTGTGTCTCTGCCTCTCTCTCCTTCTCTCATTAATAAATAAATAAAATCTTAAAAAAAAAGAGTATAATGCTGAGTGAATAAGTCAGAGAAAGATAAATACCATATGACTTCACTTACATATGGAATCTGAGAAAACAAAACAAATGAACAAAGAAGCAAACAAAAGACCAGACTCTTAAATACAAAGAACTGGCAGTCATCAGAGGGGAGGACAAAATAGATAAAGGAGATTAAAGGCACAAATTTCTATTGATAAAATAATAAGTCATAGGAATGAAAAGAACACAGGGATTACAGACAATAATACTGTAATAACATTTGGTGATAGATGGCGACTTACACTTATCATGGTGAGCCCCGAGCAAGGTATAGAATTGTCCAATCACTACATTGTACAGTGGAAGCTTATATAATAGTATATGTTAATTGCAATTCAATACAAGAATGGGTATATTTCAGCATACACATGGTGTTAAAGTCACAAGTCTCTCATTTAAGAGATTTAGTTTAGATTGGATGGAATGCTACTACACTTAGAATTTGAAGAGAGGAGGAAGTCCCAGAAAAAGGGATTAAGAAGTCATAGCCCGTGAGATTTATGAAACGCCAATAAAATGTATTCACCTAGAACCAAAATTAGCAAGAGTTTCAAGAAGGAGTGACTAATCAACTATATTACATGCACTGACAGACCAATTAAGATGAGGGCTGAGAGCTGAACATTGGATTTAGCAACTCTGACAAAAATAATCTCAGTTTAGTGATCAGAATCAAAGCTTGAATAGAGTGAATTCAAGAGAACATTAGAGCTTAGTCACCTTGCATAACTGACAATTTACATCAATTGAAGAGCAACTCCCCATTTCCCACTTTCTCCAGCCCCTGGCAATCACCATTCTATCTCTTCGTGATCCTGATTTCAATTCTTTTGTATATCTATTCTGAACAAGTTCTAAAGATCTGCTGTATAAGATAGTATCTATAGTTGTTTTTTTTTTTTTTTATCTAAGATTTTATTTATTTACTCATGAGAGACACAGAGAGAAAGACAGAGACATAGGCAGAGGGAGAAGCAGGATCCATGCAGGGAGCCTAATGCCAGACTTGATCCCAGGACCTCGGGGATCACAACCTGAGCCAAAGGCAAATATTCAACCACTGAGCCACCCAGGTGTCCCTTAAAATAGTATATATAGTTAATAATACTACATTTGCACCTAAAAAATTGCTAATAGAGAAGGTCCAATGTTAAGTGTTAACAAGCAAACAAAAATGAAATCAAAGGGCCATAAAGAAACTTTTGGATGTGATAGATAGATCTAGTACTTTGGATTGTGGCGATAGTTCTACCAGTTTATGCAGATGTTCAAACTCATAAAATTGTATACACTAAATATATGTAATTTTTATCAATTATATCTAAATAAAGCCAGGAATGGGAGAGAACTTTATGGGAGAGAAACTTTAGCAGGTTATATAGAAAAATCTCTTAAGCACCTTGGCCATAAGTGAGGTTATATTTACTATGCTTTCTCCATTTTTCACAACAAATGGAGAATGGTTTTAATCAACTTTCAAGTAAGGGGTTAAGTATTTGGGATTTTAATCTCTGTTCTTTTTTTAAAATGTAAAAGCAGTTAGTTGACTATAGAACATCCATTCCCATTCTTTAAAGGTTCCTTAAAGAGTTGTCAATCTTGAATTCATTAGATAATTTTGATGCATGTAAATAAAATTATATATCTCATGCTCATATTTAAAAGTAAGATTTTTTGTTTGAACATGCAAAAATGCAGTTACTAGGAATAATTTGATGTCTCACTTCTTTTGTATAATAATAAGCTAATTGTTTTCTCATTCAGCCTCTGTTCCATATTCAATGGGAAAAAAGACCCACATTTTCCCTAGTTTTTTTGAAATTACAGTTCTTAGTCATGTCATATAGTTACAAAGATGTGTCCTTCTGGGTTGCTTCGGGGGAGCAGTCAATTAGCGTCCAACTCTTGGTTTTGGCTAAGGTCTTGATGTCAGGATTGTGGATTGAGCCCTGTGTTGGACTCCCCGCTCAATGTGGAGTCTGCTTGAGATTCTCTCTCCCTCTCCCTCTCTCCTTCCCCCACTGTGCTCTCTCTTGCTCTCTCTCTAAAATGGACAATTAAAAAAAAAATGTGTCTTTCCTCCCTACCCTCCAAAAAAACTCATCCAATTTTAGAGAAGTTTATTTTTAAGAACCACTTTTTAAGAATAAATCTATTTTTTAAAAAAGATTTTGTCTATTTATTCATGCGAGACGCAGAGAAAGAGAGAGAGGCGGAAACACAGGCATAGAGAGAAGCAGGCTCCATGCAGGGAGCCCAATGTGGGACTCAATCCTGGGTCTCCAGGATCAGGCCCGGGGCTGAAGGCGGCACTAAACTGCTGAGCCACCCGGACTGCCCAAGAATAAATCTATTTTAATAGTAAACTCGTCTTGCATGCTATTGAATCAGAACTAGAATTTAAGTGACTAATAACCAGGAAATGATTGTGTGATCTTGCCAAGAAAAATTCAAAGTTAAGTAATTTAAGATTAGTAATTATCCAAGTATTTTTCCTTCCTCTTGTAGGTCAGAGGATGAGCTAGATTAGACCTGGTGTCTTGTGAAGCTTTTTTATAACATAGTTACAGTTATGTGTCCAAAATATTTATTTTCTTGATAATCTCAATCTTTTTTATTAATATTTAATGAAAGGCACTACATTTTTTAACTGAACACATACTAAATGTAAGATGCAAAGCCAGGTGCTAACTATACAAATAACTATGTAAACTTGTGGGTAATCAAGATATATTCATGTTTGTATGTTAACTACAATCTGTAATATACTAATAGTATTCTGAATATGTAAAAATTGTCTCCAATTAATGATGTCTACTATATTCTAAAATTGGAAACTACTAAGTCATGAAATAATATGACATTTGCATCAGTAATATTTTTATGGTTCTAAATTATATTAAAATGGGGTAACAGACAAATTTTATATCTCACTATTTTAAAAAATAAGTATCAATTCATCTCATTGTTCTTCTTAATAGGCTAGGCTGTTTTCCAGCTGGAATAGACCTGGGTCCTCTGAGTTTTTTTTTTTTTTTTTTAATATTGTTATAGCCATGTGTCCAAGATATTTATTTTCTTTATGATCGATAGCACTTTTTCACGAAGTCTTGCTTAAAATTTTATTGTATACTGAATGGAAGAGATGTTGGCAAATAGGTTCTGTTAATGCTAATATTCCCTACTTATCCTGAAAATCAGCAGCCAAAGACTGAGAAATAATTAGTTTGCATCTACTCATCAATGAAAACTTACAGTGAGTCTCAGGAGAATAGAAAAAGGCAAGAGACACAATAATTTTGAGAAATATTGGCAGAGTGAAGAGGGGGAAGGTCTCAGTCCCAGGAATACTTAGGTCTTGATTAAAACTCAGTTCTTGGCCCACCCAGCAGAGGGTCATCTGTAAGGACCTACATTTCTTGTTGATGATTGGTATAATTTTGCAGTCATCTTTCATTGCAAAGAATATTTTACATTGTTACAAAGAAAGACTGTGTAAGATAATTTAGATTTAAAAAAATTTAACTCTCTCTGACCTCTAATCTGCATCACCATCATCAAAATGGGAATCAGTACTGTGATAGACCTAAACAGGATTCAAATCTATTATACTTGGTGTTTTATTTTCTCTTTATGGTGATAGGATATTATAATGTAGAAGATATCTTCACTGTTATCTTCCCCAATTGACTAATCATGTAACAATTCTATAATTCCCTCATCTATTCAGTCCATCTGTGCTTTGTATTTAATATCCTCAAGTTTAACAGTTCTTGCTTTCCTTGCATATTATGGCTTAAGCAGTCTGTTAAAAAAAGTTTCATATTGCTCTCTCAATATTGGTAACAGTAGAAGGACAAACATTGCCTGACAGTCCAGAATAATTTGGAAATTTCAATTAACCAGCAATACTATCACTCAACTTAAGATCAATATTAGTTACTTTTAATAATTTACCCTAGCAAAAAATTTTCTGTCATTATTATTGGATATAACAGTGCTACCAAAAAGGCTTATATCATTATCCAATAATTTAATTAAACAAGGGGCTAGTAAATTCTAACTGTTGTATAAAAAGCATTCTAAAGTGAACCTGAGCCCTACTGCAAGATTCTTTTGTTTTAGGGCATAATTGTCTTCATAATGAGGACTTTATACTAGTTAAGACCAGTTAGGTTGCAGTTGATAGTATGGTAGATTGCAAAAACAGCAATACTTCACCACTCTTCATATTATGCTCCTTTACATTGTGATTTTGCAATTATTTCCATCAAGAATTGGAATTTGGAGCACCTGTGTGCCTCAGTTGGTTTAGTGTCTGACTCTTGATCTCAGAGTTGTGAGTTCAATCCCTGCACTGGGCTCTATGCTCGTTGTGGAGCCTACCTTAAAAAAAAAAAAAAAAAAAAAAAAAAGGCTGGAATTTATTTTTTCATCCCTTGAACCTGAATAGGTTTGTGATTTCTTTTGCCAAGAGAATGGTGGAAAATGGAACAGTGTATAAATCCCAAGCCTATACTTCAGGCTGCCCTTCTCTCTTCCTTCTCCTGGAGATCTCCTGGCTGCCATTTGAACAAGCCTGGACTAGCTTTCTGTAGGTAGAGAAACAATATGGTGACAGAAGAGGCATCCACCA
This sequence comes from Canis aureus, assembly GCF_053574225.1. Classification (NCBI taxonomy): domain Eukaryota; kingdom Metazoa; phylum Chordata; class Mammalia; order Carnivora; family Canidae; genus Canis; species Canis aureus. The sequence continues at coordinate 63,967,560 of NC_135625.1, forward strand.
GAAGTCCTATTCTAGGCATTAGCTGGTCCGGTATCTAACTACAAAGATGTAGAAGCAAGTCCAGCCAACATCAGTGTGCCTACCTACCGTTAAATCAGCAGACTTGCCCAGTCGACTCGTGGACTCTTATGCAATAATAAAATGCTGTTTTAAGACATTTAAGCATTTGTGGTGCTTAACAGCAGCAAAAGCTAACTGACTCAGGTAGAAAGAAACCCAAGAAAAGGTGAGAAATTATTTTAATCTTAATGAGACACCACAGAACAGCTACAGGAATGCCAGTGATGAAGACCCCATAGGAACTACTGGAACAGGTGTCACATGTTCTAAGGACTTTTATGTGTCTCGGTCAACTAGGGCTAGGGTTACACTGCACAAAAAGACAGCCCCTTGGGAGAACTACTGAGAATATTACCAGAAAAGGGGGCTTAGGAAAGATAGCTATCATCACAAAATCTCGTTCAGGTATGAGAAAACCTGTAGTTTCAGTTACAGATAGTACATTATCTATTAATACTCATCCCTGCTTCTATGCAGACCGCCTCTGTGGTCCCTAATATATATTCTGTTACACCATCCTCTGATGTGAACCTGACTGCATATTCGAATTTCCTCTCATCTAGTTTTATAATTTAATACTCTGGTAACTCCCAGTTGGTTTTGTCAAAAGAAAGTTTCTCATACCATATATGATATTCTTTCATGACAGCAAAATATAGAAAAAAAGAAGATCCCTTTTTAATATTCAAGTGTCTAGAATCCATGAGACTCAAGTACATAAAATTACCTACTACGTGCAAGGTAGCCAGCCTAAGCATGCATACACATTCTTTGAATGCCATGTCAATTTATGTTCTGGCTCAATCACCTTATGATTAATTTCCACCAACTATATGTTCATAAAATTCATGTGAATCCAGGAAAAAATAAAGACATTCGTTTTAAATTTAAGACCTGAATCACTGACTACATTTTTCTTAGAAATAAGTTCTCTAGCTTGCAGAGATATGACCTAAAAAGTATGTTAAAATGTTTTATTACAAAATATATTTGTTATGCAAAACCAAGAATAGAAAGACATTTTTTTTAAATTCCCATTATTCAGGAGTTTTAGGTTTCAAAAATTTTAGATTAAAAATTATAGCTAAATTTCTCTAAACTTAAATACAAAAATCAAACCTTTGAATCTATTATGTTTTTGAAAGTGTGCGGATAAATATTAGCATTTTTGGTGGCTCCCTCTATGATAATGAACTGTAGTCATTTTGGTGCAAATGAAGGATGGTAATACATTTCCAAAAGAGTAAGGTTTTCCTAAATGTGGTGGCCCTGAAAAGATGCAGGTTATGTGTTTTGGGTTTCATTTTGGAACGGACTGATCAGTCTAGAAAATAATAAAACCAAGTATATGTTCCATATATATTTCTACTCTGGAGGGTTCATTTCATATTATTTTCAAATGATCAGTTTTGTCTATTTTTTTTTTTACAAGATGAATTTTACAATGCATGGTAATTTCAGATTGTTTGAAGAAAAGATGCTGAGAAGTTTGTGACAAAAATTTAATGTATTAGATATGTTGTAAAATGCTACTTCCAGCTTGAGCATATACATTTACAAAATAAATAAATGGACACAATATTACTTAATACGCTCTCTTCTTTGTACATACTTTCTGTTTATGTCTGTTATCAGTCCATTTATAAAGAAATCATTATTTATACATCAAAACGTATATCCTTCAAGCAACTTGAAAAAAATGTACTCTTTAAACTAGTGGAATTTTCTTTTTTTCCTTTTACTTTTCTTGAAAGAAAGAGAATGAGTGAGAGGAGGGGGAGAGAGAGAAATCTTAAGCAGGCTCCAAGCCAGCATTGAGCCCAACCCGAGTTTGGATCTCACTACTCTGAAATCATGACCTGAGCCGAAATCAATAGTCAGAGGCTTAAGCGACTGAGCCATCCAGGGGCTCCAAAAGTGAATTTCTATTGACAGTTATTTCACTGAAGGGCCCTGGTGAATTTTATCCAAAACAATAGTGTTAAGAAACAACTATCTGGTAACTAGATGTGCACAATGTTACTGGGTGCTATTGCTTCTAACCTTTGTTTCTAAGTTTTTCAGCAAACAGGTCTAGGAAATATACATTTGTAAGCACAAGTCATCTATACTTACTATCTCTGTATCATACTCAACACCACGGGTTCATGCCAATAGCTCCAATTCCAGTTCAACTCCTCAAGCTTCATTCAATTTTCCTCCCTTTCCTTGTTTGTAATTCTTCTGATAGTGGCTCTCAGTATTCAAAATATAATACATTTACTTACCTTTTCAGTCCTAGACTATCAAAAGATGCATACGTAGTTTTGTTAGATATTGCCAAACACTTCTCCAAAAGAATTTCTCAGCAAGAACTTCATTTTGTCTTCATTCCTAAGAGGAGGTTTTTATGGATTGAACTACCGCCACCACACCAGGGATTTTTAAGATATAACTCCATTGTCTTTTGGCTTCTCTGGCTTTTGAAAAGAAAAAGATATTGTGATTCTAATCCCTATTTCTCTCTGTGTAATTTTTTCCTTCTGACTTCATTTTTTTTTCGACTTTAATGGGGGTATAGTTGACGAATAGAAATTATATATACTTAAGATGTACAACTTGATATTTTTGTATATGTAGACATTGTGAAATGATCATCCCAATCAACAAGCTAGCTAATATTTCCATCATCTTACGTAACTTTTTTTTTTTTTTTTGGTGAAAACACTTCATATCTACCCTCTTACTAAATTTCAAGTATGCAGTATAGTATTGTTTACTGTAGTCACCATGCTGTACATTAGATTTCCAGACCTATTATTCATCTTTCATAATTAATTGAAACTTTGTCACATTAAATAAACATCTCCCCGTTTTCCTTTATCCCCAAACTGCTAGCGACTACCATCAGCCTCAGTGTTCCTAGGAGTCCAACTATTTAAATCGTACATATAAGTAAATTCATGCAAAATTTGTCTTTCTGGGTCTGGCTTATTTCACTTAGTGTAATACCCTCCAGGTTCTTGTAGGATTCCAATTGCAGTTTGATATCATCTAAGAGCTTTGGGATGTTCTGGGTTTAGTGGTTGTTACTGTTTTTATTTTGTGTCATTTCCTAGGTTGTTTCAAGTCTAACAAGCCTTCTGAAGCCATTCTGTCTTTCTGCCCATTGTCATTATTATTGTTGTTAGAGTTTCCATTGACTCTTTCTTGTCCTTTCCATTTCACACCTGGTATTTACGGAGGACCATCCCTCTTTTACACTAGACACCTTTACATACCAAGCATTATTATTTTAGCACCCTTATCTCATAGTGCCAACATCTGGTTAAGTTTATATTTATTGTTCTGTCTCCTGACAGTGTGTTGTTTATTATCCTGCTTTTGCGTTTGTCTCAAATTTCTTATTAAATTCTGGTCATCATGTGAAAAACAAGACCAAGTTATATAGCATTTGTGCCTGAAAATGAAAATACTTGTTCCTGTGCTACATTTTTAGTTTGTTTTTTGATTCAACCTCCTCCAGGGTTGTGCTGGTGTTGAGATTTGTTGTTTATACTGTTAACTTCTATCCATCCACTTCAAGTTTTCCCAGCATTACCTCCGGTTAGGATTGCAGCTTGGTTGCTGCAGGGATTTTCTTCAATGCTGCTCTTCCATAGTTAAGTTTCAAATTTCCCTGTTTCCTGGCCCCTCTCAGAGAGAAGTTCCATGTATGTGTCCCTTTCCCAATGGCAGACTGTGGCTGCTTTTTAGTCAATGTTTATTACCATGCCAGCAGAATCTAGGTTGGGCCTCAAGGAAGCGTGGCTTCCATGGTGATACTACTCTTAACTCTCATGGAAGCCAAACTCTGCCTTTCTTGGCAGTTCTTATGCAGGAGAGGATTTCTTATCTTTTCTTCAGAAGTAAGGAATCTCTAGGACTTCCTGTCCTCAGCCAGCAGCAAACTTTTTTTTTTGTTTTGTTTTGTCTTTAGTTCCTCTCCTCTAGCCACATAGGACCTTCACATGTGCTCACTGAGATTGCTGCCTGTCTCTAGTAGCTTAAAATGTTTGTACTATAGAGTATAATTGTTCTTCTAGGCCATTTTTCATCCTTCAATGTCAGCAAGTTTTGTCCTTCGGGTCTGTACCATTGAGGAAGGCTTTCTTCAGTGCCTACCTCACCCCTAACTATTGTCCTAAGTAGCCAGTAGAGATCTATGAAGACAACCTGCAAATGCAGCCTATCTCCCTTTGTGTTGAAAGCTCACAGGGGTTCTATTCTCTCCCCCTAGCCCACACTCAATGTTTAGAACCTTTTAAAGTACTGTAGTCACATAATTTTGTTCCAATCAGGCGGTGCTTGTTGTTCACTTGGCTCATGCTCTGCTAGGGTGATCCAGTGTTGGTGTTCCGTTTCTCTTTGGAGGAGCTAGTTTTTCCAAAGTGTTCAAGCTACTTGTTTGCCCTGAAACCTCTGCTTTTCAATAAGCTGAGGAAAACTTATGATTTTTATCCAGCTTTTTCTTGTTGTGAGGACAGAAAGTCTTATCAGCTTTCCACATCCTTTGTGGAAGTAGAACCCAGGAACACAATTTTGAGACTTATTCCATATATATATATATATATATATATATATATATATATATATATATTTTTTTTTTTTTTTTCTTAGAGGACCTCAGTCAGATTAAGTCCTTATTGCCCACAATACTATATCTACTCCTCACTGATCCTTTACTGATTTTTTCACACTTCCCTGTCACTTATCTGGCTTTCTCTACTCCTCTCACATCTTTCTGGGATTTCCTCCTACATAAACAAACTATCACTGGTTGGTAGAAAGGACTTAATATCAGCAGCAAATTAATAAGTTATCCTTCTAATACTGTTCTTAAACCATTTGTTGTATACATTGCCCTGTCCTACATAATCCTGAATCTGAGTACTATTTCTTATAGATTCTGTAATAAATTATATTCTCTTTTATTTAAAATTTTACATCCATAAAGACCTATAGAAAAGATGTTTCTGAATTAAGTAAAAATTTCATTTAACTATAATGCACACACTTTGAAAACATCCCATTCCTCCAAATTCACTTATAAGTAGCTAGATCAGAAAACAAAGCTATATACTAGGAAAAATATATACCATATTTTCTCTAAATTTCATGGATTATGGGAGCAAGTGCACAACTCAGAGTTTTAGCATTGCATTTCTGGACAAAAGGCTCAGAGCTCAACTCTTTATCTGAAGTTCTTTGGTCTTGAAAATACAGTCCTAGGGGATCCCTGGGTGGCGCAGTGGTTCAGCGCCTGCCTTTGGCCCAGGGCACGATCCTGGAGACCCAGGATCGAGTCCCGCGTCGGGCTCCCGGTGCTTGGAGCCTGCTTCTCCCTCTGCCTGTGTCTCTGCCTCTCTCTCTCTCTCTGTGTGACTATCATAAATAAATTTAAAAATTTTAAAAAAAAAGAAAATACAGTCCTATTTTGTGGGGAAAGAACTCAGAATGTTGGGAATGCATTTTGTCTTGAGGTAAATCTAAAAAGGCCCAGGATTAGATTGTTTGGGCTTTAGAATTCTCTCCTTAAAGTTAGGTAAAATAAAGAACGAGAAACAAAAATAACTTTTTTTAGATTTCCAAAAAAAGATTTTCGGGTAAATTATCTTTTATATCTTAATGTAAAACTTTTATTTCAGACTAAGATTTATTTAGAATGATTTTTTTTTAGAATGAATGTTTTGAGATTCAGAAATATCCCACTGACCTCTAATCTTAAATAGTGTATAAATATAATAATTTATTAAAAATCTGACTAAATGGGATCCCTGGGTGGCGCAGCGGTTTGGCGCCTGCCTTTGGCCCAGGGCGCGATCCTGGAGACCCAGGATCGAATCCCACGTCGGGCTCCCGGTGCGTGGAGCCTGCTTCTCCCTCTGCCTATCTCTGCCTCTCTCTCTCTCTCTGTGACTATCATAAGTAAATAAAATTAAAAAAAAAAATCTGACTAAATTATGGCTATACCTTTCATCTGAACTCTGCCTAAAATCATGATAGGACTTTAATGTATTTATTTATAAGAGAATTAAGAACAGTATTTTATTTTATTTTGCTTGGTTTAGTTTAGAAAGAAAATCAAGCTTTTAAGTAGAAGACTATTTTATTGCTTATATAATCAAGCACTTCCACAACAACCAAATATATTATTTAAAGTCATAGGGGGAACTGGCAGTTAATAATTCAGGGAGGAAGGGGTGGATCTCATTTCCTTTACAATTCAACTTTCTGTGATTTAAAAAACTAACACATTTCCTGAATTTTAGAGAAAGTTTACTTTTTTTTTTGGTACCACAAACATATTCTCATCAACTTTTCAGTTGGAAAATTTTAACTTTTTTTAAGGAACTAGAAGATAATTAGTAAATATATTTTATTTTCTTAAATATGGCTTATTAATTCTACTCCTGGTATACATCTCATTTCACATAGCTTAAATATATGATCCAACCATACTTTAATCTTTCCTTTCAAACTAATGATGAAATCTGAATTAACAGTGAGCATTCTGCTACCAGTAAAAGAAATATCACAGTAGAAGGACAAAAATAAGTGGCAAAAACATGGATGCTTTTTATCCTCTATGTCAAGTTATTCCTCATCTAAAAACAGATTTTATAATGTGATTTATTGTCCTGTCAAAATGGAATATAAAATATATTTAATATGATGAATATAAGTTTCTCATCTTAGAGTAATGGAGATTGAATTTTCTCCTCATTATCCATGCTAAATTATTGGATTAACTATTTTAGTAAAGAGGTTTGCATAGAAGACAAAAAGGACAGCATTAATAATGGTGATAATAGTACATAGAGAAGTAGACAGAAACATATAGAGAAAAAAATTTAAATGGTTATGAAAATTACTGTGTTGCTTACATATATATAGATAGATAGATGATAGATAGATATAGATATTAAACATTGAATGACTGAAGAATAATTTACCCTAATCTTACAAAAGCTCCCTGTATTACATTCTGAAAATGATGTTCTGCAATTACGCGAGTTCATGTCCCTATAGAGTACTTATGAAGCAGGATAAGTTACATGAAACAAAATAAAACAAAAAACGACTTTGGATATTATGGAAAAGGATTTGTTTTAGAATTAGCTAAAAATAAAAGCAAATGATACATCCAATTTTGTATTCTGTCAATAAGGAAAGAGCAGTTTCTGTATTACTTTTGCTTTTCACAGCAAAAGGATGATTTAACAGGAAAGAGAAGACTGGATGAGATCAAGAATCAAGGACTGGAGGTTTCACACATAAATGCATGAACACACACCAGGACACACAGAGACTCACACACAAAATATTATCTTGGGATTTAGGTATTAAACCAGATTTCTAATTGCATAGTGATAATCTGTATCAAAATACCTAAAATACGTATTTTTTAAAGTTATGTATCAAAAATTAGCTATATTTACTATTTTTCTCATAAAAATGTGTCTCCCCAAAGCACCTGTCACACCTATAATTTTAAATTAGTTTTTTGTGACTATTCACCTAATAACTCTTTATCTATTAAATCACTGATGATACGGATCATAGTCATGTTTGTCCAACGTAACCTCAGGGTGTAGCCCAGTGCCTACAACATGTAGACACTTAATAGATATCTATTGGATAAATGTGAATGTTTAAAGAAATGAAAGGATGCGTTCTTGAATGTGTCAGTTTTCCAAACAGTGATATAAATAACTTGTCTTGGTATAAAATCAGTACTGAGCTCTAGGTTAAAATTCCAGATGCTCAGTAGATATTTCTGTCAGAATATCTCACAACTCAAAACAGTGAAGTAAATAAAGACTTTGGATTACGTTTATGATGTTTATGACTCAAAAAATGTACAATTATTTTTCTACTTCTATAGTATAAAAAACAAATATTGCTACCAAACCAACCTGAGATTTTATAAGTGACAGGATATCATTCCCCTTTAAGAAAATCTCAGTATACTCACCACTGATCCTCCAGGCAATATCTCAATATTGCAGAGAACTTGCAAACAGGGTTTGAAGTCTGGTCCTGCCAAATGTTCCCAGAGAAACTGTTGAAAACCTCACTGCCTCAAGTACCTCCACTATATATACGTAGTGTTTACCATTTGCTTAAAGCAACTTAATATTCACTACCAAAACACAAAAATCCTCAAAGAATGAAGTTTGACTTCTACCAGACCAGGCAAACAATGACCAATAAACATAATTAATCAGTTAAGTTGTAGATCAGAGGGCGTCAAGTACTATTAAACAAAGACATTAAAATAGAGTAGGATTGAGAGCTCAATATTAGAGGGACAGGCTGCAATTTTAAAAAGATAGTGAGACATCTTCAAGAAGGTTCACTTGGGCACAAACTTATAGACAGTGAGGGTGTTAAACATAGCTATGTGGGAGAATAAGCCAAGTATAGGGAAAAGTCAGTGCAAAGGACCTGTGGTAAGAGCAACCATGATGTAAACAAAGAAGATCAAGGAAGCCTATGTGGCTGGAATTGAGTGAGTCACGGCAATCATGCAGGAACTTCTCCATTTTTAAAAAATCTTGTTATCTTTTCCTTAGTTCTCAAGATATTGATGAACACATATTTTACTGTAAAAGAATCAAAATTATATATGTTCTTTTAAAGTATCATTTAAGGGCAGCCCAGGTGGCTGAGCAGTTTAGTGCCTGCCTTCGGCCTGGGCGTGATCTGGAGACCGGGGATCGAGTCCCACGTCGGGCTCCCTGCATGGAGCCTGCTGCTCCTTCTGCCTGTGTCTCTGCCTCTCTCTCTCTCTTTTCTGTGTTTCTCATGAATAAATAAATAAAATCCTAAAAAAAATGAGTCTATCCTCTTTAAAAAAAAATAAAGTATCATTTAATATTCAATTTTGTTTGTATGTTTCATACAGCTTATAAAACACCAACGGTATTTTTCCTAAAGTGATTAGAGGTTAATATGATTTTCTTTCACACCATCATGTCTCTTAATTGGTATTACCTTAGGTCAAATTTACATTCTCCTCTCCAAAAACAAATTTATTTCAGAGTTTCCTATTTGGTAATGGTCACAGAAGAACAGAACAGCATAGTTGTCTTTTGCTTTTCTGTCTCCCTAATTCCTCTCATCTATTTAATCTACTAGTACTAGACTTTGCTTACCTTTTCTCTAAAAACAATCTTTTCCATTCTCAGGTCTAATTCTTTATTTTTTAAAGATTTTATTTATTTATTCATGAGAAATACAGAGACAGAGACACAGGCAGAGGGAGAAGCAGGCTCCCTGTGGGGAGCCTGATGCAGGACTGGATTCTGGGATGGCAGGATCATGCCCTGAGCCAAAGGCAGACACTTAACCACTAAGCCACCTGGGTGCCCCAGTTCTAATTCTTTTTTTTTTTTTTTTATCCCTTACAACTCTATCATAACAGCCTTACAGAGCCTGCCAGCTTCTAGTTCCCAAACTACTTTTTACACCACTTTCACATTCACTGAGGTGAGTGTACAATCCTCCATTAAACTATTCTAGCAGGACAAATCAATAACTAACCGGTGGATGTGGTTACAGCAGCTCTTGAATCTCAGCGTCCATCAGCCCCTCCTAGTCTGTCCCTTTTTAGTTGGGTAGGAATTTAGCTCAGGCTCCAAGAGGGCTAATTGTATGTTGACACACACAAGCATAGTATTTTTAGTGGCTTTTCAATATTGTTAAGCCAAAATGCTCACTTCCAGTGCTGACTGAAGCAGCAGAAAAAGTAATGAGAAGCCTGATTTATGACCATATTTAAGAGACAAGATTGTAAAGGTGAGGATAATCGTAGGGTGGGAAACTTGCAGGATGAATGGAGTTAGAGAGTAAAGGTTGATGCAACACCCTAAAGGTGACATCATCTCCTCCCAGAGAAACCAAAGAAAAGCAAAGTGCCCAGGTGCTTCAGAAGAAAACATAACATCTTTTTCCAACAAAGATTGGATTATGTTTGCAGTGATTTCATGAATAAAGTATATTAAACGTCCCATTGCTTGAAATGTCAAAGATACAAAAAAATCAAATCTATGAAAAGGAAAGCCTAAAATGGAAAAGGTATAGTTGTGTCACTGTCATATTCCATTTAAATTGAACTGAATTTGGATCAAATGCCTAAAGAAAAGGCTGAAATAAGAATTAGAACTTAGGCACAGATAGACTTTCCATTCACATAAAAGAGAAATCAGGTTCCGACAAGTGCATGATTTTTCTTAACATGACATTTTTCTGTCTCAAATATTTATTCATTCTGTATCCTACAATTTAACACATGATTTATAACCCTCAAATAATTTGTTAATATAACCACATTATAAACTTGAATGACTTGGTGAGCTAGCATGATGTCACAAAAGAAGGATCAGACACTTCGTCTCGATTTAAGACTCAGGTCAATGAAATTTTAAGCAAGACATTTTATCTTGATAGATTTCACTGATTTACATTTGAAATTATTATGTTGACTTGTTGATCTCTTGGGCTCAGCTCTGCAGAAAGAGTAGCCTTGAGAACAAAGAAATATATATACATATATCCTCAACTTTCAATTGAAAAGCCATATAATTCAATTGGAAAGGAAAACACAGCTCATTTATTTCAATTATTTCTATTAAACCAAGATTTTTGACTACATGGTCGGGGCAATTCTCCCAAGGTCACTCTTACATGCTATGTTCACTATATGTAAAACCAAAACAGTAATTTAAGGAACTCCAGAAGGTATGTGAGTCCATTACAAAAATCTACTTAGCTGCATTTGTTAGAATTAAAAATGAGAAAAAGTTAATGCTTCCTGCAGAACTTTAATTTCTGAAAATGCTAAATATACATATATATCTGTTCTTTTTCCTATCCTATCAACATGGTCATAATTACGTTACTGTCTCAAATTCAACATGGCATGCATATTCATGAAAAGTGAACTAAGTCTCTTCAACAGAAGGATAGAATATATATCTTATAATTCTTTGTCAATTATTAAGTTAAATACATTAAAAGTAATTTATATATATATGAAGTTTTTATAACTGGGATAAAAACTATGAGCAAAAAAATGTATTATATTCTTGACTATATTACAAAGTAAAAATACAGAACTTAAAAGATTATTTTAATGCAATTTTAATGATTTTCAGAAGCATGTGACCTGAATGTCTCTTTCTCTCTCAGCTCTCTAAGGAGAAGATTCAAACAAAAGACAAAGGAAATCTCAAATAACTGGGTACCAAAACCATCTCACAGAACACCTCTGTGGCAAGCAGAATTCTAAGATGGCCCCATGATCTCTACTTTTTATTACTAAATTGATGATTAGGATATACTACATGTTAAAATATATTTTATCATAGAAATAATTGAAATAAATGAGCTGAGTTTTACTTTCCAATTGAATTTCCAGAAGTAATTACAGTTACTAATCAAATGACCACATGATCAGTAGATATCCAGGTGGGCCAAGCCTAATCAGGCAAGTCCTTTAAAAGCAGCAGTTTCTCAGGTGGAAATTTAAAAAAGAAAGTAAGAGAAATCTGAATGTAAGAATATTAGGAGAGAGAAAGAGAGGAAGAGAGATTTCATTGCTGGTTTAAAGATGGAGGAGGTCATCTGGAAAGGACATGAAAGCTAAGAATGATCCTCGTTGACACTCACTGAGAAAATTAAGACCTATTCCTACAACAGATTGTTTTGAATTCTGCCAAATAACATAAAGGAGCTTTAAAGTACATTCTTTCCCAAAACCTCCAAATAAGAGGCTATTCCAGTGAAGAGACAGATCTTAAATTTGTGAGGTATTATGTAGAGCACCCAGTAATGTCCACTCAGACTTTTGACTTTCAAAACTGTGCAATAATAAATGGGTAGTATCTTAAACTGCTAAATTTATGGTAACCTGTTATTAAAAAATAGGAAACTATTATTATTTCTAAAACCTCAGGTTCAAACCGGATATAAAAATAATCTGTAACTAAATTAGAAAGGTAATTTAGAAACAAAGTTCCATTTTTTTTTAAAGTATAGGAAAATGTGTTATGACTGGAGATCAAAAAAAGGGTAAAGAGAAAAATTAAGAAAAAAACTAAGGAAAACATGAATAAATTTGGATGCATTAAAAATCTTAAAAAAATAATTATTATTCAAAGTAGAAAGATTACACAATTTTAATATCTATTACTAAAAGTGATCACTTAATAACTCTAATACAATATATTCAAAGAAATGACAAATCATTAAAGGTCAATCTAATAGAAAAATTGGAAAATCATGGAAAAGGGGAAATTACATGAAAACTGAAATAGTTTATACATATATGAAAAATGCTCAATCTCAATAGTAAGTAGAGAAATACAATTTTTTTAGAAAGTGATATACTATTTTATGCCCATCATATTGACCAAAATTGAAGGCTGTTGATCCAGGTAGGTAGCCCTAGATATCAATCAGAGGAAATTTATATGTTATTTTGGAAACTGAATTGCTATATTTACTTCAGAATCTAATTTGGGATTACCTAACAATATTGAAGGTAATTATAGCCTACTTAAATTGTGGTCTTCTAGCAGAATGTGTAAAATAGGAGTGATGTTAAGGTACAGGCACTAGATACTGTTCATTTTAAATTAAATAACTTATTTAACTAGTCCTAAGATCCTAAATTTCTGAATACATTATTTTCTAGCATTACATGGAACTACCCCCATTTCTCCTTTAAATACAACTTTTCTAACATTAAGACACACACACATACACACACACACACACACACATACACACGCATGCTCCTATCACCAACTGTGAACTTCTTACTTATCTGGCAAATTAAAATACCTCCATAACATGACATAAATATAATTTAAGATGTATTCTGGGAAAGTTCTCCAATCTTGAGTCATGGCACCAGAGATTCATCAAAGACTTCCTTCCTTCCCTGCTTATTCACGAAGGATAAAGGATGGTACTGGATACGGGTTATATTGGCCTTTATTCAATTGTCTGAATTAGAAATGTTGTAGGATATGGTTCATAAGAATAATGGCAATTCTGGTTGAATAACCACCAATCTTTAGTAACTCAAATGTTACCAACAAAATATTGTTTTGAGACAAGGTTTATTTTATTTTATTTTATTTTTTATTTTATTTAGTTTTTTGTTATTTTTTTCATTTTTAAGGGCTTGAACTCATGGCCCTGATATCAAGACCTGAGCTGCAATCAAGAATCAGATGCTTAAACAACTGAGCCCCTTAGGGTCTCCTGCAACAGAGTCTTATAAAAGGAAAGTGAAAAGAGCTTTAGAAAGAAATTTTGAAAAGTAAAGAGACTTTTAAAAATGTCATTAAATGCAGGATGAGAGACACCAGGGACTCAGGAGGGACATATCTACTCCTGTTATTTTATGCACTTTCAGGGAGTCTTCACTCTTTCTTCATGTTGGGGCTTCCTTTGCCTGTTTTTACTCCAATAGAGGTATTTTACCCTTAGTCAGCTCTTAATTCTTCACACAGAGTATTACCAGAACCAAGGCTGAATACTCCTATGTGAATTCCATCAAACTTCCATTCAAGGGAAACAAGGCTAAGAGTAAGAAGAAAAAGAGTAAAGAGAAGATGAGAAAAGAGATGAAGATACTCAACTTGATATTGTTGTAATCTTGTGGGTCACAACAAACTTTGGTGAAATTTCAGGGATGATAGCAATTGAAATGGATAAAGGAACCTATATACATACATTGACAGTGGACCTTTTACACTGGGAGCGCCACATAAAGAAGTTTATGATGGCTAGTCTTCCAGAACAGTTTACAGCTGTCATCCTGCCTGATTCCTGAATTGTGTTGAAATCTGGCTATGGAAAATATGTTGGTATCAATTCAGATGGACTTCTGGTGCATTTGGATATAATTGGACCAAGAGAACAATGGGAATTCGTCTTTCAAGATGAGAAAATGGCTTTATTGACCTCAAATATCTGCTTTATTAGATGCAATGAAGCAGAAAATATGGAACCAAAAGGTAAAACATCAGGAGAAGAAGAAATGATAAAGATCAGATTCTGTGCTGAAAGAGAAACTAAGAAAAAAAAAGGTGATATTCCAGTGGAAGACAAAAGAAATATTAAACAGTGTGTAATCAATTGTATAAAGAAATTTCAGAGCTTCCAAGATCATAAACCTAAAATAAAGACAATAAAATTTTCAAAAAGCCCAGAAAGATGTATTTTTGCATCAAACACTCTGGACAAGAGAGCAAAATTGAAAGCTAATAGATACTGCAAATGACTAGAATTTCTGTTTGTCTCCTCCTATTTTTTTTTTAATAAAATAGTCACTAGAAATGTATTTACAGTGTGTCTGTGTGTGTGTGTGTGTATACAGAGGACACACACATATATGTATATATATGTATACATGGTGTGCATATACATATATTATCTATATATTATTAGATATATAATTATATTTATATAATTATATATGTATACATATATACTAATTATAAATATATAAAATTAAATGCAAACATTTATATTCATCCTTAGAGTATTTCATTAGTTGGACCACCAAGTTTTTCAAGTTATCCTAAATAAAATTCATAATTTAAAATTTTTTCTTCCACTCATGGAGGTAAGGTAGATCCATATTATGAGAATTCCTACTCTCAGAGCAGATGTGTTTCTATTTTTCCTGACAACTACATCTAAAACCCCTGAAGACACATATATTTTTTCCCTGAATTTACATAGGTTTTAAATATAAAGGAAATGTAAGAAGAATTTGTAAGGTGGAAAGAAGGCATAAAGGCTAGGAATCTTGGCCCTTGAGAAATGATTTGTGATGATTTTCCTGGGGTTTCATTATAACATGTATAAACAAGATTGGGTACTAGAGAAACTGGCAACATAGAAAAGACAAACAAACAAAAAAACATAAAAACAACCCCTCATGGTATTACTTGAGACATATGGAAAGCATGGATTCTATCCCCACTCTCCGGTCCCCAGCTGGGGTGATATTAAGGAGGCTGAGTGAAAAGATAGGACTTTTCTAACATTTTGGAAGTAATGGTACCTATTCACACAATATCAGTAGAAGTAGAGTCAAGAGCAGTAACAAAGGAGCTATCTTCTTCATAGGGTGATTCTGAGAGAGGCTTGGGGGAGGGGCGGGTCTGAAATCTTACTACTGCCCCAGCAGTAATGATGGTCCTCTTTCCTCAACCTCAGGATGTCAATGGAACTGAGTAGGAAATCTGGACTTCTAGTCACATGTGAAAGCAATAGATGTCTTCTTCTTGAAACAACTGTACTAAAAATTAGAGTGTCTCATAAAAGAAATAGGAAGTCTTAGTAAAGAAATAGAAGATATAGGAGTGCCTGGGTGGCTCAGTAGGTTCAGGGTCTGCTTTTCGCTCAGGTCATGATCCCAGGGTCTTGGGATTAAGCCCTATGTTAGATTCTCTGCTTAAGGGGGAGCCTGTTTCTCCCTCTTCCTCTGCCCCTCCCCCACCTCATGTGCATCTCTCTCTCTCTCTCTCTCTCTTTCTCTCTCTCTCTCTCTCTTTCACTCTGGATCTATCACAACTAAATAAAATCTTTAAAAGAAAAAAAATAGAATATATAAAGAACCAAATGGAGACTAAAAGGCAGAAAACTACAGCAACAAGAATTTTAAAAACCATGGATGGATTTTATGCAATGAATGGGATAGAAGAAATAATTATTAGATTGGAAAATAGAATAGAAATTATGCAATCTTAACAACAGAGACACAGTATACTTTAAAAAAATAATAGAACCTGAGGAACATGGGGGAGCTATAACAAAAGATCTAACATCCCAGAAAGAAAGAAGAAGGAAGATGGGGATCAAAACCACTTAATACAATGACTAAAATCTTCTTAAATATGTCAAAAACATAACCTATGGATTTAAGAATCTAAGCAAACTCTAATAAGGAAAATCACAGACAGATGCATTACAATTAAGCTTCTAAAAAATTTTAAGACAGAAAACAAACCTTGAAAGTAGCCAGAGGGGAGGAAAAAACACCTTATCTCCAGGGGAAAATTAATTATAATGAAAACAGATTTCTTATTAGAAGAAATAAGTGAAGGACAGAAGGAAGAGGCACTGTATTTGCAAGTTATGAACAAAAGAACTATCAACTCAGAATCTTACATTTGTGAAAATATCCTTTAGTAATGAGGGGAAGTCAAGATATAATTAGATGAAGGAAAACTAGAATTTGTCACCAATATGTAGACACTGTAAGAGAATGGCTAAAGAATGTTTTCCCAACAGAAAGGAAATTATCAAAGAAGGAAACGTAGAACATCAAAAAGCAAGAAGGAACATGAAAAACATGGCAAATAAACATGTGGATAAATGTAATAGGCTGTCTTGATATTTCTAAATTCTAATTGAAAAACATACTATTATACAATATATAAATAAATTATATACAATATATAAATAAATTAAATAGGTCTGTGTAACACCTAGAGTAACTACTAAAAGAGATACACTCAAAAACAATAGTGATAAGTAAAAAGGGAACTGTAAATTTGTTCAGAGAACCCAAAGGAAGGTAGAAACAATAAAACAGAAACCAACAAAACAATTAGAACAAGAAACAAACAATGAAAATGGTGGGACTTAAGTTCAAAAATGGTAGACTTACATCCAAAAATTAAGTTATTATATTAAACATAAATGGTTCAAATACAGAAAGTAAAAGACAGAGAATTGCAGAGTGGTTAATGACATGACCCTAGCTCAATGCTGTCTATTTAAGAAACTCACTTCAAATAAAATGTTATAGGGAGTTTAGAAGTAAAATTATGGAAAAGGATAGTCATGAACATATTGACCAAAAGGAAGAATGGATGGCTATGTTTATATTACATAAAATAGACATAAGAACAAAGAAAATTACCAGAGACAGAGAGGGACATTACATAATGACAAAATAATCCATTTTCCAAGAAGATATAACAATCCTAAATGTATATGCACCAAACAAGAGTGCAACAAAATATATAAAGCAATAGCTGATAAACAGAAAAGAGAAATAGAAAAATGTACAATAGCTGGAGACATCACCACTCTTCTCTTAAGAAATGTTAGAAGAACTAGAGAGAAAATCAGTAAGGATATAGAGGAACTCAACAATACCCTCAAATAACAGGATATCATATACAATACAAAAAACTCCACTCAAGAATATCAGACTATACATTATTTTCAAGTTCTTATACAACAGACACCAAAAAAAATTCCAGACTCTGGAAAATAAAACAAACCTCAGTACATCTGAAATAATTGAAGTAATTCAGAATATGTGCAACTACAATGAAATCAGTCTAGAAATCAACTGAGAAGGAGAACAGAAAATCCCCAAACACTTGGCCATTGAACAACATACTTTAAATAATCATTGGTCAAAGAGCAAGTCTCAGAGGAAATTTCTAAAAATGAATTAATCAATGAAAATGAAAATACAACCTATCAAAATTTTTAAGGCACAAATAGATCAATACTGCAAGAGAAATTTATAGCACTAACTGCTTACATATAAAAAGAAAGGTCTCTAAATAAATCAAAACTTTCAGCTAAAGAACCAAATATAAGAAGAGCAAAATAAACCTTAAAGCAAGAAGAATGGAATAAGAGACCAAATCAGTGAAATTGAAAAAAAAAAAAAAAAGTAACTGAGAAAAATCAAAACAATGAGCTGATTCGTTGTAAGGATCCATAAAATTAACAAACCTCTAGCAAGATTGACAGAGAAAAGAGAGAAGACAGAAATGAATATCAACGATGAAATGGGATGTCACTATAGATCTTTGAATATTAAAAGCATAAGGGAGAAATACAAACATCCCTACATATAGATTTGAAAAATTAGACGAGATGAACTAATTCCTCAAAAAACTTGCTATCAAGTCACCCATTATGAAATAGATATTTTGAAAAGCTCTGTAACAATCAAAGAAATTGGATTCATAATTTAAAAACTCCTGAAAAAGGGACTTCCAAATCCAGATAATTTCTCCAAAGAATTCTAACAAAACACCACTAATTCTACTCAATCTTTTACAAACAACAGAATTGAGAACAATTCTCAATTTATTTTATGAATATTAACTTAATACCCAAATCAAAAAATAAAAGGAAAACTATGGACCAATATCCCTCCTGAATGTAGATGCAAAATCTCTATGATGATATTATCAAATATATTTCAGGAACCTATCAAAATAATTATATACAATGCCACATGAGGTTTATCCCGTGGATGCTGGGATGGTCCAATAGTTGAAAAACAATCATTGTTTTATCAGGGTAAGGAAAAAATAAAAAGATCATGTTAACTGATGCAGAAAAAAGTACTTGATAATATTCAACACGTATTCATGAAAAAAAAGAAAAGAAAATGAGAATAGCCAGGAATTTCTTCAACTTAATAAAAAACATCAACAATAAGCCTATAGTTAACAGCATACTTAATGGTGAAAGACTAAATGCCACTAAATGGCTTTCCACAGTGCTTGCATAACTTTACAGTCTCACCAACAGTATGAAGATTAAAATTTTCCCATCCATCCTCATCAACACTTTTAATTTTCCATTTCTGGATTTTTCTACTTTTTACTATCCTTCCTTTTCTATTTCTTACTATTCATCAAAAAGTGCTATAGTGTGGTTTTGATATGCATTTAAGGACTAATGATATTGAGTAAGTTTTCATACTCTTATTAATCCTTTGTATATCCTCTTTGGAGAAATGTCTATTCGAGTGGTCTATTTTCAGCTGAATTTCTAGCTGTTGTTATTGTTGAGTTGTAAGACACACACACAATGAAATATTATTTAGGTATAAAAAGGAATGCAGTACTGATACATGCTAGAGCATGCATGGACCTCAAAAACGGATGCTAAGTAAAAGAAGAAAGACATGCAAGGTCATGTAGTTTATCAATCCATTCATATGAAATATCCAGAAGAGGTAAATCTATAGTGATTAAAAGCAGAATTTAGTGGTTACTAGGGGCTAGAGGGAGAGGAGAGTAGGAAGTGACTGCTTAATGGGTATTTTTTTTTTTTTTTGAGCTGAGAAAAAATGTTTTGGCATTTACAACAATGCGAATGTACCAAGTACCACTGTCTTGTATATCTTACAATGGCTAATTACCTGTGATATAAATTTCACCTCAACTTTATAAAGTGGAAAAAATAATAGCTAAACTTGTGAGGTGACAAAGACTGGAAGGGAATATCAGAAGGGCGTTTGGGGTGTCAGTGAATGCTCTATTTTGGGGATTAGGTAACTGGTTTTCAGAGGATTCAATTTCTGAACTGCTCTATGTTATGATAAATATACTTCTGTATAAATGTTATATTTTAAAAGTCAATTAAAACAAGAAAATATTCCAAGGAAGTTATGACTACTTTCATTTTTTAAATATTGAGAGAGCGTTGTATACCAGTATACTACCAGTAAATGTAGCACAGAAATTCTGATACAATTCCTAAACTCTCACCATTGCATTGCTCTAGAGCTCAAAACAGATTCCTATAGCTATGTTGTTATCTAATTTTATACTGAGTATTCTTCCTAGGTTGGTACTCAAAACCTAAAGAGGTTTTTGCTTTTACAGTTTTCCAGTTACTAGTAAATTTTGCTTATGAAAAATATTGCATGAAGTTACATCCAAGTGTGGGTGTACCCCAAATATTGTGGATGTTAAAAAAGAAATAGAATGTTAATTTATTTTAATATGAATTAAAATAAACTGGAATGTTGACTAGTGAATTTAATGTACTAATTGATCTTTTATCTATTGTTTCAACAGAGCTAGAGAATGTTAGATTTCTTTCCATAATGAATGATCACCTTGCCTCAAATGCCTTAATTTTTTTTTTTTTTTTTTTTTTGTAGTTCAATTACTCTATTACTTTTGTTTGGTTTTGGGGGAATTGAATTGAACAATTTAGCTAATTAAAAACCTGAAAAAATCTCCCCAAAAATACACTACCACTCTTCTAATTGAGCACTCTCTCATTAATGCAGTTGTTTAGATGAAAAGTGCTATTGTATTAACAGAATCGTCTTTCCTTTGTGTTGATTCCCACAACCCTGTCTTAGTTGGTAATTTCTCTTTTTCCCCTGAGTCTGCTCAGAAAAAAGTAAGAACAGCTGACAACTTCCTTGAATTATTTGTATTAAATCCATCTTTTCGCATTTCATCTGTCAAATGCCTGCCTGAAGGAATGGAATTTCAGGTCTCTTGAAAATGCTCTTGTCTTAAGCCAGCATTCTTTCATGGCGGTAAGAGGAGTGTACCCCAAGAAAACTGATAGTTACTAAGTCTCTAGTATCTGTACTTATATAATCAGCTTGTGGGACACACATAAAAACACATACACAGAGGTGTGTCTACGCACATGTGTCTGAGTACCTGTGTCTACAGAATCTATCATCTGTTTTTATGAACATTTGTACTTTAAATATAGTGTAGATGCCTTTGTTAGACTTCTATAGTGTTCTTGACTATGTATAAATGTTCCCACCTGTGTTACCCTTAAATACAACCTACAAAGACAGATTTGCATGTGGATGTTAAACTATTAAATAACATGTCATTGTGATGATAAATAATTCACATGTAAGACTAACAATATTTTAGTAGTATACAAACAAGATTGCTCAGGCAGGTCAATTTCACATGGAATTATAACAATAAAAACTGTTCATATATAGGTAAGAGTGCAATCATTTGGATTTTCAAGGACTCAACAATCTAAATCCTTGAGGACAGAGATTTTTTTTTTCTTTTAATCATCAGGATATTCCAAGAGCTTGGGACAATGCTAGCAACATAGTAAGGACTTAATAATATTTGTTCAATGAATAAGTGAATACATACAAGAGTTCAAGCAAGTATGAAAATTGTTTTTATTAAATTATGTGCTTATATTTTACTATTCCTACACAGAAGTAAAAATAAATAAAACAATATTGAAGGGGATTCTAAACAATGCTTATTCAAGTATATAAATATATATGTAATTCATACATACAGTTATATGCACTCATAAATTTGAAATCATGATCATATAATTGATTTTATAAAAATAACACTGGGGTTTAATGCCCTCATGTCGCTTTATTTACTTGTGGATGAGTCTTGAAAGTCTTTAACGTTCAGTAAGTACATACATTGCACAATGTTACCTAGGATGTAACAGTACAAATTAGTCACATTTTTACTTCACTTCGGGCCACACAAATATGCCTGGCTTCTTCAGTCTGAGATATAAAAACTGGGTGGGCAATTATGTCACCTATTTATATTACCAATGGAATTTAGAGAGGTAAAAGAAAGATCAAAGTCAAAGAAACCAAATTATATTTAAGTGAAAACTATACATATGTAATGTTTTCTCACGTGCTGCTATAACTAAATCCCAACACTATAAGAGAAAACAGATGTGTTTTATTTTGCTCTTTTATTTAATTTTCAGATCCCTCAATAGAGTGATTTTCATAGATAGTGAATTTTATTCATAGAAAAATACATATAAAATTCAGTATCCAGGAATGACTCTCTCCATACATTCAGCCATAACTGAAGATAGCACTAGGAACAGTATTATCCACAGTAGATTTACTGTCAGTTCAATTTAATAAAAGTGTTATGAAACTTTAAACATTCTTCTGGATGTTTAAATACTTGACATGGTTCATTCCTGCTACAAGTTACAATATTGCGGGGGAAAAATGGATACAAAACAAATACTTGACATCATTCATCCCTGCAAAAAGTTACACTACTTGGGAAAAGATGACATATTAGGCACTTTTAAATTGGGGAATAATGCAAAACACAGCAAGAAAGTACTAAATTGAATACAATCAAATGCCAAAAGAAATCACATAATCCAAAGAATAGCTACAAGGAAGATAAATGCCGCCTCATGTTATGGGAGAAAGCCTCCTGAAGAAGGTAGAAAACTAAGATGAGTTTTTTTTTTTCTGAATTTTTAAATTTAAATTCAATTTGCCAACATATAGTATAACACCCAGTGCTCATCCCATCAAGTGCCCTCTTTAGTGCCCATCACCCAGTCACCGCATCCCTGCATCCTCCTCCCCTTCCGAGAAAACTATGAAGAGTTTTAAAGAGGTTGAAGAATGGAGACAGAACTGTAAATCCTGTGCCAAAGAAGGAGAAGATGAGTATTTTTAACTGTGAGAAATGGCCGTTCAAACAAACTTCTTTTTGAAATCCTATTAAAAGCATCAAGTTTTTAGCAGTCCCTCTTGGGACTCCTCTATCTCCTCTATACTATGAAAGGGAATTCAGTATATAACCCTAGTGTCTAAACAGAGACTCTCTTCAATTCCCTCAAAGCAAAACAAGTGGAGAGCTTTATGTTAGCCATATTTTCACAAGGATTTATGTGCATCTCACATATTATGTATATTAGGAGATTTCTAGAATTTCATCTCTAAAAACCAAATTATGGATAATATCCATGTTAAGGAGGACAATTAGCAATTGCATTAACATCTTGTATATAATTCAATTATAATATTGTAGTAGATGTTGACTTATCTATATATCATTTCTGAATTTGGTTCCTTGTGATTAAAACAAGAATCATTAAATTGAAATATGCTTGTGCAGTTAAAATGTAGTTATATAGTAATAGTTGTTACAAGCAAAAGTAAGGCAAACCTCTAATTTATTTTAAAGCTTTTAAAAAAATTTTAATAATCAGAGTGTTTGACAAGTATTCTTCCCTGATAATATTATCCATCATTCCTGAAATATAATAATTGTATTTTCACAATAGTCAGATATAAATATTTTCCTCCAAAAGAGTATTTTCTCAAAAAACAACAACACACAACAAACAAGATTAAAGGTAATTTTTAGTAATGGTCACCCAATATCTCACCATCATAGCATTCGTTGTTTAATATTGTGTTGTGTGGTCAGAGTACACATGTTTTTGCTTTGGAGAATTTTCTTCTTTTCTTACATAAAACATTTCAAAGATGCTTAACAGGATCCATAGTAATCACTTTATCAAGTTTTAACCTGATTTATTTTAATAGATGAAAGTGCAGGACTATTTGGTTTTAATTTCAGTCTCTGAGCTCCAGAGTAAATATTATCCAATGAAGAAGTCCAATGTTGGATACAAATGGCTCGAACCTTTTACAACTGCCTTGCTCACCACTGACTGCAATCCACCCTGGAAAAGTAAGTCCTCAACCATCCCACCTTGCTCACTGGCAGTGCTATCAGCAAAGTGAGATCTGTTTGTAATGGCTGAAGCAAAACCTAAAGCAGTTAACAGCTGGGGGCTGTCAACTAAACCCCCACTTCCCATAGCTGTCTTAATATAAATATTAAATATTTTCATAAATTCTAATAACCCTTTATTTGTAAACAAAAAAAGCCATCCATTAAATACATATTTCAATAACAGAAAAAGATCCTTTCTTCATGAGATCCTTTGAAGTTCTCTTATTATTTTATTAAATCTATTTCTTTAAAAATGCAACTATTTTAGATTAATATGAACAAGGATGAGGTGAAAGACTGAGAAAAAAAATCTTGGAGTGTCTGGATGGCTCAGTGGGTTAAGTGTTCAAACTCTTGATTTAAACTCAAGTCATGATCTCACTGTTCTGAGGTGGAGTCCTGCATGGGGCTGTGTGCTGGGCATGGAGCCTGCTTAAGATTCTCTCTCTCTTCCTCTCCCTCTGCCCCTTCCATCAATTCACTTTCTCTCTGTGTGTGTCTGTCTCCCTTCTTAAAAAAAAAAAAAAAAAAAAAAAAAAAGCCATCTAGCATACTCAAAAAAAAATTCATGCATGTAAGATACAATTCTTTTGAAGCAGTGCATTGCCTTCAACTAGAACAAATGTGAAACTATTTTAAGATTAATTACATCAATTACATCAATCAGCAGGGAAGAAAACATAATCGACCTTGACATATATCTGAGTGATGGTTGTAACAAAGTTTTCAATTTTTTCTACTGGGAATGTCACCTCAAGCTGGCAGGATCTCTTCAAGTAAGCTCAGAAACTCAACAATATCTTCAAAGATAAGCATGTTGGTAACTCTGGCCTTACTGTATTCCATGAACAGGCAACAATATTCTCTATAAAACTAGCCCTCAGAAATTAAATACCTTTTATTGAAATCATACAAGTTTGTCAAAATGCTATACTTTTTTATTAGAAACACTGTTAATCAAATGAGATCACTCTCCCTCCATCAACCAACCTTCACAACTATACCACTAAACCAATGGAGAGATGTTAAATTTAACTTATGATAAAATATCAGCATGACTAAAAGGAACTGATTTACTGACAGGTGAATAGAGGGAATGTGCTGTGTTTTGGACAATAGCATGTTGAATACTATTTTGAAACAATTTTAGAAATGAGAAATATGAAAAATTCCAGTGGGAGTAAATATTTATAAATAAATAAAAATTCAAAGGGAAATTCCTTGCTGTGAGTCACAGTTACATGCAAACTGTTACTCAAAATTTCCTTCATGAATCTTATTTGGGGAAAATTACATAATGGAAGAGGAAGTAACACAAGATGCCAGTACACAATAGGATTGGGAAGAAGTTTGGAGACTAAATATTTTTATATATGTAGAGTTCAAAAAATTGTAAATCGGTTATCTCTAGGCACCATGCAAGTTACTCTAAGGAAAAGAATGCCAGTTCTGGTCCTAATCTGTCATTTCTCATTGTTCTATTTGTATGTATTTTTGCCAAAATTACACTATGAATATTAGTGATCCTTTAGAGTAGGTCTTGGTATCTGGTAAACCTTTCAAGATGGTCATGTTTTCATATGAAACATAGCATCTCATATAAATTGTATTATTTTCTTCAATTTATAATTTTACAGTCACGTCCTATAAATTTAAGATTTATTCCTTAGCATTTGAATTCTCTTATTCTAACTGGTATCTCCACATCTGGAAGAAAAATATTTGCAACACACACAAGTAATAATAATTATATTTTATGGTATGTAAGTCAATATATAAACCAATAAGTAAAAATCAGTAAGTAAAATACAAATCAATAAGTAAAATGTAGTTGTGCCACTGGAGAAAATTAGGCAAGTTATTCAAACAAGAGATGTTTTAGATGATATTTTAAATATCCCAATAATCATATGAAAAAGTATTCACCCTCATTAGTCTTAATATAAATAAAACTTAAAATTAAAACAAAAAATTGAAGGATGCCTGGGTGGCTCAGTGGTTGAGCATCTGCCTTTGGCTCAGGGCATGATCCTGGAGTCCTGGGATCAAATCCCACACTGGACTCCCCTCAGGGAGCCTGCTTCTCCCTGTGCCTATGTCTCTGTCTCTCTTTCTGTGACTCTCATGAATAAATAAAAATACTTAAAAAAAAAGAAAAATTGATATGACTACACATTTGCCAGGATGAGTAAAATCAGGAATATACATGGTGACAAACGTTTGCAAGGTTATAGAGTAATGGCAACTGAAATACACTGCTAGTCAGAGTGTAAATCTGTTCAGAGAATTACCTGGCCTAACATACTAAGTTGAATTTATACATATGGCTGGTTAGCAACTCACTTCCCATTGGCAAGGAGCCCAGCACTATGCTCACACACACAAACATGACTAAACCAATTCTAAAATACCATATCTTAGGGCTTATCTCCTGAGACCTTCCCCATACCTATGCTGTATCACTTAGAATCCAGTTAGGGAACAAAAACCACACCAGTAATCTGAATATGAAAATAACTATTATAAAGTATATGTTAGTTATGAATGCGGGAATGCCTACTAAGGGAAAATAAAGGAGAATTTTAGAGAAGAGCCTAAGCCTGAGAGAGCACAGGCAAGGAAGCAGCAAAGAAGGAAAGGGATTCCCTCCCAAGGCTAAGATTCAAGCCTTCCTGGTCAGGGTGTGGCTACAGCCCGTTGATGCTGGAGAAGTTTCCAGAGTTGCCAAGGCAGGACTACTGCGACCAAGTGGGGTCAAGGCTGGCAAGTAAGAAACCAACTAGATGGTGAAGATGGTGCCCAGGTTGTCCCCTTCTAGAATTGGCCCTCAGGTACTAAATAAAGCCTGGTGAGCAAGAAGCTTCCTCCCAGACTGCCAGTTTGCTGAGGCTGGTGAGCAGGAAACCAGGGAACAAGATTAAGTAAACGTGCTGGAGGACAAGCACTCCCCTGGGGTGCAGGCTTCTGGCTCCAAGGATGGCTTGGTGTACGCTGCCAGAGCTTGAAGGGAAAAGCACATCACAACCAGGAGACTCCCCTTCCTCCTACAGTCTCCCTCCAGCACTCTTTACTCACCAGGCTTAACATCTCAGCAGGCCAGAAAGATATGTTCACTGAGTCCAGCTCCAGTACCACAAAGCCAAGCAAGTAAGGGCGGATTGAGACAAACAAACTAATATCTGTCGCAAAAAAATAAAAATTAGCTTATCATAAGAATTTCAGAAATAAATTCATAAAATTAGAAGAAACTAAGTACACATGTATGGATGTCGATTTTGAGAAGTCCGGGCTACTGATTATCCCATAGGACATGCTTAATAATACTTGGAGATAGATTGATTCATCTTAATAGCACTACCAAAATGGCATAAAAAGGAAGGGTCAGAGAGAATGGTGAGAGACCAGTGGAAGACAATGCAACAGAAGTCAGGGAGCAATAAATTTCAAAATGAAAAGGGACAGTAAAAGTGTCAAAAACTCTAAAGACAACAAGGAGAATTAGGACTGAAGAAATGCCTCTGGTTTTGAACAGATATAAATCACCGATGTCTCCTGTTAGCTATGAATTCTGGCCAGATTTCAGGTGATTAAGAAAAAAAATGATTGGGTGCTTGGCACAGTGAAAAATGGGAGATGGCATGAAATTAGCATTTAACGTGCACCTCTTAGATACGATGCTATACAGGCATTTTTGTACAATATATTTTCTAATCTCTTCTCTGTATCCTGTAATTATTATTATTATTTCCATTTTATAGTTAAGAAAACTGAGGCTAAGAGTAATTAAGGAAATTGCTAAAGGTTTTGAAGTTCATATATAACAGAACCAAGACTTAAATCCAAATTGATTGAATACCTGCCAGAGGGGATAAATGAATCAAATGAAAGTAGGCTCATTTTTAACATACAGCTGACTGCGACTATTTGATTTGCAAGGGATGGATTTCATGAGAAAAATCATGAAGCTTTTAGGGGTTGAAATGTATATTCTTACGATAAAAATATTAGTAGTCTAAATAGTAAAAGATGAACTGAGGGGTTGTGGCAGGTTACACACAACAGAAAAAATAATTTATGTTCATCAAAATTAAAGACCTTGGCAGCCCAGGTGGTGCAGCGGTTTAGCACCGCCTTCAGCCCAGGGCCTGATCCTGGAGACTCAGGATCAAGGCCCATGTCAGGCTCCCTGCATAGGGCCTGCTTCTCCCTCTGCCTGTGTCTCTGCCTGTCTCTCTCTCTCTCTCTCTCTCTCTCTCTCTCTCTCTGTCTCTGTCTCTGTCTCTCATGAATGAATAAATGAAATATTTAAAAATAAAATAAAATAAAAGTAAATTAAAGACTTTGGTGTCTGCTGAGTGTGTATTGGTCCATCTCTTACTATCTTTATGGGATTAGGCAATTACCATCTATTTTGCAGTCTTCCCATCTATAAATTTTATTTAATTTCATAATAACTATGGAATTACAAGTGACTGTCACATAGAATGTGATATATATATATATATATATATATATATAAAGACATAGATACAAGAATATATCATATACTCTTTTCAATTTCTTGCAAAGTTGATACACTGAAGCTACTTTAAGAATATGTCTGAGATAATTTATAATTATCTATTATTGTTAAGTAAATTACAGAATAGAAGAATCATAGCACTCTCTATGCCAGATTAAAAGAAGAAACAAAAAAAATAAAAGAAACAAGATGTTTAAACTTTGAAGTATATTCTAGTCTGTTTTAGCATTTTTATCAATAAATTAAAACAGAACAACCTCATTTTCTTCCTCAACAGTCCCCTGGCCTTCATTCAAAGCTGGGTTAGCACTCTTCTTTGACATTCATCAAAAACAGCCTTATGTCAGTTAGTTATTACTGTGTAACAAATTGTCTCCAAACGTAACAGCAATAAACACACATTTTCTTTTCTTATTCTTTGGATCAGGAATCAGAGTCCTGGCTCTGGGTTACTCACAAGCAGGGCTGCTAGATTTGGCAGTTAAATATAGCATACTCAAATTTTTATTTCTAATAAATAACATATAATTCTAATGTATGTCCCAAGTATTATATACTTACAAAAATTTTTCATTGTTTATCTCTACTTCAAATTTAACTGAGCTTTTTATATGGCAACTCTACAAGACATAAACCAACTCAAGCTTCAACAGGAGAGATCCAGTTTTCTAAATCACTCACAAGATTGTCCAGAGGATTTAATTCCTCATGTAGTGTTGGTTGAAGGCCTTAGCTCCTCATGAGCTGTTGACTAGAGGCCTCTTTCAACACCTTGCCATTAGACCTCTCCATAGAGCATCTCACAGTACAGCAGCTGGCTTTTATCAGAGCAAGTAAACAGGAGATCAAGAAAGAATTCCAGAAAGAGAGAAAGTACCAACAAGAGGAAAATCAGCCTTTAGTAACATAATCACTGAAGTGAGTCCTCATCACTTTTGCAATATCCTATTGGCTAGAAGCAATGACCTAGATCCATCCCACATTGAAGTGAAAGGGATCACACCGTGATCCTGGGAAGCCCAGGAGCCATCTTAGAAGCTGCTAACTACAATAATGATTGTCTCTCAATCCATCTCTTTCATCTCCCGCTCTATCCCCACTGTCTGTATCACTCCAGTTCCAATGGTTCCCCCACTGATTCCTTGAACATGCCATGCATATCCTTGTCATGGGGTTTCCCACTCACTATCCTTCTGTCCAACATGTTCTTCAGCCATGCCAACTGCATCACTTAATTCAAATCTTTTCTTAGATATATCCCTCTCGGTAAGCCCTGCGCTAACCCTTCAATATAAAACAGCATCACACCTCACCTCCCAAACGTCAAGCACTACTTTTCCTGTTCTTATTTTATGCACAGCTATAGCAAATTCTAGCATATCATTTCATTTATCAATTCCCACACTGTTTATCATCTATCTCTGCTTGCAATACAAGCGTCGTGAAGGCAAGACTATTTGCTTTGTTAACTAATGTGTCTCTAATGCCTAGAAATGTTTGGCATAGAGAATGTATTCTATCAACATAAACTGTTGAATAAATGATGAATGCATAAATACTGCATTTCTTTTCTACTTTATGAGATTTCAAACACACTAAGGTAAGCTCTGGAACTTTAATTATTTGTATTCCTCTTAATACTTAGCATGGTGACATGAAAATGACTATAACTACAAAATCTTTTTTTACAATGATCTTTGCATATTGACCTAAATTTGCAAGCATTGCAGAATAACTTCTTTTTTGCCTGTAATGATCCTATTGACTTCAAAGTTAGTTTATCAAAGTAGTTCTATAATGGGAAAATTTGGGCTATCAAGTGTTTTTGGCATATCAGCTGGAAAAAGCCAATTTAGAAAGCCATTATAAAATGAATGAATAAAATTTGAAATTCAAAGTCATGGGTTATGAATTCAATTATTTAGGAAAGGAAATCTTTTGATTTATGCTTCAGTTCTGGTATGTTATCTAACGTCAGTCTTTGGTTTTATCACACCAGTTAGTTCAAGCACTACCTTGGTTAAATATATAGCATTTTTTTTTCCATTGGAAAATAATAAGCTTTAGCTTGCAAAAGAAAAAGTAAGCTCAAACAAAATGAATATATATTTCACAGGTCATCTCTTCCTTCTCCTCTCCTCCCCTGCCCTGTCTCCCTCTCTCCCCCTTTCTCCTTCCCTTCCTCTTGGAAATCTGCTCATGCTAAATAACCAACATGTGAATCTTGCCAGTGCAAATGTCTTACTTTTAGTATCAACCCTAAAATTTAACTGTGTCGTGCAGAACACCCTGTTTGATATCAGAATTTTGGTTCACTAAGATTAAAATGTCTCCTCATTGTTTTTCTCTATTTCACCTTCTTCCTCACGACAACATCTATATCCTAGAGATTTTATCTTCACCATCCCCTGCAGTCACATAATTTCAGTAATTTTTATCTAACTCGTTCAAGGATAACACTGATTGCGAACTTAACTAATTTTTAAATGACATAAATGTTGGAAGAATGGCAAAAATAACAATCCAATACAGATTCAAATAAGATGACATTTAATGGGGACAGGAATATAAATGTCAGATGCAAGCTGGTAAGGCATGACTTAACAGCATGATATATGGAGAGCAAAATGCAGGGGATTTGTTTCACTGTGTATTAAATATGAGTCAAAATATTATGGAAATGATAAAAATAGACTTTAGACCACTTTCAAGATTATAATGTATACAAGAAAAAAAAGTCATCCCCCTTCTCTAGACTTCTTAGATTGTATTTTAGTTTGTTTGTTTAGACTTAGAGGCCATACCTGTTAAGAGCTATTGACAAATATACAAGATTTAGATGAAGAACGTGAGTTACTTTGGGTTTTTTTTTAAATGACACAAAACAGCTTTAAAAATGGGAAATATTTTGAAAAAAGAACATTCAAAAGAAACTGAAGAGCTCAAAAATATTTAAATTTTTTTAATGTGAGAAAAAGAGAAATGTATTCTAGGTTGGCCCAGACATAAAAGTAGACTCAATGAGTACAAGGTATAGGAAAACAAATATAGCTAAGAATAATGATCAAATTAGGTTCTTAATATCTTGGACTAAAAAATCTGTGAGCTAACCTATCAGTTGATTTTATACACTGACGTACTGATAAAAGTTTAAATGGTCATTTATTTAGGGGCAACTTTCTAAAATACGGATAAATGACTAGATAGCCCTGTTAGAGCATTTCAACTCAAGTATATTCTGATGCTATGATCTCATATTGAAACCTTGAGCCTAAACCCTTACCTTCTGAGTTTTCCACTCCTCTGAGTCTATGAAATGCACACCTTTCCGATCATTATGGCTCCTTTTTCTCAGCACCACTGCCTTTCCCTCCTTTCATCAGTTCTTTGTAATATTCACATGCTTCTCTTTTTTAAATTTTTTTTATTGGAGTTCAATTTGGCAACATATAGCATAACACCCAGTGCTCATCCCGCCAAGTGCCCTCCTCAGTGCCCATCACCCAGTCACCCCAATCCCACACCCACCTCCCCTTCCACTACCCTTGTTCATTTCCCAAGTTAGGTATCTCTCATGTTCTGTCTCCCTTTCTGATATTTCCCACACATTTCTTCTCCCTTCCCTTATATTCCCTTTCACTATTATTTATATTCCCCAAATGAATGAGACCATATAATGTTTGTCATTCCCCGATTGACTTACTTCACGCAGCATAATGCCTTCCAGTTCCATACACGTTGAAGCAAATGGTGGGTATTTCTCGTTTCTAATGGGTGAGTAATATTCCTTTGTATACAGAGACCACATCTTCTTTATCCATTCATCTTTCGATGGACACCGAGGCTCCTTCCACAGTTTGCTATTGTGGACATTCCTGCTAGAAACATCGGGGTGCAGGTGTCCCTGCGTTTCATTGCATCTGTATCTTTGGGGTAAATCCCCAGCAGTGCAATTGCTGGGTCGTAGGGCAGATCTATTTTTAACTCTTTGAGGAACCTCCACACAGTTTTCCAGAGTGGCTGCACCAGGTCACATTCCCACCAACAGTGGAAGAGGGTTGGTTCCCTTTTCTCCGCATCCTCTCCAACATTTGTGGTTTCCTGCCTTGTTAATTTTCCCCATTCTCACTGGTGTGAGGTGGTATCTCATTGTGGTTTTGATTTGTATTTCCCTGATGGCAAGTGATGCAGAGCATTTTCTCATGTGCTTGTTGGCCATCACTTGCTTCTCTATTCAGCCTGGGTTAGACGATCAGAAATATACATCATCATCATCATCATCATTATTATTATTGTTATTATTTAGAAATATACATTTTAATTCTCACTAACTATGCTAGAGTATTTACCTGCTTTAATTTCATTCTCTTTTGTCCTTTCTAATACCAATGACCCATACTCTAACAATGCTGATAAAAAAAAATCTATGGTAAGAATAATGAAGATAGAATTTGTGAAAAGAATATTGGGAGATTTTTAAAGACCACACGACTCTCCTCCATACTATGGATGCAAACCATGTCTCAGACAAAGTTCAGTCAAGCTTTAATAAAGTTTTTATTTTTGCTTCAAAATAAAATTAACTTTCTAGGTAACCATGTGCAAAGTTCAACCCTTTCCTTTTTTTGTTTATTCGTGATAGTCACACACAAAGACGTAGGCAGAGGGGGAAGCAGGCTCCATGCACCAGGAGCCCGACGTGGGATTCGATCCCGGGTCTCCGGGATCACGCCCTGGGTGAAAGGCAGGCACCAAACCGCTGCGCCACCCAGGGATCCCTAGTCAACCCTTTCCATTGTAAAACTTGAGCTTCTACTTTCAGTGGTGGAGGACAGGTGGAAGGAATTTGATTGGATGAGGCAGCTTGATGCTGCTTACACAGCTCCTATGCTCCAAAATAACTGGTCCACTCTAGTCTACATTCCATTTAGGCCACACCACACTTTTCCTAAATCTATGCCAAATCCTAAAACTGCTAAATATATTTACTGGGTTGGCCAAAACCAATAAACATATGCAGTTCACATCTTACAGAAACCAAAAAGTGGTACAGTCCTGTTTATTCCTTAGGTTCACTGGTTTGGTTTTTATAATCACCAGAAATTTTCTGTAATCACATATATATTCTTAAAATGTCTTATACAGATGTGTGATAATATGAAACTGTTCTATTATTAAATACTCTCTGGCAGTAAATAAGAGAAGAAAATTATTTTTACATTTTCTGGCCCTACATAGTTTATTACTGCTATTTCTTTGACCAGGGACTTTTAAATAAGTAAAGCCTTTTATCTTATCTCTTCTGCATCAATCCTGCCAGTCTTTAGACCCTGGTAAGTCTACTTGCTCCTATATCTTGCCTGCTTTGGGCTTCTGAGCTCTGAAAAATGTACTGTGATAATGATACCAAATGTCTCCAATCACTCCAACAAGTTTTGCACCAATTAATCTCAACTTTTCTCCCTGCTCCTAGTGAATATTAGTTTGCAAACCCCACAGTTATTGACTCCTGGCTATTGACTCCTTTGCTGTCATTCATGTAACAAGTATGTGTTTTCTTCCTATCAATCCCAGTAACTCAAATTTACCTTAAGAAAACAGGGGCATATTCAAGTAAGCCTTCCTTCAGCTGCTCTTCATTCCTAAGCAACACATATCTGCATCTCTAACCTCCTTTCCTCCTTAGTCCTCCTACCAAGCAAAACACCTGCATTTTTTCAATTCTTCAAAGATTTTCTTCTGTGCATTATTCTAGGATTCTATTCTATTCTAAGCCTCTGGATCCTGTCACTGAATTTTAAAAACAGGTCAAGTCTTACTCATATTCAAATACACCTTCCTACCTACCTTCTTTCCTTTTTTAAGATTTTTTTAAGATTTTTTTTTTTAAGATTTATTTGAAAGAGAGAGAAAGTGAGAGAGCATGAGCAGGGAGGGAAGGGGCAGAGGGAGAGAGAGCATCTAAGCAGACTGCCCGCTGAGCGTGCAGCTCCTAAGACCTTGAGATCATGACCTGAGCCTAAATCAAGAGTCAAACACCTAATCTACTGAGCCACCCAGACACCTCAGTCTTGATCCTTTTCTTTTTCTTCTTTATGCTTCTTTCCTGCCCAGTTACAGAGTAGGAAAATGTGTATTTTTTTGACACTTGTTTAGCGCAATAAAAAAGGAGCACATGTTATGTTGTTAAATTGTCAGCTCAATATTAACTCTAACACGTGTTTCTAATTACTTTAAATCACTGAACTGTCTTTTCACCTAGAAGTGAAATAGTAACAGTGTTTTGAAAATTAAATCAATTAATATATATAAGAATCTTAAAACATTTGGAGTATACTAGGGCTAAGGGTGTGTTAGCCACCATTAACTTCATTAGCAATTTTTAAAAAATGGATTTTTATCAAATCTTCCAACAGAAGTTAATATGTATATTTGTAAATATTAATCTTTTCGTTCTAAAATCTAAATTCTAAGGAGAAATTCAGAACATGAGAAGTTTGGTTTTTTATATTTTTTTAAAAAATAATACCTGATTATATAAAGAAATATGTTAATTCTATAAAGCAAAATTCTATTTTCAGTGTCTAAAGTAATGGATATTATTTGAATATTGCTAAAGAATTTCCATAAAGGAACCAGGAGCAAAATGTCAAAGAGCTCTTCATTTTCTAGACATGTATGTTTTCATAGCTTTAATGTTTTTCTACATCCCCCCAAATAATTTAACTATAGCTAGATACGTTCATGGAAAACGAAAGTGTGATCTCTAAGTATTTAAAATATACACAACAAAGGAAATCATTTTCTTTATAACATATAAAGGAAAAATCCAAAAACTAAATATACATATACACATACAGAGGCAAATGTAAATACAGATTTTTTTCTTACATGTCATTTAGAAAATACAATACCTGAGTTATACTTTCAAGATCATTTTAAAATGCATCAAAAATTAAGAAACATTTGTAACCAAATTAAGAAATATTAAATGAACGTGACTAGTGGGCACCTGCATGAGTCAGGCAGTTAAGCATCTGCCTTTGGCTCAGGTCATGATCTCAGGGTCCAGGGATTGAGCCGAATCTGGCTGCCTGCTCAGCAGGGAGTCTTATTCTCCTTCTCCCTCTTCTTCTCTGTTCTCTCTCCCTCTGTGTTCTCTCTCTCTCTCAAATAAATAAATAAATAAATAAATAAATATTTAAAATAAGTAAATAAACATGCCTATTTTCATATTGTTCACATTCTATTTTAGTAATTTTATAAGGCCATTTTAATCTTTGAAATAAATCTAAGTGATTTATTTGGCTGCACTGTTTTTCCCCATGTATGTGTTTTTTTTAATATTATCATTTCTAACTTTGTTTCTAATCCCTTTACATTAAAAAAAAAAACGCTTGCTTAAATGATTTTTTGAATATGTATTTCACTTACATACTGTTATCTTATATAGTCCCTTTTTAGGTTTTCCCACCATTATTTTTCTTCATTTTACCTTATATTTTTACTTTACATTTCCCTTTGAAATCTTTTTTCTTCTTGCAGTAATGTTGGTATTTTAATAATTAGGATTCTAAATGTAATACTAAGCTGTTTTTTGGTGGAGAGAGAGCATGAGAAGGACAGGGAAGGGCTGAAAGAGAGGGAGGGAGAGCATCTTAAACAGATTCCCCACTGAGCATAGTGCCCAAGGGAGACTATCTCACAACTCTGAGATCAGGACCTGAGCTGAAATGGAGTCTGATGCTTAACTGACTGAGCCACCCAGGTGCCCCTATAATACTAAATTTTACTGTACATATTATTTAAGAATATTGCTTCACAGATATTCTTAAATGATTTTGCTGGCTTCAAAGCTTATACTTTGTCAATACAATGTATTAGTAACATTCCATCTCCTCATGGCTTCATTTGCTCTCCCTGCACAGTCTGCTGTCTGTAGCTGTCAATTAATCTAGTTCTTAATCTAGCTTTTCTCCCTCGCCACTCTGATTTATTTATCTATTTATGATCTGAAATTACACTAATGAGTGTTTAGGTATGTGTTAGTTTTCATAACCCTTCAGATTTTTTTTCCTGAACTAAGGATTCAAGTTTTTATTAGTTCTAGAATATTCTCAGGTATACTGTTCTTGAACTTGCTTTTTCTCATTCTCATTTTTTCTTTTCTAAAAGCTCAATAAAGCTTTTATTTGTTCAGTTATTACATACTTTATTTTATGCTTATGAATCTTGGACATTTGGCCATATCTTCAACCCAATTTTCCTCCCGTGATCCACTGAATAATTTCATGTGATCTATTTGCTACAACAATCATTTTTAATTAATTAATTAATTTATTTATGAGAGACACACACAGAGAGAGGCACATAGGCAGAGAGAGAACCAGACTCCATGCAGGGAGCCTGATGAGGGACTTGATCCTAAGACTCCAGGATGCTGCCCTGGGCTGAAGACAGAGCTCAACCGCTGAATTCCCCAAGTGTCCCTACAACAATCATTTTTTTCCAATGGATTTACACTGTTGTTTATCCATCTCCTGAAATTTTAATGTCAAATTTTTTTCTTAAAGTCCCCTACTATTGGCAGCCTGGGTGGCCCAGTGGTTTAGCGCTGCCTTCAGTCCAGGGCCTGATCCTGGAGACCCGGGATAGAGTCCCACGTCGGGTTCCCTGCATGGAGCCTGCTTCTCCCTCTGCCTGTGTCTCTGCCTCTCTGTCTCTCTCTGTCTCTCTCTCTGTGTCTCTCATGAATAAATAAGTTTTTTTTTTTTTTTCTTTTAAAGTCCTGGGGCAGCCCTGGTAGCTCAGCAGTTTAGTGTGGCCTTCATCCCAGGGCGTGATCCTGGAGACCGGGGATTGAGTCCCACATCGGGCTCCTTGCATGGAGCCTGCTTCTCCCTCTGTCTGTGTCTCTGCCTTTCTCTCTCTGTGTCTCTCATGAATAAATAAATAAAATATTTAAAAAATAAAAATAAAAAATAAAAAAATAGTCCTCTACTATTATTGGAATATAGACAACTGATGGTTATCAGAGGGGAGGTGGAAGGATGATGGGTTAAATACATGATTGAGATTAGGGAGGGCACTTATTGTGATGAGCCCTGGGTGATGTATAGAAGTGTTGAATCACTACAATGTACACCTGAAACTAATATTACACAGTATGTTAACTAACTGGAATTTAAATAAAAACTTAAAAAATAATTTCTTGCTTTAAAGACTGCTTGAATCTTTTAAAACACACATGCCTTCCTTTTCATTTAATATATTATTTACTTAGACATAATACTTATTTTCTATTTCACAATGAATATTTCAGTATCCAAAGTCATTGAGGAATAATTCAGTTCTTTGTTGGCTCTGCTTATTTTCACTAGTAGAGGCTTCTTTCCTCATGTATTATTATTTTAAGTGTGTGTATATGTGTGTGTTGTGTTACAAATTAACCATATAAGCACCAGAAATTTATGTAGCTAAATTTCTTTGTAACACGGTAGTAATATCTTTCTATCTAATCTAGAAGTGTGATTTATCAAAATACATTAAACTGCTTCACACACACACACACACACAATTTGGGAAGGCAAACTGAAATAAAGGCATTTGCAA
Source organism: Canis aureus (assembly GCF_053574225.1). Taxonomy (NCBI): domain Eukaryota; kingdom Metazoa; phylum Chordata; class Mammalia; order Carnivora; family Canidae; genus Canis; species Canis aureus. Next base: position 64,005,114 of record NC_135625.1, read on the forward strand.
CTTACATAAATGACAAAGTATTAACATCCTTAAAATACAGATAAATATTTAAAATCAAGAAGTAAAAAAACTTGTTAAAAATAAATATATGAGCAGATAGTCTAGAAGGTGTATATACAAGACCCTTAAACACATTAAATATGTTCACATTTAGAACAAAAATGCACACTAAGCTACATAGAATTTTTCCTTACTTGACTAAAATACAAAAATCTGATGATACCTTTTGTTGGCAAAATGAGTGGAAACACAAACACTCTTACATTGTTGGTTAGAGTAAAAACATGATTATTTTCCCGTATGGATAGAAATTTGGCAATACGCAGCCCAATTACTGATGCAAAGGCCCTGCTCTATGCATTGGTGAGGAATTATAACAAATATACTGCTTCAGAAAAGATTGCAAAATTTAACATTGTATTTTCTCATTTGTTTTTCATAAAAATAAAATGCATTCTGCATTGTCTATGTACATTAGCTGTGGCTATTCTAAGTTGCTGATTATCTCAGTTCAGCCCTAGGCTGTGAATTACATATAGTTCTGTTCTATATATGTAGATATGTATGCCCCATTTTCCTTTAACTACAACCTATCCAAGGCATATACTCATTATAAATCAATGGATCACAATAGTCAAGATGCACCATATGAATACATTTAAAGCTTCTGCTTGCATAGCTGCTCATACTCCACTGACCCAACAAATCACATGGCTAGCCACAAAGTAACAGGGGCAGGAAAGTATACTTTGCCCCAGGGAAAAGAAAGAAAGGGAGAAAGAAAGAAATGAATGTATATTTGCTGAAGAGGATTTCATTTTAATCAAAATTTGCCCTCTTATTCATAAATATGTACTTTAATTCCTCTTGTATAAAAAGAATCTAGGTCTGGAGCAGGTCAACTTGGGCCATCCTGTGGTGCCAAGAAGCAAGTAATAGCTTAAAGACTAATGGGGTTATGTGAAAGGAAACAGGTTAGCATGCAGGAATTCTCACTGGGCCTGCAGATACAAGACAACAACATTTGTAAATTTTTCTTGCCCAAGGTATGCCTGACTCTATTCAAGTCTGTATAACTAACTTCCAGTTTGCAGGAAATTTAGGGGATAAAGGAACGACAAAAATGAACAAACAAGCAAATATATCCAGTATTTGTTATAAGTTATAAGAAAACTGGACTCTTAAAAAAATCAATGCTATTAAAAATTTTTTTTTTAAAGCATGGGTTTGCAGGGTATCTGGGTGGCTCAGCTGTTTAAGGGTCCAATTCTTGATTTAGGCTCAGGTCATGATCTACAGGTTGAGAGATCCAGCCCCAGGTTCCATGCTGAGCATAACCTGCTTAAATTTTTCTCTCCTTCTGTCCTCCCAAAACTCTCCCCCAACTTGTGATATCTCTCTCTCTCTGAAATAAATAAATCTTTAAGGAAAAAAACAAACAAACATGGGTTTGGTTTGCTTCTAGAGTTAAAATTTGTAGCAACCAAATGAAATATGGATCCTTGTTGGGAACAGGGCAATACACTGTGGGGGCAGGTAATGTGAGAGATTTGAAAATTGAGAAAGTGAGACATAAAAAAAATGTAGGAAAATGTTAGCACTTCTTAAATCTAGTTGGGGGAATATAGGTGTTGGTTGCACTGGTCTTTCTTCTTCTCCATCTTTGAAAGATTTCAAATAAAAATTGAGGGAAGAATAAATAATAGTCAGTCTGTTCCACATCACTGTCCTAAGCATTCCTAAATATCTTCCTTGATTGCTTATAAATAATCTTCAAGCTTTGGGGAACCTCAATCCACTTTAGACCACACAGCTCATGAAATGTTTCCCCCTAGTTAACATGGGCTTATAAACCTACATAGTATTTGGATCATGACAAACCATCTTAGTACTTTTTCTTAGGGTATAGTGGGTGGATATGTCTTATTTCGAGTGTAGAAAGAATCTCAATAAATTTCAAATTATTCCCCTCTGTGTTCAATCCATGAACGATCATGATTATCCATAGGAATATTGATTTACCTGGTTTTCTCAACTTTTAAATTAAAGTTCTCATTTCCTTTTATCTATTTGTATATTTTGAGAAATTCTTTTCCATGAAGAAGGGAAAATTTTTCTCTTAATTCTCTAGGGAGACAATAATCTCTCATTTACTATCCTTCTCGGTAATTTTTCAGACTTGTTTTTTTGTTTTTTGTCTATGTATTCATTTCTCAAATTTTGCATCAAAAAATTATTATAAGAACATCCAGAAAATAGCTTTTCCATCCTTTTATTTTTTTAATAAAAAAGGCCTGTCTTTTCAAAATGAAGTCAAAGACTGAACATAATCTGTATCCTTGACACATATATAAATAACAGATCATATGAAAATGTTTACTTCAAAATATAATTTTATCATCACTGCAAAAAAATAAGCATCAAAAAAATTACGTGGCCCCTCACATACACCCTAAACACTTTTCATTAAAACTGTTCTACTTACTACAAAAACATTCTCCCGGTGAAATCAATGGACAATTCTATCCAAAAATTCCTTAGAAGTCATTTTCAGTCATTAAAACAGACATTTCATTTATTTCAACACTGTCACTAGGATTAAAGTTTATAACAAACCAACAAAATTGAGAAAAATTATTATTCCCCAAAACAAAACATATTTTGAATATGGAATGAATAAATGAACAATTTATACATTCTGACATTTATTTATGCAATAATTTCAATATATTGCAATTTTATGTACAAAAGTCACCTAGTAAAATTCTAGGAACTGTCTGCCATCTAATTAAGGTAATTATAAAATAAAATAATTTACCTTTTAAGGACAAGCAGTACATAGCTACTATATAATATCAATGTAAATATAGTTACTTCAAATAACCACCTGTAAATTATTTTGCACATTTGAAAACTTTTTTTTTTAAGATTTTATTTATATATTTGAGAAAAAGAGCATAAACAAGAGGGGTGGGGGCAGCGGGAGAGGAAGCAGCAGACACCCCCCACTGAACAGGGAGCCTGAAGCAGGGCTGATTTAAAGACCCTGAGATCATAACCTGAGCAAAGGCAGACACTTAACCAACTGAGCAACCTAGATACCCTGAAAATATTTTTGAAGGAGAAGAATAAAGGAAGAAAATGTGCATCTATACTACATAGCATATATTGCATAGATTTGATGTTTTTAAGGACAGAACTTCATGCTATATAACTCTATACTAGTACTTACATGTACTCACATGATCTCGTAAAACCTAGGTATTGCTTGCTCCAATCTCTTAACAATTCTCATAGCATACGTTCTGTAATAGGTTCAGCCAATCTGTTGATATTCCATAGCAATATTGTAAGAGTAATAAAGTCATACTTGGAAAATAATCTGAGCTTGCTTAAAGATACAGAATACATTAAATATTGCCAAGTGGTCTGTCCCAAATTTCAATAACAAGTGGAAGTGTTAAAATAGGAAAATTTTAGCTTCACTTACAATGCTAAGCTTGTGTACTGTTCTGTAAACTGTGTCATATTCATAAATAAAAGCCAAATATTTCCAAATGAGAAAGAGGTGTTAACATTTCCCTCAGCTGGTCCATCTATTCATTAGTAAATAATTATGATTTTAAAAAAATCTGTGTAGAATAGAAATATTTTCAAAGATCAAAGAAACTGAGCAGCTATTGTCAGCTATTTTTTTTTTTTTTTGTAAAAAGAGTATTGCAATCTAATCAAATGTCCCTGTCTGACAGCAGCATACACTGAGGCTCAAAGAAGCAGAGAGATGAATATGGCCATGTGCCAAGAAAGAAGTGTCTTGACTTTCAACCAGGTTCTCTTCATTTGGGCAACAATCAATCCTATTAGGAGATGAGCATTGTGCTAGAGATGCCAAAATGACCAGGTACTCAAAATGTTCACAGTTTAGCAAATGAGAGTCCATACACAGGATAAAGCATGACAAGTATATGAGTGCTTGAAGTAGGACATGTCCTAGTTTTGCCTTGAGGATGGAGATGGTGTCTCAGATACCTTCAGAGAGACACCTTTATCAATACAACTGTGTCCTGAAAGAAGAGTCATAAATGACAAGATACTCCAATAGGAGACACAACATGGGAAAAGCCAAGCCCACACTACCCCCAGTTGTACTCAGGCAATGTTAATATATAAGGAACATATGAGGGAGGCTAAGATTGAGATGAGATGGGGGCCAAAGTGTGAAGTTTCTTGAATGTTATGAAGAGAGTTTATCCTTCATTTTGTGCACTATGGAAAAATCACAAGATTTATGCACAGAATAATAATAATAAGGTGTAAGGCTTCTAATTTAGGGGAAAAATGCTTTAGTAACAGGAAGAGGTTTAAAGACACAAAACACATTTCCTAGTTATAAATAACCAAATGTAGTCCTGTATTATAGCAATAAGAATGAGATTTAATGAACAAGACTTAAGAAACAAATTGGAGGAAAAAATTAACAAATTGTTAATATGTGAAAGAGTCCATTGCATATTAGTTGACCAGATGAGTAACAGAAATAGAGTAGGAAAGATGTTTTGACAGAAAATTCTACATTTAATGTTGTATATGTCATATTTGAAATTTCTTGGTCACATTTATTTGGGGAAGTCTGATGGGAAATTAAATATAGCTATCTAGAATCATGGCAGAGGTCTGAGCTCCAGGCATAAATTTGGATGAAGTTAGAACATGAATAGAGATAAAAATTCCCTGAAGAAAGGAAGAGGAGAAGAATGGAGGAAAGACAATGAGAGACAGAAGAAAAACTATAGTTACTTAAATTTTTTTTAGATTATCTTCTAAAACAGAAATGTGGAAAAACTCATTTCAATTAAAAATCAATTTTTATTAAAACCTACAACATTATGTTTGCCAAATTGGAATGTACAGCTAAATCTGCCAGCCTGTCTTTTTACTAAATCCAATCCCAGAGCTAACAAAGGGATCATATGTATATTTGGAAAAAATAGAAATTAAATGAGTATCATATTTTTAAATGTTGGATTACATATTTTTAAATTAAACTTATTAAGAGCAATGCTCATTTCCTAGTTCTTTTAAGAAACACTCTTCCAGAACAACAGAATATGTTTCTTATTAAGAAGAGAAAAAAGAAAGACTTGTTAGGAAACACTAAACTTGCTATCAGATTGCTTTAAGCAGTCTGATTCACTATCCCAACAATAACAAATTTATCTGTATCAAATATAGTTTTTCATTGCTCATTTACTATAAGGTATCTTTTTTGGTAGGGCACATGTCAAAAACTAATTAAAATGCATGAGTAAATAGAACAAGATTGTCACATCTGATATTCTCTTCTCTAGGACTACACTAAATGAATTATTTCAAGGACAAAGAAGTTTGTGTTATTGTTTGCAACATATGCTGTAAATGTTCCCAGGTTTAAGAAAAATCCTATCCCTGAACATATCATAATTGAAATTTCAAAAAAAAAAATCTACTGTCTTATCTGTTTTTAAGTGGAAACATTTGCTTAACTTCTCTGTAAATTTCCCTGTCCTTTGTTAGGGTGCAAATAATCACCTTCCCCACAGTGATCTTCTAAGGAATTCTTACAAAAGTAATCTGAAAATTATAGACAAAAGACTAATGAAATTAAAGTGACTGCCTAACACTCAGTATTTTTAGTAGTGGTTGAAGTAATGATGATGGTAACAGCAACATTTAATTGAAAACTATTTAGCTTCATATTGTACTAAGATGGGATAGAACTCCCAAGTCTGAACCAACATACTGTTGTCACATCTTGCAGGATCTATCACCACATTCCTCTCACTTTTAAGATCAACTCAAGCAGAGTCGGTGATGGGAGCCCAGGGATGCCATTTCATATACCTGAATGCCCTACTTTCCCACTAGATTTTAAGTAAAATGAGAGAAGAAAATGTATAGTTTTCTGTTTTCTTGCACTGCTGTCTTCCCATCACCTAGCACATCGCTGCTATTGCTCCTGGTACTGAGCCCACACACCCCAACAGAATACCTGCAGGGATAAATGAACTGCTACCCAGTTTGGGGCCGTGGAGCATCTAAGTGATCTCTCTGGGCCACAATTACTAATGTCAAGCAAGGCGGTTGGCTTTTAAAAAAAATGGGAAAGCATCTCCCACGCTCAGAAATATAATTATGATTCTAGCTATGAATTCTTGGTTAGTGGAAAATTTAATAGAAATATTTAAAGAAAATTATAGTCTAAATTTCCTTCTTCATGGGAAATAAAATCCGTGACATAAAGAATGAGAGTTAGGAGAAAAATGCCTATTAATAAATGGAAATAAGCATATCATTTTTCCACAATAATTCCTATTTTTGCCCTGTTTTCAAAACTTGGAAAGCACAGAGACAGAAAAATAGACAGTAGATATCACATTCCAGGCTGCTACTTAAATAAAATCGCTGTTTCAAAGCCTTATCTATTTGTAAGTTATATCACTGAAAAGGTTAATATTCCTAATATAGAAAGAGCTCCTCCAACTAGAACATCAACAGAAAAATATGCTGACCCAAGTGGGCAGGAGGTAAATACAGTACATGCACAACACACATTCAAAATAAATTCAAATGCCCATGACATTTGTAATAAAATGGTTAACCTTGCTAAAGTAAGAAAAAATGTAAATTTAAACACCCTGAGTCTATTATCACCTATAAGATTAGCAAAAATTTGTATATTTCACAAAGCACACAATTGAATAAAGCTATGGCAAAACAGGCGTCCTCCAAAGATGTGGTAGGGTTGCAAGATAATGCAATCCCTAAGCAGAGGAATTTGGCAATATCCAGCAAAATAAATGATTTATTGATCCTTTGATCCAGAATCCCACTTTACAAACTCTGTCCTCAAGATACACTGGTCAAACCATAAAATATCACGTGCACAGACTGTTCATCATGATACTGTTCTTACTAGCAAAGACAAGAAACCCAAATGTCTATCAATAGGGAATTCAATGCATTTATAAAATGCATAATTAATGTAAAGGAAAACAATCATTACCATGTAGTCTTCAAAATGAAAGAAAAATATCTCTATATACAGCTATGGAGGTCACTCTATATTATATTGTTTGTTAAAAGAAGCAAAGTGTAGAAACTTCCAGTTTCCAGTCCAGCATGTAAGGACTTTGGACATTGCCAGTCTGTGCTAATAACATGTAAAATGCTGAACTGAAAAATCAATGGTTCTTAGAACCGCAGAGAAGTGAGGCACAGGGTCAAGAGCCTCCCCATTTGTGGAGAGAACAAAACAGGAGACACAGAGAATGGTTAACTGACCAGCAGGAAACCCAAGGAGCAGGAACTTCTGCAGGAAACAGTGTCCAGGGAGGGAGATGCAAATCTTAAGTGAGAAACTGTTGGGAGGCTCAAAACTCCAGAGGCTCAGCCATCTGAGGGAGGGAGGAGGGCCTCTGGACTTGCGTGGGCTTTCTCTCCTGGAGTTCAACCAGGAAAATGAATCTTTTGAAACATGCCAAGGCCATACAGCACTACCCAGGCTTGCCCTCAGGAGAAACTAGTTAACTAGAGCCTGCATCTATTTATCCCTCTGGGTTTTCATCACAACCTAACGGACCTGGGACAAAGGGAACACCCAGTCCCAGGTGTCTCTAGACTTCCACTTGAATGAACGGAAAAACCAAGCCACAGCCCACTCTAGCCAAGGGTCCCACCTGAGTGGGGAGAGAAAAAATGAGAAATACTTGCCAAATTCACCTTCCAGGGGCCCAGGCTACTAAACCCCTGACACTTCATCCTAGGACTACCCCTACACCCCCTCCCGTGACTAAAGACCTATCCACAGTAGGTCTGGGTTTTGCCCGGCATATCATGCCTGCCTATCAAATTAAAATGAATTTAAAATATAATTGTTTTTCCATCTCTAGTGGATTACCATCTAAAAATAATAAAAATCCTAATGCATCTTAAAAACATTTGACCAATATTATAATTTGTGGTCATAATGGTTACACACACACACATCCACACACACACACATATAGTTAGTTAGTCTATAACTATTATATCATGGGGTGAAAAGAAAGGAGTAATTATGGGATTTGTTCTTAGGAGAACCTAGGATTTCTTCCTCAGAAAAAGTTTATATAATTTAATATGATAAAACTAATAGGGTAAATGGTTAATCGTACAATTTAGGGCATCTGTATATAGGCATTTATGGTAAACTTTCAATTTCATTGCATATTTGAAATTTTTTATAATACGGTTTTGGGGGAAAATTTTTTTCCTACCGAAGATCATGGAAATATTGCCCTTGTTTCCATCTGGAAATTTTTTTGTTTTCTTTTTACCTCTAGGTTCATAATATATCTTGAATTAAATTCTGTGGAAGGCATTGGGATTCGTGTTTCAGGGTGGTTTTTTTAACCATACAGATATCCAGTTAACCTAGCTCACTTATTAAAATCGCCATTCACTCTCACCAAATTGCCATGGTGTTGTGCTAAATCAAACTTCCCTATATGAGAGGGTCGATTTCTAGACTCTCTATTCCATTGTGTTCCATTGTCCCATATGTAGGATATAGGAGGGATATCCTCATCCCTATATCATACCATCTTGTCTACTTTCACTTTATAACTCTTGAAATCTGGCAATATGTTTGCCAGCTTTTTACCTTTTGTTTCTCTAGATTCTCTTGATTTTATTAGGTCCTTTGCATTTTTGAGTTAATTTTTTACATTGGCCTTCCAAGTGCTAGGATTATGATTCCCAAATTAAGTGTCTCTACTACTATGGTTTTTTTTTTTTTTTCCTACTTTTTTTTTTTTCTACTATGGTTTTAGTAGCTTCAACGAATCTGTCCAAAGTTTAATTTTCCCAGTTGGCAGCATTTGAATCCAGGCTTCTGATTTTAGATCCTTCATCTTGGTATGCTCCTAGTGTTGTTGAGAAGCAGCAAAGATCTAAATACACCATCTAAACATGAAAGTAGGATATGCCCATGGTGTGCTGTTAACAATATCACTCCATATTTGGAAAAAAGAATTCGTTCTAATGGCTACAGAGGGACCACATAATATTTGGAAGGGGTGAGGGCAACATTTTTCTGTTAATTCCTCCTCTTGAGTCACATTAATTTATTTTTTCTTTAAAGATTTTATTTATTTATTTGAGAGAGAGAGAAAGAAAGAGCACAAGCAGGGGGAGCAGCAGGCAGAGGGGGAGGGAGAAGCAGGCTCTTGTCAGAGCAGGCAGCTAGACGCAGGACTTCATTTTAGGACCCTCGGATCATGACTTGAGCTGAAGGCAGACACTTACCCAACTGAATCACCCAGCTGCCCTGAATCACACATAATTTTATCACAATATTTTTTCATTTGTTTTTTTGTTTCCTCACCTTGCCTAATTTTTAAAATTACCTAGTTCCTTTTTTGTTTTCTAGTTTCTTGATTTTTGTATGTATTTTAAATTTTAGCTAAGCAACTCTTTTTCTTACTGATATTGTTTATCTCTTTTTAATTTTCCCCATAACATTTTTTTCAGATTTTCTTCTCATTTCATTTATTAGCAAGTATTCAACTTTTTAAAAAAATCCCACACATAAGAACCACACGGAATAAGGAGTATGTAAATATTCATATTTGAAGAAAACACAATAATGAAAAGGTAACACATGAGAATTGTCTTAATGAAAAGAGCTTTTATAAACAAAAAAAGAAATAAACTTAATGGTGTGTACTGTGATGACAGTATATTATAAGATATTCATAGAAAAATGCAGAAGAGGAAAAGAAATCCCATGCTGAGCTTTGATCTGTGCCAGGCACTGTTTCAAGCTTCAGCCTGTGCTCATTTAGGACTCAGGACAACTCAGTGTAATAGAGACACATGCCTTTAAATGGGCTATAAAACAAGAAATCCTAACAGCGAATACACTTGACATTTTGAAGAAAACAGATGGAATTGTATTAAATGAGAACCTAAAGCAGATGAAATGAAAAAAAAAAAAGTTAAGGCAGGATGTACAAAAGAGACCAAAGCAACTTCGAAGCAGGAAGATACCTGGGATCTTTAAGATTAAAACAAAGAACAGCTGAGGTAGATGCCGCCTCCCCTTAAAAATAGCCAATAAACATGAAATGACACCAGATTGTAGTCATAATTGGAGAAATCTAAAGTAAAACTAGATGCCATTACTCACCTCTTAAATTTTTGAAACTGAAAACATATTTAACACTGTTAAGGAAAAACATGGGGACACAGGAACACCCACTCATTCTTGGAGCTGCTATAAATTGGCACAAACTTCAGAGAGCATCTATGGATCTAAATTAAGGTGTCTCCTGTCCTTCAGCTGATCAAGTCTGTGTCTTGGATTTAACCTTATAAATAGAGTTAAAGAAGTTTGCAAAGACCCAAGTTTATTATTGTGAATTGTATATAACAAAAATATACACATTTTAAAAACGTAATGTCTATCACACGAGAATAGTCAAATCATGGTGAATCCATTCAATAAACTTTCTTGTTGATGGTTTAATTGTGAAACGGTGTCATTTCTTGATACCCATACATTCGTATTTTTGAGAAATTCACCTCTAAAATTTATATGATTCCTAACATACACAGACACTGGACATCGAAAAGGCAAAATAAAAAAAAATGAGAACAATTCTACTGCCTTTCTCTGAAATGACAGAATATGTTAATAATCACAATATCAATACTAAGAACATATATTGAACTATGCCAGGCTCATATTTCCGATACCACTATCGATTCATATAATCCTTATACCTGTCCTCTGATGTCAGCACTTATATCCTTAACCATCCTATAAAATAAGAAAAGGAGCCAGGCAGTGTCCTGTAATTTTGCATTAATCAGATGGAAGTAAATTAATAGAGAACAGAAGCAGCTATAATATAAGACAAAAGCCTTAAGTCTGCAGGAGAGGTAAGAACAATCCTCAGACACTCCAGGCTCAGAATCAACAAACGTAAAGAGCAGCAGGGAGCCCTTCAGGAATCTTCCAGAAAGTAAATAAAACAAGCAAAATTGAGCTGAGTCACAAAGGAAAGAGCTAAATTGTTGGAATCCAGTGGACGAATATTGAATAATTGTTGATTTAAGTGAAAGAACAGATTTATTAGAGGTCCCCAGCGCAGCTTGCCACACATTTTAGGCTCAGTCTTCGATTGGCAGAAGACTGCTGAAATTAAGATTATTTACTCGGAACAATCTTCCATTACTTCTAAGCCAAGGGTACCTCTGTTACTCTATTCATTTTTCTTTTCTTTTTCCTCTTGAATGCACTATATAGTTTTATTCCTTTCTGACTGGCAGAAAGAAATCTCAATAAATTATGATTGCCACTTTATGAATTTTCAGAACATCTGAGTAATGTAAAATGATATATTTCAACAGAGAAAATGTTTCAGGTACTGTGGAGACATTTTCAATAGGTTTAGAGGGTAGATGAAAAATGGTATTTCAAAGACTTTTCAGTATGAAATATCCTTCAGAAAATGACTGCTCGAGTGAAAATTTCTCTCCATATAACTAAGATAACTTTCTTTAGGGGTCATCTAGAGAAAAAGATTAGCTGGAAAAAAACTTGTATGAGATGTAAATGTTAACTGTGCTCTTTTTTTTTTTTTTTTTAATAGTTTTTCTTCGCAATGGAAGTCATGGAAAAGAAAAATGGTTTTACTTTTGTCTCCTTGGTCATGTGTGCTAGCTACCATTATTTATTTCCACAATTGTTCAAAAGGGGAATAGAGGGGACAGGGTGAACTTCGATCTTTCTGCCCTGTTTGATTGTGCCAATTGTGTTAGCACAGTTGAGAACCGAATATCTTGTGTGACCACATTTAGAGATAAAGATCAGATGCGGTGCTGCATTAGATTTTCTAAGCTAAGTGGATACTGGACACTGCTGTCCACTGCTCCCAGACGGACTGAGCCTTATGCATCCAATCAGTGCTGAGAAATAATAGAGGAAAAGCAGCAGTGGAAGACTTTGGCAGCTCACTGACTTTATAATTAACTCATTTTTGAAAATATTACAAGTAGGAGTCAATTGTAGTTATAGTGAATTTACTAAAAACCTTCCAAGGTGTAGTTTACATACATAGAAAAAAACTGCATTGCATCAATGATAGAGAACTAATCTTCAAGTTAACATAAACTTGGAATTTTACAAATATATTTAAAATGTGCCTCTTCATTTTCTTAATGATTTCTCATTGAATAAGGAGTTCTCAGAATAAAAATTTAATACTTCTAGGCCCTTCAAAATCCCACTAGAAATTATTGTACTATATCTACTTATATTACAACTGCCAACTTATTATACGAGTCATGGAACTAGGATTGTAATCTTTTAAGAAATTTTGAAAATAAGACAACTTAAAATCAAGGAATAAGAAAGAAATATGGTTACTATTATTTAGCTATTTGTGCATTGAATTATTCCAAGGTTTAACAAATCAACTGACAAACCAGCAATACATGTGTCAAATAAAGTGTGTTGGGTATGCAAAGTGCAAATAATACATATGTATAGTAGTGTTAAGTCTGCTGGTCCCCTGCTGTTAGCCCTTATGCTGCCTATGGATAATTGTCTTTTTCAATGAGTTTCAAGAAATCTGCTTGAATATGCTCTGCTGGGCTTCTAAATACGTGCTCATAATATAGACAGTTCTTGGGGAAAAGATGAATTCACTTTGTTATATTCTGTAAGTTTTTCCTCGTAAATTCCCTCCAAATTAAGACTTGGCTATTTCTTCATAGTAGAAGGTGGCAAATAAAACAAGATATCTGTTGTGACTGTTTTTTTTTTTGCATATTATCAATGGAAAAATCTATGATACTGATTTTTTTCTTTGTTCTAAAGCAATATAATTATTAAGAGAGAGAGAGAGAGAGAATGGCTCCTGGTGAAGTTCATTAAATCTCATTCGATCTATCCTTAAAGATTATATATTTTAGGTCAACAATGGTATAAATGCTGTAAACTTCTAGAGTTAAATTTAATTAAAAAGTAAGCAATGGGACTTCCAGACTCTTAAACTGTATATTGTATATGGTTCATTAAACATTAGAGAATAGTTAGAAAGAATAGTGGTAGAAATGTTAAGGATGGAGAAAAACTCTTTGATGTACTTCCATGGCAAGCTGAATGATAGAAAGGCATTTTAAAAAATAAAAATTGGTGGGGATGTGTCATGCTGTCATTTTGAGAAATTATTTCCTTTATTTACATAGATAAATTAACTCTACTAAGCTAGAGAGAATAGTAGGCCAGAACTTGAAAAAAAACTCTTATACCAGGGATATAAAAATATAAATTATAGAGGTTTCTCCTCAACTTTTGTAAGATTGAAAAACATTTCATGGGGCACCCGGGTGGCTCAGTTGGTTAAATGACTGCCTTTGTGATCACAGGGTCCAGGGATTGAGCCCCACATAGGGTTCCCTGCAGGGAGTCTGCTTCTCCCTCTCCCTATACTCTTCCATTTCCTCCCCACTGCTGTATTCTCTCACTCTCTCTCTCTCTCCAAAAATAATCTTTAAAAAAAAGAAAAGTAGGTTTCATGAGAGCAAAGTAAGTCCAAGAGCTAAGGGAATAAAAACACTGAATCAAAGAATATTAGACTTGGGAGTGACCTCTAACTTGTACTGCTAAAGAAAAAACAAAGTAAGTTCTTTTCTCAAAAGAGACACTGATACATTAAAAAAAAAAAAAACAAGAAACAACAAAAAAACATTAATGAAGTGATTATATATGTGAAAATTTAAAAGCAATTAATCTAAAAAATATTAAAAAGGGAACTTATGGCATGAGGAATTCTGGGAAGGCAACAACTAAAGCAACAGTTTCCAACTCTTGTTTCCATGTATGTCTGGAGTAGCCAAACAGATAATTCTACTAGTTGAAGGGTGCTGGTGAAGGAGGACAGCTGAGGGTTTCAGAGGTAAAGGATAGGGTCTGCTTTCCTGGGAGCTGTTTGGCCAGTGTGTGTGTGTGTGTGTGTGTGTGTGTGTGTGTGTGTGTTTTCCACTTTGTTGCATATGAGACTCAACTAGGGAGCTATTAAAAAAAAAATTGATGGTCAGATTTCAAGCCTAGGAATTCTGATAGGTCTTTGGTATGACCAGAGCATTGGAAATTTTAAGGGATTCCTGACTTATTTTAATCTGCAGCCAAGTTAAAGAACCACTGCTTCAGGCAGACCTAATGCTTTGCTGGCTCCCAGCAGAGTCAGGGGGCAGAGTCTTGCAAATCCTCTTGGGAAAGAGTCCCAACTATCATTTTAATGCTGGAGCTTCCAAAACAAGTTGCCAGTTCTACCAGTCCTGGGATGAGAAACTGCCCAGAAGACTAGAAAGGAGACCTGTCTCCAGTTTCTGAGGTGGCAGGAAGAGTTGGCTCAACAAAGCCTATTACTGTTAATCCTCAGGAGGACAAATCATTGTGGTTTTAGCACCAGCTGGCTGAACTCTAGAGACGGTAGCAAAATGATAAGGATGGCCAAAAACTAAACAAAATGAAACAAAACAAAACCCTACATCCAAGGGAATCAAACCTGTAGGATAAAAAACAAGCTGACGTGTGAAAGGGGTTCCCTCAGGACCAAAGGAAGAGACAGATTAAAATCTAAAATACAGTACTCTCAGGGATATGTGATTAGGGCTCAGAAGAAAGACTTTACAGAAATTATAAAAAAAAAAACATTTTAAGTAAAATCCTATAGATGAACTAGAAAGAGATCTGTCATTGCTGAAAATATAATTAATGGTGGATTGAAGAGGAAGGAGACATCAGAAAGGAAAAAAATCTGAAAGCCGAAAAAAGTCTTGAACAGACCAATATGGACATAAAGAGAATTTCCAATGGGGAGTTCCTGAAGAGTTCTCCAAAAAGAAAATAAAATGAAGAGAGAGAACAGGATAATGATCAACAGCAATCATGAACCTTCACTCAACTGCAGAAGGGTTTGTATTATCAGATTGAAAGAGATCCCTAAGTAACAGAATTAATAATACAGCTTACACAAAATCAACATACTCTGGTCAAATTCCAGACATGGAAAGAAAAGGGAAAACATTTTACAGGTTTCCAGGCAAAATGTGGAAATCAAACATCGTTCCTACTCTTTACATGCAGCACATGGAATCAGAAAGCAATGGAAGAGTCTGAAAGAGAATGAAAATGCTTCCTAAGAAAAACATAAGAACCCTGCAGTCACCCTAGAATGAATTCATCTAACTGGGAGGTTAGATATTTGGTTTCTTTAAGAATTTAGAAAATGTATACACTTATGTTTCATATCTTCAGAGTCTTCTTGAGAAAAGAGTTGAACAAAAAGATAATTGGATCCAAAGCGATACTTGTAGACAAAGGAAAAGAAACTGGGGGAAAAGCATCGAAGATAATGTAACTGGGGGGCACCTGGGTGGCTCAGTGATTGAGCATCTGCCTTTGGCTCAAGTCGTGATCCTGAGGTCCTGGGATCGAGTTCCACATCGGGCTCCCCACAGGGAGCCTGTTTCTCCCTCTGCCAGCGTCTCTGACTCTCTCTCTGTGTCTTTCATGAATAAATAAAATCTTAAAAAAAAAAGATAATATAACTGGGAAGTTGTATTAATTTAATTAAGAGTTAAAAACACATAATGTAGTCTTCTTCACAACAATTAGCTGATCTCATGAAATCCCAGGGGTTGGAGGGAAGTATCTGAAGAAATAAAAAGTATTCCCATATTGTCAATGGGTTGCCAAAGTGGAAAAATTTTGATGGTGTAGTAAGGAGTAGATCTTTGTCATCTTTTAGAAAAAAATATTTCTAATCATTTTAAATATCAAAGGAGTATAATTTATCAGTGAGTAAGGCTTTTAAAGTATGTCGATTCATAAAAATGTTTAGAGAACTATGATGGCAATTGTTCTGGAAAAAAAAAAGAGGGAACTATTTTTTGAACTAGCACTTAATTTTCAAGTATTTTGGCATATGCTATTTCCATACCACACACATGATTAGTATTGTTTTTGTTGTGTTATTTTGCCAGAGCGAATACTATAAATACTCTAAGTAAAAATAATTTTCTGAATGTTACAAAAGCTAATACTTAGCAGCTCAAGAATATATACCGAATTCCATATGAACCTTTAAACCTTTAATTGCTTTCAACCTCTAACTCATTCCTAGGTGGCCCTGGAAGGAGGCCCTAGAAGATCAAATATTATATTTTCTGAGAAAGAAGGAAATTAGAAAAAGCATGAATTATGCAATCCCTTAAAACCGAGTTCTCTCAGAAAGGGAACATGTCAGATAAAGATAACACAATTTTAGCGTGAAAAGAAAGTTTGACAAATGTTTTAACCTGATGCCTTTGGTTCTATTTTAGTCTTTAATAACTAATTTTTTAGATTTCTGAGATATTTAGTACAGTCCTAATATGCAGCATGCACATAGTAGTGACCTTCCCATTTGCTCCCTGAATCAAGGTTAGAACCACGGTTGTGGATGAAATTTTGATTCCCCCAAATTTATTTAGAGCCCTAAACTTCAGTGTTGATTGTATTTGCAGATAGGGCTTTTAATGAGATACTTATGGTTAAATGAGTTCATAAGGGTGAGGTCCTAATCCAATAGGACTGGGACATTTTAAGAAGAGAGACAAAGGGGCACCTGGGTGGCTCAGGGGTTGAGTGTCTGCCTTTAGCTCAGTTCATTATCCTGGGGTCTTGGAATCGAGTCCCACATCAGACTCCACACAGGGAGCCTGCTTCTCCCTCTGCCTATGTCTCTGCTTCTCTCTGTGTGTCTCTCATGAATAAATGGTTAAAATCTTTATAGAAAAAAAAAAGAAAGAAAGGAGACCAAAGCCTGTACTCAGAACCCCCTACTCCCATCTCTGTCTGTCTCTGCACACACAGAGGAAAACAGCAGAAAGGTGGCCATCAAAAGGAAGAGGCACATCATCAGGAACCAATCCTGATGGTGCTTGGATCTCTTTGACTTCCAGCCTCCAAAACTGAAAACATTTCTCTTAAGTCACCCAGTTGGTGGTACTTTATTATTGCAGCCCTAGCAGATTAATGCAACCACTAACATACCACAGGAATAGGGATCTTCAAACATTTTCTACAGAGAGATAAATAGTAATGATTTTCAGCTTTGTGGATTATTAAAAAAAAAGTGTCAACTATTCAAGTCTGCTGCTGTATTGTGAAAGCAACCATATATACTATGTAAATAACTGGTAGGATTGTGTTTCAATAAAACTTTGTTTAGAAAAAATATCAAGGGGTGCCTGCGTGGCTCAGTCAGTTAAGCGTCTGACTCTTGATTTCAGCTCAGGTCATGATCTCAGGGTTGTGAGATCCAGCCTTCTCTCTCTCTCCCTCTGCCCCTCCCAAGCTAGAGTTTGCCAATCCGTTCTCAAAAAAAAAAAATTAGTAATAATACCTTGAATCAATAATAAACCCCAAGCATTTGCTCTGGCAGACACCTGAAATCCCATTACCAACATTACCAAGGAAACTTGAATATTTTCTTTCCAGTAAAATGTGTGAGACACTAAGAGACTGAAAATATTTTACTGTGGTCCTCCTGTGTTCTTACCTGCAGCATCTTTTCTTCTACACCTGCTTCTTCACATGTCTTTAACAATTAGGTTATTCTATACTTGAATGATGGCCACTAATCAACATGTATCATTTCTCTCTGTCTTGATAAACATCCTTGGCCAACTATATGCAAAACAAGCCAAATTTTGCCTGAATATCTATTGGCCTATAAAATATTTTGCCTGCCTTCCAAGTTAGAATGCTCCTTTAGAGACTTCTCACGCCCACAATCCTCAAAAAAGATTTAGGCTCACTATTTTCTGATAACAAGGACTTCCATAGGTGTTTTTGCAGTAATGTCAGGCCCAAATATCTTCAAGTATTTTTTTAAGTTGACTTAATTCTCTTTAAAATAATTTCTTCTCATAGACTTCTCATTTCTGGTGTCAAAAGCCTAACCTCTTAACACCCTCGAATTCCTGTGCCTATAACCTGAGTTCGGAGAGATTGGCAGGTGCACACTAGGAGAAAAATCTGGGATTGAGAGATACTAAATTTGTGTTTCCTGTGGGTTAATTATGCTTATCACATATACCAATCCATCAGATTTCCTCAATATAAATCAGCCTGTACCATACCAAGCCCTCAATAAATACTTATTGAATGAATGAAGTGGAGGCACAATTTCATGTTTTAAATGATGGAAGATCTGTAGTCCAGGAAAGATCACTGTGTGCTTTGAAATAACTCAACAATTGCTGCTGGAAAGAGAAATTCTTAACACAGAGAACATTACTGTCAACCATGCATTCTTCTGAGAGACAGGATAGATATATACAGAGGGAGAGACTGTCAGATACCTTGTCACAAATGTTTACAAATCAGTGCTTTCATTATTACTAACAATGCTGCAATGAATAACCTTGTATATAATTCTTATCATCAATGGGCAGGCAGGCATAATCTCCGATGCTTTGCTTCCTCTCTGTAATAGGATTAGACACCCAAACCTTTGCCCACGTGACTTTACAGTGCTTCCCTAGTGGGTAGAGTATATTTTACTGCTCTGGTGATTTTGGTCTTAGTCATATGACTTCTTTGTGGACAGAAGTAACAGTGTGCTAATGTCAAGTAAAGACTTTAAGAGATGCCTGGGTGGCTCAGAGGTTGAGCATCTGCCCTTGGCCCAGGGTGTGATCCCGGAGTTCTGGGATCGAGTCCCACATCCGGCTCCCTGCATAGAGCCTGAGTCTCCCTCTGCCTGTGTCTCTGCCTCTGTGTGTGTCTCTCGTGAATAAATAAATAAAATCTTTAAAAAAAAGACTTTAAGAAGTCTTCTGTGTTTCTGCTATGTCTCTTTAGTTTTGATCCAGCAATAAGAACAAAATGTACCAGAGAGTGGGGGCTCTTTCAGCCTGATCCAGGAATGAACAGAAGCTGACCTGTGGCCTCCATGTAATACCAGCAATAAATACATGCTTTTGTTGTAAGCTACTGAGACTTCCGAGTTGTTTATTACTGCTATGAAAGCTGACTTAGCAGAGTTAGGCTAATTCCCAGAACTGAGATTTTAGGGTCAAAGGGTAAATGCAATTTTTATTTGATAAATATTGCCAAATTTCATTTCATAGGAATAGTGCACAGTACCATTTTAAACTCCAAGAACATTATCAGTATATCTACTTCCCACCACCCTATGTAACCAATAATGTTAATTTTTTTGCCAGTAGGCTGAGAAATTATATTTAACCTCATTTTTACTTGCATTTCTCCAGTTAAGAGTGGAATTATCTCTCTTCATAGTTTGAGGCCCCTGCACTTCAAAGAGCTGTCTTAATACCTTTGCCCATTTTCCTGTTGGTTTAATAGTATTTTCTTCTCAATTTCTAGGTGCTCTGTGTATATTAAGATTAGTCCTTTGCAGTACTTACAATTGACATGTTTTCAAGACGTTATCAAGTGGTAGAAGAAGCAAATGCAATATATTTGATAAAAGTATTTGCTGGGTATAGTCTACTAAGACTAGCCCATTTAATATATGAGGTATATATTTCACAATATGGAAATATTTGGGTTTGATAAGTCCTACTTGACTGTTATAATCAAAATTCTTTGTCCTAGGTTAAAGACAAAAAACACAGACATATTTTTTATAGAGTGCTAAAAAGAACATGGTCCTAGTCAATTCTGAAAGATATAAGTGAAACAGGAGTCATTATATATGGAAAAACAAGAACAAAAATAATCAAAAAGTCACAAAAAAGGCTCCAAGTTACAAAAAGTAACTGAATGATTTGATTCATAAGTATGTGCACCTAATTGTTTGCTATAGGTTCATCATAGAAGAATGAGAAGTATATTAATTTCCCTGTACCTCTTTCCTGCTCCACATTCACATCTATAGATAATAACCCAGTCTCCATTTTTCAGAATGGTATTTTTTTACAAATTTTTGCCAGTTTGTACTTTAAAAAATTGCACTGTGTGGCTCCTCACATTTTTAAGTTGGAATCTAAACTTATTCAGCATCGGTTTAAATAGTTGTAATATATTTTTAGTTTTTAATAAACAAATAGTTTAACTTTATACCGACAGATTTATGCACAAGTTTAAATTATATTGGACATAATTTGTAGAAACTTCTACCTTATCTGTAAATGAATTTATTACTTTGCAGTCATCCTATTACCGATTTAAGACTCCAAAAACCAAAAAACAAAATACTTTAGTGAGATTTACCAAATGCCTCTTAATTATATGTTAATCTTTAACACTGACACTCTTCAATTAACCCAATATACTTAGAAATGTCTGGGAAGATTGGAACATTATTCATTTTAATATGCCTTTGCCAATAAATGTTTTGGATAAAATGTTTTAATCTTAGCGCATTCTTTATTATACATGTTTGTCAAAACTTGGACCTACAGATTTACCTTATTCAATTTGGAAAATGTCAGCTATATAACCCAATTGGCAAAGCCAGTCAATATTTTCAAACGAATCAGCCAGATCGGAATTCTTTGTCAGAGAAAATCTGACTCCATTTTTCAATTCAAATAAACATATTAATATGCAGTTTTATGACAACCGCCTAATTTCTGAATTCTAGTTCTAAGATAAGACAGTTTTTCCATGAATATCTTAGATGGATGAAACATTGTGCTATCTTCAGTATTTCCTACTGAAGCTCCCTTGCTTTTCTTCATGGGATTCTCCCAAGAGCAATTAATATTTTTACTATACCTGGTGAATGGAAGAGGCAAGTTCTCCAAATTAAACTTGTCATTGTTTCTCCACTGTTGTGCTCTAAAATATATATATATAAATCCAACAAAATACTCTGTTCCTAAGGCCACTTTAGAAACAGAGATGTGCCTAAGACAGGGAAAAACAATCATACCTTAATTAAAGGAATCTTTCTGAAAAAATAATTTCTATTTCAAAACCATTGCTTTGTTTTACATTCTAGCAAATCCTTTCTTCTGTCAAGTAGGAAGACAGAAAGGAAAATCAGCATTACAGCTCTTTGGATGGTACAATTCTAGGCTGATGGATTTTAGGAAAGAACAGGTAGGGAATTTGAATTTCTGGAATGTGATTTGCTTAAAATACTCTTGTCTCTAGACCCCTTGGAATGTTTTTGTGTGCTACAAAATGGTACTTCAAAAATCAGTGCCCTAGTTTGCAGTTTATTATCCCAGAGGGTGATATTTCCTTTACTCTAGCAGAAATATAGCAGAGCTTTTTTGAAAACTGACCTTTCAGACAAACAAGATTATCAGAGAAGGGGAAAAATCTCCCATCTTGAGCAGACAGACTGAACAGCACAAACCTACAGAGTAGTTGGATTTCCTGTGTGCTGATTTGAGTAGTGCCTCTTCAAAATCTGTGTCTATGCAGAAGCTATTAATGTGTCTTGAGTTGGAGACAGGGTCATTTCAGATCATGTCAGGTTCAGATGAGGTCACACCAGAGTAATGTTGACCCTAAATCAGGTAAAACTATTTTCTTTATAAAAGGAGGGAAATTTGAGCACCAAGATACAGATACCTAGGAGAAGGTGGCCACGTGGAGATGCAGACAGAGATTGCAGCCTGCTGCCACAAACTAAGGAATGCCAGCAACCACACATCCTGGAAAAGACAGAAATACTTCACTAGACTCTGAGAGAGTGTAGCTAGGCAAATACCTGCATTTCAGATTTCTGGCCTCCAGAGCTCTGGAACAATAAATTTCCATCAATTTAAGCCATCCAGTTTTGGGAACTTTTATTACTGTAGCCCTAGATAACTAGTACACACTGATACTAGAATCTCTTACAAGTTATGAAATTTTACAACGCGTAGATATGTGCACACTTCAAGTGGCAGGATCTCTGATAGCCTTGTGGGCTTTGAAAAACAGCACATATCCAGCAATTGTACAACAAGGATGCAATGTGTGTTCTGACCGATATAGTTTGGTTTGAAATAGACCTTGAAGATGTAGATAATAAATGCTTTAATGGCACTCAGAGTTGACCTAAAACCAAAGGATCATTCTCAAAATTGGGGGATTATTTAATGCTGTAGGAATAGTAGAAAAGTAGAGCCTCCACTTTCATGACCGAGTTCAAATCTCCCCCAACCCCTACCAGTGAACTCCCCCGTCAGGAAGGTTGATACTAAATAAAATTATTTGTTTTAGAAAATAAATAAGGAGATACTTCTTACACATTTGTTTTGTGGAGGGGATCTTCAGTGTTTACATTAAAGGAAGGGAAATTTTGTCCTATATAGTGGACAATCCATGAAGAGGAGTATCTGGCATACTTACTAATGCCCAGGACTTAATCCAAAAGACTTTTTGATATAGTCGATTTAAGGTGCATGGAAAACTGAATCCAGGAAAAATACAAAGGTTCTCAAAAATCTCATGTTTAGAGAAAACAGTGGTCTCAAATGAAACTGAATTTGAAAGTATACTACTGTGTGCTTAAAAAATATTGGGAAATTTCAGAATAATTGGTATGCATTTAGAGAAATAAACTATGGTCAGTGCAGTCATAGTGAAATTTGCAAAATTAATTTCTCACAGATGCCTAGAAATTGAGAAATGATAGGACTTGAAAGTGATTCTAAGACCCTTATCTCAGTCTCTGATTTTCTAAAATAAACAGAATTTCTCCTTATAGAGAAAAGATTCACAGTAGCTAATGATATCCAATCTGACTCAGTCTGATTACAGACATAGCCTGTAATTTTGACTCAGGCTGGGGAAGGTTGTGTACCTTCCAGAAAGTGAAACAATGAATTGTCAGATATAGAAGATGCGTTCCAGAAATTAGACATGCAAGTCATAGGCATTTGAGTGTCAGGTAAGAGACTATACCAAGAGGCTTTAATACTAATACTGTTTTGATGTTCAGAGGATTAAAACCTGAAGAAATGGTCAACTGGTCCCCTTGAGGTCTTGTGTTCACACTAGGAGATTTGCATCTCATTGTAACTACATATATGAAACATTTAGAAAAGCTTTTGGGAATAATTTCTTTTAATCAAACGGGAAGGTTTGTAGATCAGCCTCATGAATCTCTTTCAGGGGGCTGAATTTATACCCCTTTGGGAAAATTGTTACAGAGTGTGCTGTTTTGGACATATTTAAATCCAAGAAAGGTGGATCTAAACTATTAAAGCAGGAATATGGAAAGTAAATGGAAAATGACCCTCAACTCCAAGCTCATTCTGACTACATATCATATTTTTTCTCACTTTTACCATCTTCTGAAGCTGGAAAAGGCAGAGGAAGAGGAACAAATGGCATAGTGTCTCCATGAGTCACAGGAGCCAGCAACAAGAATGGGGTCAGCCCTGGAGCTAAAAGTGATTAGGAATTATCCTAACAATCAAAACTCTGATTTTGACTTTATAGCATTTCAGAAGGGTTAGTATAAGCATCTGTCATTGGGGCATGTGAGAGACACCCCATTAGGTGAATGAATCCTCTTAGTAACAATAGCCATAATACTAAAGATAATAATAGCAAATGCTTATATGGAGTTTATAACTGCACCAGGCACTCTCTAGCAACTTTACATAAATTACCTTATTGAATCCATACAACAATCCTGTGATGTAGGTGCAAACATGGGCAACATGGGCATTTTCCTCATCTGCTGATGATCTGATGGCCTCAGACACCGGCAGAGAAACTGTAACATGAAGTAGATGATTTGCACCTGCAGCAAAATTTGGAGTACTTTTGTCAAGTTAATGAGAGGAAAGATTTAAAAAATAATCATGCTCAGTTTAGGGAAGTACAAGCGCTTCTTTCTCCTCTTTGCTTATGAGGAAGATGCACATCTTATGGCTGCTAATACTCCAAAGAGAACCTGCTATTAATCAGGCAAAAGGAAGGGCTGTTTGGAATCCTTAAAACACGGAAAGGGATGCAGGCTACCCTGTTTCCATACCAGCAAAGGCTTAGGGAGAATTTTTACCTTTTTGTGGGACATGCTGGCCTGGGTCTTGAAGTGAAAGAGAATGGTTTCAGAAAGATCATGGGAGTACCTGAAGAGCCTCTACTCTGTTGGCCATCCTCATGGCACCTCTTGTGCTGCCACCTGAATGCCTCCAGAGTAGATTCCACTCTATCCTATTTTAAGAGAGAAAATCCACAAACGTGAGCAGGAATATCCATGCACCCAAATTGTGGAGCCTAGATAATTTGGAAAGAACAATGACTATGGATTGAGAAACCAGTTCACATGAATGTCCAAATTAAATCCATATGCTATTGCATTGAGTCAAATGTAGCTGTTCTCCTTCAGGAGTTATATCTGCCTTGTTCCTTCACAGTGTCCTATCACACGGACAAATTCCTGATAGAGCTATTTGTTAGGTGTGATTAAGTCTTCATTGTTACAGATTTTGGAGCCTTGGTCATGGTCCTGTTACAGAGTTGAGCTCAAATGGACAACTTTGCCTTGGGCAATGAGCATCTCACTGACAAGCAGACTGAGCGAAGGAAGAGACTAATTTGCATTTTTTCCTAGCCACTTCCACCTCTTCAAGACTCTTTAAGAGTCCAAGGCTAATATTATTTTTTAAGACTTTATGTATTTATTAGAGAAACAGAGCACAAGTGGGGGGAGCGGGGGAGGGAGAAGCAGGCTCCTTGCTGAGCAGGGAGCCTGATGCAGAGCTGGATGCCAGCAACTCATGACCTGAGCTGAAGGCAGATGTTTAGCTGACTGAGCCACCCAGGACCCCCAAGGCTAATGTTATTTTTAATTATTCATGGGAAATTTATAAAATTTGATCAGATACTAGCTTAGAAAAAAATAATTGTAAAAGTTTAAATTATTAGGATCATATGCTTTGATGAAAATGCAAAAAACAAAAACAAACAAAAAAAACCAAACCCAGCACACATTAAACTGCTATTAAAGACATTACTGCTGAAAGAAGTTTAACTGAAAACTACCAAAGAACAGTATTTCTCCCTAAAATTCAAATACTGAATTTTCTCAAAATGAACTGATGGAATTTTAAAGTAGATTAATTTAACAGATTCATATTCATATGTGATAAATTAGTATCCCAAATCTAGTCAATAAAATCTGGTGGAGCATGCAATTGACACCATTTGAAACTTACTAAAAAGGTATTCTGATAATAGTATAGGAGAGCATAAGAGTATTCACATAGTGTTCCACTAAAATGAAAGAAATAAAACTCTTTTCTTATTATACACCCTTCAATATAGGCATCAATATTTCAACAAGTACGAATTCTCTTCACACTATTTTCTAGTCAATTTGAGATATAAGGAGTCTCCCCTAAATCATAGAAGAAGACAGTAACAGTCCTAAGGCTAGAATTCGGTTTCTACTCTGTTGATTAAATACCATATTTCTCCAGTTCCCTAACTGGACAATGTCAATTTTAACCTGACTCAATAATTATCAGTAAAGGAATTAAAACAACATTCAAAAGAGAGAAAACACAAAAGGATCAAACACAGAGGAGTCTAATGTGTGTAAAATAAGAATAGTGGGAAATAAATTGAGGACCAAGATATAGGGAATGTCATTTCACTAGTTTAGTGGGTTCTTCCTAGTATCTCAAAAACCTTGAAAATAGCCCAAGAATTCCCCACAGCATTTTAGCTTCCTTATAAAAACTGAAGATCCTTGTTTACTTAGTTCCAGACATCAAAAGTAAAATAAAAAGCGGCAACATTGGGGATAAATTAACTACCGTTTAACAGATGGAATATTGCAAATATTTCATTGAAAGTGAACGGATTCTTTCCCACCAAACATTTTAGTGTGTTATTTTTTCAACATCTTCATGAGTTTTCCAAACAAGATTTCCTAATTTATTTTTAACTATTTGATTCTCATTTTATTTTTAAACACTTTCCATAGTTTCATGACTATAAGAACATATGTGTGTTTTGTACTTAAAGAAAAATCAAAATAAGAAAAGTAATAAGATTCCATCTATTTTTAAAGCACACTACTAAGTGTTCACTTTTACAGCTTTTTCATTTTAGTATTTTGATCTTTGCAATATCTGTCTTTGAAAAAATAAAGACTCTATTGCTGGAGTCAGCCTAGATCTTTTGGGCATGACTGTTACTCTCATTAGCTCTTTGCAATATTTTAAACTATTCCATCCATATTTCATATCAGTTTAACAAATTTTAACTATGCCAGAAATTGTCCATTTGGCCATTTAATGAGACTAGTCATATCTTCCTGCATGCCAGTATCTAAAAATCTTTTTGAAACCTGTGAGAAATTGTTATTCTGACTACTATATACTGTATCTCTATTCTCAAGCCAAAAAAAATACAGTCGTGTTTAATTGACACCTATGAGAGGCAAAGTCTTTATTCTTAAATAGTAGTCATCTGATGCTTTCTGAGAGCATCTCATTTTGATATATTTCACTATTAATAGGTAGTATTGAAAAACAAGCCTCTGAATAGTTTATCCTAAACTCTTGATTGTTAATATCTGGTATGGGGAAAACAAAGCCAGTAAAAATGTTGTTCCCTTTGGGATAGATAAGAGTGTTGTATATCTTTATTACAGACTTGAGTATTCAGCATTAAAGGCACAGATTTAAAAGAGGCTTTATATATGAATATGCATTGTGAATCTCCAATATGGAGCTATAATTCAAAAGCAATTTTCAAACTCAAAGTTTCTTGGTGTTGCTGTTTTTTTTTTATTTTTTTTTAAATTTTTATTTATTTATGATAGTCACAGAGAGAGAGAGAGAGGCAGAGACACAGGCAGAGGGAGAAGCAGGCTCCATGCACCGGGAGCCTGACGTGGGATTCGATCCCGGGTCTCCAGGATCGCGCCCTGGGCCAAAGGCAGGCGCTAAACCACTGCGCCACCCAGGGATCCCAGGTGTTGCTGTTTTTATTTACATCTATATGTGTATAAACTTTTAAGGGACTAGTGTTCAAAGAACTGTACTTTGGAAAATCTAACCTGAAAGTTTAGAACATGAATTTTGACCTTGATTCAATGAACTCTTTCCATAGATGGGATTTAAATTTAAAGGATCCATATTATGGCATTATCTTGCATTTTCGGTACTCTGACTTTTCTCAGATATTTGACATAATTGCTATAGCTATTAAACCACATACAACAAGCAGAACATAAAATGTACACACTGCACCAGAGGGAGAGTATAGATGAAGCATATAAAGTTTCTTTGAGTATTCTCTCATTGCCAAAAAACAGTCATCCGTTTTTTAAACTTTTTCTGCTAGAGAAAACAGAGGAATCTCACGCTTATTTCTTCAGCTGAGATAAGACACTTATCCAACCAATTAGTTGGAATTAATGAAACAGCCTCAAATAATATTAAGAATGATTGGCATCTGTTTTTTAACTGGAAGGAGTGATAAATGCAGACAAAACATTTCTCCGCTTTGGTTCTGGCTCAGGATTTTGTCTCAAGGTCTTGGCTGTGTCTTTGTCTAATTCCATGGAAGCCTAGGATCCTGAAATTTTGGATCACAGAAAACTTACTTTTAATGGCAGACTGGAAGAGCTCCAGGTAATATGTGAATGTTGTTTAGCAAGGGACAATTAAACTTGGATTAATTTCCTTCTATTAGTGTCTTGAAATTTCCACTTCTTGCAACTAAAAGAATATGCAATCATAGAACCAATTTCATATTTGCAAGTCCTAAAATCCTTAGCAATGTATGCATAATTTTATTTTAGTGTGCCTTTTCTGGCAAGAGGGTAATGATACTCAACAGATAATCAGTCTCAGAGACTCAGAAAAGGCTCAGAAACAATGGGTTAGAGACTCAGCAAAGATGAAACAGTCAAGAATGAACAGATTATAACTTGAAGAAATACAACAGGTGATCGAGTCAATTAGTAGACGTCAGATAGGCTGAGCTGTGAGAGAGAGCTGGGCTGTCAGGTGTCAGAGTAGTCAGCTAAAGCAATAGCCAAACGTGAAAGAGTTAAGCCTTTATTCACTTATTGCAATGGTTATAGGCAAGAGTCTAAAACTAGAGCAGGTGCCAAAGCCATCTGTTCCATTCCCCCCATGGATTGGTGCCCTGATCAAGGGTCAAGTAGATCAACAAAGATGTAGAGGTCATCTCCCTGTTACAGGAGCCCCAGACAAGAGAATCTGGCAGATTTTTGGACCTTCGGGTCAAAGGCAAAGGGCAAGAGGGTCCTATGAGTAGAAAAATTTTGGGAACTGAGTCAGAGTACAGAAAAGTGTCATCAGCTTGCCCTCCTCCTCTCATAAAGAGAGACTTCGCCAAGGCCTCAGATAAAGAGAGAGGAAGATGAAGTCCCAAGGGGTAAAAATGCAAGTTTGTGACAGAGCCTGATCACCCAGGGATGCCTGAATCCTTGACTGCAGCTCCTTCCAGAAACTGCAGTGCACTGGCTATGCACGAAATGTGGTGTGGAAGGGCAGCTTTCCCACCATGAGGCACACCAGGTAAAACTTTTGAAATTACCTGTTATTGGTCATGAGAAACCGCACATAGGCTTTTGACCAGGAGCTGGGCTCCTCAGTTGATTCATACATTGGGTAATAGTCACACCCAAATCGACCATGTATTTATATTGATATAAAGGCTCCATAGCTTATCTTTAAAATACGCTGAATTGATAGAGGGCAAACTGATGGTTATCGGTGTGGCTGGGTCAGGGGGTGGGGGTGGTAGGTGAAATAGGTGATGGGGGTTAAGAGTACACCTAACATAATGAGCACTAAGTAATGTACAGAATTATTGAATCACTATATTGTACACCTAAAACTAAAATAGCCCTATACTGGAATTTTTTAAAAAACTAACAAAGTTTTTAAAAATTACATAATAAGCTATTAATGATTTCCATGCTATCGTTGAAAGAGTAGTTATTTTGACTTGAGTTTTAACAAAAAGTACTCTAGAATGCAAAAAGTATGCTGAATTGTTACGAAAATTCTAGTCTACTATAAATTTTAGGATGTATAACTTTCTAAACTTCATCTCCTTTCTTTTTTTAAAAAAAAATTTATGCCAAAAAAATAAATAAAAAAAGATTTATTTATTTATTCATGAGAGACACAGAGAGAGAGGCAGAGACATAGGCAGAGGGAGAAGCAGACTCCATGCAGGGAGCCCGATGTGGAACTCGATCCCAGGACCCCAGGATCATGCTCTGAGCCAAAGGCAGCCGCTCAACCACTGAGCCACCCAGGCGTTCCTCATCTCCTTTCTATTTTCACCTATATGTTGTAAAAATTTAAAAATTACTCACATAATTACATGCTTATCTATTACATTAAATGTTTACAATAGCATGTCATAAGCCATTTTGAGATGACTTTTTATATAACAACTATGAGATCTAATTCACATAGTATACAATTCACCTATTTAAAGTGTACAACTTAATATTTTTTTAGTATGTTGACAGAATTGGACCACATCACCACAATCAATTTTAGAACGATTTCATCACTCCAAAAGGAAACCATTAATCTACTTTCTCTCTGTATAGATTTGCCTATTCCATAAATTTCATGGATAATCATATGATATGCACTATCATGTAATTGTCTTCTTTCACTTAGGATAATATTTTCAAGGTTTATCCATGTTATACCATGTGTCAATATTGCACCACTGTTCCAGAGCTGGGATGGGAAGATTGGCCTGCTTCTATCAAAGTGACAGCCTCTGGCCTCCTTGGCTTGTCTCTCCCAGATTAGAACATCCATATCATGAGTGAACTAGGCAAGGGCAACCAGGGCTCCACAATTCTTGGCCTACCACCTCGCCAAAATGTTGGTTGGGTGGAGGAAGAACTCTTTGGACCTCTCAGTTTCACTCCCTGGATATTTAGCCTCTACAACATGGAAGTGGGGGAAAAGAAAGAATAATGTTGGCCACCTCAACATCGAGGGTGATACTATTGCCCTTGATGGGAACTTTGGGGAGAGGGAGCCCCATCTTCTTGGTCATACTCAGAGTAGAGCCTTTTGTCATACTAAGATGGGATGGTTGGGAAGGAGTAGGTCATAGCTTAAGCACCATAGACTCTCACTATTCTTCTGAGATTTGGTAGATTTTCTTGAATAAATATTCAGCCATTTGCTATAAGCCCTTGAACAATTTCCACAGATTTTAATGGTTGATTTTTAAAATAAATTTCACCAGTTATAGTTGGTGAGAAGAGGATCCATGAAGTTTCTCATATCACTATTCTAGAAACTGTCCCCAATTTTACATTTTTAACCACTAAAAAAATGTTCACAATATTTTTTTAGGTAATCCAAAATTGAGCACTATTTGGGCATACTGAAAGGATGCATTGAGTGCTTTTTTTATGGGTGCTTCATTTCATTAATGCCTTATTGTTTCTCTTATACTGTTTCACAAAACCACTAAATAAAATCAATTGCTTTAGGACAGAAAAAATAAATGTAAAAACAGTTCAATCTTCTGAATTTATAACAATTACATTTTCCCAGGATTCAAAAGGTAATCATAATAGCCAAAATTGCAAGAATCCCAAATTCATCATTCTATATTAAAATATATATATCCTTTTGGATTAATAGTATTTATCTTTTGGTATAGGTTTTTTCCTTAATGAAAATATAATACTTACATGTATAGGATTTCATAGTCCATACAAAAATACAGCGATTCATAATCAATCAGTTTTATTACAAAAATCTATTAGTATCTGTCATGTATTCAGTAAAATGCTATAGGAAAAACATGAGAATTATTAAGTATGAGTCTACTTTCAGGGAGATAAGCTGAGGAGAAAATACAAACATGTATTTTAGGGGAAAAAATCACATTTATTTCTATTATGTTTTTCTGTATAATTCAGTTTTCCCTATCCAAATCAACTATCTCAAACCTCTGACTACAGCATACCCTTCTCATTTTCAGAAAAAGAATCTGTTTACTGCTTTAGCCTGTGTTTTCCTCAAAGTTCTAGACAAAGACATATGTGCCCACAGTCCACTTAAAGATAACAGAGAGGGAACAGAAAACTGAGGGAAAAACTATTTCCCCTATTGGGGAAAAACCCAAATAGGAGTGTATGTTATAAAGTTCAAAGCTGTGGGCAACTGAGACTTGACTGTGCCGATGATCTTCTTGAAATTGTCCACTCTATAATTGAATAGGAAATTTGTTTTTGTTTTTTTTGTTTTGATTTGCTTTGTTTTCTTGGTTCTCAATACATTGACTAAGGAGTTAGTGTTGGGGTTGTTAACTATCCTAGCTTTCAAGACTGTCGATATGTTTATTCTACAGACTCTAGCCTATGCCCATAGCCATCAGGGAGTCCTGAAGGAAAGTAAAGAGTGTATGCTTGGGACACTGGGGGTGTAATTGAACTCAAGCCCACAATGACTGCCAAAGCTGTGGCTGGGTTGGAGATCATGACTACCTGATGAGAACTGGGGGCAGCAGAGGCATATGACATTGCTTTTGTTTAAGAAATAAAAGCTAAGTCATTAAATAAGAACTCCCTCTATTGGGTTACAGCAAGATTTCCTCCTTTTATTCCCACTATTTTCCTAATCTTTCTTGAGTAAATATAGCATTGTTCTTCTGGCCTTTGAATACTTAGCATTCCAGCTACACCGTGGTTCCCATCCCTACCCATCCTTAGTTAGGCAACTAAGCAAAATCACTTACACCCTGGTTATAACAAGCATGACACCCTCTGATCAGTGCCCTAATCCACGACTCTAGTACCTTTCAAAATGCAAATCTAACCTTATTATTTCTCTGTGTAAATCGCCCAGTGTTTTCACATTTTTGTTAGAAAGACCGAAATTCTTAATATAGTCTAAATAAACCTACTGAACAAAATCTTGCCTCTCACTCTAGCCTCACTTCAGAATACCATGCTACTCCTTGTGTACTGAGGTCACATTGGTCGTTTTGAGTTTTTAATTCTCCCCTCTCACCACAGAGACTTACTCAATGTTCTTTATTCTTGAGTATCTCTCTTTCTTCTTCACTTACTATTCATAATTTTTAACTATAACTAATTTTAACTATAACTAATCTTTTGTATATCAAATAACATTTCCTCAGGGAACCTTCCCTAACTCAAAGATGAGGTCAAGCATTGTATGCTCTTTTTGAAAGAAATTATCCACTAACAATTCTATATGTATTTATGTGATTATGTTATTAATATATCCCCACTCTACTAAATTATGAGATACAAAAGAGCACTGTCATTTTGTTGGTCAATTTTTTTTTAATTTTTTTTTAATTTTTATTTATTTATGATAGTCACACAGAGAGAGAGAGAGAGAGAGGCAGAGACACAGGCAGAAGGAGAAGCAGGCTCCATGCACCGGGAGCCCGACGTGGGATTCAATCCTGAGTCTCCAGGATCGCGCCCTGGGCCAAAGGCAGGCGCTAAACCACTGCGCCACCCAGGTATCCCCTTTTTGGTGTGTCTATGCCCAGCTTTGTATCCCAGATCCATATCTCAATGCCTGTCACATAGTGATAACTAGATAAACATTAGCAAAATGAAAAGAAAACACACAATTGTGAAAACTTAGTATTAAACTGTATTCTTGTTAGTATAAATAAACTGAGACTTTTAGTTTGAGGAGTAGGAGAAAGTTTAGAGAACATACTCTAATTAAATTTGGCATTGGCTCTATATTCACATAAGCAAATAAATTAAAAAAAACATTTCATGTTGGGATTAAAAGAATAGCAAATGTAAAGATTCAGAAATGAATATGCTATATATATAAAAAATACAAAGTGATAAAACTTGGACATAGAGATACATACTGATTAACAGTAAAATAGTAACACAGTAAAACAGTAAAAAAATTACTGAAAATAGTAAAAAAAAATAAGGTACATACTGATTATTAATAAAACAGGATAAGATAGAACCACATCATTAAAAAAAAAAGTCTCAAAAGCTGGAAATCTTAGAATATCCAGCAGTATGAATGAGAACAGATCAAGTATTCTGATCAAGAGAGTGATAATTAAAGTAGCAGCGGATTAGGATGTTTAATCAAATAATATGGGTAAAACTGAGAGAAACTAGTAAAAGAAAAGCAAAATATCAGTCTTTTGCTAATGTACATACAGCTGTGATAATGGTGGCAAAAGGTGATTGAAACTGTAGAGGGTTTCAAGATGGTTCAAATGGATTTTGCCACAGTAAATATAGAAAATAAGGAATAAAGAGGAGTTAAATATGATTTCAAGAATATTGCTCTGGGAGACAAATTAAAAAAATATTAATTTTAGGAATTATTAAAATGAAAGGAATTTTGAAAAAATAAGAATAAAAATAAATTGTTCTAAAACAAAGTAAGAACACCTGTGATAAAGTTAATATCAAACATAACCAGGATTTGAATATTCCCTATGAATTCATATCCATGTGGATACAAGGAAATGGAGTTCTGTGAATAAGATCACCTAGTATAAATGGGACATAGATTAAAAATTGCCATAAGTTCTTTATACCTCCTCTCTTCAATAGAGGGGCTTTGATTTACCCACTACTTAAATCTTGACTGGCCTTGTGACTAGTTTTGACTGAGTAAGGTAAAATTATGCAATTTCTAAGCCTAAACCTTAATTTGTTTGCAAATATACACCATTACCATGACTCAGCATTACCACAATGTAGCTTAGCCAACACCCACTGCCACACATGAGGATGAGGTCATCACGGACAACCTAACCCCATGGATGAGCGAGAGGACCACAACTCCATTTAGCGAAACAAGGTAAGACCAGCAGGTGGACAAGCCATCATGAGCAAAAAATAAAATGGGGTTTATTAAGGCACTAAGTTTTGGTGTAGTTATTACAGAGCATTAGAAAACTGGTTATATAGATTCCCCCAAAGTGGAATGACACAATAAAAACTAAAAACATGTGGCATTAACTTTGGATCCAAGCAGTTGGAGTTTTGGAAAGTGGCAATCAAACTTCTGAAAGTTTTGGAAAGTGGCAATCAAACTTGCTGAAAATCAGAAAGGATATTAAAATTGTGTCTTTGATGATTGCTTTGTTCATTTCAGCCTAGTTTTCAGAGGCATCAAAGAATAGCTAATTTAATAATTAGGGAAAATGGCATTTATCTAGGAGTTCTTAAAAGAGATAAAACTTTATTTTCCAACCAGCATTGTTGTCTATGTCCTCCAGGGAAAATGAAAAATGGGGGAATGACTAGGTGGCATGGAAGAAATGTCTTGCATCTGGGAACAAGTTAATTATCACCATAATTTGACCTTCTTTTGAAGGCTGATGATTTCAGAGGTTGGAGTTGCCCTTAGTATTTAATTATGAGATGTGCCATAATTAATAAATAGAAGTTTTAAATGTCAATATGTATGAAGAAAGATATTAGTTAACTTATGAACCTTTGGTACTTTACTCCATATTTCTCTGGATAGAAAGTTCTTGAAATGCTAGCTCACAGCAGAGGTGAAACTAGGAAACAATTGATCATGATGAAAAAGCTTGTGGCTGCCTCCTGTGATGGTAATTAAGTGATTATTTCCACTTGGAAATGATTTTGTACAAGGAATTGTTTATACCATGAGGGCTGTGGTTTACCATAGATCTTATTCTTTTTTTAATAGTTTATTTATTTATTTATGAGACACACTGAGAGAAAGAGAGGGAGAGACACAGGCAGAGGGAGAAGCAGGCTCCATGCAGGGAGCTCAGCGTGAGACTCGATCCCGGGTCTCCAGGATCACACCCTGGGCTGCAGGCGGTGCTAAACTGCTGAGCCACCCAGGGTTGCCCCATAGATCTTATTCTAACATTATGATGCTATTAATATGGCAATAAGGGAAAGTATGATACTAAAAACAAATTTATGAGAGAAGAAACTTTTTCCAACAACCACAACCCCAAATTTGCAAAAACTAAAAGTAAATGTACCATTTTGGTGATAGCAGATTATCAATACCTCAGACCAACCTCCCTCCTCCTTGCTTTGAAGGCAAATAGAAGAGCTGCACAAAATGTAAAATAAATTCACCTGAAGATCATTACAAAGGTAAACTGATGATGAGGGGTTACCAGTCTAGTATTAGGAAAGGAAAAAGACTCAGGGGAGCCCTGAACTAAGGGATTTATTTATTTTTTTTAAGGGATTTATTTTTATGAGTGCATTGTCTGTCTCTCTTTCTCTGTGTTTTAACTTAATTTTTTTAAATATTGTATTTATTTATTCATGAGAGACACACACAGAGAGAGAGGCAGAGACACAGGCAGAGGGAGAAGCAGGCCTCACGCAGGGAGCCCGATGTGGGACTCAATCCCAGGACTCCAGGATCACACCCTGGGCCAAAGGCAGACACTAAACCACTGAGCCACCCAAGGATCCCCTTAACTTAATTTTATTATGGTAGGATCATATAACATGAGGTCTACCCTCTTAAATTTTTAAGTGTACAATATATAATTAAATATAGCCATAATGTTGTACATAAGATCTCTGGAACTTACTCATCTTGCTTGACTGGAGCTTTATGCTCCTTTGTTAGCAACTCATTTCTTTTCCTGCCAGTCACTGGCAATCACCAGCCCACTCTCTGATTCTATGAATTTCATTTTTTTTTTTAAATACAACACCTAAGTTTAATCATGCATCATTTGCCTTTCTGTGACTGGATTAATTCATGTTGTATAATGTCCTCCAGGTTCACCCATGTCATCATATATTGCAGGATTCTTTTAAAACTGAATACTATTCCATTGCATGCATGTACCACATTTTCTTTATCCATTCCCCACTCAATAGACATTTAGGTTGCTTCAGTGCCTTGGCTATTGTGAATAGTACCGCAATGAAATGGTAGTGCTAATAGCTCTTCAAAACCCTGATTTCAGGGATGCCTGAGTGGTGGCTCAGTCGGTTAAGCATCAGACTGGTTTCAGCTCAGGTCATGATCTCAGAGTCCTGAGATTGAGCCACCTTGGGGCTGGGGCTCCCTGCTCAGTGGGAGGTCTACTTCCTCGCTCCCGCTCTCTCCACTCCTCCCCCTCTCACATACATATACTCACACACACACTCTCTCTCAAATAAATCTTTTTTAAAAATTCTGATTTCAAAAAAAAAAAAAACACAAACCAAAAGAACAACAAAAAAATTCTGATTTCAATTCTTTTTGGAAAAATACCCAGAAGTGTGATTACTGAATCATATGGTAGCCGAACTTTTGTTTTTTGAGAAATTTTTGCACTGTTTTTACCATTTCATAGCTACACTATTTTACATTACCACCAGCAGTATATAGTATTCCAATTTTTCTGCATCCCGACACTTGCCTCTTGTTTTGTTTTGGTAATGGCAAACCTGAGGTGATAGCTTATCATGATTTCAATTCACATTGCCCTGATTACTAGTGACACTGAGTATCTTTGCAAATACTTTTTGGCTATTTGCATGTTCTTTGACAAATGTTTATTCACAGCTTTAGCCCATTTTTGAATGGGTTATTAGGTTTTTGTTTTGTTTTTATTGCTATGGATTTGTAGGAGTTTCTTATACATTTTGGAAATTAACATCTTATCAGATATATGGTGTGCAAATATTTTCTCCCATTCCATAAGGTTGTCTTTCACTCTGTCAGTTGTTTCCTCTTCTTTGCAGAAGCGTTTTATTTTGATGTGTACCCTCTTGTCCAATTTTGTTTTTGTTGTCTATGTTTTTGGTGTCATATCCATAAAATGATTACCAAGTCCAATGTCATGAAGATTTTTCTGTCTTCTTCAAGGACTCTGACAGTTTAGTCTTACATTTAAGTTTTTCATTTGTTTTATAAGTTTTTTTGTGCATATGGTATAAAATAAAGGTCTAATTTTACTATTTTGCATAACGATACCCACTTTTCCCAATACTATTGTTGAAGAGATTATACTTCTCCTACTCTGGATTCTTGGCACCCTTCTCAAAGATCAACTGACCACTGCTGCAAGGATTTATTTCTAGGTTCTCCATTCTGTTCCATTGGTCCATATAACTGTGTTTATACCTCTACCATACGCTTAATTACTTCAATTTTATAACAGTTTAATACTTCAATTTTAAATCAGGAAATGTGAAGCCTCTAGCTTTGTTCTTTCTCAAAGCTGACTTGATTGTTTATGGTTTTTTGTGGTACCATATGGATATACAATGTTTTTTTTTTATTTCTATAAGAAACTGCTCTTAGAATTTTTTTTGAAAAATTTTATTTACTTGAGAGAGATTGAGAGAGCATAAGCAGGGCAGAGGAAGATGGAGAAGCAGATTCCCCACTGAGCAAGGAGCATGATGTGGGGCTCCATACCAGGACCCTGGGGTTATGACCTGATCAGAAGGTAGACCCTTGACCGTTAACTGACTATGCCACCCAGGCACCCCTGCCTTTAGAATTTTAAAAGCAACACATTGAATTTGCAGATTGATTTATATAGTGTGGATATTTTGCCAATATTATCTTCCAGTCTATAAACACAGGATGTTGTCCCATTTGTTTGTGTCTTAACTTCTTTCATCAATGTGTTGTAGTTTTCATGTAAAAGTCTTTTACCTGTTTAGTGAAGTTTATTCCTAAGTATTTTATTATTTTTAGTTCCATTATAGGTGGTAAAAATATTAATTCACCAGAAATATATAATAATTATAATGATATCTGCACTCAACCTCACAGTGATTCCCCAATATTTGTTCATTTTACTATTACCATGCAATATTGGATGCCCTAAAACTGTTTTAGTTGATAAATAGGAAATGTGATAGGATGACACATTGAAAAGAGAAGTGAGGTTCCTTAATATTTTTCTCACTTTATGAATTCTAAGCAAAACAATAAACATATGCTTCTTCTAAATTTTTTCTTCTAAAAAGTGAGATGACAATGTTTTCTTTTTAACATATCCTGATCTTCCTTCCTGCCTTGGGTTTGGGATCTGTGTGAAATCATTTCCCTATCTTCCTCCAACCCCAAGTGGTTCAGTTAGTATATATTGTTATAAACTTTATACTGCAAAGTTGTTAGAGACTTGGGCTTTAGACAAAGCCATGGATTAGAAGTGCCTTCCAAGGAGTAGGTATGGAATTTCCATCTTGAACAGTGAATGTATTGACTACCTAACATGGAGTATGAAAAGGCATGAGAAGCAACAGTAAAGAGGTACCTAAAAACATATCTAAGAGAAATTAACAGGACAGGAGAATTTGGGAAAAAAAAAAACAGAAAGAGTAATTTAAAAAGCAAGAGGACAAATCAAATGGATTTAAGGATTCAACGAACATCTACGATTTAGGGGAATTGTGATAGAAGGATGCTATACATGAGAAAGAACTCTGTGGATTACATAACCAAGTTCCCAACACTGCAATCTTTAGCCTGCGGTACCTTTAAAGTCATTTCTGCTGTTAGCCCAATTAATCACATGGCAACCAACATCAAGGCAGTTATTTTCAATATATAACATTTAAACACTTAAAGCACCAGAAAGTCACAGCACATCTGTGTAATATAATCCTAGAGATAAATTTTAAAGTGCCTCTCAGCCTTTCACACTTTGCTGTTTTTTTCTGTCTATCATGTTATCTCATTTCAACCCAATGAATTATTTTGAGCCTGGAAAGTTCATTGATCTGAGCATACCTGTAACAGTACAATATTGGAAAGGAAGAAAGGGGGTGCATCACACCCTACAGCTACTAAAGGTTAAAAAAGAAGAGGAAAGAGGGAGGAACAAAGAAATGAGAAACAGAGGGGAAGAAGGAAGGAAGGAGGAAAAGGAGGGAAAAAACCTAGGACACAAAATTAATAGATTTTTTTAAAATATAGGTTCAATTTTATTATAGCCATTTTAAGACTTCGGTTTAAATCTGCAAGTTTTAGACTCTGTTGGATTCTGTAACATTTAGAGACAAGGTTTTTATCTTTATACCTAGGATAACATTTGCGACTATTAAAATATAAATATTTGCTGGCTAATTCATTATGCACATCTAGTCCTGCTTGGAATAAATGGTGGCATAATTCTAATTAGTGCTGGTTTATTTTATGTCAGAGTTGGCAGCATTTTAAAAAGTGAATTTTATGAGAAGACTCAGTGTGGTCTTTCCTGCAGTGGAGCTTAATTTGTAACAAAATCTAGCTTACCCTTTAAAACTACCTGTTGATTTTTTTTTCCTTTATATTCCTGACCCAAAGCTTGTTGCCAGTGGCACCTCTCTTGACTCTGGTTCATCACAGGGTTTTATTTGTCATGCCACAAAAGGTCATTCCCCAGGAAATGGAAAATTTTATGAAAGAAGCAAGTTGGGATAGGGGGCTACGTATTTCCTACCTTTCAGGTCAGTTCTCCACAAAAACCTGTCTTGTGGGTACCTTGAGCTCCATTAACAGTCAAAACATACTTTCATTTTCAGTGATACTTGGCAACCACGACAGTAATTTTTGTTGCTGTGCAATCTTAGCTGCTAAGCATGAAAGGTATTTGAAGACATGCACAAATATGTGCTGCTAAAAACAGAAAAGGAATTGGCCAAACTACTGTTTCTTCCTTCCCATTGCTGTCTGGTAGCTCCTGGGTTCAACCTGCTTTCACTTCAAAAACTGTATATGAGGAATAACTGGAAATGAAATATCATTCTTCAAGGTTGGATCGGCTTACCTAAATTTTTTCTATTAGATTTCTACCTCTACAAAGAACTATAAGGCACTGTTGAAATCCTTAAGATAAATCTTTCAGTCATTACTACTTACAAATAGATAAATGTTGATGATCAGCCTGAGGCAAAATCAAGAAATAGATGATGTCAGGGGCTTTTATTTCCCGTTGTAAAGTCAATGCACTGCCTCTGTAGTTGCTGCCAATGCCTGAGGCAGGGTTCAGATGCAAGCCGTGGAAGCATCCTCTGGTCTCCAGTGCATACACTGCATATGCCTTCTAATTTAGAGAATATCCCTCCCTTGATTCACTGGGATGCTTCAGAGCCCAATAGAATGGGAAATTGACAGAGTAGTGCCAAGACTGAATTTTCAATACTGTGTATTTAAGTGAGCTAAGTTTGTCTGGTGTACTTGGACTTTCCTGATTCTGCGTCACTCACTTCTAACCTAATCTATCCAAAGAAGATGACCAAACAGAGGGTTCACCTAGAAATCATTTTCCTGCTAGTCAATCTTTGTTGCTTTTTTCAAAACTTCATCAATGGGGAAAATAGAATGGATTTTCAGAGGTTCTCAAAAGGATATGCTGGACCCCAAATTTTGTCAAGTCTTACATGCAATCTTTGATGCAGCTGGCCTGCCAATGACAGAGTCTATGCTCCAGATGTTCCAAGAAAAATGTAAGCACTGTGTTGTATAATATAGGCTGTGTGCTTTGAGAGAAGAATCCTGGTAAGGAAAGTTTTCATGGAAGAGGTAGCATTTGAGCTGAGTCTCTTAGGATATTTTACATTTTAATAGACTATGGATGCTACTGAAGACAGAGAAAATGAATGTTTTTCTTTTTTTTTTTTTTAAAGATTTTATTTATTTACTCATGAGAGACACAGAGAAAGAGGCAGAGACACAGGCAGCAGGAGAAACAGGCTCCATGCAGGGAGCCCAACGTGGGACTCAATCTCAGGTCTCCAGGATCACGCCCTGAACTGAAGGCAGCGCTAAACCACTGAGCCACCTGGCCTACCCAAATGAATGGTTTTCAATACAAGGGTTTTGACATATTACAGGCATGGTTAAGTTTTTCGTGGAGAGATAATCCTAAAAAAATGAAGAAAATAAAAGTAGCCACTGAAGTAATTGGAATTATGAAACCAGATTGCTACTATGTGGATCACATAATTTTGAATTTTAATTATTCAATAAAACAAATGAACAAACTATAAAAAGTTTAAAAATATTAGAATATGGTCAAATAAAATGTTACAGTATAATGAATAATGGATTTTAGTGAAAATGAGTTAACTAAAGAATTTAAGAAGTCACAATGAATAAATACTCTTATCTGGGAACACATATCCCCATAGAATCATGGATTCTATTCTATTCCTCTCTTCAAAATCTCATGCAATTAGCAGATTTTAACATTAACGAAAATGAAATCTTGAAATGCCATTTGCCAGCTTCCCCTTGAAATTGTCCCTAGTGAGAACACATCTTCTTAGGGAACTAAGACCTCAGAACCATCAGAGGCCAAAGTTGTATTTTATTGTGTGTAATGGTAAGAGGAATGACTCCTCTGTTTTTATTTTTTAGAACCTAAGCCCATACATTATAGCTATAAAAGAAATAGAAGTACATATTAGTATAGGAGATTAGAAATAAACTCTCAGATATAACCTGAGATACTTGAAAAGTGTTCTAAATAAGTCTTCAGAAGCCCACTCCACCATTCTTTTTGGGCTACTAGGTCATTCCCACCATTCTATCAGGCAGGGGATGGTATATGGAAGGAACCATGAATTGCATGGCCATTGGTCTATCGGTATACTTTATTTGCCCCAAAAGTAGTTTCTGGTTCACAAGAAACACTGTGGATAATTTCCTGACAGTGATGTAAAGCAACCTCCAAAATCATGAAAAGGTGGTTTTGGCAGGGTAACTATTGGCAGTGAAGGCAAATCTATCTCCAGAATGTGTCTATTCCAAAAAGAACAAATTGCCTCCCTTTCTGTGATGAAAGTAATTGGATACAATCAAATTGTCACCAGGTGGTTCGCTTGTTCATTGGGAAACATTACCATATTGTTGACTCAATGTCACTTTCTGTTGTTGACATCTTGGGTACTCACCAATAGTTACAGCCACATCATTTGCGTGAGTAGAAGCCATGCTGTTCAGTCCATGCATAACTGCAATACCTGCTTCCATGGCCAATTGGTTCATCAGTCCTTTTAACAATGACTGGAATGGCTAAGCAAAGAGATTCACTTACAGCCACATGATGGACCATCTTATCCACATGACTATTGGGAGCCTTGTCTACTGTGTTTGCTGTTTGTGGACATTTACATAAGACAAAAATATCCTCACACTTTGGGCCCATTCCATGAGGTCTACTCAAGCCTCTTTGTCACCAATTTTCCAAAATTCTTCTAAGTTCACGATCA
This sequence comes from Canis aureus, assembly GCF_053574225.1. Taxonomy (NCBI): domain Eukaryota; kingdom Metazoa; phylum Chordata; class Mammalia; order Carnivora; family Canidae; genus Canis; species Canis aureus. The sequence continues at coordinate 64,047,338 of NC_135625.1, forward strand.
CCCAGCTAAATCATTAGCTCCTGCTCAAAAATCAGTGTGAATCTGGTATTTCTTTACTTCTTTTTCTAGAAAAAGTAAGCAACCAGGTATCTCCTTCAAGTTCACTCTCTAGAAAATATTTCTTCACCTATGTTCTTATGTATCACACCTGAGTGGAGAGAATGCTATAGTCATTCACTTTTAAGTGTTCCTAATATATCATGTGGAACCACCTATAAACTAAATATTATATTTTTCTTTATCAGACAACTTGTCATAGGAAAACCCTCATAAAACCACACACATGGGTTCGTAGAAAGGAGACAGTGCTTTCAAAGTAGATGCACCAGAGTCTAAGCATCTTGCTCATGGAAATTGTGTCTAAAGAATCTGCTCAAGCCCAATATAATCTATACTTCTTCCACCTAATGATGGAATGCTACTGAAAATGCCAAATTCTATGGCTTCTGTGGTCAGAAAACAGCCAGGTTATGATAGACAGCTTAGATAGAAAATATGTTAGGGTCCCTGGTCAAATATTCCTTCTTTCGTAGGACCTAATATTAAACCACCAGTTATTTTGCTACTTTTGTTAATTTCAAAGAATTGTCTTCAGAATATGGAGTGGCTTTTTTTCAAAATTATAAGAATATGTGCTATAGTTTCATAAAGGGTGCTTGTTGTATAAAATAACCTAACTGACACAGACACTCTAAATGTCCTTAAATACTAGGGTTCATATTGCTAACTGGTGGTGCTTTTTACAGAATTCAAGAACTTTCTATCAGTCTGATCTCAGTCAAAACAGTAAGTTTTAGGATTATTTGGTAGATGCATTGCAGCAGCATGCTATTACATATTTCTGTTATATGTTGCCTTTAAAATACAAAAGGCATTATACTATTTTCTTGATGGCAGGAGATTCCAGATAAGTCTCTTGCCATTTGTTTATTGTAGGTATCTTTTCATGGCTCAGATTAAGGAAAACCCTGGAACTTAATCAAAGGGTCAGAACTTAAATTTTGATGAGTTTTATTTTGCATCCTTATGCAGGCACATATCTTACCAAGGTTTCTGGGGCATTCAATGTATCAGAATTGTATCATTAATAGAATGGACCAGTATGAGGTCTCATAAATTGGTAAAATTATAGAGCTCCCTATATACTACATTTCAAGAAAAAGATGGAGAGTTGATAGATCCCTAAAGAAAGTGAACACAACAATTTTTCCCTTTCTAAGTGAAATTAAATGGGTCTGGTTGTCTATATTTACAGGAAAAGAATTACAAGCATTTATTGCATCATTAGTTGCCAGGTACTAGGGGCTATCTATATCCTCTAGAAAAGTCCCTGCATCTCTGATAATGGCTGATTGGAGTCTCCAGCTGTGTAAGTTTATGATATGTATGGTTATTTCAAAATCCATCCTAGCTACTTTATCTTTAGTATAGGTTAGTTGCTGCCTTTTAGTCTGTGATATCATCATCACTTTGTATTTCCTGGCATATCATTCACTCCATCTTATGGTCTCTCTCACTAGATCATGAACTCCTTGACACAAGAATATATGCCATTTCTGCATCTTCAATGTTCCTAAAATAAAATAGGCACTTAAAATCATCAGTAGATTTTATTTTAATTAAAAGTTTATTATGTCCATTGACAGATGAACGGATAAAGAAGATGTGGTATTAGATACAATTGAGTATTAGCCATCCTAAAGGATGAATACCTACAATTTACATTGATGTGGATGAAACTGAAAAGTATTATGCTAAGTGAAATAAGTCAACCAGAGAAAGACAATTATCATATGGTTTCACTCATATGTGGAATATAAGAAATAGTGCAAGGGACTATAAGGGAAGGAGGAGAAACTAAGTAGGAAAACAAACCATGAGAGGCTCTTGACTTTGGGAATCAAACTGAGGGTTGATGAAGGTGGGTGGCGATGGGTGGGGTAACTGGATAATAGGCATTAAGGAGAGCACATGATGTGATGAGCACTGGATGTTACACTCAACTGTTGAATTTTTGAATACTACATCTGACACTTAGTGATGTCCTATATGTTGGCAATTGAATTTAAATTTTAAAAAAGAAAAAAAAAGCTTATCAAATGAATTTTACTAGTAAAAATGTCTGTTTTATTTTTTTAATAATAAATTTATTTTTTATTGGTGTTCAATTTGCCAACATACAGAATAACATCCAGTGCTCATCCCGTCAAGTGGGGGATGCCCGTCACCCATTAACTCCCGTCAGTGCCTGTCACCCATTAACTCCCACCCCCGCCCTCCTCCCCTTCCACCACCTCAGTGCCCATCACCCATTAACTCCCACACCCCACCTTCCTCCCCTTCCACCACCGCTAGTTCATTTCCCAGAGTGAGGAGTCTTTATGTTCTGTCTCCCTTTCTGAAATTTCCTACCCATTTCTTCTCCCTTCCCTTCTATTCCCTTTCACTATTATTTATATTCCCCAAATGAATGAGAACATATAATGTTTGTCCTTCTCTGATTGACTCATTTCACTCAGCATAATACCCTCCAGTTCAATCCACGTTGAAGCAAATGGTGGGTATTTGTCGTTTCTAATGGCTGAGGAATATTCCATTGTATACATAAACCACATCTTCTTTATCCATTCATCTTTCGATGAACACTGAGGCTCATTCTGCAGTTTGGCTATTGTGGCCATTGCTGCTAGAAACATCCGGGTGCAGGTGTCCCGGCGTTTCACTGCATCTGTATCTTTGGGGTAAATCCCCAGCAGTGCAATTGCTGAGTCATAGAGCAGGTCTATTTTTAACTCTTTGAGGAACCTCCACACAGTTTTCCAGAGTGGCTGCACCAGTTCACATTCCCACCAACAGTGTATGAGGGTTCCCTTTTCTCCACATCCTCTCCAACATTTGTGGTTTCCTGCCTTGTTAATGTTCCCCATTCTCACTGGTGTGAGGTGGTATCTCATTGTGGTTTTGATTTGTATTTCCCTGATGGCAAGTGATGCAGAGCATTTTCTCATGTGCATGTTGGCCATGTCTATGTCTTCCTCTGTGAGATTTCTGTTCATGTCTTTTGCCCATTTCATGATTGGATTGTTTGCTTCTTTGCTGTTGAGTTTAATAAGTTCTTTGTAGACCTTGGATACTTGCCCTTTATCTGATACGTCATTTGCAAATATCTTCTCCCATTCTGTAGGTTGTCTTTTAGTTTTGTTGACTGTATCCTTTGCTGTGCAAAAGCTTCTCATCTTGATGAAGTCCCAATAGTTCATTTTTGCTTTTGTTTCTTTTGCCTTTGTAGATGTATCTTGTAAGAAGTTACTGTGGCCGAGTTCAAAAAAGGTGTTGTCTGTGTTCTCCTCTAGGATTTTGATGGAATCTTGTCTCACATTTAGATCTTTCATCCATTTTGAGTTTATCTTTGTGTATGGTGCAAGAGAGTGGTCTAGTTTCATTCTTCTGCATGTGGATGTCATTAAAGGCTTTTGAATTGGCAAAGAAGAAGTCAAACTCTCCCTCTTTGCCAATGACATGATACTCTACATAGAAAACCCAAAAGACTCCACCCCAAGATTGCTAGAACTCATACAGCAATTTGGCAGCATGGCAGGATACAAAATCAATGCCCAGAAGTCAGTGGCATTTCTCTACACTAACAATGAGACTGAAGAAAGAGAAATTAAGGAATTAATCCCATTTACAATTGCACCCAAAAGCATAAGATACCTAGGAATAAACCTAACCAAAGAGGTAAAGGATCAATACCCTAAAAACCATAGAACACTTCTGAAGGAAATTGAGGAAGACACAAAGAGATGGAAAAATATTCCATGCTCATGGATTGGCAGAATTAATATTGTGAAAATGTCAATGTTACCCAGGGCAATTTACACGTTTAAGGCAATCCCTATCAAAATACCATGGACTTTCTTCAGAGAGTTAGAACAACTTATTTTAAGATTTGTGTGGAATCAGAAAAGACCCCGAATAGCCAGGGGAATTTTAAAAATGAAACCATATCTGGGGGCATCACAATGCCAGATTTCAGGTGGTACTACAAAGCTGTGCTCATCAAGACAGTGTGGTACTGGCACAAAAACAGACACATAGATCAATGGAACAGAATAGAGAACCCAGAAGTGGACCCTCAACTTTATGGTCAACTAATATTCGATAAAGGAGGAAAGACTATCCACTGGAAGAAAGACAGTCTCTTCAATAAATGGTGCTGGGAAAATGTCTGTTTTAAACTTTTTCCTTTACCTGAAATGTTTAAGTATATAAAATGTTTTCTAAAATATTTCTAATATGTTAGAATCTTTAACTATATCATGACCTTTAATATTCTATGACTTTATGGTATGAGTATATATAAGACTGAAACAAAATGTTTCCTTGCTTGCTTTGGGTTTTCCAAATAACTGCTTAACTATAAAAAATCATGAAGTGTTACGATATAGATCTATTAGATTCCATAAACTAATGTAACACAATTTTAAACAAGTTTGAAAACTGAGAAAAGAAATATTTAGGTCTTTAGAAAGCTCTCAAGCTTCTAAGAGTCAAGTGATGCATTACTATTCCTGTAATTTTAATTTTATTTTAGGTATATTCAGGTAATAATACCCATATCAAAACACCTAATTTATAGGTAGGTAATATTTTTGTATTAGTAGCCTCTGGCCCACTAATTTTTATGACTTCAACCACAAATATAATGCCCTAAACACTAGTATGGGGAAAATAACTATATCTCAAAATATTCAAACTATGATAGTCACCAAAAATACCCATAATTTTTATAACATGTTGACATATATTCACAGTCATTTGAATATATACCATAGTTGTTATGCTTCTCCAAAATTTTTTTTTAGAAAATGATGAATATGGCTTTGATTCCTAGAAATCTACCTTGTAAGCACTAAAACAAAATCTACTTGCAATATCAAAATTGAAACTTAGTAAGAATGATGACACAAACTTGTATTTGTGTTAATTTTCTTATATACAAATATGCCAGATTTTAAAAGTATATTTTATATATTTTTTTATTGCTTATCTGTTACTTTTCAATATCTCTACTAGATAAAAGATAACCATTTTTGAAGCATAATAAGTGAGGCTTTATTAAATTGAAACAATAGTAAACAGTTCTCAGTGAGCCAATGCTGACTCTTCCGTCAGGGGCTATCCATGGACTGATCCTCATGGAAGTCATAAATTTCATGAGAGTTTTCTGAAGTGTAGCATGTACAGTTAATAATTTGTTAAATATTTTAACAACTTTTATACCACTGTATTTAATATATACAATCTTGGGCTCTGTCATTGCTAACATTTGTCAATAATAGCTGTTATAGTGTTACAACTATGTAGATATATATAAATATCTAACTTATATTTTAGAAACAACTTGGTATATGCAAACCAAATAGTAACCACAAAGCAAAAACCTACAGTCCATACACAAAAGATAAAAAGAAAGAAACATAAGCATCCCACTAAAATCATCAAACCACAAAGGAAGAGAGCAAGATAAGAACCAAAGAACTATAAAACAGCTGGAAAATAACTAACAAAATGGCAATAAGTTAATATCTATCAATAATTATTTTTAATGTGTATGAACTAAATTCTTCAATCAAAAGATTTTTTTTTTTTTTTATTCATTTAGCTACTCTGCAAGACCCATCTATGGCTGGCTGGGTGTCTGCCTTCAGCTCAGGTCATGATCTCAGGGTCCTGGGATTGGGCTCCCTGCTCAGTGGGGAGTCTTCTTCTCCCTCTTCCTCTGCTGCTCTATCTGCTTGTGTATGCTCTCTATCAAATAAATAAATAAAATCTTTAGAAAAAAATGAAAATTAAAAAAAACAACAGCAGAAATAAGACCCATCTAAATGTTGCCTATAGAAATGTAACGACCTTGGGGTGCCTGGGTGACTCAGTGGTTGAGCATCTGCCATTAGCTCAGGTCATAATCCTGAGCACTTGGGATTGAGTCCTGCATCAGGCTCCCCACAGGGAGCCAGCTTCTCCCTCTACATATGTCTCTGCCTCTGTGTGTGTGTGTGTGTGTGTGTGTGTGTCTCATGAATAAATAAATAAAATCTTAAAAAAAAAATGTAAGGAACTTTAGATGCAGGGACTCACACAGACTGAAACAGAAAGGATAGAAAAATACATTCCATGCAAATGGAAACCAAAAGTAATCTGGGACAGCTGCCCTTACACCAGACAAAATAGACTTTAAAATAAAGACTGTACGTATTAAAAGGCAAAGAAAGGAATTGCATAATGCTGATGAGATCAATCCAACAAGACAGCATAATATTTTAAGCATTTATATACCCAAAATAGTGTAGCACCTAAATATATAAAGTGATTATTAGCAGACCTAAAAGGAGAACAACAACATAGTAATATCAAGTGACTTTCATCAATGGATATATCATTGAGAGATAAAATTATTAAGGAAATATTGACCTTAAATGATATGTTAGACTGGATGGATATAGCAGATATTTACAGAACATTCTATCTAAAAGCAGAATACACATTCTTCTCAAGTATACATGCTCCAGGATAGATTACAGTCCACAAAATAAGTCTTAATAAATTTAAGATGATTGAAATCAAATTAAGCATCTTTTCTGACCACAGTGGTATGAAATGAAAAATCTATTGTATGGAGAAAACTGGAAAATTCACAAATATGTAGAGATTAAATAACATGCTACTCAACAATTAATGGTTCAAAAAAGATATCAGAAGAAAGGGAAAAAAAAACTTTGCGACAAATAAAAATGGAAATATTATATACCGAAATTTATAAATTCAGCTAAAGCAATTCTAAGAGAGAAGCTCAGGGATCCCCGGGTGGCTCAGCAGTTTAGCGCCTGCCTCTGGCCCAGGACATGATCCTGGAGTCCTGGGATCAAGTCCCATGTCAGGTTCCCTGCATGGAATCTGCTTCTCCCTCTGCCTGTGTCTCTGCGTCTCTCTCTCTCTCTCTGTCTCTCATGAATAAATAAATAAAATCTTAAAAAAAAATAAGAGAGAAGCTCATAATGACATAGGCCTACTTCAAAGAGCAAGAGAAGTCTCAGCCTAACTTTTCACCTCAAGGAACTAGAAAAAGAAGGACAAGTGAAGTTCAAAGTTAGTAGAAGGAAGGAAATGACAAGGATTAGGGCAGAAGTAAATGAAATAGAGACTAAAAAGACAAGGGAAAAGGACAATGAAAGAGCTTATTCCATGAAAAGATAAACAATATTGAGAAACCTTCAGCTAAACTCACCAAGAGAAAAAGAGGGAGGACTTCAATGAGTAAAATCAGAAATGAAAGATCTATTTCAACTGATAACCACAGAAATACAAAAACCAAAAAATACAGCTATTTACAATTATATGTCAACAAACTGGGCAACCTAAAATAAATAGAGAAATCCCTAGAAACATATAACTACCAAGAGTGAACCATAAATAAATAGAAAATCTGAATAAATCAACTACTAGTAAGGAGACTGAATCAGTAATCAAAAACATTTCAATAAACAAAATTTCAGGACCAGACAGCTTTATTGGCAAAGTCTACCATTCAAAGAAAAATTAATACGAATCCTCAAATTCTTCTAAAAAATTAAAGAGGAGGGAACACTTCCAAAGTTATTTTGCAAGACCAGCATTAACCTGCTATCAAAACCAGACAAGAATGCCACCAAGGAAGAAAATTATAGGCCAGTATCCTTGATAAACATAGATACACTTCAGCTCAGTCATGATCTCGGGGTCCTGAAATTGGGCCCCATATCAGACAGTCTGCTTCTCCCTCTATCTGCCCCTCCCCCACCTGCTTGTGTTCTCTCTCACTCTCAAATAAATAAATAATTTTTTTTTAAAAAGAATGAAGTACCTAGGAATAAATTTAATCAAGGATATGAAACACCTATATGCTGAAAACTATAAAACATTAAGGGAAGAAAATTGAAGAAGATATAAATAAATGGAAAGATTTTCATAAATGGAAAGATACTCATGGATTGAAAGAATTATTGTTAAATGTTCACATTATCCAAAGCCATCTGCATATTCAACCAAATTCTATCAAAATTCTCTTTTTCACAGTAGAAAAAAGAATCTTAAAATTTGTATAGAACCACGAAGGATTTCAAATAGCCAAAGAAATCTTGAGAAAAAAGAACAAAGCTGGTGGAGTCATGCTCCCTGAATTCAAACTGTTATTACAAAACTATGGTAATTAAAACAATATGGTATTGGCATAAAAACAGAAATGTAGATCAAGGCAACAGAATAGAGAGCTCAGAAATAACCCATACTTATATAATTTGCAACAAAGGAGACAAGAATATACAATGAGGAGGAGTTAGTCTCTTCAATAAATGGTGTTGGGAACACTGGACAGCCACATGCATAAGAACGAAACTAGACCATTATCTTACACCATATTCCATTTTTTTTTAAGATTTTTTATTTATTTATTCATGAGAGACACAGAGAGAGAGAGAGAGAGAGACAGAGACAGGCAGAGGGAGAAGCAGGCTCCATGCAGGGAGCCCAATGTGGGATTCGATCCCGGGTCTCCAGGATTGCGCCCCGGGCCAAAGGCAGGCGCGAAACCGCTGTGCCACACAGGGATCCCCCCATATTCCAAAATTAAAATGGATTAAAGACTTGAGCATAAGACATGAAACCATAAAACTCTAGAAATTATGGGTGGTAAACTTCTTGATATTGTCTTAGCAATGATTTTTTTTTTTTTTGACACCACGGTAAAAGAAACAAAAGCAAAAATAAACTAGTGGGGCTATATGAAACTAAAAGTCTTCTGTAGAGCAAAGAAAACCATCATCAACATAAGAGGGCAACCACCTGAATGGGAGGAAATATTTGCCAACCATATATCTGATAAGGGGTTAATACCTATACTATATTTATATATTTATATTATATATATACAAAATTCATACATCGAAAATGATAAGAAATGACAAGCGTTGGGGAGGAACGGGGAAAAGGAAACCCTTGTCCACTTGGTAGGAATACAAATTGATGCAGCCACTCTGAACGACAGTATGGAGTTTCCTAAAAAATTAAAAACAGACCCACTTTGTAATCTAGCAGTTCTACTCTTGGATATTTATCAGAAGAAAACAAAACACTAACTCAAAAAGATATATGCACCTCAATGTTTATTGCAGCACTATTTACAATAGCCAAAATATGGGGAAAATCTAACTGTTCACAGATGATTGACAGATGAATGGGTAAAGAAATCGTGGTGTGCACACAATGGAATATTATTTCAGCCATAACATAGAAGACAATCCTGCCATTTGTAGCAACATGGATGGAACTTGAGGACATGGTGTTAAATGAAATAAGTCAGACAGAGAAAGACTAAATTGCATGGTATCATTTATATGATGAATGTGGAAAAAAAGGCAGACTCATTGAAACAAAGTAGAAAAGTAGTTTCCAAGAACTAGGGAATGGGCAAAATAGGGAGAAATTGATAAAAGGGTAAAAGCTTTCAGCTTTTAAAAAAAAGTCAGTAGTAGTATCTACAAACTTCTAATTCTATACACAGAATTTCAAAAACCTTGTGTCATTTTAAACATATAGATTCTGATTAAGCTCATTAAGTTAAATTATGACCTATAACTTTGTATTAATTTATCAGCTATATTATTTTATTGATGGAAACTAGTATTTTGAAATCAATTTTGAATTCAAATATAAAATTTTAAGTGTATCCAAGCAACATAGCTGTTAGCATCATATGAATATATTGTTTATCCCAATTTGTTTTAGAATTTTCTTGCATATATTTGGGTTCCCACATATCCCTCAAATCTGAGCATAAAAGTCTGGTTTTATTTAAAAGTGATATGACTCTTGGGACGCCTCAGTGGCTCAGTGGTTGAGCATCCACCTTTGGTTCAGGGTGTGATCCTGGAGTCCTGAGATCAAGTCCCACATCGGGCTCTCTGCATGGAGCCTGCTTCTCCTCCCTCTGCCTATGTCTCTGCCTCTCATTGTGTCTCTCGTGAATAAATAAATAAAATCTTTTTAAAAAATAAAAAAAAGTGATGAGACTCTGGACAGCATATTCAATTTCTATGGATCTTGTATTTTAATTGTCAGAATGAAGATAAATTTTATGCCGCTCCAAGTTGGATTAAGTGGAGATATACACATAAAACTACTTAGCACAAAATTCAGCACATGATAAATGCTTAATAAATTTAGCTTTTTTTTTTTTTAAGAAAAAAAGATTTTACTCATTTATTCATCAGAGACACAGAGAGAAAGAGAGGCAGAGACACAAGCAGAAACACAGGCAAAAGGGGAAGCAGGCTCCATGAGGAAGCCTGATGTAGGACTCATTCCCGGAACTCCAGGATCATGCCCTGGGCCAAAGGCAGGCACTAGACCTCTGAGCTACCCAGGGATCCCCTAAATTTAGCTTTTATTGTATTTTTTGTGAGGCACTACTTTAGGCACATTCACATACTTATAAAACACTTCACAATTATTAATTTCAAAATAGGAAATAAAATCCATATTAGTGTATCACCCATATTTCAAGCATATTATACTTAAATGAGGTCAAATAAATCTCAGAAGAAATAGAAGAAAAAAGCAAATAAGTTATATGTAACCTGGAAGTGAGGGTGACCCATTGCAGGGAATGGAGTATTAATAGAAGGGAAATAGGCTCCGTCTCAATCCCATTGGCTTGGTGGTAACTGAGAGACATATAACCTGATTCTCTTATTAGTACCAGGATAAACTGTATGTTCTTTCCCATCAGAAGAGAAGTCTCTGCGTTACATGCCAACTACCTGACTTAGAACTCCCATCAGTTGATTATTCAGGACCTGCATTAAATAGCCAATTTGTGCCATATAAGGTTGGTTACTCCCCCCCGAATGGAATTCATGATATATTGTTTCATAGCCAACTACTTTACAAAGGAAGTTCCCATTGTGCATGCAAATTTGGGTAATTACTCTTCCTGTTGAATACACTTGTTATTGTGTTATGTTTATTTAAAGGACATAGGTTCTATGTAGAAATATATATATCTATCATTTAATTAAGGGCAGGTAACATTATCCTCAGTTTATAGAGTAGATATGTGAGTTTTAGAACCATTAAAGGCCTTTTAGAAAAAATGAGTAATGGATCTAGACAGAGGCTGGTACCTTTAATGTGATCTACTTTAAATAGGGTAAAATTGAACTACTTTTAGTGTAGAACACTTTCAACAACCTATGCATAAATGATACAAATATATCTTTTTAATCACTGTTTTTTTCTAATAATAAAAAACTTAAAAGCTTAAATTTTGTTCGGTTCTCTGCTTAACACTTCTTCGTGACATAAATTGTTACATACACACTTATATGACTTTAGTAATCCTTTTATTTTCAGACTAGAAATGGATCTAGACATAAAGCCAAAAATACATCCTATATTATGATCTTATTGTGAAAAAAATGTAAGATTCTTGTCTCAATTATTTTTTTCCAGACCAGGGCCCAGCTCTATCTCTTAAACTGTGTTTAAAAACTTTTATAGTTCATAAAACTATCATTATCCTTTAACTACAGAGATTGGCCTTTGCTAATTTGCCAAGAAAGCAGAGACGCAAAATAGCCTTTCTTAAAGGGTTTCAGGGAAAAATTATTTTTCCAATGTGTCAAACACACACACACACACACACACACACACACACACACACACACTTTGTAGTTAAATGAGATTGAAAATATTCGGTTAAAAAAAGCTCAATAAATTTTGCCTACTCTAAGATAATGAAGGTAAGTTCCTATGATATCGTCTAGATTATCTATTGTTTTGCCTCTCACATTTAGATGTACCACTGACCTGAAATTATGTATAGTAGTTTTACATATGGTACAAGTACTATTTTTCCTCAAAACTTTTCCCACAGGACTACAATTATTTTAAATCACATGTTTATATATGCTAGATTCTAGTTGTAGGCCCTCTATCATGTTCATTTTGTTTTTCCTTGTACTACTGCCTTATTATCTTAATTATTGTTAACTTCATTATAATTAGAGTGAGGCCACCCACCTTTAAGATACTTGGTTATCATTGGCCATTTCTATTTCCACTTAAATTTTAGAATAAGCTTATCAATTTCCACTAATAATCAAATACTCAGACTAACATTACTGGGGAAATTTTGATTGGGTTTGAATTGAATTCATTAATCAGTTTAGGAATAATTGCTATCTTTAAAATATTGTCTTTTAATCTCTGAGACATGTTTTTCCATTTATTTAGTTCTTTAAATTTGTTTTATAATTTTATGTAAAGAGATATTTAACAATTTTGGGGTCAGTTCTATATGCTGTGGATATTTGTTATTAATATATGTATTTAATAATGCTATGGTTATTATTAACTCTCATAATTTTTTAACTTGAAGGTAGTATACATAAATTTAACTGGTTATTTTTGTGATGGTTTTGTTGTTGTTGTGTTTTTTTCCCCCAGTAGGCTCCATGCCCAATGTAGAGCTTGAACTCACAACCCTGAGATCAAGAGTTGCATACTCCACTGACTGAGTCAGCTAGGCACCCCTGATTGATTATTTTTATTTATTTTTTATTTTTTTATTTTTATTTTTTAATTTTATTTATTTATGATAGTCATCACACAGAGAGAGAGAGAGAGAGAGAGAGAGAGACAGAGAGAGGCAGAGACACAGGCAGAGGGAGAAGCAGGCTCCATGCACCAGGAGCCAGACATGGGATTCGATCCCGAGTCTCCAGGATCGTGCCCTGGGCCAAAGGCAGGCGCCAAACCGCTGTGCCACCCAGGGATCCAATTTTTATAACTTTCTTTTATACAATAACTTTGCAAAATATCAATAATTAATTCCTATATTTAATTAGATATTCTTTTAGATAGTTTTCAAACAGAGCCATGTAATTTGCTTTATAAATAGATTTATTTTGGATTTACTTTATCTGGTCACACCTCTTTCTTAGTATTTTTATTTTGTTTTCATGAATGATTAATGCAATAAAAGGTCCATTGGAAATAATATATTATGTTATATATAATATAGATCACATATCAGATGCTAATAGTTCCACATTCACTGAATATCTGAAAGCATAATTTGTCTTCCTTCATCTTCTCCGTAATTTGGCCAAAGGAAGTCTGCATAGAATGCTCCTCAAAACTCTAAAAAGATGACTGATTGACAGTGTTCTTCAATAAAAGAGCTCTGGCTAAGTATTGAATTGGCTTTTACAAAGAACCTGGATTCTTAAGAAATCCAAGGGACTTAAATTTCAACAGCTCATCCATGAGATACTGAGTTAAAGAAATCTGTTAGGGAAAACCAGAGTGCTTTTAATTAAGGCTAATCGGGAAAAAAAAAAAAAAAGAAAAAAGAAAACTAAGCATACAAAATGGAAACTCAACCCACAGAGAATGGAAAAATCTGAGTTTGTGGCCTGGGATTCAGCCACAGGATTTAAAAATCCATGGAAAAGACCAAGACTTGACAGAGCATTGTATCCACTCTGAAAGTCCTTCCAGAAATGGCAGCCCTACAAGAGGGCTACTTTAAGAAAAAAAGCAGAATGTGTGAGATTCAAAAGAGCTAGAACTTTCTCAAAAAACATAGTAGATGGAGGGCATTGTTATAGTGTGAAGACATCCCTTCAATGAATTAGGACTTCTCCATTCTCAAAAGACCCTACAGGAATTATAAATGATTAAAATGAGGGCGAACCCATAAGTGTAAAAAGAACAAAATGAGTCAGGGTTAATATACAGGGGAAACTATGTTTTCTGTAAAAGTAAAGCATATAGTATCATATTAGTTAAAGAAACATGTAGTTCAAATTCCAGATTATGGTAGATGAGAAATGCAAATATAAGGGGACTGAACTGCACAGCTGAAACCCAGAAAGTCTTTCTACTTGGATTTAGATATAATAATAAAACTGAAATATTTGGTGAAATATAAGATGAAGCCATTTGCATTTACCATACACACAGACACACATAGAACTGAACTGTTGATCCATCTCCAAAAAAAACCTAAATAAACACCTTAGAATTAACCTGTAGACTGTACATTACTTTTCTAGAATAATGTGTTTCTGATTCTGAATTTGTGGCGCCTCTCATTTTAGAGATAGTTTTCTACCATTTCAGTATGAAGAAAAGTTTACCAATCAGCTCAGTACCTATGGATTAGACATTCTATTCAAGAAAGAATGCTAGTGAAAAATTTTAGTCTGCATACCCAACAGTTGAGCAGACAAGATATGTAGAACTAACTTTCGAATTCTTTGTTCCTCAGTTAGAATGAAAAAACAGTATTAATCAATATATAAAGAAAATCAGCAGCATGAAAGGAGAAAACCCAGTAAAACACACAAAACCATGACCAAAAGAGGAATTTTCGGTCACAACAGGAGAGAATTTTTAAAAATTTATTATCTTCAGAAGGGTTCTAGATGATGTTTCTATGAAACAAGAGTCATGAATAGAATTGAGTGAAAACTCTCCAAAAACTGAGAAATTTTGGCAGTTAAAAATATATCAACAAATTAAAAATTAAAAGAATTAGAAGATAAATGAGTTGTTCTTCTGCAACATGTATGTGAAAACATAAAAAGAAGCCAATAAAAGCCTGAGTTGCACAGAGATTGTGACACTACAGTTCATGGAAGTTCTTTATTACCTACATACAAGTTGACTTCTCAGTGAAAAATATCTGCATGATGACAACAATGCAAACAGTAGTGTTCAGCTTTACAATCAGTCTGTACACGAACACCACAGAATGTGGTTTTAAGATGCAAATAAAAGTAAATGTATTCAATTTTGAAATATCATTTTAATTTTAGTTAGATAATGTTAAAATATGGAAGGTTAGAATGAGTCAAGAGTGGAATATGGATTTTTATCTCTTCATTTAGATAATAGGAATTCAACATATTCAGAAGAGAACAATAAGTAAAAGTGTTATTATCTTATTGAAAGTTGTTTTTTTTAAAGGTTTTATTTATTTATCCATGAGAGACAGAGACAGAAACAGAGAGAGAGAGAGAGAGAGAGGGAGAGAGGCAGAGACACAGGCAGAGGGAGAAGCAGGCCCCATGCAGGAGCCCAACATGGGACTCCATCCTGGATCTCCAGGATCACACCCTGGGCTGAAGGTGGTGCTAAACTACTGAGCCACCGGGCTGCCCTTTTTGAAAGTTTTAAGTAGCCACTCTAAACATGTAAATAAACGTGAAGTTTAGAAGGGAAAGAATGGAAATGAAAGATTAGTGAGACTGTAACTATTGAACAATGATAGCTGAAAGCAGTGATATGTTAAAAAGGATGACAGTACATTTAAAAGCAGAGAATAAATTAATATGAATATCAATATGAAAATAATAGCTGGCGATGCAGTTATAGAACTAAAACTAAACCTTATAGAGATTAAATGCTTTCTTACTTTAGACTCAAATATTACTGTATGAGAAATGAAAATCTTTGATTTCCTCAAAAGCATGTTTCCTACCCAAGGAAACAAATCAAAATTAAACCCTTATATTAATCCATCATTTAAAAAGTATTTGTGTCAGGGTTAGGGCACACTTGGGTGGCTCAGTGTGTTACGTGTTCAACTCCTGGTTGTGATCTCAGGGGTTGTGGCATCAAGCCCATGTTGGGCTCTGCACTCAGTAAGGAGTCTGTTTGGCATTCTCTCTCCCTACCCGTCTGCCCTTTCCCCTGCTCATGCTGTCTCTCACTCTCTTTCTAAAATAAATAAAATCTTTAAAAATATATTTTTTTATGCAGGAAATGAAGTTTCCTCTTAATAAAAAAAGTAACCCAATTGAATGAAGAACCATGATAAATGTAAAATGAAAAAAAGTCAGTCAACATATTTATTTATTTATTTTCTTATTGAGAGAGAGAGCAAGTGGGGAGGGGGACAGAGGAAGAGTGAGAGAGAATCTCAAGCAGACTTCTCACTGAGTGTGGAGCCCCACTGGGGTCTTGAGCTTACAACCCTGAGATCATGAACTGAACTAAAATCAAGAGTTGGACATTTAACTGACAGAGTCACCCAGGTGCCCTGGAAAGTTTCTTTATTTCTAGACAAAGTAAAGAACTCAGAAAGTCAGTGATTAAGTGAAGGAGTTGAACAGTGTTGCTAACTAAAATTTAAAAAGTGATAGAGTATAGAGACAGAGTGAGACAAAAATCCTATGATTATCCACAGTCACAAATCTAGCATTTGGAATGGAATAAAAACTCAAGGTCAGACAAAGTTTTAGTCATTAATTTAACTTGTCTTCAATCATTTTGTGTACCTTATGTGATGCAGATGCAAAAATTATAAAGGTTTTTCCCTTAATTAAATATTAGGGTAGAGTATTTCAGTTAAACAGACAGGATTTCTAAAACAACAACTTGGGGCACCTGGTGGCTCAGTTGGTTAAAGAGCCAGCTCTTGGTTTGGGCTTTAGGTTATGTTGTGAGGGGTTGTAGGATCAAGCCCAGAATCAGGCTCCCTGCTCAGTGGGAAGCCTGGTTCTTCTCCTTCTGTCCTCCCCACTGGCTCATGTTCTCTCACATGTACTCTCTCTCAAATAAATAAATAAAATCTTAAGAAAAATAAAGAAAGAAATGAAAATAAAACAACTTGATCAAATTCTGTATGGGAAAGAATACCACTTATTTTAATTTATGATTAATTTAGTTGAATAATTTTATTTGATAGTAAATATACATTAAACTTAATACATGGCCAAGATAACATTGCTGGTGAAATACTCAATTTTCAATTTCCTTACTTTTATGTAACTAATACTGCAACCCTTAATATAGTCATAATGTATTTTTATACTATAATGAGTGAAACTGATTTTGATAATTAATTAAATTATTTCAATCAAATCTTAAGTATCTCAAAAATGTACTGTGCTACATTATCCCACTAGTTTTGACTTGATTAACTGAAGATACTGAAAAAGTCTTTCCTGCCCTATCTTATGTGACACTGGAAGTACCAGAATCTCTTTTGCTTTTTCCTGTTTGACTTGAAGAATAACACTGTTTTTTAACATTTTTGGAATACTGATTTTTAATGCCATTAATGTTAAGTTCCATAGAATTTTAAACCTTTAAAACTGAATCTTATTAAGTCATTTGCTCACAAGCCTCAGTTCTCTGGCTCCCCAGACAAAAACTAAACAATCATGGGTCATTTCTTTGTTCTTTTTTTTTTTTTTTTTTTTTCATTTCTTTGTTCTTAAACAGTGGAAAACAGATCATTTAAATACATCAGTGGGGTGGGCAGCAGATGCAGACAATATCTCTGTTACAGACTGGGAGAGAATATTTGCAAATTACATATCTGATAAAAAGACTTGAATATATAACATATATACATTACAATTCTCAAAATTTAAAACAATTTAATTAAAACATGAGCAAAATCTTGAACAGCTATGGAAGCTTTACAGATCCCCCCCCAAAAAAAAATGCTCAACAACATTAGTCATTAGTAGAATGCAATTTAAATCAAAGGAATGCCACACCAAATCTATTAGAATGACTACAATGAGAAAGACTGAACACATCAAGTATTGGGAAGAATGTGTATAAATGGAATCCTTTTATATTGCAATTGTACGAGTACTTTGGAAAATAATTTGGTGGATTTTCTTTAAATATATACCATGATATGATCCAATCATTTAATTACTAAGGATTTATCCAAGAAAGCATTTGCCCATACAAATATTTGTATAAGATTGTTCATAACATCTTTATTTTCAATAGCCAATAACTGGAATCAACCCAAATCTCCATCAATGTCATATAAACTGCAACAGATCCATATAACAGAATAATACTCAGGATAAAAAAGGAATGAACTACTGATATTTCCTATAATATAAATTACCTCAAAAAATTATAGTAAATGAAAGAGACAAAAATATAAAATATGTGAATCATAATATAAAATCATAATATAAAATGCAGACTAATATACACTGACAAAAAGATCAGTGTTTGCCTGGGGAAGAAGGGGAGAGAGGGATGGTGCAGAGATAGGATCCTTTTTTTTTTTTAATTTATTTTTTATTGGTGTTCAATTTACCAACATACAGAATAACCCCCAGTTCCCGTCACCCATTCACTCCCACCCCCCGCCCTCCTCCCCTTCTACCACCCCTAGTTCGTTTCCCAGAGTTAGGAGTCTTTATGTTCTGTCTCCCGTCCTGATATTTCCCACACATTTCCTCTCCCTTCCCTTACATTCTCTTTCACTATTATTTATATTCCCCAAATGAATGAGAACATATGTTTGTCCTTCTCCGATTGATTTACTTCACTCAGCATAATACCCTCCAGTTCCATCCACGTTGAAGCAAATGGTGGGTATTTGTCATTTCCAATGGCTGAGGAATATTCCATTGTATACATAAACCACATCTTCTTTATCCATTCATCTTTCGATGGACACTGAGGCTCCTTCCACAGTTTGGCTATTGTGGCCATTGCTGCTAGAAACATCGGGGTGCAGGTGTCCCGGCGTTTCATTGCATCCGAATCATTGGGGTAAATCCCCAGCAGTGCAATTGCTGGGTCGTAGGGCAGGTCTATTTTTAACTCTTTGAGGAACCTCCACACAGTTTTCCAGAGTGGCTGCACCAGTTCACATTCCCACCAACAGTGCAGGAGGGTTCCCCTTTCTCCACATCCTCTCCAACATTTGTGGTTTCCTGCCTTGTTAATTTTCCCCATTCTCACTGGTGTGAGGTGGTGTCTCATTGTGGTTTTCATTTGTATTTCCCTGATGGCAAGTGATGCAGAGCATTTTCTCATGTGCGTGTTGGCCATGTCTATGTCTTCCTCTGTGAGATTTCTCTTCATGTCTTTTGTCCATTTCATGATTGGATTGTTTGTTTCTTTGGTGTTGAGTTTAATAAGTTCTTTATAGATCTTGAAAACTAGCCCTTTATCTGATATGTCATTTGCAAATATCTTCTCCCATTCTGTAGGTTGTCTTTTAGTTTTGATCGTTTATGTTCATTACCTTGATGGTGGTGATGACTTTATCCAAAATTTATTAAATTCTATATTTTAAATACATGAATTTAACTACATATCAAATATACTTAATAATGCTGCTAACAATTATGAATAGTAATGCTTAATTGAATGAAATCTAAGACTCACTTTAAAAGGCATCCAAGAAATAATAGATGTGTATCTGTATGTGTGTGTAAAGAAAATCTAGCATAATGTAAATTATAGAATTTATGTGGTTATTATATATTGATTCACTTTACATTTTTCAACTTTTCCATAAAATTGAAATTTTTCATATAATATGTTGAGATATTCTATTTAGCTACCTAAAATCATAAATTAGGAAAGATCATTTTCTGATACTTTTACTTTAAGTGAGCATAACAATAATGCTGAATCATGAAAATATTGCTCACAAATAAAACCAAACAAATCCTCACATGAGTATGAAAGCGAAATAACTAAAGTATTAGCAAATATAATCTAGGAAAATTTTTAAATAACAGCTTAATATCAAATAGGGTTTATTCTAGAAATCAAAGGATAGTTAATGTTTTAAGGAAATCCTTAATATAATTAAATTTTTAAAAGTCATATGACTACATGTATGGTGAAAAGGCATTTAGCAAGACAAGAATTCAGGATAAACAGCAAAAAAATAAAAAATAAAAAAATAAAAAATAAAAAGAATTCAGGATAAACCAATACAATACAATTGATAAAAACTTCCTTAGCATGTTACAGCAAAACCGGCATTATATTTAAAAGAGAACAATAATTTACCAACAAAGACAAAAACAAACAAAAAAGTATGTTCCCATAGCAAAACTATTAAAATGATTATTTTAAGTACAAGGCAACATTATCAAAGAGGAAAAATAATGATATTAATAAAAATAAAATTCTAAAAATTTGAAAGAGAAAAAAATATTCTTTTTATTTGTGGAGGATATGATCATATGCCTGGAAAACTCAACAAAATATCTAAACATTACTCTAGAGAATAAATAATTTGGTTAGATTGGATGACACAATAATATGAAGAGAACAAATAAGATTTGTATGTATGTTATTGATAAATTAGGAAATATGATGAAAGATATTTTTTAGGAATATGGTAAAGAAGAGGTGTGTAGGGCTTATATAAACCTATCAAGTACAACACTAATTCTTGGACAAATAAGAAAACAACTTACTATGCTTTTAACTTCAATTTTTAACATTATATTTAATATCAGTTTTCCCAATTTAATTGATATATTTAATAAGACCTTAATGAAATTACATTTTCCTAGGATTATAAAAACTAATTTAAAGATAATACATGAATATCCAGGAACATTCTAAAACCTAAGTATTAAGGTAGGATTTGTCCTGTCATATATTAAAACATAACATGAATCTTAAGTCATTAAAACATTATAGTATTATTTCATCAATGTATATACTATCAATGAATTGAAAATCCAGAAATGGACTTTATACATAATATATGACAGTGGTGGTATATTACATCTTTAAATCAGTGGGGAAAAAGACAGAATCCTTAGTAAATGATTTGGGGACAGAGGGAAGAAATCTCAAAAAAGAATTCATCTATACCTCTGCATCTTCAGACTTCACACTAGGATAAACTCCAAATATTTCAATGACTTAGATGTAAATAATGAAAGATGAGAGAATTATTATATCACTTCATAGTTAAACAGATTATCTCACCATGCCACAAAGTCCAGAAGCCCTAGACTCTTAAAAAAAAAAAAAAAAAAAAAAAAGTTAACACACACATACACAAGATGGAAGAGAACTGATAAACTAAGTGATAATATTTACAATTCATACCACAGAGTGAAAAATTCCAATTTTCATGAATATCAGTGAGAAAAAAGAGCAACAGCCTAATTAAAACTGGGTAAGTGTATAAAAATGCCTCTTAACTATATTAAATGATTTTTTAAATAAGATAAATGCAAATTCAAGCTGCACTTAGATATAATTTTCACCAATCACACTGGCAAAAACATAAAATTTGATGGCACATTAGAAAAGTAGTTCCAAAAGAAACTTATACATTAATGGAAAAAGTGTAAATTGTTCAACCCTTATGTCAATATTTCTCGAAATTGCAAATGAATATACATTTGGTTCCAGGTATTTCACTTCTAGGAACATGTCCCACAGATATTATGATTAGGAATGTTCTATGTACAAGATTATTCAATTAAGAACTTTTGTAATAGTAAAAGTTTGGAAACAACCTCAGTGTATGCCAATAACAAATTGTTTATACATGTCAGGCATATCCATATTATGGAATGCTATTCAAATAAAATGAAAATCAACTCTGAATAAATTGCTTTGGAATTAGCAACATCTTAAGTGTAACATCAAAGAGAAAATATATTTTACTTGTTTTAATGTTTTTGCATGTTAAATAAAAAAAATCAAAACATAAAAATAAACATAAAACACATTCAACTAAGTCCTAAAAATCCAGTGATGAAAACTTCTGGTTACAATTCTAATGTGGGGAAAAGGTAGGAAAACATTACCCCCTTCTTACACAGAAAAGCTGAACATATGGACAATCAGAGAACTGAGACCACAAGGCAAACTGGCACTGAAATTTGGAAAGAGAGATGAATCCCAAGAATCCCAACCAAGATCTGCTTCCCTGGAGCAGAAGCTACTAGAGCAGTAAACTGGTAGGAACAAGTAAACAGCAATTTTGATGAATTGCTGGAGTCTGAGTGTGGACCAGCACGAAAGTGAAAAACCTCTAGAACGCCAGTCTTAGTGGCCCCCAAACCTTCCTGGGTTATATCTATAGGACTTCTACCAATTTCTCATGTGAATAACCAAGAAGGATTTCTTGTGGCTTCAGGAGAGGGAGGGGCAAAATAATAATTTTGGAATATTCCCAGAACATCTTCCATAACAAAAATTTTTGCTTGGAAGAAAATAATTTATCAGAACCTTATTCCACTTGGGGGAAATCCCTTCTTCTTCTTCCTCTCACTTTAGCCTCATTTGGCCTTCTGGTCTTAAAGGGATGGACAGCAGCCCCAACTCTATCCCTCAAAAAAAGATTGTGAGAGGTATATCCCAGAAACACAACACAGTGAAATACTAAGGTTTAATTGAAAAATTAAATTATAGCATGTTCCTGCTCTCCCACACCCTACCACCACACCAGTATAGCGATAATGATTTATACCTGAAACAATGGAAAGGTGCAGACCCTCTGAGAAGTACTTAGGGAGGTCCAGAGCAAGAGTAGTGAAACAAAGGGGGTAGGAGAGGAATCTGGAGCTTCTGGCGCCCACAGATACAGTGAGCATTAAACACAGCCCAACTGCTAGACAGATTCATAGAAAAATCTCACACTGAGGCCCAAGTTAACTTACATTACCTAACGTGGGACTCGATCCCAGGTCTCCAGGATCACGCCCTGGGCTGAAGGTGACACTAAACTGCTGAGCCACCTGGGCTGCCAAACTAAAGCAAATGTTGATAAGATGTGGAACAACAGGAAGTCCCATACATCGCTGGTGGAAATGCTGATGCTATGGCCACTTTGAATGACAGCTTGGCAGTTTCCCACAAAACTAAACCTAGTCTTATCATACAATACACTAATTGGTCCACTTGGCATTTATTTACCCAAAGGAATTGAAAACTTATGCCTACACAACAACCTGCCCATAGATATGTATAGCTGCTTATTTATAATTTCCAAACATTGGAAGCAACCAAGATATCCTTCCATAGATGAATGGATGAATGGATAAATTATAGGACATTCAGGCAGTGGAACATTACTCAGTACTAAGAAGAAATGAGCTATCAAGCCATGAGAAGACATGCAAGAACCATCAATGCTTATTACTAGGTGAGAGAAGCCAGTCTGAAAAGCCTACATACCATTTTAGTCCAACCATATGACATTCTGCAAAGGACAAAACTATGAAGATAGTGTAGAGACCAAGATGGAGTCATTCATGTCATGTAGTGGCCTGTGTCAAGCAATGGCCAAGCAGCTAAGGACATTGCAGCTGAGACCAGAACCAGCTGATGACACTCAGAACTGAAACCAGCAGAACCAGAGGAAGTCTGCAAAAGCTCAAAATTCATTTTATCTTAATTGTTATATGACTTGTCTTGTGCTTTGCTTTGTGTGATGTGTAAGAAGCCAAGTCAAATACACAGTGAGATGTCATTGAGGTTGGGATTCTTAACCTGTTAAGAATTTTGTTCTAATTATGTTAACCTTGTTTTATGACAGAATAAACACAACTCACATAGGCACTTTCTGAGCATGCTCATGACCCATTCAAAAGATCAGTGATTGCCAGGGTTTGGTGGGGGAAGAGACAAAGAGGCAAATCATAGAGGATTTTTAGGGCAGTGAAAATACTCTATATATTACCATATTGATGGACACAATTATTATACATTTGTCCAAAACCATAGAATGTATACCAGCAAGAGAGAACCATAAACTATGGACTTTGGATGATCATGATGTATCAGTATGGGTTCATCAACTATTAACTGTCATAAAATTTTGTTGAGGGGAGCTGATAATAAAGGAGTTATATGTGAGTGTGAGGGCAGAGGCTATGTAGGAAATCAGAAATTCCCATCAATTTTGCTATAAACCTAAAACTGCATGAAAAACAAAGTCTCAGTAAATTTTTAAGATCACAATGGGAGATTTTAAGATGTTTTTTCTAAAAAATGATAGTCTGACTAGATACAAAAAATAGAAAATATGTAGCAGATTGGGAAAAAAAGCAATTAATGAACTTTACTGACATATAGAGTCAGAGAGAAAACTCTCGTACCCAACCAAGGATGAACTTTTCTATTTCTAAAAATTGACAGTTTTAGAGGTCACAAAATAAATTAGTTACAACTTTAAAATAATCAGTTGCCTGACGAATTTATTCTTTCTTCACTGTCAACTTTGGTTAGAGATCAAGAAGTAAAATGGTAGCAAAAATAAATTGAAATCTAAAAATATAATACATAGACTAAATGAGAAATCTTATAAAATTTTTAAAATTAGGAGATGCTGCCAAGGTGGCACATTGAAGGTAATGAACTTATCCCCTCCTCCCCCCAAAAGCAAACAAATAAAAAAACAGATTATAAAAGAAAAAAAAATTCAGGGTGGTTTCAGGGAATGAAGAGGCAGGACACAGGATTTTTATGAAAGTAAAAATACTCTATATACATAATAGTGATGAATATACATATATCGTTATACTTTTGTCCAAATTCATAGAAAATACAACACTGAAAATGAACCCTAAATTGATCTATGGACTTGGGTGATTATGGCGTGTCAATGTAGGTTCACACTTGGTAAAAACTCTATCATTCTGGTGGGTAATGTTGGTAATGGGGGAGGCTACATGTAACAGCAAAGGGTATATATGGGAAATCTTTCTACCTTTCAGTTTTGTTGCAAACCTAAAACGTTTTTTTTTTAAATCATGTTTTTGAAAAATAAAATAACAAAAGTCATGTTTTTTTAACAAAGAAATTCGAGCATAAAACTAAAAATATTTAGGAGAAAAAAGCAATAAAGCTGTGAGCCAAATTCATATTTTCTGAGGGAAATTTGATAGTTCATTTGGAAAAATGAAGACTTTAATGTCCTGGATACAATATTTAAAATAAATCTTAATGCATCCAAATTCTGAAAGAATAATAAGGAAGTAGCCAGTCAAAATCCATGAGAAAACCAGAACTCAGAGAAATACAAGGAGCGTTTAACCCACTTTTGCCTTGAGCCAGGCACAATTGAACTTTAGTTTTGAAGGATTTATGAGGCAAGCAGGACAAAAATTAAAACAAAGTACCTTTTCCTGAAGATGGAGTTTCTTAAGAGCAAAAGAGGAGTCATTATACTTTGGTTTGAACCAGAAATAAATATTACTCAGGCAATTACAAAGAAAAGAATGCTTGAGTTCATACTGGGGGGGGGGTTTACTGTCTCCCCTGAGACATTGTAATTATAATGTGGTTCTTGCTAATCAGCTTCTTTTTTTTTTTTTTTTCTTTTTTTTTTTGCTAATCAGCTTCTTGAGGCCAAGCCTGAATTCTCGACACCTGGATGGTCTATAAGCCTCAACATAGATCTCAAAGAGCTCAAAGAACCACAGTCATAGGAACATAGAGATAGTTACAGATCTCTAAGAAAATTACAGAATAAACAAACAAAATTTAGAAAAAAAATTAGATGGTTTGGAAAATTTAATTCACTAAATACCTTCCTAGGTGGTTGGCATCTTCATCTCTGTCTCAGAGAGGCCAGTTGGATAATCTAGACAATGAACAGCCTGCAGGAAATGATTACTGGTGCAGAAGGGGTATTGAGTAGTTCACAGCTGGAACAACAGAGGAGCTATAAAGATTTCAGACCAAATCAATAATGCTCACTACTTCCAAAAAAACACTAAAGTTAAGTTTGAAAATGTGCTCAGGGGTCGCCTGGGTGGCTCAGTGGTTGAGCATGTGCCTTCGTCTCAGGGCGTGATCCTAGGATTCCGGGATCAGGTCCCACATCAGGCTCCTTGAGTGGAGCCTGCTTCTCCCTCTGCCTATGTCTCTGCCTTTGTCTCTCAGTCTCTCATGAATAAGTAAATAAAAATCAGAAAAGAGAAAGAAAGAAGAAAGAAAGAAAGAAAGAAAGAAAGAAAGAAAGAAAGAAAGAAAGAAAGAAAGAAAGAAAGAAGAAAAGATGCTCAGGAATCATGAAACTGTAAAAGCGGCCTAAGGGTTGGAAAGCATCAAATAGAACACCTAGAAAGTCAGTCTTTAACAACCTGAAAGATATTTTCATTCTCTTTTTTTCTTTTAATTTTCAGTAGTTGTTCTAAATGTCTGCCTGGGTGTAGTTTCTCTTGTAATTATTCTCTTGTAACTATTCTGGTAAAGTTCCTTGGGTAGGCAAACTGTTTTTCATCAGGTTTGGAAATTGTTGGTCTTCATGTCTTCAAAAATACATCTTCCACAATCTTCGTTCATCTTTTAATCTGGGTATTTTCTTCTAATCTTTTTTTTTCCAGTTTACTCATTTTCTCTTCAACTGTGCCTAATCTACTATTGAAACCATCATTGAGCTATTAATTTTATTTCCCATTGTAGAAATAATATCTGGGATTTTATATTTTTCATTTCTCTGGTGAAAGTCTCCATCATGCCACTTAATACCTTGGATATAATAAATATAGTGATTTAAAATTTTTTAAAGAGTTTATTTATTTATATTTGAGAGATAGAGGACATGCACACACAAGCAGTAGGGAGGACAAGAGAAAGGGAAAAAATATCTCAGGCAGGCTCTGTGCTGAGTCAGAGCCATGGCTGGGCTCCATCTAAGGACCCTGAGATCATGACCTCAGCAGAAACCAAAAGTCAGTGGGTTAGCCACCCAAACCCCCCAGGTGCCCCTTAAATATAATGGTTTTAAACTATTACTGATAACTCCAATGTAAGTATCCTCTATATTTCTATTTTATTATGTATTTTTTCTTCCGTATTTCTATTTCATCCTAATGGCTGCTTAAGTTTAATTGAGGGATACCCCCTTTTTATGAGAAAATAAATAAATAGAGCTCCTTTGAGGAGGCTTTAGATGATGTTTTTGCACCCCATGTGGGATGTAATTTTGTTTTTTCAGATCATCTTGCTAGTAATAGATAAACTTAATTAATTCAGAAATTAAGCTGATATGAAACAAGGCTTGGGTTATTAGAATGTGGGTTTGTTTCTGGTGCAGGCCCTTGGTGGTCATGACTGGAAGCACAGTTTTTGTTTATTTTTCTTATGAGGCTGTAAGTTTCTTCTTATCAGATTTCTTCTTATCAAGCTATAAACTCCTATTTTTACTCTTTCCCTGTAAAATTACTGAGTTCAGTTTATTATCTCATCTTCTTACTGCTGCTTTCAACTAGTCTCTCAGACATGATGCTTTTATTTTATTTATTTTTTAAGATATCTTAAATATTTATTTATTTATTTATTTATTTGTTTATTTATTTATTTATTTATTATAGACATAGAGAGAGAGAGGCTGAGACACAGGAGGAGGGACAAGCAGGCTCCAAGCCAGGAGCTCGACGCAGGACTCGATCCCAGGACTCCAAGATTGTGCCCTGGGCCAAAGGCAGGCGCTAAACCACTGAGCCACCCAGGGATCCCTGACACGATGCTTTTAAATGGTAAAATATCAGAAGGGGGATATTGGCATCAGATGTTAAGGTTTACCTCTGTGGAGTTCTCTTTTATCTGTACCCTTGGCCTTGAAACTCTTCATTGTATATTTTATCCAACTATTTTAATTGCTCACATTGAGTAGATTTGTTCTAAATGGGCCAGTCTCCCATTGCTGGAAGTAAAATCCTTCAAAATATTTCCCTTAGGCATTGGATGCGAAAGTTTTATACATACGCTCACCTGTAGTAGTTCACTAATAAGAATTCAGGCACATGGCTCCATATTGCTGCCTTTGAAACTGGAAAAATATAGATTATAACTGACTGATATGTTGCCAGCCAATGAAATAGATATTGAGTGACCATTAGGCTCTAGTACATGTATTACACAATTTTCTTATCCATTTTGTTCATTTTCTTTTGCCCCATTATAATGTAGTTTCTGGGGAGGAGTATTATTTTATTTTACTTATGCTTGTGCTATGTTTTAGTACAACATTGCATCCTATGTGCCTTGAGTATCCCAATACAGTGTAAGTAGGTACTCAACAAATATTCGTGATGTATGAAAGGCCTTTCTAAGCACATTGCTAAACACCAAAAACTATACATCTTCAGGGTTTTAGAGAGCAATCTTCCACAATTTTAATAATGTCATAGTATCATTGTGACATTTAAAATGCTTTAATAACACTTTATAATAAAATACTTTAATAATAGAAACATCAACATTCAATAATAAAGCCTATGAAATATAGAAAAGTAACATGTCACTTTTTTTTCTAGACAAGGCACCTCTACTGTAATTTCATCAAACCTTTTTAAAAATGTAATTGTCAGACTTCCTAATTATATTGTTCATTCCCCTTTGGACATACTTCAGTGTGTTATTGTTTCCTAAATATAATACTCCAAAATTAACACAGTATAAAACAAATGGTCTGATCAGTGTTCAAGTTTAATGAAAGAAAAAGTCCCATTAGCTCATTCATTCATCATGTTCTTGATCCATTCTGTCATGGAAAACTAGAACCACTGAGGTAGCAAAAGTTTCATCTAAGGATATAAACTTAAGTTAAAAAAAATTAACCAATTAACTAATAATCCCCTGAAATTCAGAGTAGAGGAACATGACCAATACAAAATGTTATGAATTTATTTTATAGTGATGATCCAAAGATAAAATGGAAGCCAAATCTATACCTTCAAATAACCAGTAAGATAGTACTACAGGCATATATGTCACAGAATAACAGATTTTCAGGCATAGTTTCTTAGGTGGTAATACCAAAGTTTTGTGATATTAACTAAGAAATAATCTCCAAGATCCACATGTACACTGCAATGGAACTTTTACTCCAAAACAAAAGAAAATGTCACATAAGCTTTCTTCACCTGCAGCACTGTCACAATTCTAGAAATTATTAGTTATAAATATAATTCCCTTTAAATTATAAAAATTAGAATCAATTATTACACAGTTGATAACATTACAATAAAATTTGATCACAATTCATATAGCCAGTATCTGTATCAAGTACCTTCTTAAGTATCTGCTGTATTTGTAGTTCCTTATTAACTTATTATGAGAATTATAAGCTGAAAGTACAAAATGCTACCATTATTATTATTATCCCAATGCTTTGTGGTCAATAATTGGATTGACTATTACTGCTATTGATAATTGGAATTAACAAATATGATGGGTTAAAAATGGTCCCTCCAAAAATGTCCAAACCCCAATCCTGAAATCTGTGAATGTGTTATGTTGCAAAGCAAATGAGAGTGAAAGTTGAAGGTGGAATGAACTTAAAATATGAAAAATTATCCTGGTGGGCCCAAGGTAAACACATGAGTTCTTAAAAGCAGAAGTGGGGGGTCGGGGCAGAAAGAGGCACCTTGACAGAGACTCTATCGCCTTGTCTGGTTTTGAAGATGAAAAGAGGTCACCCTGAGCCAAGGAATGTGGTGGCTTCTAGAAGCTGGGAATGGCCCTCGCTGATAGCAAGGACTTTTGTTCTGTGGCCACAAGGAACAAAATTCTACTAACAACCCAAATAAGTACAGAAACTAACTCTTCCTTATAACTTTCTGAAAGAACTCAATGACCGTTCCATTTTAGGCCTGTGGGAGCCATACCAAATTTCTGACCACCAGAACTCTAAGATAGTAAATACGCGTTGTTTAAATTACTCAGTTTGCTGCAATTTGCTACAGTAGCAATGGGAAACTAGGCCAAAGCTTATGGACCCTATCTCAGGCAAGGGTAAAAAAATACCTATTTCAAATGAGTCTTTGTAAATGTGCTGAAAACACACATGCAAACATTCACTGAGGCACACTTGAAATCCTCGTGATTACTAGTCCACTTCATCTTAACTTTAATGTCCCTCATGAAAACCTTGAGAATAAAAGTAATTTAAATGTAGAATAGAAAATATCTCTGGGGCTTTATATTTATCGAAATATAGTAAACACTAATATTCCCTCATTTCCATTTAATAGCAGTCTTCCAGTGATTGCCTTATTAGTTTAACCTTTATTAGGTCATTTTCAAAGGTCTTGGGAAATGTATGTTTTTATAGAATTCAAACTCTCACTAACTTCTACTTTATTGTACTTAAATGAAGCCAGTATTAGATTTTAAAGGTTTTAATCTTTAAAATAAAGCAATCTGTTACAGTAGGTTTTCTATTGCATGCATTAATGTTTTCTGTATTGCTCTTGTCCTAGTTTGTAGGTCAAAACAGAACTATAACTACCTGAAGGCTAGAAAGATGATTGTTGACACGACTCAAGAATAACTTACTGTGATCATAAAATCACCCAGTGCAAATAACATTAGGAAAAAAGAAACTATGCCTATAGTAAAATTATCCTATTATAAAGGAAAATAATTTATATGACAATGAAGCTAATGCCATTTTCTTAGTGTGTGTGCATTTATCTCCTTGCATTGTTCTTTAACAAACTGTAACACTGTGAGGCAGATTGGATAAAGCCGTACTCTGAGTATAGCACCATGCAGCATCCATCTGATACCATGATCTGCATACAGGAAGTCTCACATATAACAGGAATGTACATTTTTTTTTTGCTATTTCCTTTCACAGTCATTTTCTGAACAGTATTATAACAAAATGAACTATGCCTAATTTTTGTTATAGTATATATAATTTTTCATAAAACCTATGTTTTAGTTTTATGGTATATAAGAATTCATTGTTGATGATGAGAAACAGCCACTTAAAAGTGTCTTCACTGGGAAGTCAAGGTCTATGATATCTTGATAAATATAGACTGCAGTCTTTATTTATTAAGATGTAATAAATACTAATACCTCATCATATGAATTTTAGAGGAATTTTCACAAATAAATCTCAGTCTGTTCATTCTAAAGTTGGCAAACTATGGCCTAGATGCCAAATCTAGCTGGATGCCTATTTTTTGTAAATAAAGTTTAACCTGAACATAGCCATTTGTGTTTATGGTTGTTTATGTTTATTGCTAGAGGCATAGTATTTTACACTACTACGAAAGTTGTGTAATTGTGACAGGGACTGTATGCCCCACAAAGTCTGAAATATTTACTACCTGGTCTTTTACAGAAAAACAAAAACAAAAACAAAAAACCTTTGCTGACTGCAGATCTAACTGAAGGCAACTTTTTCAGGCAAACACATAATATCAACAAAATATTAATATTATATAATATTTCCACCATATAAAATATGATGGAAAAGGGGTATCATGTTTTACCTATAAGGTCAGGAGAATTTTCCTAAGGGAGAAGATATTTCAATTGAGTCTGCCAGGTGGATAAGAGGGGATAAGGGTAATTCAAGCTTAGTGCACCACACATGAAAATGCATAGAGATTATGATATATATAAAAAAATGGAGCATTATTCAGCCTTAAAAAAAAGGTAGAGCTCTTGCCATTTCAATGACATGGATGAAACTGGAGGACATTATGCTAAGTGAAATAAGCCAAACACAGAAAGAACATAATCTCACTTGTATGTGGAATCTAAAAACAGTCAAATACTTAGAAGCAAAGAGAATAGTGGTTATCATAGGTGGGAAAAATGGGAGATGTTTGTCAACAGGAACAAAGTGGCAGTTATATAGAATGAATAAGTCTAGGGAGCTAATGAACAGCATGGTGACTATAGTTAACATACTGTACCAAATACTGGAAATTTCTTAAGAGAGTAGATTTCAGGTGCTACCATCATACACACAAAAATGGTAACTACGTAAGGAGATAATATGTAAATTAGCTTGACTATACTAATTATTTCATTGTGCATATGTATATCCAAGCATCATGTTGCATACCTTAATACATACAATTTATATTTTTAAAAATTATAAAACGGGACGCCTGGATGGCTCAGAGGTTTAGCGACTGCC
Source organism: Canis aureus (assembly GCF_053574225.1). Lineage (NCBI taxonomy): Eukaryota > Metazoa > Chordata > Mammalia > Carnivora > Canidae > Canis > Canis aureus. Next base: position 64,079,097 of record NC_135625.1, read on the forward strand.
TTCAGCCCAGGGCATGATCTTGGGGTCCCGGGATCGAGTCCCACATTGGGCTCCCTGCATGGAGCCTGCTGCTTTTCCCTCTGCCTGTGTCTGTCTCTCTCCCTCTCTATGTGTCTCTCATGAATAAATAAATAAAGTCCTTAAAATAATTATAAAATATTTCCCTGATGATGAGTGATATAGAGCATCTTTTCATATGTCTGTTAGCCATCTGTATATCTTCTTTGGAAAAAATGTCTCTTAATGTCTCTTAACTGGATTATTTATTTTTTGGGTATCAAGTTTGATATGTTCTTTATAGATTTTTGGATACTAATGCTTTATCAGATATGTCATTTGCAAATATCTTCTCATATTCTGAAGGTTGCCTTTTAGTTTTATTGGTTATTTCCTTCACTGTGCAGAAGATTTTTATATTAATGAAGTCCCTATAGTAATAAAAAATTTTAAGACAGCATACCTGTATTCATCGTAGCATTGTTTACATAACTAAGACATGCAGAGAGCCTAATTGTCCATTGAAGGATGAATAGATTAAAAAAAAATGTTGTGGGAACCCTGGGTGGCGCAGCGGTTTAGCGCCTGCCTTTGGCCCAGGGCACGATCCTGGAGACCCGGGATCAAGTCCCACGTTGGGCTCCCGGTGCATGGAGCCTTCTTCTCCCTCTGCCTATGTCTCTGCCTCTCTCTCTCTCTCTCTCTGTGTGTGACTATCATAAATAAATAAAAAATAAAAAAAAATGTTGTGATACATGTAGTATTTGCCACAGTGTTATTCAGCCCCCCAAAAGAAGGACATCTTTTTTATAAAAACATTGATGGACCTTGAGTATACATTATACTGTCTGAAATAAGTCAGACAGAAAAAAACAGATACTATATGATCTAACAAATTTTCATATAAGTGGAATCTAACAAATTTCAAAATGCATTTAAACTATAGAAAAAGAGATCAGATTTGTAATTACCAGAGTTGAGTGTGGGAGGGGGGTGAGGCCTGGGGGTGGAGGAATTGGATTAAGGGGGTCAAAAGGTACAAACTTCCACGTACATGATAACTAAGTACTAGGGATATAGCACAACATGATGATGATAGCTAACACTGCTGTCTGGTATATTTGAAGGCTGAGGGTTCTCCTCACAAGGAGAAACCATTTCTTTTTATTTTTTATACACTTAATGAGATAATGGATGTTAACTAAATTTATTGTGGTGATCATTTCAAAATATATATGTCGAATCATTAAGCTGTACCTTAAAAGTATACAGTGCTATATGTCAATTATATCTCAATAAAATTAGAAAAAGAAAGAATTCTACTAAAGTTAAAGAAGAAAATATAACAATGTGAAAAATAATGTTTTATGCAAATAAATTAAATATTCTATAAACTGCATTAGAAGGAATGATGGAAAGTGAGATGGAGAAACATACTACCGTAAGAAAATAAAAGGTCAGTAATGTCACGATCTGTTAAATATTAGTTTAGATTGGATTTTCTATCATTTCTCCATGGATCAATTTCAACATAGACAGGAGAGGACTGTAACTGGAAATGAGAACACAGGAGCATAGCTCAATAATGTACATGAAAGATGGTAAATTCTTGAACTAAGTCAGTGGCAGGGAGAGTCGAAAGGAGGAAATGGTCTCAAATCTTTTTTTTTTTTTTTTTTATTGGTGTTCAATTTACTAACATACAGAATAACACCCAGTGCCCGTCACCCATTCACTCCCACCCCCCGCCCTCCTCCCCTTCTACCACCCCTAGTTCGTTTCCCAGAGTTAGCAGTCTTTACGTTCTGTCTCCCTTTCTGATATTTCCCACCCATTTCTTCTCCCTTCCCTTATTTTCCCTTTCACTATTATTTATATTCCCCAAATGAATGAGAACATATAATGTTTGTCCTTCTCCGACTGACTTACTTCACTCAGCATAATACCCTCCAGTTCCATCCACGTTGAAGCAAATGGTGGGTATTTGTCATTTCTAATAGCTGAGTAATATTCCATTGTATACATAAACCACATCTTCTTTATCCATTCATCTTTTGTTGGACACCGAGGCTCCTTCCACAGTTTGGCTATCGTGGCCATTGCTGCTAGAAACATCGGGGTGCAGGTGTCCCAGCGTTTCATTGCATTTGTATCTTTGGGGTAAATCCCCAACAGTGCAATTGCTGGGTCGTAGGGCAGGTATATTTTTAACTGTTTGAGGAACCTCCACACAGTTTTCCAGAGTGGCTGCACCAGTTCACATTCCCACCAACAGTGTAAGAGGGTTCCCTTTTCTCCGCATCCTCTCCAACATTTGTTGTTTCCTGCCTTGTTAATTTTCCCCATTCTCACTGGTGTGAGGTAGTATCTCATTGTAGTTTTGATTTGTATTTCCCTGATGGCAAGTGATGCAGAGCATTTTCTCATATGCATGTTGGCCATGTCTATGTCTTCCTCTGTGAGATTTCTCTTCATGTATTTTGCCCATTTCATGATTGGATTGTTTGTTTCTTTGGTGTTGAGTTTAATAAGTTCTTTATAGATCTTGGAAACTAGCCCTTTATCTGATATGTCATTTGCAAATATCTTCTCCCATTCTGTAGGTTGTCTTTGAGTTTTGTTGACTGTATCCTTTGCTGTGCAAAAGCTTCTTATCTTGATGAAGTCCCAATAGTTCATTTTTGCTTTTGTTTCTTTTGCCTTCGTGGATGTATCTTGCAAGAAGTTACTATGGCCGAGTTCAAAAAGGGTGTTGCCTGTGTTCTTCTCTAGGATTTTGATGGAATCTTGTCTCACATTTAGATCTTTCATCCATTTTGAGTTTATCTTTGTGTATGGTGAAAGAGAGTGGTCTAGTTTCATTCTTCTGCATGTGGATGTCCAATTTTCCCAGCACCATTTATTGAAGAGACTGTCTTTCTTCCAATGGATAGTCTTTCCTCCTTTATCGAATATTAGTTGCCCATAAAGTTCAGGGTCCACTTCTGGATTCTCTATTCTGTTCCACTGATCTATGTGTCTGTTTTTGTGCCAGTACCACACTGTCTTGATGACCACAGCTTTGTAGTACAACCTGAAATCTGGCATTGTGATGCCCCCAGATATGGTTTTCTTTTTTAAAATTCCCCTGGCTATTCGGGGTCTTTTCTGATTCCACACAAATCTTAAAATAATTTGTTCTAACTCTCTGAAGAAAGTCCATGGTATTTTGATAGGGATTGCATTAAACGTGTATATTGCCCTGGGTAACATTGACATTTTCACAATATTAATTCTGCCAATCCATGAGCATGGAATATTTTTCCATCTCTTTGTGTCTTCCTCAATTTCTTTCAGAAGCGTTCTATAGTTTTGAGGGTATAGATCCTTTACATCTTTGGTGAGGTTTATTCCTAGGTATCTTATGCTTTTGGGTGCAATTGTAAATGGGATTGACTCCTTAATTTCTCTTTCTTCAGTCTCATTGTTTGTGTATAGAAATGCCACTGACTTCTGGGCATTGATTTTGTATCCTGCCACGCTACCGAATTGCTGTATGAGTTCTAGCAATCTTGGGGTGGAGACTTTTGGGTTTTCTATGTAGAGTATCATGTCATCGGCGAAGAGGGAGAGTTTGACTTCTTCTTTGCCAATTTGAATGCCTTTAATGTCTTTTTGTTGTCTGATTGCTGAGGCTAGGACTTCCAGTACTATGTTGAATAGCAGTGGTGAGAGTGGACATCCCTGTCTTGTTCCTGATCTTAGGGGAAAGGCTCCCAGTGCTTCCCCATTGAGAATGATATTTGCTGTGGGCTTTTCATAGATGGCTTTTAAGATGTCGAGGAATGGTCCCTCTATCCCTATACTCTGAAGAGTTTTGATCAGGAATGGATGCTGTATTTTGTCAAATGCTTTCTCTGCATCCAATGAGAGGATCCTATGGTTCTTGGTTTTTCTCTTGCTGATATGATGAATCACATTGATTGTTTTACGGGTGTTGAACCAGCCTTGTGTCCCAGGGATAAATCCTACTTGGTCATGGTGAATAATTTTCTTAATGTACTGTTGGATCCTATTGGCCAGTATCTTGTTGAGAATTTTTGCATCCATGTTCATCAGGGATATTGGTCTGTAATTCTCCTTTTTGGCGGGGTCTTTGTCTGGCTTTGGAATTAAGGTGATGCTGGCTTCATAGAACGAATTTGGAAGTACTCCATCTCTTTCTATCTTTCCAAACAGCTTTAGGAGAATAGGTATGATTTCTTCTTTAAACGTTTGATAAAATTCTCCTGGGAAGCCATCTGGCCCTGGACTCTTGTGTCTTGGGAGGTTTTTGATGACTGCTTCAATTTCCTCCCTGGTTATTGGCCTGTTCAGGTTTTCTCTTTCTTCCTGTTCCAGTTTTGGTAGTTTGTGGCTTTCCAGGAATGCATCCATTTCTTCTAGATTGCCTAATTTATTGGCGTATAGCTGTTCATAATATGTTTTTAAAATCGTTTGTATTTCCTTGGTGTTGGTAGTGATCTCTCCTTTCTCATTCATGATTTTATTAATTTGAGTCTTCTCTCTCTTCTTTTTAATAAGGCTGGCTAATGGTTTATCTATCTTATTAATTCTTTCAAAGAACCAACTCCTGGTTCTGTTGATCTGTTCCACAGTTCTTCTGGTCTCGATTTCGTTGAGTTCTGCTCGAATCTTTATTAACTCCCTTCTTCTCTTGGGTGTAGGATCTATTTGCTGTTTTTTCTCTAGCTCCTTTATGTGTAAGGTTCTTCTCAAGCGCACATGGAACTTTCTCCAGAATAGACCACATATTGGGTCACAAATCGGGTCTGAACCGATACCAAAAGATTGGGATTGTCCCCTGCATATTCTCGGACCATAATGCCTTGGAATTAGAACTAAATCACAACAAGAAGTTTGGAAGGACCTCAAACACATGGAGGTTAAGGACCATCCTGCTAAAAGATAAAAGGGTCAACCAGGAAATTAAGGAAGAATTAAAAAGATTCATGGAAACTAATGAGAATGAAGATACAACCGTTCAAAATCTTTGGGATGCAGCAAAAGCAGTCCTAAGGGGGAAATACATCGCAATACAAGCATCCATTCAAAAACTGGAAAGAACTCAAATACAAAAGCTAACCTTACACATAATGGTCTCAAATCTTTAGGAAGAAGCATTTCTGGCATTTAGTGACTGACTAGAGAAAGGGAGGTCTTAAAGATTGAGGAGAAAATGATGCTTTGTAGTATCTAGTTCAGACGTATTGAGGCTACTAATCGTGATGAGGTGGGAACAAAAGGGGAGGAAAAGGATCATGTTAATGGAAGAAAATGTAAATCAGTCAGAGTTTGTAGAAGTCTTTAGAGAATCTTTCATCCATGTAAGTCACTCTGAAATAATAAGTTATAGTTTTGTTCTGTTTGTAAATATGTCTTCTACTTTCAGTATTTATTCTATAAGCAAAGCAGATCGTTTGGCTTTTCATTCTCATTTAACTCTTAATTACTTTATCGGGGAGTTAAGTACAATTTTTATGACTTTTTTAATGTGTGTGACTTTTTCTTTTCCCTGAACTTTTAGAAGGACCTGTCATTTAGGTAACTTTTCTAATTTGATATGGCCTTCTTGTGTTATTTGTGTGTATTTATATCTATATAGTATATAGATAGTTTACACACACATATATGTATGTATAGTGGTTTATTTTCTGAGATCACTGTGTCTGCTCCACTATCTTACTGTTACTGAGATGTTTCCTTCCTTTCTATTACCTTTCTGCTTTTTTTTTTTTTTTTTTTAGATTTTATTTATTTATTTGAGAGAGAGCAAGCATGAGCAGAGAGGAGCAGAGGGAGAGGGAGAAGCAGGCTTCCTGCAGGGAGCCCAACGTGGGACTTGATCCTAGAACCCCAGGATCATGACTTGAGTAGAGGGCAAACACTTAACCAACTGAGCCATCCAGGCACACCTCTGTGCTTTTTAATTTTTGGCCATGCTCTGTGCTTTCTCCTCAAAACCCTTCTCTTGGAAGTTAGCCCTGGCTAATTAGCTTTGCAAAAGCACAGGAGCTGCACTTGCACCAGCTCGTTCAGCCACTACCTCAGATCCTTCACACTCATCATCTATGAGATCATGCAAAACCCCTCCCAGTTGTAGCCATGGTTTTTCAGTGAATACCTATTGAGTATTTTGAATGTTTCCTCTTTCCAGATCTTTCATATTCCTCCATTTTTTTCTTCTGCTTCCTTCTACACAAAACTGATTCCACACAAGTCATAAATTTTGAAGGCTTTCACTACATGTCTGTATTTCGGGGTTCATCAGGACACCCTGTCAACAGTTTTTGCTGTAAATACACATGATGCCTTTGAGCTATTGCTTCTGCTATCTCTGCTTAACAAGAGAACCCTAGGACACTCCCGACAGTACCATTGCTGTCATCTTCCTGGAATCCTCCATATATTGGTTTTTATTTATTTTTTTATTTTAATGCCTCTAGAGATGAAATCAGAGCTATACTACACTCATTGATCATTTGGATTTCAGAAGAATTTCTCCATGTCTTTTAAGTAAACACAAAGTAATGTAGGGAATAATTTAAGAGATGGGTAATTGAGTCTGGATGCTTATACAACTTGGAATGTAATGGCATAAACTCTGAAATTATGGAATGCTGAATTTAAAGATTCTGATTTTGCAAATTGGCTCAGAAGTCTATATGTGACTTAAAACTGTGTATATAGAACCCTTTATTGCATTTATTACAGCTATTATTCTTGCAGTGTAGTTTAGCTTGTCTTTCCTTTGTAAGTGCACATATTACAACTGAATCTATGCCTTCAGACACGTATTATTTCAGCAGTGCAATCAGTATTAATAATCAGCTTTGGGCTTATGTTTAATCAAGTGTATAGTAGGAGCTTTACCAAGTCTCTTCTTCTGTGCCCACATTAGCTTCATCAGACATAATTAAGTTTTATCATATAATTGAAGAGGCAGAAACTAGAAAGGCAGGAAAATAGCAATTTATGCAGCCTGTTTTATCAGCTCATATCTTTTAACAACAGGGTAAGCAATGGGACATACATGGAAATTGAAAGCACAGACAAAAGGCATTTTTTCCAGTAAAATAGTAAATAAAAAAACAATTCTACACTATTGAATATCATTTTAAATACATAAAATTGGCTTTCCGTTTAAGATATTGCATTGTTATATTTGTGTAATATTGTATGTAATATATACATACATAAAATAACTCTCTCTAGAGACTGAATTTCAATGTAAGAAAAAAATTTAAATATATATAGTATCAGAAAAAGAATAAAACAGAAATGACAACAAGGTTATGAAATATAAAGTAAATAAATAAAGCAGAAGTTGCTACTTACAGAGAAGGTAGAAGATGAATTCAACCTATTTTGCTTAAACCTGAAGCAGCTCTGAACACAAAGATAGAAGGTGAGAAAAACACGTGAATCTGAATGTAGTGGGAATTATAACATCAATGGAATGATCAGTAGTTTTCTTGTAGAAAAAGTTGTAAATGATCTAATGATATATAGAGAATAAGAATGGTAAAACACCAGAGTAATGTTCTCTTAACTTAAACATTGAGGGTTTGCCTAAAAAGCCTCAATTCCCAGACTTTCTCTAAGCTAAAGCTTCCCAGGCAACAAGACTTGCCCACGTATTTAGGTATTCTCAATCAGCCTTACAAGGATCACTCAGCATTTGAGAAAGTATGAAATATGAAAAAGTTGGAGAAAGATTCAATAGAAAAGCTTACTAGAAATAAAAGAGATAATTTATAAAAAAGAATCCTCTAATAAGTTTTATGAGAGATATGTTTTTTTATTTTTTTAAATTTTTTAAATAATAAATTTATTTTTTATTGGTGTTCAATTTGCCAACATACAGAATAACACCCAGTGCTCATCCTGTCAAGTGCCCTCCTCAGTGCCCGTCACCCAGTCACCCCCAACCCCTGCCCTCCTCCCCTTCCACCACCCCTAGTTCGTTTCCCAGAGTTAGGAGTCTCTCATGTTCTGTCTCCCTTTCTGATATTTCCCACCCATTTCTTCTCCCTTCCCTTCTACTCCCTTTCACTATTATCTATATTCCACAAATGAATGAGAACATATAATGTTTGTCCTTCTCCGATTGACTTACTTCACTCAGCATAATACCCTCCAGTTCCATCCACGTTGAAGCAAATGGTAGGTATTTGTCGTTTCTAATGGCTGAGGAATATTCCATTGTATACATAAACCACATCTTCTTTATCCATTCATCTTTCGATGGACACTGAGGCTCCTTCCACAGTGTGGCTATTGTGGACATTGCTGCTATAAACATCGGGGCACAGGTGTCCCGGCATTTCACTGCATCTGTATCTTTGGGGTAAATTCCCAACAGTACAATTGCTGGGTCGTAGGGCAGGTCTATTTTTAACTCTTTGAGGAACCTCCACACAGTTTTCCAGAGTGGCTGCCCCAGTTCACATTCCCACCAACAGTGTAAGAGGGTTCCCCTTTCTCCGCATCCTCTCCAACATTTGTTGTTTCCTGCCTTGTTAATTTGCCCCATTCTCACTGGTGTGAGGTGGTATCTCATTGTGGTTTTGATTTGTATTTCCCTGATGGCAAGTGATGCAGAGCATTTTCTCATGTGCATGTTGGCCATGTCTATGTCTTCCTCTGTGAGATTTCTCTTCATGTCTTTTGCCCATTTCATGATTGGATTGTTTGCTTCTTTGCTGTTGAGTTTAATAAGTTCTTTGTAGACCTTGGATACTTGCCCTTTATCTGATACGTCATTTGCAAATATCTTCTCCCATTCTGTAGGTTGTCTTTGAGTTTTGTTGACTGTATCCTTTGCTGTGCAAAAGCTTCTTATCTTGATGAAGTCCCAATAGTTCATTTTTGCTTTTGTTTCTTTTGCCTTCGTGGATGTATCTTGCAAGAAGTTACTGTGGCCGAGTTCAAAACGGGTGTTGCCTGTGTTCTCCTCTAGGATTTTGATGGAATCTTGTCTCACATTTAGATCTTTCATCCATTTTGAGTTTGTCTTTGTGTATGGTGCAAGAGAGTGGTCTAGTTTCATTCTTCTGCATGTGGATGTCCAATTTTCCCGGCACCATTTATTGAAGAGACTGTCTTTCTTCCAGTGGATAGTCTTTCCTGCTTTATCGAATATTAGTTGACCATAAAGTTGAGGGTCCACTTCTGGATTCTCTATTCTGTTCCATTGATCTATGTGTCTATTTTTGTGCCAGTACCACACTGTCTTGATGACCACAGCTTTGTAGTACAACCCAAAATCTGGCATTGTGATGCCCCCAGCTATGGTTTTCTTTTTTAAAATTCCCCTGGCTATTTGGGGTCTTATGAGAGATATTTGAAGCTATATCACTTCCAGGAGCAAAATTAGAAAGAAGTAGAGAGAATGAGGAGGACTTCAATTTCATTAATGATAAGATAGCTCAGTGAATCAGGCTTCTCCAGAGAAGAAAGGGAACTATATCTACCTATGTATCTATGTATCATCTATGTTTCCATCTATCACACACACACACACACACACATACACAAATATATAATATATAATATAATGCAATATTATATAAGATATTGTATGTTATATACATACATATATTGTTTTGAGGAGATGCTCAAGCATTTGTGAGGGCTAGCAAATATGAAATATGTAAGGCAGGCTGGCAAAGTGAAAACCTATGAAGGAGTGGATGTTGCAGTCTTGAGGTGGAATTTCTTCTTTTCCAGGACACCTCAGTTCTTAGTGTTGACGCCTTCAAAAGATTGGATGAGGCCCACCAAGAGATTGGATGAGATTCAAGGGCAATCTCCTTTATTTAAAGTCACCTGATGATAGGCGTTAACATCTACCTGTGCCTTCACAGAACTTCACAGAAACACATAGATTAGTATTTTATCAGTTCATTCGGTACTATAGCCTAGCCAAGCTGATACATAAAACACTTAGAATAAATAGTCTGTTAAACACAACAAACTATATTGGTTAAAATACAGATACTATTTTATTTTTTAAGACTTATTTATTTGAAAAAAAAGATTTATTTATTTGTTTGTTTGAGAGAATGAGAGAGAGAGAGAATGTTTCTGTGTGTGTGTGTGTGTGTGTGTGTGTGTGTGTGTGTGTGTTTGCCGGGGGGGGGGGGGCGGTGTGGAGTGCAGAGGGAAAAAGAATTCCCAGCAAACTCCCCAGTGAGCAGGGATCCCAATGTACGGCTCAATCTCATGACCCTGAGATCATGACCCAAGCCAAACCTGAAGCAAAACTACTCCAACTCCAGAGAGAGTATACATAACAAGTTTAAGCAATCAATAAAATTCCTAGAAGATAACCCAGGAGAGTAAGTTTATAGTTTTGACGTAGGGAAGGATTTCCTAAACAAGACACGAAATAACACTAATAATAAGGAAAAGAATCAATGCATTAATCTAATTAAAATTAAAAACATCTGTTCTTCAGAGAACATTATGAAGTAAGTAAAAAAGACAAATCTCAAACTTGGAGAATATATACAGGATAATATAACCAAAGAAGAGTGTATATCGAGGAAAAAGAACTCCTACAAACAAAAAAGTGAAACACATTATTTATATTATGCCTGAATAGAAAAATGGACAGAAAGACATGATTATATATTTCACAAAAGAAGAAATCCTTGGCTCGGAAAAGTGAGTACCCCTTTCCTCATTTTGTGTTGAAAGATAAACATGTTCATTATAAATACAGTTACAAATGATGTAGTTTTGGTATGTTATTAGGGTTGACATTTAGAAACAGAACTGTGACATCAGTCTTTCAAATGTATCAAATAGCATTTAAGTTTCATAATGATTTGATACCCACCGTCATCCGTTTTTGAATTAAAGACTGTCAAATTCGTAGTGCAGGGCTCCAGAGACAATCAGCAATTCTGCTGTCTCCAACTTTACATATCCTTGCACTTCATTTTACCATTACACATCCACCAAAATTTTAAAAAAATTACCTAGCAATGTCAAGAGCTGGCAAAATTATGGATGCATGCTTATTCCTATACACTGTTGGTGTGAGTGTATATTAAAACAATCACTTTGAAAAAATAGTTTGACCTACTATAGTGAAATTCCCAATACGCATACCTTTCACTTAACAAATCCACCCCTAGATATAAATCCCAGAAAAAATTTTACCTAGGAACAGAGGGATAAATTTATATGAAAATTTATGAAAGCTCTATCTTTAACAACCCTAAACAAGAAACAATCCATATGCCTATCAAATGTAGAAAAGATATACCCATCATTCTATGCTTATACAACAGAATATAATACAGTAATGAAAATTGAATGTGGATACAGTTACTTTAAAAAGAGATTACACTGATTTTGTCTTTGGCCCTGTATCTTGTTCAAGCTTGCCCAGTGACCTCTCTTGGGATTACATGTTCCGGCCTCTTGGAGAGTAATATACATATCTTAGAAATGCCCACCAAACCTGGATGGAGGAGACTTGTTTTGGCTTCCCATGAATTTATGAGAAATAACATAGTCTTTCCCCTTCCTGATGTACAGGTGGTGCCATGAGACCTAATTAAAGGTTTGTTGTTAATTAGGTACACATAAACCCTTAAGTTTAAGTGATCCCTTTGATTTCACTATAGTGCCCTTCTGCATATCCCCTGGCTCTAAAAAATATGTGGACTAACGTCTGGATTTTGTGGAGCTTAACTATGCAGTTGCCATGGATCATCCTCCACCTGATCTCCTCCTGTCAGTAAGTTGCCCTGAATAAAAAACTGTGTAAACTGTATGGAATAACCTGCTTTGTTTTCTGGTCTCAAAGTGCCTTCTCAGTTTGGGGAATACTTTACTGTCTTCTACCTCCCAACAGATAAATCAGATATAAAGTAGATTGAAAATAGGAACACATGAATATAGTAAGATTCTCTTTTCCTGAGATTCTGTACCCCCCCCCAAGCCAAAGTTATATTTTAGGAATGCAAAATTATATTTTTAGTGGCACAACTATAATAAAAAAAACAAGGACATAATTTTTTTAGATTTTATTTTTATTTATTTATTTGAGAAGAAGAGATTTGAGGGAGGGCCAGTGGAAGATAGAATCTCAAGCAGACTCCCTACCAAGTATGGAGCCTAACACAGGGCTCAATCCAACAATCACAAGATCACGACCTGAGCCAAAACCAAGAGTCAGACACCCAAACGACTGAGCCACCCGGGCACCCCAGGACATAATTAATCAAAAAATATGGATAGTCAGTATTTGTCCTTTTTAATGGCTGAGTAATATTCCATTGCATATATAGACCACATCTTCTTTATCCATTCATCTTTCAATGGACACTGAGGCTCCTTCCACAGTTTGGCTATTGTGGACATTGGTGCTATGAACATTGGGGTGCAGGTGTCCTGCCGTTTCACTGAATCTGTATCTTTGGGGTAAATCCCCAATAGTGCAATCGCTGGGTCGTAGGACAGGTCTATTTTTTAACTCTTTGAAGAACCTCCACACAGTTTTCCAGAGTGGCTGCACCAGTTCACATTCCCACTAACAGTGCAAGAGGGTTCCCCTTTCTCCATATCCTCTCCAACATTTGTGGTTTCCTGCCTTGTTAATTTTCCCCATTCTCACTGGTGTGAGGTGGTATCTCATTGTGGTTTTGATCTGTATTTCCTTGATGGCAAGTGATTTGGAGCATTTTTTCATGTGCTTGTTGGCCATGTCTATGTCCTCTTTGGTGAAATTTCTGTTCATGTCTTTTGCCCATTTCATGATTCGATTATTTGGTTTTTTGCTGTTAAGTTGAATAAGTTCTTTATAGATCTTGGATACTAGCCCTTTATCTGATAGGTCATTTGCAAATATCTTCTTCCATTTTGTAGGTTGTCTTTTAGTTTTGTTGACTATTTCCTTCACTGTGCAGAAGCTTTTTATCCTTATTAAGTCCCAATAGTTCATTTTTGCTCTTGTTTCCTTGCCTTCATGGATGTATCTTGCAAGAAGTTGCTGTGGCCAAGTTCAAAAAGGGTGTTGCCTGTGTTCTCCTCTAGGATTTTGATGGATTCTTGTCTCACATTTAGATCTTTCATCCATTTTGAGTTTATCTTTATGTATGGTGTAAGAGAATGGTCCAGTTTCATTCCTCCGCACATGGCTGTCCAATATTCCCAGCACCATTTATTGAAGAGACTGTCCTTTTTCCAGTGGATATTCTTTCCTGCTTTGTTGAATATTAGTTGGCTATAGAGTTGAGGGTCCACTTCTGAATTCTCTATTCGGTTCCATTGATATACGTGTCTGTTTTTATGCCAGTACCACACTGTCTTGATGAGCACAGCTTTGTAGTACAACCTGAAATCTGGCATTGGGATGCCTCCAGCTCTAGTTTTCTTTTTCAATATTCCCCAGGCTATTCAGGGTCTTTTCTGATTCCTCATAAATCTTAAGATGATTTGTTCCAACTCTGTGAAGAAAGTCCATGATAATTTGATAGAGAATGCATTGAATGTGTAAGTTGCCCTGGGTGACATTGATATTTTCACAATATTAATTCTTCCGATACATGAACATGGAGTGTTTTTCCATCTCTTTGTGTCGTCCTCAATTTCTTTCAGAAGTGTTCTGTAGTTTTTAGGGTATAGATCCTTTACCTCTTTGGTTAGGTTTATTCCTAGGTATCTTATGCTTTTGGTGCAATTGTAAATGGGATTGACCCCTTAATTTCTCTTTCTTCAGTCTCATCGTTAGTATATAGAAATGCCACTGATTTCTGGGCATTAATTTTGTATCCTGCTACATTGTTGAGTTGTTGTATGAGTTCTAGAAATCTTGGGGTGGAGTCTTTTGGGTTTTCTATGTACAGTATCATGTCATCTGCAAAGAGGGAGAGTTTGACTTCTTCTTTCCCAATTTGAATGTCTTTTATTTCTTTTTGTTGCCTGATTGCTGAGACTAGGACTTCTAGAAGTGTGTTGAATAGCAGTGGTGACAGTGGACATCCGTTTTGTGTTCCTGATCTTAGGAGAAAGGCTTTCAGTTTTTACCCATTGAGAATGATATTTGCTGTGGGCTTTTCATAGATGGCTTTTAAGATGCTGAGGAACGTTCCCTCTATCCCTACACTATGAAGAGTTTTGATCAGGAATGGATGCTGTATTTTGTCAAATGCTTTCTCTGCATCTATTGAGAGGATCATATGGTTCTTATTTTCTCAATTGTTGATGTGATCTATCACGTTGATTGTTTTACGAGTGTTGAACCACCCTTGCATCCTGGGGATAAATTATCACATGGTTTCACTCATACAGGGAATATATAAAAAAGTGAAAGGGATCATAGGGGAAAGGAGAGAAAATGAGTGGGAAAAATCAGATAGGGTAAAAAAACATGAGAGATTCCTAACTCTGGGAAATGAACAAGGGGTAGTGGAAGGGAGGTGGGTGGGGGATGGAGTGACTGGGTGATGAGCACTGAGGTAGGTACTTAACGGGATGAGCACTGGGTGTTATACTATATTTTGGCAAATTGAACTCCAATAAAAAATATGCAAAAAATATATGGATAGTCATTACTGGGAGGTGATGACTGGAGGAAAATGGGAAATAGGGAGAATTTTGATTGGAAGGACACCAATGTTCCCTTCCTTGACCTGGGTGACACACACACACACACACACACACACACACACTCCCCGAGGCTTCCTTATCATTTTTTATTATACTCTTTATATTTGTTTTTGAAATTTTCCCGATTTATACCCCTAAAATGGAGAAGTAAAAAGGAATGTCCAATAAAAGAAATTAATGCATGCTTCATATATGATACTAATTTAATCAAGATTGTGATGCACCTGAGAATTTTTAGAAAAGGTGTGTGGATTATTCTAATATATATCCAGAGTTGCAAACCACATATCTTGCCAGAAGGTACCAACTATTACATAAGAACTCTGTGGGCCTTAGAGATGTTTTAGGAGTATTATAAGACACACTTTCTATAGAATCAGTTGAAGTACTTATTTACATAAATAACCCATGAATACATTAGGATTCAAACACTAAATTGTTCTGTTTACATTATTGTCTTTAGCTAATTTTGAGTAGGTAATATTTATACACGATAAAATATTTAAAGTATCTAAACGTGTGATGTGAAAAGCAAGTCTTCTAACTTCTGTGCCTCTCAGATTCCCCTGTACCTCTCAGAGTCACTCTTCCTGTTTCCTCTACAGTCTTTCAGAGATGGTCTGTGCATATATAAACACAAAGATCAATTTTGTTCACACAAATAGAGTGAAATATAAACATTGCTCTGTAACTTGCTGTTTTCATTTCTCAGTAACCAATATCTGTGCAGCTGCCTCATGGCTTCTAAAGCACACAGTGTATTGCTTTTATGTTTGTGCATTGTAGTTTTTCAAATATGTAGATGGTGAGATTATAAAGTATTGTATCACCTTAAAAAGCAAAACATAGAAATAAGATAGAATGCTAGGAAAATTTAAATATATTACTGAAAAATTAATAGAAATAATACAACATGAAACAGAAGGTATATTTCAAAATAAAACAATACTAACAGTAATATATGGCAAAAATTATTTATCAGAAGAGGAAAAAAAGCAGAAACTTTGAGAAGGCAATCCCTGCTACAGACTGAGGAAGGTGCAGAGACACGGAGAAAAAAGTCTCTGTTTCTCCAGGCCTCACACTTAACACATAAGAGCTGCTGCCCAATGCTGGAAGAATTTAAAAGTGTGGAGTGCTGAAGATAGCCACAGCAACAACAACAACAACAAACTCCATCCAAACCAGATAGACCAATATCTACATTGGCGGCATCCATCATATTAACAGCCTGAGGGAAGAAGAGAGTCCAAGGCCAAGCAAAACTATTATACCTCAGTTTCTATTGTTCTCCTGCACATGATGTTCAGCATAAAATGAAAAATTATAGGACACAGAAAGATTTAAAAGAACAACACATCCTTGGATGTGGCTCTGCTGACAACTGCTAAGAGATAAAGGAATTCACAGAACTAGAGCCAGAAATGGTCCTAATGACGGAACAGTCAAACTGAGATTATAAATAATATGATTGATATTTAAAGGATATAGTGTGAAACATGGACAATGTCCATGAACAGATGAGAAATTTGAGAGCAGGGATTGAAACTATTTTTTTTTTAAAGTCAGCTAGGTATGCTACCAATAACAATAATAATAAAACCTGTAATATCATAGATGAAAAAATTCTTTGATGGGCTTTTCCGCAGAATGAAAACCACAAGGTGAAGAATTGATGAACTTAAACAATGAAAACTAAATATTATGCAAACTGAAACAATGAGAAAAATCTAAACCCAAATCAAACAAGCAAAGAAACCAAAAGCAGAATAGAGCAAAAAGAGCTGTGGGACAACATTAAGGAAGCTAATATCTATACATTTGGAGTCCCAGAGTTTAAGAGAGGAAACAGAAGATATATATATTTTTTAAGATTTTTATTTATTTATTCAGAGAAAGAGAGAGAGAGGCAGAGACACAGGCAGAGGGAGAAGCAGGCTCCATGCAGGGAGGGAGAAGCAGGCTCCATGCAGGGAGCCTGACGTGGGGCTCAATCCAGGGTCTCCAGGATCAGGCCCTGGGCTGAAGGTGGCGCTAAACTGCTGAGCCACCTGGACTGCCCCAACAGAAGATATTTTTGAGGACCTATGGACAAAAATTTTCCAAAATTAATGTTAGACATGGAACCACAGATGCAAAAACCTTGGATATCCCATACAGTACAAGGAAAACATAGCTAGATCCATACACCAGCAAATACCTTATCTTGCACCATATAAAAAATTAATTTTAAATTGATCATAGAGTTAAATGTAAGTGCTCAAACTGTAAAGTTTTTAGAAGAAATAGGAGAAATCTTTATAAAGACAGCTGAATATTTTTACATATGATACAAAGAAAAGCATGAAATAGTTAAAAAGACATGATAAATTTAATTAATAATATCATAATGTTAAAGGTCTGTTCCTTGAGAGACATTCAGGTTAATAAGAAGATAAGACTCAGACTGGGAGAAAATATTTGCAAATGACATTTTTTTAAATAAAAAACTTGAAACCAGAATACAGAGAACCTTTATTGTAATAAAACAAAGACAAGCATCCCAGTTTAAGCAAAATAAAATAAACACCATTTCACCTAAAGAAGTTATACAGATAACAAATAAATACATGAAAAATGCTTAACATTATTAACCACTATAGCAATTCTAATTGAAATGACAGTAAGAGGCTACTTTACACAGACTAGATTAGCTAGCATTAAAAAGACTGTCAGCACCACGTGCTGATAAGCACGTGGAGAAATTGAGATTTTCATGCACTGCTGATAGAAATCCAAAACAGTACAGTGAGTTTGGAAACAAACTTAGCAGTTTCTTGTATACTGAGATATCTTCGACCATATGCTACCACACATGCTACCACAGCTAGTTCAGTCCTAGAAATTTATCCCAAAGAAGGAAAGCACAATTCTGCACAAAGACATGGGTCCAAATGTTTCTAGCCATTTTATTCATAATCAGAAAAACTAAAAACAACTCAATGTCCTTCAGCTAATGAATGAATAAAATATTGTGTAATATTCATACAAGGAAATAATACTCAGAAATAAAAAAGAACAGATATATTTAACAATATGAATACATCTCCAAATATGTAACTAAGTTAAAGAAGCTAAACTGTAATCATCAAACAGTCTGAGATTAATCTCCTTGAAGGCAATGTCTAATAGAGTATCTGACGCAAAATATGCTTCAATAAAAAATTATTGAGAAAATGAATTATCGTATGATCCTAGATGTCAGATATTTTGCAAATGACTGTGTAAAAAACTACTAGGGAAGTCATTATGAGACCCTCCCTCCTTCTACAGTGAATCATTCTTTAAGGGAAAACTCATGTTCTTTGTTTCCATATCTCTGTTAAGATACAGAATATATATGCAGATATAAGAGCAGATAGAAAGAGTAAACATTTTATATCAGATTGATAATAGGCTAGGATGATCCAGAAGTAGTGTTAGTTTTTATTAAAACAAACAAACAAAATCAGGTTTTAACCCATCTTGCAATTTTGATTAGATTAAGGCTCGCAATCTGAATTCATATATAATCCAAGCAGGATTGCAATTAGGATTAAAGTAGTCCAAAAAGTGGATTTAAATCTGCCAAAAATATTTAGTGAAGATACTGATAAATGCAATGATTCCATTAATGGAATAGCAATTTTCAGAGTCACAATCTAACAATATTTATAAAAATGAAATTAAATTAATTTAGGATTGATTGGTTTTACCTCACCTTGATTGTGAATTGTTTCTCTAATTTACTCTGTAGTTTTTGCAAGTAATTTAATCCTGTTTCCCAATTCCTCCAACTCAGAATGTTTACTGATTTCAGGGAGTTTGTGGAGAAAAATACAAATGATGAAGTAAATTTTTTAAAGTTTTCAGACTTGTAATCAATTGAAAGTCTTATTTTATACACGGAATGTAAAAAAAAAAAACATAATACTACCACTCTCAGTGATCACAAATCCAGCAAGCAAGTACAAGAAAAATAAGCTAATGAATAAAAACATATTTTATAGGAGAGAAAAAAGATATGCTCAACTGAATTCAACTTGATTTGATGGTAGTTTAGCAGTGATTTATAGTAGCCCATTAGGGTACTAGAGAGTGTTGAAAGAGTTAAGAGTCATTAATTTCAGAGTGAAGTTTCAAACCAAGAAAAGTTTCAGCCTAATAATCTGTAAAAACAAATACAGCATTGCTTACTATTTATAGGAATCCACCTACTAACCAGGGATATCCTAATTATATTAGGAAGATACAGAGGTAATAGATCTGAAAAGTCTTCTAAAGCCCCTCCTCTCCTAAAATATTACAGCCATTATCAAGATATGTACTAGTTAGTAGAGTCCTGTCTAAGTACTTGATATACTGAGCCGGGTTAGAATACACAGGCTTTTTCAAATTTAAGTATGAGTGAAAAAACATCACTTAGACTTTGTTCATTATTTTAACTTTTTATTCTTGGAAGTCATTCAATAAACAAGGTAAGATACATAAACCAGATAACAATGCTAGCAAATAAACAAGCCTCCCCATTGTCTGTCTCATATCTCAAAGCAATGCCCCTGAAGTTTGGTGGCCTTGGCGGCTTTTATAGACAGACACTAATGAGTTTAGAGAATTATGGAACTGTGGGTTCCCTGCCATTACATGCCAGCCATATTATCTCTCAGAAAGAATTTCTACAGTCATCAACAAAAGCAGTTCTGCTACTCAATGAGTTGCTTCTATATGATGACCATATATGTGGCTTCTGGGTCTGGGAATTCTTACTATTAAAACACTGGGGCCATCTCCCCTTATCTACTCTTGTATGTCAAGACTTAGGGGATTTCTATTTAGGTCCAATTAGGGGCATTTGCAATGGTTTAGCACAATTCTATTTTCCCCTTTACCCGTGTCTTCATTTTACGGATGAAGAAATTCAGGTGCAAAATGGGTGCATATATTTGCCAAGACCATAGAGCTAGTCAGAGCATGATCCATTTTCCCCTGCAGGTTAGTCAGGGCTTCAGCAACCCTCTTTAACAATTCTGTAGCACTGCCTCTTCCAACAGATAAAATGATTACTTACCTTGGATAGTCAAAATAGCCATAAGATAATTTCGGTCCATGGAAATGATAGCCAACTAAATGAAGGAATTTTCCTGTGTGACCTTGGAAATGTTCTGTGAACTCTCTAAACTTTGGGTTCCTCTTCTGTAAAATAGAGCTACCAATAGTGCCTATGCTATAAGGTTGTTGTTGAATCAAATGAGTTAAGAATTGAACAGTAACTAAAAGAGGGTCTGCCTCAACAAAAGTGTCTTGTAAGTGTCTGTGACTTGATTATGTTGATATTGCTGATGATGAGGGTGATTTTTCCTTTTAAGAATGGAAGGAGAGATTCATTTGTTTGTAGCATTTTGTCATGGAAAGCAAATATGTATCTCAGACATACTGGGAATGTTGTCTTTGGAGATCATGTCTTGAGCTCATCAGAATCTCAAGTTTAAGCAGTGACTTAAGCCCATTGTCAGCAAAGGATATGATTCTGTCAACAGCTGCTACAAATGACTTGAGTTTTATATACCACCATCCCTATAAAAGTGAAGTCTCCTATACAATTCCCTATGCTTACCTAATACTGTTTCCCTTCTGTGATTTCCTTTTTCCTTCAAGTCAATTTCAAATATTCATTTAACTTGATTTTACTATGATGAAAATATATGGTGGAAAGAACAGAATATGCTATGATATGCCTAAAACTTAAAAACCCTTAGGGATTTGTCAAGTCTTATTCTATAAACCCGACCCCTCCTCTCCCTGCAATGGATTTGAAAAGGCAGCATCTGAAGACAAACTTTGCATATTTTGAATTTTGGCCTAAAGCCAGCCTGCTTTATTACTCAGAGAATGCTTTGAAGGCTGAAGTTTATTTATTCAGGCATAGGCACAAATGCAGTAGCTCCACTGTTTCTGTAGACTCAATGCTAATAGCTAACAGGCTCTTGTGCTTATTCATTTAACTTAAGATGTTCAAATTTCATAAAACTCAATTTCCTTTTCAACAAAATAACTAAAGAACAAAATTCTATTAGAATTATGTCTAATCTTGTGTTTTAAACTACACCTTTACAATAATGGCTGTCAAATAGACATCTACATCCCTGACCTCTCTTTCAAGGTTCAGCTTATTTCCATTTTCCAGTAGCATGCTTATTTCTAAATTCACTGTAGCAATAACAATGATAAAATAAGAAATTATAGTAATAACAATAACTACCATTTATTCAATACCTACCACTTAGCTGACACTCATGGTTACTTAGTGTGTAGTGTCTAGTTTAATAATCCTTTGAGATAGATATTTATTCCTAGTTTACTTTTAAAAAAAAGCACTGAGGCTCAGAAAAGATTAAGTAATTTGGGAAATCTATATTTAGCAGAGACAAATGTGTTTTCACCACCTCTCAATCAATCTCAATCACATCTCATACCCTTAATCTCTATTAATGTCACTGTTGCCCCAATTTTTAGACTCCATATTTAATTGTAAATTCTAATTTAGAAATTCCTATCAAGCCTGTCCTTTTCCTTCCATCAGCCCTCTCATACCTCAGGAAAATTTTGTATTATGTCTAAAATTGGTATGTTATTTATACCCTAAGTATTTCTCCACTTCAATTAACCTTCAGCTCTGAAGATAACAGAGGTCATCTTAAAAAAAAAAAAAAAGACTAATCATGTTTTTTCATACCTAAAATCCTTCTTACTTCTTTATTTCCTACAGGATACAAATCCAGATTTCTTAGCTGCATTATAAAGCAACTCACAATTAGGCTACACACTGTTCCTGCTGACACTTCGAACCAAGGAACACCTCCACCAATTCATTTAATGTCTGAGCTGCATTAGGCTGCTCAGATTTTCAATCACACTGTGGGCTTTCATGGTTCCTTTGCTCTGCACAGGATACTTCTTTTAGTTGGAATGGTCTTCTTTATTCTTTTCTCCCATCTAAAACATCAACTATTTTTAATAATAAGCTCAGAACTATCCCTTCTTGTAAAAACTTAGCTGATTATCAATTTTACTTAAGAAAGTAAAACCTGATCATATCAAATGCTTCTTTGAGTATTTTCAAAATTAAAATTTTAGAGAAAACGAATAATTGTCAATATAAAAACTTCACATATTATAATTATAATATTTATAAAAACTACAAATATTTAACTCTAGGTAAAAATCACATGGTCATCAATTTGAAAAGTGTTGTAGAGTTAGATCAAACTGAGACTTCACTCGAGGCACCCCAATGTGTTGAATTACTACATAGTTGGGGTCTTTTGAAAAAATGGAAACAATAGTTGTTGACTGTTTCTGTTTGAATCCCCACTAGAGATTCATTCAGTTCTCATTTTCAATCTTTTGTTACCACTAAAATCTTTTTTTTAAAGATGCATTTCTGTTTTTGGCATCTAAATGTTAGCTTATAACAAAATCAAATTAATGACTAAAGATTATTAGATGCTTAAAAAAACCTGATTACTTCTAAAATTGAATTAGCTTCTACAAAGTTTCCCTTAACACTTTGATATACTCTACTGTTACACTGGCCACCTAGTATCATCATTCCTTGGCTACTTATCTGTTGTGTTACGTATATCCTTAGATCGTTAAAAGTAAGTGAATTGAGTAAATAAATAAATAAAAATAAACAAATCAACAAATCTAATTTTACATCATTACTTTATCAAGAAGTTACAAGCATTCATGTATCAAGAGTCTAGAAATCTAGATCTAATGCTGACTTTTCTACTTTGTAATCTTGGCAAAAGCTATAAACCAGTGTGTGGACCAAGGATATTAATGCCTCACCTGCTTGAGACCTGAGGTTTGCAACAGATTATTATTCAACATGCCTTTTAGCTTTAACATCTATGATTCTATAAAATAGTAATTTGAAATACTCTAATAACCCAGAAGAAAAGAGTTATATTGAATAATTTTTATCTAAAAAAGTATCTATCTGCACCCTGCCTTGTCATTTACTTTTTGCTTCATCTCTATTATATTCCAAATCTTTCATTTTGCCTTGGGCATTCATTGTAAAATGTTAGGATAGTCACAGAAATGCTGAAGAGAAACACATTTTGCCCCTGGATAGTAATAAGAATCTATTAGTGCTTTATCATCCTGGTAGACAAGTATACATAGGCAATGAGTGAAATGTTGAGCCAGTTCCAGTATTAATCATCTGAAACAGCTAAGAAATTATTACATATTTAACCATACACAGACTCCAATCACCTAATGCAAAATGCAGTAAATCAGCAATCTACGAATACTCAACATTATTCTAACTCACTATCGGATCTAAATGATTATTTATAAAACATACAAACTCTGCTGATAAATAGAAAATATAAAATTTCTGGTTTGGAAATTGTCAGAGTTTACTCCGAAGTATTTAATTTCTGACTTAGAGAACATTCCAGTTCTATTTAACTTCAATATTCCTTGCAATCTTTGAGTATTACTATAAAATAGAGGCTAAAAGAGCATATTATCTAGGTTATCAGTTCAGCAGCATAACTGAGAGATTCGAAGTACTAGTGAATTTAATAAGGTGAAAAGTTAATACCTCCTTTACCTGAGAAGTCTGGGTAGACAGATTCTCCTATCTAACGGTACTGCCAAACTATCTTGAGCTTCCAACTTATAGAACAAGATGGCTGCTCTGGCTCTGGTGATATTGTCTGTACTTGAACCAATGCATAAAAAGAAGAAAATAAAATATTGAAAATAACCCTTAATTTAAAGAATGCAATGTAGGAACTGCATAAATCACTTCTGCTCATATCCTATTAGCCAGAATGTGCAGGGCCTTTCTCTAAGGGGACACCTTTCTCTAAGGGGAAACATAAAATGAGTTTGGGTCCAACTAATATTGAGATATTGTATTACCAAAGGAAGAAAGGGAAAATGGTGAATAAGTGAACATCTCAGCTATAGGCATACTCCTAAAAACACAAATCACAAAACCTTTAATAAGGCAGCATATGAAGACAAACATATTGTTCATCAATCCAGATATTGATTAATGCATGTTTTATTTAATTTTCAGGAAAAAAATCAATAATAAATATGATTTTCTTAATTCAATGTTTTCAAAGACATTTTCAAGCAACAGTTTTTCAATGATGATCAAAATGATTAATAAAGGCCACAAAAATAGGAGTGGAAAAACCTGGAAAGAGTTACCGTGCCTATTTCAGTGTTGACCAGTTTCTCTTCCACAGTAGAAGCCTGGGAAGATTCAGACAGGCATTGTGGATTCTGTAGGAGAGCCTATCACAGTACTAAACAGTTCCTAGTGCAGTATGTTTGGTGTGAAAATGCTGTGTGAAATTAAGAGTTATGTGGAGGCCAAGTTTAACGACTCACAGAAGCACATGCAATTGATGATAAAACTAATAAGGGTTCAAATATGATATTGAGAACAGGAATTTAACACGGGTTTCAAAAAAGATGAGGAGGATTTAAAAAAATAGTGATTAAGAGATTGGGTAAGGTATATCCATTACCTTGAATACCCGTTGACTTTCAATCTATCCAGTGGGTGTATTTCCTGAGTAATTCCTTTCTTCAAGTGAATATTTTTTTTTTGTTCTCTTCTTTGTTTTCTTCTGTTATGCTGCCCAAGATCCACAGAACAATAATGAATATGTAAGTTGTACATCATGAGTTTTTCATGCTCTACTTATTATTATCTAGGCATACTGCTCCTCTTCCAACTATTGATCCATTATTTGGATCAAAAATTTGTCTCTAGTTTGTCTAATTGATTTTTTTCTCATTCTCACCTAAAACCACTTTAATCTAAGTTTTGACACTATATTTCTTAGTGAAACTGTGTTCTTTAAGCTTGCCAGTTAGCTGAATATAACATCAATTCTTGGTACTCATAGTATTCAACCAATTGTTAGCATTTAATACATCTAATTGATTGCTCTTTCCTTAACTCACTTTCTTGTCTTTATCCTTCTTTTTATTTACTGGTCGCTTTTTGTTATTTTGGATTCTAATATATTTTATCTCCTCTCTATTAATACTATCCCCTTTGTGATACTATCCAGTCCAAGAAGTTTAAATACCTTTTTTTTTCTGTTCATGTGCCAATTTACATGCCTAACACAGGCTTCTTTCCCTAACTCCAGATGGACTTACCCTGCCAATTGATTATTCCATATCTCAACTTGGATATATAATATTCATTTCAAACAAAATATACCCAAAAGTGAACTCCTGACCCTCCCCACATGACTGACTCTAATTACAGAATTTCATGTCTTCTTTGATGACAACTCTTCATACCTATTTTCTCAAGTCAACATTCTTTGAGTCATCCTTTTATCATATCATAAATAATTATGTTGACTCTGTCTTCAATATATATCCAAACATATTTTTCATTATTTCCAAAAAAATTACTACCTGTGCTCTCCTCAAGAATTTTTATGGTTTTATGTCTCACATTTAGGTCCATTTGAGCTTATTTTTTTTGTATGGTGAAAGAAAGTGGTTCAGTTTCATTCTTTTGCATGTGGCTGTCCAGTTATCCCAATGCTATTTGTGGATGAGACTGTCTTTTTTCATTGTATATTCATTCCTCCTTTGTCAAAGATTAATTTACCATAAATTGTAGTATCATTTCTGAGTTTTCTGTTCTATTCTATATATGTCAGTGCTATAATGTTTTAATTACTACTGCTTTTAATATAACTTGAAATCTGGAATCCTAACACTTCCAGTTTTCTTTTTATAAGATGGCTGTGGTTATTCCAGATATTTTGTGGTTCCATCTGAATTTTAGAATTGTTTCTTCTAGTTCTGTGAAAGCTGATGTTGCTATTTTGATAGGGATTGTATTATGTCTGTAGATTGCATGGGGTAGATGGACATTTTAACAATATTTGTTCTGTACAACTGAGTTTTGTATGTTGGTTTGTATCCTGCAATTTATTGAAGTCATTGAATGAATGTCCTAACAGTTTTTTTTAAGGGATCTTTAGGGTTTTTAATATATAAGATCATGCCATTTGCAAACAGGAACAATTTTACTTCTTCCTTTCAAATCTGGATGTCTTTCATTTCTTTTTCTTGCCTCTTTACTCTACCTAGGACATCCAGTACTATGTTGAACAAAAATGATAAGAATGAGCATCTTTGCCTTGTTCCTGATTTCATATGAAAAGCTTTCAGTTCTTCATCACTGAGTATAATGTTAGCTACAGGCTTCTCACATACAGCCTTTGCTATTTTTAAGTACTTTATTTTTATTTCTAGTTTGCTAATGGTTTTTGTCATAAAAGTTGAATTTTACCAAACAATTTTTCTGCATATATTGAGATGATCATTCATGTTTATCCTTTATTCTGCTAATGTGTTATATCATATTCATTGATTTTCATACATTGAATCATTCTTACATCCCAGAGATAAATCCTACAGTCGCAGGATGGGATTTTTTAATGAGAAGGTAATGCTGAATTCAGCTTGCTGGTATTTTGTTGAAAGTTTGGCAACTATATTTATTGGGGATATTGGCCTGTAGCTTTCTTTTCTTGTGTCTTTTAATGCTCTGGTATTTTATGAGGGTAATGGTGGCCTCATAAAATGAGTTTAGGGGTGTTCCCTCTTCTTTAATTATTTGGAAGAGTTTGAGATGGATTGGTGTTAATTCTTTAAATGTTTGGTAGAATTCACCAATGAAGCCATCTGGTCCTAGGATATTCTTTTTAGGAAGCTTTTGTTTACTGATTCAGTCTCCACACTAGTTATAAGTCTGTTCAGACTTTCTATTTCTTCATGATTCACTCTTGGTAGGCTATATAGTTCTAAGAATTTATTCATGTTTTTCTATATTTTCCAGTTTGCTAGCTTATAGTTGTTCATGATGATCTTCTATACTATCTATTTGTGTCACCACTTGTAATGTTTACTTTTTAATTTCTAATTTTGAGACTTCTCTTTTCATGTTTTACAGGCCAAATATGGTCCCTTTCACATACCTATAATTGTTCACTTTGTTTTTTAACAAATCCTATAAAATTTGAAAGTGATTCTTAGCTCACAGGCTATACAGAAACAGGGAGAAAGCTAGATTTGACACATTGGGCATAGTTTTCCCATCTCTGCTTTATATTAAACTTTTCCTATCCAAGAACTATGTGGTGTCTATTTCCTGGCTGGACTGGACTTGGAGTGATAAAAGATGGAAGGACTCTGAAAGGTGAGATTTTTTTTTTATTGTGATTCTTTGATTGTGGTTTTAGGCTTGAGGATAGTGCTTTGTCACTTGACAATGGGAAAGGGGTTCTAGTAACCAATGAGATGCAATGGTGTAATTAACCATGCTATGTCCCATGGTTGACTGTGATGAAGCACTAATTGAAGGAAATGCCTTGGGACCCAAATGTCTACTGCACTAGACCCGAAATGTCTACTGCACTGCACTATAATAACAGTGATAATGACCATCAGGACTATAGTATGAGATGGATATCTTTCAGTGCACTCAAGCACATACAAAAAGAAAATGATAAGTTCAGATCTGTCAACTTTAATGAAAGTCATGATTTGAGAGCCAGAACCGGAATGCTTCCATGACAGCCAAAATGAATCTCTTATTTCTTATAGCTACAGGGTTGATATTGTTGTACATAAAACCCATTTAATTGTGCAGTTGGCTGGATTACAAAAATAGTTGAATTCAAAAATCTTACTAATTCATCATGTAAAAGAGTATTAACTGGAAAAAATTGTGATCCTGAAATTTGGAATGAGGACATTTGGTTGGATCTAGAAAATAGTATTGAGCTTCTATGTCACAAAGACCCTTCTTTACCTTTCTCTCCAATGTCTTAGGAGACATGACTTTTTATGCTTAAAAAACAAACAAAAACTGTTACATTCAACTGTGGCAGATGCCTTGAAAAAGAATGATCATTCTTATAATTCTGCATAACTACTCCTTGTGGTTACTTTACCCATAACCTGTAGGTATGCTTTGAGAGACAAGAAAACAAACTGACCCCCTTAAAGAGCTTATACATCAAAATAATTATCAAAGAATTTAAAATATATTAGCAGAAACTTAGAGAACATATATGAGGGGAGAGTCTAAGAGTGTTAGAACAGGCCAAGTTTATCAATATGAATGTACATAATGGAGATTCTGGATCTAAAATGCTGGCTAATTCATCTGGAGGTAACTCAACTGTTTTCTTTATCGGTTAACTAAACCTTGGGAACAAAGATGCCCTACATTTAATGAGGTCAAGGAGCCAGATCTTTCTTGGTATAAAAGAAAAGAGAAAATCCAAAGATTGGACTTGTCATAGATGACATACATACCCATCTGCCAGATACATTCCATAAAATTTCAAAGACATACCCTCCAATAAGGCATTGAGAAATTCATTAATGAACATCTGTATCCTTAAAAAATTCTGAGATAGTTTTCCTTTTTAGATGAGATATAGTTGCCAGCATTCAGGTGAGTTCCCTAATTTAATTTGAATGATGAGATCCTAAAATAGCAGAGGACAAGTGGCAGAACTTAACTGCCAAAGATGAGGTAGAAACATACACCGCAAAGGAAATCAGAGATGTAGTGGTATACAGAATGCCTTGACCCTCAGAGATCTTAGCAGTGCGTGGTTAATTGATCATGGTGCCCTTAGGAATGCAATAGATGGAAAAACCACTAGAATAACACTTGAGCTACATAACAGTAAAAACTTTAGTCTTATAGTAAAAACAAAAACAAACAAAAACCCCTGATTTGATTTGTAGAGTGGAGAGTCTCAACCTCTTTCCAGTTCCCATATCTAAATTAATACAGAAATTGAAAAGGAGGATAGGATTCTTGAGGAAGGATCCTGCACCATTCCTGCAAAATAATACCACAAACGTTTCTCTAAACCTTCCCCAACTAGCCTATGGCCATTTATTAGAGGAACTGTTCATAGAAGAACAGACTTCTTGAGGATTATAAGACACTGGGTTTTAAAAGATATTAATTCCTGGGGACCCAAAATTTTAGTGTTGTTCAAGTATAATTTTATGGTAGGTGAGTGAGAGCTGTAGTCTTAGTTCAAGTCTGACTCAGTAAGCCCAATTAATCCCCAGATTCACTCCATAGTTACTCCCCTAGTGCCTGAATGTGAAAATGAAATAAACATTCTTGGGTACTGTAGAATCCCCATATTGTCTCTCTGATCTTTGACTGAGGTTCATTATGTTAGAAAAGTCTAGGTGACAGTCCCTGGAACATTTACTCCCTAGCAAGAACATGAACTTGAAGCAATATGACATCCTTGAGCAAACTGTGAAGATTTAATGCCACCACCAAAGATTTTAAAGTAGGGTGGTAAGTAAGTATTCAGTGGGGCTGTGATGAAATTTAAGGAATAGTTAATATTGTCAGCAAAGGACATAATAACTGCCAGGCCATGCCTCTCTTAATTTAGGGGTAACTATGATAACTTTCTCACTTATAAGGTTAGCTATACCCTGTTCAGTAGTTAGACATTAATTGTCATACAAATGTGTGTAGGAGGTTATATATAAAAGAAGAGTAGCTAAAGGGATGGATTTCCTCAGATATATCAACAGTGCATCTCAACTACAAATCCGCACTTCATTGCTTGCTCTGAAAAAGTACATCTGGTTCCTTCAAAGATTGCTCCTTTGTCAGTTGGTACAATGTTAAATATTGCCAAAGGCAGTGTTGAAGGAACACTGAAGATGCAAAGAGATTTTCTCTTTCTAGTACTAGTGTATCATTCTTGCCAGATTCCTATACCATGCAATTTCTCCAGTGCTGAATTCCTGCAGCTCAGATGTCCTCCTATTTCAGCTCCTGCAGTGAACAACTGCACCAGCCACTCAGCTCCTGTAGAGTATGAATTCTCCTAAAGTGCAAGCCTTCTCCAGAACCTAGTGCCTGCAGATGCCTCAGCACATCCACCATGGAATGCCACAGGTGAAGGGCCACCCACAAATAGCATTCTATTCGGTATCTTTCCAGTGAGTTCTCTTGTATGGAATTAAAAAGAACATTCCAAGCCAGTTCCATTGGTACAGTACCTGGCTTATTTATCCACCATACAGTGGACATGGACATGCCCCCTCTGAGAAGGCATAGGATTACAAAGAATATTCCAAGCCAGTTCCATTGGCACAGTACCTCCCTGATTTCTCCACCATTCAGTGGACATGGTCATGCCCTCTCTGAGAAGACATGGATTTCAGCCCTCCAGGGACCCTTTTTCAGGTACTCTGCTTCAGCCTTAGGGATAGTGGCTGTTCTTTTTAATTGTGATTCCTCAACTCACTACAGTTCTCACTACTTTTCATTATTCAATCCTCTATTATTTGAGTCCTTATTATAGTTATATTTTTTTGTTTTAAACTTTTCTTGTTCTAAATATTGTGTGGTTTTTGTCACCAGATTGCCCCAAAACTGATTAGATTAAATGATGCTTAAAATCCCTTCTATTATTAAGACTTAATTATTCTTTCATAGATACAAAAACAAACCTCATTTTACTTTGGTAAGCTACATCACAAGATTTATAAAGATAGAGGAAACAAAAATATTTTTGAACCATGTTGCAAATATTATGTAATATATTAGACACCATTACTTTATATAAATTAGCTGCACTGTGGCATTCGATTTTTTTCTTAATCATGGAATAAATTGACATTGCTATAAACATATACCATTATAATTCATTTTAATGTTCTTCTAATTTTCTTTCAAATATAAAGAATTGCCAGACCCCTCAGGAAAGAGTTATATTTCCTAATCTTGGTTAAAATGTTCGGCATTAGAGTGATGTTTCTTCTTTAAGTGCCATATAATAAAGTGGTATATATTTGCCTTATAGTAGCATCACAATAGGCTGTATGCAAATAGCAGTTTATTATTAATTAAAATAAGAAAAATGGGAAGTATTATGATGAGCTCATTAAATTCACTTCAAAAGGAAAATATTCTCTTTTGAGGAAAAAAAGAACTATGAGATATTCCAAGTAGTATAATATAGTGTCTATGGAAGACTCTATACCATTTATAATATATTTTGAGGTTTTTAAGAATATTTAATACAGTATTCCTGAATGGCCACTGAGAACCATCATATCATTACTATTTTATAACTCATTCTTTTATCTGCATAAACAAATACTTCTAAACAACAAGGTCAATGATCAGATTTGCATATTCTGAGAGGTCCCTGAAAATATAATAATCTTTTGTACATTAAAATATGCATTAGCTTAAAAATCCCAAAGATAAGAGAACTTTCAGTCCAGAAAGAAAGATCAAAGCAAGGCCACTTTGGGATTTTCAAATAATGAAGGGAAACACAGGGGAGAAAAGAGAAAAAAAGTAAGCTATAAAATGTCAATGGGAATAAAAGTAAATTGATGCCACAGGAAATCACAAAGTTTTAGTAGTTTATCTCAAAGAAAATATTCTGTTGTATATGCTGGAAGGACATATTAAGCTTAGAATTGTGTGCAGGGTATATGATTAATACAGAGAATTCTAATGGAAGCATATCAGGATATTTGATTAATTTCTAAGGTAGCATTTTTTTTTAAATTTTTTTCTAGCAAGCATGGTTTATAGTATTAAATAATTTAATGAATGTTAAAAGTATGGTAGATCTCTAAAATAGTACCGGTGATCTCTGTCTCTTGATATGACCTTGCCTGAAATCTCTTCCCCTTACTGTGTGCAGTTCCCATGACTCACTTTTAATGAATAGAATATAGCACCAGTGTCAGGATGTCAATTCTCAGATCAGATTGTAAAAACGTTGAAGCTTTCTTCATAGATGCCCTCATTTACTCTTTCACCCTCTTGAAGCTCTTGGACTAAGGGAAGAAGTTGTCCACATGGAAAAGAACCAATATGTTCAAAAGCCAGGGAGGACATGAACCCTGACAACAGCCACGTCGGTGAATTGGAAGTGGATTACTTCCCAGTTGAGCCTTCATCCTGGCTATGACTTTATCCCTGGCTAACCACTTGATTACATTCTAATGAGAGATCTTGCACCAGAGCCACCTGCTTAGCCATTACCAGGATCCTAACCCACAGTAACTGTGAGAAAAGAAATGTGCATTGCTTCAAACTGCTAACTTTGGGAGTAATTTGTTACAGAACAGAGAAACAAGAGAGAAGCAATATGAATATGAATGATTGATTCAAATTTACAGAGAAGAATATGGCGGTGATGATAATTTGAATATTTAAAATATATATAGAAGGTACTTGTTTGGGAAACTAAATTTACTACTTAATCTTGCTTAAATTTTGTACAAACTTCAAAATTGACAACAATCTTGTAGTTTTGTTAATGCATTAATTCTGTATAATATCTACTAAAAGGTTTGATCACAAAATTGACTACAAATTTGTGAAAAAGTACTTCCTATTATTTGCCCCTACTTTGTCAGAACAAATTTCTTGCAATTAACACGGCTGGACCCATCTGCCAGTTTATGAGTTAGAGAATGGCCTAATTATAACCATGAAATATATAAATATGGAATATAGAGTAGAATGATAGGTAAGCAGACAGACATATAGATAATAAAACAATTAAGATAAACCGCAAAAATTATTCTCTACTTGGAAACAATACAATTATAGAATTTGAATATTCCCAGTTGCAGAAAAAACTAAATATTCAACAAAACATTCTCTTCTTCCTTCTGGGGCAACTCAGCTACTTTATTTCTCTAGCTTCCTTTGAAATTGGGAGTGCTCACGTCATGAGCTTTGTGGGATGATGTGTGCTACTTTCAGGCCTAGCTAGTGAAGACATGCAAGACTACATATTCTTTTCCACTTCTGAGTACCTGGCAGGTAGACAAACTCCAGAGAGATTGTGACAACTACAAACAGAAAATGGCCTGGTCACAATACAGAAAAAACTTGTCATCAGAATTACTGCTCAGATGAGCACCACCCAACCAGAAATACCTCATTGAAAAGGAACTTGGGCAATAAATACAATTACTAAGTTATATTACTGTGAGTGTTGTGGTTTTTTTTTTTTGGGGGGGGGGGGTGTTTAGATTTATCTGTTACAGCAGCTAGCATTTCATTGTTCTTAGTACTATACTTAAGGTTTTTGTGTGCTTCTTCAGGGGAAAAATACAGATGTCAGCAAGGATATTGAGTGGATTGCACACCCAGAGTAAATGTCCTTAGAGGCTAAGAGCCAAAATTCTTGAACTGTGAACCCAAGCTTGACCACTTAATAGCTGTGCTATCTTCAGCAATGTTTTGAGATTGCTATGCCTCCACTTCCTCACCTGTAAAATGGAGTTGACAATATCACTAATGTTTATCATCCTTGCAGGGAGCAAGCATGTGAAGGCATCTATGGCATGTGAAATAGCATCTGGCACACATACAGACATCTAAAAACTCTAAATTTTCCTCCTCCTCATCCAACTTCTTCTCTTCTTTCTTATTCCTCTTAAACTTATTCTGTGATGAACATGCTTATTTTGCCTTTTCTCCCCTCTCATCGTCTCCACACAGGCTTTTGTCCCCCCCTACAAACTTAAAGATGAACTGAGGAAACAAAAGATATCCAGGAATTTTGGCATGAATAGAAAAGACTTCAATCAACCGAAGCTGACCCTTGAGTAGAAAAATAAATGGCTGGAAGGTTTTTTAGGTTTCCAGTAAACTAGAGAGAAAAGGATCTAGTAGGTGGCATTTTATAAATAGGATGAAAAGATTGTGTAATGCAAATAAAACAGGGCACCTGAGTGGCTCAGCAGTTCAGCATCTGCCTTTGGCTCAGGTCTGATCCTGGAGTCCCGGGATCAAGTCCTGCATCGGGCTCCTAGTAGGGAGCCGGCTTCTCCCTCTGCCTGTGTCTCTGTCTCTCTCTTTGTGTCTCTCATGAAGAAATAAATAAAATCTTTAGGAAAATTAAAATAAAACAGTTAAATAAGACAGTAAAATTAATTGTATTTGTAACTTAATCATATTTGTCTTAAAACATATTTAATGGCCAGCAGACACTTGAAAAGGTATTCAACATCACTGATAATCAGGGAGATGCAAATTAAAACCATAA
The DNA here is from genome assembly GCF_053574225.1 of Canis aureus. Classification (NCBI taxonomy): domain Eukaryota; kingdom Metazoa; phylum Chordata; class Mammalia; order Carnivora; family Canidae; genus Canis; species Canis aureus. The sequence goes on from NC_135625.1 coordinate 64,112,939, forward strand.
GGAGAAGTCACCTTCTACTTCTCAGAATGGCTGGGATCAAAAACACAAGAAATAGCAAGTGTTGTTGAGGTTGTGGACAAATAGGAACCCTCTGTTGGTGCGAATGCAATGGCACACTCTTCTGGAAAACAGTTTGGAGGTTCCTTAAAATATTAAAAATAGAGGGACACCTGGGTGGCTCAGTGGTTAAAGCATCTGCCTTCAGCTCAGGGCGTGACCCTGGGGTTCTGGGATTGAGTCCCACATTGGGCTCCCTGCATGGAGCCTGCTTCTTCCTCTCCCAGTGTCTCTGCCTACCCATCTCTGTCTCTCTCTCTCATGAATAAATACATAAAATCTTTATTTTTAAAAAAATTAAAAATAGAAATACCATATGATCCAGTGATCCTGGATACTACTGAGTATTTACCCAAATAATATGAAAACACGGATTCAAAAATATATATGCATCCTTATATTTATTGCAGCATTATTTACAATAGCCCTCCTATGGAAGGAGCCCAACTGGCCATCAATAGATAAATGGATACAGATGTTTTGATATATGTATAGAATAGAATATTACCCAGCCATAAAATAGAATGAGATCTTGCCATTTGTGACCATATGGATGAAACTAAAAAATATAATTTTAACTGAAATAAGTCAGATGGAGAAAGACAGATACCATATGACTTCACTCATATATGGAATTTGAGAAATAAAACTAATTAACAAACAATGAAAAAAAAAGAGAAAAAAAAAAACAGACAAAACAGACTCTTAAATACAGAGAACACAATGGTAGTTGCCAGAAGGGAGGTGGGTGGGGGGTGGGTGAGAGAGATAAAGGGGATTAAGAGTACATTTAATGGTGATGAGCATTGAGAAATGTAGGGAATTATTGACTCATTATATTGTACACCTGAAACTAATAGAACACCAAGTGCCGACTACACTTCAATTAAAAACAATTATATTTAAGTATAGCTTTTAAGACTATCTATGTAATAATCCTATTGTGTCTATTTTGAAATAAGACATTTTTGAAAATGTTCTTATAAATCCGGGCAATTAGAACAGTCAGTCATCATATCAAACTTAGGAAAGCCACACTTCTGATATTTTAACAACACGATTAAGGAAATATCTAATTCATTCATGCTATTATAATAATAATAACAACAAAAACAATAATAACAAAAATGCCATGTGCTCAGTCACTGTTATAAGGGCTTTATATGCACTAACTCATTTGATCTTTATAAGAATTCCATGCAGTAGATGCTACATTATCTCTACTTGACATATATGAAAATTCATTTGTAATGATAAGGTTAAATACATTTCCTAAAGTCATAAATTTAACATGTGGTAGGTCCAGGATTCAAACCAAGAAACTCCAACTCAAAAGTTGGTGGTTTTGGGACACCCGGGTGGCTCAGTAGTTGAGCATCTGCCTTGGGCTCGGGATGTGACCCCAGGGTCTTGGGATTGAGTCCCACGTCAGGCTTCCTGCGTGGAGCCTGCTTCTCTCTCTGCCTGTGTCTCTGCTTCCCAATGTGTGTCTCTCATAAATAATTAATAAAAACTTTTAAAATTTTAAATTTAAAATTTTAAAAAGTAAAATTTTTCCTTTCAGAGGGCTATCATTTTTTTTAACTAATTTTAAAAATACTTCCTCAGAGGTTTCTGTGTCCACATAGAAACACTTTTGTCCACTAAAGAGAGAGATATAATTTTGAGTAGGGAGAAGATTTGCTCCCCGAAAAGTTAGCCAAGTTAAGAGGATTGGTTCTCTGACCTGACACTTGTACTCAAACCAGCCGAAAATCTAGTCCAACTATCAGCTTGGGGATGAGCACTGTAGCATGAAATGAAACATAAAATACCTTCTAAGCAAATTTCAAGATGAATAGCAGTACATTGAATTTTCAGAAAATTATAGTAAAACAATTATGGATCAATGCTAGGTCAAGTCTTTTTCAACAGCATTTATAATTAGCTGGGACAGGAAGTAATGGTTAGATTAATGACTCTTACAGGTGGTGTTAATTTGAGAAGTAAAACAAACATCTAGATACCAACATGTCATTGTATAAAAAAATTAGAAAGATGATGGAGAGATGAAAGGTAGATATAAATAGATATTGCTTTATAGTATGGAGTAATATTGTTCTATTTTGACACTGATAATATGTGATTTTCTAAATAAATTCAACATATTTAGTAAGCATAATTTAATGCTTACATGATGATCTGTTTTCCTTACAAATTTCAGTCATGGTAATGGTTGAGATAATTTAATGATATGTTTGAGACTCTGAATACAATTCTTGCCTCTGATTCTAGAAAAGCTACAATTAAAGTTAATTGACTACTCTTATGCTTTATGATTTCTTTACCTTCAGGATCTTTGCTATCACTTATTGTTCTTTTATCTCTTAATTGTCTCTCAAATCCATTATATTTTGTTATAGCTATGTACATTTTTATGTTCAAGCTTATGAGAATTGTATACAAATAGTCTTGGAATGAGGATCTGATGATTGTTAGTCTCATGAGTAAGATAATGGAACACTGTGACATATATTTATTAAACTTCTCTATTTTCCTTAGTTGAGATTTCCAGACATGATTTCCTGACAGGTGAAGTGATCTTAAGGTTTCAAAAGTCATGTTTTGCCCTGCATACTCATGCTATGCTATTCCCGTGGCATCACCTCATAGATTAATTTGTTAGAATCATCTTTTAAGATGAAATATTATGGAAGACTATTTTGAAGATAAATTGGTAGAAAGAAGGAAAATTAACTTTAGTATAAGTATACAGTTTCTCCCCAAATAAAGTTTTTTCAATATATCATTTCAATTCCTCCTCTATAAACCCTCATACCCCCAAGCAACTATTCCCACTTATTTTTCTCTTGTTTTCTGTATTCATGTTGACTATGCCCCATAATATATATGCATGATAAACTGGAATGTTGAAAAGTAAACAGTTCTTATCTGAGGTCTTTTTACAAACTGCAACTATTTAGCACTCAAGATGTATTTGAGCTATTGGAACATTTTAAAGTACCATGGAAACTTTCTTTAAAACTTTTTTTCTTGGGATCCCTGGGTGGCACAGCGGTTTGGCGCCTGCCTTTGGCGCAGGGCGTGATCCTGGAGACCCGGGATCGAATCCCACGTCGGGCTCCCGGTGCATGGAGCCTGCTTCTCCCTCTGCCTGGGTACACTCTGCCTCTCTCTCTCTCTCTCTCTCTGTGACTATCCTAGATAAATAAAAATTTTTTAAAAAGTTTAAATAAATAAACTTTTTTTCAAAAAAAATAAAATAAAACTTTTTTTCATGGAGTTTTTGACCCTGCTTCCGATTGCTGAATAATATTAACATCTTAATTCTACTTTTCCTAAATTATGTTCCTCTACCATATAAGCATGATATAAGCTATTTCAATAAGTTAATAAAGACATCACTTAGATAAATTTATAGCTAAAATGATATATTTCTGATATAAAAAAACATGAATTAGTCAATAAAGACAGGTGAAAAAATAAACATTAAATAAATTATCTGAGACCCAGTTACTTGCTCTCTTAAATTTCACAAAAATGTTTTAATTCAGCATTCTGAGAAATTTTAGCAATATTTATTTTCTCCAAAGTAAATGAGGAAAATTAAACTTGTCCTAATAAAACGATCAATTTCCTGGTATCTGTGGGGAATAAACCTTTTTGTGATTGGTGCAATAGTGCACACTTCAGAATTCTTTCATTTGTAAATTATTCCATTATAGTAAATAGGATATACATACTTGAGGATTTCATTTCTGTAATTATCCCTTAATTTTTCTGCATTATCTCTTTACTACCTATATGACTATCCAAATCATCTGTAGTATCCTAATATTTAATAATTAAATAACAGATTCCATTTCTGTTCCAGCTACTACTTTATTTGCTGCAATTATGTCTCATTTTACTGCTGATATTATTTGTCTTCTATCACTCATTTCTTTTTTAAGCAATGCCACCAGAGGTTTTTCAATTTTGTTAGTATTTCCAAATAACTGATTTGGGGTGGGTTGATTCATATTGCCTCTTTGTTTACTTACATGATTAATTTTTAATTTTATCTGGATTATTTCATCCTACTACTTTTGACTTTTTCTATTGCTTTAGTTCCAGCTAAGTAATATGGATGGTCTTTAGCCTTTTCTCTTTCCTACTCTAAGTATTGGGTGTTATAAAACTTCTGCTATAGCTTTGTCTCACAATAATATTTGTATTATCTTCCATGAGTGGTTCTCATTTCCATAATATTTATTCTCTTCTTTGTACAAGTTAATTAACTATTGTGTTTTATTGTGCCCCAGTGTATGATGCTTTTAGGGGGCTGTTATGATTTATTTCTCATTTCATTTGTATTCTGGCCAGAGAATGTGATTTTTAATCATAGCAATCAATGCTAAAAATCTTTAGAAATATTTCTGACTCTTCCTTTATGGTCAAATGCAGGTGCTATTTGTTTGTTTGTTTATAGTATTTATTTCAGTAGTGCTTGGAAACTTTTTTTTTCCATTTGTAGTACGAAGTACTATAAAAGTATATGTACTAAAGTTATTAATTATTTTGTTCTAATATTTTATGCTTTTGTAATTCATTTTCCTTTGCTGTAGTCCTGAAAGCTGGTATTAGACTATCACTATAATGGGATATTTTTATTTCACCTTTATAATTCTGTCAACCTTTGTCTCAAATACCTTAAGGTTATATAATTAGATATCTGTTTTCAATTACTGCAACTTCCAATAAAATTCCTCTTAATCTAGAAATGCATTGTCTCCCACTTTTTTCTTTTGCTCTGCTTTAATCAATATACCAGCTTTCTTCTGGTTAATAGTTACCTATTATACCATTTTTCCACACTTTTATTTATTTTGACTATTGGTAAAAGCCCAGAGCTGGCTTTGTTTCTCTTTCCAATTCTATCTATCTCAAATTTTTAACTGGAGAGTTGAGTACATTTTCACTTATTATGACTAATCATATATTCGGGATTATTTCTTTCATTTTGTTTTATTTTGGCTTGAGTGTTTTCTCTATTTTTAAAAAAAAACTTTTCTAGTTTGGTGGTTATCCTTACTCTTTTTTGTGTTTAGCCTTCAAAGTTTAATATACAAAACCAATAGTATCCAAAGCTAACAACACATTCCCTCTACTTAACTGGTACAAGGCCGTGGGAAGACTCAAAATCAGATCATACTCTTCACCAATTCTATGTTACAACTTCTCAGAATTTTAGTTCTATTATTTTTAACCTTCAAAGTTCGAAAATAATATGTATGTTTCATACAATTATTTGTATTTATCGAATACACTAATTTCTTTTCTTTACTCAGCTGTTTCTAATTTGTTCATTATCCTACCATTTTGTGATTTGTTTTTCATTTCTAGAATCTCTTTATAGATTCTTTTCAAATCTTTCTGGCCGATTTTTATAGTCTCTTGTTCTTAACTCATACTTTTGATAGTGATTTTTAAATCAATAAACAATTTATATTCTGCTTTGTATAATTTTTGTCACCTCCAGTCTTTGTCATTCTAGTGACAAAATTAATTTTGATCTCAACTAGAGATCCTAGTTGATTTTTGTTGACCAACATTCATGATGCTTTGTTCTTCAAAATGGTATGCTATATATTTAGTATGTATTTGGGGATATTCAATTCTGAGCTTGTGTTCCATAGAAGTAGATCCATGGAAAATTTTTAGGGCCTGGATTGAACATGCACTCCTTCAGAGATCTGCATGTGCTTTTTTCGGTTCTTAGGACTACTACTAACCCAACACCACTTAGGTCCTCAGGTTGAGAGTCCCTAGGGTACTGTGAATTTAGGCAACAAACTAACAAGTTGGCAAAACTGATATGAGTATTAGTCAAGTTTTCTGTTGTTTCTTTCTGCAGGGCAGAGAGCTCCCATTCCCATAAGACATAGCCATTTGGCATCCTGCCTTTCATGTTACACTTGATGGACTTTAGGCATTGTCTCCTTCCTCCATGCTTCAAGGCCTTCTTTCTCCTTTCCCAAAAAGAAATCAAACATCACTAGGAGCAAGAGAAGTCCTGTTTAAACCATACACCTATCATTTCCTAGTCTTGTCTTATTACACTCAGTAGAGCTTCTAGCATTATATTAAGAAGAGTGGTAAGAATGGATAGCTTTACTTTGAGCCCAGTCTTAGGTCTAGCACAGATAAGCTTTGGTTGAGGCTTGATTTTTGTTTTTTCCTGCCCACATTGGTGTTTCTGAATTTCTAGCTACTTTAGCTTCAAGTGTGGACCATATAAGGGAAAATAAAAACCCAGGGAACTGGTAGCTTTTACTCTCTGGCTCCTGGAAGTTCCTAAACAAGCTGCCTGTTTGTCCCCACCTGTCAAGGTATTCTAGTATTTGTTTTATATATAATTTTCTGGGATATTTAGCTGTAGTAAGTAGGAGATAAGGGGAAAATATATCTATTTTAGCTTCCCTGCCTTTCATATTTTAAATCATAACACTTCTTCATTGTTGGGCAATGATTTTGCCTGTCTTGCTTACTCTGAGAAGTGATGGTCAACTTTCTACATGTAGAATATTCTACTATTTTACATTGACAGTTAAGAGTTATTTCCAATTAGCATCATGGTGAAAGGAATTTTCACTTCCTGTCCCTTCCCACTAGACAAGTGGACACAATGGCGCATCCTAACAACATTATTATTATTTTTTTTTATTTATTTATTTTTTTATTGGTGTTCAATTTACTAACATACTAACAACATTAAAAAAACAATCCAGTCCCTAGCCACAGGTGTCAAGGGGATGTAGCTGCATAATCATTTCATATCCAGTATATCTACATTATCATATCTTAGCAAAATAATATCAATTTGCATATGTGTGTCAAGAACATAGATACGCTGCTAATTCAACTTTGAACGATAGATTGTTTCCAGAGAATAGAGGAAAATGTGAAAATATCCCCTGTGTGTGGCAAATTGGCATGGCAAAGATAGTATTAATTTATTTCAGCCTACTTGTCACTGACAGAGAACCTGGAAAGAGGATTCCTGTCTTGTGACTCCCTAACAGCTGGTTTTATTGCAAAGTAAGCATTACTTAATTCCTGGGATTAGCAGGGCTAGTATTAGAGCATTACTTTTTTCCAGTATTTTAATAACCACAGCTGTGCTTACTCATGGGCAGAGAAAGAATAGGAGAGAAATTCCTAGGATTTGTGTGATCATCAAAAATATCATTCCTGAGGGTCACCACAATCCTTAAAGCTATCTATTCATATTCTGCAGATAAACTGCATGATTAGCAAGATGTCTAGCTCAATGGTTGAGGAATCATATTCAGGGAAAATTAAATAGCTGACTGGTTCGGGTACTGAATAAATTCCTAGGATACATATATTTGAATTTTTTTAAGTAGACTAGAAATCTGCAGTATATAATTAGAAATATAACAAAGTAATGTATTTTTAAAAGCCAAATTCAAAATTGTTATGAATTTGTGTTATTTGTCATGCTTAATTAGGCTAATAGAGAAAATCATTTAAAAGGTACCTTTAAAACTTGGAGACAAATTTCAGATATTTTGGTCTAGTGATTCTATTCAAATATCTTATATTCAAACAGTATTTTAGAGTGCATTATGTATCTTCAGGATAGGTCTATCCACATGGACTACACCACATCTTGGAATGAAAAGACTTTCATCTCCAGGAATGTAGATATCTGCAGACTTGGTAATGTGTTGTAAATAGTACAACAAGATCCAACAATTATATTTTAATATAAACTATACCCACTAAGCCATATATGTTCTTTATTTATGATATTAATTTAAACATAATATGTTTAATATGTTACACAAGATACAAAAAGTTCTAGATTTTATAACAGATAATGTCTTTCTCTTAAAATTGCTCCCAGATTTTAATACAATCTTTTGTATTATATATATCTACATGTAGATATAAATGGCTGCTCCCTAGTTACAATTAAAATACCTCGTCTTCTCTTGAAGTAACTAAAGTAATAACAAAAATGGGAATAATTAAGCAGCAGATATTCACAAAGTGTAAAAAAGAATAATAGCTTTGTTTGATCAAAAGTAAATTTAAAAAGCTCTGAACAGTAAAGACTAATATCTTACTAATATCAGTAAAGACAAAATGCATCATGAAATTATCATACAACCTGGTAGGTTGTTGACTCATTGATTATCATTAGTTTTCAACAAATTTTTGTGTTCCAGTTTCTTTGGAGCAAAAACTGTTCCAAATTTGCTAGTGAGGCATAAATGAGTGAGACATGAATTAATAGCAAGTAGACTTACAAAATTCTCTTTCTTCCAACTCTTATGAAAGTAGTCATAAATTAAATTGCCATTCTCTTCTGTTGAAAAATGCAGTCAGAATTCTTTCTTTCTTTCTTTCTTTCTTTCTTTCTTTCTTTCTTTCTTTCTTTCTTTCTTTCTTTCTTTCTTTTCTCTTGGCTTGAGAAACAAAAAGAGAACTGAGATACTGTCATCAAGACACAGGACTCCACTGTAATTGCTCACTGCAAAAAGCTCACTGCAATTTCTTAACCCTATTTCATAATTTATGAACATATCTTAATGTTGATATGTAGAATATCTCTATGACAGGAATAAGATGTTTTTCTTTAAAAAGTAAGTGCTTAAAATCAGTTAAGTAACTGCTATAAATCAAATGTTTGTTCTTTCTTAAATTCATATATTGAAGTCCTATTCCTTAATCTCCAATGTGATGAGATTTGGAGGTGGGGCCTTTAGGAGGAAATCAGGTTTAGATAAGGTCATAAAAATGGAGCCCCATGATAGTGTCAGTGTCCTTATAAGAAGAGGGAAAAACCAGAGCTGTCTCTCAATCCCTCATTTAAGGACATAGCAGGAAGAAGTCTGTCTACAGGTAAGGAAGAGGGCTCACACCAGACACCAAAGCTTCTGGCACTTTGACTTGGACTTCTTGGCCTTAAATGTGAAAGTAGATGTGTGTCGTCAAAGCCACCCAGGATATGGTATTTTGTTACAGCCCAAATTGACTAAGAGAGTAACTATATTAGGATTTTCCAGAGAAACTGGACCATCAGGAGATATAAATACAGTTCTTCTTGAAATTACCATGGGGTTACTTCCCAAAAGCCCATTATGATTTGAAAATAAAGGTGAAAATGCATTATAATACACCTAACCTACTGAAAATCATAGTTCAGCCTCACCCACTTTAAATGTGCTCAGAACTCTTTTGCCTATAGTTGGGCAAAATTATCTAACACAAAGTCTGTCTTAAAATAAAGTATTGAATATCTCACGTAATTTATTGAATACTATACTGAAAGTGAAAAGCAATGTTCCTGTGGGTACAGAATGGTTGTAAACATACCAGTTGTTGATCCTTGTGATTCTGTGGCTGGGAGCTGCAGCTTGCTGCTGCTGCCCAATATCATGAAAGAATATCCTACCATATTTCTAGCCTGGAAAAGATCAAAATTAAAAGTAGTTTCCACTAAATGTCTATTTCTTTCACCCCATTCTAAAGTCAAAAAGCAGTAAGTTGAACCATCATAATAAGTCAGGGACCATTGTATGTATATATGGATACAGAGAGAGAGAGATGTTTTATTATAAGGAATTGGCTCCCATGATTCTGGAGGCTGAGAAGTCTCATAGTCTGTATCTCTACCTGCAGGCTGGAGACCCAGGCAGGCCAGCAGTGTAGTTCCAGTCTAAATCCAAAATCCTGAGGATAGGGAAAATCAATGGTATAAGTTTCAGTCTGCAGGCAAGGGAAGACCTATGTCCAGCTCAAGCAGTCAGGCAGATAGAGTACATTTGCCCTTCCTCAGCCTTTTTGTTCTATCAGGCCCTCAACAGATTGGATGGTGCTCACCCAGATTGGGAAGGGCAATCTGCTTTATTCAGCCTACCAATGCAAATGCTAATCTCATCTGGAAACATCCTCACAGACATACCCAGAAATGTTTATTTAATTCAATATCTGCGCACCCTGTGGCCCTCTTGAGCTGACGTATAAAGTTAACCATTACAATAATCCTTCTTATTGTAACTGCTAGAAGCAGCTTCCTTGTTTTTCCTCATTATTTTACATTTTTGTAAGATCTTATATTCATCTATTCATTCATTTATTTGCCTTATCAGTTAACTATCATACAGTGTGAGGACTACTATATTTATCTTGTAAACCACATTATAATAAGATGATGAAAGGCAAGATGGAACTTTCCTAAGAACATCAGGAGTGTCTTACAGAGGAGGTAATGTTTTAACTGGGTCTTAAAGAATGAACACAATTTCATAAGAAAAGAAAGGACATAGCAAGAAAATAGTCTATGATAAGGCACAGAAGTTGGAAGGACCACGTTCTGTGTGATGAAATGGGAGGACTCTATGCATTTAGGTTCATATTAAGATGCTACAACAGACAAGCATAAGATTGTAATATGAATCCTCCGAGAAATTACTGTGTTTAGTTATCTAGCAGCAGCAACCATATCAACCACTTTCTTCTGCAACTCTCGCTCTAAATGCCTCTTCTCTACCTCTTTGAGATTTAGGAGAATAAATAAGTGTGGTCATTCTGTAGAATGCTTTCATTAGTCTCAACCTCCAATGATACTGTAATTCCTTCAGGTTGACCATATTACTTGGGATTGGTATTGCAGATAAATATGATTTCTCAGAAGGGCAGTAAAATGGACCATTAAAAACTTAGCACAAATTAGCTTTTTCAGTGTAATTGACTGCACACAGAAGGACCATAAGGGATTTGGGACCTGACGCAGACCCATTTCAATGCAAATGAAAAGGAACAAAAGCATGCAGATATGAGATGCTATTTGGTTAGGGCAGATCTCACAGAAACCTGAAAGAGAATTTTTGGAATATAAGAGGAAACATGAGACTTTTAATTCTCAAAACACAGGAGGTTACTATGGCAGTTATTGACAGGTCCTGAAACAAAATATGATTCAGCCAAAGCAGACCAGTTCCAAGCTCTTCCAGGTTGAAGAACTGGAGAGGAAGACAAATTGTCTTAATTTTAGTTTACTATCAGTTTAGCACACAAGAAGCGCAAAAGATTCACATAATATTAAGTTTAATAGAAGTGGTGTGGCTCACTGCTGTTTTCCTTTATTCTTCATAAAAATATATTCAATTTTCTCTGATCTAAGCAGCCCTGATGGAACCCTTATCCACAGGTGAGAGAACCCAGGGGTATAGACCCTGAGCCTTTGCTTTTTGTACCACATTTGGCTAGATGGTTGGAGGGATATGTCAGTACTCAAGGATCCACACTATTTTCCATGTAAGGAAATATTTACAGGGCCATAGTTATATAATCACACATTTTATATTTTACTGAGTCATTGTATCAATTAGAGGTGTCCATGTTGCTAGCCTGGCCATGTAGTCCACCACAGTTGGATGCTTCCATTTTCATTTCTGTCTAGGGCTGTCCAGTCTGTAGAAAAGAATAGGTATTTGAAAGAGATTCTTTTTCAACAAAAATTACTTTGTTTAATAACTTTACTTAATATTTAAATTTTTTTAAAGATTTTATTTATTTATTCGTTCATGAAAGAGAGAGAGAGAGGCAGAGACACAGGCAGAGTGAGAAGCAGGCTCCATGTAGGGAGCCTGATGTGGGACTCGATCCTGGGTCTACAGGATCAGGCCCTAGGCTGAAGGCGCCACTAAACCGCTGAGCCACCCGGGCTGCCTAATATTTAATTTTTTTATATGGAAAGAAACTATTGTCTGATTTCTTATTCTATGGGAAGTCACATATATAATTCTTAATTCTTCTTTGAATTTTGCAGTTTGTTTCTCCAGACCATCCAAACTATTGGCTGTTGTAACAGTTCCCTGTTCTCTGCATTTAGAAGTATAAACAATATAAATCTGTTAATTCTGTAAGTAATTTTTATAATTATGATGTAACTCTATCCTATCCTTAAAACATTTAAAATAAACCCTTTATGTGCAAAAAAAAAAAAAAAAAATTATCTATCCTCCTGTTAGTCAATTTATGCTTGAGTTAGGAGAGTTCTTGAGTTTAAATTCTGACTCCAGGGGTGCCTGGGTGGCTCAGTGGTTGAATGTCTGCCTTTGGTTCAGGTCATGACCCTAGAGTCCTGGGATCCAGTTCCACATCAGGCTCCCTGTGGGGACTACTTCTCCCTCTGCCTATGTCTCTGCCTTTCTCTCATTGTCTCTCATGAATAAACAAATACAATCTTAAAAAAAAAATTCTGACTCAATGTTTGAAAATCTAAATGCAGACCGTTAACTCAGTTTCTCTAAGCCTTTCACACAGGGAATGAAATTAAACCTTGCGTTACGAGAATTTTGGGTGAATTAAGCAAGGTGAAACATAAAATACATAATATATATGCATATACTAATAAATACATACTTATTAATTCTGAATCCTGTATTACTATCATTCTGACGTACTCACTCTGATTTCTACTAATATATTATTTTTATTGTTATATTGAATATTTAATTTGTAATTTGTAACTTACATACTTAAAGATTGTCATGGAGGTATGCTCGAAAGCATTTTTGAATATCACTCCAGGGCTTGATTTATGGCAGTTAGTAACAAACATTAAGCAACTAAGTGAATAAATATTGTGGCAGAGATAACTATAGAAATGTGCAAAAAAATTCTCATGATTCATATTGGTTTTGGACATTTAAATCATCATGATAGCAAAGTAAAAGGAAATCTGGATAAAATATCAAGGCAATTGATAAATGGCAATCGGAAATTGACAAATATATTATGAGGATGGTTAAAAAAGCAGCTGATAGTCTAACATTAAAAACTCATAAATAATATGAAATCCTAAAGACTGAGATTCAGAGACAAAGACGTTTTTCTGATTTAGTGTTACTGGTCTATTTATTTTTTAATTTATTTTTATTTATTTATTTTATAAATTTATTTTTTATTGGTGTTCAATTTGCCAACATATAGAATAATACCCAGTGCTCATCCCATCAAGTGCCCACCTCAGTGCCATTATATGGTCTCATTCATTTGGAGTATATAAAAAATGGTCCATTTATTTTTAAGAACTAATAAAATCAAAATTTCAAGAATATAGATAGAATGATTTTATTTTTAAAGTGTATATTTTCTTTTAATCCCCACTTCCAATCTCATCTCCTTGCTCGTTTAAGTAATTCCTGTGATATATGTAGAGTTTCTTAAGTCCACCAGATATTTGTTTAGATGTAAACCTTTGAATGATATTCTCCTCTGCTTTACATATACTTTAATATATGCTATTACATTACAAATAATAAATATGTTACATTTTCCACTTTTTCTTAAACTTTTATGCATTTGAGATCTACCAATTTGCTTTAGAAAATCTAAACATGTAACTGTTTTCTCCATAAAATTGTGTTCACTTATTTTAGATAATTTCCAAGATATTCTATAGATTGTGTTGTTATTTGAAATAGTTTTGTTTTTATTTTCTTGTTGATTATTAGAGAGGAATGCTATTGATATTTATGTATTGAGCCCACATAAAATATAATATAGTGTCTTCCCCGCTATCCTTTTTCCACTTATTTCACTTCACTTGTTTTATTGTTTACTCTAAGATTTCCAGCATCTTTTTGAACACTACTAGTGACAAGTAAGAAGGCAACCTTCTTTTCATACTGGAAAGAAATTCATCAACATTTCTACATTTAAAATGGTGTTTGCAGTAGTATTCTTATATTCCAAATTTATCAAGTTAAGAAGCCCCTGGTATTCTGACTTTTCTGGGTTTGTTTCTTAAATCATTAATTGGTGTTGTATGTTCATATGCATATATCCCACTTGAATTCTTTCTTTGCAATTAAATCTCTACACCATCCTCCATTCCTCCATATAGCAGGTGGTGAACTTTTTTTTTTTTTTCTTTCCTAGCTGGCTTTGCTGTCTTGTTCCTTTGTATTAACCAATGGTAAGCAATGATCTGACCAGGACTGTGCATGAGAGATGAAGAATAACAATTTCAATGCCTCACTTTTCCATCTTAATCTCAATCCATGGTTCCTGGCCCTTTCCAACTCAAAGCCAGTGTTCCTCCCATACCAGCCTCTGCATATCTCCCCTCTCTCACTGGTCAGTACTCAAGTGAAGGAGTGACTGTGTTCAAAAAGCCATGAATTAAGTCATGCAATGTGACAAAATATAATCCATTCAGGAAGTTTATGAGGATTTAATTAAGCCTTCTTAATAGATTTTTAGTAGAGTGTTCTTCTTGCATTATTTTTGATATGTAATTTTTTTCATTATGAACCATTTTAATTATCCCTAGCTCACATAAAACATTGGTTACAGAGTGAATTATTCATACACTTATTCTGTCTACAAAGGAATAATTGAATAGTTACATTATGTCAAACAATATGCTAAATTTGGGGAAATAAATCAACTTAACAAAAATCAACAGGGACCCTGTTTTCATGAAGCTTTTATTTTAATGAAGTATAAGGAAGGAAATCAATCAATCATATTAATATTCGAACATATTTAGTATTCAGAAGTAAAGGAACATATATGTTACCATAGAACCAAGAGATTTGATCGGATATGCTGCTATGGAAGTCATTCCTTTTGAAAATTATGATTAAGTATGATTGATGGGTGAATAGAAATTAATTAGGCAAATTGGGGTTGATTGATGGAGTGGGGAGAATAAAACATTCTAGCAGAAAAGAAAAAGTAGGGGCAAAATATCTGCTTGGAAGAAATTAGTGTATTTGAAGAATGGGAAGATCATTGTGGCTAAAATGAGAGTGGCTAACCTGAGATGAAGGCAGGGAGGAAGGACTTGGATTTTAATGAAAATTCTGAATAAAGCCTGCAATGAGACTACATTAAATGGTTTCTAGAAACTAGGCAATAGGATCATATTGGCATTTTAAAAGATTACTCTGCCTACTTGTAAGTAATGACTTTAAAGTGTGATCCTATTAATAAGAGAGCCCAGTAGTGAGGTCTTTACAGCGGTCCATGAAGAGATGATAACCCAGAAACCATAGTGACAGTAGAGATGAATACAAATACGTAGATTTGATAGGGATAATAAAGGGAACCTAGACATTATATTGTTTGTTTTCTTGGCTCTTTTGCTGTTTTTGAGAGAGTGAAGCACTAAGGATGAGTTCTATAAACTGAATATTTGTGTTCCCCCTACCACCCAAACTGTGAAGCCCCAATCTCCAATGTGATGGTGTTTAGAGGTTGGATCTTTGGAAGGTGATTAGGTCATGAGAGTGAAGCTCTCAGGATTAGAATTGGTACCCATATAAAAAAATAGACTGGAAAGAGATGATCTCTCCTCCTCCTATAAAGATATAACAAGATGGACATCTGCAAACTAGGAGGAACCAGGTAGTGGGTTTTTACCAGACCTTACTCTGTCAGCACCTTGATCTTGGATTTCCCAGCTTCTGGAACTGTGAGAAAAAAAAAAATTCATTGTTTTAGCCACCCACTATATAATATATATATAATCTTCTGTTATAAACTGATAGTAGTCTTACTCACTGAGGCAAGAAACATTTGAAACTATAAGACATTTAGACATTAACAAATACTTGTTGGACAGGTTGAATTTGAGATTACTGTGAGATATCTGATGGGCCTAATAAGTAGGATTATTAACAGAGAAAAAGTATTTGAAACTAAGGTTCAGATGAGGTCTTATAGGAAATGAATGTAGACTAAGAATTAAACAAGGCCTAAGGCCACTTTTAGAGAAAGGGAGAAAACCTATCAAGAGTAAGTGATGAAGTAAGAAGTAAAATGAGTATCTGATATGACAAAAAATAAAGGAACATTGCTTAAGGAAATAGGAAAAGGTTAATACCATTGAATGCCTCTGAGTGGTAAAGATGAGGATTGAAAATGAACTTTAGTGGCTTTAGCAAAAACTATTTTAATGAAATATTTAGGATGGAAAGAAAATTGAATTAAATAAAGAAATCTGGAAATATAAAGAGTAAAAGACAGAAACTCAAATTTCTAGAGAATGGACTGCAACAAGAGGAAAGATAGGATAGCAGTGCCTAAAGGGTCAGAAGGGTGTGTCAGCACTCAAGAATCCATACTATTTCCATTAAGGAAACATTTGCGAGACCATCATTAGGTAATAATACATTTTTTTGCTAAGTCTTCATATATATTAGATGCTCCCATGTGATTAGCCTGGCCATGGCCCACCAGTCATATAATCCTTGTATGTGAAGAATCTGTGAAAGTAGTTTAAAAATATACAATAAATTTTTAAAAATATACATCCTATTTCTTCAATATGCATTATCCTAGATTTTAGAGAACTTAAGAGTCATTCTCATAAATTGATGTCCCATTAATATCACATTCCTTAACTCCCCATAAATTTATGTCCGATCAAAACCACATTTCTAACTATTTTCATCACTTTCAAAGATAAATTTTTACACAGTCTAATTCACATTCATAATTACTTCAAATTATTCCAAAATAATACTTGGAATAATACTTAAAATTATTCCAAAATTTTTTTCAGTTTCTGCATTGTTTAGAAGACGCATATTACACACTTGAGGCTATCACTCTAACCAACTTACTGACATAAGTCTACCCACTTTGAGTAAGGTACAAAGTAAGATATGACTCCGCAGCCTATGTTCAAACTGTGCTATATCAATGAGGAGGAAAGACCCAGTGTAGAAGTTATGGAAGCCCAAAAGTACAATCACAATGCAGACTCACAGTGCGCTAAGTTAGGACATGCTATTCTTAGTGGAAGATTTGCATCAATTGACAAACAGTTCCTCACTTACCACTGGCTCCAGAAAGGAGAGTGCCTGACCATGGGATCCACAAGATCATGAGTTCACCCACTAATGTTTTTCATGTTCATCTTTCCAGGAAAAGAAACCAACTAAATCCTCAAAGAGCTTTTCCCAGAATGTATTATTTGAAGTAAGGAGATTAAGTGATCATTGTGGTATATCACCCAGATCCTTATTTCAGACCTGGGTATTCATTGCTCCAGATACTGTGGACTACTTGTGACTGAGAGGTCTCAGCTCAATCTCTCAGCAGGGATTGCTATCAGCCTAGGAGTACCGCCTTGCCTAAAGTCATGCTACCTCCTTTGAGGCTACTCTAAAAACAGTCACTACTAGTTATAGAAAGTAGAAAAGCCTGGGATGCTTGCCTGAAGATGGGACAACTATGAAGAAATTTTAGCTTCTAGAACCTTAAAATATCAGCTATAATCTTGTTTTGTGATTGCTCAGCAGTTCATGTTCACCTGATCCCACTTTCTTTACTTCTTCATGGGTATTAACTCCAAGGACTGTCTTTATTTTTTTTTTTAAGTTATTTATTCATGAGAGACAGAAAGAGAGAGATGCAGAGACACAGACAGAGGGAGAAGCAGGCTCCCTGCAGGGAGCCCGATGTGAGATTCAATCCCAGGACCCTGGGATCATGCCCTGAGCTGAAGGCAGACGCTCAACCACTAGCCACTCAGGGGTCCCCAACGACTGTCTTTAATAAACTTCTTCCATGTGAAGCTCTGCCTTTGATTCAGCTTACTGGGAATGTAACCTAAGACAGGATGTGATTTGAACATGAGATGATGGTGGTTTGAACCAAAGTGGTAAAAATGGGAGTTTGGTCATATCCTCAACATATTATGAATGTAGAACCCAAGAGACTTCTTGATAGATTATACTGTAGTGAAAAATAATAGTTTTTCCCAAAAAAGCAGTGAAATGGAAAGGTGGAACTTTCACAAATGTTCAAGAGGTGAAATAATTTAAAAAATGCATTTCTAGTGCTTTTAAATTGCTTCCCATTGTTATTAGACTAACATTTATATGCTTCATCAAAGCCTATGTGACCTTACCTGATCTCTATTGCCATATTGGCTTCTTGCATGTTGGCCTTTAATGTTTTATTGTAATTTTTAAAGATTTATTTATTTTGAGAGAGAGAGAGAGCAGGGGAGGGGCAGAGGGAGAGGGGGAGAGAAAGAATCTCAAACACTCCCCTATGAGTGTGGATTTCAACATATGGCTTGGTCTCATGACCCTGAGATCATGACCTAAGCCAAAACGAAGAGTCCAGTGCTCAACCAGCTGAGTTACTCAGGTGCCCCTTAAATGTAATTTCTTTGAGCAAGGACACTGTTTCACACAGCTGGCTGTTTGTCATCATTTGTGAGTTAACTGAAATATCAGTCCCTCTATACCTAATTTGGCAAATGGGTTGTATGCTCCACTACAATGCTCCACTACACTATTGTTAGTACTTCTTCAAACAGTATCTATCACATTATTGTTTTACACTTTAGCCCTCACAATATATGAAATTATTCTAGTTTTTTGTACATTTATTGTCTAACTTTGCTCACAAAAATTTGCACTCAGTATTGGCAGGATTCTAAAGTTCAATAGGAACTCAGGTATTTGTGGACATTGATGAACAAATACTATATATTTATTCATTCACCTTATAGTATCTTAGATGTATTTGTGTTGGGTGAAAAAGAGGAATAAAAAGTAATGCTTGACTGCTCAAGTTTGGAACATGTGTGTGGTGAGTGTATATGTATGTGTGTATGAATATGAATATAAATATGGATGAGTACAGGTAGAGATATTCCAAAAACTTCAGCATCTCAACATGACCAAACTATGGGAGTTAAGATGTTCCATATCAAATCATCAAAATCATGATAATATCGATGATCACTAAAACAAGGATTATTTATCCTACACTGTCATTCAAAGAAGTAGTTACTTTTATTTATTCCCCTTTACCTATGTGGAAATGGACAGAGGATTCAATGAACTAGTTCTTTCTGAGTTCTATGAGAACCATTTATTTACCTCACAACACAGGAAAAGCATAATTTGAACTTAAATTCATGTCTGAGTTCAAAATTCAATTTTTGAATTTTGGATTTTTTAAATAACACAATTTTCAAAGGTGGCCATGCAGTGTCCCCATAAAGAATACAATGTATGGGCCAAAGGTCACCTCCAAACAGTTGTCCCAAGCTCTAGTCAATATTTTAAAGTATTATATTTTTGATTTCATAAAATAGAGGAATGAAGAAACAAAACGCACTTGCTAAAAGGTAAGTTGCATCTCCAAGCCATCATATTTACTCTGGTTCTGATCTGACTGGCTCTTCTATGCCTTCTAAGACAGTGGTGGGGGACTCATTTTTGGTTAATAACACTTGATCTGTCTGTAGAAATGTGCATGCCATTAAAGTACTTTCTACATCCATGGATATATGAACCTATGGGATCTGGTGCTAAATATGTACCTATGAGGGGCAGAGAAAATCATTGCTCACTCCGTGGTAATCTATGGCTCATCTTTATCAAAAATAATAAACTCTTGTTTTAAGACTATGGATTTCAAAGCATCTCATTAGAACAACCCATGTGATACTTTAGGGGAAAAAGTGAGGTACTGCACCTACTGGATGGATAAATATATCTCTCTTTTGCTTTCTGAAAGGATCTCCCATTGAATCTGTTGTTAGAGGTTCAGGAAAGGGACAGTGAGAAAGCACATATGAAAGCCATTGGTCATGTGAAGTGCCCAGTGTCCTCAAAGGCACCAACACTAACAATAATTCTTGGAAACCAGACAAGGACTTTATATGGGAAGGCATTTTAAATGTCTCATGTATGTGAGCTAGGTTTCTCCAAAAGTGGCCTATATGATTCCTACTCATGACATATGTCTTCCAACCTAAGACAAGCACCTCTCTAACGAATATACATATTTAACTGCTTAATCCAGGGTTCATTCCAGAACAAATATTACAACCTTAAACTAAAGAACTAAATGGGGGCAAAAAAAATTGTCTTAAACTCTGAGGGACTTTATTCATTAATTTCCCCATTCTAATTTTGTGAAAAGTAGGCCAGGCAGTATGTCCTTCTTAGAAAAATTAACATCAGATCCTAAATGAACTGCATGAATATATATTTAAGCTGAACTGCTAATATTTTGTGCAGAAATGGGTTTATATTTGAAATGACAGATAAAATGGCAGATCAGAAGCACTGAGTTATGATATAAGTGTGGGACTGAACCAAAATACCTATCATGTAAACTTTGTCTTCTACTAATCATTAATTATTTTCCCCTTACATATTCTACTTGTTAAGGTGAAGAATTTGGACTTTTTGACCTTGGGTTCTTTCTCAGTAGGTTTCCATAATTATTAAATAGTAGAGCCACAGTAACTTCTTGCAAGATACATCCACGAAGGCAAAAGAAACAAAAGCAAAAATGAACTATTGGGACTTCATCAAGATAAGAAGCTTTTGCACAGCAAAGGATACAGTCAACAAACTAAAAGACAACCTACAGAATGGGAGAAGATATTTGCAAATGACCTATCAGATAAAGGGCTAGTTTCCAAGATCTATAAAGAACTTATTAAACTCAACACCAAAGAAACAAACAATCCAATCATGAAATGGGCAAAAGACATGAACAGAAATCTCACAGAGGAAGACATAGACATGGCCAACATGCACATGAGAAAATGCTCTGCATCACTGGCCATCAGGGAAATACAAATCAAAACCACAATGAGATACCACCTCACGCCAGTGAGAATGGGGCAAATTAACAAGGCAGGAAACAACAAATGTTGGAGAGGATGCGGAGAAAAGGGAACCCTCTTGCCCTGTTGGTGGGAATGTGAACTGGTGCAGCCACTCTGGAAAACTGTGTGGAGGTTCCTCAAAGAGTCAAAAATAGACCTGCCCTACGACCCAGCAATTGTACTGTTGGGGATTTACCCCAAAGATACAGATGTAATGAAACGCAGGGATACCTGCACCCCGATGTTTCTAGCAGCAATGTCCACAATAGCCAAACTGTGGAAGGAGCCTCGGTGTCCATCGAAAGATGAATGGATAAAGAAGATGTGGTTTATGTATACAATGGAATATTCCTCAGCCATTAGAAATGACAAATACCCACCATTTGCTTCAACGTGGATGGAACTGGAGGGTATTATGCTGAGTGAAGTAAGTCAATCGGAGAAGGACAAACATTATATGTTCTCATTCATGTGGGGAATATAAATAATAGTGAAAGGGAATATAAAGGAAGGGAGAAGAAATGTGTGGGAAATATCAGAAAGGGAGACAGAACGTAAAGACTCCTAACTCTGGGAAATGAACTAGGGGTGGTAGAAGGGGAAGAGGGCGGGGGGGGGGGGAGTGAATGGGTGACGGGCACTGGGGGTTATTCTGTATGTTGGTAAATTGAACACCAATAAAAAATAAAACTAAAAAAAAATAAATAAATAAAAAATAAAAACATTAAAAAAAATAGTAAGGCAGACAAAGGAAATGATAGGAGTAGTGACCATATCGCATAGTTTCATATGAAATTCCTTGTTAACTGCATAAAGTCCAATATCTTTCTCTTGATCAGAATAAAGTCTGAAGGCTGTATAGAAGTGGCTTCAAGCCATAGTTGTATTTCACTCATAATATAGACACTCATTTAACTTTAAAAACTAAAGTAAAGCAGAGGTCATATTGAAACCACTGAAAATACACTTCTATAGTTTCCTTTCTCCCAGAGATATGGAAAAGTTAATTCCAAATTTTGACTAAATGGAAAAATTTAGAGCACAATTTTTGATAAAATTCTGTGGTTTCTTTTGTACCACCTGGAAGTCATTAGGAAGTTTAAGGAAGATGGCAGAAGTCACCTTCTTCCTCCCTTCCTTTAAGTGATTTAAGTGGAAGCAGGTGTTTGCACCTTATCAGATGTAAATGACCCTTTGCAAACACCTGCCAACTAAAACCCTCAGGGCTCCTTGAGCTTTGGTGTGCCACCAAAACTTATCAAAAAAGTTAGTTTATATTTAGTATTTTCCAGTTCATCTAACTCTGTACAGATTTTTATCAGATGGATACGAGAAAAATAGCAAAACATCAGTTAAGGAGTCAAGTAGACTCTGGGGTCATTGAGCATGTCTAGAAAAAAAACACCCTGTTGTCTTCAGCAGCCTACATACAGAAGTTGCTGAACATATGGTCCTGGACAAATCATTTTTAAAATGCACTTGATTATAAAAACCATTGAAGTTATACGCCACCTATTTAAGTCTGTATACATATAAACAGTAATAAAAAAAGAAATTAATCAAGAAATAGTCTCTGAACTCATATAGGTAGATTGTGGAACTCAAAGTCAAAATGTGTTAAGAATAGGAAAAAATAAACTTGTGCAATGCCAAAGAAATTCATAAGAAACATAATCTTTGATTTGCTGTTTCTTCTTCCTATGATTCTCTAAATCATGGCAAGTTATATATCAATAAAGAAATGGATATAAAAAAAGAAATGGATATAGTTGTAGATATAAATACATAGATAAGTGTACATAGACTACCTAAATATATCAGTTTTCTACAGTCTGCTTTACCATGCTTCATAAATATTTCAATTTTTTGAGTCACCCTTGGTTATAAGGGTTTTCAACCTAATAAGATATAAAGGCCATTTTTTTTGCCATATAAATCAAAATCATTGTCATAAAAATAGAGATGTTATCACTTCTGAAATTTCAAACTCCACATACTCAGCCCTAGTTCATTGCTAATTTTAATTTTTAATATATTAATTTTAGGCTTTTAATTTCAGTACTGGATCTTTATATGTTAGTACTGATGTATTTTAATACAGCTCAGGGCCCCTTCTAGTTAATGGCTCCTCTGCTACTAGACAAAAACCATTCAAATTTCTGTTTCCATTATAAAATATTTGCCTATTGTCGAACTTTACATATGTGGAGAAACATAATATGCAGTCTTCTGTGTCTGCCATCTTCCACAGTTTCCAATGCTCTTGAGACTTATCCATGTTTCTTCATATATTAGTGAATCATTTGTTATTGCAGAATAGTGTTCCATTGTACAGGAATGCCACAGTCTGTCCATTCATTCCGCAATGGATGGACATATGGGTTATTTCTAGGTTGGGTATTTATTAATAAAGCTAATCTAATTTTTTGTATGATTATTTTTGCATATATATGCTTAATAAATCTAGAAGTAGAATTGTTGTGTCATAAGGTTAGCATAAGATTAAATGCATAAAACACTAAAAAATAGTACCTGAGGGGCATCTGTTTGGCTCAAACACCTGACTTGGTTTTGGCTTAGGTCATGATCTCATGGTCATGAGATTAAGCCCCAGGTCAGACTCTGTGCTGAGCATGGATCTACATCAGATTCCCTGTCTCTCTCTCTAGCTCTATCTCTCTCTCACTCACTCGCTCGCTCATAAATAAATAAATAAATAAGATATTTTTAAAAGATACTATCTGAAAGAAGTTCTATTATTTTAAATACGAACTGTCACTTTTTGGGCTCTATCCTTATACCATATATCCTTCCTAGCAATAGATATGGTCGATGTATGTGCTTATGTGTGTGTGTTTCATTTTCACAATTCTAGTGAACATAGGGTGGTGTCTTGAGGTTTTAATTTGCACTTCCATAGTGACAAATGATATTGAGTATTTATTTATTTATGTGTTTGGCATTCTGACATCTTTTTTTATATTAAATACTAGTTGATGGCTTTTGCGCATTTTTTAAATTAGGTTATTTGAGTATTATGCTTTATAAGACAATATTATATATTTTGCCCGAGTCCTTTGTTAAGGAGATGTGATATGTATCACAGATGTTTTCTTGCAGTCTACTGCTACTGCTTTCATTTTCATTTCACTTTCTTAATTGTACCTTTTGCTGAGAAAATTTTTTCAATTTTTATGGGAAAAGCAATTTATAATTTTAGGATTTTTTTTCTTTTATGGTTAGGCCTATATTAGTTCACTAGGGCAGCCATAACAAAGTACCACAAACTGATTGGTTTAAACAAGAGCAATTTATTGGCAGAATTTTGGAAGCTAGAAGTTTGAGATAAAGGTATCAAGAGGGTTGATTTCTCTGAGGCCTTTCTCTTTGCTTTGTGGATAGCTGTCTTTTCCCTGTGTCTTTATACCATCTTTCTGAGTAAGTCTATCTCCAAATGTCCCCTTCCTATAGGAACACCAATAATTTTGGAGTAAAGCCTGCTTCAATGGCCTCATCTTAATTTAACTAATTATATCTGCAAAATTTTTCTTCCAAATAAGGTCATAATCTGAGGTACTGAGAATTAGGACTTCAACAGACGAATCTGGGGAGGGGGACATAATGTAATCCATAACAGTGCCTTTTGTGTCATAACAATCTCTACTTACCACAATGTGAGAAAGTATTCTTCCATACGTTCTTCTAAAAACTCCCCAAATTGTAGCTCTCATATTTAGGTCAAAGATTTATTTCTAGTAATTTTTTCTTTGGTGCCATTAGAAATTAAACTTCATTCTTTTCATATAGTATCCAGTGTTACAGTACTAGTTGTTGAAAATAATTCTCTTTCCTCATTGATTTCTTTTGGTGCTGTTGTGTAAAATTAAAATTGGCCATACATTTGTAAATCCATGTCTGGATTCTCTGGTCTATTCCTTTGAGCTATTTTTCTATTTTGATGCCAATACCCACCTTCTCTTAATTATCACAGCTTTATACACAGTAGCTTTATAATAAATCTTGAAACTCTCTCCAATACCATGTCTTGCAAATTCCAACTGCCTTAGCAATTCCACATTCCATTCTCTGTTTTCTCCATCCAGTGAGATTGGCTTTTGTTCTTGTATTTTATTTCTCTGCATCATAGTTCAGAAAATGCTCCCAGGCAAAAGGCTGCAGTAAATGTAGAGCTTACTTCATTTCTCTTAAGACTAGCAGTCTTGCATTATCTGCTGCATAATAACGGTTTCTTCATAAATTTTTCCAGTTATATAATTGTTTTCTATAAGAGGTAAGTTTAAAACCAGCTACTTCATCATGTCAAGATCAGAAGTTTGCCTTCAGTTGCTTTGATTCATCAATTATTCTGTTCCAACATCTTAAGGAAATAGATTATGTTTGTTAACAAATAATAGGTTTTGTTTGCAAACTCTGTATCCTTACTTGCTACTTAGAATGACAACCTTAGTGATATTTCTTATCATTTGGCATTCTATAGTACTAAAAACTGAGTGTGGTTAATAACCAGATGGGTGTGGTAGTACAAACTCTCAATGGGGAAACAGCATAGGCAGATGAGTTGGGCATCAGTAATTTATCTGAGAAGAAACACACGCATAAAAACCATACCATAGACTTCAGTTAAGAGAGAGGCCTTATCTAGATATCAGAATCTGAAAAAGCCTGCAGAGCTGTTTTTTTTTTTTAATTACTTTTTCTTCCATGAGTGATAATGCAGTGAAAAGAGCAAGTCTTCACAGATTTACAAATCCAGTAGAAACCTGGTTTGAATCCTTATTATTCTATATTGTAACTGTCCCGATGCAGTTTTGAAATATAGGTACAGTTTGGGATGAGGTCCAGAAAGAATTCTTGAGACATCTTTGATGCAAAATGGTGGTTTTTTTAAAGCACAGGGACAAGACCCACGGACGGGAAGAGCAGCTACCCCAGGGTTGTGAGGAGTGGCTGGCTGAGTATGTACTTAGGAGTTGGGGGAAGTAAGGAAAAGGGAGGTTTTCAAAAGAATTTTTGCCTGCTAAAGAGGGCCTATGAGACACAGGAGGCCTTGCCATTGTCAAGTTAAGGTTGTTTTTCCTTCTAATAAAGCATTAACTTTAAGATAGTTGGGAGTATTCTTCTGGAAATCAGGTTTTTAATAAGAATGCTTTTTTTCTTGTAAATCACAAAGACATTTTGTAAACTGAGACTCATGTCTACAAGACTGTAATTTCTATAAATTAAGTATTTGTTTTTCCTTTCCCTTAGCTTTAGGGGAGCCAGGAATGTCTGAGGAATGTCACACATATCCCATTTCGGGGAGGGGCTCATTTCTGGGGTGTCAGCTTGTGCTCTGTCCTCAGCTAGCCTTCCCTCATCACTCCAACTATTAATCTTGATGAGTTAAAATGATATCATAGCAATCCTTTTTAAAATATTTAAGGATTAAAACAGCTAATTCATTTAGCACGTTTATCAAATAGCTGGCTCTCACTCTTTACTTAGTAAATGGTAGTTATTATTATTTTAACTGATGGTGAATGCAACTATTTGGCTGGATAGCAGAAGCCACCAAATGACATCACTTCCTGGCAAATATTCACAAGTGGCCTGGCAATTTAATAATGTGTGCCAGCACATTAAAAGATAACAAAGCAGGAGGAAGCATTATTTGGAGGTTTGGAGGGAGTAGAGAAGAAAGCACAAAATTCACATTGGTCCCCAACAAACACTAGTATATTTTGAGAAAATAATTCATTTGAAACTTACTCTTCTAGCATAACCTAAATTCCTTCACTTTCTGCATGGTTCTAAGGTGGTATATGCAGGTAGTGAATGAAAGCAAGAAGGAGCATTTAACACAGAGAATGTGCATAATATTTGCATAAATATGCATAGTTAGAGTCAATAAATGACTAATTTTGCATTCTTGTTAGTTTAATATTTATCAATTTTCCCACTTCAGACAAACATAATTTAATCTTTGAACACAGTACCCCTTAAGAATTACAATTTTATTTTGTGGCTATGGAAATTCTCTATTTCATGTGTTGTTGGAAAACTTTCACATAAAAATTTAAAAATTATACCACCTTAGAATTTTGGTAAAATTTAAAGAATCAGCAGATGAGAGAATATTTTCTAATTACTTACCACTCCTTGGTGATATTTAACTTAACAGATATTTAGTAAACATTTACATTTTTCTCGGCAACTTTACACACACACACAAACACACACACACACAATTAAATAGAAGGCACAATTCCAGGTCCTGAGGACCTCATACTCTTGCAAAAGAACTCCCCTGTGAAGCTATTGTAAATGTATTGCTATTGTTGTGCCCAAGATTGCGAATCTGAGAAACCACCAAGGAGCTGACACCAATACAAGTACATGAGGGTTTATCAACAAGCTCGAGCTTGGGTCCCAGTATACACGACACAGCGGAGCAGGGACTTGGACCCCGAGGTGGGTGTGCTAACGCTAAACTTAAGGTGGAATGGCCTTAATTTTCTTGGCCTCCACAACTACATTTACAGTGTAAAAAATAAAAGTTAAATCAACCCAGATAGTATCTATTTTCTTTTTCAGAAAAGTTGACAAAGGCTCACAGGGAAAGAGGCATCTTGTGTTTTAACATATCAATTATATTCTCTCAGGAGATCAAATAACAGGTAGAATCCTCTAGGTCAAGGTAAAATCACAAGCAAATGCATAGAATTATAAAAACATATGCCACAGTTAGAAAATAGGTTAAGTTAGAGTATAAACTTTATGGAAGAGAGTAAAAGAATGTGGTTTCAGAAAGATAGGTTGGGAACAGATTACAAAAGTTGTTTTTTTTTTTTTTTTTTAGGATTTTATTTATTTATTTGAGAGAGAGAGAGCACAGAGTAAGGAGGCAAAGGAAGAGGGGGAAGCAGATTACACACTGAACACAGCCTACTGAGGGGATAGATCACAGGATCCTGAGATCATGACCTGAGCCAAAGGCAAATGGCTTAACCAACTGAGGCACCTAGGCACCCCACAGATTACAGCTGTTAATGCCATTCTAACAAGTTAGATTTTATATTTGCATAGTTTAAGAGCAGATGAATTGTGACTAGATCTTCCTCAAAAATATGAAGTATGAAATAATCCACAGATAATATATAATAAAATACAC
The DNA here is from genome assembly GCF_053574225.1 of Canis aureus. NCBI lineage: Eukaryota > Metazoa > Chordata > Mammalia > Carnivora > Canidae > Canis > Canis aureus. Next base: position 64,140,847 of record NC_135625.1, read on the forward strand.
ATGTAATATATATTACATATACATTACATATAATATTGATAATATATACTATTACGTAGATTTAATATTCTATAGATAACTGCAGAGACAAAGAAAAATTTTTAACATACTAAGATCTGAATAAAATGTACTCATTTACTGCATGGAGAAAACTGTAAAATAGTAACTTTATGCCACAGAATGTATAAATGCATTTGTGTCTTAAATCCAGACTAAGGTATTTTTCTATTTTTTAAAGATCAGAAAGCATTTCAATATACTCTTCTGTATTACCTAGAATTTTGTTTGAGCATGTTAAAGGTACAGAGTGGATATTCATCATCTTAATTTCTCCATATTCTATGAACCATCTATTACTGTTTGGGAAGTTACCCATTTTCTAAATCTTGAGACTGCCACCCACAAACAAAGCTGTATCTCCTGAAAGCTTGTGTGAACACATGACCTAGGTACCTGCCTAAAATATTAATTCTGGAGGCAGTAACCAAAAAAAATGCAGGAAAGCAGGGATGGAGCATTTTCCTTATGGTTACTCTTTGTTTTATCTGAAGAGGTATTTTCTCTAGAGGAACAGTTGCAAAAGTGTACTGTCAGTGGGATCATGAGCTGTGACTTTTCACTCTGGATCTGCCTTGACAGCTGCTCTTTCTTCCTGCTCCCTGAGTTTGGTTCTTCCAAGTGCCTGGGCTTGCAGAAATTCCATGAGCCACTCAAACGATTTTCTAAACATTTAATGCCTGCATGTATCCTGCATTGATACATTTTTTTACATGAAAATCAGATCTCAAGGCAGGAAACAACAAATGTTGGAGACGATGTGGAGAAAAGGGAACCCTCTTACACTGTTGGTGGGAATGTGAACTGGTGCAGCCACTCTGGAAAACTGTGTGGAGGTTCCTCAAACAGTTAAAAATATACCTGCCCTACGACCCAGCAATTGCACTGGTGGGGATTTACCCCAAAGATACAAATGCAATGAAACGCCGGGACACCTGCACCCCGATGTTTATAGCAGCAATGGCCACGATAGCCAAACTGTGGAAGGAGCCTCGGTGTCCAACGAAAGATGAATGGATAAAGAAGATGTGGTTTATGTATACAATGGAATATTACTCAGCTATTAGAAATGACAAATACCCACCATTTGCTTCAACGTGGATGGAACTGGAGGGTATTATGCTGAGTGAAGTAAGTCAGTCGGTGAAGGACAAACATTATATGTTTTCATTCATTTGGGGAATATAAATAATAGTGAAAGGGAATATAAGGGAAGGGAGAAGAAATATGTGGGAAAAATCAGAAAGGGAGACAGAACGTAAAGACTGCTAACTCTGGGAAACGAACTAGGGGTGGTGGAAGGGGAGAAGGGCAGGGGGTGGGAGTGAATGGGTGACGGGCACTGGGGGTTATTCTGTATGTTAGTAAATTGAACACCAATAAAAAATAAATTAAAAAAAAAAGAAAATCAGATCTCAAATGCAAAGTATGTCAACTCTTTGAGAGCAGGGGTAGTGAAGTAGATGATGAACTAAACTTTGTACCTTTTATGAAAAGCATATGGCCACAGAATTGCTGCTGATGCCCTAGGTGAAGGATGGAGGGTTATATTGTCCAAATCATTGCTGGCAATGACAAACAAGTCTTCCCTACGAAGGAAGGTGTCTTGACCATGGCCATATCCTCCTGTTGTTGAGTAAGCAGCATTCTTGCTATGGACCAAGGTGGACTGGAGAAAGAAAGTGTAGTTCTGTTTGGGGTTCCATTGTGGCTGCCAAACTCAGTGTTCTCAACTTGGTCAGTATGATAAAGTCCTGGACTCACTAATACTACTCTGCTTTGTCACTCTGAAGAAATAGCTTACTAAGAAAAATAAGGAAGAGACTGAAGAATATGTGGAACTTTTGGCCAAGAGAATGAAGGAGGCCAAAGAAAAATAGCAGGAATAGATTGCCAAGAGACAGAGGCTGTTCTCTCTGAGAGCTTCTACCTCCAAATCTGAGTCCAGTCAAAAATGAGATTTTCTAAAAGTAACAAATGAATAAGATCAGATATCAAAGCTAAAAAAAGCATATATATTTGATAAATTAATAAATAAATGGTAAGCTAAAATTACACTCATGATTTGAAAATTATAGATAACTTTTGCAGGCTTCTTTACTAGAAACGGCATGCTTTGAAAAAAAGAATGTATAAAGTACTTTTGTGTCCAAGGAAATATCGAGAAGCCTCCAGAATTAAATAGCAGCATCTTAGAAATGGAAGACCTTTTGATGAGCTATTTAGTTTTGATTAGCCTTGTTCTACATAATTTGAGTATCACTGTGAGATAGTGCCATATGGTGTCAATAAATAAGTCTTCAGTGTGTTCACTTATCCTCTAAAATGTATATAAAAAGGTCAATTATCTCTAATTAAGTCACTATTTTTTTTGGTAAGGATATGTGTGTTTTTCTAATCAAACACCCAGTGAGGTTACTGAGTATTTCTGCATGGCTGACTAAGGACATGTCAAAGATATGACTCAGAAGAAAAGTTTAAATGCTTTGCTCTCTTAAAAAAACATATATTGGAATTGTTTTTGCACATTTTTATCACTCTCTTATCTCATCTATCCTCTACCAAAATACTCTTAAATTTCTATGCCTATTACCTGTGTTAATGGTATATAAGAATATCCTGGAATAGGATCATATAAGGTCTTTTTCTCAAGGATTTGGCATGCAAGGGTTCAGCATAAATACACAAGAGTTCATGGTATGAAGTAAGGAATATCTGAGAAAGGGGCACAGGAGCAAGCTGCTGGAACTCAATCACACTGAAGCTGGAATCCAGTGGAGCACTATCATTATGTGCTACACTCCCTTTCTAAGAATGCAGAAGGGAAAACCCACCTCACTTAAACACATGCAATTGAAAGGGTTACCTTCAAATCCCATAATAAATTAGTATGAGAAGCAATAAATGGGCAGGAAAATATGTATACAGACAAAGAAATGGCAGAAAAATATGCCCCACAAATGAAAGCTGTGAATTAACATTTAAAAAATGAACTAAAATAATTTTTAAAAAAGAAGGTATAAAAGCACTGCAAAAAAAAAACTATTTAGAGAAGATATGAAATAAAACTATTGGGCAAGAAGAATCATTGAAAAAAGAGCTAAGAAAACACAGAGAAAGAATTGGAACTAAAAATTCATGTAATAAGTTTAAACTACTTATATAATAGGCAAAAGAATATGTAGTAAAGGATAAGCTAGGAAGAACATAAGAGTAAATAAACATGATAAACAAAATAGTGTCATAAAAGAAATACAAAATGAAAAAAAGGAAATAAGCAACATTAACAAATGAAGAAAGACAACAGTTTAAGGAAATACATATAAATAATTTTTTATTTTTTTATTATTATTTTTTTTAATGTGGCATTCCCTCTTTTTTTTTAATAAATTTTTATTTATTTATGATAGTCACACACAGATAGAGAGAGAGGCAGAGACACAGGCAGAGGGAGAAGCAGGCTCCATGTACCGGGAGCCTGACGTGGGATTCGATCCCGGGTCTCCAGGATCGCGCCCTGGGCCAAAGGCAGGCGCCAAACCGCTGCACCACCCAGGGATCCCTAAATAATTTTTTAAAAGAATGAAGAAGTAAAATGAAAGCATGAGAATAAAACAACAATAACATTGAAATTAAAGAAGAAATTATTCTGAAGAAATGCATTCTGAAATTAAAGAAGACTTAAAGGTGTGTATTTATATAGATAGAACATTTCAAAGAAGGTAAGAATAGAATGGAAGGAAAAATAGAAACTAGAAATTATTAAATATACTTTGTTTTGTAGATTTGACTTCAGATATATGTTAAACAGGTTACAAAAGGTAAGTTAAGCAGAGTCATCCCATGTAGCAAGATGGCAGCTTAGGAAGATCCTAGGCTTTACCTCATCCCATGGATACAACTAGATAACATCTATATCAGTGTAAATAACTAGAACCCCAAAACTGGCAGAACTTACCCCCACAACTAAATGCAGAAAAGAGACCATATCAAAGAGGGTAGGAGGGATGAAGACATTGTCCAGAGCTAAACAGACTCATGGGACTATCCATGGGAAGGAGGGAAGCCACAGGCAAGGAGAGGGGACAGAAATAGACCCTCATATGAAGCACCCCAGACATGGGGAACCCACACAGGAAAGAAAAATCCTCATAACATTTGGCTTGGAAAACCAGAGGGACATAATTTTGTGAGTTCATACAATCAGTAGGGTCTAATACCTGGAACTATAAAGAACACTCACCTCAGGTCTGGAATCCCTAGGAGAGTGATAGGAAGCAATCCCTGCCATTAAAGAGAGAGTACAACAAACAGACTCACTGAGATACTGCATAGGGCAGCAGTTTGAAAAATGCCTGAGGTATATAGAAAGGAGATTTATTTACTACTCAGAGCATACACTGGAGGGACAAGTATTTTTAGGAAACTTACCCAGGGAAACAGGAGCTAACAGGCACAACTTTCCTACTTCTTACCCCAGCTTAGACACGTGGATACCTACAGGAACCAGTTCAGCTCCAGTGATCTCTACCAAAATTACTAAAAGTGCACTCTGCCCCTGTGTTCTCCTATGGCCATGTGCCTTCTAATAAGTTATTGGCCAGAGCCTATCCAAAATGGTGCCATAGGACAGAGAGTGTACAAGCATCCCCAACAGGGGCCAACACCATTCCAAAGAGACTCCTGTCCTGGGGAGAGGGGAAGATGACCTCACACACTTATTTCACTCTGGCCCCAGCATCTTATAGAGGCCGGCATCTGGTCTGACTGCAGGTCCTGCCCACCAACAAAAGCTTCCCAAAGGACAAAATTAGAAAGGCCCATCAGTTTGGTGCTACTGCATCTCTGGAAAACATCTGACCCAACTCAAGCCCAAGGCAGCTCCAGACTGACCCACTAACAACACAGGAACCAAACCCTGCCAACAACAGGCAAAGAGAGCCATTGCAGACAACCGGACTGAAGGAAAATGTGGCTCAACCACAATAGCAGGGTGCAGGCAACACATATCGGAGACATCCCTGAAGCATCAGTTTATGGAGAAAGGGGACATTGCACTGCAGGGTATCTTCTTCAGAAGGCCAGTACTTTCAAGAATAGGAGACATAGCTGACTTTCCTAACATAGAAACAGACACAAAGAGTTAGACAAAATAGGAGACAGAAAAAATATGTCTCAAATGAAAAAATACAGAGAGCTAAATGAAACAGATAAGTAATATGTCTGATAGGGAATTTAAAGTAATAGTCATAAAGATCCTCACTGGACCTGAGAAAAGAGTGGAGAACCTCAGTGAAATCCTTAATGAAGTGATAGAAAATATTTAAAAAAGAACCAATCAGAGATGGGGAACTCAGTAATTATACACTACATGGAATAAATGGTAGATATAGGGAATAGAAAAATGGTTCAGCAGCATGGAGGACAGAGTAATGAAAAGTAATCAAGTGAACAGCAGAAAGAACAATAAATGAAAATAGACAGGAAATGCAGCAATACCATCAGTACAGTAACATTCACATTATAGGGATAGTAGAAAGACAAAACAGAGAAAAGGGGTTGAAATTTTAAGAAATAGTAGCTAAAACCATCCCAAATCTGAAGGAACCAGAAATTCAAACAGGACGCACAGAGACCCACCAACAAAATCAATTCAAGGAGGTCAACCAAGACATATAGTAATTAAAATGGCAAAAAATAGTGAGAATGGGAATTATTAAGTATGGCAAGAAAAGAAGATGGGGGCACCTGGGTGGCTCAGTGGTTGAGCATCTGCCTTCAGGTGTGTTTAAGTGTTTAAGTCCCACATCAGGCTCCCCACAGGGAGACTGCTTGGAGAAGCAGTCTGTCTATGTATGTCTCTGCCTCTCTCTGTGTCTCTCATGAATAAATAAATAAAATCTTAAAAAAAGAAAAGAAGATGGTTACAAATAAGGGAAACCCCCATAATGTTATCAGTTGATGTTTCAGCAGAAATTTTGCAGGCAAGAAGAGAGTGGCATACAATATTCAAAATACTGAAAAATAAAAAATCTGCAATGAAGAACACTCTAACCCAGCAAGGCTATCATTCAAAATAGAGGAGAATCCAATAATACATTAAAAAAACATTCACCACAATCAAGGATTTATTCCTTGTGTGTAAGTGTGGTTCAATATTCACAAATCAATCAGTGTGATACATCACATCAAGACAAAGGAAAAAAAAAAAACATGATCATTTCAATGGATACAGAAAAATCATTTGACAAAGTACAACATACATTGTATCCATCCTGATAAAAGCCCTCAACCAAATAGGTTTAAAGAGAACATACTTCAATATGGTAAAGGCCACATATCAAAAACCCATAGCTAACATCCTACTCAATGTGCAAAACTGAAAGATATTCCCCTAAGATCAGGGACAACACAGAGATGCCCAGTCTCACCACTTTTGTTCAACAGGGTACTAGAAGTCTTAGCCACAGCCATCAGAGGTGAAAAGGAAATAAAAAGCATCCATGTTGATAAGGAAAAAGTAAAACCTTCACTATTTGCAGGTGACATGATACTATCTATAGAAAACCTAAAAGACTCCACCTAAAACCTACAACTGATAAATGAATTCAGTAAGGTCGTAAGATACAAAATTAATACACAGAATTCCATTGCATTTCTATAAACTAATGATGAAGATGCAGAAAGAGAAATTAAGAAAAGAGCCTATTTACCATTGCACTAAAAATAATAAAATACCTAGGAATAAGCTTAACCAAGGAGGCGAAAGACCTGTACTCTGAAAACAATAAAGCATTGATGAAAGGCATTAGTGACAACACAAATGGAAAGATAGTCCATACTCATGGGTTGGAAGAACAGATATTGTTAAAATGTCCACACTACAAAAAGCAATCTACATATTTAATGCAATCTATGTCAAAATACCAACAGCATTTTTTTGAGAACTAGAAAAAAATAGTTTTAAAATAAAAGAGCTACAGCAATCTTGAAAAAGAACAAAACTGAAGGTAGCCTAATTTCAGATTTTGAGATATACTACAAAGCTGTATTGTACAAAACAATATGGCACTGGCACAAAAACAGACACATAGATCAATGGAGCAGAATGCAGCCCCAAAATAAACCCAGAATTATATGGTCAATTAATTTTTGACAAAGGAGAACAAGCACATGCAATGAGAGAGACACCTGAGTGGCTCAGTCGGTTAAATGTTTCACTCTTTATTTTTTGCTTAGGTCATGATCTCAGGCTTATGAGATTGAGCCATGCCATAGGCTTCCATGCTCAACGTGGTGTCTGCTTGAGATTCTCTCTCTCCTTCTGCCTCTGCACCTACCCCGATTTCACGCTCATTCTGTCTCTCTCAAAATAATAAAATCTTTAAAAAATAAAAGAATATGTGGGGATCCCTGGGTGGCCCAGTGGTTTAGCGCCTGCCTTCAGCCCAGGGCATGATCCTGGAGTCCTGGGATTGAGTCCCACATCAGGCTCCCTGCATGGAGCCTGCTTCTCCCTCTGCTTGTGTCTCTGCCTCTCTCTCTCATTTTCTGTGTCTCTCATGAATAAATAAATAAAATCTTTAAAAAAAAAGAATAAAAGAATATAAAATGAGAAAAAGACAGTCTTTTCAACAAATGGTGTTGAGAAAACTGGACAGCTACATGTAAAAGAATAAAACTGGACCATTTTCTTACATCATACACAAAAATAAACTAAAAATGGATGAAGGACTTCAATGAGAGAACTGAAACCATACAAATCCTAAAAGAGCACCAGCAATCATTTCTCTAACATGAGCCATAGCAACATTTTCCTGAATTTGTCTTCTAAGGCAAAGGAAAAACAAACAAACAAACAAACTATTGGGATACACCAAAATAAAAACTTCTGGGGCACCTGGGTGGGAAAGCTGGTTAAGTGGCCAACTCTTGATTTTAGCTCAGGTCATGATCTCAGGGTTATAAGATCGAGGCCCTTCTAGGCTCCACACTCAGAAGGGAGTCTGTTTTTCTCCTTCTCCATCTGCCCCTCCCTCCATGCTCTCACTCTCTCAAATAAATAAATTAATCTAAATAAATAAATAAATAACTTCTTTATAGCAAAGGGGAAAAAAGCAAAAATAAACTATGAGACTGTATCAAACAAAAAGCTTTGCCCAGCAAAGGAAACAATAAAACTAAAAGACACCTGCTGAATGGAAGAAGATATTTACAAATTGTATATCCAATAAGAGATTAATTCAGAAACATATAAAGAACTTATGCAACTTAATACCAAAGTAACAATATTAACAATCCAATTATAAATGAGCAGAAGACATGAATAGACATTTGTAGACATCATGATATGAATAGACATTTCTCCAAAGAAGACATACAGGTGACCAACAGACACATGAAAAAATGGTCAACATCACTAATCATCAGGGAAATGCAAATCAAAAGCACAATGAGATATCAACTTATACCTGTCAGAATGGCTAAAATAAAAAATAAACAAGTGTTGGCAAGGATGTAGAAAAGGAAACTTTTTGTTTTCTTGTGAATGTAAATTCATGCAACCACTATGGAAAATAATATGGAGGTTCCTCAAAAAATTAAAAATAGAATTACCAGATTATCCAGCAATTCTACTATAGAACATTTACCTAAAGAATGCAAAAGCATTAGTATGAAAAGATATATGCATCCTTATGTTTATTGCAGAATTATTTATAATAACCCAATTATGGAAGCAGCCCAGATGTCAATCAATCGATGAATGGATAAAGAAGCAGTGTGTGTGCATGTGTGTGCGTTTGTATGACGGAATGTTACGCAGCCATCCAAAGGGAATGAAATCTTCCCTTTTGCAATAACATCGATGGATCTAGAGAGTATACTGCTGAGTGAAATAAGTCAGAGAAAGATGGATGCCACATGATTTGATTCATGTGTAATTTAAGAAACACGTAAATGAGAGAGAGAGAGAGAGAGAGAAATCAAAAAGCAGACTCTTAACTATAAAGAAAAAATTAATGGTTACCAGGAGGGAGATGGGTGGGGAGATGGGTGAAATAAGTAAATGAGATTAAGAGTATCCTTAAGATAAGCACTGAGTAACGTATAGAGTTGTTGAATTACTGCATTGTACACCTAAAACTAATAGAACACTGTATGTAAACTACAGTGGAATTTTAAAAGTAGGTAAAATGAACAATCACTAATAATAAAGGAATAATTAAAAGAAATAAATCTATTTATTTAGTTGGTAGCCCTCCCACCCAAATCCACCGAAAGAAGAATATGCCAAGTGACTCCACACAAATTACCTACAAAAGTAATTTTACTATACATCTCTTAATAGCATTCACTTTAAAGATAATAAAGTTCTGAAAAAAAAAAACAAACCTTTGTGCTGTTTTCTGATAATGTATGATTGATGGTATTGTTGATAGACTTAATCTAAGATTCTTTTGTTGTGCATTGTGGAAGAGAGCTAATAAGTATTGTGTTTATTTCATTGAGCATTCACTTACGGTCATGGAAAAAAGGGGGTACAAATGCAGGATTAAAGAACTCAGGTCAAAAATAAAATAAAATATTAAAAAACTCAATCTCTTCTGATTTTGCATCAGAAGCATCATCATGAACTCATACTGTATTATATTTTTTTAAACCCACGTATTTCCGCCCTTTCCATTAAAACACTTAAAAACAATGAGCAACACGCTAAGCACCCCAATGGCCATATTTCTGACTCTGGACAGCAGTAAGTGAACAAGAAGTCCTTGAACATGTATACCTGGTTTTAGAAACAGTGAAAGAAATGAGTCAGATGGTTCCAGACTACTTTTTCAACTTGATGCTCCTACTAACGAATGATGAATCAGTTTGAGCATCATGAGGAATAAGAATTGCAGTGCATTGAAAATTATCAAAATGGTAAATACATGAATCCATAGTAATTACATATACAGAGATATATGCAGAGCAGATAGATGATAGATAGATACTAATAGGTTGCCATTTTCTCATGATATTGGGGATTCAACTCATTATTTTGAAAATGATAATGGGTGGAAATGACTTTTCCTGTAAGAATTCAAAATAACCAAATGGCTGAGGAGGTAAAATATCTCTTTACAGATGTATAGCAACTACTGAAATGAGGATAAAATTAGATCACTATTTTATAATCCCTAATGAGATAAATGATGTGAGCAGCGACCATGGTTTCTAACCCTACAGTAAGTGAGAGTAGACATCATATCCTTCCCAATTTATGTACACTACATTACCTATGGAGTGCTCTTGGGAGGGGCTAACCTGACTAGCTGCAGACCCCTAACTACCCATTTATAGGCAAAACAGCATGCCAAGGAATATGTTAATGCCACCACAGCGAAGCAATAACACAATTTGGAATGAGGAACTCTGCGATTTGTTGTTATTGTTGTAACAAATTGAAAAGAAGGGGAACAAATAATATATGAAACTCATTTTTATCATGATTCTAATAAACAATTATGGGGTGTTGAAATTTCCCAAAGGCAGAATGAATATATAAAAGATGGCTCAGCAATTCCATAGAATATTTTGCAACCATTAGTAATGATGTTTTAAAGATTAGTCAAGGGGTGCCTGGGTGGCCAACTCTTGATTTCGACTCAGGTCATGATCTCAGGATTGTGAGAACAGCCCTGCCTAGAATGGAGCCTGCTTGAGATTCTCTCTCTCCCTCTCCCTCTGCCCCACCCCACTTACTCCTGCTCTCTCTTTAAAAAAAAAAAAAAAAAAAAAAAAAAAAAAAACTTAACTGAAAAATTAGAAATGCTTATGATTTTACCTTACGTAAGGTAAGCATGACTATCACATGATTGTACATAAAAGGTAGTATACATATATGGATGGATGGATAGAAGATAAAAAAACAAAGATACATTTCATACAGTGATGAAATTGCAAATGGGTTTTCTTTCTTGTGATTTCTACCTCATATATATCTGAATATATATTTCAGTATATTTTGTTCAATAAAAATATATTAGTGCAATAAAACAAAATCAAAATTAAATGACTTTTCAAGTCTTTTGCCTTGATCAAAATCCCTTCCTTTCAATGATGACAGCATGACATGAAAAGAACAGGGTTCTTGCAGTCTTACCTGGGGACAAATCTCAGACCTGCCATTATTTTAAACCTGGGGTTGTAGACATCATGATATCATTTAACACTTTAATCACAGAGAATTTCTTTAGGAATTCTTTGGCAGTTCACGTGGCATCAGATTTTACATCTATACATTTTAATTCTCCTTCTTTCTTATTCCCTCTTTTTAAACTCAAATTTGAAAATCTTTTATTTTTTACCATTTACAAAAATGTGTTAAAATCAAACCAAGCTCTACCTGAAGATTCAAGTACAAATGTTTGCATTCATTTTTTTTATTCACAAAACATTTATTGGTAAGTTATTATTTTCCATGCACAGACTTATGCATTGTCTATAATTCATCTTCACCAGAATCCCTTTGTAGTCTTTCTGATAATAAGAAACATGTTAAGAAAATTTACATTCCTGGTATTCATTTTCTATGGTGAAAATCCAATTTAGTGGTCTTTTTATTCTTTATCATTTTAGGGCTGTGTAAATTACAGCTGTCCTCATTCTTTTACCACATTAAAAAATCTCTCTGCCTGTCTTTTTTAAAGGACAAATGATATTTTGAAACATGGGCTTTGCTTTGGCCTACAATTTAATCAGGCCTCTGCATCCTGCCAATCACCTTCAGACTGAAACAGCTCTTCTGTTCAGATCAAAATATCACCTTTAGTGCTCGTCTGTCATTTCAAGTTCATGCCATTGTAAGTCAAGATGGTGTCCTTTGTAACTCTGCACTGAGATGACTTTAAGGAGCTCTCAATTTTATTCTGCTTCTCATATTTCAGACAACTTTAGACTTTCAATGACTCTCTTCTGAACTCATCCTCTTAGCCTTCTCTAGGCTCCATGAGCTGTCCAGAGTACTTTGAACTCATCCTTATTAGTCTCATTATTATCCTCTCCATATTTAAAGACCTACTTTCAGATCTGCCTCTGAATGCTATTCTGTAAAAAAAAAAAAACAAAAAAACAAAAAAACAAAAAAAAAATACAGTATACATTGCCCTTAGTCATAATTTTTTTTTTTTAATTCATGATAGGCACACAGTGAGAGAGAGAGAGAGAGAGGCAGAGACACAGGCAGAGGGAGAAGCAGGCTCCATGCACCGGGAGCCCGACGTGGGACTCGATCCCGGGTCTCCAGGATCGCGCCCTGGGCCAAAGGCAGGCGCCAAACCGCTGCACCACCCAGGGATCCCCTGTCCTTAGTTATATATTACAGCAGAGCAGAGTTCTCACAGCTGAAAAGTTGTCTAAGTATTGATTGCTGTAAATTAAAATTGATAGACATCGCTGACTTCCTTACTTAGCTTACTCCCTACAACTTCTTGGGGGAAAAAAAAGTCTGTTTCTAACTAAATTCAAGAGCCTAAATTCATAAGTGTTCACAGATTAATTAGTAACCATTCTTTCTGTATAACTTGAATCTCTCCCCTTCAACCTGCACTCCCAACGCTTCTACCCTGCTCTTTTTCCTCTTTTCCATAGCATCTATCACAATTTAACATCCCAGATATTTTTTTTTAATTAGGCTAATTCACATTATTTTTTCTCTTGCTAGAAATTATGTTTCACTAGGTCAAAGATCTTCACGTCTTTTATTCACTATTACATATCAAGGGCCTAGCAGTGTCTGGCACATAGTAGATAGTCAACAATCCCAATAATGGAATCAATACATATTTTTCTTTGTTTTGTTTGACAGGGGGAACCTGTGCAATGCTGTTTCACTGAGGTGGATAGAATAACCAAGGTTATACACAGTACACCACCCTTGCCAATAAATGTAACTTACTTTATTATAAAGGAGGTGACTAACTCAAGTGAAGCTTTGAGCAAAATTTTACTGTAATTGTGTCTTGTCTTGGCCTAATCCTCTGCTTTCTGTGGTTCTTGGTCACTTGGATACTTTGGTAGTGTCCTCCTCTTCCACTTGCACACTTCATCATTCTTACTGTACAGATGGGCTCTCAGAAAAAAATGCCCTTAGATGTCCCTGCAACACAAAGCTACAAAAACTGGTAAGATTAAATCTGTAACCTTTGCAAAAAGAAACTGAATTTTCATACAGAAAGAATAAAGCCTTAGACAAAAAACGCTGGAATGAGACAGAACTTAAAATGCATATATATGAGGAAAGCAAAAGTATTTTGGCAGAATGACTACTTTCTTGACTCTGAAATAATTACATAACTGTTAAGATTATGACCCTACCGATCCCTGCCCATTAATCCTCAAGGTGACTTATAAAATGATCTATGCTCTTATAGATTACTTCATTTCTTTCTTCAAATTTGGTCATCCGTAGGTCTTCTTTGGAAAATTGTCTAGTCATGTCTTCTGCCCATTTCAATTGGATCATTCATGTTTGGGGTGTTGAGTTTTATAAGTTCTTTAATGATTTGGGAAACTAACTCTTTATCCGATATGTCATTGGCAAATACTACTCCCATTCACTAGGTCGCCTTTTAGTTTTGTTGGTTGTTTCCTTCACTGTGCAGAAGCTTTTTTATCTTGTTATGGTCCTAATAGCTTATTTCTGATTTTATTTCCCTTGCCTCAGGAGACATATCTAGAAAATGTTGCTATGGCCAAAGTCAAGGAAGTTACTACCTCTGTTCTCTTCCAGGATTCTTATGGTTGTAGGTCACACATTTAGGTCTTTCATCCATTTTGAATTTGTTTTTGTGTGTGGTATAAGGAAGTGGTCCAGTTTCATTCTTCTGCATGTTGTCCAGTTTGCCAACATTACTTCTTGAAGAGACAGTCTTCTCTCTTTCATGAATATTCTTTCAGGCTTTGCTGAAGATTAATTGACCATATAATTGTGGGTCCATTTCTGGATTTTCTATTCTGTTCTGTTGATCTATGTGCCTATTTTTGTGCCAGTACCATAGTGTTTTGATCACTACAGTTTTATAATATAACTTCAAGTCTGGAACTGTGATGCCTCTAGCTTTGCTTTTCTTTTTCAAGATTGCTTTGGCTATTCAGGGTCTTTTGTGGTTCCATACAAAGTTTAGGATTGTTTTTTCTAGTTCTGTGAAAAATGTTGTTGATATTTTGATAGGGATTGCATTAAATGTGTGGATTGCTTTGGGGAGTATGGATATTTGAACAATATTTATTCTTCCAGAGACACCTGGGTGGCTCAGCGGTTGAGCATCTGCCTTTTGCTCAGGTTAAACTCACAGGGTCCAGGATCCAGTCCTGCATCCGGCTCCTTGTGGGGAGCCTGCTTCTGCCTATGTCTCTGCCTCTTTCTCTTTCTCTGTCTCTCATGAATAAACAAACAAAATCTTTAGAAAAAATTGTTCTTCCAATCCACGAGCATGGAATGTCTTTCCATTTCTTTGTGTCTTCTTCAATTTCTTTCATCAGTGTTTTATAGTTTTCAGAGCACAGATCTTTCACATCTTTGGTTAGGTTTACTCCTAGGTATCTTATGGTTTTTGGTGCAATTGTAAATCGGATTGATTCTTGGATTTCTCTCTCTGTTGCTTCATTATTGGTGCATAGAAATGCAGCAGATTTCTGTACATGTATCCTGTGACTTTACTGATTTCAGTTATCAGTTCTAGCAATCTTTTGGTGGAGTCTTTTGGGTTTTCTACATAGATCATGTCATCTGCCAATGATGAAAGTGAAAGTTTGACTTCTTCCTTGCCAATTTGGATACCTTTTATTTCTTTTTGTTGTCTGATTACTGAGGCTAGGACCTCCACTATGTTAAATTACTATGTTAAATTACTATGGTCTTGTTCCCGACTACTGAGGAAAAGCTATCAGTTTTTTTCTTTTTAAGCTATCAGTTTTTCCTCATTGACGATGACATTAGCTGTGGGTCTTTTGTACATGGCTCTTATTATGTTGGGGCATGTTCCTTCTATCCCTACTTTATTGAGGGTTTTTCTCAAGAACGGATGCTCTGTTTTGTCAAATGCTTTTTTGCTGTGTCTGTTGAGAGGATCATGTGGTTCTGATCCTTTCTTTTATTAATGGGAGGTATCACATTGATTGATTTATGAATATTGAGCCACCCCTGCAGCCTAGGAATAAATCCCACTTGATTGTGGTGAAAAATTTGTTTAATGTACTGAATTAGATTCAATTTGCTAGTATTTAGTTGAGAATTTTTGCATTCATGTTCATCAGGGATATTGACCTGTAATTTTCCTTTATAGTGGAGCCTTTGGTTTTGGAATAAAGCTAATGCTGACCTCATAGAAGGAGTTTGGAAATTTTCCTTCCTTTATTTTTTGAAACAGTTTGAGAATAGATATTAACTCTTCTTTAAATGTTTGGTGGAATTCCGCTGGGAAGCCATCTGGTCCAGGACTTTTGCTTGTTAAGAGAGTTTGATTATTGATCCAATTCCTTTGCTGGTTATGCGTCTGTTCAAATTTTCTATTTCATCCTGTTTCATCTTTGGTAGTTTGTATGTTTCTAGGAATTTGTCCATTTCTTCCAGATTGCCTATTTTGTTGGCATATTATTTTTCCTAATATTCTCTTATAGTTGTTTGTATTTCTATGGTGTTGGTTGTGATCTCTCCTCTTGCATTCATGATTTTACTTTATTGGATCCTTTCTCTCTTTTCTTTTGATAGAGGTTTATCAATTTTATTAATTTTTTCAAAGAACCAGCTCCTGGTTTTATTGATCTGTTCTATTGTTGTTTTTTTTTAAGTTATATATCACTTATTTCTGCTCTAATTTCTATTATTTCCTTCCCTCTGCTGGCCTGGGCTTTATTTTTTGTTCTTTTTCCAACTTTAAGTGTAAGTTTAGGTTATTCATTTGAGATTTTTCTCACTTCTTGAAGTAGGCCTATATTGCTATATACTTTCCTCTTATGACCACTTTTGTTGCATCCCAAAGATTTTATTTGTTTATTTATTTTAATCCCAAAGGTTTTAGACTGCCATGTTTTCATTTTCATTTGTTTCCATGTATTTTTTATTTCATCTTTGATTACCTGGTTGACTCATTCATTGTTCAATAGCATGTTTTTAACCTCCATGTGTTTGTGATCTATTCACATTTTTTTTCTTTTGATTGATTTCTAGTTTCATAGCATTGTGGTCATAAAAGATGCATGGTATAACTTCAATTTTTTTGTATATATTGTAACATGTGATCTATTCTGGAGATGGTCTATGTGTACTCAAAAAGACTGTGTAGTTTGCTGCTTTAGAATGTAATGTTCTAAATATATCTGTTACATCTATCTGGCTCAGTGTGTCATTCAAACTTGCTGTTTTCTTATTTATTTTCTGCATAGATGATCTATCCATTAGTGTATGTTGGATATTGAAATCACTATTATTATTGTTATTATTAATTATTTCGTTTATTGTTTCTTATTGTTTTATATATCTCCGTGCTCCCATGTTGGGTACAAAATATTTGCAATTGTTATATCTTTTTGTTGGACTGTCTCCTTTCTTGATATAGTGCCCTTTGTCTCTTGTTCCAGTCTTTGTTTTGAAATCTAGTTTGTCCAATATAAGAATTGCTACTCTGACTTTCTTTTGACATACATTTGCATGATACATGTTTCTCCATCCCCTCACTTTCAATCTGCAGATACCTTTAGATCTAAATTGAGTATATAGATGGGTCGTTTTTATATATATTCTGACACCTTATGTCTTTTGATTGGAGCATTTAGTCCATTTACATTCAAAGTAATTATTGATAGATATGTATTTATTGCCATTTTATTACCTTTTTTTTGTGGTGGTTTCTAGAGCTTTACCCTGATCCTTTTTTGTCTTTCTCTCTTTCATGTTTTCCTGATTATCTTTAGTAATATATTTGTATTTCTTTCTTTTTAGTCTTTGCATGTTTATTCGTGGCTTTTGATATATGGTTACCAGTAGGTTGTTTACAACATCTTTTGCAAATAGGTATAAAGTCGATGGCCATTCAAATTTGAACCCATTCTTTTCTATCTTTCCCACATTTTAGATATATGTTATTATTGTATATCCTTTCTTGTGTGTGTATTTGATTGATTTTTACAGAAATATTTATTTGTAGTGCTTTTGCATTTCCTTCCTTTATACTGTCACTTTTGGTCTCTCCTTTGCACTCAGAGTCTCTTATTTATAATATTTCTTGTGGGGCTGGCTTAGTGGTCATGAATTCCTTTAATTTTTGTTTGTCTGGAAAACCCCTGATCTCTCCCTCTATTCTGAATGACAGCCTTGCTAGATAGAGTATCCTTGGTTGCAGACTTTTCCCATTCAGCACTCTGAGTATATCATGCCACCCTCTTCTGGCTTGTCAAATTTTTGTTAAAAGAATCTACAGCTAGACTAATAGGCTTTTCCTTGTAATTTAGAAACTTCTTTTGTCTTGCTGCTTTTAAGAATTTATCATTATTACTATATTTTGCAAATTTAATTACAGTATGTGCTGGTCTTGGCCTGCTTTTGTTGATTTGATAGGAGTTTGCTGTGCCTCCTGAATCTAGATGTCTGTTTCCTTCCCCAGATCAGGTATTATATCTTCAAATAAATTTTCTGCCCTCTTCTCATTCTCTTCTTCTGAGACTCCTATAATATGAATGTTATTACATTTTATGCAATCACTGAGTTCCCTAAATCTACTCTCGTTTTGCATAATTCTGCTTTCTCTCTCTTCGTTCAGCTCTTCCGTTGCTTACCATTTTTTTTTTGTCTTCTAAGTCATTAATTCCTTCCTCTGCTTCTTCTAGCCTGCCAGAAAATGTAATGTTCATTGCATCAAACATCAATGTTTTTAATCTCATTTATTGCACTCCTCATCTCTGACTCTTTTTTAAATTCTTTATCTCAGTGGTAAGGTCTCAATGATGTCTTCTTTTCTTGAACCCAGCTAGTATCTTTATCAATCTTTATGATTGCAACTTTAAATTCTCCATCTGTTTTGCTTAGATATCTGGCCATGGCCTTATCTTGTTTATTATTTGGGATAAATTCCTGTCTTCACATTTCAATAAGTCTCTGCCTTTCCTCTCTGTCTTAGAAAAACCAGTTATGTCTCCTGCTCCTGAAAGTAATGGCCTTATGAAGAAGAGGTCATGTGGCACCCAGGACCTGGCACTTCAGGGAATATCTCCAGCATGTGTTGCATGTGCTCTGTTGTTATTATGGATATTCTATCCTGCAGGCTAGTCTTCTGTAGAGGCTCTCCTTGTTTGCTGTGGGCATTGTTTTGACCCTGGCCTGAATGTGGCAAGTTTTAGTGAGGTATGCTCTGGTCTGTTTGTGAAATGAGACCTTACATCATCTGCACTGGATCATAGACCCTGTAAAACTCTGTGGTCAGGAGATGTGGTGTAGGCAGGGGTTTGTGCTGGTCTTCTGGTTCCATATGCTGAAGGGCAGGGGAGGGTAATGGTACCAGCCAGCTCCTTTGTTTCTGGAGATGTGTCTCCATGAATGCTGCCTCTTGGGTGGAACTTATAATTTGAGCTGTATTTGGCAGAATCACTTTCCTCATACACACTTGAAAAGCCGATCTCTGGCAAAACCTGAAAGTAAGACTAGCATATTTCATATATTTCCTTCATACTAGCCCTTTTAGGATATACTAGGAAGAGTGAATGAAAGAAGTTCAAAGTGCTCCATACTGTACTCAGCATCCTTACTTCTTTTAATAAAACTATTTTTATCTTAGCAGACTGCTCAATAATCTATTATTAGTTAAAGGCATGATCTTCCAGATAATGATAACTTTATAGAACATTCCTGAACAAGGGATTTATTTCAAACACTGAAATTTTCAGAAATGAATAAGCATTTGGGGTCAGAGTATTTATAGGCATAAAAAGGGCTATTAAAATTTTATCTGTTCTCTGTATCCAAAGAAACAATTTAAGTTCAATATATAAGAATTTTCTCTCATTTTAAATCAAGAATTACTTCACTCTATTAAATCTAAAGCTCTACATACATTTTGGATAATATTATTAACAAATATTACAATATACCTATAACTTTGTATTTAGTATTTCTCAACCTGGAATATCCACCAAGCTCCTTTCTACCCCTTTAAAGAGCTCTCTGTTCAAATACTTCTCCTTGCAAAAAAATTCCTCAGTCACATGGACTTATCTCCCATGGCATAGCACTCTTATTTCTTAAATGGCCCCTTTGGAATTTTATCCTGGGATATTATTATTAAAATCTAATGGTTTTAAGTAAACTATGAATAATGAATGTACTTAAAATATTTCCATGCCTTCTGCAAAATTGTTTTGAACATAATAGGTACTTAATAACTGTTTGTTAATTTAAGTAAGTTTCTATATTTTTGATTCCTATATATATAGGTAAGTTTTTATTGCACATATGCCATATCTCACAACCAGATTATATTTTTAGTCCAGAGACATTTGTTATATCTTTGTATCCACATAGGGCCTAACTCAGTAATGTATATATAAACATAATAAACCTCTAGTTAGATAATGAGGATGTGGTTATTCCTGAGCAAAGTATATCTTTAAGTTAATTTTCTTTAATGGAACATAGACCACAAATTGCTACCCCACCAGAGCTCTCTGAAACTAATAATCTAATGCAGCATCATGTAATTTCTTTATGATTTTGTTTACTCTTAGATCTTTTGTTATCTGTACAGTAAGTGGGGCTATGTAAGATTGAGATAAATTATTAATATTCTACCCATCAATTTCCTGCTTATAAATTGTTTATAATGCCATTGACCTGATGCACAGAATTTATTAGTATGAACAGCAGTAAATCTATGATCCCTGGACCTGTAGACATCTTCTGATTGAGGAGAGGTCCATTAATGGTCTGCTTTTTGACCACATGATACAAATTGATTAATGATTTTTCAGAACTCAGTTTCCCATACATATCATTGAGATTTTAGATTTTATGAGCCTATCTTTATGTTCTATAAAAATACATAACATTATTGTCTATGCTATTGTGTTGTATGCAACTGTCAATCAATCGACAGGTATTTTTTTAGGATCTAGGGTACCCACTATGCTACAAGTAGTGTTCTAAGCATTGGGAATACATCTATGAACCAAAGCAAGGATTTGTCCTTATGAAACACTATATGGAAGAAAACAACACACTTAAAATGTTATAGTAGTTTGTCAGGTAATGGTAAACTCTATAACAAAAGTAAAAAAGAAGAGACAAGGATTCAAGATAGGTCAGGAAAGTGATGTTTGAGTAGAGACATGAATGAATTTAAGGATTGAACTGAGTGAAATCTGGGAGACAAAACTTCCAGCAGAAGAAATAGCTGTACTTGCGTTCTTATTTAGAACAATGGTAAAACAGCTGGAGGTTGTAGCTAGAATAAACACAGGAGAGAATGTTAAATAGCCAGGAGCCAGATAATAGAGGGCATATAGACTATAAAATAGAGATTTGGATTTCACTTTGAGCATAATTGGAAGATACTGAATTGAGAAATCAAAGATGAGTTCGGAATATTTTTTTGACCTTAACAATGAGGTCAATGGATGTGCTATTTATTGAAATAAGAATCACTTTGGGAAGAGCAGGTTTTGGAGGAGAAATCAATAGTTTGATTCTGGATACGATACCTTTGAGATACCCAGCTGAAGATCTAGTAGGCAATTGGTGATATTATAAGGCCAAAATTATGGTGAGCCAAATGAGGCACTTGCCCCAGATAACAAAATTTAGTGAAGCACAAAAACACTCATTAATCATGATAAGTAATACTTTAATGTGATTTTAAAAAATTAATGTGAACAATACATGGTGAGCAAAATAGCAAAATTTTCAGATAAGAATAGTTTGGTAGGCAGGACTTTGGGCCCCATGATTTTTATTCCTCAGTGTTATGCCCATGGATTTCTTACATTACATGTCAAAAGAGACTTTGTAGATGGTATTAGATTGCTAATCAGCCACCCTTAAAACAGAAGTATTACCCTGGATTGTTAAATGAGCCCGCTATAACCTCATGAACCCTTTAAAGTGGAAAAGAAAGCCAAAATAGTCAGATATGTGTGGTGGAAGGAGAGTCAGGAAAGCATGAGAAAGCTATAGTTGGCTATTGTTGGCTTTGAAGATAAGCCATAGTGAGTCGTAAGCCAGGAGACAGCAAGGTGTGGACACTAGAAGCTAAGAACAACTCCTGGACAACAGCAAGCAAGGAATACAGGGACTTCAGCCTTATAACTCCAAAGAATTGAATTCTGCCAATACCAGAGTAAGCCAAGAAGCTGATTCTCCCCTAGAGTCTTAAGAGCCCAGTCCATCTGCCATCTTGATTTCAGCCTTGTGGAGCCCGGAACAAAGAAACCACATCAGCCTACCAGATTTCTGACCCACAGAATTATGAGATACTAAATTTGTTTGCTTTTTTTTTTTTTTTTTTGCTTTGTTTTGTTTTAAGATGCTAAGCTTGTAGTTATTTGTTACGATAGCAATAGAAAACTAATACAGGCAGGATCAATATTACTGAGTTTTCCTTTTGCCTCAGGCTCCAATATGATTTGGCACAGTACTGTAAATCTGTCTGGACTGGAGATTTAGATTTGAGATTTATCCTATAAATACTGTATTTCAAAGCAAGATTCTGTGTGACCATTAAGGAGTGAATGTAGGTATGGCAACGAAAAGCTCTGAAGACTGAGCCTTGCTTAGAACACACCAAATGTTGTAATTCAGGAAAGGAAAATGATCTAGGAAAGACTGGGGAGCACCATTCAGGAGGGTGAGAGGGGAAACCAGAATAGTATATTATCCTCAAACCCAGAATAAGGATAAATAAGGCTCTACACCTTGAAAGTCAGTAGTCTCTGCCTCTGATATCCTTTCTGCAGATCAAATCTCCTAATTTCCGGTCTTTAATCATGAATAATGTTTAAACACGTAGTTGTGTATTTCCATGGAAGATTAAATATGTACTGAGAACCATGTGATTTTAACTGATTTTTTTGGGGAGGAAATCACCACATAGAATTTAATCCACCCATCTCTGCATAGTTCCCTTTAACTCACATCACTAGACTTGAATGTCCTTTTTAAAAATGTATAAACATTTTTATAGTGCTCCCTAAAAAACTATTTGGGTATGAGATTGTATTACAGATATACATTTCCAAGGGAGAAATTAATCTAATATAAATCACAGAATATGAAAGAAGTAGACTGCGATTGTTTGAAAGAACAAGGTATCTCTCAAAAAGACTTCTTAATATGATATTATTGTATGTTTTGTCATGAAGTAGATATTACACCAAAGCACTTTTAAAATAGTCATAGGTTACTTAATGCTTTAATGAGGTTTAATTTGCATACTATAGATTATCCTATTTAAAGTGTATAATTCAAGTTTTCAGTACATTCAGAGATATGTACTCATCTTTACAATAATTTAGAACATTTTCAACATGCCTCCCATGGAAACTCCATAACTATTGGCAATGCTCCCCAACTCCTCCTGCCCTTCACTCCCAGCCCTGGGAACTTCACTCCCAGCCCTATTACTTTATCTGTAGATTTCCCTATTCTGGACATTTCATATAAAATGAATCATGTAATATATGGTGTTTTGTGACTGGCTTCTTTTACATGGCCTATATTTTCGTGGTTCTTCTATGCTGTAGAAGCATGTATCAGTTCTTTTTCTTTTTTAGTGGTGATATTGGCATTTATTTAGCAAATTCTTTATGGCATTCTTTTTTTAAATTAATAAACTTCATATTTTAGAGCAAATTTAAGCTTAGAGCAAAATTGTAAAAAAAAAAAAGTTGTTTTAATTTGGGTCTGTTTTTGATAGATCAGAATGTTATGAAAATAGGGTAGATGGCACTTGCTAAAGAGATCCTAGCTTCTGCGTTTCTCCCATGTATCTTAGTAGTATTTATTACACAAGCCTTATAAAGTTAGGTAGATTAAGAGAGCATACACTTAGCTGATTCTGTGCAATAGAAGTATTTTTATGTGATTGAATACTGGAGAAGCTTCTTTTGTAAAAATTCCCCAGGAAAAGCTCCATAAGTTAGGCTTTGATAACACTAGTGGGAGTGGTCTTTAATCTAGACCAATAAGGTTCACTGAACAAGGTACATCTCCACAAGGAAGCTTCCTTCTTCTCAAGCTGAAATTGTTCCATTGTCTGGGTATTACTTTGCAGACCTGTGAATTAATGTTTACCACCACATAGGAAAAAGAATCCTTACCTTCAGAAACAATTGGGTTAAAATGGAAAGAGTGAATTTCAGTTATTAAAATAGAGAACCCCCTAAGGAAACATTAGAGTTAATTTAATAAAAGAATAGAAATACAAGTGCCAGTCAATATTGTGTGATAGTGCTGTTTCAGATAGTGGGTATTGACTTACTGACATTAATCCCAGGATTGTGTGCTCTTATTTTTAATATAAGATTCTGTACTTCATAAACAACCATATATTAACCAACTTTCTTCATATTTTTCATCTTTGGGACATTTCTGTGATCCTGCAAAATGTCATTCTTTCTCCTGATTTAAACCCTGATTATTGAGGTTTTATCAATACCCTAAAAATGGGATTGGGAAATACTTTAGCCAGTCAAATGTGACAAGTTAATTTGGTTTTCACATTTATAGCTATATCATCAAAAAAAACTGCTTTAAACCGTGAGGAAAATGGCAGTTTACAATTGCATTAAAAATACCAAAATGAATGAATCCCATTACTCAAGACACAGTCATGACAGGTCTGTAGTTGCTTTTTATTCAAGTGCCTGCCAATATTATCTTTCCTGGACTTGGACTCTACCCTATACTGGCAGCATTAACTCTTTCATGTCAGTTCCAGAGAAACATTATTTCTAAATACAGTGTGCTCCAAAATTACAACCTCCTTCTTTTTAAATCATAGTTAACAGATATTCAAATAAATAAGTGTAACAAATGATTATTTGTTAAGGAGAAAATTTTCCAATCTTGTTCTTCACCTTAAATTATACAACAGAGATGTAAATAGGTTAATAAAAACTTAAAAAAGAAAATGTGAAATATGCCTTTTAGATTGCTTAAGAGAAAATCAAAACGAAGCTCTCTGGAAGAGCCATAAAGCTGTGCCCTTTATGTGAGGTTTTTGTTACTTCTTCCACATAAAAATAGGTTTCTTAATGTATCTTTCAAAAAATTTGGTCCCGCAGTCAGCCTGCTTTGTGTTGAATCCTAGCCCAGTA
The DNA here is from genome assembly GCF_053574225.1 of Canis aureus. Lineage (NCBI taxonomy): Eukaryota > Metazoa > Chordata > Mammalia > Carnivora > Canidae > Canis > Canis aureus. The sequence goes on from NC_135625.1 coordinate 64,165,249, forward strand.
GTTTTTAGTTCTGTGATTTTTGGCAAGTGATTTCAACCCTCAGTGGCTCATAATCCTAATCTGTACTCTACTTATTCTGTGGAGTTTTGTTTCAAATACTAACATAATCACTTAATACACCTAAAAGAAGTATATTCTAAGCTTCAACATGGTTTTAAAAATGATGCAGCCTGTTTTAGGGTCTCGCAGGCACAATGTTTGCAAAATGCCTGTTTTGAATTTTTGATATATTTCATCTTATCCTAGTAACCCATTAAAATATCTAACATTGGTGGAGCTTTTATAGTTTGCACACAGCTTCACATAATCTACATTCTTCTCTAATGTAATGATCACAACCACTCTAGGGGATAGATATTATAATCCTATATTAGAAAGAAAAATCTGAGACAAAGGGGTTCTAGCATGAAAGTGTATCAAATATATCTTGCCTGGTTTGCCTTTGATTGTTGGTAATGGGTCTAGTTTTTTTTTTTTTAATAAGAAAATACAATGAGAAACATTAATAATGATTACTATTGACCAAATTAGATATTATAACGCCTTATCTTTCATTTTTGCAGCAACATAGTAATATTATTTATTTGATGATTACCTTCATCAGATGAGGAACACGAGGAATTAGAGAGGATAACACCATATCCAGGAGTGGATACCTCAGAAAGACCACAAACATCTTGATTTCAAGGCAGTGATCTTTACCTCCATTTTCCACACACCTAAATGTTTTCTAGTAAAGAGGATAAAAGATCATGTTAAACCAGTTTAGAAGTTCAAAAACTTCTTGCCATCACAGCTTATTAAGTATATGGTTTATCATGTCAAAGCATAATACGCATAATTCTTAGTAACTAAATACATTTATCATACATAGATGAATGATTTCCAATATTCTTGGACCTTTACTTCCTGTCATTCTGATATTAATTTGGGGAATTGGGACCCAAGACCTTTTCTAATGTTTTCCCTCAAAAATGTGAGTATCAACCACTCCCTAATATACACATGCATGAAATGCCATCAGCTAAATAAATATGCATAATTACATGTCATTTGCCCTATTATAATATATTCATAATGCTTGTGTTAGTATTCTGGGATGCCCCATTGTTGTAATTCCAGTCCTATGTCCATATAAGCTACTGATTGTACAGATTAACTATTAACATGGCATGGCCTCAAGTACTCATTTTCAAGTACTTTCTATAGATGTACACTAAATAGCAAAACTTTTAAAATCAAATAGAGTTTCTATTAAAAAAGGAAAGTGCTTAAACCAAGGCAATAAATACACTAATAAATCTTTAATTCAATGGATTAGTATTGAATATTGATTAAGAGAGGGTTTAGGGCCCCTTTAGTTTCAAAGAGATCAAATTTCAAATATGTATGCTTTATCAAAACAGTCAGAAAATGAAAGGAATTCCAAGACTGAAATTACATATCTTAATCTTGACATAATTTAAGTACTTTAAATTCAGTGGTATGTGATAGACATTTAACTAATCCCGTTAGTGAAAGAGAATTACAATGTCTCATTTATGCATCCAGTTAACAATCGGTTTTGCCATGAATAATACTCAGATAACCATAATATCTTATTGACTGGGTTTACATTTTTCAATTCATAAAGACAAAGCAAAGATCTAATTCTTGTTACAGAATAAAATTTAAATACTGCAAACCTTGACATTTTGAAGACCTTTAAATTGCTAACATTTTAGAAAAGAAGATGTTAGAAATAGAGAATAATTTGCTCATCTTTTTGACTTGGGTGTTGACTGTGTTTTTACACAGTATCTGAAGTTGATGAATCAAAAAGCATTTAAAAATGATAAAGTGTAGAAATGGAATAAAATGATTTAAAACAAAAAGAAACAGGATTAAGTGAATGCTAAAACCACATTTTATTCCTATTCTTAAAAGTAGAGTCAACCAAATTCAACCCAAGAAACTGCCATATACATATGTTATTTAAATTGATAAAGATGACTACTAGAAGAGCCCAAATCCAGCCACTAATAAAAATGGTTATTTTTAATGAGGCAGATCAGAGGAGGTTGCTATTCAACTTAAGACATTTCTACATAGATTTCTGTTGTTCTTCGTTTTGTTTAGACAATGTCAGGTGACTTTTAAATTAATAATAAAAGTTTCTTCTTCCAATTGCCTTTCTCCACTTGAGTTAAATCACATTAAATAACACTTTTTTTCAAAATCTCCAAGTACCCCCTTTATTTAGCTCTCTGGAGAAACACTCAGTGAAACACTGGTGCAAAATAGGTCTTTTGTAAATATCAGAATACTGAGGACATTTTTTTAATGTATTGTTATTATGTTTTAATTACCACAGTTACCACAGAAGATTATATTGTCTTTTCCTTAAAGCATATATGGTAGATGCATATAATCTTGTAGCTATTTAGTAAAGATTGGAATACACTTCAGGCAACCTAAGAAAGATGCTGATAAACTCATCTCCAAAATAATCCTAAAAATAGGTGTGTTTTTTTTTCCCCTGGGGGGAGTGGGATTCACAGAACACAAAATAAGCCATTTTAAAGCATATAACTCACTGGCTAGGAGGGTTTAGTATATGCACAATGTAGTTCAACTACCACTTCTATCTAGTTCTGAAACCATTTATTCACCCCCCAAAAATCCTCATACCCACAAAGCAGTCACTTCTCATTGACCTGTTCCTCCCAGTCCCAGGCAACAAACTATTCCATTCTTTCTGTCTATGGATTTTCTCACTGTGTATGTTTCATAAAAATGGATTCATACAACATGTAATGTTGTGTTTATGGCTTATTTCACTTAGCATTATATTTTTGAGGTCCACTCACATTGTAACATGTATCATAGTACTTCATTCCCTTTAATGGCTGAATTACATTCCATTGTACATATATGATGGTTTTGATTGAACATTTGGGTTGTTTCTACCTTTTGGCTATTTTCAATAATGCTATAATGACTATTTTTGTACATGTTTGAGTACTTGTTTTCACTTGGTTGGTATACATACCTGAGAGTGGAATTGCTGGGTCATAATGTAATTCTACATTTAACCTCCTGTGGATACCCACAGCAGCTGCAACATTTTATAAACCTACCAACAATGTACTAGGTGTCTAAATTTTCCACATCCTCACCAACATGTATTGTTTGTTTGAATTATAGGCATCCTACTGGGTATAAAGTGGTTTCTCATTGTGGTTTACTGTTTTGCTTTGTTTTGTTTTGAGAGAGAGAGAGAGAGAGCATGAGTTGAGGGAGGGACAGAAAGAGAGAGAGAGAGAGAATCTTAGGCAGGCTCTAATCGGGCTTGATCTCACAACCCTGAGATCACAACCTGAGCTGAAACCAAGGGTTGGATGCTTAACCATCTGAGCTATCCAGGTGCCCCAGTGTTCATTTTTATTTTCCTAATTCTCAATGTTGTTGAACATCCTTTTGGCCATTTGTATATCTTCTCTAGAGAAATGTCTGTTCAGGTCATTTTCCCATTTTTTAAAATTGTTTTTTTTATCTTTTTATTATTATGTTATTAATATAGTTTGGATTTGGGACCCTTTTCAGGTATGTGATTTGCAAATATATCCTCCCATCCTTTAGCTTTACTCCCATATCCACTTTGTGGATAGCATCCTTTAATAGAGAAAAGGTTACAATGAAGTTCATTGTCTTTATCATTTCACATTGATAATACTTTGGTGTCATACATAAGAATCCCTTGCTAAATCCAGTTCATCAAGATTGATCCTTGTGCTTTTTCTAGGTGTTTTAACAGTTTTAGATCTTACATTTAGGATGTGCATCCATTTTGAGTTAATTTTCTATATGCTATGAGGTAGGGAACTAACTTTGTTCTTTTGCATTGGGAAATCCAGTAGCTCCAGACGTATTTGTTCATATATAGTTCTCCTGGTTTCCTTTAGTTATTCACTGACAATTTGCCTCTGCCCTTTGTGCATACACAAGACAGTGATTTAAGTTTTTGTATGGTACATCCAATGTCTGGGCTTCCTAGGGGAGGCCTTCTATAAATGTATTTTTTTCCAGTGAATGGGCCATTCATTCTTGTCTTTTTTTTTTTAATGTCTCATTACTTTAAAATTGTTATTTACTTATTTTTCTGAAAACTAGACATTCTGGACATTATAATATGATGACTCTGGAAATTAGATTCTCCCTCCACTCCAGTGACTTTTGTTGTTGATTGTTGAGGTTTCCAGTCATTTTTTTAAAGTGACTTTCCACACCATTTTCACAAGCTGTTTTCCTTTTTCTGTGTGGTCACTAAAGTCTCCACTGCAGTATGTGACTTGACAGAGATGTTCTTCAACACCAAAACTTTGTAGTCACTTGCTTCATTAAGCACCCACCTGATGCTTTAAATTCTTAGTTAAGTTTTGGAAATCTGATACGGTTTATTCTTTCAAGTTTTTTTTATTATTATTATTCATTTGTTTTAGGTTATTTTGCCTTGTTTTGCTTTAACAGTTGCTTCAGTGGAGCATTCTATTCTTAAAGCTCTCTCTTCCACTATTTCCCATGATGCTATTCCCACATAATAGTTTGGGATAGAATATTGCTGGGGGAGTGGATACTGAGAAGACTTGCAAAAAATCTGTTTTTTTTTTCCTTGCTCTCTTTGTAACCAACTCTTCTTTTAGGCTTCTGAGTTTCATTAGTCAGGGAAGTAAAAACAGGGAGACAATAGTATAGACTTATAATGTAGCACATAAAATGAAATATTTGGTAAATAATGACAACATTTTCTGGGGAATATTGTTGTGAACAATTTATGTATCGATTCCTCAAATATTTATCCAGCACCTATTACATATCAGGCAACTTTTGGGGTACACTAATGAAAAATAATTTTCCTCATTTTGTTTATACTCCAGTGGTGGGTGACAAATAATAAGTATAAAAGCAAAACATTAAGGGCATTAACTTAGTTTAAGCACAAGTAGAAAAATAAACCAAGGAAGGAAGATAGAAAGTATAAGGATAAGATAAATGCTACTTTAAATCACTAAGAAGGTGATTTGGAACAAAAATCTAAACAAGATATGTAAAGAGCTAAGTCACGTATAAAGAGCATTTTAGGTTGAGGAAACCACAAATGCAAAGGGGCTGAGCAGGATTCTGGTGAGAGTGGAGCAGCAAGAAAGAGAGTGTCTAGAATGCGATGAGTGAAATGAAACCTTAGTTTAAAGTTAGATGGAAAGGGGTTAGATCATACAGTAATGTGGGAGCCATTAAAACATTGTGAGAACTCTGGTTTCTTTCTTTCTTTTTTTTTTTTTTTTTTTTAGGAAATGTTAAGGGAAATAAATGACAGCCTCAGAAGAAAAAAAATCTATGTTTAATTGGGATTCCAGAGGGCGCCGAAAGGGACAGAGGACCAGAAAGTGTATTTGAACAATAGCTGAGAACTTCCCTAACTTGGGGAGGGAAACAGGCATTCAGATCCAGGAGATAGAGAGATCCCCCCTTACAAACAATAAAAACTGTTCAATATCCCAACATTTAATAGTGAAACTTGCAAATTCCAAAGATAAAGAAAAGATCCTTAAAGCAGCAAGAGACAAGAGATCCCTAACCTTTATGAGAACTCTGGTTTCAATAGAGGTGAAATGAGAATAAGTTGGAGGGTCAAAACCCTTATAAAACAAGGAAGTATTATGATGAGTTTTTTGGCTTTAAAAGATCACTCTGAATGAATGATTTGACAGTAAAGGTCAACAACAAGCATAGAAACAGGGAATGTATTTTAGAAACTATTGCAAAAATCTTGGGAAAACTGATAGTACATTGGTCCAGGTGGTAGCACAGGGGATGGAGAAAAATAATCAGAACCCAGACAAATTTTGGAGAGAAGTACAATTTATCCTGGCATAGTAATGCCATTTAAGGAGTCTATCACATGGAAATAATTAGATTTTATTAAAAAAAACTTATCAGGGTGTTTTTTTTTTCAGGCTGCTTATTGAATCATTACTTCTAGTAAATATGGTAATAACCTATATAAGCAATAGCAATACACATTCATTCGATATTAATTAGACATTTCTACAGAATAAATGAATAACTTCTCGCTCATGGAGTAGCTTTGACTTCTTGTCCTCTTACTATTTGATTTTTAATGACCTTTATTAAGAGAAAAGTCTTCCCATGGATCTTCTGCATGGAAAGATCTTTTCTAGTGTCAGACTTTCTTAATATAAAAACAGTCTCACCACTAATTTTACAAAGGTCAAAGAGAACAGAGGCATTTGAAAACAAAATGTTCTTATTACCATAGATGATTATATTTAAATCTAAGAACCAGCCTCTTAAAGATGCATGACATTTCTGAAGCTTCACAGTGGGATGCTGGGACTGATTGGCATCTGCTGTAGAGGGCCAGTCGTTAGGTATTCAGGAATTTTGCAAGCCACTTGGCAGCATATCAGTAGCTTGAAACCAACCTTAGTGAGAGGATTTATATCACAGAATTGGTAAGCACCCCAGACCCAGTCTCTACACATTTACTGACATATTACTGAGTTAAGTTCTTAATTTTAAGGAGTACAAAGATTGAGAGAATACAATGAGCACATAAACTGCATTGGATTATAACATTCAAAATAAATGCATTTTGACAATTTCTGTCTTAAAACGAACTTATCTAAAATGTACTAAAATATATTATGTTTTTGGAGATATCTTAAGTATTTGCTGCTATTCTGAATATATCAAGACTTCCGGGTATGCTTCCTAATGAAAGGAACAGTACAATTTATACATGGCCTATGTATTTAGTGACATGAAAAGAGAAATTAGCCAAGCAAAATCCAGAATTTGCAAGTTTTTTTTCTTAAAAGTATTTTACAAAGCAGCATATATCAAAATTTTTCTTATTTATCCAGATATCTGTGTTGCTCTTTTAAAGATCATGTGGCAAAATTGCTTACCAGCAGGATTTGTAGCAACCAAATCTGGAGGCACTGCAGTAGAGCAGATACAGTAGTTCTTTTGAAAATATCCATCACCGTCACCTGCTTGCTCTTGCTACAACTTTCCTTTCCAAATTTCACTTTCAGAACATATATCTAGTGTCTTTCTTGTTCAGTAGTAAATTGTCTTTGTTCCATTAAATTTACGAGATTTTCACCACATAAAATAGTCTCTGACAGAATCATTTTTGATCTGTCCATTAGGATTGGGCCAGATGGATCTGCTGTGATGCCTCAACCAGCCATGCTCAGCCCACCTGATCACACCTTCACCACGAGAGGCATCAAAAAGCAAATAATCCATTTGTTGTTTTAGTGGAAAGATTTAAACTACGGATAGCGGCTATTTCATAAATTGTTTAGAAAAGTGCCATTTTCTAATGTGTTGAAGTGCTTAGACTTGCAAATAAACAATTCCTGATTATATTTAAAATATATGTCAAAATGTTTACATTATTTTTAGGTAGCTTTACAGCTCAATTTATAGTAGCATCTCTGAGATACACATGGCTCTTACAAATTGTGAAGTCTTTATATTTTGGGGGAGTCGGATGCATTCCTTCACTCCTCATGTAGGGATTAATTATCTGCTCACTCATGGCACCATGGCAGTTAACAAAAGGCCACCTGACCTTGACCTGAAAGTTTTTCCTTGTAGACCAAAGATGCTATCTACAGTGTTGTAGACAAGACCAAGGATGCCTGAGGTGCACTGTGCGTTCAAGTTCCAGCTTTACTCCACTTTAGCTGTATGAACATGGGCAAGTCACTCAACCTGTCAGTTTTCTCACCCAGAAAATTCAAGCAAAAGTGAGATATCTCCCAAAGGATTTTGTTGTTGTTGTTTTATAGGGGGAGGAAGTTTTAAAGAACATCACATTATATGTGCTAGATGTATTTTCTATTATTGTTACTAATATTGTAGAGATATTGAAAAAATTGTGCTATAAGAATAACTATTATCCAGTTACTTCTGCACATCCATGTTTCTTCCATAGGGATTACTGTATTATTGTCCTTTCCTTCCATAGTTTACAATTTCTACCCACCCTGCGCTCATCCTATTCATTGAATAATATTCACTTGCTTTGAGGGCATAAATGAGTTCTTAGGGTTCACTTTTATTTCCTATGGCAGATATCACAGAACTTCACACAGTACAATAAACATAGCTAGAACCACAATCACAGATCGTCTTGTTTACACCAGCTTATGAGGGAACATTGCAAGTAAAGTCTCATCTTCATTAGAAAGACTTGATTGCTGAATGTTGAAATGTTGAAATCCATGTACTATGGGGATCTCTGGGCTACCTACTTATCGTCATTTCACTTGAAATTATGGTTAAAATCAGGTATCAATGCTCCATCTCAGACTTACTAATTTGGACACTTGAAACCAGAGGCCTGGGAATGTGCATGTTATCCAAATCCCCCAGATTAACATCCCCTTTAAAGTGTGGAAGAGTAGTTTCATGCCTCCTACCTTTTCAACTAGACTATTCTGTCTCACTACTGGGTCTCTCAGAATTTTTTTACTTATTTGGAAAAAACAAAAACACTAAGTCGTTCATCTTTTCTGCATTCCCTGAGGTCTACTTTTCAGAGTTTACTATATTAGCAAACAGTATTATTGTATTTACTGATTAGCTACACCACAATAATGATGCATAACAAGCAGCCACTAAAATGTAGCAGCATAAAACAATAAGCATTTATTTAACACATGTAATCGGGATTATCAGGAGCTTGATTGTTCTAGGCCAGGTTTGGGTGGGTGGTACTGCTCTGCTACATGTTTCTCTCATCTTCTTGACACAAGTGTTTTAGTTCAAAGCAAATTCTTCTTTTAGCAATAGCAGATATGCCAGAGACAAGTCCCCAAAGTGTAGATGATCTCAAGTCCTTGTGGAGTCATGTCTGCTAATATTCCATTAGCCATAGCAAGCCAAATATCCATGCCTAACATGAAGAGACCATGGAGAACATACTTTCTGTGGCAGTGATGGGAGGAGGGTGAAGTCTTTCTGACCAATATTCCAACTGGCCACATTGACTTAGGTCACTTTCCATTACTTTATTTCGGCAGTAACTCCTTTGGACTTCTGGTTTCTCCCAGTTAAGGAGAAACACTCTAAAACAAATAAATCCTGAACCTTAGTTCAGGTCTCAATACCTCTATTGTGTTCACCATTTGAAAGAGAAAAATGGAAAGACACAAAAGCACAATTGTTGCTATCAAGTTCTAGAAAAACATTTACTTTTTTTCCTGTTAAAATCCCTTATACCCTATAGAATCTAATTGTGGACTCTATCCTCCTTCGTGGAGTAAGCCATAAGAATTTGACAGTTACATGTGAAATCATGCTTAATTATAACTTTTAGTTACATTGCTTTGCTCTGCATTGTTTCCATACTATTGCTAAATTTTTCAATACAATAAATGTTTGGGGAAAACATTTTAAATGTTAAAATTCAACATTAACCTGAGCAATGGTAATGAGTCCCTTGAGACAGTTTGATAAATAAGGTAGTAAAAATACGTTCTTTTTATTTAAACATAAATGTTTCTTTTCAAATGTTCGTGTTGGCCACATATTTTGTGTTCTTTAATATGGCTTAAAATGCACTCAAGATTTCAAAGCTAATCTTTAGGCTTCTTTTAAACACAAAAATACTATTTGAAGTGTGGCGTTTTAAACTATTGCTATTCAGTTTTTATTTGATCATATCTCCTTGATAATTTCATGTATTGAATAACTAGAATGTCTTCTCTCAGTGAATTCCTGATATCTATTATAGTGCCTGATATAGAGTACATGGCCAAGCAAGAGTTATCAGGTGAATAAATAAAGGAATTACTTTTATAATTTTATCTTTTATTTCTGTGCTCATTAACATATGTACCATCCAGACTTGCAAGTCATTGACTGAAATATTAAATGGAATTTTGTAAGCTCAAAACATTCTGCTCATTGGATAGATGTTCACTACACAATAAAGATCAATTTTAACCTGTCCTCAATTGTGTTGAAAAGAATGTAAAGGAGACATATAATTCTACATAATATCTCATATTCCCTTGCCTTGTGAATTTGTACTGTCATGTACCTATTTTTTTTTGTCATGTACTCTATTGATCTGGTATAATTTCCTTCCAAACATGTTTCTTTTAGTTTTGCTTTGTTTTTCTGAGACTGAAATGCTAGCCTGCTGCTTTATTCTAGAATCTCAGGAAAATTTAACATTAGCTTAATCAGTATATAATTTCCAAACTCATCGTAAAATTACTTTCAAATAGGTGTAATACAAAACATATATATCTCCACTTTTTATCTGTAATCTTCAAATTATTTCTATATCTTCAGTGAGTTGTCAGAACTAATGGCTCAGTAATAGTATCAGCTAATTCCTAAATGCTTTCAATATACGTCAATATAAGTTGTTTTTAAAAACAACTTGATGAAGTTGTTTTTAAAAGCATATTTTTAAAGTAATCTGAAAACACGTGCCTTCCCTTTGTCTCCCATCATAAGCAATGGGCTCTGATTATGTGATCATATTTATAAATAAATTCCATATCAGTCAATTAAATATATGAGATTTGAATATATGAGATTCCGTGCAGTAATTATGGGCAAATGTATCTAAAAAACAAAATTTGCTGCCACTTCAGAAAGCATCTCCACAAAGTAGACAAAAAAAGGGAACAGTGTCGCCATTGAATAAGCATTAAACCGGAATGTGATGCACATCCCAGACAATCTGCTAAAGGGATTGCAGAAGGAATAAATCTCACCCTGTTAGATAGCCAAGCAGATAAAACCCATTATACATGTGTTCTCAAACAATAACTTGTCTTCAAGTTAGAGAACTTGATGGCACCATTTATCACATACAGCTCATGCTAAGTGCATTTTGTAATTGCGATAATCACCTGTGTTTGCTGTCATGAAATAAAACAGTAAATGCCTCCTACTTTTATGACCAGAGGAGGTTTGGCACTTTGGAGCCACACACCAGGTGAGGTTAGGCTCCTATCATCCTGGGAAGCTGGGAGCTAGGCCTCCCTGCTCCTTGATGATTACATTTCAAAGAGATGTCTCCCAGCTCTTTGAGGTAACAATCCTGGGCTGCTTATTTAGCCTTTAAAAAAAAATTTACACACATACCAAAGAGGCAGAGAAGGTGCCCACAAGTTTTCTAAAGCAATTGCTCTAAGGGAAGGGAGGAGGGGTTAGGTAGGATACTTCCTCTCTTTTCAACAGGGAGAAATCAGCCTTATTTTTTATTTGTATTTGCCCACACAGTAGATTCAAAGGTACATGTTAGGTTTAAAGGTTTTCTTCTGCTGATTTTAAAGATGACTTAAAAAAAAAAAAAAAAAAAAAAAGATGACTTCAAAGGTAGAAGAAACAGAGGCAGAGAGTGAAGAGAAAAGCCTGGGCGGGGGTTGTATACAGCTGTCCACTCTGCAGAAGAGGGGTGAAATTTACCATGCACAAATCTAGGAAAAAGAACTAAGAATAAATGGCTACAATCTGTAGGGAGACAGGTTTCAATATCACATTGGGAAAAAGCTGTCTAATTTGACATATTGGGCAGCAATGTCTCCTGTTTGGGGCTTACTAGAGTCTTCCAAGCACCAGCAGAATGTTCTCCAAGGGAGGAAAGTACAGAAGTCATCCAACATCAACTGAGTGATTGGACCTCCATGAGCTGATACTCAGGGCTTCTTCCAATACTGGGATTTTATATTTTCATATCTTATAAGAAATGTGTCCATATATGTCAATGTATACTCAGAGAAACACTTGATAGAATAATATCAAAAGTCTTGCCTTTTTGCATTTCTGTCTGAAACCACCCAGCCTGAGAGATCATCCCCTAGGAAGGCTTTATTTCCCTCACAAGATTTGTCCAGCTAACTATGTTAAAGACGGGGTGTAGAGCTAGCAGAAAATTCTTTATTCAAGTTTATTTTCTTTAGCAGGGTGTACAGGCTGTTTCTAGAATTCTGGAAAGTGCTTAGACCTAGAAATTGTTATAGTGGGCAAAGAGGAAGACAGGAAGTCAAGCAAAGGCAGAGAAGGCTATTAGCACTAAAATGAAAGAAGAGCAGGGGATGGAATAAAGACCAGGTTCAATACGTCGTGAAGTCATATAAAAGATCAGTTCTGGAAGAACTAAAGAGAGTGAGCAGGGAAGGTGAAAAACATCTTAAGGTGAAAAAAAAAGTGGGGGTTTCTAAATAAAGGAAGCAGCAAAGAGGTTACTTCAGGGCCAGTGAAAATCGAAGCAGGGAGACCTTGATCAAAGGATACTTGAACAGCCAAGAAACAGATGAAATATTCTACAAGAATTTGGTGCTTATGTGTGGAACATTCCCGAATAATCGTGCTGTGCATTGTTAAAGACTTCAGGTAATAAATTAAAAGTCTAGTTAAATCATTGTAGTATTTAGTTAGCATGATTTACTTTATATTTTCTCTGGTTACCAAAATAAGACAAGCTCATTGTTGAAAATAATTTGAAGTGCATGAAGATTTAAGAAAAAATTAATCTTTGGCGCTGAGGCTGTTCATCATCACTGTTAAAATTTTGTGTTTGACATTTCCATGTAGGATTTTGCTTTGTTTTTAATGCAGTATATTTTAATAGTTAAGTGCATAGGCCCAAGATAGCTTTAAATTCCTGAGTTACAAGGAAATAGGCTTCCATACTGTTTTATCAACTTAGAGAATCCTATCTCCTTGTAATTCATATAGCAGTACCTGGGTTTGTAACATCATATGGAATTTTTTTTCATATGGAATTTTTAAAAAAGATTTTTAAAGGATTTATTTATTTATTTATTTATTTATTTATTTATTTATGAGTGGGGGCGGGGAGAAGAGGGAGAGGGAGAAGCAGACTTTACACTGAGTGCAGAGCCTGATGCAGGACTTGATCCCACAACCCTGAGATCATGACCTAAGCCGAAATCAAGAGTCAGATACTTAACCAATTGAGTCACCCAAACACTCTTGGGACATCTTACTGAATTTTAGCATCTGTACATCATTATTTTTTTTTCAGTTTATCTCTTTTGTTAACCTGAAACACCATCCTCAAAGTTGTATTTCTCAGGTACCTGGGTGGCTCAGTGGTTGAGCATCTGCCTTTGGCTCAGGTCGTGGTCCTGGGATTGAGTCCCACATCGGGCTCCGGAGGGAGCCTGCTTCTCCTGCTGCCTGTGTCTCTGTTTCTCTCTCTGTGTCTCTCATGAATAAATGAAATCTTTTAAAAGAAAAAGTTGTATTTCTCCAGGACATTATGAGGAACTGAACACTAGGCCATCAAAAGTAATGACCTTAAATGTCATAGAGCTACAAAGGAATATCTTAAGAGAATACCTACTATGTGCCAAAGGCTTTAAATGCATTTTTCATTTTATTTTCATAGAATCTGTAAATAGATTATAAAATGGAAGCTCATGAGATTAGTTGTGTGCTAGGTTTTGTTTAAAATCATTTATTGGAGTAAGCATTATGAATTATATCTAAGTTATCTAAGTGGTCATTTCTGAAATACACTTAAAATCTTGCACAGCAAATTCTTAAAAGATACCATTTCATCTAGAAAAACAATGAAAGCATGCTAAAAATGCCCTCTCAAAACTGCTCTTCCGATGTCATTCTCAATTGGTGATAACACTTCATCCTTCCAGAGTCGCTTAGGCCAAAAACCCCGGAAGTCATCCTTGATACTGATACACCAGCAAGACCTGCCAGCTTTACCTACACAATAGAGCCCAAATTATTCTACTTTGGCTGGCTTCTGGAGCTACCTGCCTGTTGGAAGACACCATCCTCTCACAGGGAACATGGCCACAGCTTTCCAGTAGGTGCCATTGTTTCTTCCTTTAGTCAATACTGCCTTAGTCAATTCCCAGCACAGCAGATAGAGTGATCATTTTAAAGTGCAAGTCAGATTGTCACTCTTCTGTTCAAAATGTTATGATACTTTGCCACTTCCCTTAAGGTAAAAAACTAAATCTTTACAAGAGCTGACGAGACCCCATTTGTATGTCCAACACCACACCCTCCCTTCCTTCTACATCTTGGAACTCAGCTTCTATCCCATCATTCAATGGCCTCAGCCAGGCAGGTGTGCTAAGTGCATCAGTGCCTCAGAGCCTTTGCATTTGCTTTTCCCATGGCTGGAACCACATTCTTCTATACGCTAACCTCTTAGGTTTTCGTGATCTGTTTTTTCTTTTCCTTTAAGGTTCTGATATGTGTCACATTCTCAGTGAGATATTCTCTGAATATCCTAATTAAATCACAACTTAATATCCATGTCCACATCCCCTAACCTCTTTCCTGCTTCATGTGCTAATAGCACTTACCACTTTAACTTACAATATTTCTCTGTTACATGCCCCAAGAGACCATAAGCTCCTTGAAGACAAAGGGTTACTTTATGCTTATGTATTAATTTATTTACATTGCCTAAAACATTTCATCTCATAGCTGGTAGTCAATAATGTGTTGAACATATGAACGAATGTTTATTCATATAGGAATAGTTTTAGTTGGTTAAAAGCCCTAACTGAACACATTTCCCCAATTCTTGAGGAATAGCTACATTATTTTATTCAAAAACATGTCAAAAACAGAATGAAAGACTTTGACATTTTTGCCTTTTCCTCTCAAGGTTGACTGAATAGCTAAAAACAAAAGCTAAAAACAAAATAGAGGTAAATCACAAATAATGAAAAGTAGAACTACTGACTTCGCTCTCAGTTAAATAGATAATCAAATTATCTAGAACACCTTATGTACCACACTCAGTGGAGAAGTGGGATTGTATGTATGTTTATGGTGTGCCATGGATGAAATAGGGTATATTGGCAAAGCATCTGCATAGCCATTTTCCTTCTGGAAGAGTACACTAATATTTTTATGTTTCTCCCACTGACAGATTATCTTAGACTCTTTATGTCTAAAATGATCTTTTTTTTCCCCTTTATCCTTGAGGGATATATGGGTATAGAATTCTTGGTTGATTGTTATTGCAGCAATTTGAAGAAGTTACACTCTTGTCTTCTAGCTTCCTTGTTTTTGGATGAGACGTCAGCTGTTGAACTTACTGTTTTTCACATGAAGGAAGGATTTTTTTCCCTAGCCATTTTTAATATTTTTTTTCTTGAATTTTGGTCTTAAGCAGTTCTCATGGTGTGCATGGGTGTTTTCTTCGGATTTTTTTTTTTTGAGGTGTATAGTTCTTGAATTTTCTTGGATTTAGGTTTGATAGGACTCCTCAGTTTGGGGAAATTCTTCTCAAATATTTTATCTGCCTCCTTTCCTCTTCTTTCTGAGACTCAAATTACATTGTGTTAGACTCTTCCACTATATCCCCAATGTTCCTTACATTCTTTTTCACAATGTTCTCCTTTTTTTTTTTTTTTTTTTTGGTCATGCTAAGCTTGACTTTATCTCTGGCTACTTTAATAGGTGTCTGATTAGTCAGTCATCTTCATTTTCTGCATGACTTTGTAAATATTTTCTGGTATTCTCTTGTTTTATGTTGAATCTATCTTCTTGTATATCTTTTATACTAGTGCCGGACAATGTGTACTAACATTAATAGAGACATGCTGAGGCTCTTACTCTTATTAGCTTCTACTAGTGAGGATGACTCTGGCTTCCAGAGGACAGAAGCCTAGAGGAATCAGTTAGTGGGAGCACTGTCTCATGCTGGGTTTCCTCTTAGTCCTTGGATTTATCCTCTTAGGTAATAATGAAAAGCCAACAAATATTTAACACACTACCATTTCTTCCCAGGAGACCCTAAATCCTAATTTTTATCACCCATCTCTGTAATATAATAAAACATTAAAAGTACTCTATTTTTTCTGAAGAAAAGCAGTATTACTTTTTCCATGTTCATCAAGAATGCACCTCGAACTATGACAATAATTGATAGAGTAAGGTAAAGCTCTTTGAAACTAAAAGTAGGTGATAAGTGGCAGATGATATTATTAACTTTGAAAGTAGTGTTATTGTTGCTTTGTGTTACTCTCAACAGTTTTGAATTACCAATATGTCATAAGCATAATATAAACACTGTAATTGTTCATTTGTACAACATTTTGTGTAATTGGGATTTCCTAAAAAGCAATATCTTCTTAAGTTGCTTTTGAAAAACTCTATTTAGGGAACTGAATAGAATATATGATAAAATATATTTATTGTTAATTATTTCAGAAAACATGCTAAAGATTTTTGTTTAGCAATAGTCCACATTAGTGGTACAAATATAATATTCTCTTAACAAGAATAATTCTGATGTAAAGCATATGATTATGCATTTAATCTTTCTAATGCTCTTTCCACAAAGTGACTAATAGCACTTTGCATATATTTCAGATGTATGTCTATCCTCAATGTAGTTTAGATTTCCTTTATCGTAATTCCTCATTAAAATAATTGCATTAACATAATATTGAAATAATTTGAATAAATATTTAAAATAAGATTCACATGAATATAAGGTATAGACCAACACCTTCGTTATTATGTGCTGCTCTAACCTATATATCTTTACAAGACTATGGTGGGCAAATAGGGTTCAACTCCTGTGCCAACTCCAGTCAATGGTGAGTGGTTGCCTAGCATACTATTTCAAAAGAATATCTGAAGTTTTATCCATATATCTGACATGGATGCAGGAAAGAGAAGTTTTGAACAAATAAAGGTATATTTTCCATCACTGAGATACTTTCATATAGTTCTTCCCAAAGATACTTGTCATTTGTCTTATTTCTTAATCTATCAGAGTTCAAGTGGTCATGGCTACCATGAACCTCCTCCCATACATCTTAACAAATGCTATCTCTAATTCTTTGATTGCCCCCCATCCCCGCCTCCCATCCCTCAAAGAGAGACTGCTGGTAATATCTGTGTTTTCATTCTGTGTGGTTGACCCTTAGAAGATCTTTGAAAATGGAGATATATAATAGCTTTATATCTGAAGCTCAACTTCCTACTGGTCTGTCTCCACAGACAGTTTTATAACTTAACCTCTGAAATTAATTCTTAAAGACTACTTTCTTATCTGAATAATCCGGCACATTAAACAGCTCTAAGTAATTAATTTTGAAAGGGAAATTACAGATACTGAGTACATAGGAGTATGGAGATAGAGCAGTAGCTGGTTTGACAAAGAAAGATGTAATGAATTCAGTAGAGACTCCTCCCTCTGCCCATTATTATGGCTGGTGTTACTCCTGCCTAGCCTGCTTTCCCCGGGAGTCTCTCTCCCCTTTCTTTCTCTCTGCATGTATGTTTACTTTTAGTGAAATCATAATTGTTCATGTTTTCTTTGACTACCACTGCTTACATATATATTTTTATGAATATATGAACACATCATGTATATATTATATATGTGACATATTCATATATTTGAGTATACGAACATGTCATATGTATATCAGAATATCCCTGTGACTCATTTCTTTGATTTGCTAAACAATTCTCAATTTGAAATTCCTAGGTAAAACATTTTTGTTATATGTTATTTGGTTGCTAATATGATTAGGTTTCTCTTTTTTGCTTGTCTCTCAGTATTTTAGATGCCACTTGAATTCCAAAACAATATAGTTATTTTTTTTTAAGATTTTGTTTATTTTTGTGAGAGAAAGCAGCACAGACACACAAGCAAGGGGAATGGGGCAGAGGGAGAAGCAGACACCTCGCTGAGCAGGGAGCCTGATATGGGATCCCAGGGCCCTGGGATCATAACCTGGGGCCAAGGCAGATGCTTAACCGACAAGCAACCCAGGTGCCCTAGTTAAACAGTTTAATAGTGTATTCTTCATACCATTATAGCAGCTGTGTGTGTGTGTGTGTGTGTGTGTGTGTGTGTGTGCATGAGAGTCTAATCATAGGGTAACATAGTCACATATTCAAGGATTTACCCTCTAAAAAGCAGTGGAAGAAAATAGAGTTGAATTGGTACAGCAAGTCAGATTATGAAAAAAAAAAGTTGCTTGCAGAGTAAACATTATAGCAGGTACAGAGTTGGACATTCTTCTTTCCAATCTGAAAACACTTTACTTGTCCTATGTTTTGCTGAAATAATCTTCTGTTTCCTATAATGAGCTGCTGTTTATTTTTAATTGATAGCAATAGAAAATACTAAGGTTATAACAAACAGTATCAAGATTAACTGACTTTTCTTTTTTCTATTTTCTTTTCATCCTCTAATTACTTTGGTCCTGATCTCACTGATCTATCTTGATTTCCAAATGTCTTCTTTAGTAATTTGGCTAACTTCATATTTCATGTTTCCTGCTCTAGAGGAAATAGCTCTGTCCCTTAAAGCAGAGTGTGCAATGACATTTTAAAAAACACAAAGCCCAGCAAAGAATTAAATATACTGAGAAGAAAACTTGTCAGGGCTCCCAAACTTTAGAAGTATATTTCCATGACCAAGCATACTGTTTTTTCACTTAAAAAGCAGGACTGGCATTCAGGTAGCACACACCACCAGGGCTGGACCAATCATTGAAGCGTTGAAAGACTTCTATGTTTGTTGACAAATAGGCTGCTGCAAACCTCCAGACTGTCCCCCACCACCTTGCAGCCCTGCCACTCCCTCAGTATACTCTGACCTCTTTACCAACCAGCAATAAAAATGTCAGACAAGTGCCCCCCTGGACCCATTACCAGCTAGAGCTTATCCCACTTGGTCAGTGACTAGATAAGTAGCTGTTAAATAATTTTAACATGAGTCAGCTCATGAAATTTAGCCTCTCAGCTACTTCAGTCTGTTTGGCACACATGGAATTTAACATTTTACTGTCCCCATGCCATTGCATTACTATATAAATTATTCAAAAACAGTATCACTTTGATTAATTAGAACTTTAATGGATTTTTAAATTAAAGACAACCTTGATTGGAAAAAATAAATCATCTCTGTCACAGAATGAGGAACTGAATGTACACCATATTAGGCCATGTCGCAGAAGGGCCACTGCATTTGCTGATACTTCTCACACACTCCTGTCTTAACACTCAGGCTGCTGTCTTCAGATGCTATTAATTTGGGGGGGGGGGGGGACGGCTAAACCAGAATGAAAAGAAAATATCATCAGAAATGAAAACACATGAGAAGATCCAGCCTACAGCAGATATTCTTTAATGATAAAATCCGATTAAAATATGAACCCTCAAAAAATAAAAAATAAAATATGAGCCCTCGCACAAGGCATTAACTTTAATTCCAAAAGAAAGGTTTTGAGGGAACTTAGCAACCAAATGCTCTGTTCGGATTAATTTTTAGAAGGTAGTTTTATACATGTGGCATCTATAATATTATTAAGTGAAGTATCCAGTATGGTGCTAGGTATCCTAAAAATGAAGCATTTTTGGAACATACATACACATACACGCACACACACACACAGGGCTTTGGCTCAGAAACAGCTTTAATCTGAGCCAAGAAAGCACTTGAGCCAAGGAGCTTTAATTATGCACATGCTGAGAAATTTTAGGGGAAGTTTACTGATGTCTGCAGTTTACTTTGAAGTGCATCAAAAACTAAGATGGATTACTAATTGGATAGCAGAATGGATAAATGGATATTTGATAAAGCATTTATTGGAAAATATTAATTTTGGAATCTAGGTGATGACTTCATTGTAAAAGTTGTTCAATTTTGCTTTATGTTTAAAATTCTTTCATAATAAAATGTTGGAAATAATCTATTTCCTGCATGAATGCCACTGTTCCTTAGATTCACTTTTATGATATTTTCCCTCCAAGGGACTGACACAGTAAATGATTTTGGGGTCATTTCGGTTGTGTTAAAATACTTTTTTTAGGGGCACCTGAGTGGCACAGTTGGTTAACCACGTAACTCTTGGTTCTGGCTCAGGTCATGATCTCAGGATCATGAGATTTAGCCCCACATTGGGCTCCACACTCAGTGTGAAGTCTGCTTAAGATTCTCTCTCCTTCTGCCCCTACCCCCTGCTTGCTCACTCTCTCCTTAAAATAAATAAAAAAATCTTTAAGAAACATACTTTCTTTATATATTATATAGTTAAAACAAGGATGAGGCCCAGAAAAAAAAATAGAGTTCCTCAAACCTGAACGTTTTATTTATAAATTTATTTTTATTGGTGTTCAATTCGCCAACATATAGAATAACACCCAGTGCTCACTCCATCAAGTGCCCCCCTCAGTCCCCATCACCCAGTCACCCCCACCCCCCGCCCACCTAAACCTGAACTTTCTATAATTTTCTTGATACATTTTCTGTATAGCACTCAGCAGATTAGACTCTTGGTATTATAGAAGATAAGAATTTAGGGAATTAGTATTTTAGTACTATTTTTTCACGTAATATGATTATCATTGAGTGATCAGGCACATTATAAAGACATATTTATGCTTAATGATTAGGATATATGCAAAAAGCAAGTATGATACTTTAACAAAAGAAAGTGAAACATGGAAATCATGACAGGTAAGAAAAACATTAACTATTTTGAGATGCACTTGAAAAATAAAAATTTATTTTTATTATAAATTAAAAAAATATTGGATAACCAGTATCCCATTTAATACATAAGTTCTTTTCTTTAGGAGTATAACCTCTATGCCCATATCAGAAAATCTACACCTACGTCTTTTTGATTCCTAAATTATGATGATTTTGTATTAAAAGCTAAATGAATGAATCAGATACTAAACACTATAAATTCACAAATACCTAGAGATGTTTTATGAATTGAAGAGTCAAATAAGGTTATATCATGGTATTTGAGATAAAGGGTACACTTCCTCACTTTAAGATTTTATTTATTTATTCACGAGAGACACAGAGAGAGAGGCAGAGACACAGGCAGAGGAAGAAGCAGGCCATGCAGGGAGCCTGACGTGGGACTCGATCCCAGGTCTCCAAGATCAGGCCCTGGGCTGAAGGCAGTGCTAAACCACTGAGCCACCACGGCTGCCCCACTTCCTCACTTTTATTTTGCTACTACCTATAATTGAAGACTCTTTAGAGTACTACTCAGTTATTCATCCCCATTAAGTTTCACACCTTCTTCATACAATTCTTTTCAAAATTCTCCATGGCACTTGCTAAAATTCTCATTGAATTAGAATTTTTTTTAAAATTCTACAACTGGAGTTTTTTGTTTTTTTTGTTTTTGTTTTTGTTTTTTTCAGAATGCTTCCTCTAAACCCTGGCCTTCATGGAAACCATATTCTTACCCAAGGACACTGCTTTCCTATCATGAAGCTACTTGCTTCTCTACTTCATAAGACATGGGCTAGGGGAAAGGCAGTGGCATCCTTAGACCACTTAGACCACTCATTACTCTTCTACTTTTCTGCTCCATACCTCTCTTGTCTGAGTGTTCTGACATGCAGGTAAAAGTCTCTGTTGAGATAATCAGAAATCCTTCTGGACACTCATTCTCAGTCACGGACCACCTGCTTCCCTGAAGTTCCCTCCACTGCATGTTCTGATACCACTTTGAACCACCTCAGTATCTATGTGACCAGTCCAGCAAATAGCGATAAGCCAAAGATTTCTGACCCTGGACAAGAGCTTACGTCTCCACAAATTCTCGCGATCATACCTCAGAGCTTGTCATTTCCCTCATCTGTAGCTACATTGAATCTCTATTTCCATGACAGCAAATCTCATTTTTCACTCTTCATCTTATGCTACTTAGAAACCAAGGCTCTCTTCTTCTTTTCTTTCTTTCTTTTTTCCAAGGCTCTCTTCTACTGAACCCTACTTCTCATGATGATTCTATTCTTTTACACGGCCTGGTTCCTATAGCTCATGGGACTCATGGTTCATAAACTCAACCACTTACCGTCATCACCCTTACTTCCTAGATTCATTTACCTTGTAAATCCCCAGCCTTGGATTAATCCACCCAAATTGTCTGATAAGTAGGTTTCTTAGTCTGGCTGAATAGTAGAACACCATCAGTCTGGGATTAGTGTCACTATTAGGTCATGGTCTCCAAGCTCAGCTGGGCTCAGCCACTATTATGACATCATTTTACATGATCCTGCTTAGACCTATTTCCACCTGCACAATGGCTAATCTAAACCCATATTTCTATTTCTCGGGATACAGCCAGGTCCCAGATTTGCTGAGAAAAGTTAAGACTATCAGTATTATTTTCCTAAACTGTTCCCATTTTTAAATGTTATCTATATGTATGTGTGCATTTCCACTCTCTTTCCTTCAGCTTCTTGAGAGGAGCTGTATCATTTTTAAGTTCAGGTGTATCTTTTCCCTGGGCTCCAGCCCTCGGAACTCACCACAAGATTTCAAACCCAGGTTTCAGAAAGACAGTAACAGCTAAAAAAGAAAATTTCTATGAAGAGGAAGTTTTGAGTATAAGTAGAAAATTTAGTTTTAGTCCTGAATAAGGAAAAAAAAGTTCAAATTATGTATAGTCTATTTTTCAATTTTCTTCATAATAGTCTAGAAAAATTAAAAATTTAAAAAGAATCAAAGTTTAAAAGTTACATTATCGTGTTTTATACTTTTAATAAAAAATATAAAACTTGAAACATTTTTTAGTATGTGTCTGTGGTGTTGGCATATTGCTACTACAGCATCAATAAAATTGGCCACAGAATTAAACTTTGATTTTTGACAAATTTTGATAGTTGGGATTAACATATTAATCATAGATGGCAGTGCAGTTAAGAATGCAGGTTTCAGAGCTTGGATTTCTGATTGTGAATCCTATCCTTACCTATGACCACAAGAGTAAGCAATGTGATATTAGGAAAGTTATCTAATTGTAAAGTTCATATATCTTATCTGTAAAATAAGGAACAGGAAATACTCAAATCATAAAGTTATTTTGAGGCATAAACTAGTTATTGTGTATTAAACATGTGGTACAGTGCCTCAAGCAGATTGAACACTCAATAACTTATAGTTATTATTAATACTTCATCGATTTTACCAGTAATTCAAAGTAAGCTAATAGAATTGCTTTTTTACCTAACTTGATATATATGAAATGATGAACACAAAGCAGAATTTTTCACTTGAGGAATGCAAGTGTTCAGTATTTTGATCAAACTCAAATAACTTTTTAATACATATTTTTTCTTCATTTTATTACTTTTATTCCTTAAGTTAAAAAGCCAAGGTTATTCAGCTGGAATTCGAAATTTTTCTTATTTTAAATAACTTCACAAATTGACTTAATTTATTTATTCACTTATTTTTTAGAAAGAGAGAGGGTACAAGAGCAGAAAGTGAGAGGAAGAGAGAATCTTAAGCAGGCTCCATGCTCAGCGTTGAGGAGCCTGATATGGGGCTTGATCTCATGACCCTGAGATCACGATCTGAACCAAAATCGAATTGGATACTTAACTGACTGAGCCACCCAGGCACGCCTCACAAATTGACTTTAATATCCACCAAAATAGCCTTTTGAATAATTCAGTGTAAAAAAATAAGCACTTACTTGAGATTGGCTTACCCCTACACCGTTGACTTTGACTTGATGATGTTATGTAATTAAATGTCTACTTGTACAATGCAATACAAATCTCCCAGTATCTTCTAGTACTTAAAAGTTTTTTCAGATGTTTTTATGTAGATACAGAAATGCATGGTAAAATACCTTATATATACTCTAAAGCCCTGTATCATTGATCAAACTTGTATTGATGATTTTTCAAGAAAGATTATTACAACATGAAAAGATTATTACAACATTGATAGAGGGGCTGAATAGTAGCAATAGAAACTACCTTGACAGGGAGGGGCCCCACAATTTGAGGATGAATTGTAATTGAAAGCATGTGCCTGAAAAAAAAAAATCAATGAAATGACAGTATATCAACAAGCCAAGGCAGATGGTCCATTTTTGTTCAGAGTGGGCAGATGAGACTGCCAAAGCTAAAAATCATGGCATCCATTTCAGCACCAGAATTTCCAGATATTATATCTTATGTGGTGCATAAAAATAAATGTATCCTTTTATAGACCAATGCTCTCATGGGGAAATAGCTATTACAAATGAAATATTGTCTCTCATCATTGTTAATTATAGCACCCTGTCCATGATTAGTTTACTCATTTTTTATGTAGCTGCCACTATATAAACAATGGAACATCAGCAAACAGATCTAACATACAACTTAAAAATTACCATAAAAATGCACTCAACTAAACATTATAAAATCACTTAGTAGGAAAGCACACAGAGGGAGGGGTTGATGTTAAAAAGGATGAGGGTGGGGATCCCTGGGTGGCGCAGCAGTTTGGCGCCTGCCTTTGGCCCAGGGCGCGATCCTGGAGACCCGGAATCGAATCCCACATCAGGCTCCCTGCATGGAGCCCGCTTCTCCCTCTGCCTGTGTCTCTGCCTCTCTCTCTCTCTCTCTCTCTCTCTGTGACTATCATGAATAAATAAATAAAATCTTAAAAAAAAAAAAGGATGAGGGTACTTTCTATTGACAAAGTTTTTTATTTTTTATTTTTTTAAAGATTTTGTTCATTTATTTACCTGAGAGATGGCATGAGCCAGTGGAGGAGCAAAAGGAGAGAGACAAGCAGACTCTGCTCTATGAGTGCAGAGCCTGACGCAGGGCTTGATCTCACGACACTGAGATGATGACCTGAGCCAAAGTCAAGAGTCGGAGACTTAACTGAGCAACCCAGGTGCCCCAGAATACAAAGTTATTTAAACATAATTTATATCAGAAGCATAAACATACACATATACACAAATCATTAATATCATGATCAGACAATACCCTATTTTCAACAAATTGCTCTTTTTTTGCTCTTTAAAGTCTGCTGCAATAAAATAAGGGAGGTATAGTTATGATGCACCAAACATGTGGTCACACTATATTAGATATATTGCATGCAATTTTATACCAAAATATGAATAATGATGAAAGCATTAATATTCCAATTGCATTTATTAGAAAATCAAAGATGAGGGAGGTGAAATAATTTGAATATATTTCCAAAGGTAGTAAATGTCCAATCTATACTTCTAACTTACTTCTGACTTGAATTTCCTGTTTTATACTATACTCACCAATGTCTGGTTGGTAAATGGAACAAAACTAGATAGAGTGACATGGGTGACAATTAGGTGTTTCAAACTAATTTTCACTAAAGAGCCTTATCAGGCTGATGACACTCTATTGTTTTAATATATGGTATACCCCAAAACTCTTTAGGTTTTTACCATGTTCACTCTGTTTATCTTCCAGGAGAAGTTTAACTTCACCTCTGTGGATCTTTCTGCCACACAAGGCCAGCCTGGTGTTCTGTAGATCTCATTGTTAACATCTACTGCAGCACTTTGCACATCTTGGTGTGATTTCTATTTACCCTTTTCTCCCCCCCGCCCCACCTCTAGATCATTTATAAAGTTTATGTGAGAGGCTTTATAAAGTCACTCAGGGATAGGGGGAAAGCAAAAGTTCACAGGCTTATCTTGTCTTTACAATAATGGTATCCCTCATTTAAAAGAGAGAAACAAACTTAAGACTTTTGATCCTTTACAGAGAGTTACTTGGCGATCAGAAAAATTGTTAAACCACAAAAAAGACCAATAATGGGCAGCTTTCGGTTTGGAGTTTCTGCATGGTGCACATTACATTTGAGCTACACTAGGACTCTCTTTCCTCTTTGTACCAGACAGAAAGGAATGCATGTGGCACTTCTGCAGGATCAAATCTGGAATGATCGCCTCTGACTGTTGTTCTGCTTATTGTGAATAATGACGCATTAAGTACATTCTCCTACAACTTTCTACTTCTGGCTTCAGTATATTGGTCGTGTCACATTAGACATGACTTGCAGCTGATTTTTGCTTAAGTGTCTTCACACTCAGTATCACGTTAGACTTGCATGGACCTTGTATACCCTCAAGATTAGGACACATAGAACCTCTACACTGAAAAACACCTGGGAGTGGGCCCTTCTGACAAAACAAAACAAAACAAAAAACAAATAAGGAAACAAAAACTTGTTAAAGTATGGGTTGTACACTGTCAGGAAAACCATTTAGTGGCATAGTTGTTAAACATATGTTGACATGGATATCAAAATGATCAAGTATTTAATGAAATGACTAATATCCAACATTTGCTTCCAAGGCAGCAGCAATGGCCTTCTATCTTGTGGTCAACATTAATTTCTACAATGTGTGCAGCTAGCAAACCTATTTTTCTTAAAGTGGATTTACAAGATTATTTTTAGTGTTATGAATATTCCTCAGGAAAAAAAGTATACATCACCTTATAGATCTTTCTTATTTTCGAGATACTTTTACTTGCAATGTTAATATTCCCCACTATATTTCCAACCAGATAGTCTAGAAGGAACTTACCTTTACCCAAAATTAGACTTGGTGAATATTGCCCCCCCAAACCAGAGCTTTAAGAGTTTATGTTTGTCAAGATTATAATATTATAAATATGCATTCAGAAGGTAACCAAAATTATAGATACTTTTCAATAAAGTAACAAGTGCAAAAAGTATAGTGAACTGGAGACCATATACTTTTAGTCTCCTAAGGATTTATGTACTGAGCATACATTTTAAAGTAATTGAAATAGAGGCTCATAATAACCAAGATAAATGTTTTTATAAGGATCTTCTATTTGGGTTTTAAAAATATAAGATTTAAAAATTGATTTGGCGCCGGGACACCTGCACCTCAAGGTTTCTAGCAGCAAAGTCCACAATAGCCAAACTGTGGAAGGAGCCTCGGTGACCATTGAAAGATGAATGGATAAAGAAGATGTGGTCTATGTATACAATGGAATATTCCTCAGCCATTAGAAACGACAAATACCCGCCACTTGCTTTGACGTGGATGGACCTGGAGGGTATTTTGCTGAGTGAAATAAGTCAGTCGGAGAAGGACAAACATTATATGTTCTCATTCATTTGGGAAATATAAAAAATGGTGAAAGAGAATAAAGGGGAAAGGAGAAAAAATGAGTGGGAAATATCAGAAAGGGAGACAGAACATGAGAGACACCTAACTCTAGGAAACAAACCAGGGGTGGTAGAAAGGGAGGTGGGTGGGGGTTTGGGGTGACTGGGTGATGGGCCTTGAGGGGGGCACTTGATGGGATGAGCACTGGGTGTTATTCTATATGTTGGCAAGTTGGACACCAATAAAAAATAAATTTATGAAAAAAAAAAAGATCTAAGCAGACATGACAACCCCCAAAAAATTGGTTTGGAACCTGTGTGAACAGTATGTGTGAATATGAGTATATGTATATACACACATATACACACATATAGTTTATATATACATGATATATATGTTTATATTATATTATATATATATGTGTGTGTGTGTATGTATGTGTATATATATATATATAATGCTTTTGCAGGGGTACCTGGGTAGTTCAATCAGTTAAGTGTTCAACTATTGGCTTTGGCTCAGGTCATGATCTCAGGGTCATGAGATTGAGCCCCACATTAGTCTCTGCGCTCAGTGTGAAACTGCTTGGTATTCTCTCTCTCCTCTCCCTCTACTCCTCCCCTTGCTCATTACCTCTCCCTCTCTTTCTCTCTCTCTCTCTCATAAATAAATAAAATCTTTTAAAAATTAAAAATAATGCTTTGCAGAAAATTAAGGCAACATTAAAAGGCTCAAAAATATACTAAAATCATGAAATGCTAAAATGTACCAACTACTATAATTTCTGCAATTTAGAGCATAGTAATTTGGGACTTAGACTAAAGGGGAAAAAAGCTAAATTATTTAATACTCATTCACTGATACAGAAAATAAATGCATTTTTCTGAATATATCAGTTTCTTGACAGATAATTCTAGGAAGAATTAATTTCTAAATATCCACATAAGCTGCATTGCATACTATATTGGGCAATATCCTGGAGCAAAGTACAACTATGTTATGTTTGTGTATTGCTTATTTCTGAATGCTCAGGTTGTAAGAAAATATTATCTTTGGATTTTAGAGAAGTATACAATATTTCCTACAAGACAAGCCTAGTTGGAAATCACTTGGGTGCTATATAAGTCTAACGCCAGAGCTTCCCAGTTCTGGGGTGAATCTGTGTGGTAGCTAAGCTTATAAAATTTGGAGACTCTTCTTTAAAAACAAGAATAAATTAAATCTTACTTTTGGAACATTTATAAGAATATTGCCATGTGTTCACATAAGATTAGAAAGGGCAGAGAGGGTTAAGCTTTATTTTTTCCTTGCACAATCTGCTCCTGTCCTCACTTCCTCAAATACAGCCATCTTCCTGAATTACCCTGGATATTCCCCAGATTCTCAGAGAAATCTGGGAGTCATCATAAATAGAGTCTTTTTAGTAACACCATCTCTCTCCCTCCATTCTCACTCTTCTTCTTCATATTCCAAACTACTGGTAATTGCAATTCTGAGGACTTACCGTGTCCTTCTCTGAATTAATGCAGCAAACTCCTTCCAATCCTTTGTGATTCTGCCCAGATCCTGCTCACCTAACCCATGCATTCAGCACTCTACGGTCACGTGATCTCAGAGAGCAAGTGGTTCTCAAACTTAGTGTATTACAATCACCTGCACAGGTCTTAAAAAGTTTAATACATCTGGGGTCCACGTCATAGATTCTTATTGATTGGTTCTGGCTGCTACCTTGAAATCTTTTTTTTTTTTTGTAAAAAACAAAACAAAACAAAACAAAACACATGACATAACTCATCTACAGATAGCCCACAAGCCTCCCTTTGCCTTATGGAAATGACTCACTGTGTCTTTTTCTCCTTTTATACGGTACAGAATCTTGTATATCACAAGCATTTAACAAGTACATAATTAATATATGAACTGGTAAGCATTAAAATATTTCAATGAAGCAACTTCCAATGGAATAAAGCTTCTAAAAAAAAAAAAAGCCCCCGATACTTTAATTTTCTATGGGAATTACATTTGGAGAACCTATTAGGGCCCAACCATCACTAGATTCACCAGAGGTGTTTGCTAGAGTTTTGATTTCCAACATCACCCACACCTACAGGCCAATCTCTGAGTGGCTTTTTCATACAGCTGAGTTTGGGAATCACTATTCTAGATTTCATATTCTGCATTTACACTTCCTAACATATTCTTCCCAAATGACAGTCTTCTTATGCAGGCTATTAGAAATTGTCAGAGATAACTGTGGTTAATTCAGAAAATAGCCTTCAGGTATCATTTGTAAAATGAGTTTATCAAAGCTCATGTCAAGACCATCTTAAGGAATATATACTGTCCCTGTATGTATCTCTCCTGTCATCCCTTTATTATGGAATGAGACCACAAGGGTGAATGTGCAGGTAATATTAAAGGAGAAAAAAGAGTTGAAATTCCTAAACAACTTGGGCAGGACTTTAGTTGGAACCCTGGAGTTCTGAGGAGAAGAGTTACCCTCTATAATGTGCAGGCCAATAGCCCATTTAAATTATCTGTTTTTTCAAATTTAGAATTTGTTTCTTGATTTCAAATAAAGTAAATGCCAAAGAAAATATGCTCATAACACCTTGACCAGAATAAATAAAATATCAAAAGCATCCTGCCATGACTGAGGATTTGAATATTTTTCATATTATTTAATCTATGATGTGGACATTTTCAAATTTTCCCTGAATGTCCCGGTGCCCCAGTTTCAAATAGCCTAAGCAGCCATTGGAGTAATTGAACTCCTATTAATATCTGAGATTCCTAGTGTATCTACATCCTTAGTAAGTAGAGAAGGAAAATAAGTGTTATGATGGACATAGTGGAAAACCCCAGCTTCATCCTTCTGCTTGGGTGTTTGACCTTCAGCGAAAGGCCTCAAAACAGCCAAACCTCATTTTCCTCATCCTCCTCCCACCACCTAATAACAGAGGGAAGTCTTCACAGCATGGTTGCAAATGGTAAAAGAATTATATAGACAGAAGTATGTAGAACACTATTCATGGCACTTAAGACGAAGGACGGATATTCAAGAGTCTTCCGCATGGCTCTGCAATTGAATCAAGCCATGCTACATATTTAAGTGTTAGAGTTGAATTCTGAAGGCATAGGTGCTTTATTGAAGAAATCTGGGGAGTGATTCTGATGAATTCCTGCGCTATATATAATTTATCTTGATCTTACACAATCCTTTGAGTATTAAACTGCCCCTACTTTTAGACAAAAATGTTATCTTGGGAATGAGGGAGTTTTTTTTAAGCTGCCTCAGAAGATGGTTATTTCAGTATCAAAGTCCATGCTTGCTGTGAGTGATCTGTGCTATAACACAAAATCCCTGTTGGATTCTCATTTCTTAGGGCTTTCGACCTGCTCTTTTTGTTCCAGGAGGCTTGACAGTCTGTGGCTGCAACTTCGGCCTATATACCCCAGATTCTCTTCCTCCCGCTTTCTCATTCTAGAGCTACTTGACCTTGTCTGAATTGTGAGTCTTTACGGTCCAAAAAGGACAACGTTCTACCTTATTTGATTGCTCTGCAAATCAACCCTAGCACCTGGACTTCACTAACTGCCTCCCTGCAAAATACTTGGCCTTAACCCCCCACATCGCCCTGCTGAGCCTGTTACATGCTGCGTTTCATTTCGATACCCAAACCCCTGCTTCGTCATATATACAGACTGCTTGCTTCTCAAGCTTTTTGAAACTATGTGAAGGTGTCTTTTTAAGGCATGAATTTTTCTGTGGTGACAAAAGTAAATTTCCTTTTAGTGTGTTAAGTGCAATTTTAGCAATAGCTTCCAGCAGATCATCAGATCATCAGAGGTTCTATCCATCAAATTGTCCACAATCACCATTTTTATTTGCCCAGTTGGGAGCAATTCATCATCATTAAATGTTGCAGGGAGGGCCTTCGTAACCAGAACGTGTGTGAAACCTGTTTCTGGTATTCCTTGCCAGCAGCTGATATATGAAACAATTTGTTTTCAGGCATAAGAACAAAATATTATCATTCCCTAATAATATATTTATCAAATTGTTTTGGCAATATAGTATTGGGTAGCCTTTGAGGGTGTACATAAAATGATTTCTCTAGTAGTGTATGAAAGTGTTCATCTCCAGATACAACATTTGTAAATGCTCTGCAATAATTCATATGTGTATTAATTTGATGAGGCTTTTTCTCCAGCTCTGGATATTAATAATGACAATTCCACACACAAAAAAATAGAATACATTTGCATAGAAAGTCACAACTTCCAAAATTCCCTCACATAAATTATTCCATTTCTTTACATCAAAACCTCTGTGACGTAGGGGAGATTTTAGTATACCCACGGTAGGCTGAAAAGACTAAAGCCCATTGCAGTGGCCTGGTTCTCCCTATTTCAGTAAATGTAGACCAAAGTATAGCTTTCTTACACCATGCTCAGGGTTTACTTCATCATAAGGCTTGCCTGTAATTACTGACAGGTGCATCAGATAAAAGCAAAGCTGCCTCATTGAACCTAGGGAAAAGCATGCCCAGGATTCTGTTAGCTGAGACTCTTATTCCATAGTACTCTATAGAACACAGTTTGAAGGAAGGAGTTATGTGATCAAAGCTGCATTTTCAATAACAACGACAACAACAACAAAAGATAAAAGAAAAAACCAGATAACTCTGGCACGAGAGATTTGCGTAGAGGAGAGCTTGGAGAAGCAAAAGTCACTGTCAACTCATGAGAGGTGAGAGAAACCATAAAACTAGAAAACATGCTGAAAACATCCAGTGAGTTTTGTGTGAACTAAGCTTAAGCAGATGAGGTATCCAGACAAGTGTACCCTAATTGTCTTCTAGATAAGATCTTTCTAACTTGATCTCATTCTTTCTTTCTAGCAATTATCATTGAAAAATACTTTAAAATATTTGTGCCGTCTATATGCTTAAAGAAAAAAACCTCATAACTGCAACTCTATTGAATATTTTATAAAACGACTCACAGACTACTTATAATACAATAAATTCTGGACAATCTGTGAGACTTACCCTCTTAAATTTTGCTTTTAGGTTATACTCTGCCTCAATTAATGCATACTGTTATCACAGCAGAACTGAGTATCAGAGAATAAGGACCCGATTTGCTGATCAACAAAACTAAGTTCAAACTGGCTTTGGCAATTACTTTTTAAATGACCTTGGACAAATTACCTAACTGGAAAGGGTATCATTTTATCATTTTATTTTATTTTTTTAATTTTCCTTTTTTTTTAAGATTTTCTTTGCCTACTCATGAGAGATACAGAGATAGAGAGAGAGAGGCAGAGACACAGGCAGAGGGAGAAGCAGGCTCCATGCAGGGAGCCTGACGTGGGACTCGATCCCAGGTCTCCAGGATCAGGCCCTGGACCGAAGGTGGCGCTAAACTGCTGAGCCACCTGGGCTACCCCTCATTTTATCATTTTAAAGTGGAGATAGCAACACATACTTTGTAGGCTAATGTTATATATTTGAATTAGCATATATAAGACCAGTAGCAGTGTCTGGCACATAGTAAATAAATGCAATTATTATTCAAATTATTATTTATTAATTTAACAATTAATATTTATCATTTCTACAACACCTACTGCTTCATCTTGAGCAGAGTCACAAAATGTGAAAAATGACCTGAGAGCTACTCTGAATGACCAAACTGATCTCTAAAGTGAGTCTTTGCAAACAGGATTCCTCAGATAGTCATTGATTCCAAGGTTGAGGAAGAGTAGTTACAAGGTGAACAGACACCATCTTGTTCCAGAAAGTAAAGAAGTGCAATCAATCAATCAATCAATCAATAAAAGTGCAGGTGTAGTGTGGTCATTATATACATAGATGTAGAAATGTTGAGGAACATGATCTGGAAAGACATGACCAGGACACTTGGGTGACTAATTTAGTTAAGCGTCCAACTCTTGGTTTCAGCTCATATCATGATCTCAGGTCATGAGCTCAAGCCCCGTGTGAGGTTCTGTGCTGGGCTTGAAGCCTGCTTGATATTCTTTTTCTCCATCTCCCTCTGCCCCTGCTCTCTCTATCTCTCTCAAATAAATAAATAAATCTTAAAAAAGAAAACGAAAGAAAAGAAAGAAAGAAAGAAAGAAAGAAAGAAAGAAAGAAAGAAAAAAAAAAAAAAAAGACATAGCCACCAATTGACCTGTAAGCTGGACATGCGCCCTGGGAGGCTCCTCACCTCCACCTCTGTTCTTAGAATGAGGGCTTCACTTGCCCTTCCTGCTCCCACAGGCTGTCCCAAGGACAGCCTTGAGATACTGATGTGCTGTTGAAAACAGCTGCACAATATACAGGACTAAACCCAGTTAGGACCTCTTTTAAAACTTTTGAAATTTGGAGGGTGGTGCAGGGATCCATTCACCTTGCTGCCCCCCAAGGCAAGTCTCTTATGTAAGTTTCCTTTGCTATTACTAAAACTGCCACCTCACAACATGGAATGGCCTGCCTCTCTGTTTTTTCCTACTCTATGTAGGGTGGCAGGTTTCAGATTATACCAGGGTTGCTCCCAAGAGGGTTTTGAATCTACATCGGCTAAAATGAATTCTCACTAGTCAAAATTCGGATCATTGTAAAAATTAAGTATTGTATTGAATTATAAACTACTGAAAAAATAGAGATTCAAGAGCCTATATTGAAAGTAAGTATATAAATGAATGTGTACATACATGTATGCATACAAACATACGTAAACAAGAGAGAGTATTTTGCTTAAGTAGAATGGGGAAGGACACATGGTAAATGTTTAGCTATAAATGAAGTGGGAAGATCACCATTTTGCTTTTCTCATAGGAGAGATTGGATCAGGCGAGAATCATCAATGAATACTACATCTAAAGAAATTCTTTGATGAGAAGCAGAATACTTTCATGGTCCCAAAATCTCTCCCCAATGACTACTTATTGGTTACAAGAGAGAAAAAAAATAGTAATTACAAATAAGGGTAATGGTTCAAGTGACCAAAATGAATTTTACGGTAAGGAACAGATGGGTATTATGTGTCTTCACATATGATGACCTGAGGACCTATCACCTGTGCAATAATCCTGCTCAGAATGAAAACAAATAAACACCAGATAAACACAAAATCATATTTCTATTACATACCAAAAAAGGGGTAGCTGCATTCTTTGAAAGTGCTAATGTCATAAAAGACAAAGAAAACCTGTGGAAATATTCTGGATTAGAGAAATCCAAAGAGATATGACAACTAAATATAATAAATATACATATACATATAAATATATATAAATATATAAATAATCCCTGACCCTAGACTGGATTCTACATGGAGAGGGGGAAAAAACAAAAAAACTCCTATAAAAGACATTATTGGGCCATCTGACAAAATTGGAATATTACTGGTGAATTTGATTAAAATATTTTTGTGTATTAATATGGTAGTCATGTTAAGGCTATTGAGACTGATAATAGTACTGCAACTAGGTAAGAAAGTACTGTTGTATTCAGGAAGCGCATACTGAAGTGTTTAGGGGCAAGAAGCCATGACATATGTAACTGATTCCTCAAAAGATTCACAAAAAGATTATGCATGTGTTTATGTGTGTAAATTACAAAATTGTGTGGGGTGGGGGGAGTGCCTAGGTGGATCAGTCAGTTAGCCTCCCACTGCTGGTTTTGGCTCAGGTCATGATCTCATCATGGTCATGAAATCTAGACAGTGCTGGCTCTCCAGTGTAGAGTCAGCCTGGGATTCTCTCTCTCTCCCTTGGTCCCTCCCCCTGCTTGAGAGCCCACCACACGCACGCATACACATGCACATGCACACATGCTCCCTGTCAAATAAATAAATAAATAAAACCTTATAAAATCATGTGTGTGGGTGTAAATAGAGAATGGTAAGGATAAACAAATGAGATAAAGTGTTAGCAATAAGAGCATTTTTGGTAAAGAATAATGGGAATGTTCTTTTTTTAATTATTTTTTTAATTGGAGTTCAATTTGTCAACATATAGCATAACACCAAGTGCTTGGGGGAGTTCTTTGTACTATCTTTTTGCAACTATTCTGTAAGTTTGCAGCGATTCTGTAGGTTTGAAGTTATTACCAAAAAGAACTTAAAAAAAAAAAAACAGGTCTTTGGCTAGCAGCACATTATTTCCACCAAATAAAACGGGGATAGTGAAAGTCCCTGAACTGAAAGTTTGCTTGTATGTTTATTTTATGGTTGCTTTTTCTGAGTGTCCTACAAACATTCATCTTGTTATCCAATGGAAATGAGTATTCAAAACCATGGAAGTGAAGATACATTTGCTTTGCTTAGTTCACGGATCAACTATCTTGCTTTTCTCACAGTATTTTGCTCCTGCTTTTTGCTATGTAGTCAACAATGGCTCGTTTTTATGAATAATAAAATGCATATGAGTTTTACTTTCAGATTTTATGGAAGAGAAGTATCTAAGGGCAGGGACTACATCTTATAAATTTTCTGAGTATTTTTATTGGGTTTTTTTAAAATTCATAGTTCTAAGACTTTTATGGCTTGGAAATAAGGTACATTGCCTATCCTCCATGCTTCTTCACTATACATGTAGATTTAGAGGGCATATATTTTTTAAAATTACATATTATCTGATATAAAATCTGTGATAAATTAATAATTTCACCTGTTTTATGTTTCCTGGGACTTTCTTACAAAGGTATGAAGGTATGAAAAATATCCTCAAAACTTTCAGATCTTTGTGTCCATTTTGGAAGAACTTCAAGTTCGGCTGAGTTGCTTTTAGATTTATGAAGGTATTTTTGTATCTTATCATAATTCCACACTGATATTACCTTCGTCACTTCTGCTTTTATTTTATTTTTAGTTGGACATTTAGAAGACAACGCTAAATAAATAAAATGCTAATTTCTACCCCAGAAAACACACAATTCATGAGAATCAGTGGATTGAATATTTACCAATATTTGAATGTGCAAAAAGAGTGCCAAATAGATAAATAAAAGATTTCATTTAAGAAGTGAATTTTAATAATCACACCTTTATTAACCTATAATGCACATTTTTTGGTCCAAGCAGATTTATCACATTGACACCTGAACATTCATGCATCTAAAAATATCTGTAGCTGAACTACTAAAAAATCTATTTGAATTTCTCTGCCCTATTCTCTCTAATAAGATATTTTAAGTTTCTAAAATCTAATAGAATTGCTTCAGGCTTTTGGTTTGAATTTTCAGTGAACTGTCTAAAATAACTCCAGGAATAAAATGTAGCACATTAGCTATTTCTAAAACACTGTGATGGACCACACTAACTCTAGTGAACACTGCAGAATAAAAAGGCAATGGGCAGAGGAATTAAGAGAAACATAAAGGAAGTTTTATATAAATAAATGACTTAAAGGAAATCATTAGAATATTTGGTTCAGGTCTAGGATTTCGAACTGCATAAGCAAAATACATTTATATTCTATGGCATTATTTATTGAAACTAAATCATTGATGTGTCAGTCTGCCATATGACAATATCACAGACTAGGTAGCTTAAACAAGCAAAATTTATTTTCTCACAGTCCTGGTGGCCAAAAATCTGAGATCAAGGTGCCACCTGATTTGGTTCTGTATGGAGGACTCCTCTTCCTAAAGGTAGATGGCCACCTTCTCTCTGAGTTCACACATGTCAGAGAGAGAGAGAAAGGGGAAGCAGGCTGACTGGTATCTCTTTTTATAAGGGCACTAGTGCCAGTAAAAGGACTCACCTTCATGGCCTCATCTAAACCCACTAATCTCCCAAAGGCCCCATTTCCAAATGCCATCACAGTGGAGGTTAGGGCTTCAATATAAATTTTGGAGGGACACAATTAAGTTCACAGCAATTGGCTTAAAAGAGTAAGTATATAACTTTGAAAGGGTTTTGATGATCCTCTAACATGACTCTTACTTATATCCTGATCACCCTTAATTTTCATTGCTGTTTCTTGTGAAGAACACTGCAGGCATGTCTAGATAAATGTAAAATAATAGCTTTAACAAAAAGAAAAAAAATGTCATACATCTTTTCCACTTCCAAGTAGCCTTTTGAAATTTGAAAACTTGTCATTATAATTGTCTACCATTCTTAAAGATGGCTAAAAATGGCTTAGTCAATTTCTTCATACTATGCAAATTTTATTGTCTAAAATAAATGGGTACTTCTAACCTAGAAATAAACTTAATCAAGGAAGTGAAAACCCTGTAGTCAGAAAACTATAAAACTTTGATGAAATAAAGTGAAAACAACATAAACAAATGGAAAGGTATTCCACTCTCATGGTTTTGAAGAAGAAACGTTGTCAAAATTTCCGTACCACCCAAAACAATCTACAGATTTAATGCAATTCCTATTAAAATATCAACAGCATTTTTCACAAGAACAAAAAATTCTATATGGAATCACAAAAGATTCTGAATAACCAAAGCAATATTGAAAAAGAGCAAAGCTTCTAATGGCTGAGTAATATTCCATTGTATTCATAGACCACAGCTTCTTTATCCATTCATCTTTCGATGGACACCGAGGCTCCTTCCACAGTTTGGCTACTGTGGACATTGCTGCTATAAACATCGGGGTGCAGGTGTCCCGGCATTTCACTGCATCTGTATCTTTGGGGTAAGTCACTTGCCATCAGGGGAATACAAATAAAAACCACAGTGAGATCGCACCTCACACCAGTGAGAATGGGGAACATTAACAAGACAGGAAACCACAAATGTGATGAGAAATGAGGATGGAGAGGATGTGGAGAAAGGGGAACCCTCCTGCACTGTTGGTGGGAATGTGAACTGGTGCAGCCACTCTGGAAAACTGTGTGGAAGTTCCTCAGAGAGTTAAAAATAGAGCTGCCCTATGAGATATCACAATATCAGATAGAAAGATATATACTACAAAACAATGGCAATCAAAACAGTATGGTACTGTCCAAAAATATACACATAAATCAGAACAGAATAGAGAGCCCAGAAATAAGCCCACAATTATATGGTCAATTAATCTTTGACAAAGGGGGCAAGAATGCACAGTGGGAAAAAGTCTCTTCAACAAATGGTGTTGGAAAACCTCGGCAGCTATATGCAAAAGAATGAAACTGGACCACTTTCTCACACCACACACAAAAATAAATTCAAAATGGATTAAGGATCTAAATGTGAGTCTGAAACCGTAAGAATCCTAGAAGAGAACTCAGGCAGTAATTTCTCAGACATTGGCCACAGCCACATTTTCTAAATATGTCTCCTGAGGCAAGGGGAAAAAGCAAAAATAAACTATTGGGACTACATCAAAATAAAAATCTGCACAGCATAGGAAACAGTCAACAAAACTAAAAGACTCCCAAGAATGGGAGAAGTTATTTGTAAATGACACATCTGATAGAGGATCAGTATCCGAAACATATAAAGAATTCTGAATTTGAAACCACAATTTAAATCTCTAGGCACAGAGGAAAAAAAAGCCTTTTAAATATGTAATGATAAGAGCACACTAATAATTAGAATCAATAAGAAAATAAAATTTAAAATACTCAGATAAACATTTTTATAATATCTTTTAAACATGATTCAGAGGTGGTCAAACTACCACCCATAAGCCAAACCTGGTCCATTAGCTCTTTTTATCAATAAAATTTTATTGGAACATAGCCGCACCCAGTTATTTATATGCTATCTATGGTTGCTTTCATGCTATAACTCAGTAGTTAGAACTTCTGGGCCATAAACCCAGAAATATTTGCTACCTGGCCTATTATCAAAAAAAAAAAAAAAAAAAAAAAAGTTACCAGGCCCTGGTTTATACTAACATTATGCCAGCTTACCCAGAGTGGATCTCTCCTTATTTTTATCAAGTAGTTGATTTGGCGATTATGCTTACATATTTTTACTGGCTAACACTTCCCCCTACTTTTGCCTTTAATGACATTATTCTCACAGATTCGGGCTATCATGTCTGTACCTGTCCTTAGATGTTTATGAATTGCTCATTCTATAACACACATTCTATTTCAAAATAAGTCAATTGCAAATGGCTTCACATGACACTTTACTTTTTGTAGAGATGTGGCACCCTCTTTTGCTTCCTTGGAAACTTTGTGATTTTTAAAATGTCAAAGTTTGGGGATTTAGAATACCCTGGGCCTAAAATTTAGGCCCAGTACTATGTGTCTCTTGACATCTGAGAAAATCCAGGAAAGCCTAGAATGGCTTAACCACAAGTTCCCCACGCTGTTCCCATTGATAAAGTCCCCTTACCTAACAAGCCACTCTCCATATATGATGGGGACAAGGCCCAGTTTCTGATTATCCCTCAGTTGTGGCCTTCACTCCCTGCCAGCCTGTGGGATTATTCAGCCAAACTAATCTCATCCTCTCGGGAACCTAGAGCCAGATCTTCCTCTTAATACTAAGCAGCTTGCCTCCCGCAGGACTTATTGTTCTCTCTATTCCCAAATGCAACATTGTGCAGCCCTGCGTGGCGTGTGGTGTCCTCCTCCCCACAGCTGTGAGTCTATACAACTAGTAAACTGCTTTCTCATCTCTGTCTAGTGGCCCCACACCCATAACCCTAGGATGGGAATCCCTCTTCACCAATGGGCTGAGCAGGAGATCGTTAAAACACATCCCTCCCCTCTCCCCACACCAATTCTTTTGAACACTTTCAACTTTGGAAGCCTCCAGAAATTGGATATATATGTGCATTCTTTCACCTTTTACTAAACTGCTTTGTCAAAGTTTGAGGACAATGTCTATCATTTTGCTTAAGTCTCTTTCATAAGAGTATACTTTATATCATCTTTAAAGTATTATCATGCTCAAAGTCACTGAGCAAACACTGGCAGGATAATTGTAATCTAGCTCTTTTAGTCACTTCTTAAAGTTTCATTTCAAAAGAAACAATGCTTAGCTACATTCCTTTGCATCTAAGAGATTGGTTTATAGTCTTAAGAAATCTCTGTTGAGAAGAATAAAATAACATTTTTTTAAATAGTGGCCGTTGAGTTTCAGTGTGTGCTTTTGGTGATATCTGTGTAAGCAGGCTCCTACTTCTGAACTCTAAAAAGATAATTTGGTTTTCTCAGTATCATCCAACACTACTGCTGTGGCCATGGCAGCTAGGAATTTCCTTCAGCATCTCTGAAGCTGACTGCCTCGGAGGCTGTTTTGATTCCTGACAGCAGGTATGAAGCAGGGCAAGGGGGTGGGGGCCAGACAGAGGACTTTGCAAAAGAAGCATTTTTCTTGATTTTTCTTCAAACACAGGGAAGAATAAATATGCAAAGAATTCAAATAGTGGGAAAACTGTGCATTCTGGGAAAATAACTTTTGGCTACATTTGGAAAGGACATTTTTAAAAAATATATTTTAAGATTTAAATGAAAACGGGGGCACCTGGGTAGCTCCATCGGTTAAGCATCTGCCTTTGGCTCACGTCTTGATCTCAGGGTCCTGGGATCGAGCCTCACGTAGGACTCCCTGCTCAGTGGGGAGCCTTCACCCTCTCCCTCTGCTGCTCCCCGCTGCTTGTGCTTGCTCTTTCCCACTCTCTGAGTCAAATAAATAAATAAATAAAATCTTTATAAAAAAAAAGAAAAACAGATTTAAATGAGAGCAACGTAGGTGGCACCTGCCTCTAAGCAAACTCCAGGCATGATAGCTGAAGCCTGGAGGTGAGGAGGTGAGGTGGTAGGAAATAGACCAGGTAAGGAGATGTTGGGTGATGTGGCTTCAGGGAGGGATAGAAAAACCTCCAAAACATCTTCGTGCTTGGGAGAAGAGCACAGAAGTTAGCTGAGAGAGAACGAACACACCTGAAAGAGTGTTTGGTTTAGACCATGGAGATCAAGCAGTGAATGTTGCATGAACTGCACGTGAAAGTCTGAATAAATGGTGAGTCTCTCAGCAGACACCAGGGTTTGGAGTGGATCATTCTGAGGCCTGGATGGGGCAAAGCACATAGATGCACACATGTGGACAAGCACAAACTAAGTGCAGACCAAAGAAGAAAGGCTGTTTCATCCATCCCAAGTTCCAACATTTTGACTCCAGAAGGATACACCAGGAGGGAGCTGGTAGGGGTGGAGTGGGGTGGGGATAGGACTGGACCTTTCTGGAAAGACTGAGCTTAACCCTACAATACTCAGACAACCTAGAATTGGCTACCATGGTTTTCTGGTATTAGAAAGAATGAGATGCTTGAAATTAAAGTGTTGCTGAGTAATCAAGAAACAAATTTCTTGCCTGAATAGATCTCTTGTAATTCACCTCACTCTTTTCAATACCTGTTTCAAAATGATTAATACTTATTAATGCTAGTATATGAATCACTGTCTTGGTGAGAATCTGCGTCCTTTGTTCTTTCCAGGTTTCAAAGGGTAATGCTAAAGAAAAACATATACGCCGAATAGGTTTACTTTCATGCTCTTAATAATGTATACACACATTGATAGGCACACAACAGAAATGAATCCTGTATTTTTCTCATTTAGAAATAGCTCAAAATATTTATGCAAATTATTTTCACTTTCGGCATGTATGCATGTCTTCTAGATCAGCAAGGTAACACATGCAAAAACTTTTAATATTACATTCCCTGACAAATAACTCACTGAAAATGCTTATATGCTATATTTGATGACTGAAAACTTATAGCCTTTACCAATTTCTATTCCCTTAGGAAACTGAATTTATTTGTATAAAATAAAAGCATATAATGATAATCTGATTTTTCTATTTTCCTTTCATAGCCACCTCAATATACTTAATTTGAATTTCCCTTTAATACTAACTTCCGAGTTATTCAGGTTTTTCTTTTTTTTACTTTTATTTCTTCTAATTTCTTCCAAATGACTATAAAATAGACTTTCTAAATGTCCAATAAATTATATAGGAAGAAGGAAACACTCTCATAATAGTAGTGTCTATAATTACGTCAATAGACCTCAAACAAGAATATCCTGTGCTCATTTAGAGTCTAACGAGTTTGGAGTCTAGGAGAGAAGCTGTCAGTTACACCCACATCAGGGATATTTTATCTAACAGCACTGACGTTATTTCCTTAACTTGAGACTTAATAAAGACAGCAGAGGATTAGGATTAGTAATGACTGACAGAAGGTGATGTATCTAATGAACTATTAGTAGCTTACTATGAATATGCTTACTAAGAACTTGATTGGGGTTGCATTGAATCTATACCTCTAAATAGGGAGAAGTGACATCTTTTACTGTAATCAATCTCAGTCTATAAATACATTTTATCTCTTCCTTTATTTCCATGTTTGTTGATTTTCATCAGCAGCTAGCAGTTTGCAGCATAGATCCTGCACATATTTTATCAGATTTATACCCAAGTGTATACATATATTTTGGTGCTAATGCAAATGGCACTGTCCTTTAAAAATGTTTTAAATTCCGATTTTTCGATGCTGATATAGAGATATACAATGGATTTTTTAAACTTACAAATACATACTTTAAAAAATATATTGAAATGGACTTTGGGCACCATAAGGAAGGTAAATTTTAATTTAGTTTTAATTAACGTCACCACCTACACTTATGAGTAAGTAAAATGATTTCTGTCTCTTCATTTCTGGTTTTGCCAGTTAGATAAGATACATTGTACTTGATACGTCATTGATATTTATGATTAATGGAAAAAGCTAAGAGCAATTGTGATGGGGAAAGATAGTGAATGTTAGTACCTCTATAAAAAATACTATTAAGCTTTTAATTAGTGGACTGTTACTGTTACCTAAAACCAAGTTGTTCATAGCATTCCTTCACTATCTCTCTCTCTCAATGTCCCCTCCAGATGAGAGAGAAAATAAAATCAATGAAATATTCTTGACCACAACACATATTCCAAAAAAAAATTATCTTTGTACAAACAGCTGAAGCACATGAGGGCACAAACTATTTTGATTTTATTGTAATGTCACTTATGATTGAAAAGTTTTTCTTTAACACAAGCTACTAATTATTCTGAATATAAATTGATCTGTCTGTAATATATAACATCCCGAAGAAATGAAAATTTGAAGCAACAATAAAGGGAAAAAGGCATAAGATTGACATTAGAGAAATTTAGAGGTCTCCAAACACCTGACACTCTCTAAATTAGATCAATAAGTCCAACTCTGTGGGCTTGCATCAGCTGAAATGAAATAGTACAAATCAAATAGTCCACAACATCCGTTGGTACTATAGCAGTAGACATATCAGGATCTTGGATTTTGAAAAATAATGGTCTTGGAATTGTTTGTTTATGATCTTAATAACAAATATAAAGTTCTAATCTTTGGTAAGCTACTTACTTTGGATTAAAGACATCTGCATATTTAAAAATATCATGGGAATGTAACAGAGAGTATGGTGGCTATAGTTAATAATACTGCATTGCGTATTTGAAATCTGCTAAAAGAGCAAATCTTTAAAGTTTTCGTAACAAGAAAACAAAATTCTGTAACTATGTGCAGTGATGGATGTGAACTAAACTTATTGTGGTGATTATTTTGCTATATATACAAATACTGAATCATGTGGTACACCTGAAATTAATATAATGCAGGTTAATTATGCCTTAATAAAGTAATCTAGAAAGGAGAACATTAGGAACATAAAAAGCACAACTACAGATATATTTTTAAAATGCATAAAAGATCAGATGGGTGATATAATAGCTGTGTTGTAGGAAAGAGACCATCATGCTGTGTAGTTTTAATTGCTCAAAGTACATGCATATTTATGATGGAAGCATTTTAAAAGGGGAATGGAAAAAAAAATAAAAAATAAAAGGGGAATGGATAGAGAGGACTCAGTGAATGATTTAATAATTATGACGCCTGAAATTATGACTTTGTGAAATAAATTATGATTGTTAAATAATTATGACTGCCTCAAAGTGCAAAGTTTTTCAGGGGCAATGTTCAAGTGAACCATTGGAATGAACTACAAGATCTAATAAGATGTGAGATAAAATGCAAAAATAATAGCTGTTTTCAAAAGAAGAAATCTATGTCTACGGTAGGTAAAACAAAGAAAGCTAGCCTGATCTGGGGGCAGGGAGGGTAAAAATGTTGCTAGGAGAAATGTAAGTGAAATGACATTGCAGAGACCACAAGGTGCTCACAAGCTGGAGGGGGGTGACCTAAACTGTTCTGTGGATGGGAGGAAGAGAATGGTCCCTCCAGTTGGTTGTCACTGAGTCACACTATAAGAACAGATGCTCAACAACCCTACCATCTCAGGGCTTTATGACAACTAGGGAGTTTTGGCAATCAGATTAGATGTCTTTCACAGGTCAGCTGTACCTGATTTGTGGTTTGACGATCTCAGGGCAGAGGGAAAAGAACAATGGTAGAACCACGTGTTGGCTCATAAATTCTCTGTTCTGAAGCACACACAGTGCTACCAAGCATGTCGTCTCAAGAGCTGCTCAGTGACCATGGCAGCTTTTCTCACAGCCATGACTGTTCTTAGAACCAATGTTCTCAAGTAGCATCAAGAACACTTCCTCCAGTTTGGGACATAACTGCCTGATTCTCAGTGAAACTGACCCTTCAGACACCCCTTCTGTTTTGCTGTGCAGGAAAAAAAAACAAAACAAAACAAAACAAAAACGCTCCAAACTATATACCACAAGAAGAAATATAGTTCTTTCTTTGACAGGAAATCACATCTTTCTCATGTCAGTCTTCAGTTTCAGCTCTGTTTTTTTGACTCTCTTCTCCTTTCCTCTGAAGACAACATTTCCTAGGTATCCATTCCAACCGGCATCCTGCCCATTTGCCCCAGTGGAAGGCACTGGTAGAAAGTGGAGGC
Source organism: Canis aureus (assembly GCF_053574225.1). Classification (NCBI taxonomy): domain Eukaryota; kingdom Metazoa; phylum Chordata; class Mammalia; order Carnivora; family Canidae; genus Canis; species Canis aureus. Next base: position 64,210,096 of record NC_135625.1, read on the forward strand.
TGGAAAACTGGGGAGAGAAGGAAATGGAGGAGTTGGGTCATTTCTCTGCTAGCTCATGGACTTCTGTAGCGTCTCCAGCAGAGGTTGCATCTCCTTTTTGTCTCCACCACCGGCCAGATAAACCCATCACAATTCCAGTGGGTAATTCTGCCCCTGAGCTATGGTGCTGCTTCCCTTCTTCCCTCTAGCATCCACAGCTTTGCAGCTTCCTGCTGTTGCTAGATTCTGGATTGTTCACTGTCTTCTGTTCGGGTTTTCATCACCTGTGTAACAAACAATTCCCTGTAGTATATTCTCTCCATTTCAACAACCAAAGTGATTTCATCTCCCAGTTACATTCTGACTAAACTTGCCCTAAATATCACTCAAGATATCTTCTTTTAACAGTTTTATTTCAACATTATTAGAAATAAAATTCTCGGGATAACAAATCAACCACAGCCATCATAAAGTGTATGATAACTTGGTCAGTCACACTATAAAAACCAGGACCTATTACAAACATTCTATTTATGTTGGTTGAACTTAAAACATATCACTGTAGTGTCGATATAGCCACACAAAATTTCTATTTTTCCTATGTCTTATATTCCATCCTAGATCATTGATAAATGTGCCTCGTTGTACTCACAATTCATTGTAACTGCGCTGATCAATAACTGATTTGGTCTTTAAGAGCTACTGATTTATCCATTATACCATATGGGACTGACTACAGCTTTTAATATTTAGGACTCATGTGATTCTATTTTAATCCACCTCCAAAAAGACTGCCTTTATCACCGGGAGAGCTGAAGTCCCCTCCCCTTCTTTTTGAGAGTCATCAAAGGCGTATCACCAGAAGCTTCAAATCATATGCCCAAGTCTCCTAAAGTGTGTTGAGACTCATACAGTTCAGAAAATGCGGTGTATGCATAGGTGACTTTTCTCAGACTATTATAACCATTTCTACCTTGAACAATAAGAAAAAAGAGCAAGTTTCATCTGTTTTTCTTAATCAACAGCTCTTCCATGATAAAATCGCAAGAATAAAAATCTTATACAGTTCAAACATTTGTATTATTCCCTTTTCTAATAAATGTTGCCTCTCTAAGCAAGGATAAAAAATAAAAGAGACATTGTAGTGTCTGTAGTGTAGTGTAGTGATACTTTTCTTGAATGTGTTTGGTATCTGAAAAAGCAACCTTCACAGAGGATGAACAGGAAAACAGTGTGGGCAGGAATCTATCGGCAAATGTATTGGAAAAGAATAATCGGATGGCCAATGTAAGGGGATCAAACCTAGGTTATAGAGTGTGGGGTATAAAAGAGATTGTGTTGTTGCAATGCCCATATCTGCTCACTCGTACCTTTAGTGCCTCTCAGCCTATCCATCGCAATCATCTACATTTCTTTGACAGAGGCATTTCTCCTACTACCAGTGCCTGTCTCTGCTGGTGCGAAAGGACGGAAGTGCTAGAAAATCAATGGTACCATCAATTCATCACATACATAGCACCAAACCAATGATTATTAAAAGTTGGGGTGTAAATGCTTCACCTCACTCCTCCCTGAAGGTCAATCATTTCGGAGGTTCCCCAGCAAATTAATCCACTAACTTTTCAGAGAGACAACCATTTTTTTTATTGGCTGCCTGCCTTTCTTCTTTCACTTCCCATTACCATTCTGGTGGTTCCTTCACTTCCCAAAATAAATACTTGCCTTTGAATCCTCATTCAGGGTTTGTTCCTGCTACAACTGGAAGTGCAGGATACAGACCTTCAGGATGGGATTTTAGAATCGGGTTGTGTGCTGGCCAGGCGATAAGGACTCTATTGCTGGTGATTCAGGAAGGGGAGATATTTCATTATCTGTTCTAACATCACAATTATTCAGACCTTTACCCGTGTTGAATTGGAACAGACACAGGTGGAAGGAGAGTAGCAGCTCATGAAATATCTTAAAAATGTAAGAGTAATGGTAGCGATGGTAACCAAAATGTTGTTTATCCGTAAATGAAATTGAAACGCTGAAGAAAGAAAATGGCAAGCCTAGGGCAGTCAATTACCAGCTCAGGACATGACCAGAAAGCTTCTCTGGTAACATTCGAAGAAATTTTCAGATCCTGCAGTCATAAGGCAAATGGTACTGAAAAGCAGGTCCATTACATGATTAAGAGAAGGCTAAATTCTTACCTTAAACAAGCTCCTTTGACTAGAAACCCAGACCCTTCATAGAGAAGAATACTAAGGTTTGGAAACAGGGACACCTAAGGATGTACTATGACTTTGAAGTCACCTTCCCCCGAACACTAAGTCATCAGAGGTATCCCATTCCTACCTACTTGTAGATGATGCAGAGGCCCAATGTGAGGCATGTCCCTCACGAAACATTTGTCCTCCACAGGGTGATTGGTATTCACCTCCCTACACCAATAATAGAAATAAATATCAGTATGGGTCACCTATGGTGATGTTGTTCCTTCTGTAAGAGGGAAAAATTCTTCACCAAAGGGCCTGCAGGTGGACATGGTGGAATGGATGTATTATATAAGAAAAGACAAACCTACAAGTTGACCATGTTCTCTGATGAACCCAGAGAATGCTCCTGTACTCAAATATTAAATAATATCCCAGTGAGAGGGGCCCCAGCAATTATTGAGAACATTCGTGTCATCTGCCCTTCAAAGGCCAGGGTAGACAGTAGAGGAGGCTGCTACAGAAAGGGCTCCTTACTGTCAGTGGAGATGAGACGATTCCAAAAATTAGTGGCAAAGTGTCAGCACTTAACCATCAGAGGCAAGCTGGATGTAAGCTCTCTAACAAGAATCCAGGGAAATATCTAATAGTCACTGGTTCTTAGGAGTGGAAGAAAAATGCACAGTCCACAAGGGCATTGTTTGACCTATATAAGCAAGAAAACAAAAGCAAGAGCACATGAGCAGAAAGCTGAGGTTATTTACCGCAAGGGAAAAGGCAGGATCCTTACCCTGTGCCCAGATGTAAGTCAGTCCTCAGATCCATAAAACGTAAGTTGAGAGGAAGGATTTTGCAGTATAAAGCATGTGTATTCAGAATGGATTCCCCAATCTTCCTTCTCCAAAAGAACTTACGGCTACTTGAATGTCAGGAAATTGAAAAAAATAGTCACTTCTGGGTATATATTCAAAGAAGATGAAATCAGGATCTCAAAGACTTAGCTGTACTCTCATGTTCATTTCGTAATTATTCACAAGAGCCAAGATTTAGAAATGACAATAAATGCCCATCAGTGAATGAATAAAGAAAATATTATATTATTCTGTCTTTAAAAAGAATGAAATTCTACCATTGTGATAACACAGATGAACTTGGAGAACATTATGCTAAGTAAAATAAGCCAGATGCAGAAAGATAAATACTGTATGATCTCTCTTCTATGTGGAATGTAAAGTGATCAAATTCACAGAAGCAGAGAATAGGATGGTGGTTCAAGGGGCTCAGTGAAGGAGAAGTAGGGAAGTAATGGTCAAGGGATACAAAGTTTTAGTCATGCAAAAGTGAGTCCTTGATCTACCAGACATACAGTGTGACTATAGTTCCCAATACTGTACTGTATTTTATTGTATTTATTGTATTGTACTGAAATTTGCTAACAGGGTAGATCTTAAGTATTTGCATCATGCACACAGACACAGAAGTGGTAACTATCTGGGGTGACAGGTGTGTTAAGTAATCCTGAATGTGGCAGTTTTGTTCATAATATAAATGTATATCGAGTCATCAAATTGTACGCCTTAAACATGTACAATTTTTAATTGTCAGATATATCTCTACTTTAAAAAAAAAAAAAAAAACAGCTACCTGTCTCAAAACTTATTGGATGAAGGGTCTGAGCTAACATGACACCAGGTCTCCTAAAATATGATTATGGCTCCCTTATCACACCCTATGGAAGGCAGGCTAGCAAAATCCCCACATTGATTTCCTAACCTTCGTCGTGAGATACATAATGTAACACAGGCCAATTAAGAGCCTCTGATATTATATTCTTCCTCAGCCAATACTTTAAATTGGAATCAAAACTGTGTCTTGAGTAGAATGGCGGATATTAGAGCCACCCTCCAACGTGTAAAAGATGCAGGAGTTGTGGTCTCCATTATGTCTGCATTGGTCTCTCTGGTCTGGTCATTGAAAAATTCATGTGGAATATGTTAGATGACAGAATTGTCAGAACCTAACTAAATGGTGGCCCCAGTCACTGCTGTTGTGCTAGATTTGTATTTGTTGGAGCATCCCAATGTGCAAGCTGAGAACCTGATGTTTAGTCACTGACATGGCAAGATAATTAATATCAATCCCTATTGGACAAAAGGAGGATCAGTTTGCATTCACTTTGAATTGACAGATATATACTTTTATTGCCGTCCTTAGGGTCATACTAAACTTCCCCACCCTCAGTCACAATAAAGGCAAAAAGTTGGGAGAGACATTTAATAGATATTGGTGATTTTCCCCCCATTTTTGAAGCCTTTACTTACAAATGTTGGATACCACTATAAATATGAGGGGCTTTAAATAAAGGGCTTTAAATAAATGCCTCAAATTTATATGAATCTCAGCTCTGACCAAAAGGAGATGTGTTATTATTCTATAGCTATTACTATTTATTTAACCATTTCTCTATTTGGGGACTTTCACTTTGTTTCTGAGTTTTTACTATTATAAATTATGCTATAAGAAATATCCAGTGTATAAATAATGATCTTAATTCCTAATATTTTTTTCAGAATGGATTCTCACAAGTACAACTTGCGGACCTGAAAATATGATCAATATAAGTCCTTGATACTTACATCTATTTATACTTTTTCTACAGGTCAATATACTCTTGTAATTTTGTCATCATAACTATTTTATTTTTCAATTCATAAATTAATAATTGATAAATCAAAAATAACAATATTTATTTAAAATAACTTTAAAATAGTTTAAATCAATTACCCTACGCAAATCAGGTATATATACGTATATCAACAAGATTCTTGAAAAAAATAAAAACATCATGTTATGCAAATTATTGGATGTTGTTTAGGCAATTAGGATACAATTTCCAAAAACACTAACATACACGAATTGAGAAAGCGCAGTACTTAAAACAACTTGGATGAGAATTGAAGATAATGTGCTATTGAAAACTGTGATAGATGATTCAAAAATTGGCTGTAATGATGACAAAAATACTGATGTCAAAATTTAAATAGAAGAGTTTGAATAAAATTAGCTCAGAAAATGTTGACAGTATAAAACTATCTTTTCATGGTAATCCATTACTTAATATTTCAAATATATGTGCAACTAAATTTAAAGTAAACATAACAGGTAAGCATGTGCTATTTAATCAGGGCTTTTTTTTTTTAAGTATAAATTCAAATTAGCCATGGTGAGCTCCTTCCATTTATGTAGCTGGCTCAGAAATGAAACAGTACCATTTCCCCCAAGAGAGCTGCTCACAGCCAGGATGTCTGTATCAGACAAGTTCAAGAGACACTGTACTATATTTGGAACCACTACCCCCATTTGACTCATAAGCCTTGTTCTACTATTTGATTTGGAATAGCAAGAGCCTTCCTTGATCACGATTTTTGTCTTCAATTTCTCTGCAAATCATTGTTGCTCTGGGTTCCTTTTGACCAATCTTTTTTCTGCCCAATCTACTAGGCACTTCTCTGTATATTTCAAAACTAATGATAAATAGGGTTTAACTTTCCCCAGGAAATGCCTCAAATTTATATGAATCTCAGCTCTGACCAAAAGGAGATGTGTTATTATTCTATAGCTATTACTATGTATTTAACCATTTCTCTATTTGGGGACTTTCACTCTGTTTCTGAGTTTTTACTATTATAAATTATGCTATAAGAAATATCCAGTGTATAAATAATGACCTTAATTCCTAATATTTTTTTCAGACTGGATTCTCACAAGTACAACTTGTGGACCTGAAAATATGATCAATATAAGTCCTTGATACTTACATCTATTTATACTTTTTCTACAGGTCAATATACTCTTGTAATTTTGTCATCATAACTATTTTATTTTTCAATTCATAAATTAATAATTGATAATAAATCAAAATAACAATAGAATAAACAAATTATTTATCAATTACTTGAAAATACTATGAAGCCAACATTAATTTTTCTCTTTGTATTTAAAGTACAGTCAGGTCAAGTCTTCCAAAACAAAGGAATTGCCAAAATAGTCAAAGAATATCTTTATCCATCCATCCACTGATGGGCACTTAGCTTGTTTCTTTTTTTTTTAAAGATTTTGTTTATTTATTCATGAGAGACACAGAGAGAGAGGCAGAGACATAGGCAGAGGGAGAAGCAGGCTCCCCATAGGGAGCCTATGTGGGACTTGAAGCCAGGACCCTGGGATCATGATCTGAGCCAAAGGCAGATGCTCATCCACTGAGCCACCTAGGCATCCCAGATTGTTTCTATGTCTTGGCTATTGAATAAAATAAATTATAATTATGTGACAAGATAGAAGTCCTAGCTAATTCTACAGGGGCAATAATATTGCAATATATAAATGTGTCGAATTGACATATAGTGCATCTTAGACTTACATGATGTTATATGTTAAATATATTTTAATAAAAAAGCAATAATCACAGAACAGATTTTTGGTCAGAATAAGACCATGATGTCAACAGATCTTTTGAACCTCTACAAATTTCCCTATTAGTAAATACTAAAGCAACTAGAAGAGAGCAACTTCACCCAAGCAAGTTGCAATGGTGCCCCCATGATGCAGAGTAAGAGTGCATGAGGCCAGCCGCCAATGGCAGGACACTAGTGTGCTCCGTGAACACCTAGATAGAGTGAAATGAAATACTTTGACATAAACCTAGGAAGAAATATTTAAAAGATATATGAGAAAGATTAGAGAGTGCTTTCAAAAGGCACATGAGGGACTTGAACAAATGAAAAAGACATGTTATCATATATCCCCCACACCACAACTGGAGACAGCAGATCTTCATTCCTGCAAGGATTTAACCCGGACTTCTTCTTTCAAGGATTACCTAACTCATATATATATGGATTGGTAAGGGAATAGTTAATATATTAATTAGTCAAGTGATATAAATAGGTAATATATAGTAGTAAAGAAATATGATATATATATATTATATGTATTGGGGTGTGTATAAGTATATATATCAAGATATGTATATCTGGAGATATGTGTGTATATATATATATACTTATGAGTGTGTATTCTCTTCCTTTAAATTCTAAAACATTTGGTGGCATCACGAGTCCTGTTGTCTCACTTTTATTTATGGTTCATAGTTTTATGTCTTTTCTCCTAAACTAGATGGAAAGAATATCAAAGGCAAATGAAGTGCTTAGCATTACCAATCCCTACTCCCAACTCCACTTTCACAGCTCCAGACTTAGCAACGTGCACATATAATCCATACAGTTTCCAGAAATACGTTAAACCTAACAATGCTGAGAATCACGGACCTGCAGTTTACAATTTCTTTGACTCTATTGTTTAAGTACAAGAAGCAATAGGTATGCTCTGAAGTGGAAAACAGAACAGTCTGTAAAAGAAAAATAAGGAAGAGGAAGAGACAGAGGGACCCTCCAGCAGTCATTTCTCTTGTAAAATGTGGCCTCATCAGAGATGAATAAGTAATCCTACATTAATCCTCGTGGAGAGTGGTCATTTTGTATTTTCAAGAGCATCATCTTTTCCCACCACGATGTTAAAGTAGTCAATGCTATTATGGTTTGAGTGGTCTTTGTTGATAGAGTCACAAGTGAAGAGGCAGAGAAGACACTGCAGTGAAAGAGTAATTGTGAATTACAAACCCTGACTTAAAAAACATTTGTGGTAAAAATAAAAACCATACACAGAAGAATGCCTTAGGAGGTGTTGTGGCTTAAGAGAGAGAAGTCAGGCCCAAAGTGAACTAGGATTTTATTGTAAATCTGGTTTCTGATGTTTTCTAGGTGTCTATGATTCGGCAACTTACTTAATCCTTCTCCTTCACATCTGTAAAATGGGATTTATGGAGAAATTATAGTGTATTGCCTGGTATACAACCATTTTATCACAATCACGATAGCTTTAGTTGATTCAAAGTCCTTACTTTGCTGAAAAAGCATGTAATATTAGATACAATAAATGATGGCTATTATTATTGTAAAATAATTGTTTTATCATTAAAGTTCTAACTTTAAAAAGGTTTTAAATTAGGGATGCTTTGTTGGCTCAGTGGTTGAGCATCTGCCTTCAGCTCAGGGCGTGATCCTGGAGTCCTGGGATCAAGTCCCACATTCGGCTCCCTGCATGGAGCCTGCTTCTCCCTCTGCCTGTGTCTCTGCCTCTCTCTCTCTCTATGTCTCTCATGAATAAAAAAATCTTTAAAAAAATTTTTAAATTAAAAAACAAAAATAAATAAATAAAAAGCCTTAAATTGTAGAAATACCATACCAGGTATTTTCTTTCCACTATAAGGAGACATAAATAGTAGTATCAGTTAATACTATAAAACATCCAAAATTAAGAGGTATTATTTAAAAACTGACATTCTTAAAAAAAAACCTGACAATAACGTACATATGGAAAATTAGGTATATATGTTAGAGATTTATTGTTTATCGAATCCACTAGAATCACCATAAATAAATTTCTATATATGTGTGTCTCGCATATTTTCTTGTGTAGCCGCTTACAAAATGCTTTGGATTTAAAATTCCTAAAATTAGGTTCATTTACTATTCATTTGGTTGACATTTTAATGTGATGCTTAGGGTTAATTTAGTAATCTCTCCTATCAAAGCTATGTTTATAACCTTTAAACTAAACTTTTCTAAAAGTATTCTTTACAAATAAGTTTTACATGTTTTCAAAAAGAGAAGTCAAATCTTTATAGGTTTGAATGGAATTGGAACTCTGAACAGATATCATATGAATGGCTTAGACATTTTGTATTTTCCTCCAGAATTGTGTAACTCATCATTCATCCAAGTATCTCACGACACAGGGTAACAACCCGTATTATGAAATGTAACAGTGAAGAGCAAGTTATATAAGGCATAAGCTGGTTGGTAGCATATATATATATGAAAATGGTTTTCAAATCCTTAGGTTTCTCGTATCTCAGTCTGCCATTTACTAATACAAAATAAAAATCAAAGCAGCGTGCAGAGCCAAAAAGAGACAACCCCAACGTCCTGTGAATGCATTATCGACAGGTGGAACTACAATAATCTGATATTTCACTTTAAAACTATTAAAAGTCATGAGTTACCTCTAAGGCACCCCTAAGAATATGAAACTTCTGGTAAGTAAGTAATCAACCACAGCAGGAAAGAAAAAATTCCTTTGGCAAATACGACAGAGCGTAAATTCAGATTTTTTAACATCACGGTAGAATGTCTAAATAACCTCTCTAACCTTGGTGTCTCCCTACAGTTCTTCTCCAAAACGTTCTCATTGTGTTTCATGAAAAAGGTCTTTTCTGCATTATTGTTAGTGTGTGGTGTTTTTTTGTTTTTTTGTTTTTTTTTTTCCCTTTACTCCTCTGAAGCCTACCCTTCTCTGATGTATTTCCTCCTTTTCCTTGAAACTTTCCAGATAATTGCAACTCACCGTGATTCCTCCTTTTATTTATTTTTGTAATTAAGCTTTCTATTTTAATGCCAGCAACATACAGTGCTATATCAGTTTCAGGTGTACAAAATACTGATTCAACAATTCTATACACCATTATTCAGTACTCATTATGATTAATATAATTTTGATCTTCCTTTTAAAATATAATATTTCTAGATTAATTTTGTTACTCATACTTGTATGAAATGCTCATTTTTTTCTGTTTCCTTGCAAGGTGCAATATTTATTTTTTTTCAAGATTTATTTAACTATTTTAGAAGGAAAGAGAATGCAGGATGGGAGAGGAAGAGAGAGAGGGATGGAACCTCAAGCAGACTCTTTGCTTTTTCAAGATTTATTCATTTATTTTAGAGGGAGAGAGAATGCAGGATGAGAGGGGAAGAGAGAGAGGGATAGAACCTCAAGCAGACTCTTCACTGAGCGCAGAGCCCGATGCATGGCCTTGATTCCATGACCCTGAGATCATGATCTAAGCCAAAACCAAGAGTCAGGTGCTCAACCACCTGGAGCCCCCCAGGTGCCCCTACAATATTTATTTTTAGAAGATTGATTATATAGGTTGTAATATCTTCTATGTTTGTCTCATTGGTCATTTAATTTTTTAAAAAAAATCTTACTATCCCTGTCTCCACACTATGTTATATTGTTCTTTGAGACAAGGACATTTTTACAACATGGTTGCTCATATTCTCTATAGCCTATAGCACAAGTTCTCAGATCTAACAGATTTTAAACATGTTTGTGTACATATTTGTTGATTACCAATTATGTAAGCTTTAGTCATTGATAAAAATGGTCAGAAAAAAAAGTGTTAATTGGATAGGTTGGGGTTTCTGTTTTGTTTGGTTTTAACAGAAGGTAATATAGCTTTACAAAGTATATTTAAATGCAGGAAAGTATATCATATTGCAGAAAATTTTAAAAAGCATAGAGCCCATAAAATATCCCTTCTTGCACTCTGTGTATATCAAAGCGTTTTATTGTTTCCAGTCTTTAAATATCATATGCTTATTTCTACTCCAATTTTTTCTAAAATACTCTTATAATTGTAACTATGAAGGATTAATCAAGAGAGTAAAATGTCAACATCCCTCACACTCTAATAGAGTAAGGGGAAAAGGCAATATAAAGCAATAATTAGTTGAAATATCTTTAATTTGACATTTCTCAGAAGCCTGACTGTGCTAAAAGTGCGAGAAATATTCCCTGATTCGAAGGAAGATAACAGTGGCAACACAAACTAGACTAGGGTAAATGAACAATATGTGGTATAGAAAGAAAGAATTATGGGGATGGAGAGGAGAGAGTAAGTCCTCAGAATATTCTGTGACTTAAGCTAAGTCTTGATAAAGGGTAAACTTGGTTCCCATTTGTCAAGCTGTGGTATGATCCTTATGTTTTGATCAATATGTACACTTGGTCTTTGCAATAATTAAAGACAAACATAGCTACAGTCATATCTGGGGGGAGGGACAAATGATATATTTGAACTGATCGGAACAAACTAGAACAATGGCTGGACGGGAGCACCTGCAAGAGAGAGAAGACATGACATAATAGGAGGTTGGGCACTTGGGAAGTGTACACAGGTTATATACATTTGCCTTCACAAGAAGAAAACAGCAGCTAATTACTAGGATTTCTCCCAAAAGGTATATTCTGGTAAGACTGTTTGCAATATAAGGGGCTTTGTCTCAGGACTAAGAGAAAGCAAGAGAGGCAGTGAATTGTCCTCCTCTCATTGCATCACGGGGCATCCAGGCAAGTGCGGCATCTACAGTGATTGAACTATCATAGCTGGCTTGTGAATGACTTTAGTCTTTTTAAAGTCCTTTAAGTGTGCCAACCAAAAATGGCATTATTTGAAAGCTTGTTATCAATAGAACTAAGCTGAGGGACACCTGGGTGGCTCAGTGGTTGAGCGCCTGCCTTCAGCTCAGGGTGTGACCCCGGGGTCCTGGGATCGAGGCCCACATCAGGCTCCCTGTGTGGAGCCTGCTTCTCCCTCTGCCTATGTCTCTGGCTCTCTCTGTGTCTCTCATGAATAAATAAATAAAATCTTTAAAAAAATAGAACTAGGATCGTTGAGGATCACGAATTTATATTAATAGAAGCAAGGGTGGAGGGACTTCCAGGCTGAGGCAGTGCCCTGAGTGAAGGTATAAGTTTTCATTAACACTGCCAAATATGCAGACCAGCAGACTCTTTGAAGGTTAAATTTTACAGGTTGTCTGTAAGATCATACAAAAAATATATATTTTTTTAATTTTCTGAGATAAAAGAAAAGTCCTAACTGTTCATAAATACTATCTGTGTGTAATTATGAGAAACCACCCTACCAATGATTAATATGATGAAAGATTATAGAAATTTATTTTAAGTTGTACACATGGTATATATACAAGAAATATAAGAATATTATTTTCCCACAGGAATAAAATAAAGGTGAAGATCTTAGACCTCTAGTACCAAAAGGTATATTGTAGCAGGAACGAAGTGATGCCAAACTAGAAACAGTTTAGATCAGTGTGTTTTAACCCTTCCCAGGAAATAAGTGGGGAGGATGGAAGGAGCAAAGAGAATATTTGGAAGTAAGTTGCAGGTGTTAGATGTATAAAAGCAGAGCCAAGTGGAGCATGTCAGTGATGATCTTACTGTTATAGCCACGTCTAAGTATTACCTGGACAGTTACAAGTGGTGTCAATAAATCAATGCATTCTGGGGTTCTTGGCAGCCTCTGAATCTTTTTTATCTTGTTCATCTTCAACAACCAGCTGATTCTCATATTCCAGACAAGAGAAGATGAAGGTTTACTGGTCATGATGAACAACAGCAAAATACAAACTTTCCGTAGGAATCTGGGACTCTCCTCTTATTAACCGCCACATCATGGGTAATCTGTCCTTATCTTATCAATTCAAAGTTCACTTCCTCAGTGTGACACCTGACGAGGTCATGGTATCTTGCAAAATGAACTCTAACATTCCTTTCTTTCCTTTGCATTATCTATTACAGTTGCAGTTATATTTTAGGTGGCTATTTGACTAATGTCTTACTATGGCTTTAATCTATACACTCCTTGAGTGTAAGAAACATTATTTTTTTTGGTTACCATCACATGTAACACCCAATGCAGAAGCAGATATACAGTAGATACACAAATACTTTTGAGCCAAAGAATAAACGAAGAAGCGCAATTACATGAGAAACATTTGTACATTTTTTTACTAAAATATAATTAACATATATTAATTTCAGTCATACAATATAGTCTATACATTTCTCAGTGATTGTCAAGATAAATGTACTCTTAATCCCCCTTTTCTATTTCGCCCATTCTCCCATCCTCCTCTCCTCTGGCCTCCTTTTTTTTTTTTTTAATGTCTAAATTTTTCAAATGATAAATTATTAAATAAAATTGTAAGTACAAATCTCTCATAATCAGAATAGGAGTTGAGAGTGTGATCAGAGATATCCGTTTCACAGATTAGCTTTTATTTTTATCTAAACACTGTATTTTTGAGCCAGATGTGATTTTAGCCTTATTTAAATAAAAGTGATATTTCATATTATGCATGTAGTTTCAAAATAAAATATTTGCCATACACTCAAGAGTCTAAAAATAGGAATGTGGCATAAGAGAAAATGATTATGAACATAATTTGAAAATTTTATGTCCAGATTTAAGGTAATGGAGAAGGAAAAGAACATTAGCAAAGAAGATAGGAAAGAAGTATTCAAATAGTTGAAACAAGAACAAGGAAAAATTATAAACATCACTGATCAGAGAGGAAAAACTTGAGGTCTGATTAGCTTCATATAAAGGCAAAGAAGTGTTTATTGAACACATACTACATGCTGAACACTTTTCTAGTACTTTTCATATGTCCTATGTCTCATAATCCATCAAGAACATCAAAAATTGTATTATCATTTTGTCTTTTTTCATAGGAGGGAACCACTTCTCAGAAAATTTAAACAATGTTCCTGCTGCTATAGAGCAAATAGACTACGAAATTCAAACTCAAACTCAGGTTCTGTTGGAGCTCACTATCATGTTCATTCTACTGCATCTCTTTTTGAAGATTTTACAGTTCCATAAATTTTCAAAAATTTTGATAAAGTTCTTATCAACTCCTGTAAGAACAGTATTTCCAGAATAGGATAGAAACTGCTATGTCTTTGGGAATCCATAGGAAAAATGGATGCATCAACAAAATAAAATTAACTTTATGGGTACTAGGAAAAGAAAGGGCCTGTGGCTAGTCCTTTCCTGTTAGGAGAGTTCAGGGGAGTGAGTAACCCTTGCCAGATCTCCTTCATAAATATGTTATTGACCTTGATTCAGCCTCCCTTATTAACATGATATAATATTTATATAGAAAAGAGAAGTTCCTGGGGCACCTGGGTGGCTCAATCAAGCGCCCAACTCTTGATATTGGCTCAGGTCCTGATCTTGGGGTCCGAGGATCAAGCACCAAGTAGGGCTGGCACCAAGCTCTGTGCTCAGCAGGGAGTCTGCTTGAGATTCTCTCTCCTTCTCCCTCTGCCCCTCCCCCCGCTCCTGCATGTGCTCGCTCATTCGCTTGCTCTCAAAAATAAATAAATAAATCTTTAAAAGAAAAGTGAATTTCTTATCTGGTAAATGGCCCCATCAGGATATATCTCAATGGCCAAGACTGCAATATTTAACATTAACATAGTGTTGTTGATTTATGCCACAGAAGCTACTTGGGGAATTGGGGTTAGTTGTGTAATAAATAGTGTATATAACAGAGATTTTTTTCCCCAAAAATTGAAGTGGATCTCTCTGTGAACAAAAATAAACTAAGAAGGAGGAAAGGGGACACTTTTGGATGTTGCCTGAGGGTTTCTGTCTTCCCCTGAAAAGATTGTTTTGGCTGTATTTGAGGTGTACTGGCACCACCTGAATCATAGTCAAGATTGGTGCTGGGTAGTAGCTAGGTTCCTGGGAATTTGCTCTGACAACCTATTGTGCTAGAGAAATCAAGAGAAACATGGAAAGGAGTGAGAATATTGGCAAGAGGGGATGTGACAAGAGAAATATAATGGTTCTGCTTCCCATGATCAGATAGATACATGCAAGTGAAGCACCTGTAGACCATTCAATGTATTTAAAGAAAATCCATTAGGCTGGCCTTTCTTCTTTATACTTTAAGCTATTAGGCACTTCCTACTGAGCAATCTTAACCTCTGTCTATATGTGTAAGCCTCTTAAGCTGGACTAACTCACTTGGGCAATTGAGTTTATTAACTTAAAATTAATTGTTGAATGCGTGTATACATAAAGCCTTCCAGCAGACTTCCAGAAATAACTCACTTGCTATCAATCTGTAATTCCGGCACTGAAATTGATTTTTAGAAATAATATCTTCAGGTAACTCATATTCTCTTAATGCACAATTTAAGCCCTTGAAGGTATAACTTTCAAAAATCTCAGGATCAATTTGCTTTCATGATCAAACAACTAACCTTTCTGTGAGACAAAATGGCATTCCAGCAGTGTGAGACAGATGCACGCCCAAATACCCTACATAGTAAACAAGCTTATACACGGCAGGCACATTGCCAAATTCTGGCCACAGCAATGTGATTTTTGACCTTTAGTGGTTTATAGAAAAGTGAACTCCACTTACTCACTGCTAACCGGTCTCTTCTTCATTGTTTGAAACCATTAATCAATTTTAAATTTAAACTCCCTGTATACTAAATTTCCTCTTCCTACTACTTCCCAGCTATGCATTATGTATAAATGTTGACATCTGAAAAACACCTCAATGACAGAACACTGTACCCAATTCAGAGCATGTGCCTTTGTGGCTTATTATTTGGGGCTAATATTTAAAACAACTGTTATTTTGTATAGTACTTTAATATGTGGAATGTCTCTCCTGATGTACAGGTAAATGGACAATTTTCTGAATGTCTACTTTAACTGCTGCAAGAGAATGACTCCAGGGTCCCAAAAGTGAATTTGGCACCTGTCACATAACTTCTGTATCATAGGAGACTATCTTTAATGGCCCTTGTAAATTTAGTGAAATATCCACCCAGAAACTTTGCATGACAACAATAAACATGGTAAAATATCTTATATTCTAACAATAATTCTAATTATATTGGTACTTTTTAATATTTATCATGGCTAATTATTTTATAGAGTATACAAATCCTATCTACAAATACCTTAAAAATAGACACCTTTGCTGTTAAGTTTTAAAATAAGATTGAGGTATAGACAGATACACACGCTATTTAAAATTAAGATCGCTCATAAAATGGATTCACACTGGTTCAGAACATCTTTTGTCGCAAGCACGGATTGTGAGTTATAATGTATTCTAATTTGTGTGTAGGAAATGTAAGAGACACTGGTCTATAACAGCTTATCCTCAGGTCAGTTGTCATTTTTTGCACAGAGTATAGTTAATCCTATCAACTAGATCTTCATTACAAGGAAGCTAAAACTTTTATGAGCCTGAGATGGAATTCTGCTTGTATAACATTTGTGATCACAGCAAACTGATTACAGTGTCTTCACAAATCCCCGGACTCATTAATCTCAGAATTTGAGAGATTCGAGAAACTAGTCCAACCTCTCATCTATGGAAAGAATCCTCTCCATAATAATGCAAACAAATGTCACTCAGCTTCTACTTTAGTCCTTTCATGTCAAAAAAAATCACCAAGTCCCAAGGAAATTTTATTAATTTGTGGGACAATTCTAGTGGGTAAAGAGCACTGGTTCTTGTTAGCGTTCAGGAATCCGTATCCTAGTAATTTTGCAATTTGAATGGTTCTAGGTCATTGGGTAACAACACTTGAATCTAGCTTCTCCATTTATAAAACACCCGATATACCTCAGCTACCTCCCCCTCTCTCTCCCTCCCTCTCTTCCTCTCCCTCCCTCTCTTCCTTTACCTGTTACTTGTTATCTTTAGAACCTATTTAATAAAGAGTCATCTTGGTCTCAACGCTCACAGCAGACCCAATTCACAGTCTTAGAAAACCACAAACTAACTGGCTCTTTAATGTAAAACCAGCAGTTGTCGACTACACGTCTTTACAAAACCATGTTTCAATCCTGCTCCTATCTTTAACAATAACATATGATGATTAGTTAAATATTTATACTATAATTTTAGGAAAGAGTATTACAATTATAGGGGAAAAAAGCCTATGGACAGAGCAATATACTGAATGGGCTGATACTCATTCACAATTGGGGCATTCATGACAGGTCTATTGACCTGTAGATAATCAAGTATTATTATTTGTGAAAATATTCAAATATTAACAGTTGACAAATTAAGTATCTATTTTTTTGAACACCCTCTATATTGCAGGCATCTTTCAGATGGTGGGGATATAAAAATGAGCAAGAAATCCTAGGGCCTATCAGGGATAGTTAAAATCAAACAGTGACAATACATATAAGTGAGACAAGAGCGATTAGTGGTCCTATGGGAAGCAAGACCATCTGACCTCATCTTTGGAAGACAGAGGATTCTTACAACAGAAATATTCAAAATTAATGAAACATAAGGATGGATGTGTTAACAAATTGAATTGAAAGAAGAAACACCTTTTGGCGGGAGAAAAAAAATCTGTATGAAAACTAATGATAATGTATTTTGTTAGATGAACACAGTAAAGGTCTTTGGGGCTAGAGCATGGGAGAGGATGCTGGAAACCCTGGAGGGACAGGAAGGAGGTCCAAATGAGGGGGGCATATACTCCAAGTTAGAGGATAGACTTCATTAGGCATTGTTAAACATTTAATCTTTGATAAATTCATATGTAAAATTAAAAAAAAAAAACCCTTTCCTTTCAATGGTACTAAATCATGAATGCGATCAGTATTATATGATAGCTTCATTGGTTGTTTGAATGGCTTATTCATGTTCTTTGTCCATTCAGCTATTGCATCGCTCATCGTTTTCTTATTGATTTTTCAGAAAGAGAGATGAAGGGATATCAACTTTTCTTAAGAGAATTTTAAACAGCCCACGAAGAGCCAGCCCCTCCCCAGACAGCCTGGGCCTCCCGGAGGACCCTTGCTTGGGCCCCAGGAATGAAGATGGCCAACTGAGGCCGAGGCCTCTCTCGGCAGGGCAACGAGCAGTGTGTGTGCATGAGGACCAGCTCCAGGCCCCTGCAGCTGCAGCGCTCCCCTGTCCTCAAGCGGAGGCCGAAGCTTCAGGCACCCTCCTCTCCAAGCCTCGGATCTGGCCCTGGAACCCAACCTCCACCCCCACAGCCTACAGAGCCCTCCAGCCCCGAGCCAACCTCCCCCTCCCCAGCCACAGACCAAAGAGACGGCGGCCCCAACCCCTGATCCCTCTCCTTTTCCTGCCGCATGAGATTATTTTCTTAAAAAACACAAAGGAAAAAAAAATTATTTTGTTAATTTTCAAAAATTGCTGACTAGAAATTTTATAATTATATAAGTACATTTATGGCTTAATTTTTAACATGCACACACAGTAGGATATATATAAAACTATGTGCATAATTAAAAGTTATTAAGTCATAAATGTACTTGTATAATTATAAATATAGAGTAATATATATACAGATAATCAACTGTAGCTATCAGATGGATAAATGAGTGGAGGGCAACCAAATTGAAAGCAAAAAGGCTAATTGGGTATTTGTTGAAGTCGTCTGTAGGTTAATGGAAGGGATCATTTATAACAGAAATAACTGGAATCATTATTAAAGGTAGGTTGTTGAACTAAAACTAGAAGCTTTGCTAAGCCCATGTTTTGGTAAGAAAGGACATAACAACTAATGCCAATAGTTTCCACACGGAAGAAGGAAATTCTTCATTGAGTCATTATGTAATCAGAAATGTGTATCTTCATGCATTTACTTGCTACAAAAAGCCTATGGGATTGAGACTACATACTGTATTTTACAGATGAAAAAACTAAAGCTCACAAAAGTTTCATGACTTTTTCAAAGTCACCAAAGGCCAGGAAATAACAAAGGTTGCTTTGGTTCCAATCTAAAATTGATTCCAACATGTAACAGGAAAAAAGAAAGAAAGGGAAAAGAAAAGAAAAAACGAAAAAAAAAAAAAAGAAAGAATTGGAAAGGTACCCAAATGTGAACAAAGAGATTAGACAAAGCAAGTTAATCATTTGAATCACTGTTGGTTGGAAAAATTAAGATTCAGAAATCCAACAGAGAGAGCTCAATGTCAAAAGCATTACCTAAACATAAATTTTCAGGAAAGAATTCTCAGGAGGTTCGAAAGTCAAAGCACTAGCAAGCAGTCCAGGAAATCAGTGCCATGGGCCTTATAATGCCTGTTAGGCGTAAATCAAAAGAGAACAATGACCAAGTACATAAATGAGAGAAATGTGACCCAGAAATGTGGAAGTAAAACCTTAAACCTTAAGCAAAAGGAGTGCCGTGAATTTATAATGGGAGAAGATTTGATGGTTTGAGAAATTAAATGTGTAGTCAAAACCAACCAAAGCTGCACAGATCAAATGTGCCGTAAAAGCTTTGCTGGGCATAAACAGCTCAGACCTATGGAAATACCCTCGTGACCAGCTTAAAATCTCAACCGGAATCACTTCTTTGAGTTATAGCATGGCTAGTTTGCAAATAAGACATCTTGGAGGGATAACGTATTAGCCTACTCCTAACAACCAGCACAGTCTAGTTTGTCAAAACTAAAATGAACAAAAACTTCCTTGGATGATGAGGAAGAAATGAAAAACCGTTCTTCAGAGACAGTTTTCAGATTTATATGGGAAAAGCATTCATGAAGAATGATGACCTGACTATCCTTTATGCCTATGTCCCAAGAGCCAGTTCCTTACATAGCATCTTCAAAAATTTCTAGGGAATGTATCAGTTATTTATAACATAACAGTCAACTAAACAGGTCAGGGAAGATTCCTTGTACATATCCTTGTAATTAAGAGTGATTCTTCCTTAACTAAGATCCTGGCTCACATAATGCTCATTATATTTCATATTTCAAATTGTAGATGAATCGAGAATTAATTGAGTAATACTGTTGGACTATAAGAGCGATAAGCAAGAAAGAGAACACACAAGAACAAACCCAGGAGATCGCTCTCTGATTCGTATTAATAATCTAATTTATTAGTTCCAAGCTATTAGGCTATTAGAGGCCCTACGGAAAAATAAAGATTTTTTTCAAGTTGGCTAGGGTTATTCAATATATGACCCTCTCAGCAACGGTCCTTGGACATGATATACATTAGTTCATAGTTTTATCACTGTATAGCCAAGGAACAAATATTTACTAATCTTTTCATAGACTTCAAATTAGCATACTGGCCTAGGGCTTATGATTAATGAGAAGTGATCTGAAAAACCCTGCCACGGATAATTAATATTGAAAAGTACGATCCACCAAATTAATAATGCATTTCTGCCAACCACTAATAATCATTTATACCAGATGTAGCATCTCTGTAATAACAAACTGCTGAAATGTTCTAAGCTTCTGAAGGGGTTTGTTTGTTAGGATTTAAAAATAAATTGGTATTTGTTTAAATAAATATAGATTAACAAATTTCTGAATCTCCTACCTGCAATTTTAAGTTCGTTCCTTATAAGTAATCTAGATTCCATTAAAACAATGCTCTGCAAGCACACAAACTATCATATATCAAAGTTACTATCTACTCTGACTCAGAGACTTCAAGTCAGCTTCATAATAGCAGATTATCAAATAATAGTAAGAAGCCTTTTAGAATGATGGTTGGGCAAAAGTTATCAAAAATTCAACTAAAATATATACTCTTAAGAGATATATATGACATATCTATGAGGTTAAATAAATCTTGAAAGCCGTTTTCTAAATCATTGATGCTTCTACATGTGAAATATATCTATTTTTGTTTTTTTTTCAAATTGATGTCCAGAACTTGTCTCTATTCACACGTGTTGTTATAATCATATACAAATGATTTTCATATATATAAATAATTCTCACCTGCACAAAAGGACCTTGCCATTTTTACCTACAAAAAAATGGCAACTTTGTATGCTTAAGCCACCCTCTGCTCCATGTCATATGAATATATTCTCTTATTTGTTTAAATTTACTTGTGTAGCAGCATATTTTCCCAAAGTCACAGTTTTTTGTTTGTTTTTTTGTTTTGTTTTCCTTTTTCAAGTTTTTTCTTAAACTCCAGTTAGCATACAATGTAATATTAGTTTTAGGTGTAGAATTTAGTGATTCGTCACTTACATACAACACCCAGTACTCATCACAGTAAGTGCCCTCCTTAAGGCCCATCACCCAGTTACTCCATCTCCTCACCCCTAACTCCCCTCCAGCAATCCTCAGTTTGTTCTCTATAGTTAAGTCTTTTTATGGTTTGCCTCTTTCTTGTTTATCCCCTTATGTTCATCTGTTTCACTTCTTAAATTCCACGTATACATAAAGTCATATATTTGTCTTTCTCTGATTGACTTATTTCACTTAGCAAAATATGTTCTAGCTCCATTTATGTCCTTGCAAATGGCAAGGTTTCATTCTTTTTTTGGTTGTTGAATAATATTCCTAGATATAGATATAGATATAGATATAGAAGTCATATATAATGATAAAGAAGTCATATATAATATTCCTGTATATATGGATAAAGAAGTCATATATATATAAATCATATATGTCCATTCATGAGTCAATGGACATTTGGGCTCTTTCCATAATTTGGCTATTGTTGATAATGCTGCTATAGACATCAGGGTGCATATATCCCTTCAAATCAGTATTTTTATATTCTTTGAGTAAATACCTAGTAGTGCAATTCCTAGATGGTAGAGTAGTTCTATTTTTAACTTTTTTGGGGAACCTTCATACTATTTTCCAGAATGGCTGCACCAGTTCACATTCCCACCAACAGTGTAAGAGGGTTCCCCTCTCTCCACATCCTCTCCAACATCTATTGATTCTTGTGTTGTTAATTCTAGCCACTCCAATAGGTGTGAGGTGACATCTCATTGTAGTTTTGATTTGTATTTCCCTGACAAAGACTGATTTTGAGAAGGAAACAACAAAACTAAAAGGCAACAAACATTCAGAATGGGAGAAGATATTTGCAAATTACATAATTGATAAAGGATCAGTATCCAAAATATACAAAAGACTTATAACACTTAATACCCAGAAAACAATCCAGCTAAAAAATGGATAGAAGACATGAATAGACATTTCCCCAAGGAAGACATACAGATGGCCAACAGATACAAAGTCAGAGTTTGACCATAGAAGAAAATTGTCTCTGTAAGTAATTCGATAAATAAATGCTTAAGTGTTACTCCAAAAATCTTAAAACTAACTTTCAAAATTTCTAAACCTAGTTCGAATGAGAAAATCTGAAAAAACAATCACATTATTATTAATTTCTTAGATACATTATCTTCTCATCATCTCCAAATTTGTTCCTATCCGCAATATATCCAAGATTTTCTTGGTGTTTCTTTCCCTTTTTTTTTTTTTGTTCTTAGTGATTCTTCCACTTTGATTCCGAAACTCTGGGCCATATTAGTGAGTGAAAATTAATCCGTCCCTCTTCCTTTTCAGGAATCATGTAAAAAAATAATATTTAATAACAGTTCTGATTTTTATTCCTTTTCTATAACAATGTTTATATATGAATCTCAATATCCAGTGTGCCCAATAAAAGCATCTATCATTTAATAAGTTACATTAAGCATCAGCCTTTCATAAATCTTTATTTATTCTGCTATGGATTTAATAAAAGATAACATATGTTTATAAAAAAAATAAGTACCTAATTCTTCAGGAGGACCTAAACCAACTCATTGCTTTAGGCTAGTTTGCTTTTTATTCATTAAATAATTCTTCCAGCAGTGATTTGTGCTATATTTTTTTGCAGTACATCATTACATGGGGGAAAAAAGGAGAGTTGTAGTTATATAGTTTTGATGCGTAAGGAAATTTATTTTCAGTCTCAAAATGGCATCATTTTTTAAGGGGTTTGACCTATCATGAGCTTAGTGAAATACACAATATGCACATTATCTCTAAAAAAAATTATAAATTATACACATAATTATATACAAAAATGTAAATATGTATTTGTAACATACTTTTATATATAAATATATAATTAAAATAATAATTCTATAGTTTATAATTGTTTATTTTAGAGATACTATGTATTTCTAATGCCATTATATATTCCTAAGAAAAACTGCTTAGTTAGATACATGTATAAGAAACCCACTTAAGTTAGCTGAAGCAAAAATATACAAATATGCTATTGGGATATTTTGAGTATTCATGGAATCTAAGACGAAGGAAAATATAGCCAGTTTCAGGAAGCCTGGAAATAAGATTATAAAAGCTATCAGGAATGGAAGCTTTTCTTTCTTGGCCCATTGTCTTCACTTTTTTCCTCTTAGCATACAGTGTTTGCTTCCCTTCTCTGTCTATGGGCCAAACATCACTGTCCAAGACTCATGCCATATGACTTTACATTACACTGTGTGTGTTTTGGGGTGCATGTCTATAAATATTAAAGTATCTTATTATGGATATTGGCATTTCAAGTGAGCATTCTGCTATGGTCATCAGATGGATATAAATCTAGATTATAGCGATGCATATAATTCATCACAGAAGTCACGTGGCATATAATACCCATATCACTAGAGAGAAACAGACAGGTAAGCAAATATGTAAACAGATCCTAGAAAAGTCAAGTAGATACAGAAGCCCATGGATGAAATATATAAATCAGTTTTTATTTTTAATTATGAATATATATACCAGATAAAATTTCTTTGTAACCTTACAAATGTTCCAATGAAAAAATTTAATAAAAATACAAAGTTCAATATGCCAAGTTAGCTTTTTTTTTTCCAAGTTAGCTTTTTAAAGATATTTGAACTATATGTTTTCAAACATGTTTTCATAATAATTTGTGATGCTTTTAAGTAAAATATTGTTAAAATATGAAAATACCATTGAAAGAATTTTTAAAACAAAATATGGCATTTTGTTTCATTTTAAGTAGCATTCTTGTAGTAGGCTGTTGCTAGATTTCAAGAGAAAAATTCTTTTTTATGTTCCTAGAAAGGCAAATCTGAATGAATCACAATCATTATAAAATTGTAATCACTTAATGCACTTTTCTTAGACAATGCACTTAATGATGATTTTATTGGCTAGAATTCTTTGTCTCTGGAATGTGTCTCTAGATATGTTTACCCTCTAATAAATCCTATTTATCAAATGGTTATGTTTTCACAGTTTCTATTATGAAAATATAAAGTCTGTTTTCAACTATCTATTCAATGTTAGTTGATTATCTTTTATTAACTGTTTAAATTATTTTATTAAGTTTTATCTCTTTAAAAGTTTTTTTTTAAGTGAGGTTTTCTCCTACAATGATACCACAATCAAAACATTTTCTTTTTTTCAAAGCTAACGTTAAACTATATCTTATATATTTCTTCAAACATATTCAATTGATATTTAAGTTATATTCTCTTCATATTGTTTTTGACATAGAGAAGCAAATGACTCAAGTGTGGGGGATACTGGGACAATTAATTGTATCTAAATAAGTTTTAAGAACAGTCTTCAAATATCAGATGGCTTGATCAAAACCTTTTCTGATCATTTGAAATTTTTAAAAAACATACAAAATTATGTACTTTGCAACATGTATTACTTTAAAAATAGAGTTTTAAAAATGTTTCAAATTTATTTTCCTTGAAAAAAATTGGTACATTACAAGGTGATAATCTTGCCTCTTAGAAATTTATCTAATCCATCATACTAGCAAAATAATGCAGCTAATAATTCAACTACTGCTTCAGAACTTACTCTGTACCAAGCAACATATTAAATGCAGGTATCATCTCATTTAACCCCCCATCAATCCTATGGATTAATTATTGTTATTTCCTTAGCATCACCACCCATCTAGAGCAGGAAGCAGAGGTTCAGAGAGTTTAAGGGTAGTGCGCACAACCACTCTGCCAAGCAATACAGCCGAGGTTCTAACTGGCTGACTTTCTCTGGCCAAAGTTCTCTAAGCTTCCTGTTAATGAAACATCCTGAGAGTATATCTGACTGGGGGCCTGCCAACATTGATGAGCCTGGAATGTGGAAAAATACTCTATTGTCTGAGAAATTATTGCTGAAAATTCCTCCTTTGGGCTAAGGTATTTCTTTATTGCTAAGTCAGTCCTCCTGAGGATAAAATAGGAGTTTATGAGTTACTAATAATGTGGATTAACACATTGCTTTCTAAGTGACAAAATCTGTCAAGATCCTTGTGAAAGTGAAGACGTTGTCAAAGGAGGAAAGGCAAGTAAATCAGAGCACTTACAAGGAAAAAGTGGCATTTTAGGGGAATAGATTTTAAGACTAAAAATTCTCTTTTACGTCTATTCATCGATCATGATATTTACGTGGACAAAATCTCAATCTAATGATTGACTCATGTAAGACTATGAATATTTTTCTTTTTTTAATAATTTTTATTTATTTATGATAGTCACACAGAGAGAGAGAGAGAGAGAGAGAGAGGCAGAGACACAGGCAGAGGGAGAAGCAGGCTCCATGCACCGGGAGCCCGACGTGGGATTCGATCCCGGGTCTCCAGGATCGCGCCCTGGGCCAAAGGCAGGCGCCAAACCGCTGCGCCACCCAGGGATCCCCAAGATTATGAATATTTTTCTACCTTGATTTTCCTAATGAACTTTTTCCTTATGTTTGGACTTTTCTATAATGTTTTGCACAAATTAAAGTCCTCAGAAATCACAATAGGCAAAAATCTTAATGAACTTTTTTTTCTTAATGAACTTTAAAAAGGGAGAATTATATTGGTTTTGTACTTTTTCTATTATCAAACATTAATAAATCAAAACAGTAAAAAATGAAGAATATAAGATTAATTAGAATTCATTGTAAGACAGAAAATACTTCTTATTAAGTCAAATTAGAAGAAAATGTACTTTAGAGAATCTAAAGATCACTCTTAAAATTGGCCTAATTGGTTCATCAAATTAATTATGCCCCATCCCCCAAAAAAGGTTCAGAAATGACAGGTTTTCTAAGGAAGAAGCCTCATCGTAGAGTAACTTTGGCTGTGCACTTGCCCATGTCAGCCGATCTTATCTTCCAACCCCGCAATTATTAGTCCTCTGTGTGTAGTGCTTAAAATGTGGTACTTCACATAAGAGGACTGTAAAGAGAGAACAAAGACTTGTAAAGTACAAAAGGAAGAGCATCTCAGGTCTATTTGGTTAACAGTGCATAGTACATAGGAAAATTACAGGAAACAAACTGTAGCCCAACAAGTAGCTTTTACCTCCAGATTTCATGGTATTAAAAGTGTAACCAGAACAGAGAATTCAGATGGAAAGCAACCTAGCAGTGACCAGTGGTATTAAAACATATATGATCTAATATGTAGTTCATCATACTGCTTAATACTTGGGGGAGGTGTCTAATTCACAAAATGAGTCGCTTTCTAATAATTGTAAACTTTTATCTGGCTTCTAAAAATCTATTTCAGACATCTGTTTGGCCACAGAATAATCTGGTATGATTCGTTGATGCACAAGATGAAACAGCTCCAACCTTACTTACCTAGGTGACCTGGACACTACATAGCACACTCGCCACCTAGTGGATATTCCTTGTAATCCTTGTAATTTTTCTCTTTATTTTGCATCAGTCTTTTTTTTTCTAGGATGCATAGAAATCCTACATTTCAAAATACTAAATGAATCCTACATTTCAAAATACTAAACGAATCCTACATTTCAAAATACTAAACGAAAGGGTGCGTTGTATGTGCTTCTTGAAACTATGGCCAAGTGGTTTCTAACATGTATTTTACAATCTAAATAGTTCACAACATGTGAAAAGAAAGGCCTCCTAAGCAAATTAATATAACCTCTGTGAAGAGGTCAAACTAATCAAGTTCTGTATAGAGAACCAGCCGTTGTAAAAGTTTCTACTGCTAGTCCTTCTTCCTTCTCTTTATGGCCATTGCCTATCCCTGCGGCGGCTTAAAATGCACTGTTCACACTTGTCCATTCGTTGGGTTTCAAGGCGGCATCCCACATGGGTTGGGAGTGGAGTTTGCATTCTTTCATTCAACTGTCTTGACTTGAAGAAAAACTACCACTCTGCTATTAGTCGAGAATAACTAATGCGGTTTTGTATTTTTCTTTTCCACGCTTCCTCCCACTATGTTACCTCTTTATCCAGGCAGTCTTTCAAGGCCCAAAGAAATCTATCTCTAATGTTTGGAATGTAAGCATGATGGCAGACCAGAGACCAGCTGTTAGGGTTTGCAGGCCTTCCGGACACCTATCAGATCCCAGGAGGGCTGCCAATCTGCTTTTCTGCAATGCTACTCGTGGCCATGGAGTTTCATGCTACCATCTGGCACATCAGGACTGCCTCCCCAGATAGTAATCACCATCCCAACATCAATATAGTGAAATTAGAGTTGGAGAATTGTAACGGATTTTGCAGCTGGATTATGTCTGCTACCAGTCTCCACAATGCTTGATACACTTGTCAACTCAACAAGCGTCATATCTGATGATGAAACTTTTTCTGCTTTACCCTTAGAATACCAGCTATCCATGACATATAGTTCTTCATTGACTGTTAACTGTCCCATACTATGCACAGCAAGTTACCTAGAAGTTTCCACATGTATGCTTCGTATATATTATATAAACACTCTACATCCCTCCATAAAAGCCCTTACTATGTACCTGTATTTGAGGCCTGTTATTAATGAGTGGCTTAGTTGTTGCTACAATCATTCTTATAAGGACTTTTTTTCATCACTCCAAATTTCTCTTCTGTTTTGATCCTAATACTTGTATCAATTCCCCTACACTATTATCTGCTTACTTAGTATGAATTTTAACCACATAAATCAAACATCAACTCATATCATAAACAATTTCACTCAGCACAAAACGGTCACAATGAAATAGAATCTGGAAAAATGATGTAGTTCATAAAATGCAATGTTATTAATATGTAACTAAAACAATGACAATATGGTTACAGGTTTACTATTAAACGTAACCAATTAAAGTTCTCTTGGACATGCTGGTGTGGCAATAATTCTGTGGTATAAATGTTATATTTAGTTGATAAAAGTTTTTCTGTGAAAAATCTAGGAGTGAATCATAGCAAATGCGTATTTGGACTAAACAGGGTTGAGAATCTCCAGAGAGCCAAGACAGAAGAGCATGAAATGGCATATTTACTATTCTAAAAGTACATGGGTTATTTGCAACAAGGTGGATGGAACTAGAGGGTATTATGCTAAGCGAAATAAGTCATTCAGAGAAAGACAAATACCGTATGAGCTCACTCATGTGGAATTTAAGAAACAAAACAGATGAACATAGAAGGAAAAATACAATAAGATGAAAGCACAGAGGGAGACAAACCACAAGAAATTCTTAACTCTAAGAAATGAACTGAGCGTTGCTGGAGGGGAGGGGGCTGTAGGGAGGGGGTAACTGGGTGATGGGCATTAAGGAGAGAACGTGATCAAAAACACTGGCTGTTACATGCAACTAACTGATGAATCACTAAATCCTACCTCTGAAACTAATAGTATACTATATGTTAACTAACTTTAACTTAAATAAAAAATTTTTAAGATGTATTATTTTTCAGAAACTTTAATCAATGATGTGCAATGTAAGCATTTATAATCTTGAAATTCATGCCATCACTTGTACCAGATTTGATATATGTATGAAATGATTTTATGACATATACTATCACACACACATCACACACACCATGCACAGACACATATATACATGCCACACATGCACACACACCCCACACTCACATACACATCACACACATACATGTACCACACAGATACCACAAACACACACACTACACCACACACCACACACACATCATGCAAATATACCACAAACACACCACACATATACCATACACACTACACACACACACACACACATATACAACCACATATACTGCAAAAAAGGGTGGAGAGCACATCAGAAACATTTTCAACCAACCAAAATGACTTATCATGCTCTTGTCATCCAGTGCTAGGGCTGGCTTGTACCAGTTTGAAAGAGCCAACTGAGCTAACTGTTAAATATTTAGCAATTCCTGGGCAGCCCGGGTGGCTCAGTGGTTTAGCGCTGCCTTCAGCCCAGGGTGTGGTCCTGGAGACCCAGGATCAAGTCCCACGTCGGGCTCCCTGATTGGAGCCTGCTTCCCCCTCTGCCTGTGTCTCTGCCTCTCTCTCTCTCTCCCTCTGTGTCTCTCATGAATAAATAAATAAAATCTTAAAAAAAAAAAAGATAACAAACAGTTGCAGACATACCTTTAAAAAGAAAAATATTTAGCAATTCAGTGACTGGTTATTAAACAAAACCATTATTAATGTTAAATTACATCAATTCTCAGTTAAATAAATATATTGAAAACAAAAGCAATAAATACTCAATTCCTAATTAGTTTAATATGTTGCATTGTTATCCATGTTTCAAGTTATTTACTTGTTTTCTCTGTATTTTATCATAAATACAAAAATATGGACACAAATTCATACTTTAGGAATAATGCAAAATGGTGAGCTACTACACATCACTTTGCAGCTCCTCATTCAGAATCATGTTGGTATCTTGAAATTAGCCATGGTCAAAATCACATATACCATGGAAATCAGCATGTGCTACAATTCAAGGTTTTTTCTCCAGAAAGCTGGTTGCCAAACAACTACCTGGATATCAGCAGATAAACTGTAACATGGGTCTGTAAGACCCCAGCTCAGACCTATCTCTGTAATATAGGCCAGTTTTTTTACTGTTTTAAGCCACATTATACTCATCTCCAACGAAGTATTGAAAGCATTATAAAACATCAAGTTTTAAAATAAATCCAACTCAGTTGCCTGATGGACAGAAATGTAACATAAAGCAGGGACACCACTTTAACACTCTAACAGAAAGACATAAAAAAAGAAAGGCATACAGTTTATCTTAATATTGTGTTAACTTCATTGTCAAGAGTTTTATTTTAAAAAAGGGATGTTTAAGGAAAAAATCTGGGTAAATTGATCAACCAATAGATTCTATTTTGTGAAGAACATAACTAAGTTTGTCTATCTGATTAATTTTATGATCTCATGAAAATTCACTTGTTCTGTGGCATTGTAATTTTTAGAGATGTTGAAACTCAAAGTACAAACCTACAAGTGATATTTTTCCACTAGTAGTTCAAACTTATTAAACATTATGTAAATGTACTGTAGTATTTAAATCGACCACTGAAATTCATTTGTGATGTTTGATTTCATATCTCTCTGCTATAGACACAAAGCAACTTTGCTTTGCAATATAAAGACCTTTCTATTCTAGTGCTTATTACTTCTTAACTGCAACATGAAAACACTGTTTAAGAGAATCATTTTTAAAAATTGAATGGCTCTTTTAAGAAAAAAAAAAGGAGTACAAACAGTAACACTATCTGATGTCATGAAAAGTAAAGTCCTATGTTCCAGTCCCTGTTTTATCACTTATTAGCCCTTTGAAGAAAGAAAAAAATCATGTATCTTTAGTAGAATGAATTTTCAGTAAAAACATGTATGATCAGGAGAATGAATTTGGCTTTTTTTTAATAACCACTTCCTCTCATAATTCATTAGTAATGAAATCTTCTAAATGTCATGGGAACCAGCAGCAAATGGTAATTACTACTAACTTATTTTTCAATGTATCTATACTGGTAACACACTAGAGCCCTTGACCCTGCAAAAAAAAAAAAAAAAATCACCATTTTCCTGCCTTGCAGCGATGGGAGTCCATCAGACATCTCCAGCACCCGACCCTGGCACATAGTAGACACTCAATAAAACACACAGCATGAGCAAATGCTTAGGCCGGTGTGAAGCATTTTCTTCAATTGAGATTCAGCTCACTGCCTCAAGTGAAAAAAAAAAAAAAGAAAGAAAACGTGAGAGGAGCTTCAGAGTTGAAAAGATTATTTAACATTCATTTCAAAATGCAAAAGTATGTTCTTTCTGCTTCTATTCAGTCTGTTCCTCGCTGGTTTGAAGTGCTTTCAGCCAGCCAACTGGACTTAATTGAGTGTGCCATTGTGCATTGAGTTGCACGAGTTACCATGCAGAGTGAAGGAGGAGGCGAGGTCCCTGTCTGGAGAAATCCGTAATCTAATACCCACAAGAGGGCTGCTACAGGATTTCTAAAAATAGTGTACACTTCCAGCCCACCACGATAATACGATTTCTTAAAGTTGATCTCTGATGGATTAAATGATTTTACATGTTCCCTTTTGTACATGTTACACTCACGAAGCTCCCTCCGTGCAAGGCAGCTGCCCGTGGCTAAGGGGACAAGCTGTGGCTGGCAGGATGAAATGTCTCTGCCACCCTGGCCTCATTAAACTCCTTGACCAGTGAGCCCTGACTTGCCTTTAGATTAGAAGCTGGTCTTGGGGTTGATGGCTGTCCTTACCCAAGAGGACTAAGGAGCCTGAGTGTTCTGTGTCCCTGGCCTTCCCCCAGAGATGTGCTCAGTGGTAGTGGCAGAGAGCTGAAGGACTCGGGAACATTATTCAGCGTTCCAATTATCAGCAAAAATGCAAGCAGATGGAGCGGGGAAATAATATCTTTTTGCTAATTATCCGAATGGATGAGCTGACTGAGCTTTACACTCTCCCAAGAGACCCAAAGGGTCACGGATGGATCCCTGGCCAATTCTGGCCAAGTTGGCTGGCTGCCACCCAGCACAGGGCCTGTTCTTTGGCCTCCTCTTCCCCTCACCTGCTCACCTGAGGCTCCTGCTGGGGACCCCTTGCACTTTTTATTTTGGAGGGCGGAGGGGAATTTTGTTCTCTCAATAATAGTTCATCCTGAAGACAGATCCTCTAAGTGTCAGAAGCAACATTTAAAATTAAGTTTCCTAAATATAGGAGCCCAGGTATGTTTCCAAACATCCACGTGTCCTTTTGAAATGTGCTGTGATATTTCAGTACGTTATTTTTCTTGCAAATAATGCACAGACATATTATTAGTAGATTTCCCATCCAGACAAGAAATAGTCATTAATCCTCCCAATCATCTCGCTGAAGACTTTTCTCTTCCTTTCTCAGCTCTGGTTGCTCAGCATTTCAGCAGAGCCCTGATGGCACTACACTTACAAGTTTAATTTGTGCAGAAGCCTGTTAGTTCCATTCTGTTCAACAGCTTTCAGCTGCCCTCCTAACCCCGCACAGATGTCTCACAAACCCATGCTCTGCTCATGGACAATGGGCAGAACAGCAGGGCAAATCCATCACACAACAACTTAAAGCGCAAGACCTGTTGAAGGTGAGTCAATAACACCACACCTATATGCAAAGCAAGTACATTACATGCTGGGGGTTCTTACCAGCCCTTGTCCTTATGTTGAAAATTTTATACATTTGCAGAAAATGCTGCACGCCCTCTATCCACCTTTTCCACTTCATTGAAACTCTCAAAGTCTCTAGCATTACCTTTCTCTCACACCATTACCTCGAGTACAAATGAGCTACCTCTGAGGTTCATGCTTCTCATCTTCCAAGAAATATTCCATTTCCTCTCTGTGCCTCAAGACCCCTAGCCTTTCTAAACTCCTCTAAAGTTCCCTTTGCTGAAAGAAATAATGTGACCTATTGTGTGATATTAAGTGAGGTATATAATTTCAGGTGGCATTTCTAGCCCTTTCTGGATAACTTAAGGATAGCAAAACAAAATGGGCTGACAAAGGAGTTCAGGAAAAGCAATAAATAAGTAAATGTGAATCAATGGGGATATGGGATTCCATTTCTCTTATTGGCAGCCTGCTTTTGGTTAACAGAATAGGACTTTAAAATGTAGAAAAGTGTTAGGTTGGCTTCGTTTGGCATTGTAAAGAATATTCTAATATTTATCACTCTTTGGAGGAATAAAGTGAAAAAAATTGCCGTATAAGTGCCTCAGCAACTCAAAACAGGGGGTAGAGTTTCCTTTATCAGTCATGCATTATCAAATTATACAACGTTTCTTTCTGTCCTGGTGTTACTGGCAGAGATATAAGATCACAGGTATAAGGTTCAAAGGAGAGGTCTAATCGAAACACTTTGCTTCAAATATCATTGTTGTCTCTACCTCACATGTAATTTAAAAACAGAACAAAACAAAAAAATAAAGAAGGCTTAGAGATGTTTCAAAAGAAGAGGGGATAGATCTTACCTGAATTCACATAGCTGGTTTGTGCTTGAGCTGATATTTGAACACTAGTCTACAGCTAGGGCTTTTTAGACACTTTACTATCTAGTAATTTGATCTGTAAATGTGTGTGCATGCACACACACACACACACACACTCTTAACATTTATCCTCTTTCATCATCAAAAGATGCTATGTGGGGCACCTGGGTGGCTCAGTCAGTTAAGCATCTGCCTTAGGCTCAGGTTATGATCCCAGGGTCCTGGATAGAGCCCCACCTCTGGCTGCCTGCTCAGCTGGGGAGTCTGTTTCTCCCTCTGCCTCTCCCTCTGCCTCCACCCCTGCTTGCGCTCGCTCTCTTTCTCTCTCTCAAATTAAAAAAAAAAAGATGCTGTTTATTATTTTCTATTTCACATATCTTCATGACAATAATTAAACATAAAATCCAGAGTTAAAACGTCATAGAGATATTTGATTTCTTATACATCACTCGTGGTACATTTGAATTGTGAAAAAAGTGACAATATATTTCAAACGCACAAAGACTATGACTATATCCCTTTGCCTATTTGAGCAGGTCCAGACAGAAAATAGATGATTCACTCAAAGAGTATAAATGAAGACAGACTAAGGACTGTGCTCCTTACAGGGGTGTGGTCATGGGGAAGAGAACCCAAACACTGTAAGGCATTTATAGACTTACAGCATGGGGAAGGCATTCCCACCTCTCTGACAAAGAGGTTTAAGCGGTGAATGAAGGTACTCACACATGAAGAAGGGAAAGAGAGTGCACCACAGGATGCAGTCACTGTCAGCCCCATGTCCAGTCAGTAGGAGGTGGGAGCAGGGTAGGATAAATGTCCCCAGTTCTTTCTTCTCCCACCTGCTAATCTGCCCGTGTCAATGCTTTCCCATTGCACAAAACCAATGGAAAGCCAAAGTCCTAAGAGATGAGGCTTCTCACAGTGCCTCTCCCTGGGCACCATACATGACGGAGAAGGAAAGCAGACGGATCCTAGGAGAATATGAAACAGAATAATCAACCCATTTCCCAAGTCATTTCTAAACAAAGAAGCTGAACTTTGTACAAAAGTGTAGGCACAAAATGTTAGTGGCAGCATTATTTATAAATGTAAATATGGGAAATGATGGAATCAGTGGCATGATACTAGAAAAGTCAATTTTTTTATGTGACCCATAACTTTTCAACTGAAAATTGGGGGATGACTTTAAAAGCACGGTATAAAGAATGGGTGTTCAAATGCAAATGGGCATATTCATAGATTGTTAAAATGAGAAAGCTATAAAATATGTACATGTTTATATATGTATACCTCTGTGTAAATAGAAATATATATGTATAACTACACACTTACAGTAATGCTTATATTAAAACTAAATTGATTTGCCAGGCCTACAATGAAGGATTTAAATTAGGTTGGAATTAGGGTCAATCTACTTATGAGAGTGACATTCATCCTTAAGGAATTGTAAGTATTATTTATTCTCTTTCAAAATCAAATAGAATCATGGGGCAGAGGGGGCTAGGGCCTTTGTGTTGAAATGGATCGACATTATGATTTCATGAACATTGAATGCATTTTCTTTTTCATATAAGAACAAACTTAAAGCAATTGAGTAAAGTATGGATGTCCTCTAGATCTAGGTCAGATGGTAGAGAAATATTTGACTAATAGTCCCAGTTTTAATGTATCTTTGAGCTTAGAAAACAGGTTATAAAAAATGTAAATTGTTGACCATCATCACATAAAATCAGTTAAAACAAATGGACATCTTGCGATCCAGATTTATGATTACTTGTCATTATAATACACTGGTATCTATAGCTCCTGATTTTTATCTGCCCTATTTTTCCTACCTGTACAAATTTTAGTTGAAAAACATTTTGTAATTTTTTTCAGCTGATAACTATAATGAAACTAGTAGGATACTAGGTGATGATGTAGTGAAAACAATACACATTCTCTACAATGGAATGTCATCATATAAGCACCTGGGACATTTCATTACTTAAATATTCAAATATCCTCATGTGTAGATAGGTGTTTATTCTTCGGGGATCAATTTCTTTGGCTAAATATTCATCTGGGTTTAACAATGAAAAATGTGAGAAATGTATTATTTTGCCTAGCCTAAGGAAGTAGACTTACCATATTACTTCATATTATCTTGATTGGTAGAACCTGTGACTATTTCCATCTGAGACTCATGACAATCTTGTTTAGAGTTTTAAAAAAAGTATAAGGAATATTGGTGAGAACGATGGAAAAAAAATACCAAAGCTGTACTATAATAATATTGGAAAATTCTGAGGAGGCACCTGGGTGGCTCAGTGGTTGAGCGTCGGCCTTCAGCTCAAGGTCGTGATCCCAGGGTCCTGGGATCAAGTCCTACATCGGGCTCCCTCCTCTGTGTCTCTCATGAATAAATAAATAAAATCTAAAAGAAAAAGAAAAAAAGAAAATTATGAGATACAGACCCCAAATTCTAAGCTCTCAGATAAATCAAGCAAAACTATATGGCTGTCATATCCAAAAGGGATTGTTGTAAAGTGAAAGAAAAATGACATCAAAATATAAATAATGACCAAATGATGCCTTTGGAAGTCAACAAAGGATAATAGGCTAAGCAAAGCTTGACAATTTTTAAAAAATAAAAGCAAAGGAAACTTAGAAAGAGCAACAAAATCAATTACAACAACAAAGACAATAATGTTTCCATCTGGTAGAAAGTTTCTTTTTTTATTTTTCACCTTCCATCATTGCTGCTTCACTAGACTGTTCTCACAATGATTTTAATTGATATATTCAAGTAGCTTGCTTTCCCTAGCAATGTCCCAACAACAACTAACTTCCATTCATAAGCAACCAATACACAGATTCCAGATCTTTTTCTTAAGTGGTTACATAATTTCGTGATCAAATCAAATTAGAATATTACGTGCATATATAGAAAATAGGAGCCTTGTGAACAAAGCTTTAACTGTTTTACAATGAAATATACGTATATATGTGTATACACGTATACACATGGTATACCATATACTAGGGTGTAGAATCCTGGAAACAGAGGAGGTTGAAGATAAACTGGTTCCAAAACAAGATGCCATTTTTAACAAATCTTTGGATGGGAAAAGAAAAGAATGTCAAACACTGGAAATTTGCCAGGAGCAGGTGGACAAGAAATAGTCAGATTTGTCTCTCATCATTGCTCTCCTCACATGGTTTCTTCTGTTTTACCCTACATACTCTCTCTCTCCCTCCCACTCTCTCCTCATTTTGCAAATTGTCATAAGTCTAATTAATGATACCTATCATGTTTTTTATTTCCTCCTTTACCGTTGCAGGGAAATTTCCTTCAAAACTTTTTTTTTTAAGATTTTATTTATTTATTCATGAGAGACAGAGAGAGAAGCAGAGACACAGGCGGAGGGAGAAGTAGGCTCCCGGTGGGAAGCCTGATGTGGGACTCGATCCCAGGACACTAGGATCACGACCTGAGTCAAAGGCAGATGCTTAACCAGTGAGCCACCCAGGCACCCCTCCTTCAAAACTTTTATCTGATTTTCCATTTATTCAAAACAGTTAAATTGATATTTATTTGAATATGATTTTCAATTAATTATACATACCTGATAAAAGATGATCAATTTTATGTAATGTATGTGGAGACTTAAGGATCCCTTAACATAAAAACCAATATAGCCTAACAGATTGCTCATTAGCTTTTTTTATGTGATTTTTTTTCTCATTTGCTGCATGGCAATTTTAGAAGGCAATGTAGAGGCAAGCCCATAGCCTCTAGAGTCAAATCGCCTGGATCCAGGCTCTGCAACTTATTGGATATCACTGACCTTGAGAAAATCAACCTGTCAGTTCCTCAGTTTCTTCTGTGTAATGGGGATAATAAGGTAGTTGTTGTAAAGCTAAAATGAGCTAGTATCTGTGAAGTTTTAGAATGGCTCCTGACACTTGGGAAATGCTGTATGTATCTGCTAAATAATGAATCAAAAAACTTATTAACTCCATGGAATTTAGCTAGGTAATGAACCAGCTTCTGACCAGCCAAAATAGATACCACTAATTATGCTGTTTTAGGTCTAAGGCTGAAACAATGAAAAAATATGCTTGCTAATGAGAGTATATCTAGAGTCACATCACTGAAATAATGACCTTCCTTCCATTCTTCAAAACTCTTCAAGTGGTTGCACATACGAATAAAAATGGTCATTTTTGCAGACCTTTAATAAATATTTTCTTCCTTTCCAATGAGTTTAAGTTGAAAACTAAGTAGAGATTTAAATAACAAGAGGGCACCCCCGGTGGCGCAGCGGTTTAGCGCCGCCTACAGCCCTGGGTCTGATCCTGGAGACCCAGGCAAGTCCCGTGTCGGGCTCCCTGCATGGAGCCTGTTTCTCCCTCTGCCTGTGTCTCTGCCTCTCAATCTCTCTCTCTCTCTCTCTCTGAATAAATAAATTAAAAAAAAATACGTATAAATAACAAGAGATCTGTTTTTCTGGTCTAGCGATTTGGAGGTACCTGGCTACAAGAAGACTTAAGTTTAATGCAAACCCCAATATCATGATGATAAGAATCAGGTCAACCTCAGCCAGTGAAATGCTACTTTAAACGCAAAATATCATAACACTTTCTGAAAGAAAGTTCATAGATTATGCAACTTACTAAAATCAAAATAATGCCTTAACTCTAATGTAAAAGTATAAAAGAATAATTTATAGGGTGCCTGGGTGGCTCAGTCAGTTGTGCCTGCCTTCAGCTCAGGTCATGATCTTGAGGTCCTGGGATAGGGCTTCTTCTCTCTCCCCCTGCCTACTGCTCTCCCTGCTTGTGCTCTCTTGCTTACTCTCTCTATATTAACTATATAAAAATCTTTTTTGTACATAGTTATAAAAATTACATTATAAAATTATAATTATTTTTATAAATATAAAAGTTATAGAAAATATTTTATTTTATAATTATTATAAAAGTATAATTTATAATAAGTGACATGAATTTCTATTTATTAATACTCAAGGACATTGAGATTGGAAAACATTATGAAGTTTGCAGAGCCTCTGCTGTATTCAGAGTCTCCATGATTGTGTGGATTGCACATGTGGTGAAGATAGAGATCCTCCTAGTGGTCAGCTATTAGTCCCATAAGTGGTGTTCCCATGAGTAACCTGATTTTGTGAAATGATGAATAATGATAAGTTCTAGGGGAAGAAGACAAACTAAAATTTTCTCTCAATTTACACTGTGGTTGTATTTTGAGAAAATTCAGAGTATTTTAAAGTGTACAGAAAGTTACTTGAATTTATTGCAAAACCAACTTGGGCTCTGGACTCAGCAATTATAAACCAATGTCCAGCTGTAAATGCACAATGCACAGTGCCTAGCATGCTGCATTCAATATGTGCAAAACCCCTTTACGGTATCATGAGCAACAGAGTATTTCAGTGGTTGAAAATCCTCCCTTGAAGTAGTATCTCTATTACTAGAAACCATGGCTTTAGACTCTGGGATTTGAGTAAAGATGTGAACCTTTTACTGAAGTACATCTTTAAAAAATGAAACTGGAGGTGGGGCCAGATGGCAAAGGAGTAGGGTCCCCAAGTCACCTGTCCCCACCAGTTCACCTAGGTAACTTGCAAACCAGACTGAACACCTATGAATTCGACCTGAGATTTAAAGAGAGAACAGCTGGAATGCTACAGAGAGAAGGGTTTGCACTTCTATCAAGGAAGGAAGATGGAAAAAAATAAATAAATAAGAAAGATTCTTGTGGGGGAGGGGCCCTGCGAGGAGCCAGGCTAAGGGTGCGGGGACAGCCTGGGGGACAGGAAAGCCCAGCCCCGGAAGATGCAGGAACTTTAAAAATGTCATAAATAAATAAATAAATAAATAAATAAATAAATAAATAAATAAATACACACGATTCCAGCAGCGCAGGCCCCAGATCCCAGGGCTCAGGGGGTACAGCCCAGGATCCTGCGCTCCCCCCAGGTGGGCAGAGAATCAGCACAGCAGCCCTTCCCCCAGAAGACCAGCTGGAAGGACAGGGGAAGAGCAAGTTCTGGACTGAGTAGCGCTGGAAGCTCCAGGACCAAGAGGAAATCAAGGCAATATAGCATATAGAACCAGAGAG
The DNA here is from genome assembly GCF_053574225.1 of Canis aureus. Classification (NCBI taxonomy): domain Eukaryota; kingdom Metazoa; phylum Chordata; class Mammalia; order Carnivora; family Canidae; genus Canis; species Canis aureus. The sequence goes on from NC_135625.1 coordinate 64,249,215, forward strand.
TCCCCCTCTAGTTTTCTCCTTTTTCCATTACAACTCGTTTTTATATCAGACTAAACATTTCCAATATTTTTTCTCTTTTCCTACCTTAACTACAATATTTTACCACCTCTTCATTTTTAAGTTTCTTCCTTTCTGACGTCCATATTTCTATAATTACATCTCTTAGAAATTTTTTTCCACTTCTATATTCCCTTTAACATACTCAATTTATCTTTGGGAGATATATGAGATATGGTTTTTTGTCTGTTTGTTTTGTTTTGTTTTGTTTCTCTGCCTCATTTTGTTCTACAATGGCAGGAGTTAATACCTTCTAAAATATGACCAGCATGGACCCAAAACCAAGTGGAATACCATGCTGGTTCATTCTGTGAAATTATATTCTCTCTTCCTTCCCATTCTGCCCTCCTCTTTTATCTTGTTTATGTTTTGGTGGTCAATGTTGGGGCTTTCAACAAGTATTGCTTGTGTATATAAATTTGGGACTGAGCATCTTCTAACATATAGAACTTAATACACTCAGAGCCAAGAGAATCACCCTCTAGGACCCCTCAGGTAGACTACATTCTCCCTCCACTACAACTTCTTCACCACCATTTCCCATTCCCTCCTTTTTTTTCTTCTCTTTTTTTCTTTTTTTTTCTCTTTTGTTTTTTTCTTTTCGTTCTTTTTCTTTCTTTTTTTTTTCTTCTTCTTTGGGATTTTGGGCCTTTTATTTTTTACTACTTTGTTTTAAAATTTGTTTTTCACTTTAGTGGTCCTTTTATTTTATTTTGTTCTGATCTTTGTTTTCATTTTCTGGTCTCTGACCTCGTCAGAATCATCTAGGGTGAAATTTACTTCAGTCATGGTTGATATTCTTGATTCAGCCTGCTCATATAGCCACTCTGCACTGAGCAAAATGACTAGAAGGAAGAATTCACCACAAAAGAAAGAAGCAGAAACAGTACTCTCCCACAGAGTTACAGAATATGGATTACAATTCCATGTTGGAAAGCCAATTCAGAAGCACAATTATAAAGCTACTGCTGCCTCTGGAAAAAAAGCATAAAGGACTCTAGAGACTTTGTTACTGCAGAATTTAGACCAAATCAGGCCGAAATTAGAAATAAATTAAATGGGATGCATTCCAAACTGGAGGTCCTAACTAGGGTTAATGAGATGAAAGAAAGAGTGACATAGAAGACAAGTTGATGGTAAGGAAGGAAACTGAGGAAAAAAAAGAGAACAATTAAGAGATCATGAAGAAAGGTTAAGGGAAATAAATGATAGCCTCAGAAGAAAGAATCTACGTATAATTGGGATTTCAGAAAATGCCGAGAGGGCCAGAGGGCCAGAAAGTATATTTGAACAAATCATAGCTGAGAACTTCCCTAATTTGGGGAGGGAAACAGGAATTCATATCCAGGAGATAGAGAGGTCCCCCCTGAAAATCAATAAAAACCATTCAACATCTTGACATTTAATAGTGAAACTTGCAAATTCTAAAGATAAAGAAAAAATCCTTAAAGCAGTGAGAGACAGGAGAGTCTTAACTTATATAGGGAGAAATATCAGATGAACAGCAGACCTCTCCACAGAGACCTGGCAGGCCAGAAAGGGCTGGAATGGCATATGCAGGGTACTAAATGAGAAGAACACATAGCCAAGAATACTTTATCCAGCAAGGTTCTCATTCAGAATTGAAGGAGAAATAAAGAGCTTCCAAGATAGGCAGAAACTGAAAGAATATGTGACCACCAAACCAGCTCTGCATGAAATATTAAGGGGGACCCTGTAAAAGAAAGAGGATGCCCAAAGAAATAAACCACAAAACAGGGAATGAATTGGTAATACAGTGACAAAAAATTCATATCTTTCAACAGTTACTCTGAATGTGAATGGGCCAAATGATCCCATCAAAAGACCCAGGGTATTGGACTGGATAAAAAAGCAAGACCCATCTATTTGCTGTCTACAAGAGACCTAAAAACACCTCAGGCCTGAAAATAGAAGGTTGGAGAACCATTTACCATTCAAATGGTCCTCAAAAGAAAGCTGGGGTAGCAATCCTCATATCAGATAAATTAAAGTTTATCCCAAAGACTGTAGTAAGAGATGAAGAGGGACACTATATCATACTTAAAGGGTCTATCCAACAAGAACACCTAACAGTCATGAATATTTATGCTTCTAATGTGGGAGCTGCCAAGTATATCAGTCAATTAATAACCAAAGTAAAGAGACATTCAGATAATAATACACTAATGGTAGGAGATTTTAACACGACACTTTCAGCAAATGACAGATCTTCTAAGCACAACATCACCAAAGAAAAAAGGGCCTTAAATGATACACTGGACCAGATGGATTTCACAGATATATACAGAACTTTCCTTCCAAATGCAACTGAACACACATTCTTCTCCAGTGTGCATGGAACTTTCTCCAGAATAGACCACATACTGGGTCACAAATCAGGTCTCCACCATTACCAAAAAATTGGGATTGTCCCCTGCATATTTTCAGACCACAGTGCTTTGAAACTAGAACTCAATCACAAGAAGAAATTTGGAAGACACTCAAACATATGGAGGTTAAAGAGCATCCTACTAAAAGATGAATGGGCTAACCAGAGAATTAGAGAAGAATTAAAAAGATTCATGGAAACTAATGACAATGAAGAAAGAACCATACAGAATCTTTGGGATACAGCAAAAGCAATCCTAAGAGGGAAATACATCACAATACAAGCATCCCTCAGAAACTTGGTTAAAATTCAAATACACAAGCTAACCTCACACCTAAAGGAATTGGAGAAAGAATAGCAATTAAAACCTACACCAAGCAGAAGAGAGATAATAAAGCTTTGAGCAGAACTCAATGAAATAGAGACTAGAAGAACTGTAGAACAGATGAACAAAATCAGGAGATGGTTTTTTGAAAGAACTAATTAGATAGATAAATCACTAGCCAGCCTTATTAAAAAGAAAAAAAAGACTCAAATTAATAAAATCATGAATGAAAGAGGAGAGATCACAACCAATACCAAGGAAATACAAAGGATTTTAAAAACGTATTATGGGCAGCTATACACCAATAAATTAGGCAATCCAGAAGAAATGGATGCATTTCTGGAAAACATCAAATTACCAGAACTGGAACAGGAAGAAATAGAAAACCTGAACAGGAGGAACCAGCAAGGAAATTGAAGCAGTCATCAAAAACTTCCCAAGACACAAAAGTCCAGGGCCAGATGGCTTCCCAGGAGAATTCTATCAAACGTTTAAAGAAGAAATAATGCCTATTCTATTAAAGCTGTTCTGAAGGATAGAAAGGGACGGAATACTTCCAAACTCATTTTATGAGCCAACATCACCTTAATTCCAAAACCAAAGACCCCACCAAAAAGGAGAATTATACACCACTATCCCTAATGAACACAGATGCAAAAATTCTCAATAAGATACTAGCCAATAGGATCCAACAGTACATTCAGAAGATTATTCACGACCATGTGGGATTTATCCCTGGGATGTAAGGTTGGTTCAACACTCATAAAGCAATCAATGTGATAGATCATATCAACAAAAGAAAAAACAAGAACCATATGATCTTCTCAATAGATGCAGAGAAAGCATTTGACAAAATACAGCATCCATTTCCAATCAAAACTCTTCGGTGTATAGGGATAGAGGGAACATCCCTCAGCATCTTAAAAGCCATCTATGAAAATCCCACAGCAAATATCATTCTCAATGGAGAATGGCTCTCAATTGAGAGCCTTTCCCCTAAGATCAGGAACACGGCATGGATGCTTACTCTCACCACTGCTATTCAACATAGTACTAGAAGTCCTAGCCTCAGCAATCAGACAACAACAAAAATAAATAAATAAAAGGCATTCAAATTGGCAAAGAAGTCAAACTCTCCCTCTTTGCAGATGACATGATACTGTGCATAGAAAACCCAAAAGACTCCACTCCAAGATTCCTAGAACTCATATAGTAATTTGGCGGTGTGGCAGGATACAAAATCAATGCCCAGAAATCAGTGGCATTTCTATACACTAACAATGAAACTGAAGAAAGAGAAATTAAGGAGTCAATTCCATTACTATTGCACCCAGAAGCATAAGATACCTAGGAATAAACCTAACCAAAGAGGTAAAGGGTATATACCCTAAAAACTACAGAATACTTCTGAAAGAAATTGAGGACAACACAAAGAGATGGAAAAATATTTCATGCTCGTGGACTGGAAGAATTAATATTGTGAAAATATCTATGCTACCCAGGACAATGTACATGTTCAATGCAATCCCTATCAAATGACCATGGACTTTCTTCAGAGAGTTGGAGCAAATCATCTTAAGATTTGTGTGGAATCAGAAAAGACCCCTAATAGCCAGGGGAATATTGAAAAAGAAAACCAAAGACTACAGCATCACAATGCCGGATTTCAGGTTGTGCTACAAAGCTGTGATCATCAAGACAGTGTGGTACTGGCACAAAAACAGACATATAGATCAATGGAACAGAAGAGAGAACCCATAAATGGACCCTCAACTCTATAGTCAACTAATATTCAACAAAGCAGGAAAGACTATCCACTGGGAAAAGAACAGTCTCTTCAATAAATAGTGCTGGCAACATTGGACATCCACATGCAGAAGAATGAAACTAGACCACTCTCTTACACCGTGCACAAAGATAAACTCAAAATGGATGAAAGATCTAAATGTGAGACAAGAATCCATCCAAATCCTAGAGGAGAACACAGGCAACACCCTTTTTGAACTTGGCCACAGCAACTTCTTGCAAGATACATCTATGAAGGCAAGGGAAACAAAAGCAAAAATGAACTACTGGGACTTAATCAAGATAAAAAAGCTTCTGCATAGTAAAGGAAACAGTAAAAAAAACCTAAAAGACAACCTACAAAATGGGAAAAGATATTTGGAAATGACATATCAGATAAAGGGCTAGTTTCCAAGATCTATAAAGAATTTATTAAACTCAACAGCAAAGAAACAATCTAATCATGAAATGGGCAAAAGACATGAACAGAGATCTCACAGAGGAAGACATAGACGTGGCCAACAAGCACATGAGAACATGCTCCGCATCACTGGCCATCAGGGAAATACAAATCAAAACCACAATGAGATCCCATCTCACACCAGTGAGAATGGGGAAAATTAACAAGACAGGAAACCACAAATGTTGGAGAGGATGTGGAGCAAGGGGAACCCTCTTGCACTGTTGGTGGGAATGTGACCTGGTGCAGCCACTCTGGAAAACTGTGTGGAGGTTCCTCAAAGAGTTAAAAATAGACCTGCCCTACGACCCAGCAGTTGCACTACTGGGGATTTATCCCAAAGATACAGATGTAGTGAAACGCTGAGACACCTGCACCCCGATGTTTATAGCAGTAATGTCCACAACAGCCAAACTCTGGAAGGGGCCTCGGTGTCCATCGACAGATGAATGGATAAAGAAGATGTGGTCTCTGTATACAATGGAATATTCCTCAGCCGTTAGAAATGACAAAATACCCACCATTTGCTTCGACATGGATAGAACTGGAGGGTATTATGTTGAGTGAAGTAAGTCAATTGGAGAAGGACAAACATTATATGGTTTCACTCATATAGGGAATATAAAAAAATAGTGAAGAATTATAGGGGAAAGAAGAGAAAATGAGTGGGAAAAATTAGAGAGGGTGATAAAACATGAGAGACTCCTAACTCTGGGAAATGAACAAGCAGTAGTGTAAGGGGAGGTGAGATAGGGTGACTGGGTGACGGACACTGAGGGGGGCACTTGACGGGATGAGCACTGGGTGTTATACTATATGTTGGCAAATCGAACTCAAATATATATATTTGAGTGAAAGTGAAAAAGTATACAGTTATATAGATGATGCATTTTCACGGCAGGAAAAGTCCCCATTTATATAATAAGCCCTCACTTTAAAAAAGGTTTATATTAGAAATTTAAAAAGGAAATAGTTGACTGTTGAAACTGAGAATAGTTTAACTTTCTGAAGGGAGGAAGAAACTTGCTATTGATCTGTTTTTAAAGATGACTGTCATACAGCGAAGGGCTTCCTCCTGTTGCTGGGGCTCGACAACGGACTCTAGCGACTACAGATGGGTTGACTTCATTTCCATACTTCTACCCTAGCAGTCTGGTGCAATCTATCATAAAGACCAGCTTCACTGAACACTTAACCAAATATGACGTATTGCAGGAAAGGCAGTGGAGCTCCTGACCGTGGATGCCATGCCTGACTACTCAACTAAGTGACATAGCCTAGTTCTTGTTTCATTCAATTCTCATCCTTATACATCAAGAGAAATAGGAAGTTGTCTTTAGGGCTCGGGATTGAACTTGTGTAATTCTTTACGGGAACTGCATGCAGACAGAACACTTTCTCCCAGTCTTCGTCTGCTAGACTTGCCATGATACGGTACCAGAGACTGGGCAGCGTAAAGAACAGAAATGCATTTCCTTGGGGCCCTGAAGACTAGGTGTCTGAGATCAAGGCTGATAGAGTTCATTTCTCCTAAGGACTCTCTTCTTGGCTTGTAGGTGACCATCTTCAGGTGGTCTTTTTCTGGACCTTTCTGTGCCCACATTTCCTCTTCTTGTGAGAACGTCAATCGTGTTGGATTAGGGCTCACACTCTTGGCCTTACTTTATGTTAATTAAAACTTTAATTCAATTAAAGTTAATTCTTTAAAGACTCTACATCTTAATCCAGTCACATTTGCAGGGGCTACGGGGAAGACTTGAGTTTTGAGGGTAAACACAATTTAACCCACAGCACTACCTACCTGTGATTGCTATAAAAGATCATTAAGGAGCATAATAAGAACTATCTGAGACAGTAAATAAAGCAAAGTTCTCCAACAATATGCCTCTGCTACCTAGAAAGGCAATAGGAGCTATTCTGAGATTCCATGTTGCTTCTTGTCCTGCAACCTGAATGCTGACTCCCACAACCCATGGGTTATCTTCCCCTGGGGTCAGAAGCAGACTGAGTCTGAAGAGATAAATATACAGACCAGGGCATTGAGGATGGCATCTCCCCTCCACCTGGGTGCACCCCCACCATTTAAAAAATTCATGCTGATGTTCACATGGTATGTCAGAAAATAAACAAAGAAGCCCATCTTTTCTTATTACGCTCTCCCTGCGCACATTTGGGGCTGGTGGAGAGATGTCTCCCTAAAAGCCCTTGTAAAGGCAGCTTCTCTGTTCACTGTTGAAGCATGGAAAGACTAGTACAAGTTGAAGAATGGCAGGGTTGCATCCAGGTGAAGGAGGGAGAAGAAGGTTAATAAAACAGGCCTCATAAATGTTGAAATAACTGGAAAATAAATTAAGAAAATTTAATTCATCCTACCTCAATTTTCAAAACTTGTTCTTTTCTTCATTTTCATAACACAGCTTCTTCTGGTTCTCTTCCTAGTCACTGGCCACTCTTCCTCAACTACCTCTGCTTCCTCCTACCATCCAGTTTAGCTTATATATATATATATATACATATTGAAGTGCTCTAAGACTCTATTCCTACATGAATTCCTTTCTCAATTTTCACAGTCTTCACAGACGCAATTCTATGTAATTTATTTCCACCCTTAATTTCTATCTGAAACTCCAGACCAGACATTTATCTACATTATCCACATATCTGACATCCAAACTTGCATTTCTCATAGGCATTACAAATTTTCATTGTCCAAAAGAGAATAATTGTTTTCACTACAATTGTTGCCCCAGTCCTCCTCATCTCAGTAAGTCATATCATTAGGCATTCAGTTACTTAATAAAAAATTAAAAATAAATACATAAATGCATAAAAATGGCAGGCATACTTGATTTCCTCTTCTGTTCATATTGAATCCATTAGTAGATCCTATGACCTTAGCTTCATCCATTTTTCCCCATCTCCATTATGATTGGAGCAGTTCAAGGTATCACTATCTTGTTGGACTTTACAGTCGCTTTCTGATTTATCTTCTTCCTACTCTGGTAACTCCACCTGACTTCTATCTCTCTTGAATACCTCATCACCTACTCCTTTCCTGCTTGCTCATTGGTCTCTAACAATTATACATATATGTTTCCAATTTAGAGGCTTGCACAGGTATTTCAAGGAAGGAAGGAAGGAAGGTTGGAAGGGAGGGAAGGAAGGAAGGAAGGAAGGAAGGAAGGAAGGAAGGAAGGAAGGAAGGAAGGAAGGAAGGAAGGGAGAGAGAGAAAGAAAAGAACCAGGGCACCTTTATGATTCAGTCGGTTACGCATCTGCCTTCAACTCAGGTCATGATCCCAGGGTCCTAGGATGAAGCCCCAAGTCAGGCTCCCTGCTCAGCAGGAAGCCTGCTTCTCCCTCTCCTCCCTGCTCTTACTATTTCTCTATCTCTGTTGTGATGTCTGTTTCTCTGTCTCAAATCGATAAATAAAATCCTTAAAAAAAAAAAAAAGAAAGAAGAAGCATCTTCACATGATTAATTCCTTCTTGCTCTTTGAGTTTCAGCTTGAGAAAACGCAAAAACCTCCAGTAGAAGTCCTTATAAATCATTCAATCTCTGGTAGCCCACTAGGCTTTGAATCACTTTAATTTTAATGTTAATCAATCATTTATTAGGGGATTTATGCATAGTATTTCATCCCACCCCATTATGATATAACATATAGGAATCAGGCATCTGAATGGTTCTGTCATTACACTATATTCAATACCTAAAACAATGTCTAAATCATGGAAGGAAGTCACTAATCCTTGTGAAATTGTGGAATGAAATGAATCAATGGATGAATGAATCCTTGTATGAGATATTTGCATCATTTATTTATCTGATATATTTTCCCCAAACAGTTGAATGGAAATGAAAATAATGTTTTAAGTTTGAAATGAGAGTGATTTAAATGCATTTTATGAACTTTGAAATGCTATGTGAATGTTCTTGTTAAAAAAAGGAAATAGAAAAAAAAAAAAAAAAAAAAGGAAATAGTCTCCATGTTGCCAGTTTTTAAAAAGCCCAGATATTAACATTTAGGAAGTGCCAGTCTTCCTAATGAATTCTATTCAATAAATGTTATCTGAATCATAAAATTATTTTCTTCACATTAATTCAATATATTTTTATTTTGAATGTAAATAATGCAACAAAAATATTGTCTCTGGTGTGAGGGGGTGTATGGCGGAGATTATTTGCTCATGAAACAGAGGAACCGGAATTTGACAGAATAATGGATTAATGATGTATTTTAGACAAATCATACATTATTTTCTTTCCTTGGTATTTTGGAATATCCATGTTCATTAGTCGTATTTCCTGTTGGAGCAAAGGAAGAGTTACCTCTACTTTTTTCCCCTAAAACCAATCTTTTCACTGTGGTCTTAATTTTTTCTCTGCCTGCTATAAGACTATGAACCATAAGTTGCTTTTTATATGTGTTTTAAATTTAATTTCTTTTCTTCCTCTGATTCCCTCTCTAAGGATATGCTTTACGAAAATCCTAAGTGCTATTCCAAACTAATAATTTGGTGATTAATTTAAATATTAAAATCTTTGAAATCCTTTCTAATGTTTTAATGAATGTTACATAAAAGTTAACTGATCGCTCTGTATTCACAGAACTATGTGAAAAGTAAAATAGTACAAAGGTTGAGGTAATATTTGGATTTTATGTCTTTCAAGTTATGTTTAAAATTAATATTGTTATTTTTTGAAATCCACAGAAACCAGTATTAAAGTTCTTTTTCCTTCACCCAGTTTTTGTCCATTGGTATTATGTACTTGATGTTGCAGACACCATGGAATATAAGCTAATGCTCTGAATTCAGGAGTAGAAATTTTAAGCCTTAGATCTTTACAAACTATTTTACACTCTGATAATATTCTGTTAACACGGTTTTTGTTTTTGTTTTCATTATTGAGGTTTATTCAAATATTAGAACTAGGGTATGGTCATCTTCCTTTGATTTGACTTCTTTGTACTTTAAGCAATTCCTAGACTGTGGCGGAAGTGAGTGTCACTCAGATGATGGCCTTTAGCAGCGATAAATGAGCAAAGAATATATGATGGTTGAGATCATCTGGGTATCTTCTTTCTTCACTTTGCTTAGACAAACTAAAACATCTATGCTGTGGTTATTTTTTCCTTTCTGAAAATAAGGATCATGTCGAAATTTAAAGTCAAATAAGGGAAAAAGTTTATTTAATTTCTCTCTACATTCTTTCCAGAGTAGTCTCCAGAAGATAATTAGTTTGCTAATTATCATAAAACAATATTATCAGGTCTTGAGTAATCTTCAAGTGCAATGATTAGAGAAATGGAATTCAGTCGAGAAACTAAAATTTGATAAATGAATTAACAAGAATGCTTTACACCGAGGGATTTACACAGAATGAATCTAGGAAGTAAATGCTTTAACTAAATATTTATTATAAAAGGTTCTCACCAAATTGTAAGGGAAATTCAACTGCATTATTGATTTCTTCCACTGAAGGCAGTCAAGTATGATTCAGATTTGAAACTGGAGTTTAGGTTTATGAAATCCCACTTCATTTTCAAATGGGCACTTTGGAAGCATTCTGTCCAGAAGTCTCAGGAACTATGCAAAAGCCTGTATTTTTGTGTGTCTGTTATATGATAAAATTCAAATCCCAATTCATAGTTTAGGGAATGGTGTCAATGCCATTTCCCTAGGACAGACCTCCTACGTGCGATTTTTCTTTTTTATTCACTTCTCCGCTTGTCCTTATTGTATCTCTCATGAGTCATAAATTCCAAGCAAATTCTGATAAGAGACACCAAGTCAGATGAGGTGTCTGATGCAATGATGGTAACCTGAGAGCAAAGGTTGGGAGGAGGAGCATGGGTCACCGACTTATTCATAGGACAGTTTTGGTTTTTTTCAAACATATTTGTGATGTCACCAGACATCTTGTGACTAGTTCAGTTTAATTTTCTGTGTGCTCATCTTCTTTAAGGAGGCACTGGACAATCATTAGAGTTGACTACCTTGGCCAAGTTGATCTTTTTAGGGTGAAGTTTGACAATCTTAGCGGAAGTTACCTTCTGATTTTTCCTGTCAGAAAGCCAACATTAAAAAGGAGTAAAGGGCAGCCTGGGTGGCTTGGTAGTTTGGTGCCGCCTTCAGCCCAGGGCATTATCCTGGGGACCTGGGATCGAGTCCTGCGTGGGGCTCCCTGCATGGAGCCTGCCTCTCCCTCTGCCTATGTCTCAGCCTCTCTGGTTCTCTCTGTGTCTCTCATGAATAAATAAATAAAATCTTAAAAAAAAAAAAAAGGAGTACAAATGCTAAAAATGTCCGCACAGTTTCTTCATCAATAAAACTGAGAGAATTCTATTAAACTGTTTTTTTTTTTTTTAGATTTTATTTATTTATTTGAGAGAGAGAGAGAGAGACAACAAAGCAGGGGGGGGGGGGGCAGAGGGAGAGGGAGAAGCACGCTCCCCAGGAGAGCAGGGAGCCCAGTGTGGGGCTTGATCCCAGGACCTCAAGATCATGACCTGAGCCCAAGGCAGACACTTCATGACTGAGCCACCCCGGCACCCCATTAGGTTGTTTTGATTGCATATGTGAACTAATAACTCTAATGAGTTGGAACAAAAGCTACATTTTAATAAATCGAGAATACTGAGAGTCTACTACCTGTTAGCTTAAGGCATTCCCAACCCAAATCATCCCTTTCAACATCTGGTGGAATTTAAGTAATGGACTCTAGCAGAAGAGAAAACAGGAAAGTCTCCTTTGAGCCTGTCTTTCTGGTTATTTATGCCAAAGTGAAAGTGAACAACAACACTTCCACAGCACATGAATTTAAAAAGTAATATGATGAAAGCTCTTCTCACTAACTACAGATATTAGAAATTATAAAAATGGCCAGTCACATTTCAAATGTGTTAAAAATAAATAACAGTGATTTTTACTCTCAAATTACATAACCGTGAAAAGTATGGTATACATTGGAGAGTACTTTCATGTTGTCATATAAAATTACTTATTATTTATTAAATGTAACAGATATTTATAAAGATTCCATATAAAATGAGAAAATGCATAGCCTTATAAGAATTCAACACACGTGCATTTTGCCCTTCTTTTACACACACACATACACACACACACACAATTTAAATCACCTCAGGAAATAAAAGTTTTTTAGCTAATTCATTCCAGTGACTCCCAACATGGAAATCTGTAAATGGTTTTTATTTTTTTATTTTTTATAAAATAAAATGAACATTTTATTCCGGCTGGGGCAGAGGCGGGGCCCGTAAATGGTTTTTATTCTCCACTGTCAATTTCATGAACAAAAGGTTACAGAACCTTCTGAGAAAAAAAAATACAAACAGTTAAGCCCACAATCTGTGTAGTAACAACTAATTATTAGCTTAAGTCAGTGACTGGAACTCAAAAGAAACCAGCATTGTCTTCTGTATTTGGCATTTAAGAAAACGATCTAAATTGAAAATATGAAAATTGGCACATCTATTATGCCAATGACTTGAAGTTACCTGTGAAAGAGATAGAATCTTCCACAATTATCTACAACCATGGTTCCAAAGCAGAAATAACACTAAATAGTCAAATAGTCGTTTTCTACCATTGAATACCATTGAATACTACTGCTTGGTCCATGGAATTGGATCACTCAGAAAGAAAGAAAGAAAGAAAGAAAGAAAGAAAGAAAGAAAGAAAGAAAGAAAGAGAAAGAAAGAAAGAAAGAAAGAAAGAAGAAAGAAAGAAAGAAAGAAAGAAAGAAAGAAAGAAAGAAAGAAAGAAAGAAAGAAAGAAGCGTCACAAAATGCTGACATAAATTAAGAGATCAGCCTATCTCGAAGATCATCCACCTGTATACATTTTGGCCCTTAGACACAACCTCACTCCCATCTCTCTTAAGTGAGTAGAGAGTTGCCTTCAAAATAGTAAGAAATTTCAGTCTCAACTTCATGTGTGGGCACTCAGGTGTTTAAGAGGATGAACAAAAGATCAGGAAAAGCAAATTTAAAAGAATGTCACACTAACTCTGAAATCAGAAGAATTTTAATCTCATACCCTCAATTACAGTATATGCAATTAAAATGAAGGGTAACATTATCAATTTCATGAATTATCAAAGAAGGATTCAATTATGTCACTCTACTCAACATACCAAAGCAGGTATGTGTGCTAATATATATTAGAAATATTGGGAAACAAGATATAGCTGGCAAAACTAGGTTTCCCTCTCTCCTCCTCATTCCTGACTAAATAATAATCAAGTAGAAAGTTCAATAGACCCAGAGATCATTAATTATTATATTAACACTTGAGCTAGCTTGAGTATCATTAAACTACACACCAGAGATATTTGTATGTTAGAATTGTCATAATAGAACTTTAATATTTACATAATCAAATAAAAAACATTTTTAAAAGAAGAATTAACCATGTTATACTGACGCATGTAGTTAATACTATCTCTAAAATTCAGCTTATCATATGGAACAAACTCAAATAGAATTTATTCTTGGTTTTATGCAAATGATATAAAAGATAGCTATCAGTTCCATAATTTTCTTCAACTCCGAAAAAGTTAAAGAGGACTTTTATCATTTCCTACTGCCGAATGAGGCATTGCATCCCCACAGGAATTTAGGGATGCTATGAACTATGGAATCTAGCTTTAAATGTTTTGGCAGCAACTATGCAAACTAGCTTAAACTGTATGGACAGTGTTCATTACCTCCAAGCCTGCTCCACTTAATATCTTCACCACTGCAAACTGAGGACATAAATGAATGGTAGAGAGGTTTAAATCAACCCAGTTCCCAGAACAGAAAGCCTGAACAGTAAAAATAATATTCTTAGCAATCTTTAGTTTCAAATCAGAAATGTCAATTCAGTGTGAACAATGAATGTCTCTGTCATTCTGCTTGTTTGTTCTTAAAATGCACAGATTCCTCAGTATAAAATGCCCCGGTCCAAGCTGGCTACTAGTTCAATCTAATACCTGGATAGGGTTTTGGATGCCACCTGATGCCATTCAGCTTTTTCAGTAGGTCTGGTATTATCAAACTCTAGTAAGAAGAAACTGAAAGATGAAGTCTAAGAAGCACTTAAGGAAAACTTTGAGGATCTTAGTTTGGGAGCATTCAACATGCAGGCGTCATGTATTATTATAGCATGTAAAGATGTAATTTAACATGGAAACTATCTCCCAAATTGGGTTAAATGTTTATAATTTATATGTGCTACCTGGCGAGTTTTCTTAACCTCAATTTATTGTTGATCTTGTTGCTGCTACTGAAAAGTCCAGTTTTGCATTTCACAGGATCCCCACTATTACTGTATGCTCATTAATCTGCTAAGTGTCTAGAAAGATGTCTAGAAAGACAGAGGAAAGCGGGACTACCCAAGATCATTACAGACTCCATGACTCAGAAAAGAGTTCATTCTTATTTGGAGAGAGTGTGAAGCACTCTGGCTTGAGTATATGGTTCTTCCTTCACTGACACTAAACGATTCTTAGTGGAAGGATTTTCTCTTCTTCAAGCAACTGGAGATGCTATAGTAGATAATGGCCCCGAAAGACCTTGAGGATGAGACAGACTGAAAAACTTTGACCAACCCAGTGTGTGTGTGTGGGGGGGGGTGGGGGGGGCAGTCTGCAAATTCTTCTAGCTGAACTGACTTCTTCCAAATTTCCTTTGACCATCACCACTCTAACTGAATTTTCTACTTTCTGTGACCAGCCTATCTATACTTGTGAAATTTTCTTCTTTTGTCTCCTCTCTCTCCTCGAACTATTGCTTTGAAAATGGGTCCCCATTGTTGCTAAGGAAAATCTCTACTTCTATATCTTTTCTAGTCTTATTAGGGTCCTATCACCTTAATGCTTGGAATTATTGAAAACAACAGTGTTTTACTCTTTTAATTAAAATAATGGTACTTTTCTCAATCTTAAAAAGGGCTCTGATGTTGGCAAATATGCACTTCAGTTCACATGCCCCACGTCTTGCCCTATACTTCCATAATCCCACTTTTTCATAGTCCTCTCAAATTCAAAAGAAATATCTAAAATTTTATTTCAATATGCATTTTATTTTTTCCCACAGTTGTAGCACCAATTAATACATTGTTCTTCTATATGTTCGGTCTCAAATATTTTTTGATAGAAGCTTTTTTTTTTTTAATCTAGAAACGTCCAAATGATTTTGGAATGTGCATATGTTGAAACATGAACTTGAAATTCTGGGACTTTAGTTTAGAATTTTGGTATGTTCATTTATATCAATAATAATAATAATAATAATAATAGCACTTGTATGTACCAGATGTATAAATTATTTTTAAATCTCAAAATAGTCTAATTGCGTGGATATAAATATTACTCTGATCTCATATATAAGGAAATTAAGGCATTACAGAGGGGGTTATAGAGATCCAATACATAGATCCCAGAGACCAGACTCAACATCCATTCTAAACTGTTTCCTGTATGCTCATCTAATTTTTCCTAAATTCTATACGCTTATAGCACTCAAAAGCAATCCACATAATATCATCGTGGATTTTTTTGAAATTTTCTCATTCCTTGGGTATAACTTATTTCTTGACATTCTTTTTTTGCAATCCATTTCTAAGTAGTTTAATCTCTTGTGTAAATAAAATTTTATTTTATAAATCAAACAGACTTTACAAACATTAAGCCTACTAAAAAGTTACTTGAATTTTCAAAAACCTAAAAGGCATGCAAACTGCTAAGTGATTATACTTTAGCTATTGTCCTTTTATGTAATTGAGTATTTTCATAAGAGTTTACAACTAGGAATTCATAGGTATGTACTAAACCTTTCTTCTGGCCTTTTTTTTTTTTTTTTTTTTGGCCTATTCACTATTTTTCTTGATTGTTCCCTTTCTTCTCTAGATTTGTGATTTAATATAGCAACACTTTAAGGAAAAATGATAAGCCAGTACAAATGTAAATCAAAACTAAGAGTGTTCTCCCTCCCCCTTTAAACCCATAGTATTAATAGGAAATTACTACACACTTTGATATTCAAAGTATATGCATTTTATTCAAATACTATATTAATTCCTTGTCCAAAAGATAGATAGTATATTTTATGTTTTTGAAGTTATGGCATTTTTTTTTCCTGTGAAGACACTCATTTGAAATTGTATTTTCCTTAATCTGTGAGATAAATAATGGAATATTTTTGGAAATAATCACTATATAAATTGTAGGTTAGATTTGTCAGAGCCAAAGCTGTGCAATGTCACAATGGAAGGTAGTTTTTAACTGCAATTCTGGAAGAACATTTATTCTGAGTTATATGATTTAACTATAGTCTAAAAGAAAGAGTATAGTTAAAGGAAAGTTGGGTTTCCAGAAAGTGAAAAATGTCATAAAGATGAAGGCCAGGTTCCATGTTCGGAATATTACAAATTTGTTTAGCTATCCTCCTTCTTGTTTGCTCAATGTGATTATTCATTTCAAAGATGCATTAAAGAACACCTCTTTCTAACTATACCATTTCCATTAATGTTAAATGATATAAACATGACTTGTTTCTAAACAAATGTCTTCAGAGGGTTTAGTCCAAATAACACTAATTGCCATATATTTCCCTGAAAACTTTCAAGTAGACTGGGGCTGTGGAGGTCAAATTTATCTCATGCCATCTTCCTCAATCAGGCTTTCATACAATTAACATTTGAGTATGATGTGAAGTATCTCATTGTGCCCAGGGTCAATTAGCTTTGCCAAAAGCCCAGACTCTAGGTGGCTTTTCTCTACACCAGAAGCTTTCCCATTAGACTAAACCTCATTCTGTTCTTTCTGAGTAGAGGATGCGTCCCAGACAGATCCTATACATCCAGAGAAACAGGTGCTAAATTCTTCCTGGAGTGTGCAATCAGACTAGCAAGTGTTTCTATTCTAGACACCTTCTCCCCCCTGTGGGAATTCACTGAATTCTGGGCACAGTTGATCAGCTTGCTTTCCGGAAGGAAATTACACTCCGAGGACCTCACCTAGAGATGCACCAATGTTTTTCTTATTGAAAAGTCCTGAATTTTCTCAGTGCTTTATTCAACAGTTAGTCACTTCAAACTGTCATTAAAACAAAAGTATTTTGACTCTTTTTGCCATTTTAGTTCCAAAATTTGGGGAGGACTTTTGAGATAATTTGCCATGCAACAGATTATTTACAGATCTTTGGAATGATAATGATGCCACTGATATTTTCTATTTTTGATCTTATTAATTTCTGAAGAATATATGAAGATGGCAGAATAATTACCTAGTCAACATTTACTTGAATAGATGTTAGTATCAAAGTGATGCAGACTTATGTTGATCTCTATTCAACCACTGGCCACCAACTCTGAGGTCAAAAGTGTTGTCTCTCCTGCTTAGACTTAAAATCCTAGTATCTAGCACAATGTACAGCTCAATAATAGGCAGATATGCAACAAATATTTATGATATAAATGAATGATGGATATATTTCTAGTGAAGCAATAACTTGTTCCCAAATATGGGGTCATTTTAACATTTAAAAAATAGAGGCCAATAATTGCTGTTGAAGAAGAGGATGTGAGCAGTAGGAAACAGGGAATGTCTAACCTTTCTCTTTTTTTTAAGATCTTATTTATTTATTTGACAGAAAGAGAGCATAAGCAGGGGAAGTGACAGGCAGAGGGAGAGAGAGACACATGCTCCCCACAGACCGAGGAGCCCTGGATGCCAGCAATAGTAGTGGGACTCCATCCCAGGACCCTGGGATCATGACCTGAGCTGAAGGCAGACACTTAACCGACTGAGCCACCCAGGTGCCCCTAACCTTTCTTAATTTATATTACTCCACATCCAAAATAATGCAACTTGCCTTTCTTTCCACAACAAGCTTCTGTTTTATTCTTTGTGTGCTTTTGGTCCATTGACTTTTACTATTCTCAAGCTTTGATTAACCTTATAACTAACCAAAGAAGCATATATAAGATCGTCATGTCCTATCTTCAATTACAGTATTTGCCAATAGGAGGTAATGCACATATGGATAACGGATCTTTAGAACAAGATGGTTCATGTTTGCCATGGCTAATAGACAGCTCATGGAACTGAGTCCATAGATTGGCACCACAGTTTACTGGGAACTTGAAGGTTGACCAAGCCAAACAGGCTTTACTAGTTCCTACCTTCTAATGAATAATTATAGTCATAACTGAAGTAAAAAGGAAGTTTAATTTTAACATGTAATGATGAAAATGATGGATTGGACAGGGAAAAATCTAGAATTAGAATCTAAGGAATGTCTGATCCTGAAAGTACCAAGTCCTATTTCTGTAAGTATACCGTGAATTCCAATGTGTGCATCAAATTATATACTTAAAGGTAGTTGTATTACAAAGCAGGTGACATCATTTACTTTCAGATGAGGAGAAGTGCATTGAAAACAGATGAAGGCAGGTTCTTAGCTCACACTGTATCACAGTGGTGATGCAGGGCGGTTATAAATGTGTCATTAAAATGAGGTTATGTTTTGCTTGTTTTTATTCATTAAGAGGAATAATTACAAACTAGTCAGGATGCTTTTTTGGAGGAAAAAAAAACCCTCTGGTATATTATTTTCTGTTATGAAACAATGAAATAAACACTTAGTGCAGGCTCTTTCTGTTTGGTACCCTAAGAAATGGAATCAGTTCAATCTGTTTGAGATAGATACTTCTGAAAGGCCTCTATTGAGATATGGAAATGGTAACATTTTCAATTGTTTTCCTTCTATTCTTTTAATAAAACTTTTAAATACCACTTTAGTGGAGTTTAGTGCAATGGTTAAAACAGACACAGTAAAAAAACTGACTTCTGAAAAGTTGTGTTACCTCACAATATTTTTCCCCCCTGGCGACTGATTTCTTCAAACGCTTACGAATTGATGATGGCAGTTCTCTACCACAGAGTTTTTGCAAGTGTTCATTGACTTTTGACGGTCTGTGGGAATTCAGAGAGGGGGCGTTTTATAACCCATAAGAATGCATTTACTGTATCATTTTATAGGAGGTGAATTTTATAGCATGAGTATGCAGTGTTTCCGCCGTTAGTCATCTGTGTGCTTCTTCATTTTCCAGATTGTACCCAATCTGCAGTTCTTACTAGGACAAAACACCCCTTTAAATCAATAAGAAACAAAGCTCTAATAAAGAATGCTGAATCAGGCCCCTTCCCACTATACTAATTTATGCAGCCATCACACAGTACTGTTTACAGTGGACCTTTCCACGACCCAACCGTAACATTAAACTCTATTCCAGGAGTAGGCAAATCTCCATAAAAAAATGTTTATTTATCTTGAAAGGCAAATGCTTATTCACTGCACAACATTGAAAGACACGGTTACTCCTACTTTGCCCTCCCTAAACATCGTTAGATAGTTAGATGACCAATAATTCTTAACTGTGTCTGTAAAGTCAGTAAAAGGATTGGTTCTGCAGAGAGATGAGGATCCAAGTACTTTATGTAGCCTGGATGGAAGGAACCTGTTTGGAGAGGTGTGAGCTGGAGAGCAGGGGGTGGGGGGGTGCGTGTGTGGAGGGAGAGCTGGAGATTTATTATCGAAACTGTGTAAATGTGAAAAGAAAACCTGGGTCTCTCTAGATATTCGCAATTCTTAGTCCTTGTAATGCATCAGCCACCCTGAAGTACTTATCCGTTCGCCTGCTTATGTATTTCAGTTTTGTGTTTGTGTGTGTGGATGAGCGTGTTTGCCTGGATGTAGTTTTGCTGGCGGCAGCGTGTGTTTGGTGTGCGTGTGCATATATGCATGAGTGTGAATTAATTGCACATTGAAAACATCTGCATTAGCGGCGTCCGCAGTCCCCGCCGCTCGGGTCGGGATGCTCAGCTCGGTCCCTTGGTGTTAGGACCACTCGGAAGACCTGCTGTCGGGCGCCCGGTGCTGGTTCCCGGGGGGCAGGCCGAGCTCCGGGAGCCTGTACCATCTCCCTCTGCAGGGGAGGGGAGGAGGGAAAGAGCAGGCCTCCGAGCCCAGGGGTTCGGTTTCCCCGCAGCTGGGTGGGGGTGGGGGTGAGGAGAGGGCGGCCGGGGTTGGAGCCGGGCTCCAAGATCACCCCGCAAATTCCCAACTTCAGCACCGCCCCCCGCCCGGGGCGAGGCGCGCGCCCCCTGGCTCGGCCCCACCGCCCCCCGCCCCGGCGCACGGACGCGGGCCCGTGGGTGCCTTCTGGCTCCCGCTCGCGAGCGCAGGGCAGAGGGGTGGTGACAGCCGGAGGGGTACGGCGAGGAGGAGGAGGAGGGGGAGGAGGAGGAGGAGCCGGGGTGGGGACTTGGAGGGGGCGAGGAGGGAGGGCTTCCCCGCCTCGCCCGCCGCCCGGCTGTGCAGGCGCTGCTGGCGGCGGCGTCTCCAGCTCGGTCTGCAGCTCCGTCTGCAGCTCGGTGTGCAGCTCGGTGTGCAATTCGGTGTGCAGCTCGGTGTGCAGCTCGCTCTCCAGCTCCGTCTGCAGCTCCGTCTGCAGCTCGGTGTGCAGCTCCGTCTCCGGCCGCTGCTGCGCTGCCCGGGCGCCGGGGCGATGCCGCCGCGCTGAGGCCGAGCGTGCGCCCTCCGTCCCTCCTCCCTGCGCCTCCCCCCTCCCGCCCGCGGGGCTGCGAGCCCCCCGCGCACCGGCTCCCGAGCGCCGAGTGCCGAGTGCGAGCCCGGGGCGCCGGGAAGCCCCTCAGACCCGCCCGCCCGCCCGCCCTGCGCCGCTGCATCATCCCCAGCTCCTCTGCTCTGCCTCCGCGTCCTGTGCTGATTTTTCATTTTTTATTTTTTTCTCTCCTGCAAGAGAGAGAGGGAGGGAGGGCGGGGTAGGTCCCCTCCTCCGCTCCCCCTCCCTTCCCTTCGCGGTTTGAATTTCTTCCCCCTGGCATTTCACTGGCTCCCGGAGCGAGAGGCAGCAGCCGCGCGGAGGCAAGAGGCAGCCTGCGCCTCCCCGGGCTCCCGGCCCGGGCCGAGCTGGAGCCTGCAGGGGCGCGGGGGGAAGAGGACGCCGCGGGAGGGGCCCTGCCGTCGCCCGCCCCGCCCCGGAGCAGCGCCCGGAGCAGCCCCCGGGGGCACGGCCGGCGCCTCCGCAGCGAGCCCAGCGAGCTCCCCGAGTGCCGCGCGCCGGCCGCCGAGGATGCCGGCGGGCCCGCGAGCCGGCTGCGGGGCGGCGCTGCCGCTCTGGATCGTCGGCAGCATCCTCTGCAGAGCCTGGACCGCCCCGGCCGCGTCCCGTAAGTAGCCCCCGCGAGCGCCCAGCCCGCCCGGGGCCGCGTCGGGGTCCTCCCGGGCCCGCCACCTGCGTGCGCCGGCGTCTCGCAGCCGCTGCCGCAGGGAGCTCCGAAGCCCGGGGCGCCCCGGGGCGCTGGGGGGCTTGCAGGGCGGGGATGGATGGAAGGGGGGGGGGTGGCGCGAGGGCTCTGGAGGCTGCTGATGCTTCTGGAAAGTTGTCCCCGGCCGTGCAAGGGGGGGTTGGCAACTGCTTGGTTGGAGTGACGAGGCCGGGCGACAGCTTCTTAGGAGTTACTCCTCCACTTCGGGGTGTTTGTTGTTGGAGGGAGTTCGGGGCTTTGGGCTCGGGTAGGTCGCTGCAAGAAAGTGAAGGCTGGGGCAAAAAAAAAAAAAAAAAAAAAAAAGAAAGTTTCTTGTTTTTGCATATGGTTTTGACTTCAAGACGCACGGGTTGCGGGGGTGGGGGTGCAAGAGGAGCCCATTTGGAGCAGTTGGGGCACCGCGGACTTCCCTTACCCGCCCACCCCCAAAAAGTTAATGACCACTTAGTACTTGCTTCTTGGAAGGGGAAGACAGTGAATGCAGCGTGCTGGCTGAAATAGCTTTGATTTTTGGCACTTTGGGGGTGACACAGCCTAGGACTCGGGGCAGGCAGGGCAAACAGGCCGTGGGGAATGGATGTAGTCATGAAGGCATCCCTAAAGAGTTCTCGGGGAAAGGATGCTGTTCAATATATTCAAGTCTTTGTGTTCCAGCAGGCTCCCCCCCTTTTCTTTTTAAAGAAAAGGTTGCTCATGTTTTCATGCGGTTAGCAAGAGTAGAAAGGAATAGAAGATTCCAGCCCATCTTCTGAGTTGCTTCAGAAGTGCATCCTGTGCATCTAGAGAGGAGACGCATGATCGCTCCTTTGATTCAGAAAGAGTTAAACCCTAGAGAGCTTGCCCGTGGGAATCTCAGGCACATAGTGCTGGTCTGTGAGAATGAGCTACTTATTAAAGAATAACGATGGAGATTTTAGTTTGAAGTGTTTTCCATTTAGAAAAAAAAAAAAAAGTTTAGTGTTTTCCAGAATTCATTGTATTTGTGGTCCTATCTCTGCTGATGAGGTCTTGGGATGCATTGATGCATCTTTATCTATACATTAATATTAATGTTCTTGTTCCGGGGTATACATATTAATAAGAATAACCGTTGAAAAAGGACTTGATAAGTTGTGCTAAAGAATCTACCCCACAATAATGTCATGTGATGAACCGCTATTGCAGTTTTGACGTTTTCCCAAGTATTGTATTTGCTTCTCTTTTCTTGCAGTATAGGAAGTCACTAAGTGGCAGTGTGTAATGGACTTGAAAAACATTTTTGTAGCTTTTTCACAAACGGACTGAACCTCAAATAAGTGATACATTATTAACATATGTATTCCGGTTTTATATATTTAAACAAATTTTGAAGACAGTGCTCAGTATTAATATTTATGTAAATATGTGACTACATCCGGAGAAAAGTAATCTGATGAAATTTCGATTTCCATTTCAAGATCTGGTCATATAGAACTAACTGCCGCTTTTTTTCAGAAATTAAATCGATTATAAATTAATTATATTCACTGATTAATGGCTCTCATATCCAGGATTTTTCCTGAGTTTTATATTGCATCTTTATGTATACATTAATGTGATGGATCCCTCTGAAATATTTGCCATGTATCAAGAATGAATGGCACACATGCAGCCACGGGGTTAATGTTTTTTAAGAATAGAAAAGTTGTTGCCGAGATATATTCCTAGCTTTTACAACTTAGTTAGAATTAGATGTTGGGGAAGAGCAGAGAGTATTACTTTTAAGGTAGTTGACACTTATGTCTGATTAAGATGTATTTATTAGCTCTTATTCATTATTGTTTAAATATGTAAAATGGCTTAATTGAGATGACTTTTTGTTTCCTTTGAATTTAAATTGTCTGACTAAAACCCAAAGTTGCCCCGCATCCTGGAAATCAATTAAATGATAAGAATGATGTGGACTTTGTTGACTAGAGTGAGCTTCACAAATTCAGTACTTTAAATTATAATTTGACACTTAATGACAATTTGTATTTATATTTATACAACTCTGAGAAAGAGGGAGAGTTATATTCTTAATACTGAAAACCCTCAGAGAAAAAAATTGGTAACTACATGAATCTAAGATAATGAACAACTCAACCAGGAGAGGTCATCACAAGACAAAAAGTAGCATGAAAATCCAAAAGTAATGTTTTTATTTGCTACTCATTTTTAAAAATATGACACTGCTAAAACTTTCTGTCCCTTGATAACTTTTTAACATGATGGACGTTTCTAGAAAATGCAGTTAATATTTTTCATTTGGCAACAGTACCATTTTAAATATATATTTGCTTCTGGCTTATTTCTTTTTCTCTATTATTGAAATTCATATAAAAATGGTGTTACTGCTAATACTATGTTTTCTATAGCTGGACTAAAATAAATTTAAAAAGCTCATTTCTAGGATTAAGGAGAAATAGAATCTAATTGCTTGACAGTGCAGATGAGCTGCTGCTGAGCTGATGGAATCATACCACCTCTCTTCTTGCAAATGTGCAGATACAGGACGCATATGTAAAGAGTATATTTTTCTCTTAGGGAGTTGCACTTATTTGAACATACTGGAAAGACGCTGACAGGGCAGTTCTAAATGATGAGGAGTTTGAGCTAGTGTTTAATGAATTTATCTTACTCTTAAAGTATACTAAATTTTGACTTAGTGCTTTCTGATAAACTTCACTTTACATTATTTTGTATATCCATTAAGCTATAATTTCACTGTCACATTTGAGAAATGTGTTTTCAACTGATCAAATACTTTCTGACAAATATGTTTTTACATATATAAGCATAGTTAAACACAAATGCATATAAATATATACACATATATTTGGTGAAACCCTTTGAATACATGTTATATAATATATAGATATATATTATTAATATAGTGTATTATATATTGTATGTAATATATGTATATATTTATATATCTTCTAATGTATCTTTCAAGGGATTAAACCCACTTAAAATTTTATAGATAGATCTTTTCACGGGCAATTATTTCAAGTAAGTAATGCAACAATATCAAAACAACAGTATATTGATCTACTTTCTTTTCCAATTCATATACCACTCTAAAACGTCATCTTTGAAATAATTGAAGTGAATGTAAAATATATAAATGAATATGAAAGCAAATACTATTAGTCTACACTGAGCTTAAATATAATAACGAGCTTGTCTTAATAAAATGAATTTAAATTAAAAAATGCTTTAGGCCAGCAAAAATCATTGGCTGATAAGAGGTAGTACACTATTAATTTAAACTGTTAATAAGAAAGTGTTATTTACTCATAGAAGAGAACTGCATAATCCTGATTTTATTGTAGACACTGATATTTAGGCAACAGGAATCTTTGGCAGGAATCTTAATTTTCTCCATTAACATTGATGTATGGTAAAATTGGCTAAAGAAAGGAATCCCCGATTTCAATGTAGGTTTTTATTAACTTCTATATAGTTATAAACATAACACATATCGTTTTGAGGTAAGTAACACTGAAGTTGTTTGATGTGCATTATATTTTAAAAATCACATTTCTAATTTTATTTTTATTCTGATTTGGAGGATGTTTCAACTTCTGTAACTTCTTTTAAGATTTTAAATCACTTGTCTTAATTATAAATTCTTCTAGAGAATCTTAAGTCTTTAAAAGTGAACCAATAAGTCTTCTTGTCGGATGTATCCTTTTTATCATTGAAACATAAAAGGAATTTGATATACATCCCTTTGTCTTGCTACTCTTTTAAGACTTAAAAGAAATCTTATTTGTTGAAAATAACGTATAGAATAAGGAGAGATTCTAGGCTCAGAAATTCTTAACTCATCATATCTAGTGGATGATTATCTTAGGAGTATTAAACTTCTGCGTGTTTGCATGGTGATTGATGTTGAGGGATGAAGAAATAAAACATGTAATTTCAAAATTTTCCTATATCTAATTGATTTGAGAAGTGCTTTCTTTTGTCATATATTGCTACTTGCAAAGTTAAAGAACAGAGTACGTAATTTAAATCTCAAAACTATAATGTTATTGAAGTAAAGTGAATGCCATAGTCCTATGTATAACAGTATCTGAAATTGAATGTTGTCAGTATTTCTACAGAAATACTTAGCATAAGTAGCTATTAGAAAAATAAGACATTTATATAATCATGTAATATGTGGCCATTGGAAGAAATTATGTGTTTATTTGTGCTCGCTTCGGCAGCACACATACTAAAATTATGTGTTTATTTTTGCCATCTTAATATGTACAAATAGTGATGAAATGATCTTCATAAAGAGAACATTTCAAATGCGAAACTTAAAAGAGAATCCGAACAAAATTATCAGTTCAAACATTGGATCTCCCCATGTTCTGTTATCTGTAGAACTTGGATGTTTTAGTTCTAACCAACTAAAGATGTTGGGATGTGGAGGTGCTACCTCTTTCTCCATGCTAATTTTTCCTTTTATGTGGAGGAAAGTTCACTTGTGACATTCTTAGCCTCTTTCTCTCCAGTTCACTCGTTCCTTCCTATATATGAAGTAGAGGGACTAACCTGCCAGGAGACTTTGGATTAAGGACCTAGCATAGCTGAGCCCCTCCTTCTTCCTTCTAGGCTACCTGCAGAAGGTATAGATTCTAGCTGAAAGATATGGGAGAGTAGGCTATGCCTCCGCAATAAAATGTTTGATAAATGAAAAGCCATATGGGTGTTTTGGTTCTTCCTATGGCTAGAAAGTTTAATTTCAGAATTAAGGTTAATGCATCCCATTGTTGCCACACAGCTAAACCCTATTCAGCAATTATTATGTAAAGGGTGATACTTGGCTCTCCACCCTGTGACTCCTATTCTAACCTAGAACTCAGGCAGAGAAGAGAATGCTATTTATTGGACCCTGTCAAACCCAAAGATATTAAGATGTCAGTAATAAGCTTATTTAGTAATGAACTAAATGAACATGAGAATATTTTTGCATGTTTTAAAAACCAGCAATGAAATAAGACTCATTTTCCCCTTTGATGTTGAGTTGCACAGTGGCATTTATTCTGACCATGACCCATAGAGCTTGCCTATTTGTTCATTCACTCATTCATATTTCTGTTATTTATGATATTTATTTTAGAAAGATATTTGGAATACCATTTCTTTACCAATGGCTCAAAAATATTGCCATTTTAAACGCATCTTGTTTATAGACTTTACTGGCTACATATTTAACTAAATCTTACCTATTTAAAGTATCAGGTGAATTGACATTCCTTGAGTTGGTAGCTACTTTATGTCCAGGTTCCTTCAGCACAATTATGAAGAGTTAGGTATTTTGGGTCAGTTATTCTAAAAAAAAAAAAAAGTCATTTGCACTTTGCAAATGAAGCTGATAATTTCCTCAACTGTAAATTTTGATAAAAAGCCTGTTAAACTCTTATTTAATTCATTATTCATTTTGGGGGTAGACTATTCACAATAACAGCTTGAAGTAACTGATTTTTTTATAGCACTCCAGATTTTAAAACCTCCCATGATAGTAGGAAATCTGGAAATAAAGATGTACTCATTGGCTCTGAGTTTGCTTGCGGAAGATATCATATTTTTGGTATACAGTAAAAGTGCTGAAGGAGTACAGCAGAGCTCCTAAGGGCCATATTCTGCATTTTTACTTATGATTTAAGTTTGTCTAAAATATCTTCATAAACATGCATGCTGATATATCCTTTAATGTTTTCATGTTTAGGAAGGAGGTAAAACTAGTTTCTGAGAATACTTTTACCAAGAAAAATTACCCTCAAACGCACATAAGGTTCTCCTTCCCTTTTCAAATACATTCACCCCCTCCTTAGTTTGCACTAGCATGGTGGTCTTAAGCAGCCTGGGAACGTGTATTATAGGAAGTGGTGGTGGAGGTATGACTTTCACACACTGGGTCCCCGGAATCTGTATTGTGTGGGGGGGCATCTACACTGGAATCAGGTTCTATAGAGTTTAACTAAATTCAGCAAGGAATTGCTCAGTTCTATGCATTAGATGTCATGTTGCAAAAAGTAGGTAAAAAGAAAAAAATCTGCTTTGACTTCTGATTTTCTAACTACTATTAAGATGTTACCACTCAATTTTTTCTTTTTACCTACTCAACTATAATATTCTTTCAAATAATATATATATGCTGAATTAATAAAACAGTATATTCCGTGGTAAAATACCATGATTTGCCAGAGGAAATAATACATTTACCTCTAAGAATATTCTCTTAAGATAGAGGGTGTTTGTTTTTACTGGTAAATTGTATGGACTCAAATGGTTATGTTGAACTACCATAAAACATATGTTGACTAAATTGCATTGCTTTGTTAACTCATTTTACTAGGAAGCCACCTCTTAATGAGAATCAAATTAGTAAGCTACGTTACAAGTAGATATTTACCTTCATATATTTTATATATTTTTTCAGATATTGGGCAAAATATGTGAACAGAAGAACTGCATGAAAAAATTTCAGCCTAAGTATGTCACATGGCAAAAAGCATATTTTAAGAATATCATTTGTTTAAACATTTTTGATTACACATTAACAAAGGCCTATCCTGCATTAAATTACTTAATTGCTAATTTTAGCTTAAAATTTATTGACTTATGTCATATATATGAAACATTTTTGGATCAAACAAAAATTAGTATGTCTGCAAAATCATGTGTGAATATTAATTTTTCTCAGATGATTAAATGAATATGCTATTAGGTTAATGATTTTAATGTCAACCAATCTAAGAACATATGATCCCTTTTTTTTTTTTTCTTTCAGTGTGCCCACAGGCATAACAACGCATGAGTCTGATGCCACCATCAAGGCAAATGTTGTTAATCTATCATGGCATTTTTTTTCTCAGTGAATCTGAATATGGCCATAAAATCATATTTTCTGCAATACAACTATGGATAATCTCATGAGATTTGCTCTATAAAATAAAACGTTATTTTGTACTCATGTTATATATACCATCAACAGAAATTTTCAGCTTTTGTTAATACTAAAACACATTTTTCAGTTAAATCACTTGATTAATATTAAATGCTCTCCTATGAAAAGAATATTTATGCAAAGTTATACCTGCCTCATAGCAGAACTTTTTAATGATAAGATTTCCAAAAATTTCATCATGCCTCATGTGTATCTGTAGTATATGTAAATTTTATTTAGATACCTTAATGTAAGCATGTAAGTATCTCATGGCTAGTTTAAAGCAGATGCTAAAAAAAAAATAATAAAAATAAAGAAGATGCTAGTATTGTGAATTAAGTTTTTTGGCTGTCTGGAGTATGGGATCGAGAATAACCGTTTTATTATGTCATTTGACAAGCATAATACTGTGTCAAAGATATCAATGTGCCGTGGATATTTACATTACTTCTATTAAGGATGCAAAAATAAACAGCTTCATTCGGATATTTATACACTGATGTGTTCATTTGTGTGGGATCTACGTCAAAGACTGGGATCAAAGGGTTTATATAACTTTTCTTTAATGAACATTTCCTGACTGGGCTCCACAAATTTGCAATAACTCGTGTTTTCACCACTGATGAACGAGCATCCTTTTCTAGAACTCCTGGCATCAATAGACATTGTTATACTTTAACAATATTTTGCCCATTGATATGAACAATATTGAGTGTTGACTTCAGGTCAGGCACTACTCTTTAGATGCATTCACTCTTTTAGTCCTCAGAATGGTGCTCCAATTGGCAAATAAGAAAAGTGCACAGACAGAAAAGTTAAGCAACTTGCCAGGCCACCGGTATGATCTATCCCTTGAGTCTGTGCTCTTGACCATGGCACCGCAAGCTGAGCGAGAAATACTATGCCATTGACTTCCAGTTCTCTGACTCATATTGAGTTTCAGCTTGCATCTAGGCAACATTTTAAGGTTAATTAACTGCTTGTGTAGAGTTATAGTGGGAAAAACCTGTTATCGTAATGTTTCACTGATAATAACATTAATAATACATACAATGTCATTTATGTTCTCCATATTCATAATAAAGTGAAATTACAATGTGATTTTGTCTTTTGGGTACAGATTGCATACATTATTAGTTGTATGGTAAAAATATTTATTTAAAGCTATGTAAAGTATTTGTTGAAATGCTTTATCAGATATGAATAAAAGCTTTTTTCAACTGGTTCTAAGGAAATTTTGCCATCTGTATCCAAAAGAATCAATATTATTTCCATTACTAAGTTTTAATGATGATACCTATGTATTATATAACTGTTGTTTTCAGTATCAATTTCATAGAATGTCTAAACCATAAAGCTTTTCTTGAGAATCTTGCTGAGAGGAAAACTTTGACGTTAATGACAGTGGGGAAATATTTGTCTCAAAAATATTTGTCATTTATACTACTTATTTCTTATGTCTATTCCCTGCCCTCATTCTCATCACCACAGCTCTTGTGAAGATTTTCAGTGTTTCCTCCACACATTAGGTTTCGTGACCTCCCAGGATGCCTCCTTGCTTCCAATCCTTCTCCTCTAGTTGACCATCGATGACATACATCTTGTCATAATAGTCTGCTTTCCTGGTTCTTGCCTCTTTGATGTCATCTCCCCTGGTTCGCCATGTGTACCTCATGACATCACCACACTGAACCCCTTGCAGTTCCTCCTGTACAATGTACTGTTTCCAATCAGGTTTCTCTTGTGTGCCCTCACTTCTATTCTCTCCTTCTGAAATACTTTTCCTATTTTAGCTATGCTGATTTAGAGGAAACTCATTTATGGTCCAAGTCTCAGAACTCTGGAGCCTCTTGATGCTATCACCTCCCTTTGGTGATTTGGTCTCATCAAAGGCATAACTATTGGAAAATAATAAGTTTTCTTTTTTTCTATTTGGACTGACAAGGCATGATGACAAATAAATGCAAGTCATCTTCAATTATTTGATGATAGAGTGAGAAATTATCCGGAGATACTGCCAGTGGAAGGAAGGCAAAACATCTATTTTTAAAGGTTAAAACACAGATACTTACCATCATTTATACATGAATATTAATCAATTGTTTCAAGGGAAATAATGAAATTGTGCCATGAAAGCTCTATAATTTCTTCAACCTTTTTCCTGCATGGCTCTATTTTGTAGCATTTTCTGTACTTCACTTAAGCCATATCATTGGTCAGACTCCTTAGAAGCCAAGCCTGACTGCCCTTTTCAAAACACATTGTTTCAAAGAAATACCTGTAATCTGCATGCAAATCAAAGACAGATGCCAACAAAATAATTATTGTACCTAACAGGTACTTGAAATAGAGTGCTTAAGATGTCAAAAAATCTTGTAAATGATAGAGGTAGTAGTGGAGAAAGTTGATAATTACATATATTTAGTGTATAATAATCTTAGCATATTAGTTGATTTTGTCAAAGTTGGTATGGAATGTCAGTGAATTTCATTTTGACTTTTAATATAACAAAAATATCCTTTGGTAAGTACAAAAATAGGCACTTAAATTTTGTTTATACTTTAACTCTCATCATCCCTACTTTTGGAAAGTTTGTTCATGTTCTGCCTCAACTCTGAAATATTCCCCCCCACCCCAGCCTATGAGATCCTTTGCCATTTCAAAGCCGTCCATTCCTGTGAAGCCTGTTCCCAATTTTATATTCTTCACATTGACTCCCCTTAGCTCTTCCTATTGATAACAGAAATTACTCCTAGCCCACAGTTTACATGGTCACAGCCTACATTTTGTATTTAGGTTAACAGGATAAAGATGTGGTTGTATTAAAGAAACTCAACTTCAGTAATCATCTTTCATTGTACCAGGCACTGTGCTAGTTGCATTGAACCTATTACATAAAATTAGTCAAGTACCACTCTGCTAGAAAACTCAAAGCATAAGGATGCTCAAAAAATTGAAAGCTCACTGATTTCATTTTTATATAGTTATTTTATCAAGTTCTACAGACACAAATGTACATTCTCGTAAATTCTGGCCATTAGCTGTAGTTGGGCTTTTAAGGTAATAAAAGCTAATATTTACCTGATATTCTACCACCATAAAATATTTGAAGACAGATATCATAGTATGATTAAATATAATTTTAATATTTAGTCACTATTTTTATAGATGGGTAATTAATATGTCAAAGATTAATATATCAGGAGAAAAGACTGTACATGAGTAGCATTAAATAAATACAATTGAATTGAAATGGGTTAGTTCTGTAAGATCTGTATATAAAAATTGTGCATATAGCTAGGTTGTAGGGAAAAGTAAGGGTGTATTTTCTTAGTTGTATTTTCATAGCTAAGAGCATTGTAATCAGTAATAGGATTTTAATATAATATCGTAAAATTTGTAAGTAGTATTTGTCATATTATAAAAATACTGCCTTAAAACTGACATGCCTGTATAAATCAAAAATGAGTAAGTATATCAGAGGACTATCACTCAAAGGAATGGGGCTATTAAGGTTATTTAAAGAGTAGTTTACACGTATTTGCTCAGTGTGAAAGACAACATATTCTTATTTATTATCTGTTCTTTGCCCAAAATATATCAGGAAATTATTACTGCAATTTGATTAGTTTTCATATCGTGGAAAACATGGCTCCGTGTTATATAATTATTGCATACAATGATCTGAGGCATTTTAGTTTTACAAAGATTATATAACCACCCAAAATATAAATTTTGGAATTAAAAATATGTTGATCCTGAATATTTTTAAATTATAAGTGGTAAAATTATAGTAACATATTCTCTTTTAAAAGGAGATTTCAGAATCTTGTAAATAGAAATGACATTGTTCTTTTATCAAATTGGCACCAGTAGAGCTTTTTGTAAAAGGCTTTCAGATCTGTTGTTTGTTCATTTATATGTCTATAATTACAGTATTTAGAGCATCTCACACTGTGTTTGTTTCTACATATTGAACTTTCAAATGACAAATGCACCAGTGCCAAAGACAAACCATATCAAGTGACAGAGGTTTCTGGCTTCCTAGAGTTGTCAACAGTTGTGACAACCGTTGCTTAAGAAATTGCTAAAGATGGACTTCTCAGAAGTATGCTAAAGATCAGCATGTTTGAAAAAAAAAATTAGTGACCTAGGCCTGGAGCTAAAACGATTTCTCATTATTTTATTTATTGTACCCTTATAGACTTCCACATATTCATTTTTCAAAAATTTAGTAGGAAAAAATGCCATTTAATAATATGCTTCTGTAAGTCACAGATCCTCAGCAGGGTTTGTTAACTCTTATTTCAAAATTATTCTAACTGTAATATTTCACCTTAGTATGTTACTTCAAATCTCCCTTTTATTTATTAGGAATGTTAAAATTTAAATTAAAATTATAAATCATCTCCGTTGGTCCAGAAGTGAATTTATCAGCGAGTGATTAAGGTCCTTCCCATTATGACATTTTAGCTGGAATTTAAAGGATAAGAAGGGGATATCCAAAAAAAAAAAAAAAAAAGGGAAGGGAAGAATGTTCTGACCAGAAAACGATAGCTATGCAATTCTGACGTTGGGTTAGTTTAGACTTCACTCTGATGAGGAGGTATTAGAAGGTTTTGGAATAAGTCTTTTGTTAAACAGTGAAAAGAAAGTTTTGGAAGAGTAAATGGCATTGCTTAATAGTTTATCAGCAAACAAAAAATAAATCTTTATTGGTTGAAAATATAGACAATAAGTATTTATTTTGCTTAAACATAGAATAATTCATGGTTTACCAGTTTTGTTAAAAAATAAACATTGAGGAAACCTTACATTCTGTGGATGAACTTGACTATCTAGCAAGTCAACTGCTTAGAATAAAAAGCATCTAAATTGCTACATGGATGCACAGCATTGATTTGGGTGTAGGGTGGGAATAGATTTTTCCTAAAAGTCGCTATTTAAATATCTTTAAAAGATTTTGGAAAATTTTGTTTCCACTCTGTTTTGTGTCTTTGTAGGTGTTTTTGATCATATGAACTAAACGTAGTTGTAGTCCATTTTGGTTTGACCTAAAATGGCAAATTTGGTTCTTCAATCTTCATAAAAAACAAAAATCAGAGTACTATGTGTGAGTATTTTATGTATAGGTCTATTTAATATCTGTGGCAGGATGTCTTTATCTTGAAAGCCAATCTCCATAGATATGTGAAGTAGTTCTTTGCTACGACTGAGCATCCCATCCTAGAAGCTCTTAGAATAAAGACCACTGTCATCTAATGTTCTACAGTCATTACTGAAAATTAGTTTTATACTGATTACCTGCTGAAATGTGTTGACATTCATTTGATAAAAGTATTAATGATTTTTTAAAAAGATACTGCATATTCTCTTGGACAAATATCTTATAAAGGTTATGAGCGGATGATTGTGTGAAAAAGACTGGGTTTGGTTGTTGGCTCTGTTCCTCAGTGACCTTGGGCAAATTATCTAAAGTTTTAAGTCCAGTATTATAATATTTAATATGGTGAAATAACAGTACCTGTATGAAAGCCTTGCCATGAGGATTAAGTACAGAATGTGCAATGGCTGGCACATGATGGTTGATTAACTTTGGTTAATTAATTTAATTTAATTTGGGGGTCATTTTTTAATACATTAGATATTTATTGTACAGATCTATGAATATAATACTAGAATCAATAAGTATTGCAAAATCGTTTGCCATTGCCTCAGATATTTATTTTTTTTAAGCTTAACATTTTATTCCAGTACAATTAACATGCAGTGTTATATTAGTTTTATATGTACAATATAGCAATTCAACAGTTCTGTACATTACTCAGTGCTCATCATGATAAGTTTATTCTTAATCCTTATCTCCTTTTTTTACACATTCCACCCACCCGCTTCCCCTCTCGTAACCATCAATTTATTCTCTATAGATGGAAGTCTATTTCTTCATTTGTCTCTCTCTCTTTTTATTCCTTTGTTCATTTGTTCTGCTTCTTAAATTCCCCATATGAGTGAAATCATATGGTATTTGTCTTTCTCTGGCTGACCTGTTTTGCTTAGCATTATACTCTGTAGCTCCATCCATGTTATTGCAAATGGCATGATTTCATTCTTTTTCATGGTTGAGTAATATTCCATTGTGTGTGTGTACACACACACCATTTCTTCTTTATCCATTCATCTATTGATGGATACTTGGGTTGCTTCCTTAATTTGACTATTGTAAATAATGCTGCAGTTAAGCATAGGGGTGCATATATCCTTTCAAATTAGTATTTCATATTCTTTGTATAAATACCCAGTAGTGTGATTATTGGATTATAGGATAGTTCTATTTTAACTTTTTGTGAAACCTCCATACTGTTCTCCAGAGTGGCTGCACCAGTGCGCATTCCACCAAAACTGCAAGAGGGTTTCTTTTTCTCCACATCCTCGCCAAATCTTGTTGTTTTTTCTTTTGTTGATTTTACCCATTCTGACATGTGTGATGTGGTATCTCTTTGTACTTTTGATTTGCATTTCCCAGACGATAAGTGATGTTGAGCCACTTTTCATGTGTCTGTTGGCCATCTGGATGTCTTCTTTGGAGAAATATCTGTTCATGTCTCAGGCATTTATTTTATAATGTAGTTGGGAAGTAAAGACTTACATTTGGAACAATTAGCAAAAATAAGACAAGGATATCTAATTTCCACATAATACACATGTAAATGGTCAAAAAATGAGCTAATGATATAGGTCAAATACATTAAGAAAGACTTAATTGATGGAAGTAATTCATATATAATCTATATTAACTTATAATTTTTTATTAATGTGTAACAATGTATATATAATGCTATACTCTATATACAGATATGTTAATACTTGAATCATTTATTTTAAAAGTATATTAATGTTAAAAAGTGTGGCAAAAAATGATCAGAACAGTATAAAATAATTTCTTTAGTGGAGGCTCTTTTACAATGTAATAGGTATTTAATTACCTTACTCACAAATGTTTCTGGAAAACCACAACATTTGCAAATTAGAGAGCTTGTGGGCATGAGGAACATATCCAAAAGCATAAACATTTTTACTCTTAACTTGTCAGCCATATGTGCAGATGGTATAAAGCTGGTTTTCTGAAATATGATGGAAAGTATAAAAAGAAATTTGACAATTTTTTTCAGTTTTGAATTTGACTATCCAAATAACTAGAAAGCTGGGAAATCAAACAGTGAATATTACTTTAAGTCCCTGAAAATCAGTCCCCAGGATTGTTGAATGTTCAGCTGAAATTGTCTATAAACGTCTTTTCATTTTATTAATGAAAACATTTGAGTGTCTATTAAAAATAGATCACTGCGGTAAGCTTTGAAAATTATAAAACCTGTAAACACAGGGTCTCTGTCCTAAAGAGTTTTATAATCTCTAGGAACGTAGAAAATATTTATAATTTAAATTTTGATATAAGCAACTTTACCTGTAATAAAAGCTATGTAATCTCCTTGCAAAGAAGGCCCAGAGAAAATTAGCAATTACACTTTGCTACACGGATAATGAAAGTATGAATTGTAAATGATAGGATCATAAAAATGGAGGAAGTTGGTCACTGGAAAATTATATTCTGAGACATATTCTAGGGCCCTTTCAGTGGTTCTTAGTGAATTCTTGTGGTTTTATATTCTGAGGCTCAGAAAACCCCTCAGGTCCATCTTTTAGACCAAGACTGGATCCTGCTTTGCAGCCAGACTGAGTTGATCAAGGTGACTATCGGTTCCTGTCTGAGATTGGTAAAGTATATGTATTAGATATTTATTTTTACAATTTCCAGATTCCTGGCCATGAAGACTTAAAGACTCAGGATAAAGGCAGTGAATTAGCAAAACACTTGTTTCTTCCCCTCCTGAAATCTTGAATATTCTTTTCAGTAAAGGGAGGAGAACTTAAACTTTCACTTTTTCTAAAAGTGAAGAACTTTTAGAAAAACTTTTTCTAAAGAATCTCCTCTCACAGTTTACTTTCTCTAATTTTCTTATTCCATGTGTCCTCTTCTCTCTACCCCCATCCAACAGGAAGATAGATAGGGCAAGAGAAAAGGAAACTTGAGGATACTAGTGAGAGAAATCACTGGTTGTAATCTCTTCAAGTAATAAAAATTAGCAATAAGAGAAAATATTCATGATTCTTATATAAAATTTGTTCTTTCTCATAAGACCATGTGATATTAGGCATTAGGAATTTAAATGCTGCTTTCACTCTGAATATTAATTTTATTATTTAATACATTGACACAAAATACATTTAAATACAAAAGAAATGAAGGTAAAGTGAACAGTAGTAATTCTAAAATATTTTACAATAAAGTCTAATTTTGAACTGCTTAGGTAAAGCTAGAAATGTTAAAACAACTTATAAGTGCTTTAATATATAGTTATATTGTAGGTATGTGTTTTCAGAAATTTATCTCAATTTTGTAATTGTATTATAGTTGATATGCATTACCTAAATAATTTTAATATCCTAAAGTAACATTTGTTTCATTATGCAAAAAAAAATTGTCCTGGACTATATTGTCTACATGAGAAATTATTCCAGCCGATTTAGAAATGTCAGTACTAATATTTGCAATTATTCAGTGATATTTAGGTTAGAGAATTTTGCTAAGGAGAGAAATAACTTTGATCATTTAACAAGTACATGGGTATTATTGAAACAGCAGGCATTTATAAGAGGCAATTTCCTAAATAAACTACATTTCAAAGTATATTGTTTATAGCTGACTTCAAAGGAAGCAGATATTAAGTATAATTATAATATACTTCACATAATGTCATATTGATATTATAATTTATTAGTCACAGTATATTTGTAGTTATTTTTTAATGCTACTAATGATAATATGCCTCACATTCCTTAAGTACCTACCTTCCACATTACTGTGTTCTGTACTTCAAAAATTTTCTCTTTTAACAAAGATTTCAATTAGCTGTATTCCTTGGTATGGATAGTGGCCCAGTTTTATTAAACATGTATACATTTATAAAATGCTAGGAAGTGCAAGGATACTTCTAACAAAAATATTCCTTTTATTCTTATTATAGTGGGTTTCATGCCAGTTGTTGTTTTTGAGGAATATAGTGTATAATGAGGTCATTTCAGAATTTGAGTAATATACCACCTCAAACAGCAAAATAGAGCTTGATATATGTTTTTTTATACTTTCAGTGTATTTGCATCCTAACTTGTTAAAAAAGATTTTTATTTATTCATGAGAGACACAGTGAGAGAGAGAGAGAGAGAGAGAGAGAGAGGCAGAGACATAGGCAGAGGGAGAAGCAGGCTCCCCCCAAGGAGCCTAATATTGGACTCCATCCCGGATCTCGGGATCACACCCTGGGCCAAAGGCAGCCGCTCAACTGCTGAGCCACCCAGGCATCCTGCATCTTAACTTTTCAATATTGACTATATGTCAAAGGCTTCACTTTCAAGTTTGACATAAACTATAGCCTGCAAGTGCTAGATGATCATGTATCTATAACAAGTCCATACAGTCAGCTTATAGTCTGTGCAGAAGTACATTTTTAGCAGATAATTGGTTTCTTAAAACACTGGCCAACAAGAGGTTATAATGGGTGTTTGTTGGGCATTGAGTACTAGTCAACACGCCATTACTGGAGCTGGTATTAAGGAATTTGGTGTACAAGAAATAGAAACTTTCTCACCTGTTAATATGCACATGAACCATCTGGCAGACTCTGATCCAGTGGATCTGGGTGGGACCTAAGATATGGCATTTCTAAAAAGATCTCACATGATGCTGATGCAGAGAGTGGTTCATGGACCACACATTGAATAGAAAGATTTAAAACTTGGAATCTGTACTGAAAGATACCATAACAAATTTCTTGCTTATTTTGAAATTAAGCACATCTGAATGGGGAAAATTGAAAAAAAAAATGCAGTCATTATATCAGACTCTTAAATATTTTGGGTGCAAATAGAAGGTAGTCTATGATATAGTTTGGGGAAAAACATTCAAAAAGATGTTGTTACTGGGTTATAGTTGTGTAGTGCTGAATAATTTATATGATCTCTCTGATTTTAGTTTTGCATTTATTAAAGTATTAGAGAATTGAACTAGATTATCTCTAAAGTCCATTACAGTTTTAAAAATCTATCATTCTAGTGTCTTTAGATTTGCAGTCTTAGGACAAAATAACCTCTCTTCCAAACCTTGGTTTTTGTTGTTGGTGGTGGTGGTGGTGGTGTTTTTTGTTAGTTTTTGTTTGTTTGTTTGTTTGTTTTTTTGATAGAGACAGAGCACAAGCACATGAGAGCATAAGAAGGGGGAGCAGCAGAGGGAGAAGGAGAAGCAAGATTCCCTCAGAGCCAGGATCCTGACATGGGATTTGATCCCAGGACCTTGAGATCATGACCCGATCCAAAGACAGATGCTTAACCGACTGAGCCACCCAGGCATCCCTTGTTGTTGTTTTTTAATCTCTATCAGGACCTTTGGGATAGAGTCTCAAAAGTGTTTCTGAAGTTTAAATAAGATTATGTATTTAAAGTGGTTAACATATTGCCTTACCAATAATAAGTAGTCAATTAATATTACCTTTTAGTAGTAGTATTATAAATATTAGAAAAATCAAATCCTAGGAAGCAAGCTATCCTGTCTCAGGACATACATCTTTCTAGAGATATTCGAAATGACACTTAATAACAAAATAGCCACGCAAAACCAGTTATCATCATAGACTATCACAAAAGGGGAAATAATGCTTGCCTTTCTCTGTTAAAACTGATAGGATTCTACCAAAATAAATCTAATATCAATTACCAAAATAATCTGTCCTCATATCTTATAAAGTGGGTGTGTATGCATCCCTCTTTTATTATGACAATATAATAAAACTATTGTTTACTGATCTCCAAGTTGTACAGTATGATGTCATATTTGTAAAACACAATTCATTTCCTGACATAAAATTATTTATTGTTTATTTCAATTTAGAAATAGAAAAACAGGGTGGCTCAGCAGTTGAGCATCTGCCTTTGGCTCACTCAGGGCGTGACCCCGCGGTCCTGAGATCGAGTCCCACACCAGGCTCCCTGCAAGGAGCTTGTTTCTCCCTCTGTCTATGTCTCTGCTTCTCTGTGTATTTCGTGAGTAAATAAATAAAAT
The DNA here is from genome assembly GCF_053574225.1 of Canis aureus. NCBI lineage: Eukaryota > Metazoa > Chordata > Mammalia > Carnivora > Canidae > Canis > Canis aureus. The sequence goes on from NC_135625.1 coordinate 64,288,716, forward strand.
CTTTAAAAAATAAAAAATAAAAATAGGAAAACATATTTCTATATCTGAGTAAATAAGAGAAAGATCTAATAAAGTGAACAAATTGATTGGTGTCCTCGTGCCCTTCTTCGTAGTAAATGAGTGTGATTTTTACAATATGTCCAACCAGAAATTACTATATAGTCATGATAGATGGCTGCCAATAGTCTTGTTTTCCTACCATAAATTACATGGCATTTATGCGAATATGGTGAGTTTTTCCACTTAGACAATCAGGTCCATCTTTCCTATAAAATCCACGGACAGGGGACCACGATGCATTACTATTAACATATTTTGTATCTTAAATTATCTTCACGGCTCTGAATGTCAGGAACTGATTGCCATGGGGAATTTAGGACATGCACCCTTGCTGTAAGTCTAGCATTTCAGTGTTTAGGGGATATTGGTTGATGTGGTTTGTTGATGTGGGTTCTGAGGGTTGTAGGGAGGAAGGAACTTCATGCTGTGCTTCCCACAGTATTTGATTCCACAGAAATAGAATGTTGGTTTTTAGGTCTGGTTTGGTGGAGGTTTTTTTCGTTTGTTTCTGTTTTTGGTTTTGTTTTTCATCAGACAGGGCCTCTGGAGGAACATTAATAATGTCCACGTGTGCTAATTTCCTAAACTTGGTAACAGGTGGAGGCAGTTGAGAGCCTCACACTTGTTTATCCTCCAGGCCAGCACTTTCATTTAACATCCAGCAATTTGATTTCAACTGTTGAGTATATGTTAATTTACATGGCTGTGGTCTTCTTGATGTGCTAAAAAAAATAAAGCAGAGTCACTGTTCATGGTGAATTTATATGAACCCCAGCACAATGAGCAGATGAAACATTTTAGCACTGTACTGTGTGATTTCAGATAAAAATACTCTACCTGGCTCTTTCTCATCATGGAACCTATAAGTGATTACGATAGGAAAAACACATTTCAAATTTCCTGAAACTGGGAATATATTAGATATGAGCTTGAAAGACTTGTCCCAATTATCCAGTTACTCTCTTGTCCTAACTTTATCAAGCTTGGAGCATCCTTTATCAAGTCTTACAACAACAGAACTAATAGATTTCTACAGTCTGCCATACGAATGGTATTTTGATTTGCCATAAAATTTGCTGGAAGCTTTGTTCTTTTTTTAAAAACTAGTAAATAATTGAATATTTTTCAATCACGAAATTGCTCTAAAATACAATTTTAAACCTTCTATCAGGCCATAATATATGGTATGTTTCCCTAATATCTGGAAAAGGTAACACGTTATTTAAATACCTACTTCACTGCCACACAAAGATAGGAATGTTTCATTCATCTTTAAGAATGTGGTGGGATTTTTTTTTAAATGTTCTTGGCATCTTTTTTCCTTTTTTTGGTAGTTTCAAGTTTTTATTTAGATTCCAGTTAATATACAATGTAATATTAGTTTTAGTAGTAGGATTTAATAATTTAGTAATTTATACTTCATATATAACACCCAGGGCTCATCACAAGTGTCCTCTTTAGTGCCCATCACTCTTTTAGCGCCTTCCCCCCCTACCTCCCTCCAGCAACCCTGGAGTCTGTTTCTTGGGTTTCCTCCCCTCCAACAACTCTCAGTTTGTTCAGTATAGTTGAGAGTCTGTTTTATGGTTTGCCCCTCTCTTATTTTTCTGCCTATTGTCATATCTGTTCCTTAAATTCCACATATGAGTGAAATCATATGGTATTTTTACTCTGACTTATTTCACTTAGCGTAATATTTGCTAGCTCCATCCACATCATTGCAAATGGCAAGATATTGTTCTTTTTGGTAACGAGTAATATTCCATCGTGTATATATACCACAGCTGCTTTGTCCATTTATTCTTTTTATCTTCTGCTACACATAAGGAAATATTTAGTACTTGGAAGAAGAATGTAAGCCTCTTGCTTACTCTATGCCACTAAAGTACTAATTGAAGTCATTTTTACATTTTTACATTTTACAATTTAAGTAATTTTAAATGAAATTTAAAAGTAAATTATAAAAATTAAGTGAGGAAAAGCTGCATTTTACATCGAAATATATAAGACCTTAAGAAATTCTAAAAGATTATCTAGTAATTTCTTCATAAGCACGAAAATTAACTACATTAATAGAAGGGAATCTTACTTTGCAAATTATGCTTAAATTTTTTTCAGCGAAATTTTATTTTTACAAAATATATTCCTTGCATAGTATAAAGCAAAAGCCCAATATGTGGCATAATTTAAGAAAAGCATCCTAAGAGAATAAACATTCTCAAGTTTTCAAACTGTAAAACTTTAGCCATAAATTGATGACAAATGTCACATTGTCATTATAGCATTTTTTTCTTCTGGGAGTTCTATGAGGAAATAGGTGTGAAATGATATTTTCCAACTTTCTTTACTCTGTGAAAAATATAATATATTTTGTGCATTGAATTTTGAAATGGTATGGAAGGTCTGAGGAATTCAGAAATGTTGGTAGTCCACATTTTATTTTTAAAATAAAATGTTTTATTTTATTTTATTTATTTATTTTATTAATAAAATAATAAATTTTATTTATTTATTAGGTACATAATAATTTTTATTTATTTTATTTATTAGGTACATTCATATTTACATCTCAAAAATTTTTAATTACTTTGTTTTTCCTATTGATTGTTTTCTTGTCAAAACTGAGAGCTTAATTTGGTACTATGTAGTTTTCATAAAAGTGATCTTGTGATGCTACTATTAACATTGTAAATATTTGAAGGATGAAAGTGGCCATGAGATGAGCTGAGATGTTGGACAGTATGGGTGATGTCATTCACACCTATTCTGGAAATTGGGGAAGAGGAGTGAGGAGTATAACTTTTGAACAGCCGGGTTATCAATTCCATTTTCAGTTTGGCTAAAAAATAGTGTGCCTCATGATATGCCTTGTAACATGCTACTTAGTATATGTTATGAGGGTGTCTGTTGCTTATGTAGGTGAATTTTCTTTATACGAAGTAATATAATTTTAAAAATAACTTTAAAAAACCCATTTGTAAATGAATTACATATCCCATGCCTTCTTCACCTATTTACAGTGTAAAATTATCCTGAGTACTTAGGGATGCGACTGCACATTTATTAAATATTACTCTTTTTAATATTATTCCAGTTACCAATAAGGTCTGGGCAGCTGCTTTTTGACCCCTAAATGGCTTAAGACCACTGCACTTTGCTTTTTCATCCGATTGATGCCAAAATTCTCTTTTGACTATTGTCTTTTAAGTTAAAAAAAGACTTCTAAAACCATTAAGAAAGATTAGGATAGGTCTTTCTGCATCTGAAAGTGCATTAAACTTCTATTGCAACAAAACTCTGAGCACTTAGAGTTTCTTCTGAGTTTATGATTAATTTTCTTTAAAATTCTGTGAGTGGCATTTGAGTTTTTCATGCATTTTTTTTCAACACACACTTCATCAAGTCTGTCAGTTATTTTTAAAATATTGATTTGTTGTATGGATGTAATAGATCTAGTGTTAGTCCCAGATCCAACTAAGGGGCTCTATTAAAGAAGTCTATGGAATTAGAAATGTTTTTTAATGTCCACAAACATCAGTTTTCCCATTTGTGACACAACTGTAATAATACTTACTCGAATTTACTGTGAAGAAGAAGAAATGAGATGACATATATTCAAGTACATAGTGCAGTGAATGGCACGATGTAGGTATTTAATAAATGTCAGTTCTCTTTTCATAATCTTTGTGTAAAATTAATATGTAATTCACAAACGGTTTTAGGGATTTAGCATTCCTATTAGCTCTAGCCCTTTGTTGGACCGTCTGCGTAGCTGCAGGATGTCACTCTATCAGATGTAACACTTCTGTGCCCGTCCCCTACCACTCTTTGATTTGGTTAACTGCCAGCTTTGTCTCAGAGTATACCTAAGTAGATGTAGCTTTTTCTATTGCTAAGAAAAATCTGTTTGGAAAATTAGGTTTTGTGGACAACTCACTACAACAAATGACCTAGAAAAGAGAAAATGAGGCATTCCCTGTGATGTCAAAGGATAAAGAAGTAGAGGTTCTGGTACAGATCTAGGATGGATGGTGGGGACCACTTCTTGATCAATGACTCAAAATATTGACATGATCTTCCCCCATCACGCGTAGAAAAGGGAATCATATCAAAAAGGAGATTTGGCAAAGGAAAGTGACAACAGTATTGAATTCCTTGACAAAGGGTACTAATAGGCTTTTGACATATTCTGACCTCCCCTCTCCCTTTCCTTGTCTTTGACTCCTCTTAAAAGTTGTTTCTAGGGGCACCTGGGTGGCTCAGTGGTTGAGCATCTGTCTTTAACTCGGGGTGTGATCCTGGAGTCCTGGGATCGAGTCCCGCATCGGGCTCCCTACAGGGAGCCTGCTTCTCCCTCTGCCTGGGTCTCTCTTTCTCTCTGTCTCTCATGAATAAATAAATACAATCTTAAAGAAAAAAAGTTTCTAAAAAGACATCTAGTGCCTTCACTCAGCCTTCTAATTATCTACAACTAAATAGCACCCCCCCACACACACCACATTTACCCCATCAGTTTGCTTTCATGTTTCTCTGTCCTAAAGTGTCTCTTGTCTGTGATGACTAAAGTTTGAGAACTGTGTCATTGTGATCTGGGAAATAATTAGGTAGATAGCAGGATAGAATGTTCTAAATAGGATTCTCACTTATTGACTCCTATCATTCCTGTCAATTAATATATCCATTCCCTCAGGTGTTTTAGGAAATCTGAAGGACCAGTAACGTCTCCCATTAAGTTTCCTTGGATATTTAATGAAAGCCGTGATTTCAGTTCTTGGCAGGGGCAAGCTTGGTTATAATACAGAGCCTGGTGACTATTGACTGGAGAGGATGGAGACTAGAACTGCTACATTTTGCAATCTGCATGTGAGGCCTACCCCCACAGAACTTTCCACCTGCCAGTGCTTATGAGATTTAAGCAGATGAAAAAATATGTCGAGAAATATTTGAACCCAGAACCTAATATCTGCATTCAAAGTATATGACAAAGTTTTAACATTTACTAATTTTCTACATACGACTACTGTGTACATGGAGGAAAGAAATAGGATCATTCATATTATGAGTGTTCACCACTTCAGAAAATCTCAAATAATGCTGCTCATGGCATTTGAGCGACAAAACAACACATGCCTATCAGTCTGCATTTATTCCTGTTCTAGTCTTGGTGGTTCCAGGTATAAGTAAAACATCTGACTGCTATGTCTTCTGGTGTGATAGTCTTTGGGTATTTCCATATTGAAATATATATTGTCAGTATAAATCACTTTCCTTTTTTATATTAAAATGATTGCATGTATAAATTTTGCACACAGGTAGATTATATTTAATGACTTGCACTTCAGGTTTGTCAAAAGGGAGTTAACAAATATTTGTTTATACAAATGAGGCATTGGAGTTGATAAGATTAAGACCCATTGGTCTAGATACCACCCTCACTACTGTTTACCTTTTATGCATTGACTGCTTACTTACAGGCTGAGGGACATTCTTTTGACCTAGTACTACTTTAGTTGAAGGGCTGTAGCTAGCTTTCAATGCAAGGAGTCAGTTTGAAATGGAATATAGGGTTACCAGCATTTCCCTTCCAAGAGGTGACTTTCACACAGGTTTTTTTTTTTTTTAATTTTTTAGTTTTTTAAAATGATTTATTTACTTTAGAGAGAGTGATCAAGTGAAGGAAGGGGCAGAGGGAGAGGGAGAGAGAGAGAGAGAATCCTCAAGCAGATCCCCTATCACAGGTAAAGCCTGACTCGTGGCTTAATCCCGGGACCCTGAGATCATGATCTGAGCTGAAATCAAGAGTCAAGCACTCAACCAACTTAGCCACCCAGGCACCCATTTCCTAGAAGTTTTAAAGGTTAGCCATCTATCCTTTGGCTAGACAGAGACAAACTTATTTGATTGTGAAATGCTGAGAATAAGAATTTTCATTTACTTATAAAATTAGTATTTGTGTGTACATGTCCTATATTTAAAAAGCAGTTATCTCATTAAAAACTTTTGATTATGAATTTTTTTATAATTATAAGATTATACATTTCAAGAAAACTCAGCCTTAATGTTTTTTGATCGCATTACATGATTTTCTTTCAAGCATTAAAAATATGGTACTGAGGACTATTCATGAATTTAAATAATCCTATTTTCCCTTTATTTTATTTTATAATTTAGTACGCATTATTAAAATTTCTCTAATGTGGCAACCTACAAATTTGTGTAAGACTTGTACGTCATTCTGTAGTGGAAAATTAAAAGTCCATGTAATGGGCAACTTAGGGTGAGGTTACAAAAGTGTAGCAGACGTTAATTGCTCACATTCTCCAAGTTATTGTTCCCTAATAGTATGGTTCACTGGGAAAGATGATCTCAAACAGGGCTCATCATTGATTCCCTTGTGGATAGTTCAGATAAATAGTTCAGCTATTAAGTGCTGCCATGTTTTCTGCTATATTTTCTCAACTCTGCACACATTGAATTGACCCTGTATCTCCTCCTTGTTGATACGCACCTTACGGTGTTGCAATGACTTTAAGCGTTACTACTCCACTGAAAATGTTAGAAACATTTGTAGTGAGGGTAGCAACATTTAAGAAGAGGGTTGCTTCTAGACTACAGGAAGTGTTTATGAATTAGAAAACCCTGCCTTCATCCTTGACAGATATAGCCCCAAAGTTCAGGGATGGATAAGGGTATCCTTATCCAAGGATAAGCCCTCCCCCTTTTCTTCCCCTGAAGAGACATTGGCCTTTCACAGCTTTGTGGGAAGTTTGTGAAGTCAGTTTTCCTAGGGATTTGGCCCTTCAGTTTGTGCAGAGTACAAACCGTATACATCAGAGTACAAACCGTATACATATGAGTAGTGGTCTTAAACATGATTTTGGCTACAGAGGAAAAAGAACTAGAAAACACCTAAGTGTTCAATGAAGTAGCAGTTACAAAGGAATGGGGCTTTATTTTTTAAAATATTTCATTTATTTGTTTGGGAAAGAGAGATTCTCCTTTGAGAATGGAGTGGAGCCCAAAGCCAGGCTTGCCATGGGGCTCACCCATCCTATGATCCTGAGGTCATGACCTGAGTCAAAATGAAGAGTCAGATGCCTAACTGACTGAGCCACCCAGGAGCCCTAAATGAAGGAGGTTTTATAAGAAAACAAGAAGGAAATAGATGAAAGAAGGAAATTAAAGATAGTGCAATCTGTCCATAGCCAATCTAATCTACTTTTTGTTTTTTAAATTCAAGAGTGTCCCTCTCTATTACTTAGGAACAGAAAATAAATGTTATGCCATAAATAATGTGATTATATTCTATGTAAACTTTCATTTCATATTATTCTAATTGAGGTTTCTCTTCAAATTCTACATAAAATAATAAATCTCTTGGTTTATGGCACTAGATAACCATCCTACTTGGCTGACTGTAGAGAATGATTTTGCCATTATTTATATTCTTTCAGATTTCTGTAGAATGAAAATTGAAAACTTAAGAAAATTTTCTTCAAATTTTACTTCTTTTTTATCATACTATTTTAAAAACCATTGAAAATACAAAATTTAAATTAACTTTCTCCTGAAGTCACAAGTGAGAAAACAGAGATAATGGATTCTACTTTGTTAATGATATGCCTAAAATTAGATATTAAGTTATTAAAATTTTAGTTTTTTATGAATGAGGACAAAAACCTCATTTCTAAATCTTGTCACACTTAAATTATGCTGTCTCATTTGAGTTCCCAATGGACTTGGTCCAGTCATATGATATCACTCCTATAAACTTATTTTTATCCAGATGACATAGTCTCCAGAATACATAATTTAAAAACTCTCTTCAAAATGGCCTGCATTATAGCTTGGCCCTCCTATGGAATAAAGGAAATCTATAAGTTTTATTTTCTAATGTTTACAAATACCAGTTTCCTAAAGAAATTATTGGCTAACTGTATTGTGCTTCCTAAAATCATTTGTTTAGTGAATAAGAGTGTTTAAAAATAGGTTTATGATCTTATTTGGAATACCATAGACCTATATCATAATTAACTTTCAATAGGGAACATTTCACTTTCTATGTGTATTTCCCCACAAAAGGATTTTTAAAATCACGTTAAAAATATATAAAAAATTAGTTTTTAGTACACTCCTTTCTGGTCCCAGGGTTAAATTTGGAGGGAACCTAGAGGTCAGTGGATGAGAGTACATGCACACACATATATACATGCACCCTATAGGTTACTCTAGGTTTCTTTGCTGTTGCTGGGTGAGCTGTGGTTAGGGCCCTTGTTAGTCACTGATATATATGTACTTAGGCTCTATCTTTCTAGAAGTTGGAGTCATGCTCTTGTATTAATTCACTGTAAAAGGAATATAAATATTTATCTCATTTTAATTTTTTTCTGTTATTTCTTTCCCATCTCTTATAAATGCTATTAATTTTCTGCTGCTAATTTGATTTTCCTCACTTTTCCTATTATAAATGTTTTGACCTTTTTACCTGCAGCAGCATGAATGGTGAAAATTGGTAGGTGTGACCAGACAGGAAGAGCAGAAGTGTGAATGAGGATCTGAAGGAGGAAAGGACATAATGAAAGTCTCCATGTGACTTTTCAAAGCCTTGGAATTGGGGGCAGGTAGGGGCACGGAGAGAATTAACTCAGTTCATTGATGAATTATATGTATATATTACTGAGAACATATCACAGAAAACCCCAAACAGTGATCCTACCAAATAAAGCCACCAGTAGACATCACTGACATGCTTTTAGAAACTCAAACTTTGAGATGCTATTGGTCATTTTTCATGGTTAAAAGAAGGTAGCTACAGCTGTAACCTCCATGTCCAAGATCAAAGCAAAAGAAAGAATCAAGAGTGAAGGACCAGAAGCTTCCCAGTAGTCTTCCTTCAGAGCACTCCCCAAAGCCACACCCAGTGACTTCTATTTACATCTTTTTGACCAGGATGGTATTACATGGCCTCTCTTATTTCCAAATGAGACTAGAAACCTTTGCATTTCTGCAGGGCACTTTGCTATCCCAGAACCAAATTAGGGTGCCATGGTAAGGAAGAAAAAGGAACAGATACTGGGCAGGCAACTAGAAATCTTGGCAGCAATACCTGAGAGAAAGGGGAGACATTCTATATTTAGAAAAGAAGTCTTTATGTGTCCTTGATACAGATTGAGTAGAGAGAAAAATTGCCTGTGTGCTGGTTTCCCAGTGGAGTTTTACAGAGAAATAAGAATTGTTCCCCTCTGCATGTTAAGCAGCTCCCAAATATGTTGTCCATGCTCACCCAGCAGTGACCATGATCCCTCAGCAATATAGTTTTATTTTTAGCAATGGACTAGGAAACAAATCTCATAGGAAAGAGGCTCCAAGACTGGTTTCCACTTCTGAAAATCAATGTATGAAGTGTAAGTACCTCACAGGCTCTACAGAAATAGAGTGCTTTGGTATACCATTTCTTGAAGCCGGGTAAACATAAGTCTAGCTGTCCCCAAACAGGGCAAATGAAGCAGATTTTCACCTTCAGGAGAAGCCGTGAGTTTGTATCCATTGTATTGTTCTTTCAATATCTAGGACAATATTGCATGTTCAATATATAATTCTGATAATGCAGTTTGTTGTTTGATGGTTGGAAAATTACAAATAAATAAAAATGAAAATAGAATTTAGAACTACTAATCTCTAAATGATATATTTTAGGAATATTTCACATTTAAGAATATTGTTTGCCTCAAGATCAGCAAATTAATGATGAGCACAATGAACCTAGAATCAGTTGAAAGAAATATATTATTTATATCAGAACCTTTTAAGCTTTCTTGTGGTTTCATTTATTTGATTTTAAAAAGGCAATTTGAGAATATTGTAAATTTTAAAGAATTATAGCAATATATTTCTCTCTAGGACAAAATTTTCAGATTCTTTTAATTATGCAAATTTTATATGTTATTAAGGACAGATTTCAGGGTTATATTTTAAGATTGAGCATTTAGTAAGAGTCCACTACTATAAAGTGGGATGAAATGAGGCCATAGAACATTTAAGTTATATCGTCAACCAGGGGAAGTTTACAATTTATTGGAAATGGTGGGAAACACACATAAAACTAAATTTAATTTTGATTTTCCTCTGCTCCACTCTGTTGATTAAAATATGTAGAACTAATCACTATTGATATACTTTGTTCTTGTTAACATTTGCCAGGTTATTTGCCTTGAAGTTTTTAATTGCAAAGGGATTCCTTCTCTCTAGTAGATGTCTCTGAACTTCAGCATATGGCTTTGGCTTTGTAGAAACCCCAAGATCACCCTGATAAGATCTTGCATCATTAGCTGGACAGATAATATATTTAAAAACTAGTGAGCTAGAAAGTTCCTAAAGATTCCATTGTTAAAAATGGTGCATCACATTTTCGTCCCCAATATTTTAAATATTTATTAAAATCTAAGCAATATATGCAACATGTTCTGAGGAAGGGCTAATTTCTAAGTAGTTTCTAGATAATTAAATACAACCCAGTGCCCATTTTAAGTATCAGAGGCTTTTTGATGAGAAGAAGGTTATATAGTCTATATTTCCTTTTCAGAGCAAGAAGTTTTTTTAGTGAATGGTTTGTGAAGGATGTAAAATCCTGTTTGATTAAACACAGTTTTCCTAGTTGGGCTCTAAGCACTTTGGTTTGTTTCCTGAACAATAAATAAATAAATATATGGCCATTGGATATAGGCTTTTATTTCAGACAAATGACAGCCCTGAGATGACCACTTCTGTTTCTCATTTCTCATCAAAATACTGCTGAAGACACAGTGATTCAAATTGCCAGGAACTTCTACTTTGCTTAAATCCAATTGTTCTCCTTCCTTTTAAAAATACTGTAGTTAAACACTGAAACAACAATGGAGCAATGTCTCTGGGGATTGAATTATGTTTAATTGGGAAGGAAGCACACTCTCTCTTGTTGCTTCAGTTCATAAAACTAAGACTGTCAATTAGATGGTGCAGCCCAATTGCAGTCAAGATGCAGTACGGCCTGTTAAGAGGAGATTCACTGAAACAAGAGAATTTTAAAAAGCATGTCTTGTGAAAGGCCACTTGTTAGGTAGGAAGTTGGGTTATGCCTGTCCTTTTAAGCTGTAGCAGCATTGTATTAGAGGGTGAAGTACAACACTTCTATCCATAAAATAATGGCTTTAAGGGATACCTGGTGGCTCAGTGGTCGAGTGTCTGCCTTTCGGCTCAAGGAGTGATCCCAGAGTCCTGGGATTGAGTCCCATATTGGGTTCCCTTCACGGAGCCTCCTTCTCCCTCTGCCTATGTTTCTGCCTTTCTCTCTGTGTCTCTCATGAATAAAAATATAAAATCTTAAAAAAAAATGGCTTTGGTTGCAGACGATTAGAGTAGGAAACCCACCCACTTTTCCCCAGGCATATTTCAGGATCACCTTTCAATGACTGACCTAGGAACCGTAGGCTGTGTTCATTTCCAGTCCCTTCAGCCAACTAGCATCAATGTTTCACCGCTGTCTCTTGATGATGTCAGAATGGGTCCCTGGTATTAGACATGAGTTGCAGATTCCTAGAAAGATAGACAATGTCGGATGCTGCTTTATTAGCAAATGGGAGTTACATTCTTTTAAAAATACCAAATTTGTTTACTACAGATTTGACTTCTGCAGAGCTCACCTTAATGAGCATCACAATAATGCTCTTTTATGCTTAAAATGATGCATTAGCATCCCATCAGTACCTTTGCCAACCAGTGAATTATTAATAAGGTGATGATCATTGCTAATGAAGCTACTTTATTAGATTTTGATGGATTTTGTGCTAGAGATTGTAGTGAGGCCTTTGAACAGAGAGTATTTTTCTCCCAGGGCAAATCTTCTGGCTTCATTGAAAACTTCTCTGAAAATTCCCAATATTGCTTCACCTATTTTCTACTTACATGATAGTCACTTTCACAGAAACATAATAGTCTGTAAGTCAAATGTTTAATTTGCTGCTGCAAAAGAATTCACTATAGGATTCTCAATGTGGGGTTAATTACATAGTAATGAAAGAGTAATCCTATTGGGAAAATGCTCTAACATTGCTCTGTTTCCTCCTGATAAAGAGTGCATGCATGTTTCATTTTATATGCTGGGAAATTCAGAGAAAACATAGAAAAGGTATGTGCACAGATATAGCAAAGTTCTTATCTGTTGTCAACATGATGAAAAAATGAATGTGTATAATTACTATATTATACGAGTAATTAATAATTTATAATGCATAAAATATAACATTCTACCATAAACAAGATTATATAGTACATTAGAAATAATTGATAACATATTCTGAAGAAAAGAAATTGCTACTCTGAAAAATAATAGGGCAGTCATTCAAAATTGTCTCCATATTTTGAATTTCCTTTTTTTTTTTTTAAGATTTTATTTATTTATTTGTGAGAGACACACAAAGAGAGGTAGAGACACAGACAGAGGGAGAAGCAGGCTCCCTGTGGGAAGTCTGATGCAGAACTCAATCCCAGGACCCTGGGATCACGCCCAGAGCCAAGGCGAAGGCAGACACTCAACCACTGAGCAACCCATGAGTCCCCATATTTTTAATTTCTACAAAGAATATTTTGCCCTCACTTTCTCTGAAGAGTGTTATAAATTATAACTAGCTATGTTATTGTAGGATTACTCCATATGTCGGGCAGCCTGGGTGGCTCAGCGGTTTAGCGCTACCTTCAGCCCAGGGTGTGATCCTGGAGACCTGGGATCGAGTACCATGTCAGGCTCCGTGCATGGAGCCCTCTTCTCCCTCTGGCTGTGTCTCTGCCTCTCTCTCTGTCTCTCATGAATAAATAAATAAAATCTTAAAAAAAAAAAAAAGGATTACTCCACATGTCAAATACTTTGTTGAGTACTTATAGTATCGTATTAATCCTTCAAAAAGTTTATGCAATAGTTAATATGATCCCTACTTTCTTAGCTGAGGAAAACTAATTTAAAGAGCATAAAAATCATTGATGTGTGGTAGGACTCAGATTCAGATCCATTTATCTCCAAAGGCTTTATTGTCACTCGTTATCCTCTACTGTCATCGGTGTCAATTCATGTATATTGAAGTTTATATTAGAGAGGCTTGGAAGTTCAAAGAGAAACATTTCCCATCTCATTTGTTCATCCTCCTGGGTGGACAGTGGCTAATACAGTGGCTAGATTTGCTGTAAAACTAAATTGATTAGGTTGGTAAGGTATAGATGTGATGATGAACAAATAGCCTGAAACAATAGACTAGAGTCCAGAAATAGACCCACACACATGTCAGTTGATTTCAGCAAAGGCACAGATGTAGGATAATGGGGTAAGGAAAATTCTTTCAACCACTGGACCCAGAAATCTATTGAAAAAAAAGCTTGATCCTTTTACCATACACAAACATTAATTTTAGATGGCACATAGACCAACTATAAACTATGAACTCAATAATTTCTAGAAAAAAATGTAGCAAAATATTTTCTGGATTTTAGGATAGGCAAAGATTTCATGGAAAAGGCCCAAATTGCATTACCCGTAAAAGAAAACAAAATGATAAATTAGATTTTGTTAAACTAAAGAAGCTCTACTCTTCAGAAAAATGCAGTAAGAGAATAAAAGAGGTAAGGCAAGGATAAAATATTCACATTACATATATCTGATAAAGGACTTTTATCTGGACCATGTAAAGAACTACAAATCAGTTATGAAAAGACAACACAATTAAGATGAGCAAAAGACTGACAGATTTCAGAAATTAACAACTGGCCAATAAGCACAAAATAAGTGTTTAATAGCATGTAATCAGTTATTTGTAAATTAAAATAAAATATAGCTACACACTAGAATTACTAACATTAAAAAGGCTAACAGTACCAATTGTTAGTAAGGAGCTGGAATAATTAAACTCCCATACTTTGCTGGTGGGAATGAAAAATGATAGAGCAATTTTGGATATTTCTTAGATACTTTTGTGTGTGTGTGTGTGTGTGTGTGTGTGTGTATCAGTAAAACTGGGAAAAGGAAAATAAAACATACACATACATGTTTTATTTTCCTTTTCCCCAGCTTTGTTGCTAATATAATTGACATATAGCATTGATAAGTTCAGGGTGTATAATGTGATGATTTGATGCACGTATGTATTGCAAAATGATGACCAAGATAACTTTAGTTAACATCTATCACCTTATATAACTGCTATTTATTTTTGGTAGTGAGGACATTTAAAATCTACTTTTTTAGTGACTTTCAAGTATATAATACAGTATTATTAACTGTTTTCACCATGCTCTATATTAGTTCCCCCCAGAACTTTTTCATCTTATAATTAGAAGTTTGTATTCTTTGACCAGTAAGCATGCAGTAACCATCTGACATCAAATTCTACTTCTAAGTATTTACTCAGTAGAACAAAAACATATGTTAGCAAAAAGAGATATAAAAATATGTTCATAACAACTGTTTTCAAATGAGCCAGAAATTGGAAATCACCCAGTTTTATCAACAAAAGAATGGATAACCAAGTAGTACTGTATTAATAGAAAGTAATCATACCTAGCATTATAAACAATTACTGATGTGTACAACAACAAAGATTGATATCAAATATCATATGAGCAAAAGTAGTCAAACATAAAAAATATATATGCTTAGATGATGTTCAGGAAGAGGGAATTCTAACATTTCTTTTTTCTAATATTAATACTAGTCACTAGTAATTAATACTAGTGACCTTAGCTTTAGGGAAAATGCTATTTCAGCTGAAGGAACTTACAGGAGTAATTGATGTGTTCTATATCATTTATTTGGCTGATAGTTGCAAGGATGAATATATTTTTCTAAACTCATCTAACTGGATATTTAAGATCTCTAAATTTTTCTTTTGTTTTCATTTATTTATTTTTAAAGATTTTATTTATTTATTCATGAGAGGCACACAGAAAGAGAGAGGCAGAGACACAGGCAGAGGGAAAAGCGGACTTCCTGCAGGGAGCTCCATGCAGAACTTGATCCCTGGACCCCTGGGATCTCACCCTGAGCTGAAGGCAGATGCTCAACCGCTGAGCCACCCAGGCATCCCTAAAGTTTTCTACTTTTAAAATATACCCAATAACTTTAACTTTTATGAAAAATAGGAATGAAAAATAGGCAATTTTTTTTCTCAATAAAAATATCTTAGACTTATTGTCATCAAACCATCTATACCAGCTTGGCATTTGTTTGAAAATGTTTCCTGCTCTATCCCTAGAAGGGTTAGGCTCTTGATTTATTTTAAGTGGACAGTTAGGAAATCATAAGCTGATCATTGGATTTTACAAGTGGGAAATGACCAAAGGCCTTTTCCATTATTTTGGTTTTGTTCTTTTTAAATATATAAAATATTTAATGAGCTCAGCTGTCAAAATTATTTGAAAGGTACACAGACAAAACTGAGTTCCTTCTATATTCACTCCAGTTTTTTTTTTTACCCTAACCCATATAAGTAATGGTTTTAGTTTTCAGGATATCCTTCTAATATTAGTTTTTGCAAATTTATTTATTTATTTTTAAAGATTTTATTTATTTATTCATCAAGGGGTGAGAGAGAGAGAGAGGCAGAGACACAGGCAGAGGGAAAAGCAAGCTCCATGCTGGGAGCCCGACGTGGGACTCGATCCCAGGTCTCTAGGATCACTCCCCAGGCTGAAGGCGGCGCTAAACCGCTGAGCCACCAGGGCTGCCCTAGTTTTTGCAAATTTAACTAATGAATGTGGGCATTCCTATTTCTTTTCCTTTCTAACACAGACATAAGCATACGATATACTCTATTCTGGATATTGTTTTCTAATTTATCCTGGAGATCTCCATATATTTGTACATAGAGATTTTTACCTCTTTTTGTTTTACACTTTCAGAGTTCTCCATTTTGTGATTGTGATATTGTTTGTTGAAACACTTATTAATAGACTTTTTGTTTGTTTGTTTGTTTTTAGACTTTTAGTTTGTTTCCAGTGTTTTGCTAGTTAAAATAATGATACAGAGAACACTCTTCTTCATATGCTGCTTATATTTCTGGAGTATATTTCCATGCTTTTGAGATGTTCTCTTTATTATGCCTCCCTAGTGCTTATTGTTTTTATATATAAAGGTCATACTTTTTTATTTATTAATTTTATATTTTTATAGATTTATTTCTTTTTTTGAAATTTTTGTTGTATCACCATATTACCTACAAATTGAGGCAACTCAACTCTTCTTTCCCATTTTTATATTTGTTTTTTCCTTGTGTAGTTGCTTTGATTAATACCTCCAATATAATAATTTAATAGAAATGTTGATAGTGGCTGACTTCAGAAGGGAACCCCTGTTACATTTTGAGAACAGTCGTCTAAGAGCTTTCATTTCACTATAATTGTCTAAATTAAATGATCAGTTCAAAGCTTATGAAGGAGTTCCTAGAGTATTTCTGTTAAATTGCACTTTGTGATGAATAAAGATTATCTAATTAAAATATTTTCCTAATCTGTCTATACATGGATCTATCTGCTACTATTCAGGATCTTAAACCTTCTTATTGCTCACTCCCAGGAAATTTTATTAAAAACACTAAGGTCCTACACATCAACGTTTCAACATAAAAATCTACATTTTATGATTTACTTTCTGACTTTTTCAGTGGCACAACTTTGTATGCAGTACATCTGATCAGAACAGAAATACCTTAATCAATATTTTCTGTTGTAATTAATCATGGACCTTAGCTTCATATGATTTTTTGCATTTCACATCTATCTTCATCATAGTAACATCGAACTGTATTTTCTTCCTATTTCCATTTCATAAATTATGGAAATGTTTGACATCTTTGACTCTATTTTTCTATTTTTTAGTGTTTCATTATGATAAAACTTTTATAATTTATGATCTTAAATTTTTTTGCTCTGTTTTCATATTATTAGCAAAAAAATAATAATAATAATTAAGTTACAACTGCGTGTTCTTGCCAGAGTTATGCCGATGTAGGATTAAAGGAGTGCCCTTTAGTATGGACTGGGATACATATGAGTAAGAATTTCACATATTTTTAGGAAATGTGTTCATGCTTTCTAGATCAGTCTCCTAATTTTGGAATGTCTGACTGGATTGCTTTTTCGTCAGAAAGTGTAGCCAAACTGTAACGAAAGTGGAAACACTAGCACAGCTGTTAAGAAATGGGTGGATTAGGTAACATAAGGTTGATGAAACCACTAGTGTAGAAACAGTTCTAAACATCTGAGACTATCAGTGCAAAGAAATCTCTATTTCTGTAGCCTCTGATTCAGTCTTTCTCACATGGAGGGCCTAATGAAGGAAAGAAACTACCGCTTTCTAAATTGTGCAGAACAAATACCCTAAAAGGGAAATGTCTGGATCTTTATTACTTTGGAGACCAAAAAGATAGTGTACTTTGAAGTTAGTTCCTTATGGTTAGTTTGATTTACTTGATGTGGGAGCATCGTGTGAATTCATTGCCACATGAATAATACATAGTAGTAATAATCTCTATTATCAGAATGTTTTTATGTATTCATAAAGTATATTTTCTATGGCTAAAGGAAAAGCAACAAATTATTAAACTCCCAGTTTTTTTTATTATGATCTGCTCTACCACTTCAATTTATTCCACCTTTTCGTTTTAAAAATTGCATTGAGGGATCCCTGGGTGGCGCAGCGGTTTGGCGCCTGCCTTTGGCCCGGGGCGCGATCCTGGAGACCCGGGATCGAATCCCACGTCGGGCTCCCTGCATGGAGCCTGTTTCTCCCTCTGCCTGTGTCTCTGCCTCTCTGTCTCTCTCTGTGTGACTATCATGAATAAATAAATAAAAAAAAAAAAAAAAAAAAAAAAAAAAAAAAAAAAATTGCATTGATAAGACATTATTACAAAAGAAGCAATTTGGAAAACACTGTTCATTTTCATTTTGCTTCCTTGTTTTACTTGTGCTTTGAGCACAGCATGTTAGTTCATAGAGACTCTGATTGAAAAGGGGCCTTATAATTTTCCTCAAATAGCTTTGCTTTGAGTTTTCCAGTGGATGGTGGCATCTTTCTCTTTGGAGAAAGAATATAATAATGACTGAGCTTGTAAAATAATAAAGTACATTTATTTTTGCGATGTGATATATTGATATGCAATTGGTTTGAAAGGGTGCTTTCTCTCTTATTTTTAATTGTTTTTTCAGTCCTACGCAACACTTGCTAAGCTTGACTGTACAGGACACATATTTAGATGGCCTGTTGATTCAAGGATTGGTTTCATCACATGCACCAGAATAGTCCTGATTAAGAATAAAACTTGTGATTTTGCGTGCTCGCTTCGGCAGCACATATACTTTAAAAGAAAAAAAAGAAAATAAAAAAAAATTGTGATTTTGCAGTTGCACAGGCAACGATGAGGTGGAACAGCCAGCTAAGTCTCTAGGCCCTTAGGTATTCCTAACACACTGACGAGGAAGTCAGTGTTGAGTTGCACATGACAACTGGGGTTTGGGCAGTGTTCTGTAGTTAAGTTGGTCTGATTTGCTTCCATGCACACTCTCTGCCCCTGGAATCTCAGCATTTAAAGACCATTTCACTGAGCCACAGAAAGGAAACACCTGACTGTGGCAGGCAGTTGCTGGCTTACAGCTGACAACTCAGAGGTGCCATTGGACCCCCCGCCCCCTCCGCCATCAATTTCTGAGCACTGCTCCAGTTTTCCCAGAAGTTTTTGGACTGTTCTTGGCACTTGGTAAAAAGCGCCTATGGACCGGAAGTACTTGGGAAGAAGGCATTCCTCTCCCTCAGAGCCAACACAGAAAAATATTATCTTGGGACAGTTCCCTTTGCAAGTCTGTGATCCAGAGTTGAAGGATATTGGAATTGTACGTTGTGGTTTTGTCCTCTGCTATTATTCATATTGTTAATAAGAGCAAGAATGGGGGCACTGGGGTGGCTCAGTCAGTTAAGTGTCTGCCTTTGGCTCAGGTCATGACCCCATGATCCAGTCCCACATGTGGCTCCCTCATCAGCAGGGAGGCTGCTTCTCCCTCTCTCCCCACCCCACCCCTCTCCCCTGCTCCTGTGAGTGCCCACACACTCTCTCTCTTCTCTAATAAATGAGTAACATTTAAAAAAAAGAACAGGAACAGATAATATTTGTTAAATATTACTGTGTTCTGGAGACCACATGTAGACATAAACTCCTTTAATCCCACACAAAACCTTTATGGTAAATGTTATTTAGTACTTCCATTTTACAGAGGAGAAAACAGGTTTTGAAAGGTTGAATGATTTGTCAAAGTTGCAGAGCTCCTATGCAGCATGGCTGAGATTTTAATCCACATTTTGCTAACCTTAAAGCCTGGACTCCTCTTTATGCTATGCTTCCTCAGGGCTGGGGAAAAGTAGTATAAATACATTTGTTTTTAAATCATGGATAATAATCTTATGCTTAAGACATTTAAATCTAAATTGACTCCCCAAAAGCTTTCTGCAGATGTTGTCCCAAATTACACTAGTGTTTCAAGGAAACCAGCACTAGAAAATTTAATCCAACTAAGAGTAAATTCTAGAAATCGGGGAGCCTTTTTTTCTTTCTTTCTTTCCTTTTTTTTTTTTTTTTTTTTTATCTCTCATACCATTTTATCCCAGTATCCTGGTCACTCTTAGTTACAACAGATACTTGTTGAATTAAAATAATCTGAATTGAATTCAAGTCATAGGCTTATTTTTAGACAAGTAAATTTTCAGAGTGTGTTCTTGGAAACTTTGCAGTGAGGAATAGAGGTTAAGAAGAAAGGAGACAAAGTTAAGTAATTACATTAAAGGATAGTATTGGATAGAAACAGAAAATTCCTGTCTTCTGTGTCAGTCATTCTAGAACCCAGAAGCTGTCAGCTCCTGAAGCTAGCTCCTCATACATCCTCTGGAACAGAACTACATTCACTTAAAAATCTGTGATTCCCTGAAGATAATGAACATGTCTTAGGTGGGATATTCCAGGTTCTCAAAGAAAAAATGAGAAAGTCTGAGAGGGCTCCTGTGCTGTTCCTTACATTTTAGAACCATGCTGAGAAGAGAAGGAAGAATGGAGAATTTCTTCCTCATTTATTTACTTTTTTGATAACAGCACATCAGTATATTACATTTACAATACTGCAGATATGGTGTTTAATCCACCTTTTGGAATCACAGATAAAAACTAGTGATATACATGTAATGGGAGAAAATACAAATTGAAATAAAGTTACTTTATATTTCACTCTTTGGGGGAGAAAGATAAAATTTCCTGAAAAAAATTTTTGAAAGACTTTTCTTTTTTTTTTTTTTTTAAAATTGGTTGCCTATTTATTTTTTTTTTAATTTTTTTATTTATTTATGATAGTCACAGAGAGAGAGAGAGAGAGGCAGAGACATAGGCAGAGGGAGAAGCAGGCTCCATGCACCGGGAGCCTGATGTGGGATTCGATCCGGGGTCTCCAGGATCGCGCCCTGGGCCAAAGGCAGGCGCCAAACCGCTGCGCCACCCAGGGATCCCGAAAGACTTTTCTATGTGCGAAAATTGATGTAAGATAGAGAGCATGGCTTTTAAATTAGTATTACTTGTTCACAAACTTCTTCTTTACTTACCCTTTTAAAATAACACCTGCTTTTTCACTCTTTTTTAGGAGTTTTAATCCAATGAGGAAATTTAAGCAGAGAGGTCATAAGTGATAAAAGGTAAAACTGAGATGTGAATCAAAGCATTCTGGCTTGAACTTCAACATTTTTAATAGTATACTGCCTCTAACGTAGTGTTGGGGCAGTGGGGTAAAGTAACAAAACAAAGGGGCAAGATGACAGAACTAGAATTTACGAACATCTATTCCTGGATGTTTTTTAATAGTTTATGTTACTTTTGAGTAGTATCTGAGAATCTCTATGACTTGCATTTGTCTTCTTTAAAAGAACATTAAAACGCTGAAATTTACATAATAATCAGTGGCAAAGAACTTGATAGTATAGACTTTGTTATATATATATATATATATATATATATATATATTTCTTTTTTTTTTTTTTGCATTCTTCAGCAATTCTTAAAATGTCACTTAACATAAGAGGCTGTTTTGAGTGTAGTTGTGAGAAGGTGGGCAAGGAGAAGAGAGAGCCCATCCGCAGATTTACATAAAGTATTTCTACTTAGGAATTCCTTTCTTATGAAGGATTATAATTGATGTTTAGTAGAATTGATCAAGGGAAGGAACTGCTGGAGACCCAGCTCTCCACTGGATGGTTATTGAGAGTACATCTCACCCTCGGCCACGTTTTGCTGCAGTCGATGACCAGTAAGTGCTCTTCCTCCAAATAAAAATCTGTGTGCACACTCCTGAGGTGTGTTTACCACTTTGTAATATTTTGAATGTGACAGAAGTAGTGGTGAGTAAAAATTACCAAGGCAATGCAACCTTTCATTTAATTTCCTCTATTAGTTTTTTCTCCAGGGAGAGAGAGACAGACAGAAGATACATAGACAAGGGGATATATGAGTACATTTCTATTTTTAAGATTTTATTTATTCATGAGAGACAGAGAGAGAGGCAGAGACACAGGCAGAAGGAAAGCTTGAGGTGGGACTTGATCCCAGGACCCCGGGATCTCGTCCTGAACCAAAGGCAGATGTTCAATCACTGAGCCACCCAGGCGTCCCTAGGAGTAAATTTCCCAACTCTAAGAAGCTTAACAGGTAAAGGAAGAGAGAAGTATTCAGTTCCAGCTTTAATGTCACCCTAACTTGAATCTATGTGAAATATATCTTGTTTGCATGTTTTTACTTTAATATAGTTTTTAAAGAATTCTTACATTAACTCATGCTGCATATGATCTTAAACTCCAAGATATTTTTATATGATTTTTGACAAGGAAATATTTCCACTGCATCTCTGTTACATTAAACCAAAAGCAGTGTTATATTTTGAGAGACTTAATGTGGTACGGGGGAAATATAGTTAGCCCAGAGTTTAGGATTTGTTTCATCTCTAACAAAATCCTAAACACACAATTGAACTTGAGTTTTAGCTTTCTTTCCAGTGAATTAAGAATACCAATGTCTGCCCTCATTATCACAGAGATCTGTTCTGAATATCCAAAAAAGAGATCCCTAAGTATTTTCAAGGTATATAAAATTCCTTAAAATTAGTGAGTCAATATTTAGTTCCAGTTTGATTTTTTTGAATATCTCATAGCTATATACCATGAAAAATTTCTTCTTTTTAAGATTTGATTTCTCTAACTATAAAATTCAGTGACATTTACCCTACAGTATAATTTCTAAGACTTCATTAAATACAAACTAAGAAATGGAATCTTAACTCATAGGCATTTTCTAGTCATACTTCACCCATCTACACATTTCAGGATAATTTGATCCTGAAGTGATGAATTACTGTGTTTTTTTTTTTTTCTTAAAGGATTTAGGAAAGGTACCACATATGTATGCGTGTGTATGTGTGTATTTTGAGGTGGTTATTTTTTTATTAATATGTTATCGGAAGCCCTCTACCATTACGGTTATGTTGAAGGGCTGATTTCACTGGGGTATGTTTCAGTAAATCCCTTTGCATGATTAGAAGCACAGATTTCCATTTCCTGAAGAGCAACTGAGTGATGTTTGATGAACTTGGAGGTCATCAATAGGTCATTTCTTCATTTCCTTTGCATTTGACTAATGAAGCAGGTCTGTTCCCTGCTTTATTGCATAGTCTTGCACATTGGGTTTCTTTTGCATGACTTTGGACACTGATTCTTTCTTTTGACTCACAGTTCATTACCTTTATTTTCCTTCATTATCGTTTTAAAGTGCATCATAATTTTTAACTAAGTCTCACATTTCTGTATATTGTGTAAAATTTGTGTTTAGATCTCTTATTTCTGTAAGTTTTCTGAGGATCATATCTCTCTTCTTTAGTTGGGATCAGTCTTCATGAAGTTATAAGGAATTTCAGATGGTAAGCAGTGTGTGTGTGTGTGTGTGTGAGGGAGAGAGAGAGAGAGAGGGAGGAAGGGAGAGAGAAAGAACTCTGTAAATTGAAGCCTTCTCACATATAACGGATTATTGTTAGTAATCTACAAAATAATAGTTTTGGCTCTTTGTATATATTCCTGTGAACGTTTATAGTTTGGAATTAAATATGGTGCCCTTGCAAAACTATGATGTATAATAATTATTTTTAAACTTCCAAACTGTGAAGCAGTAGAAAAATCTATTGTGATTTGGGTGAGCTTTTCTTTTTTTAACTTTTCTTTAGTGTCTTGGAAAAGCATAACATATGATTACTAAGATATTTTTTCAGAGAATTTGGCAATGTTCAATAAAGCAGAGAATGTACTTTTAGAATAAAATGCTTAATGTTTAATTCATCACAAATACAAAAGAACTGGTTTTCTTAATTCAAATCAGTTATGTTAATTTTATTATGAATCACTAATATTCCCAAAAGGTGGCATGCTTGAATCATGAGATATATTTTTGAACTAAACAGGGAGAAGAATAGAGGCATATTGCTAAAAGATTTATCAAAATTATCTTTTGCTTTTAAATTTGTAAGTTTTTATATAGGTTATGAAAGTTATCACTTGATTATTAAAGCTAAACATTTCACATCAATCCATCAGTTCGTATTTTTAATTGATTGATTGAGGTCTTAAGTCAGCAGTGTTTAAATTGTCCAGTGGTCTTTCCATATAATGTTGATATCTCATCTGTCCAGTTAAAATGTTTATTTCATTATTGCGTAAAAATGAATTAATGTTACAAATATGTGGAATATGTAATTAAATAAAAAACTAGTTTGAAGTAAATATAGCTTAAAGCAAAGTTAGCAAGTTATAATATGCAATAAAAAAGTGTTTTCCTTTGGGCCTATACAACATGTGTTGTGTGATTCACAGTGATAGAGGCCATATGAGGTCATGATAGTTCCCAGTGTATCTTGTTATTATACAATGATAATCATAAATCATTCAACATTCTCTTCCTGAAGCATCATAGGTATTATTCATGTGTATGTGTATGATTTTATAATTTGAAATATATACTTAATATTTGGGGATCCCTGGATGGCTCGGCGGTTTGGCGCCTGCCTTCGGCCCAGGGCGTGATCCTGGAGACCTGGGATCGAGTCCCACGTCGGGCTGCATGGAGCCTGCTTCTCCCTCTGCCTGTGTCTCTGCATCCCTCTCTCTTTCTCTGTGTCTCATGAATAAATAAAATCTTTAAAAAAAAAAAGAAATATATACTTAATATTTAAGGGAACATCAATGTATGTTCCCTTTTTGGTCAATTAGTTTCTAAATTTCAAATGGACTGTATTCCAAAAATTAATTTATTGGGAAATACAAATTTTTTTTCATAGAGTCAGTAGTATTAATGTTGGAGAAGGTTTCATACTAACTTCATGAGCTTACTTAAATCATAATGCAAATAAAATACTATGCATTTGAAAAAAATTTAAGATAGAGATGCCTGGGTGGTTTAGTGGTTAAGCATCTGCCTTTGGCCCAGGGCATGATGCTGGAATCCCAGGATCAAGTCCCACATTGGGCTCCCTGCATGGAGCCTGCTTCTCTCTCTGCCTACGTATCTGCCTCTCTCTCTCTCTCTCTCTGTGTGTGTCTCTCATGAATAAATAAATCAAATATTAAAAAAAAGAAATTTAAGATAAATGTATGCACAGTGCAAATCAGTTATTGCTGATTATTCATGAGAAAAGACATTAAACTAATGAATATATTTTAAAAATATTGTGAATTCTAGTATCCCATACAAGTCTCTTGCATTGTTGAGTGACTTTCTTAAGTAAGATCAGAATCAAGGTGGATGTGGAGGCTGGGTGGCTGGAGGAGTAGTTCTTTGTGTGGAAGAAGAGAGAGCAGGTTTGGGGATCATCAGAGCTTAACATTTGGCACCCCCAAGGGCTCTGAAGGACTAAGCTGAGTAGTCAAAGCTCAAATCTGGAAGCGGAGCTTTGAAGTGGTGTGGTTGAAATGAGAGGTTAGAAACCAAATGAGCAAAATCTGAGTGCAGTACAAAGAAATAGGCTTCCCCATAACCATGTATGGAGAAAGAATCAGGAAAATGGGGTTTTCTTCCGAGGCAAGGGCCAGAGTTTAGCTGGTAGTGACCACTGGTGGTCTAGCAGCTGCTCTGTGAACTCAGTCACAAGAGAAAGGATTTTCAAGAACTCTGTGACCACTGGTTCTTTTTCTATTCACCTTCTGCAACCTAACCCACAACTGAACCTCAAATCCTTAAACCAGTACTGTTAATTCTAGTAGCTCTAATATGAATTATTCCTTCATTAAACGTTTGCAATATAAATGATGCTGATTTGGTATATAAATGATACTAAATACAATTAGCATGTAGTGCATGCAATATTATATAATAATATAAGCGCTATTATTCTAATACTGTGTCATAGTGAAAGCATGTTTAGGTATTGTATGTTTAGTATTGTGGAAGTATGTTGAGGAATAGAAACTTGGATTCAAATAAAATTAGAAGGATTATAAAAGACTGTCATAAAGTAGCAATGCTTTAGCTGAAATTTGAAGGAAATAATCTTGTTAATGATATTGCAGCTGTTGTGTGCTGAGGTATTAATGAGCCGCTGCAATGACTCAGTTGAGAAATAGTGCAGGACTAATCTGTAGCAGAAAGGACAAAGAGAAGGACATAGATTCAAGAGGCAATTAAAAGTGAAAGGAGTTTAAGATGACATGACGCCTGGATATTCCAGTACTATGGCTGTATCTCCCTTTTGAAGATACATGGAATACCAGAGGAGGAGCATGGTTAAGGGGGAGTTACTGGATTTTTGTTTGGATGCAGAGAATTTGAGGTGGATGTGGATTTTTCTATGGGGAAAAATGCAATGTGAGGTGGGGAGTATATGCTTAAAATTCTTGTCTGCATGGTGGTGCTAATTTGGGACCCTTGCCTTAGGGCAGCATTGAGCATGAACACTCTCATTTTTTTCTATATGGTTGAGGCTGATCTTCCCTACCCCACACTTATGTGCCCTACCCTTAGCTCCCCCACCCCAGATTATGGCAATTCTGTTTTTTTTTTTTCCAATGGTTTGATTCAAGAACTAGACCTCAGCTTTGACTGTGTTCCTTATTTCGTACCCACATTTAATTGGTAAGAAATCCTGTTGACACTACCTAAAAATATGTTCGGAGTCAAACAATTCCCATTGTATCTATGTCCTTGTCCCTCTCCAAGCCATTATTATTTCACACCTGGGTCATTACAGTGCTTCTCAGTGGTTAACTAGCTTCTGGCTTTTTTCACTAAGAACTATTCTCCACACCACAGCCAGAGTTATCTTTTTAGAAAGAGTCAAATTATACCACCACTCTGCTCAAAATGCTGAAGTGGCTGTCCATGTCACTCATGATAAAAACCAGCATGTTTTAAGTGACTTACATAAGCTGCCCACATTACTTCATAGCTCACCACTTACTCTTCTCCATGTGCCTTGCACACCCTTCACACCTCTTCCCAGCTGCTTTCTCTCCCTGGTACCCACCTCTGAGCACCTTCACCACTTTTCCCCATCTGCTGAAACTTTACCTTCTCAAGGGGACCCTCACTGTTTGAAAATACACCTCATCCCAGCCCTTTTTCTCTCCTGTACATTTTCTTTTCCACATAATTTACTACTTTCTTCTTTTTTTGCCCTGCCCCCTATTTTCTAACATATATAACTTATTCATGCTTAAAATCTTTTTTTCTGTCTCTGCCACTGAGATGTAAGCCACATCAAGTTAGGGATACCTATTTCTTTCTTCTACTGATAGATACCGAGAATAGAACCTGACACCTAGTAAGTGCTTGATAAATATTTGTTGTATTAAACGATGGAGATTAAATGACACTCATATTTCTTAAGTAGTTTTTTTTTTTTTTTCTGGTGGAGTTAGAAATCTAACAGCCAATGGAAAATTTGGAAACACTAATTTTATTTATTTTATTTTTTTTTAGAAACTAATTTTAGAAAAAATAAAGTATATATATATATATATATATATATGTCTAGATAAAATATGAACTGAATGTTTTCAGAGCTATGTAAACAAAGCTATCTGACAAGAAACACAACCTGTGAAGACATTAAAGATTTTTCATATATGTGGATATTCACTTCTTAACGGGGAAACAGTTTTGTTTTGTTTTTTTCTCCATTATACTTTGCTATAGTGTGTGTGTGTAGTTTCCATTAAAAAGCTTCCTGATTGATTGTCAGTGGACAAGCTCAAATCCCTCTTATCTTTAAATGACCTGTCTAGGCAAACAATAACTAAGGAGAGAAAAAAAAAAAACTGTATGGGACCAAACAATATTTTGTAGTATAGTAGGATAATTATTGCCTTTGGTAGTTTCAGCAAATTCAATTTTCTTCTTTGCTTGAGCCTATTTCTTTGATACTAGTTCTTTAGATATGCTGGATAGAAATAGTATGGTCAAAAAGGAAAATACCAAAATGAATTACATATATAACAAGTATGCATATGAATAGGTAAAATAATAATGAAATATTTTGAATAACTAAACATTACCCCATTCATCAATTTAAAAATAGGACTTTAATTATGATCATTAGAAGTTCAATATTTACTTGTTTCATTAGATCAAAAGCTATGAGCATATTTTATAAATTCTAACTTACTTAATATCAGAAATATAAATTACCCATTTTTCTTTTTCGTCATGCATCATCATCAGTTTGGGATTTGGACCTGGCTAAAACTTCTATTAATATATAAGGAAAGTAATGTTTTTCCTAAGAGCTGTGGCAATGATATAAAACATATATAATTGGTAAAGTTAATATACCATTATAAAAATACTTAATTAAATGTTTTACATATTTTAGGAGGATATATTATGTTGATATCTTGCCAATAGGTAACAAAGCTAAAATTAATTAAGGTTATATTCACCTTGAATGCTGATTTTACTTTATATCATTTGTTCATTAATTAAGCTAAGAATGACAAACTGGCTCTGCCCCCCTTTTCTCCTTTTACAAGTTGTGATGCTCTGAGTTTCTGTATTTTGTTATCCTATGCTTTGAAATATATTTATTTTGGAAATTTATTTTGTTAATTGCTCATGTTATTTTTTTTTATCATTTTATCCACCATCCTTAAATTGCTTACAGTTCATTTCCAGAAATATTTCTTTTGTTTGTTTGTTTAGACAAATGGCTCTAAACTGAGTACATTTGGCCGTGTTTGTGGACCCTTTGGTTATCACAAGTTAGGGGTGAGGGAGGCTACTGACGTCTAGTGTGTACAGGCCGGTGATACTGCTAAACTTCCTATAATGCGCAAGCCAGCACGGATGTGGGATCAGAATGACAACCACTACAAATCAGTCTTTGAGGAACTGAGGGATAAAAGCTTTGTTTTCAGGTTTCTTGATCCATCTAATACATTCTTTAACAGGGCCATTTTGTGAGAGAATTGGCATGACGTGGGCTGTTCAGCTGGGGGTGACATTACCTTTTAATAATCCATCTTAATATGATGGGGAGAAATATACTATATGGGCCTGCTGTCAGAAAAGTATGATCTTCTCTAGTTTTCCTTTATAGCGAAACTCAGTTGCCATTGAGCAGAGATGTTGCAAAAAAGAGAATCTCGGTGATTATGACTTTAAACATCTTTAGAAAACTTGAGAGACTTTTCAGGATGGAATGCAATTATTGGATAAGTTAATATTACTAGATTTATGTGAATGGGACTATATTGTTATTCTCTCTTTGATTTTTCTTTTCCAAATGTGTGACCTTCATTTAGTTCTAAGTTAGAACTTCTCTCTATATGATTAGAATTGATTTTTCTCCCTACCCCCCTCCCCTCTTTTCTTCCCTCCCCCTCTCTCCCTCCCTTCTTCGTGTGTTTCTCTCTCTCTCTCTTCCTTTTTTATTCTTACATTACTGGCAGTAGCCCTGTTGTAGGATTATAGATACTAACTATTAGCAGCATTGGCTTATGTCCCTAGTGGGAGCGATGGAAAGTATAAAGAAAAGCTAAAAGGGACTCACAGTTCTCCTAATGCAATCTCTCTCACATTCCACATCGACAGTTATTGCTACTCTAGGGGAAATTTGTATATACTGTATATGCAAATATATGCTTTAGAAAAACAGATTTAAACTTCTTCCTTCACATTTCAGAATGAAATAAAGTACTAGTTAAGAATTATTTATGAATTATGTAATGTGTTAGTGCTCATTATCTCCTGTAAGCATGGCATATTGGGTGTCAGTAATTAGAAGTCTGGTTTCACATTTGTAAGTGCTGAAGACTGTCACGTGTTTTATTAGTAATTGAAATAAAAAACTGTAAATCAGTTTCTTGTTTGTATACAGAGCGTACTGTCTCTAAGTTCCTATAGAAAAATAGCAAGGTAATTAGGTTTGAAGGCTGGAGGTTTAAAGAAGGAAGATAAAAGAAACAGATAATTTTGCTTCAGAAGATTAAGAATACCATAGGAAGGGCCATCATTTTTATTGGAATACAGATTTACAGAGGATTTAGACATCCTTTGGAGAGCCAGACAAAAAGCCCTTAACCTGATGATAAACAGGATGAAATCCAGAGTATCCAATTCCCTGGGAATTAATAGAAATTCTCCATAAAGCTGAACTCTGTCAGTGTATCTATGATTCATTTCATTATTCAAATATTGGAGACACCTACTAAAACCCTCTTTTAGCTGCTGGAGGCTCAGGTAAAAACAATACAGATAAGCTACTGATTCTGGTGTGATTGCTTTATTATTGTTAGATAATTGGTGAGGACATCTGCCATTTGCCCATTCTGGATCAAATTAGTTGGACTTAAAATTTAGACAGAGTATACTTTGGTATTTTGATAACTTACCACAAGAAAAGATACCAATTAGAGGAAGGCTTTGTGCCTCTAGCTATAGCCACAAGTGGCCTCAGGCCTTCAGGGAGGGGTCAAGGAAGACAAGGGATGTTCCCGTTTTGCTTCAGAGAGAGCATTAGCAATCTATTCTGCTCTCTGTCCTTGCTGTGAATTCAGCTGCTTTTACTCCAGCCTCTTCTGCTAAATGTGCATCTTTCTTTGTTTCCACTCTGTAGTCCTTTCATGCTGCTTATTCAGGGATTGTAAATCTTGAATAACTCTAATGTCTATAGCATTTCCCAAATTGTAGATCTGGACAGTAGTGGAGGGCAGTGGGGCCTCCCAAGGAGGCTGTTTTGCTTGACTAAGTTCTTTTGCTGTATTGATTTAGTATAAGAAATTCTGGGATAACATTCAATTTCTTTATGGTTCTTAAAAATCTGAGGCATCAACAAGGGCTTTGTATTCCAGGCAAGAGACACAATGTGAAAAAACAAAAACAAAAACAAAAACAAAAAAAAAAAAAAAAAGGGGAAGCAAACTACTGTCAAATTGGTCAAACACACCAATCTCTAACGATTGGAATTTTTTTTAGAATTGGCTCCAGTAATGCCACCTAATTTTCGTCTTTGGGTGCTCATTGCATTTGCCCTATTACCAAAAAAATAACAGTGAAAAACTAAACCGACCCAGAGCAGCTGTTATGTTATTACTTCTAAAACCTGCTTCAAATCCTTAGTATTCCTTTCTAGTTCCATTGGCACTGGATTTCTCTTCACATGTCAATACTAAGACATGAAAACAAGCTGCGGAATCGAAAGGTTGACTTCCCAGTATCTCCCAATGAAAACAATTCTTGAACTATTCTGTCTGTAACAGAAGAATGTGTATTTATATGTATGAAATCCTTTGAACTTTCACTGTCTTGTTTTTCACAGTACTGGGTGTATTCTCATGCAGTTTCTTTCATATTTATTTTTTTTCTGCTTCTACCCCATACACAGAGGATTCTGTTGTCATTTCATCAATTTTAGACGCCTACACTTGGAAGTAGAAGAACCATCATGCAGACATTTAGAGATCATCACGTTTAATTCTTCTACGTCACCTCTGAGAATGGTCTTTCTTTCACTGGATGTAATCTAGTGGCACTGAATGCCTTTGTGCTGCCTGTACTTTATCTGTTTTCATAAGCTACTTGGAACATAAAAAAAAAAAAAAGCTACTTGGAACATATTCCTCATTTGCCTGTATTTTTTTGTATTAACTTTGATTATTTAAATATGTAATTTTATCACAGTACCTCTGAATTTTGATGTATTGAGTTTATGAAACTTGCCCCAGAAAAGTAAGTTATGATTGGCTATTTTCTTATTAGGTATTACTCCACAGAATCCAAAACTTTGACTTTGGGCATATTTAACTGATAATTAAAGACTCCTTTCTACCTCTGCAAGGAGTGACCTACATACCCTCTGTTGCAGTCCTTTGTGGTTAAGGTTTTTTAAATTTTCCGTTAAAAACTTCCATTTTGGTAATACTAGTTCTTATAATCTTTGGATGTCAGACCTTAATATGGAAAAATATGCATCTACTGAGCTATTCTTCAAAATAGGGAATATTTTATTACAAATTGGATGCTTCATCTACAGGTGGAATGCAGAGAAACAAACGAGCAACATTACTCTTTTAGTTCCATAATCCTACAGTCAGACTATTTATAATCCTAAAAACCAAGGGCAGAAACCTGAACTAACTTGATCAGGATCCCAGTCTGTTTAAACCTAAATTTGGGTCTAAGCCACACAAGTAAGCAACTGACCTGTTTTATATGGTATGATTCGGGGGCATTCTTGCTCCCCAAATACAGACTGCGATCTAACAAATGAATTCACTAGTTAAGAAAAACTGAGAATTTTATAAAACATGCATTTTCCTGGCTGAGATAAATCAGGTGATAGGTTTAGTTCCGTGTAAACTAAGCTTACATTGGTTTAATTATCCTGCTCATCTCTGAATGCCCTGGCTAGAGTAGGCTATCTTGGTGACAAGGAAGTTTTGAGAGAGAGAGATAAGGGGGGAAGGCATAGAGGAGGGACTGGGAGGTGGTAATAAATGCTCTTAGAAGAAAGTATGAGATATGGAGTCAGGGCTCTTCTGGACAGTGTATCATCATGAAGCGTTTTGAATTGAATTACCAGTGAGAGGCTTGAGGCATAGCTGAAAACTGGAAGTAGAACTCTACAAAGTGATAAGAAGGGGTGTCTGTCATGATCAGGGTATAACTAACTGATTTTCATCTGCTCGATGACCACATGTGAAGTAGTTCCTCCTATTGAACATGGGTTTTAGAGAACTGATCTAGAGGGATCTCTTCTGCCATTACTGTTTGCTACCATTCTCCAGAAAGTTCTTAATATTCTACTCAGTGTAAGGAAGGACTTTGTCATGGGCTTCTCTATCTTGGGACAGTGTGAGACTCTGGTTGCCTGGAGTATGGAAGGACCTGCAAACTTGTGCTTTTGGGAGGAAACTTTCTTGTCTTCTCGGCTCCTTTCTCCCCTTCCCTCTGAGCCTGGCACCACTGTCAAATGGACCACAAAGCAGAGGCTTTTTAAGGAAGTTCTTATGATGGGTGTAGAAGGACCAGAAGGCACATCTCTGGGAGCCCCATTACCTGTGAACTGTATAAGAAAAATAGTAGAAAGAACTAGTTCACAGGCTCTCAAGAAGTTTTATCACAATGTTACATGTACATTGAGTTGGTATTTTTACGGTTCTGTTGAATAATCATTGAATGTTTAAAATTCCAGTGGCAAAGGCCCCAATAAAATTAAGACGCCATGTCTGTAAAGAGGGCGGGCTCGACCTAGTGCATTTTCTATTCACAGATCAAACCATAAGATCTAGATAGATTGTACTTGCTACCTTCTAATTTGTCACCTCTTCATATCTTTTGATATATTCATTCATTTATTTTGCTTGTTTTCCTCTGTACTGGAGCGATAGATGAACCATCCAATTTCTGTGTGCATAGTTTACACCAACCATACGGATTTATTTATAGACAATGCCTGCTCCTATAACCTAAATACTATGCCTTATAATATTTTTTAAACTTCTAAAGTTAACAGTCTGTTTAAATCCATTTATATTTTTCAACATTAAAGAAATGCAGCGTTAAAAGTCAGAAAATATTTTTGTTATTTCACCAAAAGAAGTAATGATTTGAAGGTAACCACCTACCCAAGCACAGCTTCCTGTGAGTTGTAGACTTAAGCACCCTTAAGGGTTCAGGGTTTTCCCTGAACCCATGAAACACCATGTGTTTTAGAGAACCATTGAATATCTGGAACTTGATAACTGTGAATAAGAGGAAAACGAAGCCCAGAAGATTAAGGAGCTAACCTGGTTAAATAGCCTGTCCACATGCAGAATTGAATAGACTGAAGTGATATTTTCAAAATTGAAGAAGAAAGGCTTCAAACCTTTCTAAAATTATTATAGGATACAGATGAGTGACGGAGAGGAAAGGAAATGTATGGAGAAAAAAGAATCTCTTTTTATTTTGCAATACATGCTTTAAAACCAGAAGGTAAAGAATGTGTTTTTACAGAAACAGCACATTACCCAAGTTGTCTCATTGGCCTTGAAACAATGTGAAGTGAGGTTTTGTGTGTCTGTGTGTGTGTGTGTGTTCAGTTTCTCCCCACTCCCAAACTATTCAGTTAAACAGGCTTTTACTCAAATATTGTAATAGTAATTGCCAAAGCACTAAGCTCTGCATGTTGCTGGATTTCTTGGCACAAAGAATAAGTAACAGGAAAAGCACCCTCTGGGAAAGTTTAGAGACTTTGTGCTTTTTCACTTTAATAATTACAACAGTGCTAATTCACAGCCTCTTCCACTAGATACTTAGGTTTTAAGTAGTCTAGCAATTGCAAATGTTGCCATCAGCTACTGCAAGTCCTTCTGAATATATATCAGATGTTCCCTACCTTTCTTTCTGTTTTATACTTTTCTTTCTTCCTCTTTCCTTGCTTTTTTTCCTTCCCTCTTTCTCCCTCCCTCCCTTTTTCCTCCTCTCCTTTTTATTGTTAAAGTTGTTAAACAGAAAGCTGAAGGAGATGGAGGCTCATAGTCATTCTCTATCAAAATAGATTTGCTTTATGGGTATGCTTCATTTAAAACTTATTAAAGTTGGGGATGCCTGGGTGGCTCAGTGGTTGAGTGTCTACCTTTGGCTCAGGGCATGATCCCAGAATCCCGGGATTGAGTCCCACCTTGGGCTCCCTGCGTGGAGCCTCTTTCTCCCTCTGCCTATGTCTCTGCCTCTCTCTCTTTCTGTGTCTTTCATGAATAAATAAATAAAATCTAAAAAAAAAACAAAAAACAAAAACCCCCCCAAAAACTAAAGTTAAAAAATTCTTTTCTCAACATTAATGTGATTATTTTATTTGAAACTTTTTTTGCCGAGTAAATTAAATTGTATATATTTGACATATAGTTGTTGAGTCTCTCCCATTTCTTCTCTGTGTTAGGCACCGAACTGAGAAATAATGATCATCGTGGCCTCTGTCCATCAAGCCAACTACTAAATGATTTATCTTGCATTTACCATAATGTAATATTCACCACAGTCCTTTGAAATATATATCATTGTCCTCAGTTTATGTATTAAAGTAAAAACAAAAATAAGATTCAGAAAAGTTAAGTGATGTCTCTAAGGTTAATAACCAGTAAATAAAATCTCTGTGATTCAAACCCAGTTCCTCTGAAATTCAAATGTTGGTCCCTGTGATGTGCCCTCAGTGTAAGAGCAAGTGAGGAAGAGTTTGTTCATTCCTGGTTTTCTTCCTTCCAGCCTCACTAAGGACTGAGACTGATTGGCTCCACTTTCCCCAACATTTATCCTATGAATTTCTAAGAACTACATTGCACTCATAGAGTCAATAGAAGCTCTTTATGACTACAACTTAAAGTTTCTCAAAAATTGTCTATCATCAGTAAGTTATTTTAAGCACCTTTTGAGAAGAATGTGATGGAGATAGAGAAATTTGCCAATGCAGCCATGATTATCTATGATTCATTTCCTTCTTTTAGAATTAATGACACCAAAATAAACAGAGTAAGGGAATTGGGATTTAGAACAGTTGGGTTTTTCAGCTTTGCCACCAAAATCTGTCACCTTTGGGGCTAATAATCTTTATATTTATTGGCTTCAACTTCCTTATCAATAGTACAAAAAAATCGACTGAGCTTGTATTTAATGTATAAATGCAGTGCTAAATTTTTACCGTTATGTCTAGCAACACAACATGTTTTAATTTTTGGTTTTGTGTTCTGCTCTGTCCTCTCCGTCTCAGGCTTGGTTAAATACCCTAGAAGGATTGCTGCCTTCTTCCTGAGAGCTTGAATTATAGTTTCCCAGGTGGATATTAGTACTTCATGAAAGATGATTGGAGTTGCTGAATATTTTACAAAGGAAAATCGTGTGGCTTGAATGATAATTTAGTTATCTTGATGAATTCCTCCTTTGTAGTTGAAGAAAGACAGTTCTGAAACATTAGATTTCAAAGAAAAACAGCAGAGGCATTGAGCATGTCTGTAAATACTTCATAATTGCAATAAAGTGGTTCATAGAAACGCTCACCCTAATTTGAGTGAGATAAGCATTAAAATAGTGCGTTATCTTTTATTTTGCAAATAATGTCACTTTTTTTTTCTGTATTCAGTGATAACTTACTATGTCAATTCTGCTAAAAGTTGAAGAAATACAAATGTAAGAATCACTTCACTAATAAAACTTATTCCAAAAATTGTACTTGAACGTGGAAAACTTTTGAATTTTGAAGACTTTTTTCATAAAATTGGTATTATGAAATCTATGGTGGTCAATTTCCCAGGCCAACCTGCAAACCTCTTAGAACTTTTATAGCGTAGCTTAAACATAACACATTTATATTAAAACATATAAAGTAAGCAGTCCTGTTGAGGTTGTAAGAAAGATAAAGAAAAAGAAAGAGCTATTTTTAATGCCCTGGCTGAGAAGGAAAGTAGGTTTCATGAGAGCAGCAGTCATCCAACTAAGCAGCAGGTGGAATCTGGTCATATCTATTGTTTACATTTCATCCATGGCTCTTTCACCCAGTAGTAGCAGAGTTCAGGAGTTATGATAGAGACCATATGGCCCTCATAGCTAAAATATTTATATTTTTCCCTTTACAGAAAAAAAAAAATAGTTGGCCCAGGAATTAGAGGAGGACTCAGAGCTAAAGGGAAACCTTTGCAAATTCTAATGGTGACTTCAGTTTTAGGAACTACCAGGGACAATGGGTGT
Organism: Canis aureus; assembly: GCF_053574225.1. Taxonomy (NCBI): domain Eukaryota; kingdom Metazoa; phylum Chordata; class Mammalia; order Carnivora; family Canidae; genus Canis; species Canis aureus. Next base: position 64,325,063 of record NC_135625.1, read on the forward strand.
GTTCCCTTAGGCCTTCTGCTCTAGAGACAAGGTTCATGCCCAGCATGTACTAGGTGCTTAATAAATATGCACCGATGCAGTGTTAGTAAACTTTCAAGAGCTTGACAGATTAATGTCTCTAGTTCTTTCTCATTTTTCATCTCACTTGTTAAATTATCTGAATATTATTTTCAGAGAGTAGAGTTTATATATTTATTTATTTATTGGAGTTCAATTTGCCAAAATATAGCATATTTCCCGTGCTCATCCCATCAAGTGCCCCGCTCAGTGCCCATCACCCAGTCACCCCAACCCCCTGCCCACCTCCCTTTCCACTACCCTTTGTTCGTTTCCCAGAGTTAAGTTTGGTATATACTGAGTTTCCCTCTGTTGCCTGTTGTAGAGTTGACTTCGTATGGGCACCTATGATTAAATATTCCTTTTCAAGAGTATGTGCTTAGTTATAGTACTGTCCGATAAAACTGAGTAATTATTTGATTCAGTCTTCTTTTTCCTCAGATATTTTTGTTTACATAATTTATCAAATCAAGAGAGATGTATTAAAATTGTTTATCTCAACTTTTTCTTGCACAGCTAACAATTATTGTGTTATAGATGTATCAGTGCATACAGCCAGTTTTTTTTTACGTCAGATTATCTCTATCAGTAAAACAAACCCCCTTGATCTCACATAATAAATGTATAATGAATTCTTCTTTGCGTAGTATTGATATTGTATTCATTTTTTTTTTCTTGCTTCCATTTGACTGGTTTTATCCAATAGTATCTTCTGGTGCCCCAGGAAAGAGAAGGGGATTTGGTCTCATTTTTATCTCCTTTTCCCCTTATACAACAAGAACAAAACAAGTAGAAAGAAAATGTCTTTTCTTGTAATTACTGTATTTTTCCCTGTTGCATTACACTTTCTCTCAAGAACTATACACTGTAACTCAATTTGAATTATGTATATTATACATTAAGCCACATATCCCATATTATTAAATTATTTTACTTGATAAAATAACTTTTTAGCATGGTTATTGAAATCAAGATTGTATGCTTAATTAAATCTATACTTTCTTCCAGTTTCGATGATGATTTACCCGTCTTAAGAATAACAATAACCCCTTACCTCTTTTATAGTGTCTTGTTGCTTTTGTGTGTCTGTCATATTTAAAATGAACTATCTTTTGCCTTCATAAATGAATGACAATTTGAGTAAAGAATTCTGGGGTCACTCTCCTTTTTCTTTCTAAGCTGTATTATCTTCTGGCATCTAATATTGTAGAAGACAAATCTGAGCTAACTTGATCTCTTTTTTTGTAATGAAGGTGGCATGTTTCTTCTATCTGGAAGTTTATAGCATTCTTTATTCCCAAAATTTAATAACCTTCCCGGAGAATGTTTCTATCTGGTTCACTTTCATTAATTTTATATTATCTACTTTTTAAGAATATACAATGCACTCAAAGGACCTACCTGTAGTTTCTAAACCTAATAAATGTCAAAGCTAGCACTTGAAATCAGTCTCTCATATACTGCTTCTATAGGATTTCTCCTTGGGTTACTCCACTAACATTTAATCTTAAAACATTTACTGCAGTGTGGAAACAGTATGGAGCTTCCTCAAAAAACAGTACGGAGCTTCCTCAAAAATAGAACTACCCTTCAATCCAGCAATTATGCTACTAGGTATTTACCCAAAGGATACAAAAATCTAATTTGAAGGCGTAATACACACCCCGATGTTTATTGCAGCGTTATCTAAAATAGCCAAACTATAGAAGCAGTCCAAGTGTCCATTGACTGATGAATGGATAAATAAGATGTGGTGTATATATACAATGGAATATTACTCAGCCATCAAAAAATAACGAAATCTTGCCATTGGCAATGTTGTGGATGAAGCTAGAAAGTATATAATGCTAGCAAAATAAGTCAGTCAGAGAAAGACAAATACCATATGATCTCACTCATATGTGGAATTTAAGAAACAAAACAAATGATCATAGAGGAAAAAAAAAAAAGAGAGAAAAGCCAAGAAAGAGACTCTTACTACAGAGAACACACTAAGGGTTGCTGGAGGGGTGGTGGGTGGAGGATGAGTTAAATGGGTGATAGGAAGTAAGGAGGGCACTTTCGATGAGCAATGGATGTTGTATGTAAGTGATGAATCACTAAATTGTATACCTGAAACTAATATTACATTGTAAGTTGACCAACTGAAATTCAAATCAAAACAAAACAAAAAACCTTTTACTGCATGTGGCTGTATTTGTTCATAAAGGAAAAGTCTTAGGCCTAAGTTATGTTTCCCTTAGAAATATTTTCTAAAAACTCTTGTCATTTCATTAACCCCTTTGGGGGAAGCCCAGTGAGGGTCTTTTCAGAAGGGAAAAGTGATCCTGAGAGAGCATATTATATTTGTCACTCAGTAGATCATACCACCCAAATGTAGTATGTGTGGGAAGAACAGAAGAGAACCCTAGAGCATTAGCACCCTTGGCTCAGGCAGCCTCTGCTCTGATGAGAGATGTGGGAGGCAGGCAGCACCGCTGGGGCCTGATCACTGGGGTTGGCACCAGCAGCAGTAAAGCCCTATGGGAGCACAAGAGGACGAAAGCGGCAGCTGTCATAAAATAGCCAAGAGGACTCTACTCCACAGCACACAGGTGGGACAGCTCTAGGTAACATGCATTTTTATGTCACAAAATTGGAGCCTTTAAATACTATTCTGTGACTGTCTGTGACTCTGTCACCTCTTTTCCCCTTAGTTTGGTATGACCTGGCATAAAATAGAACAAGTTATTTCTCTTTCTCCCCTCTCTTCCCTCTCCCTTTCTCTTTCTCTCTTCATCTCTCCCTCTTCTTTTACTCTGAAAACTTCGCAGGGGGCATCTTTTAGACAGGGAATTCAATCAAAGAGCTTAGACCTCTCTCTTATCTAGGCTCACCACGGGCACATGCTCTGTCTTCCAGAACAAAGGATGGGTTTTTGTGAAGCATGAAACCCTCTGGCCCGAAAGTGTAACATTAAGTGTGAGGTTGTTTTCCCATAACTTCTTTGTATATTTTGTTTTGATGCCAGGCCTGCTCCAGGACTCTTCTGCATTTATTACCAGTGTGGGCCGAAGAGTTCCTCTGAGTTCTTGATTGTTTCAAAACTCACAATTCCCTTTCCCATCATCTTAATATTTACATATTAGAGTATGGATACACTAAAACATCTTAAAGTGAAATGTAAAGAAAATTTCTATCAGTTTATGTATTACAGATGACAAGTCCTACATTGAAATAGTCTTGTAGGAAAAAAAAAAAAAGGATTCCTAAAGGGGGTCTAAGTACTGATCGAAATTTAATTCAGCACTTCAGTATATTTGTGCTTGACGTAAAGGAGATTTGAAATAGTGTAGTGAATTTTCCAGTGCAGCGTTTTGGGGTGGTTAATTACCATATACTGTACACCATCTAACCCAGAACTCCAGGTAAACTAGGACTACAAGGAGTTTAGCAGTCTCTTAATCTACCTCTCCTATTTGCAAGTGGGGAAACCAGCTCAGGGAAGAACATGGCCTAAGCACTGAGCTAACTCGTAGTAGAACCTAGCCCCAAAGCCAAAGTTAGGGACTCCTATGCCAAGCTTTTCCTAATTTTTTATCAAGTTTCCTTCTGTGTCCTGCAACCCATTGCTTAGATATGTTAGCATGTTCTAGAGGACACACTTGAGCTCATCTGATTCTAGGGTATTATGTCAAAGTAATAAGTCATTCCTGGTGATTCTCTGATATAGATGATGTAAAATTATTCCCAGCATGGAAGATAAAAACAGTTGAAAAATTGTGCAGTCAGCATACCCACAGCCAACTGAATAATTGAAGTTCATTTATTTTACATCTTATGTCATATGAATAGACCAGAGTACACCAAACTATTGAGTTATTAGGATTACATCTGTTAGATATCAAGTCGACATCTCAATTTGGTTATTTCTAGGCCATATGAGTAGTGTCATAACTGTATTTGATCAGTGGTTTTCAACTGTGTCTTTGCATCAAAACTATCCAGGTATGACTTAAATCAGAATCTCTGGAGGGAGAGTCTAAGCATTGATATTAAAGGTTTCTGATTTTTTAAAATTTATTAAGCTTTTTTGCCAATAATGCTATATCATAGTGCTTATGAATTTCTTTAGCACAAAAGGTAATTTTAATCGCAGTACTTAGAAATGTAGATTGATATTAAATCTATTTGTAATCATAAAATAGAAATAAGAGAGAAATATATTAATTTCAAATATATTCTGATTCTATCATGCAGTGGAATTTGGACCTCCTTTTTTGACCCATACTCAATCTATAAAATAGGAATCATAATACTTTCTCTTAAAATAAGCATAAGAATTAAATTAGCCACATGATACATTTTGCACATAGCAAGTGCTCCATGATGATGATGATGATGATGATGATGATGATGATGGTAATTACATTTACTAGTGATACTTTAACCTCAAGAAGTTAAATATCCTTCCCATAGTCATACACCTAATTAAGGCTAGAGTCACGATTCCAATTTGCAACATATTCATCATAATCTAAACTCTTACCACCAGTTTCAGCTTATTTAGTGTGAAGTTAAAGATAGTTTGAGGCTAATGGAGTGGCATAGAGAAATGCAAAATGTCAAAGTCTATGTATATGTGCAAAGCACTTTTAAATTAAATATATTTATGTATTTAGATGTCCGCTAGGAAGCATAAGTAAAAAGAGGAGAGAGATAGGGCCATGGAGGTGATATTTTGCAGGTGTGACCCAGTGAGGGTACTTGAAATTCTGGGTAAAATCATTTGAATTTCAACATTCAGGTGAAATTTTTCACTTGTCCTCATATAATGTAATCATTTGAAACCTTATCACACTTCAATTGAAAGTAATTTACAGCTGTTTCTATTGAGAGTTTATCATGTACAACACCCTTTTAACAATATGAAATACTGTCCAATCACTATGGTTGCCATATCTAATGGCTCTTCTGCACATGATCCCATAAATTACTTTAATGGAGCAGTAATTTTCTCTCATAACTTTGAGATTTTGTGGCTAATCTTTCTAGAACATATGTTCACAGACACTAAAGACAGCACTCTGACTTATAGTGCCAGGTAATAACAGAGATATACTTCAAGAGAGCAATTTATTTACTGACCCTTGGTAAGAACTCAGAAAAATGATGCGAAACCCATGAGTTGGTTTTTTAATTAGAAGACTGAGCATTCATCTCTGCTGCCTTTTACATGTGCAGGAAGAGTGCCAGCTATGGCCATCTTACAAGCTGGGGAGATAAGCAGTGTCCTGCACCTGTGCTCCTTACGTATTATGGGCGTTAATCCTCAGCCCAAGAGCAAAGATCAGCCCTGTCAAATTGCATTTTATCATCTAGAAAAGACTGTTGTGATAAGGTAAAGGATGAACAAAGCTTTTTTACTTTGGTGGGGCTGGTTATCAGCGTCTATGATAATTATACTAATAACATTGCTCCACCGTATTAGGAAACCAGCCAATGGGTAGTTTTTTATTTTATTTTTATTTTTTATTTTTATTTTTTTTAATTATTGCTATGGCTGTTTGTTAAAACATGAAACAGCCCAGTGGCACCAAAATCCTTCAGCAGAAGGAGATGTCATGGTTTAAAAATGAGAGTTAGTGGTTTTATGTATCCTACCTCACAAACTTGTTTTATCACATTATATTTGATGTTTAAAAAAGCAGATGTAAAGCATTCCAAAACTCTGTATAGGTGGTAACAAAAAGTCAAGCAGCATTTTTAAAGATTTTTATTTATTTATTCATGAGAGACACAGAGACCCAGGCAGAAGGAGAAGCAGGCTCCATGCAGGGAGCCCGACATGGGACTTGATTCCGGGTCTCCAGGATGATGCCCTGGGCTGAAGGCGGTGGTAAACCACTGAGCCACCAGGGCTACCCATCAAGCAGCATTTTTAACACTTGTCTTGAAGTTCAAGAAATGTATCAAACACGAATCACAAAGTGATAAAACCTACATGAAAAGCCCTGGAAGTGAAACTGACCACTTTCAAAGCCATTTGTTTTTTAGTGGCAAAAAGACTGACCCATTCTTTCTCTCTATCTCTTATGGACATTCCATTTTATTAAGAACATGAAAAATGCCATTTATATTTCTTTAAAAAGCATTTTCTAAAACTTTGAAGTCTAAGAGGTAAATGTCCACTGTAAATTGTACAAGATAGGAAAATATATATATATATATAATATATATATATTATATGTATATATAGTACAACACAATTTGAGGAACTTTAATCATATGAATGTCTCACAGCTATAGAAATTTAAGCAAATTCATTATGTGTGGGTTATGTGTATATATCTTTTTTTTTTTTTTTTTTTTTTTGGTCAGTAAGAATTTTATTCTGTACATTTCCAAAACAGGTTTATCTCCTGCATCTGTTGTTCAAAACACTTGTAATGTGAAACTCAGCCTGCCTTAAAATGCTTTCTAGACCCTTTTTATTTATTTTTATTTTTTTTAACGATCTTATTTATTTATTCACTAGAGAGAGAGAGAGAGAGAGAGAGGCAGAGACACAGGCAGAGGGAGAAGCAGGCTCCATGCGGGGAGCCCGACGTGGGACTCGATCCCTAGACTCCGGGCTCACGCCCTGGGCCAAAGGCAGGCACCAAACCGCTGAGCCACCCAGGGATCCCCTCTAGACCCTTTTTATAATATACTGTTTATTAAATCAGAAACTCTACTGTATCTTGGTAAGTTTTGGCCTAAACCAGAAAACTTTGTAGACCAATTTTTGATTTTCATCAGTAGACTAACGAGCTTTATCTGTGGGGGGAAATAACAAAAATTACACTTATGGTCCTATAATTATTTTCATTTGAAATTCATGATACTTAATCCTTAATGGTACTAAAAATATCCTTGCAAACATCAGAAAATGCTGCCTTCCTCCCAGTCAGTGGTTATAATGGGAGGCAGCAAAATGAGAGCATCAGAGACCTCAATTCTAGTCCTAAATCCGCTGCCAGCCACTTCCCCAAGCTGGGGGTTCCATTTGTAAATTATGTGCCACAGACATTGAAAAATTTAAGTACGAATCTGTGAATGTTCTCGGCAGAACCCCACTCTGTTGTTTTAAAACCAAGCCAGACAATTATTCTACAAGGAAAGAATATAGCAAAAGTAATTCTCCAACATTCTCGTTTTATCCTTTCTTCTGTAAAATAGATGCTGCAAGCCTTCCAAGTGTCTCTAGCCTTGGGGAGATAAAACTTCCTTTACTTGCAACAGTATTTATGTATGCAATTGATTCCAGAAACAAGGGATGCATTTTTAAGGATGGCTTGGTTTTCATTTGAAAAAAAAAAAAAAAAACACACAAGACTGCACTAAAAGCATTAAATCAGGTACAGTTTATGTGGCAACGAACCAAGGAACACCAAACAGTAAATAATGCAGAGAATACTGCACATTCAAACACTCAGGAAGAAAATGAGAAGAAAAGAAACTGCACGAGTATCGAACTAACAGAAAGGGCATAAACTAAACAGTGACTGACAGTCCAAAATTACTTTCATTCCTTCTTTACACTTTTCACTCACTGGCTTCTTTATAACTTTCAATTAACCCACCCTCTCTGCTTGCAATTTCTCTTTTTTACTGCCCATGATATTTAAAAGAGATACTAAATTATAGATTCAGACATATTTTGAGAAGACTTTTTGCTGTTTGTGTGTGTGTGTGTGTGTGTGTGTGTGCGCGCGCTTCAGATTTCAAATTTCAAAGGGTACAGAACTCCCTTAACTAAAAAAAAAACAAAAAACAAAAAACAATTTGGTGTCAAGATTCTAGATTGTAACAGCCAGGCCAGCAGTGACCTGCCCACCTAGTAAAGAGTGAGGCACCCAATACTCTCCTGACAGTGAAGAGCACCCCCCCACCCAACTACATCATCCTGGAGCCTGGCTTTTGCCTATGATATGTGGGCAGCATTATCCAGTGTTTGGAAAACATTTGTATTTATCACATTGTTTGTCTTTATATAAGAAGTTTCTCACTGATACTTCAGGTCTGGAAACAAATCCAATTTTCCTAAACATGTAGAATCCATTCAGAAATCAAAATTAGGGCTTTGTTTCTTTAAATAAAAGACATTTTATTTTCCAGTTTTCAAAAATCTGTTGTGTCTCCCCAAAAAGAGCGAAAGTTGATTTGAGTGGCCTAAGGCCAAAGGGCCCCCTTCTTGACCACTTCATTTGTGAATCCCACCCCACGTAAGAAATCCATCATCCGTGCCCACCAGCTCCTCTAGACCAGAATTAATTAACCACATACGTTCTCTTGGTCTTTAGATGTTCATGCAACTCAACTTTTGCTTTTCCAAGCTCTAGAACACAATAAAAACAGGAAGTTTGCATATGACTTTAGAAAGATTACGCATCACTCACTACATTTGAATGCACAGCAAGTAATGCAGTTTATTAGTTAATGGTGCTTACCCTTAAAAGTCATTTATCAAAGGATCACCCACTTGTGGTCAAATTAAAAGGGACATTTAGAAATAGCGTTTCCTTGGCATTACTCTGTGTATTTCTGGAGCAAAAGGAAATGATTACAGACTCTTACCCAGGTATTAGTTTGTGTTTTGTCATGACAGCAAATACAGCTTCCGGAATGTGTATACTAATAACTGCAGTGAAAGGTAGAAAGATATGAACCCCAGGCACCCCATGCATGTTTTGAGTGGATAGATTATTTATAATTTAGAAGTCCCAAAGGACCACATTGAGGCCATCATTTAAGGTAAGCTTAAGCCTATAGGAAAAACTAGACTATGGATAGTTTTACAAGGCAGCAGAGAAAGGCTCCTTCAGGAGGGACCAGCAGAAGAAAAAAATAAGATTGTGTGCGGCATGTAAAGAAAATTATAAACAGGTAAGTCCAGATAGTATTTGTCAATGGCAAGAAATCTATTTTTAGTTAACTTTTTTTTTTTTAATTTATGATAGTCACGGAGAGAGAGAGAGGTAGAGACACAGGCAGAGGGAGAAGCAGGCTCCATGCACCGGGAGCCCGACGTGGGATTCGATCCCGGGACTCCAGGATCGCGCCCTGGGCCAAAGGCAGGTGCTAAACCGCTGCGCCACCCAGGGATCCCATAGTTAACATTAAATATAAAAGTATATGTTCACATAGACATACAGGCATGGAAAAACATACACCAAGAGTTAGACGACTTTTTGTGCTACACCATTATTGGAAATCTCCAAATTTCTTTACTTTGTCCCTACCTTGTGTTCTGGAAGACTTTTTAAAAATTTTCTCTTAATGATAGTTTACTTCCACTTTCTCATTAGTGCTGAAGCTGCAGGATACAGTCTCAGGGACACTGAGTAATATTATTGTATGATAATTTTTACTCGTGAACTTCCTTGATTTCTCCAAAAGTCACCTTTCTCTCTTTTCAAGGGGGTCCCCCTTGTTCAGCTAAGGACAACCTCTCTCCTGAAATACAAAGGAAAGACTTGCAACATTATGGGATGATGGGACTTTCCACCCTCTTTTCCTCTAGTGTAGCTTAGAACAAAAGTAGTTTTTATAATTGTCTAAAAGCCAGAATGGCGTAAAATCAGAAAAGAACAGTTTTACTGAAATTCACATTTTTAATTTCTTGTAGTAAATAATATCACAAAAGATCAACCAAAGAAATTATGTGTGGGAATACCTTACTACCCCTGTCTGTTTGCAATAATTTAAAATTTGCAGTCTTTTTATCAAGTAAATTCAAAAGCTCTGTAATGACTGAGAGGTAGTTAAACTGACCTTAGAAAGCAGGTATGTAATTGCTGATTTTTTTTTTTTTAATTAAGGTATGACAATGTGATTGGAATTTAAATTCAGTGTTAGACTGGGAGCCTAGGCTTTAAAAGAGTACCTGTAGGTTTTTGTTTTATGATTCTATTTTAAACTGTACTCAAAGCCTAAAGATTTAATTGCAACCTCACTAATTTGTTTCCAGATATATTAAGCTTAAGGTTTAAGTAAAATGTTAACACAATATTTAATTCTTAACTCGTTCTTTAAGATATGCATTTGCTTTACATTTTTGGAGAAAAAAATGACTCATCTAGTCTGACAGTATGTTGACTCGATTCCTTTATAGCATAAAACTTGCATACAAGCCAAATATTTTCTCAAGCTTTAAAAATATGCCTCCGGGGATCCCTGGGTGGCGCAGCGGTTTAGCACCTGCCTTTGGCCCAGGGCGCGATCCTGGAGACCCGGGATCGAGTCCCACGTGGGGCTCCCAGTGCATGGAGCCTGCTTCTCCCTCTGCCTGTGTCTCTGTCTCTCTCTCTCTGTGTGTGTGACTATCATAAATAAATAAAAATAAAAATAAATTAAAAATATGCCTCCAACTGAAACTGTTTTTTATTTTTTTGAGATTTTCTGGTATCCCCCCAAATGCCCTTATTTCCAATTTGAAAATATATGCCAATTAGATACAGTTTGGAAATATAAGGAAAAGCAATGAAGTCTCTGAGGGCAATCTTCTACAAGATGTCAGTTTTTAAATTGAGGATCCAGAAAATGTTGATGGTTTAAATGTTTATGCTTGATGTTGTGGCAAATGGATAGATAGTTGACTTGGACAACTGAGTAATTTAAGAGTGAACAGCTTAATTGCTACATTAAAAAATGGAAAGCCTGAGTCCCAAAATAAGAGACATATTCTACACTGCTTTCCCCTAGGATTTGTTTAAGTGGGTGTTACTAGAGAAACAGCAGTCTTATTAGTTTTAACATACTTAAATTTGTGTTCCTGACTCACAGTGTCTCACATTTTTACAAGTTCAGCCAACTGCATTAATATATTCTCTCTTTTTTTTTTTTTTTTTTTTTTACCTGAAGTGTTACATAAAATGTGTGAGATCTCCACTTAACCTGTGTTTATTCTGGGGAAGAAAACTTACAATATTACCACATATATATTCCTTTTTCTGATAGTTTAGGTGGGAGTCCTCCTCAGTAGAAAGATGAGCCTGGTACAGAACATTTTTATTTATTTAGCTTTAAATATTTTATTTATTTATTCATGAGAGTCAGAGAAAGAGAGAGACAGAGACAGAGACACAGGCAGAGGGAGAAGCAGGCTGCATGCAGGGAGCCCGACGCAGAACTCGATCCCGGGACTCTAAGATCAGGCCCTGGGCTGAAGGCAGCGCTAAACTGCTGAGCCACCTGGGCTGCCTGCAGAACATCTTTTATTTATTTTCAAACTAGACTCTGCATTTATCATGCTTTTTTTGGACCTTTTTTTTTTTTTTTTTTTTTTGTCCTGTGTGTGAATTCCAAGGGAGTATTTTGGTGGGGGAATTGTTTAGTGATAATAATTTCATCTGTTTCCTGGCATTTTTTCAGTAGTACATATTTATTTATTTTTTTAATATTTTTTTTTATTTGAGAGAGAGAGTACATAAGCAAGGGGAGCAGCAGGCAGAGCGAGAGGGAGAAGCAGGCTCCCTGCTGAACAGAGCCTGACATGGGGCTTGATCCCAGGACCCTAGGATCATGACCTGAGCTGAAGGCAGACACTGAATTAACTAAACCACCCAGACGCCCCTTCAGGACTATATATTTAAATTCCAAGTTTATTTCTCTTCCTTCAAAAATTATCTTAATACATCGAAACATACTATCTTTTCCCAACCTCGATCCTATATTCATTTGCTCAACCAAATACGTCTTCTTTTATGAAGATGTAGGTCAGATGCTGCCAAAGAAAAGCTTCTTCATTTTCTAGTACTTCATTCTCCAAATAATGATTGTACATGTGATTTCCCTTAATATCAATGTAATCAGCAAGTATATCTTTTGATTCTTTCTTTAAAGCATCTCTAGAAATTGTCTCCTCTTGCCACTTGTTGGGGACATATAATCCAAGAGAGATAGACTGCAGCAAATGGGACACTGTCTGATTTTTTTAAATTTTTTAAAATTTTTATTTATTTATTTTATTTTTATTTTTATTTTATTATTATTATTATTATTATTTTTTTTTTTTTTTGCGGGGAGGATGTTGTCTGATTATGTCTTGAAATATCAGCCTCAATTTTAGTGGAGAGAATTGATCACCAAAGGACAGTCTTAATGTGCTTATCCAAGATATCAGACACCCAAGAGCTTTAACATCACTTATGCCAAACTTCTCACTGTTGCTTTTTTCTGGAGGATTGTGAACTAAACTTTTAATATTTCTCTTCATGTGCTTGGAAAAAAGGCTTCCCTCCCCACCCGCCCACCACACTCGTCCACCCCAAAAAAAGTGGCTCACTGAGATAAGCTAGTCAAAAAGGCTTGAGTTTATTCCTCAAAAATCCCAGCGGATGGAGTCTGAAAACTAGTCCTAAAGATAGTTCAATTTGAGTAGCAGCTTTTGGTAGTACCAAGAAATGGAATCCTTCCAAATCCTTCCACAGTGATTGCTCTATTCTCTTCCAAGACTGGAGTTATCATTACTAAAATGTGCATATATGCATTCCCTCTTCTAATCCTTTTGCTTTTGGAGAAGCACAGACTTTGTCACTCTACCAGATAGTAGGGCCTCTGAATGGAACTAAAAGAGAAATTGTATACTAAAAAAGGAATAATTAAAAGACTTTTTGCAGCCTGCACGATTTCATTTAAAAAAAAAAAAATGTTTCAATAGGAGCAAATCCTGAATGGCTGAAACCAAAAGGGATGTTTCACCATGTCAGTCAGGAGGACTTGTCATCACATCCATATTTCTGCAAAGTGGGGTTTTCCATTTTTTAGTTGGACCTCATCTAAGACAGTCACTACTTAGAGGAATATAAACATTCCTATTATATCAATGACACGGAAAACAAAAGCACAGATAATTTGTGCTAAATAAAGAGGGAAGATACCAGTTTCAGGCTCAGAGGTGAAGTACACAGCATGACGTGAGCTTTCTGAAAGAGAAGTATAGCATCAGAGAACACAGTGGCTGAAGACTCCATACAGTATGAACTTTGGTGGTCATATGAGACATGTCAGAGAAATCTGAAAATAGTTTGAAGGATCCTCTTTGTGAAGAAGAAATGTCCCATTCAAATAACCGATTCATTCAGTAAACATTTATTGGTACCTACTAGGTGCTGGTCATTCTGCTGGGAGTTTATGTCTTAGTGCATTAGAAGTAATATAGACCTAAGCTTCCCTTCAACAAGTTTATGGCCAACTGTGCTTTCCAAAATATATTACAGTTGAAAAACAGTATCACAGGAGAAGAAGATCAACAAGTCCTGGAAGAAGAGAAATTCAAAATGGAACAGAAAAGAAAATAGTAGTCTTTAATCCACACTTGTTGTAGGAGTGAGTGTGTGTGTGTGTTGATCAGATTTTTATGAAGGAAGAAGACTTGAGAACTGATATCTGATCTGAACTGAATTTTGTTTGGAATTATTTATAGTTTTCTTCAATTAATGCTTTGTCATATATATAATTCTGTTCCTGTTTTATTTTTATTTTTTCTTAATTTTTATGGCTGCAAAGTATTTTACCAAGGTAAGAAAATACACAAAGAATATTGGTCAGTTCTCTAGTTGAAGTTAGGGTGGTGATATAGCAGAGGAAAAAAAAAAAGCCAAGAATAAGGCTTATTGGTGGCTTCCAGTTTTTCTGCATAGTAGGGACTTTGGGTAACAATTCTGGTGGTGGTGGATGGGCATCTTGTTTGTGTATGAAAAACACTGTCTTCGTTTAGGCTTTGTGTTTATTTGTGGTTGTTTGGAAGGGTCGCTATTGGGGATTATGTGAAGGTTATACTATATGGAATCATCCTTTGGAACTGCCACAGATAGTTACATATTCGCGGGTAAGGACACCACTAATAATGTAGAATAATCTTTTTCTCCACCACATGTAGCCAGTATTATCTGACTTCAGCCAAGGGATTTTTATTTTTTACTGATGGCTAAATTTTATTGGGAATTGTATTTCCTATCAAGGATGAAATTAGTCTCCCTGAGTGAGGTTCTTAGATTAAGTTGCAGGAAATATATTTTTGTAGCTCTAATTTTAATGTTAACTTAATGCCTATGTATCAGGAGCCATAGAAAATCTCAGCATTGATCCAGCAATTCCATTCCTGACTAAGGAAAACACAAAAATAAAGAAACCTATGTCCCCCAAGTTTTTTTACCCCCCAAGTTTATTGTTGTATATTTATTTATGTTGCATATTATTTTTTAAATATTATATTTATTTATTTGAGAGAGAGATCGAGCTCGAGTAGGGATGGGGAAGACAGAGGGAGAGGGAGAAACAGACTCCCCGTGAGGCTGTTCCCAGGACCCAGAATCATCACCTGAGCTGAAGGCAGACATTTAACAGACTGAGCCACCCAGGCACCCCTGTATTGCATATTATTTTAAGTGCAGATGTTTAAAACTGCCCAAATACTTACAGAGTGGAATGACTGTACAGGTTATGAAGAGTCTACTAGATGTAATGCTACTAGACGCAATGTTATGTACCTATTAAAATTGCATTAATAAAATGTTTATTGTAATATACAATGAGATTCTACTGTCATGTTTAATATAATATTGTATATAATATACAATTTCATGATAAAAATGAAAGCATGGTTTTCACTATATTTATGTTGACTTATCATCAATCTGAGGACATTCTTTAAGTAAAATATATCAGGAAAGGTTTTTGTAAGACTTCAGTTTGAGTAATATTTCATTTACATCTCAGAGGAGAGCTATATTGGCTACCCTACGATTCTTGGGTCTAATAATACCTTAAGAAAAAAAAATGATAAACTCAAAATTAACTATGAGTCTACTAATGAATTAGTAAGCCCAGTAATGCTGTCTTAGTGTAACAAAAATCTTCTTTGCTTCTGTTGGCTCCTAGCACTAAAATTGTTCTTAAATGTAAAGTCAGAGCTAAGATTATGATGTCTATTTATAACAGCTGTCCCTGCAGTATGCACTGGTATGGATGCCTTGCACATTTTGCATCTATAACGAGATATATATTATATCTATTCCAATGTGAATCTTCAGATGCCCACTTTAGAAACAAAAACCAAAGAGTTACATGACCTACTGAAGGTCCCAAAGCTGGAAAATGGACAAGGTTGTCATCTTTATATGGTCTTTCCCACCAGTCTTTTGGTGCTAGCTGCTTAAAGTGGCCAGGTTTCACATAGTTTACAAACTTACAGATATTTCAACTCTATTTATAATTTACATGAAAAATATCAGCTCACAGTTTGTGATTTCACTTTTTTTTGCAAGTGATTATTGGATGTAACCGTGCCTTACTCCTCAGCAGCCTGCCTTTAGTGTTTTGATATTCTAATTTTCACCATGTAATGAAATGGGCAATGTGCACAATGCTGTATTTTTGAATTGAACAAAGACATGGGAACAGTATATAAAATCATAAATTCAACTCCCCTAGAAGAAAGTGGACTCTCCAAGAGGTGAAAAAAATAATGTCCTGATGTACTGATAGTTATTTGTCTTCACAACATTGTGAAGTTATTTGTCTTCACAATGTTGTCCATATCAGGAAACAAGAGCAAAGATAATGTTTGGAAACATATATCAATAAGATGTAGGCATGAATGCAAGTGTTTATAATTCTCTTTCTCTGATTTTCTCTCTGAATATGAAGACATCTAAAAGCCTATTCTCTATTCCAGAGACATATTTAGTATTGTTCACTGGCAGCATACATTTCTCCCTACCATCACATTTATTATTGTTTAATCAAATAGTGACAAGTCAAGTGGTTCAGAAAGAAACCAAGTAAATGAATCCCCATCAGTCTTTACATAATTAATGGTATTCCCTGTGGACTGGGCAATTTATTAAATTGCTGAGCAGAACCACTTCAGATAAACATATTTATATATTCTGTGAAAGACTATTCCAGAAACTTTGGAATGTTTGAAACTAAAGTCTGTAGATTTTTAAAAGTGTTTAAATATGACAATGTTTTAGGAGAGTGGAAATTATTAATAGCGCCCTTTACTGCCTTTTCCATTTTAAGAATCTTTAATGCATTGTTATAGCAATTTTGAAGTGAAAATCACTTAGGAAAAAAACAATATGAGAAATTAAGATATTATAAAAAGTATATAATACGGGAGAAATATTGATGTCTAGGGAAAAGATATTTAATCTGCTATACTTCAGACGATGTACTTTTCTCCCTGAAAATTAAATTACATATGAAATTGATATATGATGCAGCCAACCATAGTGTATATATATATATGTATGTATATATATTCAATTAATGATGAAATGTTTAACACAGCAACTTGCATCTTTCAAAATATTTTTTAATGTTTAAGGCTAGTGAAAATATACTTAAAGAATATCTTTTCCGTTCATTAAGATTAAGGTTTGTATAGGGAGTCCTAGACGGTAGTTTTATTTTTCAAATGGCCCAGGAGACCACAGCAGCAGTGATTCTCCATAAGGCCACCAACATAGCAAGATAAATCTGGAAAAAGCAGGCTATTAGAATCCATTAATAGAGAATTTAATAACTTTAGGTTCATTTTTTGCCTAATATTGGAAATTAGAACTATTCAAAACAGTATGCCCCAAATGTAGTACATATGTTCAAAATGCCACCTAATATTTTATGAATGTATTTATAAGAATAAGGTAATATTCACATAACATTACCAGTTCTCCCTTGCATTTAGCTAGAATGCAGAGGATGATGTCTCTGTTTTAGTTGTAGTTCAAAACCTCCTTTTTGTCTCTTATTTTGTTCTGATCCTCATCAATCCTGTTCTGTATCCTGTAATTTCTTTTCTTTTCTTTTTTGGAGAGGGGATGAGTTATTTTTTAATTTTATTTTTTAAAATTTTAAAATTTTAATGTTATTTTTTAAAATTTTAACCATGTGGTTACCATACAATGTTCTATTAGTTTCAGGTGTAAAATATAGTGATTCAATATAGGAACTTCCCATATGTTCCTCAGTCCTCATCAAGTTAAGGGCATTCTTAATCCCCTCCCCTATATCATCCATCCCCCCATTCACCTGTTTATTCTCTGTTGTTAAGATAGCCTGTAATTTCTTTTTTTATATTTTTTAAGTAGGCTCTCAGACCAATGTAGGGCTTGAACTCAGATCCCGAGATCAAGAGCCATATGCTGTACCCCCTGAGCCAGCCAGGTGCCCCCCACGAGCCTGTGATTTCTAAAGTTGAAATACCAATAACAGAATACATTTAGTCTGTGTAATGGTATAGTAATTATTCTTTAAAATCAAAGCTATCCTTGTTGACAGCATCCTTTACTCCCACTGTCCTTTTTATTTACATTTTTCATTGTTATTTGACAAATCTGTGTAAGCTCAGGAGCCGAATCTCTTTACATGAACGCACCACTTCACCCTTGGAAGGCCGGGGAATGGATGCTGTGTAGTCTTCCGTGATTTGTTAAAGTGAAAACGATGTCTTCTCAGTAGATGGCGTTCCTGGAAAATCCTGTCACATTATTTGAACATCCCTTCTTCTGTGGAGCAAGCTAAGGCCACGACGTTTTTCTTGCTTAGCTGAGTGGCTGTTACACAGGGTGTGCCTTTGAAGGCAGGAAATGCAATTGGGAACGTGGCAAATCCTGCTGCCCTTGCTTAAAAAGCATGATACGTCACGTGACGCCTGCTTAGGCAAGAGTTCAGTTTTTCTAGTGTTGAGCTCTAAAAAATAGACTTGTGTTGATATTCAACAATATAATGCTTTCTACCAAACAAAAACTTACCAGATACTGCATTCTGAAAGGGGATTCTCTAGCAGACACTATTTGCTTCTTTTTAATGTTGGGGACTGGAAACAACCAACCCCTTATTTATACACTATTTTTTTAATATTTCACTGCTGCATAGGATGCCCACCTTCAAGAAAGGAGGAGAGAAGAAGAAATGAGAGGTAGCCTGGCCAACATTATAAAATGGTGGTGTCAGTGCAAACCTAACTGATAACTCTGAGGCAAATGTATTTGGTTTTATTTCAACTGGCTTGACCTGGTGACCTAGCAGTTGACCCTCCACCCCCCCAGCTCACTCTCTACACTTGTCTACTCGGCTTGCTGCCTCAGAAAGCTGGACAGAGGGCAGCCCGGGTGACTCAGCTGTTCAGCGCCGCCTTCAGCCCAGGGCCTGATCCTGGAGATCTGGGATCTAGTCCCACATCGGGCTCCTTGCATGGAGCCTGCTTCTCCCTCTGCCTGTGTCTCTGCCCCCAACCCCCTCTCTCTGGGTGTGTGTCTCTCATGAATAAATAAAATCTTAAAAAAATAAAGCTGGACAGAGACCACCCTTTCCTCTCATGTTCAGCTGTGTTATATGCATAGAGCACCTGTGAAGAGTATGGAGGGAGAGACAAGACTGGAGTAAAGAGTTTGTTCCCCAGCTTCTTGCCCTGAAGCTGTATGAGCTGGGGGCAGTCTTCTCTGAATTGAAGGTCACAATCCTGTCAAAGGTCCTTCTTCTCATAGCTCTGTGTCACTCTGGGCTCTGGCAAAGGCTGCTATATTGTAGGGATGGTGGGAGTGGTACCAGCATCCCAAGCGTCTCTAATCCAGGGTCCTGTAATCCCAGAGATTTTCACCAGTTATTCCCTAAAAAGTTAAGGTCCTGGGTGATTCACTCAGCTTTTAAAATTTTGAAATTGGAAGGTAAATCTTTGATACAAAAAGCTTTCTTTAAAGATTATGTGTATTTCACTGCACATGATGCATATCCTCGATAATATTTGGATCCCATAGACTGAAATAAAATAATCTGTGATCAAAAAACAATCTGATCTGTAATATAGCTTCAGACTACTAAGCGTATTATCTTAATCATATATATTTATTTGGTGATACTTTCCCTAAATGTGTTAAAAATTAACTGAGAACAATGACTAGAAGGTAAAAACAGAGGGTGATAAGGGATGGCTTGTCTTCTCTCCATTAATACTGACTTCTGAAAAGAGAATAATGGTAAAATGAGAAAGAAAGAGGAACTGTCTAACAATTTAGGCTTTGTAAAGTCTTTAAAAAACATATCTTCTCATTTAGTTCTTATAACGGTTCTAGAAATAAGCATTATAGTTGCCTTCATTTATAACATGTAGATGCAAAAACAACAACAACATGTAGATGCTAAAGAGCTAACAATTTAAAAAGTCTATTCAACACTGAGGGAGGCACTTGACGGGATGGGCACTGGGTGTTATTCTGTATGTTGGTAAATTGAACACCAATAAAAAATAAATGTATTATAAAAAAAAAGTCTATTCAAGGCTGTACAGACAGTAGATAGTAAAACTGGAAATGAGACTCTAGACCTATTTACTATTTAGCTAAGTTGTATGTTAGTTAGCAGGTTTTAAACATTGACAACACTATTTTTCAAGGACATATCACAAACTAAAATCATTGACCTAGTTAGAAAAAAATGAACCTGTTGAATAGATTTGTGATATGAATGTCAATCATAACTGTCAAAACTGACAGATATTGTTAAAGAAAGGGTATGTGGAACCATTTCAGCTAAGTTTTTATTGGGAGAGAGTCCATTTAGTAATTAAGTGGAAATTGCAACAATTAGCCATTAGCTTTGAATACGTTCCTAAAGGAAAACAACACACTACCTTGTGATTAATAAAGCCTGTATGTACATGAAATTATTTTCAATATCTGAAATCTGTCATTTAAAATATCATGAGAATTAGTTCCTTCATGATTCTCATATAACATCAAAGTTCTCTTTATGTGCTGTCAGGACAGAGTATTTCTGGGATACTATTAATCAGACTGAAGAAAGTAAAAATAGGTTTATGAAATAGTCTAGACCCAAAAGGGAGGGCAGACATTAACTTCTTGCCTGATATATTGGATACATTAATATACAATGCCTCTTCAGTACTTGACCTTAAGTGTCAGGAATATAATGCACCATTTCTCTTTTTATAAGCAGTACTTTAAAAAGGTGTTCCTTGTCAATATTTTGTGCTGCAAGGAGGAAACAGTGAAACACACGAAAGCATTAAATATACATCTTATTAAAAAATATAATTAATCAGTTTATACACTTGTGTTCCTTTAATGCTAGACCTCACCAATCAAACTTCCAGATTTAAAGTAATCACTAGCATGATGCTGTGGTGGCATAAACTTTATTTAAATCTAGCTTTTAATGTCTTCTAATATCACTGAGTTAATAGCATATTTTGTCTATAATTGAAATACATATTTAGATTTTTCTTTTATGCTATATTTGCCTGATTTTTATTCACATAGACTATGTAGCTTCTCAGCTAACACCACGTGTTCAACTAATAATGATCTCAAGTTAGAGAACTCAAGAGCAATTTTGACCTCTAACCTCTAAAAACTGATTACTGTTTGACCAAGTGGTGTAGGCAATGTTGGTCTCAAAAATCAGACCTTTTTGCCGCTTTCCAGTGAGGGATTTAAAGAAGTCAGATTCTTAATTCTGACTTATTTTAACCCCATATATTTACATGTATGATTGGATTTTTAAAGTTTTTAGACCAACTTACAACTAATAGCATAGTATAATGTATTATATAATATAGTAGGGAAAAGATGGGGTTTGAAATAAGAAAGCCATTAATTTAAATCTTATCTAAGATCTTATTTAATCTCTTAGAGTCTTGGTTTTCTTAGATCTCATTGGGAATTAAAATGCTTCCTATTCAAGGTGTCTTGAGTTTAAAAAACATTATTCAGGGATCCCTGGGTGGCGCAGCGGTTTGGTGCCTGCCTTTGGCCCAGGGCGCGATCCTGGAGACCCGGGAATAAAATTCATCGTTCATAGTAGATTTCCATCAGTTTCAATTGCTTTCTTCTATCTCCTTCCTTTCACTTATTAATCACACCAATGTGACAGACAATAGAAACTTTCTGGCTTATAATTTTTTTAATACATGACAGGAAAACATGTTTTTCATTCATTTCTGTAACAAGCATTTTTTGAGTATGGTTATCAGCAAAGAAAATAAATGAAACAAAACATAAATAGGAAGATAGACGGATGTAGGTAGCCAAATGAGCTTGCTCTTGGTTGTTTGCTATGTTCGAAGAAACAGAGATATTTTAACGATAGTGATTAGAACAAATGTCTGGGACATTTAGTTCAAATTTCTAAAAAATCTCTGATGGGACTCAAAGCATGAGAACAAGTAACTTGGGAGATGAGAAAATACTTTTAAAAGTTTAGGCAAAAATAAAACTTAAAAAAAATAAAAATAAATAAAGCTTAATGTTCCAATACAGTCCGTGCCAGATTATTTTCTGTCATGGAGATATTATTAAGGAATGAGTTTAGATAAAAATACAGACCCAAGTATGTCTCACATTAATTGGGAGGTTATTCACGATAATCTGTCCTTATGGATAAAAAGATAGTGATTTTATTGAATCTGGAAAGTTCCTTTAGGATAAATATAATGACGATTTAACAGTGGAAAAGCCAACCAGAATAATCATTTGTTCTTCTAAATGGAAAGTAACAGAATGGAGAAGAGATCTAGTCACAGAAGATGCATTTTAGTGAGAAGGAATATTTCTCAGAGTTCTCACTTGTCAGAGTTCACAAACAAGGGTAATTGAAACCCTAAGACTTCAGAATCAAGAAATAGAAGTAATTATTTTCAAACTGGAAATCACCTCAGTTAATAATAATGTGTTTATATGTATTTTTATTTGTCTTAATGTTTGCATCCCCCATATAAAGGTAGACCATGCTTGAAAGAACCACATGCATTTTGCACAGCATGATAAAGTAAATATCACACCTAGCACAGTGCTAGGCACATAGTGGTTCCCAAGTAAATATGGGATGGGTCAACAATGAATAAGTGATTGATTGCATGAACGATAGAAAAAAAAAATCTCTTTTAATGTAGGAAAAGTTACCAAAATTCAGAAAGAAATAAGTAGGACTTTTTTTTTTTTTTTTTAAAGTTTCTAAAATCTCCTACTATTACTATTTCTCACATTAGCAGACTAATTTAGGGGCAGAGAGCAGTGGTATTAATAGGCTAATTGTACTAAAAACAAAAACCAAACAACTGTGCGAATGAAAGTGACTTTGCCAAATTATTAATAAATACTGTTTGCATAAAAAGCTACTTCCTGATTATACATTTTTCAATATTTGAATTATACACTTAACGCTCAATATATAAATTTTCATTTGATGAGAAAAAATTATAAGGCATAATAAAATGTCTACACTTCACTCTCTTCTCTCAAGAGAAATAAAGACTAATTATTTACAGTTGAAGTTAGACTGATTAGTTAGTGTTGCTTGTTCCTATGACTAATTAATGAGGAAATGGCGTGTCCTTACCCTTTGATTTGTTGCTGATTAATAAATCAATAAAGTATTACTGGAAGGAAAAAAAAAAGAACAGAAACACACTCATATAATGAGATGGTGGTTGCCCCTTTCACTTTCTGGATACTCACGGTCTCAAAAAAATCCACATCATAAATGAAATTAGCTGGGACTATTGCCAAATTTTTGAAGGAGGACAATTGATGGCTCATGAAGATTAAATTATTCATTCACCCCTGGAACATGAAACTTTAGGACAGAGTTGAGACAGCCATTATGGTTAAAACTTGTCATTGTCCTTGCTGCTGTGTGTTCCATTTTTTAATAAACGGGAATTCCAAGCTTCTGGTTTGTTATTTCGGGTAAGTGTTTTAGAGAGTCCATCAGTTGTAGGGTATGTGTTCGTGACAGGTCTAGGATCTTCGTAATGAACCCCTAGAAGAGGCTTCAGCCTTGCCTTGGTCCTTGACAATTCGTAGTCAAACTGGTTTAAGACACATAAGCTGCCTCTCCTACAACTCTGCGTAGACCCATGCTACCTTCATATCTCTAGGATCTCCTTCATCTCTTTCTGGGACTCCTGAAACACTTCCCTCAACTCAGAGCTCATGTTGACTTCAGCCCTCTTGATTTATCCTGCTCTTAATTAATATCAATTACACTTCAAACTTAACCAGTCCAGTACCTAAAGGTGTAGTGCAAACCTGAATGTTCTGTGCCTACTGGATAATTCAACATTTTAAGACAGAAAAGCTCTAAGCTTCCAGTGGGTCCAGTTTGGCAAATGAATTACTGCTTTTATCATCCTTGGGACCTTTGGTGAACTCTAAATCTTCCACTATCTATTTAGTAAGTCAGATGTGTCATAAAATCTTTTTTTTTTTACAGCTTTATTGAAGTATAATTGATAAGCAGAAAACCCCTGAGCATATTTAATTTATACAATTTGATGAGTTTGGGCATATGCATACACCAGTGATACCATCATCACATTCAGGTTAATAAACATGTTGATCGTTCCAATTGTTTGCAGAGATCTGAGGTACAACATGATGCCTATAGTTAACAATAAAGTGTTGTGCACTTAAAAATTTAAGAGACTAAATCTCATATTAAGTATTGTTTACTAAAGAAACAAAAACAAATTAAAAACAACAACAACAACAAATGGACAGAGATTCACAGAGTCTTAACAGTGGCTTCAAAAAATCATGTGCTTCAAGCCTAATCCCAGAATCCCAGTAATCAAGTGTTTCATATGATTCACACTATTAGTTAATGACAAATTTTAAATCACCAGATCCTTTGATTTTCATCTATATTATGTGGTCTAACATTTGAATATAACTTTTCTATCTGGGTATGATTTTAAGAAAGATACAATTTGTATATTAAGCTATAATATATAAAAATATATATTATTGGGGATCCTTGGGTGGGTGGCTCAGCTGTTTAGCGCCTGCCTCTGGCCCAGGGCGTGATCCTGGGGTCCAGGGATCGAGTCCCACATCGGGCTCCCTGCATGGAGCCTGCTTCTCCCTCTGCCTGTGTCTCTGCCTCTCTCTCTCTCTCTGTGTCTCTCATGAATAAATAAATAAAATATTTTAAAAATATGTATTATTTATTTGATTTAAAATATATATGATTTTGATTTTTAAAATTGTTTCTTATCAAAAATCTTCATATTGTTGAATGAGTATCATGGCTGGCATAATAGCAAATTGCAATATACAAATTCAGTATGGTTTTTGTAAGTCACACAAACAAGGAAAAATATGTAGACAAGTAATTGTTATAGACAAATTCATAGTCATTCTATGACTAGTAATTTTAATAAACTTTACTAATAAACTTGAAAATGTAGAAATATATATCTTTTTATACACTGTAGTTTATCACAATTCTGAACTTACACATTCCTATTATATAACTATATCTGGTATGTATATCCCTGAAATTTCTTTTCTCAAGAGTAGTTCTGTAACTTTTAACTATTTATTAATAATTAGCTATTAGATTTGAATAAATCATCTCTAAACCATAGGTTTTCATTTCTAATTTACAATGTTTCTTTATATTTGACCCACTAATTCTCAAGTGGACAAGCTGTTCCACTATAGCTATTCAAGTTTCTATAATATGTGGTCAGAGTGCCCTTGTGAAACTGCAATAATTTCAAGATATTATCACTTAATAAATAAATCTTTAAAAAAAGATATTATCATTTAAAAATTTTCTGTAAGAATTAATATAAATTCATCAAAACATGGGCCCTGGGACAAAACTATTACTAAAATATGGACCAGGTACAAAAAAGAGAGAGACAAAAATACCTACATAGAAACATTATAAAGCAAAAATGAGAATATAAAAATTATAACATTAAAAAGCCAATGTCACCTTCACAAAAAAAAAAAAAAAAAAAAAAAAGAAAAAGCAAGAACTTGCCAGTTTTTGTCTGGTGATGGTCATTGATTTTACATCAAGGAAATGATGGATTTAGGAATTGATATTTGAAAGGTAGACATTTTTTCAAGATTTCTACTTTAGCTACAAAATTATATCTCCCTCAAAATTGAGGAAAATTAGCATCATCCCAACTTAAACCTGTATTTTTTCACATGTCTAAAGTGAAAGTCAGCTTCATGAGAAGTAACTGACTTCTTAATATTTAAGCAACTTTATACAAAGTAGATGCATACAGCTTTTATGGTTAGATCAATTAATCAGTTTTCTTTTGCATTGCTTGATAGTCCTCACATTGTTTACTGGTTAAAATTGGTTTCTGTTAGTATGGCCTATATCTATACTTTGTTTTCCTTTTTTTTTTTTTTTCCTTCCAGAGCAACATTCAGTTCAACTTTGTTTTCTTTCATGTAGTGTGTGCCACTATTGAACCAAGATCTGGAGGGCGTGGTTTCACGTAAAGATAGTCAATTAGTTCCGGATCAGTTAGCCTTCTTGTATTTGAACAAAATGTCATGGAAATAAGATGACCAGGGTTAGACAAGTGATGTACAACCCTGGGGGGAAAAAATCATCGAAGCAGTCTTGCCTACCTCTCTCCCCTTCCCATTCACAGGTGCAGCAGTGAACTTGGCCCCTTACTAATGTTCTCTGATAAACATTGGACTTCTGTCAATCTTCCAGTGGTTGGTGGGAATAATAGCCATGTTTTCTGAACAGGTTACTGTAAGGATTAGTTGAGATGTTATATAGATATAGATGAGTGGGGGAATGTTAAGGGTCTACTCAGATTTTCCTTAAATGATTCAATCTCCCTTCCAAGCTTCTCCCTCTCTTCTGGAGATATCAGGCCGGAAAGCCTAAACCCAACCCGATCAAGTAATTAATATACTTTAGATTAAATCACTTACTGTTGGATACTTTCGGGTTTCCCCCTTCCCCATCTCCTCTCTCTGCATATATGACCTAATTGCAGAGGATCAGAGCCTGTGATCTCAAGCTGACCCTCCTGAGCATCTGGTCAACTCATGGATGGGCCGGCTGCTATCAGCTGAGGCACTCTTGGTCTAGTCTCTGATTTTTCTGCTGGCAGCTAACAAACCCTGTGATTTCCTAGTCCTACACGAGGCTTCTGGGAAGTGTTGTCCCTCCCCCCTTGCTACCTGGGCTGCACCCTAATTCTCACATTACTGTAGGTCTCCTGATGACCACATTCAGGTTCAGACTGAAAGACTTTCAGCTAGGGTCAGTTGTGCACTTCCTCGGCAGCCCTTTCTGCAGGCTCCCAACTCAGACCCCAATCCAGCTTTTTAGTTTGTCCTATTCCTCTCCTGCTGCATTCCTGAAGGCACAGAGGGATTCCAGGCCCCTTCACACTATAAAGGCATCTGGGGCTGCTCTCTGATACCTGCTCAGGCAGTCTCTCTTGTTAACCACATTGACTGGTGCTGTCTTCACTGTCTTGCAGCCACCCTAGCCAGCTGGCCAGAGAGGAGAGCCTGTGAGGTTACAGTCTCCCAGATACCTAAACAGGAAATGAGGAAATACACCCTCTGCCTGCTTTGAGGGTTCTTTCTATTTTACTGCTCCACGTCTCTCTCTAGCACAGAGAAGAAATATCAAGATACAGCTGTCTCACCACTAGATCTTATCTCCCCTTCCCTTCTCCCCACCTGGGAGAGAAGGGATGGAATTTCTATTACTTTTCTATCCTGGGCTATGATCTGATCAGGCAGGCTTAGTGTTTGATATGTTAAACTGAATTAAAGGAGTTTAGAAAGTCATTTTCTACAGGTAAGGCCTAGCTTTCGAGACTCTGCTCTTGCTGCTGGGCATGAGCTTTGATATTCAAAGCCAATCAATGCCCTCTTTGTTCTAGGTCCTTTCCTCCCTGGGGCAATATGCTTCCTGACTCTCCCTTGTAGGTAAAAGCCTTGGAGGGGAAAACATTTTAGGGAAAAATAAAAATACTCATTCTCATATCTCCTCACCAATGTGTTAAGGGCAGCTTTTGAGTTCAGATACTGTAATTCCAGACTGTGTATGTTCCCCAATCTAACAATGCCTTTTGGGGAGGACATATTTAAAATCTTTATTGAAAAGTTTAAATCTTCAAAACTCTAACAGATTTGATCTAGGGATGAGGAGGAGGAGGTGAGAATAGTATATTTGAGAACAGAACCTTCAGACATCTTGGGGAGCACTCAGCAGCCAGGCCATGTACAATCAGTTTTCTTCTTTTTGCAGGGCTCAACCTGTTGTGCAAGATGCTCCTTTCTTCATCCTGGTAGTTCAAGAATTGCATTCAATCTGTTTTTCCACTTCATTATTTCCATACATATATTCATGTTTAAAATAATGCTTTAGTTAATGACTTTGTTGATTAAGAGAAACCTGCAATACAGACAAAAGTTTTATATTTGAAAAGGTTGAATTAATGCATGAATTTTATAAATGCTTGGATAAATTGCCCCATATTGAGAAAATTCTCTTTATTTTAGGAGTGGACACAAAAATCCTAGAGTCTACACCTTTGCATTTGATTTTCATAAAAGATTTCTAATTTATTCCATCTGTAACGAAAAAGCAAAATATCCATAAGCATTCTTGTTTAGGGTATAAATATTAGTCTAGTAAACTCAAAATTTTGTGAAACCTAAAGAATATTTTAACATCATCTGTAAATGTGCAACCTTGAAGTCACAGAACTGGGCAAGACCATAACAGGTAATCTGCTTGGATACTTTAGGAGTTTTCTGATTTTGAACAGTAAAAGTTCAAAGTCATCAATCTGGTTAAAAGATCACCAGAAAGATTTCAGAACTGACCAGAGTATTTTGTCATAATATTGTCAAGGGGTTTTGTGGGTGTGTGTGTTGTGTGTGTGTATATGTGTGCGTCTTTTTGTGTAAATAATGAAGTCATCTTATAAGCTATGCAAGAAAACATCTAATTGTTCCTAGCATGGAATAATTGAATTTTGTTTAGCCTTGAATCATGGGATGGCAGTTAAAATGGTCATGAAGTAAGAGCATAGTACAGACCACCCAACATGTCTAGGACATGGGACCCCGTAGGAACAAACAAAATGTCCTTCACAGAGAATTCTTGGTTTCTCTTTAGTACATTGTCTTCTTCCAGTTGATTGAAATTGATTATTTGGTGATGTCTGCTAGTATCTCACTGAGATGAATCTGACATACATCTGATGGCCAGAGCTGTCTTGTGTTCAGCAGTGTTCCTCACTGATTCAATGTAAAAAGATTAAAGTCTTCTCAATAGTGTAGCCTTTGCCCCACTGGGCAGCTACTGTAGAAATGCCCTTGGAAAGCACTGAATTTTATCAAAGAGTGAGAAATGACTGATTAATTTTTAATCTACCTGCTTCTGTAAATCTAAATTGCCATTCTCAGACTAATTTCATTTCAGCAGAATTGTTTATATGCATATAAAGTTATCATTTTTTAAGGTGAAATTTCAATACATGTCCAAATCTGTTGCCAAACCTCGAAATTAAAAAGAAATCTTCTTTATACTTTTAAATAATGCTTTCATGCTTGCTATAAATCTCAGTACACTTTTTTGAGCATAAGCCTTGGCTATTGATCAATGTTATCATCCTCTTTCATGGAGTTAAATATCATGAAAATATTAGTGTTGGAAACTAAATAAAGGGAATTGTAAAACATACTCTATTTAACCCACAGACACTAGTATTTTCCTTTATCTGCATAATGACACTTGAAATCAATCAACTGTCAGATTACTTTTAGCTACTTTATCAGAATATGTGACATTGTTGCATAATGAGCAATCCATGAATTAATTTATCCGAACATGAATACTGGAAATTAAATAATGTGACTAGTATGACTATCTTGGTTTGTAGAATATTTCATTGGGAAGTACTGAGTTGAGCTATTTTATTCCAATGACTTTAGATTCAAATATCCTACTTCCCAAAACATGTTCTCTAATTCACAGATGAATATCAGCACTAGGGATGAACATTCTATAATCTTTGTGTCTGCATCTCTAGAAAGAACCTGATTCCACCCATCAGTCAGTACCTGAATCAACTAAATTGGCCAACATGGTATCCTTATTCCTGTCCCACAGAGTTCAGAGGAGGATTTGCTTGGGTGGGGGCTGTGGTGCAAATTCTTCTACCCAATAATCTAGACACTCTCATTTTCCACACAGGTTTCGTTTTCTTTTATTATTTACATTGGCTTTTTAGGTTTCCGCTTCTTCATCTAAGAAAGTTGGTATAATAATAGAGGTGAGAAAAAAATGTATTATGAAGCCAACAAAAATTAAACTTCAAGGCTGCATTTATAAGGGCCCATGGACATTCACCCCCACAGTCTATAAAAACTCAAGTCTGTTTCTGTACATACTCCATAAGGATGCCATGAGGATTAAATGAGATCATGCAAAGCTGTGTGTCCACTGCAGTGCACAGAATGTGCTAAGCTATTTTCATTATAACATTTATTAAGTGTGAGGTTCTATGTAGTTTGTGAGGCAAAATACTCATTTGATATGGTGACCGTTGCTGTACTTACCACTCGACATTGTTTGCATTTACATATCTGGCATTGTTATTTCCAGAGGGAAAGTCTGTGTTGATCTTGTTTGCCTTTCAACTCTGGCCACCAGCATGATTCATGCCACTGGACGCACCAAAAATACCATGCACTAAAGATACAATAAATATGTATGTATCAGTACATACTGAACATGATTTAGCCTTTCAGAATAATATTCAAATTGTTAAATAAAGTAGATTAATAACCAGAATCGTTACCTTAAAGATACCATTGTCACGTAGTTTGTGCAATTAATGACTTGCCCTACTTTAATCTATAATTTCTCAAATTGTCTTAATTTTCCATGGATTCTATAAAGTTCATATACATACATTCAAGAAACAGGCTACAGTGCTTTGTCCTAATAACCCCAGGAAAATGACATTAATGTAAATAATATAATTAAGTGTTCATATAAGTGATTATTGTCTTATAATTGATTTATCTGTTAGTCAAACACATGTTAATGGTCATATTGGATGGACCCTGTGTGAAAGCATCTGCCACTCAGTCCACACATGCACAGGAACATTCAGTTTAAGGTTATAGAAAATCTGCTCAGATTGATAATGTCAACCCATCACATTTCAGTTAAGCAAACATCAAATCAAATGATGCATGACACAGATGCATAAATAGTATGTACATGGCAAATTTCTAGCCATAAATGTGTAGAATCTTCTGGTTTGTAAACTTGAACTACATTCTTAAATTTTGGCTGTTAAGAAGAAACTAATGTAAAAATAACTCATAGTTCTGAAATAATTCAAGTACCAATTTACTTGGAAACAGTTTTTACAAAATTTTTTTTTGCATTCAAAACTCTCCTCTCCTGAAGTTATTATCCTAATTAAAAAAGCAATCATTCTGCTGAAAGTAAACATTTCCTATGATAGGACATATTAAGCTGTATGCACATCACACTCTCTTGTGATTTCTTCAAAAATAAAATTAACCCATCCATGTTCTCAGGGTTAGTTCAAGGTAATTCTAAACCATCATAAGCTGAAAATCATTACATAATTGAACTTCATTACAAGATAAGTGATTTCTGACAAAATTGCCACTTTATGGAATTGATCAGGACAAATGTCATTCCACAAAAGAATTCTCCTTGTGAAAATGAAAAATATTCTGTGCATTTATAAGGAACTTTGTGGGACGCCCAGGTGGCTCAGAAGTTTGGCGCCTGCCTTTGGCCCAGGGTGTGATCCTGGAGACCCGGTATCGAATCCCACATCGGGCTCCCTGCATGGAGCCTGCTTCTTCCTCTGCCTGTGTCTCTGCCTCTCTCTCTGTATCTCTCATGAATAAATAAATAAAATCTTTAAATATATATATATATATGTATATATATATTTATATATATACATATATATATATGGAACTTTGTAAAATTTGTTAAAGTTATAGCATGGAATGAATTATCTTACTTAATGCTTTTCTAATCTTCTCAAATATCTAGGAAAAATGCTTTCCAAGTAGAAGGCACTTGATGCATTCAGTTTGAACTGAATTGAATTCAGACAAGGAAAGCCAGAGGCATTTGTGAGAGGGTTGTTCTCAAATTCTCTCCCTGTTTTCTCCCTTCCTCCAATATCATACTTGCTTTTATAAAGGATATTTCATCTTCCTATATGATTTAACGACTGACTTAGTTTGAGTTCCCCCCAGAAGCAGACCCTTAAGGAAGATTCACGTATAAGTAGTTTATTTGGGAGTTGAAGAGAAAGAAACACTGGCAGGAGTGTGAGAAGTGAGATAAGGAGGGGAGGACAGTCCATAAAGCTTTATTTTCAAAGCAGCAGTTCCTAAAGGCAACAGGGCACCTAATCCCATGAGAGATACTCGGGAACCAGTGCTCAGAGCTCTGAGGGTGGTGCTCCGGGGCCATCTGTATATCAGCTCTTCCTAGTCTTTGGATGTTTTCCATGAGGACTGCTCATGGGAGGATTAAGTTCCTGGCTTTTGCAGAATGCCATGGAAGTATCAAAGTGGCCTACAGTGATAAGAGAAAGCCCTTGGGAGAGGAAGCACAGGTGTTGGCTGGCTCTCAGGAGGCAGGCAGTGATGGGTGAGATGGTAGAGGTATGAGGGGGGGAGTGGGCAGCCATAGCACCTCCTGTAATGGCTTCCTCTGCTGAACACTCTTCCAGAGCATTTAAAAATATATGTACAATGTTATGACTTTTTTTCATAAGAATGGGTTTTTTAAAATGTGTTTATATAATGATGGAACCGTTTTGATACTACTGCTCAGTGGTTACTTCAGAAGCCTGCCTCAGAACACCTTGGTGCTCTCCTGCGCACTCTCTGAAGCCCATTTCAGAAGCTACTGCCCATGAGCACGGATTGCCCGTTTCTTCCATAGGGTCAGTGGCAGAATGACCTGAGAGCCAAGGGAGGCTCTGACCTCAGAGACCTGTGCTCAGAATCCCCCTGCTTATTGACTCCTTGAAAATCTGATTTTGTTTTGCTCAAAGCCAACAAACCAAGCGACCCCCTCCCCCTCTGGAGTAAACACATGAGATCATAAGCCACCAGTGACTGTTTTTCCATAAAATGGCAGTTCTATTAAATTGTATTATGTAAAAATGGGATTTGTACTAAGGTTGTTTTATAGGAGGTTGGTTTATATCATCAACTGTTTCATTGAACCTCTGAGCTGTGATGAGTCATCCATAAAACTGGCGGAATAAAACTTGTGGAATGGCAGTTGCGAAGTTCTTCTAAGGCTCATAAAACTGGGTGATGCGCTTCAACAGTTTTGATATTGCTCAAACATTTTATCAAAAAAAAAAAAACCTGAGTCATCATCAGTACTTCATTTTAATTTGATTTTTAGGGACTTTCATTTTGAACTTCCCCTTCCATACTGCTGATCTTTTATTTAAGAGTATGAGAAAACGAGACCTGTATTTCCTCTTCACACTGGATCACAGAAGAACCAGACAAACCTTTTGTTATAAATAAGAGGGAGTTTACAGGTCAGTTGCAGAATGAGAAACTTGAAACTTATCTAATTATATTAAAAAAAAATTAACATTTGCTGAATAGATGTACCTTTCAAGCATCACACTGACTTATGACTCCATTGTTTGTATCCATTGCCTCATTTACTCTTCATGATAATCATGTGACTTAATTACTACCATTATTCTTATTTACTGAGAGAACACTGAGGCTTAGAGAAGTAACTCCTTGAGGTAAGGGTTGGGAAGCAGACCCATTTCTCTAGAAGAAATTATGCTTCTAAGCATTCTACTCTCCTGTTTTATGAAATAACGGGTGTTCATGTGAAAAGTAGAGACAGAACATTAAGCGATGATGGAAAGTAGTACAGTAGTGGTTACCTCTGGGTGGGGGATGGAAATTGAGAAGAGGCATGGAGAACTTTCTAGGGTGGCTGAAATATCGTAGTAGGCACACGGTTATGCAGATTATACAGGCATGTACATGTGTCAAAATACATCCAGTGGTAGCATCTCAGATGAATGCATTGGACCAAAGGCAGATAGATGATTCAGGCACACTTCTCTAAGGCGTCTGCTCCCCGTCTTTCTAGCAGTGACATCTGAATGGAAATGGTCAGTTGATTCCCTCATCCTACCTCCCAGCCTGAGTGACAGGTCGAGGGTCGTGCCCATGATCCAGTCCAGCCAGTCAGATTCCTTCCCAAAGACTTTCAAACCTTGAGGTAGGAGGTATAAAGACTTACATTGTTTTCTGTGGTGACCATTTTGTAAGGATATGAATCTTACTTGCTGACAATCAGGTCTTTTACTCTGTGTAGAAGGTGGACCGAGCACTTAAAATGTGACCAATGCAACCGAGGAGCTGAACAACTTAAACTGTATTTAATTTTAATTCACTTATATTTAAATAGCTGTGTATGGCCACTGGCTAACCTATTGGACAAAGCAGGTGTAGGAGAATGAGTTGGATAGTCACAGAGCATAGGAAATGAGAAATGGGAAAAGATAGTCTTAGGGAAATTGGAGGGCTCTTTAGGGCTGGCTTCACCGTGCCCTTGGGATTCGGAGATGTAGACTAATGAATGACACATGCCTCTGTCTCTGCAAATGATTCTCCTTTGGCTGTCACCCTTTGAAATAACCTTTAATAAAGTAAGACGCTCTTTTTCCCACTCTTTGTGAAAAGAAGGATAAAATGCAAATGTGTGGGTTGGGTGATTGTTCCCATTTGTCTAAATAGCACATAATTAGTAATTAAAAACTACTGATTGTTGTAAACCTTTCCATCTTTCTAAGAATGGAATATAGAATATATATACAGAGATAGCATTGGTAAATACAGGGTGGTAGGAAAGAAGAGTTCATAATTTTCTTAGGATTGGCCATGTTAACTTTCAAAAGTCTCCAGTAAACGCAATGTGCCTGGAGTCATAACTTTGCATAATTAATGGTATTTTTTTTTTTTTTGGAGGCACTCTTAAATTACTTAAAGAATCTTTCCAAGAACGTTTCAATGTACTGTGACCAGTGATGCCACCATTAGTGACTTAGCATTTGCTAATAAGGTACCTTTGAACTCTGGCTGATACTGTCAGTCTTGTAGACTGATTTAGAAATTTTACAAAAGAAGTTATAATGATAAAACCAGTACTCTCTAAAGCTTATGGATCACAGAATTTTAGAGACAGAAGGAACTTTAAAGACTATCTAGCCCAGCCTCCTCATTTTACAGATGAAAAAAACAAAAGCCCAAGAGAGGCAAAGTGATTTGCTCAAGGTCGCAACACCTAATTAGTGGCCAAGCTGTGACTAGACCCCCAGTCTCCTGATTCCCAGAGTGTGATGTCACTGAGCCAAAACCAGTATATCTTGCTATTCTGACTTCTGCCTCTTTGAATGATGTCTTAATTGCCATTTACACTTCATGATGCTCTAAGAACTGACAACTTTGTCAAGACAAAATTTCATATAATCCAGTATTTTTGTGACTTTTGGCATCGAACAACACATGGATAATGTTTATCCTTGATGAAAGTCTTAAAAGATTAAGGATGAAATCTCAAAACATTCTAGCTACTAGTGTGACATTATGTAGATAAGTCTAACATCGATTTACACAAAATGGCCTTGAAATCCTTTATATCTGCCATCTCTATCACTTAAAGTAAAATAATTGTGGGAAAGGCACAAGCTTTGAATTGAGTAGAGCAGGTTCAAAGGTCAGCACTTAACTGCTCAAGGCTTAAGTTTGTTCTTGAAATAAAGGGATTAAAAAGGGTACAGAATATGTAAAGCATCTAGTACAGTGCTTAGCACATAGAGTGAATAAATATATAGTAAACCTTAATATATTTGTATACACTATTTGAGATCTTTCCACACTGGGATCAATTTACATGTAATTAGTAAGTATATCTATTTGAAAACAAAAATGATTAATAGGACACATGCTTAATGGAGTGCTTGGTGTATTTTGGGAACTGTTTCAGATTGGAAGTACATTCATGGGTAGAAGAGAAAGCAATTGCTATGCCAGTAGACCTCATATACTAACTGAGGTTCAGTAGGGTAAAAAGGAGGCAATTAAAAATAAATGCATATATGTTATATGTACGTATATAAATAAACACAGCAGATAATTAGTGTTAAATAGGCATTTGGACAATTCTTACTCATCCAATTTGTAAAGTTTCTTTTTCTCCATGTAAATTAGGGATTTAACGAACACTGATGAAAAATACAGTGCTTTGATTTACCTTTGAAACAACCATCTTGAAAAAAAATTGATTTAAAATATATTTGGTAATTCATACTTGTATGTCAATTATTATTATAAAAACAAAAATAGACAACTCAGAGATTTCTAATAGTTTTTGTTTGATTTGAATGTGATACATTCACCATTGTGCACCAGGAAAGCCTATTCAGAGTTAGAGCGTCTGTCTTGATCCTTTGGAAGTTCATATTCCATGCCAGGGTGGCTAACATTTGCAGATTCTAAGTTAGCTTGTGTACTGCCTTCTTCCTGAGAATGCAGGAGCTCAAGATGGCAACGGATGCTCAAGGAAGAGACACCTTAAGACGTAGGATATCAGGACCAGATGACTGAATTCAATGGTAGGCGAGCCTGGGAGGGTTAGCTCATTCCTGGGTCTGGTGTGGATGCAGGAGTGGGAATGAGGACGAGGTTTTCAGACAAAGGCAACATACTCTGTTTGGGGTGCACAGAGTATGATTTCCTTACCAAGCAGGGCTGGGACACATAAGAATGTAACTTTGGCAGTCTTAAACTAGAGACAAATATAGGCAGTAAGAATGTCTTAACAGGTGTAAGAAATATAGGACAAATAAAACTGAGAGGAATTCGCATTTTCCACTTTTATTTCAGATATTATAATGTGTCTAGGAAAAAATATGTAAAGAGGGGAAATAAAATAACCTTTGCAATAAAGTATTCCTATTAATAAAGAATAAACACCTACCTCTTATCCTAAAGAGGTTACTACCAAGTGGAGAGAAATAGTTATAAAGTATATTAAGTACATATAAGCCCTAAATTCTAAGACAGATTTACATAATTTAGCATAACTTGTGGGTAATGATGATGATAAAACCACTAAACATCTGCTAAGCATTTAAAAAGCATTTTCCATCCATTAGCATCAGTAGCCAGAAAATAACATACTTTGGCACAAATTGTCCTTTTAAAAATCTAGTTTGGGGCCAGTAGAATTTTACTTGAGATTTTATTTGGGGTACTTGCTTTTTTTCCTCTCAAAAGGTATATATACCCAAGAGCTTTCAGCTGACTGGAAATTCATATTCCATTAAGTACACTCATTATTTTGATTATGACAAGGTCAGAGTTTCTGGAAATTTCATCAATCTGTAACTGCTACACAGCATCCAATTAGGAGAGACCATGTTCTGGTCAGGAAATGAAGAGAGTCTGGTGGCAGGAGTAGTATGAAAGTATAATGTATTACTTATTATTCTTATAGGGTGTTATAATTAAGTTTCATTTTAATACAATAAAAATATCACATATTATTCTAAACCCTGATTTCATTGTGTTGTAACAGATATCTTTTTTTTTTTTTTTAAATCAGGGAAAAAGTTTGTTTCTCTTTAAAAATTAGATAATTCATGTGTCTTTTATTTTGGTTTCTTCATCAAACGATATAAAATAATTCCCCAAAACAATATAAAATGATTTCCCAAGTTTGGCTTCAAATTGGCTAGGCCTGTGTAAAATAACGTAAATGTACTCTTGCAGGGATAAGAACACTTTGTATTAGTGATTGATCACTCAATTAAATTCTCCATGGAAAGGAAAAGCTAAGGGATCTCATTAATTTTTTTATATAAAAAAAGCATAAAAATATCAGGAAATTGTGTGGAGAGAAAATTAATAGGAATAGATTTGAAAAAGGCACTTTGAAACCTGAAAATTACTTTAGATGTCTAGTAGTAACACTATTCAAAAAAAAATACAGAATGCTTTTAAACAAAGTCAACAGCAATGAAATAAACTAAGCAAACATAAATAAAAATATGTCTCAAAGCAACGTTAAGTAACAGTTTTTCCAAGCAGATCTGCCCAATAAACTACACCAAGTAACGGCAAATAAAAATAATCTAGGCTTTTTTTAAAAAATATTTTATTTATTTATTCATCAGAGAGAGAGAGAGAGGCAGAGACGCAGGCAGAGGGAGAAGCAGGCTCCATGCAGAGAGCCCGATGTGGAACTCAATCCCGGGTCTCTAGGATCATGCCCTGGGCTGATGCGGGACTCGATTCTGGGCCGAAGGCAGGAGCTAAACCCCTGAGCCACCCAGGGATCCCCTAATCTAGGCTTTTTAAACAAGTTGCAGAGAAAAATTAAAACAACATGGCATCCATGAAGAATTAAAAAAAAAACAACTAATGGATAAAATTATTTTACTGTATATAAATTTTTCAAGGTGACAAATGTCCTGTTGGGTGGCATTGATTATAGGGGTTAGTCAACTGGATTCCAGTTTACAAACTAAATTTCCGTGGGAATCCTAGAACATATAGGTAAATGAGACTAAGCATTTACCTTGGAAAGACTAGGAGACGGAATATAGAAGCCAATATAATCAACTAGGAAAAAAGGTCCTGTGTACCTACTATGTGCCAGGGTGATGCTGGGCACTGGCAGCACACAGGTACAGCGCAGGCTTTGACCCTGGTGACAGCTGGTGGGATGCACGTTATTTAACCTGTTAGCATGCCGTCCTGTCCCCTGTCCTCATCACAATATGAGAACCACAGCAGCTCACTGGCTCATCCACCTGAAACCTGCCTCTTTCCTTCTGATTTAATCTGCCATGTTCTTGTTAGGCTGGAGTTTTATATAATCTCCCCCTGGTCAAAATGCTCCCAATGTACTCCTTGCTAACCTGAACTCAGTCTTCTTTGTTTGACTTCCTTAACTATCTAGCTCTTATAATGCAGTCCCATTCTTTCCAGCCAATCTTAATTTCTACTGGTTGCCATATCTCTCCTATGAGCTGAGGATTTAGTGCTAATCTCACTTCCCACAACCATCCTCACCAGAACCAGATGTTTAGCAGTTCCACTCTCCTGTGTTGTAACAACTCAACCCCATTGTACCTGATTCAGCCTTAGTCCTCTTGGGGTTACTTGCCCTACCTACTATACAACTGCCTTCTGATTCTCTTGGGCAGGAATGAAGCAAACTAAGTGAAGTACCTTTTGAGAAAACTTGTTGCATTGGGGTAATTTGTATATCATGGCGAAGTCAGAGGGTAGAAGATGGTGGCATGGAAGCATGACTTCATCACATTTGCAAAATCTGAAATGGCATCATCCCAGAAGCAATGTGGATAGTAAGTTGAGAGGAGAGGGCAGAATTGACTGAGACAGGGATGCAAATTGGGCATGACTAGCAATAATCTAGGTGAGTTGCCAGGGCCACTTTTGTCTAAGTTGAGGTAAAATGGCCGGGGTGGGGGTAGCGAGTGATTCTTATTTTTTCCCTTTTGTTTTGCGTTTTCCCAGTTTTCTACAATAAACGCACATTCATTTTATTGTTTTAAGAAACATAAACTTTTGAAACGAAAATAAAACCTAGTTATATCCTTTGACCTCAAAACTCTCTTACTGTTTATGTGAGATGGGCAAAAAATGTAGCCAATAAAACTATTATAATAAAGCCATGGTTTTGTACAGTGAGCTTATGCATGGAATGCAGACAGAGAGATGGGATGTGGACAGAGACACAGGGAGGAGAGGAGCAAGGGGGAGGGAGATACCCCAAAATGTTACTATGGTCAACTCTAGACATTGACTTCATAAATGATTTGTATTTTCTCTCTTACGCTTTTACAATTTAGTAAATTTAATGAGTGCATATTTCCTTCTAATAAGGAGAAAAGGTTACTAAAAGATCATGTCGATGGGTACCTCTCAGTGAAAATAACCAGGAGAGGAAAGAGAATTAATGCAAAGAGTATCAAAAGGGTCATTTTTTTGTTGAACGTGCAGGAATTAGAGAGAGAGGAAGGGAGCTTCTGTGACAGCTCACGTTCTTGGCTGAGTGGCTGACACAGCTGGTGATGAAATCAGCAACGTGGGAGAAAGATCAGCAAACGTGACAAGTGGGAATCGTAAGTGGAGAGGAGGTTGGCTGTGGGAGCCGTTGGTCCCAGATGAGAGGAGTATTTGTCACCGACAGTTTAGAATTGCCCACATGTGATGACAGTGAAAAGAAAATACTTTATTTGGTTTTATCTCTTTGTTTATTTTACATTTCCCATAATTCGTATACTCCATTGTCATCTGCACCAGAAGGACCTGTGCCCACAACCATCCTCCATCCCCAGCATGATGAAATGAGGAGAAGAGGAATTCTGTAGGACTCATTTTGAGAGATACAGCATTCAGAGTGCTTATAGTGTGCTCACTGCAGATAGCCAGGCAAAAATTGAGGACACGTGTCTGATACTGATGAGGATATAGGGAGAGTCTAAAAAAAATGGTCCAGAGCAATACTCAGGAGCATGGACAGCTGAATGAAGCCCCCAGCACCAGGACCTGCAAGCTGTGTCTTGCACAAACTCCTTTTCTCTATTCTTTCATTTTCCCCTTCCCCATTCCTTTTTTGTACATAAAGTAACTGTCTATGTGCACAAGCATATTGCATTTTTTTTTAACTAAATGGCCAATGGTATGTTTTGATCGACATCAAATGGAGATGGGATGGGGGAAAATACTGCTTCTGTGAAAATACCCCCTCTCTCCATTAGTGGCATGCTCAGTCAGCTCTTATCTTTATATTCCAGTAAGTTATTTTGCTCTCACTGTTTAACAAAAAAAAAAAAAAAAAAAAAAGGAACAACATAAAAATCCTTGCATACCTTGTTCGATTGGAGAATTTTAATATTTTTCACTTATCATTGTAAAACCAAGGACAATTTTATAACTTTTTTGTACATAGCTGTTACATGTAGGGCAATCTGTCTTTAAGTAGGGATAAATTACTCTAAAAGAAATGAATCCTAGATAGTTTTCCCTTCAAGTCAAGCATCTTGTTGTTTAAATAAACTTCTTGTTTTAAAAAAAAAAAAATCTCGTGGGACCTCTATTTCCTCATCTCCAACATGGAAGTGATAGTAGTACAGACCCCTCGGAGTTATAGCAAACATTTTTGTGAATTAATATGTGACAAGTACTTAGATCACAGCTTGGCAGATAGTAAATACTACATAAATGTTAGGTGGTATTTTATTTTCATTATATTTTTATTTCTACAAAACATGCTGTTCATGTATTAGGTTAGCACCAGTCTTGCTAAAAATTAAAATCTACTCCGCCTTGTACTCTAACATTCTTTTCCGTATAGAAATATTACCAACAGTAATTCCCCTCTTAGATAAATGTGATTCACATTTTATCTCTTTATGTAATTTCCTTATTGTTTTATCATTTTCCTGCCATTTTCCTATTGCTCTATTCTATAAATAATGGATACAGCATTTTAATGATTCTAGTAAATAGAGACCATATTTTTTTTTTGCCCATGAAGCGCAAGGAAAATTTTTTTCATAGTATTTTATTTCTGTCATTGTACTTGAGATTAACAGCACAATTTTTCATCCACAAAGTTTATTATAGGTCGTAAAATGAATAGAATCTCTTTTCTGATTGGCTGAGAGAAGGGATTTAATCTTATGCAATTATCTTTCAAATCACGCATGCATCGGTACGATAAAACTCTCTATCTATTAGATCACTGAACCATTTCACATGATTTTAAAAAGATTAATATTCATATAAAATTTATATATCGCTCAGCCTATCTTCCTATGATAGACTTTCTTAAAAACAAAACAGACCAGCACACAGAGCACTGGATAATGGAAGTGTGAAGGGGAATAGTCATGGTAACACAGTTGTTTTCCTTTTAAATAAAAAAGTGGGGTACGGAAGCAGAAAAATTGCTATGGGTTATAAGAGCTGGAATGTTAGAAAAGACTCAAAACGTTCTTTCTCAATGACGCATAAACATATTTGTCTTCCTAAACCATGAAACTTTTTCTGAAAACCAATTATTCCAGGGTTTAATTCCTAAAATAGGTAACTACTGTGGAGAGTAGGTAGGGGGGAGGTTGAGAGGTTAGAGGGTTGGAGGTGAGAGTCTTGGTGGGGGCACAACTCCAGGAGGTGGATCCTGAAGCCATTCCTCCAGATTCCTCAACTGCAGACAGTGGTTTGAATAACATGTGCTTAATCCAGACACTGCCTTTTAAGAGGCCTCGAGAAGCAATGCTGTAGCCAGGGTTATAGGGTTGCTCTTGATAACACCCAATAAGGACGTATTGATGCATTTTATGCACTGAAGAAAATAATATCACCTTATACTTTTGTATGCAGTCCCTACTATGGAAATTTCTTAAAGTTGTTTCTGCTTTCCAAAACTGCTACTGCTACATAATGTACTTATCTTTCCATAGTAAACTTCTGTGTGCTTGGAGTTTAATTTTCGGACTATTAGGATTTTTTTTTTACTTAGAAAAATTCTCAATTAAAAAATAAACGTGAGACAGGCACAGTGAAAATTTAAGTGTGTTTGGTTGCAGTTCTCATCCCTAAAAAAAAAAAAAAAAAAAAATTCTACTTTGGAAGATCCAATTTGCTGCTCCCCTACAGTCTTCTCATCAGAGAAATAAAACTCAACATTATTAAGTAAGCGAAGGTTAAATATGAATAGGTTGGATATGGTTTACTAAACTCCCAAACAAGACATGTCCCAGGCATCCAACAAAAAGAAATAAATATAGTGAATGACAAAAAAGAATAACTGACATTTTTTCCAAAGGTAGATTTCTACTGAAAAGACATTAAATGAGACTTCCTCAGAGTGTTAACAAGTACCCTTTTGGGTTTTTCTCTAATAAAAATTGGGATAAAACTTGCTGTGTTAGAAGTGGTACCCACTTCATGTCAGAGGACACCCTAATTTATAGCTAGGGGCATCTGAGGTCCTAAAACTAATGGAGGCAAGGGCACAAGTCCATCCGGCACCAGAGGTGCTGATGTATCCTGGCAGGCATCACTAGGATTCTACTCTGGCAGGAGCAAGAAAGCATAAATGTCACTTAACAGCCTCAAAGGCGAGCAGCCTCCTGACTGAAGAGTAACCTGGCCTCTGTCTGGAAACTCTATCATGCCGCGTTAGAGAATGCCAGAAAATATCCCATTTCATCTCCCCATGATCGTCAGGACTTGATGTTGCCACTTACAGGTAGTAAAGATGCTTTAAGTTTTTCTTGTTTTGGATGGATAAAGGGTGAAGAATTAGAGTGAATGAAAATGAACATTCTAACACAATGGCAGTAATGGGATGTAGCTGGTGAGTGAACTCAGTTGGGCTTCGAAGCGATGCGGCCCTAGGTTTCAGTGGTGCCCCTCTTTGTCGTCTGTGTAAATAGACACATCGTATAAAGCGACTGCCACCTGACAATGTAGTGGTGAATATTAAATAGCTGATAGATTTAAAAATATTCAGTAATTTCATCTGTTAGCTATATTTTGAAGTCCTGGAAGGATACACAGAACATTGTGAACATCCAAAGTGGCAGGGAATACAAATTCATTAAGGTTATCACACGTAAGGAGCAAATTATTTTGAGGAAATGGAGGAAGAAGGTAGGAATTCTGACTCTGAAGCAGATTTTTATGGAAACACAGAAATAGGATGTGTCTAAATCTCAGTTTAAAAATTAGATTTGGGGCAGCCTAGGTGGCTCAGTGGTTTAGCACTGACTTCAGCCCAGGGCGCAATCCTGGATCAAGTCCCACGTTGGGCTCCCTGTGTGGATTCTGCTTCTCCCTCTGCCTTTCTCTGTCTCTCATGAATAAATAAATACAATCTTTAAAAAAATAATAAAAATTAGATATGGGGGGCACCTGGGTGGCTCAGTGGTTGAGCATCCGCCTCCAGTTCAGGTCATAATCGCTGGGCCCTGGGATCGAGTCTCACATTGGGCTCCTGGCATGGCGCCTGCTTCTCC
The DNA here is from genome assembly GCF_053574225.1 of Canis aureus. Lineage (NCBI taxonomy): Eukaryota > Metazoa > Chordata > Mammalia > Carnivora > Canidae > Canis > Canis aureus. Next base: position 64,368,090 of record NC_135625.1, read on the forward strand.
CTCTGCCTCTGTCTCTGTTTCTCCCATGAATACATTTTTAATCTTAAAAAAATAAAACTAGATTCACCACATCTTCTTAGTAGGTCATGGGAGTGAGCCTGTTTTCTGTTATTATTATGGCTAGTTCTCAAGTTCTGCATCTACCCACTGTGTTTCTAGCAACCAGTCACCTCCTCCTCTGGTTAACACTTTTCAGTCTTGAACGCCTGCTTCCCAAGGTATCTGTTGACTTAGAGAAAAGGCAAGGTGCAGATATGTGATTGTAGAAAGTGAGAACAAAATATAATGAAATTACAATATAATTAGCAGAAACTATCCCCATTTGTCTAGGGAACCTGCTACTAGCTAAATGACTTTTTTTTTTTTTTTTTGTATCCTGTTTGAACCCCTCAAGACAAGATCTGATCGGTTTATTAATATGTAGGAAAACTTGGGCAGCCCCAGTGGCACAGTGGTTTAGCCCTGCTGTTGGCCTGGGGTGTGATCCTGGGGACCCTGGATCGAGTCCCACGTCAGGCTCCCTGCATGGAGCCTGCTTCTCCCTCTGCCTGTGTCTCCGCCTCTCTCTCCGTCTCTCATGAATAAATAAATAAAATCTTTAAAAATATATATGTAGGAAAACTTTTAAGCAAAGCTTAAAAGAGATCACATCACAGTCTACCGCCCAGGCTTTAATCACTATGATTCATGCATCTGGGATGAAGGGGAGACATGGAGTCAAGTGGTACATATCATGGCCATTTATGCCTGAGGAACTTCCTGGAAAGGGGCTATCCAGAAGCACACATTTTTAGTCCTAACATATTAGGCCTTCCATCTCTTCTAGAATGGAAGAGAAAACTATTCAGAGAAAGATCTAGGTTAATGCTGGAACAAACACATATATTTAAAAATTCTCCTTACTTTCTCCAGTGTCCTGCAGGTTAAATAGTGGTTTTTATACCCACGCTGAGGTTCCAGTAACTATAAAAGAGGCCAAGTGACCATCTCTCAGGGCCTTCCCAAGAGAGATTTTCTACAGCCCTGGGTTTGGACATCAGCTCCACAGATTCAAATCTGAGAGTTTACTCAGACTTGAGGGAGACTGTTGTCTTTATGAAAGGACTCACAGGGTCCAAGTTTAAAAAAGCAGGCTTAAATATGTAAAAGAAAAAAGACAAATTATCAATTTACAAGAAAAAAACCCCACACTCTCAGCCTATAGTTTTACATGACTTGTACATTTTTATTTTCCCTAGGAAAGGGTAAATAGAAACTGAAATGAAAAACTGTAAATTGGTTGATGGATTTTAAATTGAAAAATGTGTGTAGTTCAGATGTTTTGTCTATCTACCTGTAGGAATGATGGCTAAGAGCTCCTTGAGTCTTTGGGTCAGAATACCTCCTCTTTTGGAGTGAGAGTAGGTATTTCTCATATTTGCTGGCTCAAACCTATTGTTTCTAGTCTTCTGCTGTATACCTCTTCTCATCCTGTTGAGCACATTTTGCATTATTTATATTACTCTTTCAAATCAAGGCATAATCTTGTTTGACAACTATTCTATCTTCCTAATGACTCTGTGTATTTATTAATTCATAGATTCAAAAACTTATTCTGCACCAGTTATGTGACTGGCACTATAGAAGACATTAGGGATACGAGAGAAATACAGCAAGGTTGTTTTTGCCATTGGTCCTTAGAGTCCTGTAAGGGAAGACAGACAAGAGTGTAATTAATTACTTCATCCCACAGACTATAACATAATGATAACAATATCATCAGTTTGGGGATTATATGTTATAGAACTTAATCCGCATGTGTTAGAATGTAAAATCCTGAATCATTCTGCAAACGTTTCTATAAAAATCCTATCAAACCAATGTAATAAAATATTGTAAACACTAATGTAGAAGTACATTACACCTTTTAAAAAATGGTCCAAGAAAAGTGGTTTCAATTTAACTGAATATTGCTTAGAATAGAAAACTTTTCCATTTATTTGACTCTTCCATATGGTGTTGATCTTAGAATTATTTATCAGAAGGCAATGATAGTTAGAACCTATTTACATCAAAAGCAACTTAAATTTCTCAGATTTTAACTAGACAATGGCTTTTCAATCTAATGGCAAGCCTATTGCCACGCTGAAATGTAAAGTGATGATTTACTAAGTAAGAATGAGAAGCCTCTTCAGGGCATAATCTGTGCGTATATTTAAGTCTGCAAAAATTGAAAACTCACACCTCACTTTATACTGAATATTGTGAAATATCAAATACATACAGACATTGGAAGCCTTACCAAGTACTACTGCCACAAATGGTAATGTTTTTCCTTAGGAAACTGCACATTTTAGCACCTGATTTGGAAAGGATTCAGTTGTCCTTCTGCTTTCATATTCAGCGTGTCTGTGAGTACATTGAAATCGCTTAATAATTTTATTTATTCCTTGGGGAATTCGAGTTGTATACAATAAGTATTTGCAAACACCTGGGCCAAAGTATGGCTATCTTTCAGTATGATCTGTTTATAGGGCTGAAGAATTATAAACAAGTTGCTAAGTAAAGAAAAGGTAAGGAATATGCTATTTTACTAAGATATAATGAAGTGGCTGTGCATAGAAAGTATGTCTGAAGAGATCAGAGATGTACACTTGAAATTAATGTAACACTGTGTGTCAACTACAATGAGAAAAGTAATGCTAAAGAAATCGGAGATCAAAACTAAGAAAAAGGCAAGAAAAAAAGGCTGAGGATTAAGATGGCTCATTTACTCTTCCTTTTTTTTTTTTGTTTTTTTTCCTTGTTTTTCTTTTAATTCAGGAACATAGGCATTGCATATTGGGAGGAGGGACTCCTAATTCTCCCTTTACTCTCTGCTCAGTCCCAGAGAAAGTAGAAATAATACAGAGAATGTCTCCACTGACTCTCAATATTTGTTGGACTGATTTTTCTTTTTTTTAATAATAAATTTATTTTTATTGGTGTTCAGTTTGCCAACATACAAATTAACACCCAGTGCTCATCCCGTCAAGTGCCCGCCTCAGTGCCTGTCACCCATTCACCCCCACCCCCTGCCCTCCTCCCCTTCCAGCACCCCTAGTTCGTTTCCCAGAGTTAGGAGTCTTCCATGTTCTGTCTCCCTTTCTGATATTTCCTACCTGTTTCTTCTCCCTTTCCCTCTATTCCCTTTCACTATTATTTATATTCCCCAAATGAATGAGACCATATAATGTTTGTCCTTCTCCGATTGACTTATTTCACTCAGCATAATACCCTCCAGTTCCATTACTCAGCCATTAGAAATGACAAATACCCACCATTTGCTTCAATGTGGATGGAAATGGATTTTTCTTTTTTTAACTATCATCTTCCTTTCGTTTAGTAGTGAGGTGTTTTTTTTTTTGTTTTGTTTTGTTTTATTTTGTTTTGTTTTGTTTTTTGCCTCAAGATTTTTTAAGTGACAAGAAATGATTTTAGAATCCCAAGACTGTCCCAAGACATTTTCAGAAACACTTAAAGGAAGAGCCACTTTCGGTGTAAGAAACTAGTTTGATAGCCATGGTCCTATTGCTAGTTGCCTTTAATAAAAGTCTTTTCTTTATACCACTACCTAAACTCTTTAAATAAATAAATAAAAACTAACTCTGAAACATCTTTAAAAAAGGAAATATCAAATTTTATATGAACTATTCATAAGGTAGATTTTTTAATCAATATGATTGTAAGTTATTAATAAATTAATTGGTCTCTTGTATATTTTACTATGTGATTTTTTGTTTTCACCTTACAAGAAGTTCTGAGTTATCTTGCTTCTGCAAGTAGTGAAACAGGTTTTTCATACTTTGGGTATGAACAATTAGGTGTAAGCAAGATATGAAGATAGGATTTGAGGGTCTTTGTTTCAGTATTTTTAACAATTAAGCTGATTGTTCAAAGGGAAGATATTAAGGCTTATACTTAGATAAAAAGAGGAGAGGGACCTAAAACAAGAGGTAGGATGATTTCATGCCCTTGGTGATGAGACCCAGCTGATTCCAAAAGAACAACCATACACATAGGTAGGCAGGAGGTGTGACCTTGGAGGAGTTAGCTTTGTGGCCTCCTGGGACAGACTGGAGCTGAAGATCCCAGTAATGTTAGCTAATCTGATGGAGGGTTGTGTTGTCAAAGAAGTCACCAGTCTCAATGGACACGAAGCACCTCAGCAGTAAACTACTGACCTGTGGCCTGTCAAGGATCACACATAAGAAGGCAAAGAGAGCCATGCAAAATAAGAAATGCTGGAATTCTTGCTAATTGCATTGAGTGGGTAGTTTGTACTAATTAATCAGATTTAGAAAAATTGGACGGAATCTGACATACTTTGCACCTTGAGTGTTTTGGAGTAATTCTTAAGTTACATTATCTTTATATAGGAACTAAGACCATCCACTTAAAAGAGAGATCAAAGAGTAGCTACTCTTACAGGTCTAGAAGTGTCTAGAATAGCATTTTCCAAAGCATGCACTAGGGACAATTAGGGCCACGAGGTTATGAGGTGAAATGCATTTGAGAAATACCAGTATTAGGGCAACCTGAAACCCTCTGGTGATTTACAAAACGTATTAGTGTATTAAAGACTCTGAGATAACCCATTCTAACCCATCTTTCTTTAACCCAAAATTTCCTGAGCTTATTTGTTTATAAAATATATATTAACAAGGACGCTTGGGTGGCTCAGTGGTTGAGCATCTGCCTTTGGCTCAGGACGTGATCCTGGAGTCTCGGGTTCAAGTCCCATAATGGACTCCTTGCATGGGTCCTGCTTCTCCCTCTACCTACGTCTCTGCCTCTCTCTGTGTCTCTCATGAATAAGTAAATAAAATCTTTAAAAAAAAAGTATTAACATTTCTGAAGAGCAAACATCCTTTGAGAAACAAGGGGGGGGAAGAATAACTCTACAAAGGAATAGAAATCAATTACAACTTCAAATCTAAGTGGCTGTCTTTGCCTAAAAAATCAAGATTATGTATATGATTGTTTTTAGTTCCTATGTTGATACACTAAAGGAGAGAAACATAAAATTTACCTCCATACTAACATTCCCCCAGGTCCTACTCTGGTCTGATAAAGCCCCTAGACAGTGTTGCAAAGAAGGCATCCTTACACATGTGGCAAATGTGTATCTTCTGCAAGAGGTATTATTTTTTAGAGAGATTGAGAGTGGGAGAGAGACAGTGCAGGGGTGAGAATGAGGAGGGGCAGAGGGAGAGAGAGAAACTTAAGGAGGCTCCACGTGTAGTACAGAGCGAGGCCCAGTGCAGAGCCCTGTGTGGGGCTCAATCTCATAACCCTGAGATCATGACCCGAGCCAAAATCAAGAGTCAGACTCTTGAGCCACCCAGGTGCCCCCAAAACCTATTTTCAACCAAGTATACAGCTCATCATCTCCAGAAAGTCAGAGTGAGGAATGAATATAGTTTTTTAAATGTATAATACGTAAGTGGGTTAACAGAACAGTTATATGAGTAATGAGATAATTATGTCAACACACAGTTTTACAGTCATTAAAATACCTGCTCTAACTTGGTGTCAAAAACTTAAGTGTAATGTGAAGAGTGTGATGACAGAATGACATCTGCAAAAATGCCTGACAGTTGGAATGGAAGAAACAAAGAGGGCGCTGTTAAAAATTAGAGGATGGGAGAAAAAAACCATGGAAAAGCACAAACAATGTTTTACAATTAAAGATGGGGTATCAGTCAACAGGCAGTAAGCAATTACGATTTTCCAATGTGGAGAAAAAAGACAGTCTGGTCACTGTCTTTTTGCACTGAAGGAATGCACTTTGAGCATTAGGAAGAAATGTGAGAGTATAAAGATAATAGTATCTCCAGGAAAACATTGTAGATTTAGAATAGATACCGGCTTAGAATGATTTAGATACAAAAGTCACAAAATTCTGAGCATAGCAACAATGATTGAGTTTAAATGAGTAATGATAAAATACAGTTGTTTTTTTTTTTTTAATACAGGTAGTTTTTTGTTTGTTTGTTTGTTTTTTTTGGAGTTCAATTTGCCAACCTACAGTATAATACCCAGTGCTCATCCTGTCAAGTGCCCCCCTCAGTGACTGTCACCCAGTCGCCCCAACCCCCCACCCACCTCCCCTTCCACCACCCCTTCTTCGTTTCCCAGAATTAGGTGTCTCTCATGCTCTGTCACTCTCTCTGATATTTCCCACTCATTTTCTCTCCTTTCCCCTATAATCCCTTTCACTATTTCTTATATTCCCCATATGAGTGAAACCATATAATGTTTGTCCTTCTCTGATTGACTTACTTCACTCAGAATAATACCCTCCAGTTCCATCCACGTCGAAGCAAATGGTGGAGAATGCAGGTATTTTTAATTCTGTAATTCTGTCCTTTGGTGCCAACAGCTTTTTCTTCCCTTTGATTTAATTTTTCTGTAGCACCGGCTTTGTGCTAGGGTAGATAATGGTGATCCGTGGTGATCTATTTTCAGTTCAAAATTCTTTCTCATTTTCTGTTGATGTCTAATAATTCATGAATAAAATGCAAAGTCCCATTTCACAACAAAATCTCACAATTAAAATGCCCGTAGCTTCAGAGGAAGGATGTCCAGCCATACGACCTTGAAAGACTCAGAGTCAACCCTAAGGCACGGTTTTTCTCTAGTTAAAAATGAAGATGTAGCTAAGGGATAACTCAGGAATCCTCTTAAACATTAACATGTGGACACTGAAGCAATCTGCTTGTAACCACCGAGCTTCCTTCCAGCCTACCTTTATACATTGTGATCTTGTTCCGAACAAGATTTCAGGTCGGATTCCTCATTTTCATGTCAACACTGGTAGATGTGACACTTCTGTCTTTTAGTCAAAGTTGACAAGAAGGTCATGAAGGAAGCTTGTAGATGGCATCAAGCAAGCACTGGAAACCACATCACAAACTAAACCAGGCTATTTTCAAACATTTGCCGAAATGAGATGCAGCATATCTCAGGGAAACAGTAATTAATCTGTCCTATAAGTTCTCTTAAGTTGGGTAACTGGAAATAAGTTAAAAAAAAACAAAACTAGAATATCATATAAACTCTCATAGAAGTCACTGAATTGTGGTTTAATTAGATTTACAAATGGCAGTATAAAATATACATCAGAAAGACTTAATAGAGCCTATAGAATAACAATTACATCCCCCAGAGGCCTTTATATAAGGATCTATATGGTATGTTGTACCTAGTTTTTAATGTCAAGAGTCTTGAGATGGAGGAGAATATCTTTCCAGGTTAACTCACTAAATCATTTAGACATTTTAAATAAATATTTATGGTACACCTGTTATATGTAACTTGATAGTTTATGTCCTTTTAAACATGGAAACTGTATTAATTGTTCAGTTCTACATTTTCCCTTGGCTTCCAGGAAGCTCTGGCCTACATTTATGCTCAGATACAGGAATTTACTTATCTAGGATATCTACATGACAGTGGATCTAGCTCTATCCTACTTAAAGTAATTTTATCTACGTTTTATTTCCTGTTCTGTGTTATAGGCATTTAACATTGTAAGCTACGTTAAGCCTTTGAAGGAATAAAGTGGACTGTAAGTCAGTAATGAATAAATAAAAGCTGAGTATAATCCAGAAAAATTAATTAACTTGAAATAAAGGCTTAATGAGTCATTTTTCAGGGAAGAACTCTTCCTCTAATGAGAAATATTACTCATTATCATAGTCATCAATTAATAATTCATTAATAAAGCCATATATTTATATATATTAAAATATGTATGTTATCTCGTTATCTCATAATAACCTTAGGATACAAAGTAGATATATTTTTTTTCTTGAATTAAGGATGAGAAAACTGAAATTCAAGGATTTGAACCAAAGGCATTCAATGCCATTTAAGGTAGTATGTCCCAAATATTTGGGGTTTTAAAACTCATATCTGCTGTTTATATATGATTTGAAAATGAAGTAACTGTTGAGCTGTAAAACATTTAAATATGTACATAGACTTTAAAATCTTAATGCTATATTTCACTTCACCAAAATGAGGTATGTTTGAAGAAACAAAAGTTTCATGCAGGCCTGTTCTCTTGTGGAAATAATAATTTATGTGGATAAGGATTAAATTATTCTACTTAGGCTGTCACACAAAAATAAGCTCTACTTATCCAGATAGTAGTGACTGTTGTGTTCAGGAAAACACACACACATGCATACACAGGAGCATGATTATTTGCTCAATAGTAAAATTTTCTTTCCTCCGGTTACCAGATTACCTTGAAAACTGGCTCAGCCCTTCAGTAGACTAACTTAAAAAGACCCAATAACTCATTTCATGAGGATGCCTAAGATGTTAGCCTGACACTTTTTTTCAGAAAGACAGCTTTCTACAAACCTATTTCTAAATCTTGAGGGAAATTGAAAAAATTATTGATATAAGGTTTATAATAACAGCCTATAACTTGTCCTTGTGTGGTAAGACACCATGTTTCCAAGCAATTGGAATTTAATGTCAATCCATAATTCTCAGAAGAATTCAGGAGTTCTCTAAAATTTGAAGCTGTGACTCAGATAAGAAGGCAATCCCTCCTGGAAGCCTGATGGACAACAAAATACTTATGTTGGCTTATTCTGAAATTAAAACAAATATGTTTGAAATTTGGTTGGAAAAAAAAAGAAATTTGGTTGGGAAAACTATGTAACCTCTTCAAATGTCAGTTTCTTGAGCTAAAAGATGGGGACAGTGTCAGAAAATATCCCATAGGATTGTTATGAGAATCCAATGCGATAAGGCATCTAAAGTGCTTCACGCAGCATCTTTGTAGCCATCAATGAAAGTTGACCATTATTTCCTCAGTTCAGAAGCAGAGCACATACTCAAAACATTTACACAAATGATTGAAGAATTCCTAAATGTAAAATACAGGTTCAAATAATTTTCTGGAGCAATGGATTTAATTCAGAAACTGAACAACTGAATTTAAAAATCTATACATTTTGAGTGATAAAATACTTAAAGATCAAACTACTAAAGGGTAGATAATAACAGTTGAAATACTCCACTATAATTTAGGTTTTTTTTTTTTTAAGATTTTATTTATTTATTCGTGAGAGACCCAGAGAGAGAGGGAGAGACATAGGCAGAGAGAGAAGCAGGCTCCCTGCAGGGAGCCTGATGCAGGACTCAATCCCAGGACCTGGGGTCATGACCCAAGGCAAAGGCAGATGCTCAAACACTGAGCCACTCAGGTGCCCCTGTAGCAATGGATTTAATACAGAAACTGAACAATTTAAAAATCTACACATTTTGGGTGGTAAAATACTTAAGGATCAAGCTATGAAAGGGTAGATAGAACAGTTGATAATATTACATATGATTTATGTTGGCAGTGTATTTTGTCCATATTCAGAAGTTACTCATTTTTTATTATTTTTTTAAATTTATGTATTTATTTGAGAAAGAAAGGGGGGAAGGAGGGTAGGGAGGGGAAGAGGAAGAGAGGAACTCAAGCAGACTCTGTGCTGAGCCCAAAGCCCATCAGGGGGCTTGGTTTCCAGACCCTAAGATCAAACCTGAGCCAAAACCAAGAGTTGTATGCCTTAACCAACGGCACTACGCAGGCGCCCCATATTCAGAAGTTATTTTGAAGCAATATTTGCTGCATTGTACTAATATGAAATTATCATTTTCTAAAGAAATTAAATTAACCAGATCCAAAATTAAACATGTGTTTATCACTCGCAACCAGTCAGTGGTTGACTGGTTGATCTTAACACTTTATATATAATTTGGCATTACATTTAATATACACTTTCTGTCTTTAATTTCAAGATACCCTTTCCTTATGAGAAGATTAAGGGATTCTCCTTAATTGCTTTTAAATATAATAAAGGCTTCCAGTATGACTAAAAAATAACAAGAAGTGTTTCATGATACTTTTTTCATGATGTTTTCTTTTCAATCATCATTTTAACATTTGGAAAAAAAAAAGAAACCTCAGGGGCACCTGGGTGGCTCACTCATTTGGTTTGAGTGTTGGACTTTTGGTTTTGGCTTGGGTCTTGATCTCAGGGTTGTGGGATGGAGCCCATCATCAGGCTCTGGGTTCAGCGTGGAGTCTGCTTGGTATTGTCTCTCTCTCTCCCTCCCCCTCTGCCCCTCCCCCTACTCTCTTTTTCTCCAAAATAAATATATATATATTTTTAAAAGAACCCTTAAAGGTCTTCCTCAAAGATAGTAAGACAATAATTTTGACACGTGGGATTGTATTGTCCCTCTCTACCTATTCTCTACTTTGCTTTCATATTCTCTCTTGAAATTTTCTCTTGTAATATATGTCTTGTGAGGTAATAGAAGGAGATTACCACTCATGAATTGATTAATAAGAGGAGTAGAATATGAGAAATTCTATTCATCCACTTATTTTTCAAAAGGTATTGATTATCGAGCAGCTTCCTAAGAGTGTGATATTGTGTGTGTTTATTTGAATTGCAATCTGAGGAACAAATTGAGAGAAAGTTTTCCCTGGAGCAGATGGACATCTTCATTGTCTAAGCTACCTTGTCCTGTGTAGTCTTCTCTTTACCAATGGAATTTAGGCATATGATGATAATATATGGTCAAGTTATGGTTTTGTAAAGATGCGGTGATTTTTAGTCAATAGAAAATGCAGGTTATATTCCTGACATCAGGTGAAAAATGTAGCAAAGAAATGATGTGAAGAAAATTCTAAAAATGAAATAAGTGCACTTCTGTAGAATTATATTTCCATCCATGAAATGAAAAATTCCTCATAATATTCCTAATAGGGCCTTTGTTTCTGACTTAGACTATAATGTAGATTTACTACTCACCCTCCTATAATAAACTCAGAATTGTACCACCAAGAACTCTGAGACTTAGAAACCATCTTTTTGATCGATTTGCAAAATCACTGGTAAATTTAATTTTCATTTTTTGATAGCAATTGCTTTTTTTTTTTTTAAGATTTTATTTATTCATGAGAGACACAGCGAGAGAGAGAGAGAGAGACAGAGACAGACACAGGCAGAGGGAGAAGCAGGCTCCACGCAGGGAGCCTGATGTGGGACTCGATCCCGGGTCTCCAGGATCACACCCTGGGCCAAAGGCAGGCACCAAACTGCTGAGCCACCCGGGCTGCCCGTGATTGCTTATTTTAAAAATCTCTTTATAAAGGAAAAAGACTTCCAGCTGTATATGTTTCTGATAAAGTGTTCACATATGGAACATAAACAGAAATCATAAAGAACATTAAGATCATTAATTGTCCATCATTTATTGACACTTGAAGGAGACACAGTTGTGTTTAAGAGCAAAAGGTATGAACTTAGACAAATTTCATTGTTAATCCTTTGTAAATTCTCTATTCATCTAGTATTATGTTTAGAGTTTTGTTACATTTTTACATCTATATGAATTTTTAAAAATGAATTACGAAGTATAATTTCATATTTGCAACAAATGCACAGTTGTCTTATTTGTGCTATTGTTGGGTCACAAAATATTTCAATTTTATGTAATAATCCCTCTCTCTTTGTGATGTCTTCCATTTTTTTAGCTCATCTTCTTTCACCAAGAGTGTTAAGTAATCTACTTCTTTTTTCTTTGGTATTTCATAATTTATTTAGTTATATTTAACTATTACCTATCAAAAGTGTATCAAAATCTATCATATCTTTAAAAAATCTATCAAAAGTTAATTTCTTCAGTTGTGCAAAGGGAGAGTCAGAATTGTTTTGCAAATAAATAGCTCAGTTGTCCTACTACTAATTATTGTTAATCCTTACACTTATTCATTGTTTGTTATCCCTCCATTATTTATATTAAATCCTTATATTTAATAGGATATATTTCTGGACTATCCTTTTTGGTTTATTGATCTGTGTATCTATTCTTAGGTCAGTATCAGCCTGTTTCATTCATTTTTTTTTTTTATATTTCTAGATCTCTTTTGGTCCATATTTAGTGATCTGAAAGGAGATAGTGAGGAAAAACGTTTTTAAGTGGGAAGGGATAGATGTTGTATGACTTGATGAATGATATAGTTTGAAAAGAAAAAATGTTTTTGTGTGTGGTGCTTGATTGCTTAAAATATAAGTTGTGAGGATTCAAAGAAAATATATTTAATGAATAAAATGATGAATTTGGGAGTAAGGTAAATAAATGTAGATTCAATTTTGAACTTTATATCAGTGGGTATTTCATTTTTGGTAAAATTGCTTAAATTCTCTGATGCTCCCCCTCCTTTCAAATAAGATTATTTTTACCCATATCATCAACTTGGAATGAGTCCTAACTGAGGTGATAAAGGAACAAGGAGAAATTGTTCTGTTTTAATAGTAACTGCTCAGTAAATTCAGTTAGTATAATAGGAATGCTTACTATTGCTGTGGAGTATTCTAGAGATCTTTATGTTTTCTAATCTGGAAAGTATTTTATCTGATTTCATTGCTCAAAATAAATCTCCAAATTACTATTTATCCCCACCATTTATCTCATAACTAAAATGAGGAAATTTCATTCCTCTTCTTCCCTAAACATGAATCTCAGAACATAAAACTTTTTTTTTCTTTTTATCATATGTTACCTGGAGCCAATGTATGGAAAGGACACATCTGACCTCATGCAAATCTTTCTTTTGGTGCTGAGTACCTTGGCTCTGAGTACATGGCCACAAGTTTCTGTTAATTATTCACAAGTCACTTTTAATCCAAATCTCAGCCATTGTGTGCTGCTTTAGTATCATTTTCTATTTCTGACTTTGGGCTTGGTCCATCCAGTCCTGCCATGCAATGAGTTGCTTTTCTCATTTCCACATAGGTATTTGAAAACCTGTCAGAGTGCTGTTTTCATTATACACTTTTCATTATTACGCTGTCATCACTGAACAAGTTTATTTCAAAACCTTTTGGGAAAAATGACAAGAAACATAGCATTTTATTTCCTTGTCCCTTCATTAGATTAGAAATGTCAAGAAAGATTTAGATTGTACTCATTTTTATTAAAAGGAATGATAGATCTTTCTTGGCAAAAGAAAAGGAAAAAATAGGAAATTTTAATTTTAAATACAACTGGAGTTGAAGATTTGCACATGAAGGTGCTCTGGTGAAAAGCTTTCTCTTCATTATTTGGAAAGATTTATATTTTATTATCAAACTCTAGGCCATCTTATTCATTTCAAAGATAGAAAATATGGTAGTTACTCTAGATCTCAGCTACATAAATGAAATCTCTTATACGCCTAACACAAACTACACCAAAGTGAAACTAGGATATTATTGTCAGGGTAACTTTAACATCATGCATTATAAATTTAAGTAGCTAATAAAAAAAAAGACGTAATGATAATACCTTTGAGTCATATTGTGACAATTGTGTGAGTCAACACATGTGAAGCTTCTAATACTGCACATGAGGTTGAACCCAATCAGGTTACTAATATTCAAAAGTTTTGGACTGCAAAAGCAACAATTTCATCTAGTTCAGTCTCAGCATTCCTCAATAATCATGAGTTTCCTATTCACTCCTAGGATTTATACTACAGAAATGACTTTTAGCAAGGACGGAACTTACTAATTACAATCTAAATTCATTTACGTATGGTGAACCTCTCTCTTCAGCCTATGCTAGTAGAGCGGTGCCTCAGTTAGCATGTGGCTCTTCCTCTCTTACTACTGCCAACTTATTGGCAGTCTGCAACCCTTCCACTTACCCCATGGCTTCTGCTTACCCATGGCCATGGCTTCTATTTATTGTATCACTGTACTCATTGCCTTTGTTCAGACAGGTAAACAGGTATCCAGCCTGGCCTGGTCTATGTGGAAAGTAGAGCTGGCTATGGATATATATGGGTGGCCATGCTGGTAGGTAGGTTGATGTGAATCATATTTAATGGCCTCAAATTTATAAAATTAGGGAGCATTGTAAATATTTTAGATTGAAGACAATAGCATTTATGTGGGATAATAGTATGCCTAAGAAGTATGTAAAAAGGTATGAAATTACTATGCATACTATCTTTTAATAACAACAAAATCATAGATTAGTGAACTCAAGGTAGTACAGAAACACATATTTTCTTATATAAAAGTCATTTAATTTATTGTTTGTAATAGTGACAAATCTTTCCCCCTCTGACTTTCTTGGTTAATACAATCTTTTTTACATACAAATTTAAAATAAGGGGCAGTATAAACCAGAATGTTGTATCAAGTTTTCAGGACTGTTGGATTACATGAAATAGAGAATTATCACAATGATATAAAACATAATCTTTTATTAGACTAATATATACATATTTAATATTTAAAAATACTTGAGCCATAAAGATATAATCGAATTACCCTGCCTCATTAAAACTTTAGCCTTTAAGGGATGCCTGGGTGGCTCAGTGGTTGAGCATCTGCCTTTGGCTCAGGGCATGATCCTGGGGTTCCAGGATGGAGTCCCACCTTGGGCTGCCTGCATGGAGCCTGCTTCTCCCTCTGCCCATGTCTCTGCCTCTCTTTCTGTGTCACTCATGGATAAACAAATCTTAAAAAACTTTAGCCTTTAAAATGTTAATTTTTGTGACTATGAGTCTTGTTATCTTAATTTTATACAAATTATAACTTTTTATGAATGACAGATACCAAATTTAGTAATTCCCTCTTGTTATTGTTTATTTACTTATTTTTTTACTCTATCTTATTTTTCTATTATACGGTATAGTATTGAAAATATTTATTTTTCCATATGAAGAAAAAATAGATGACTTTTAAAAAATGTTTTAAGGATTTTTTGCCTTGCATATACACAAATATAAACTTATGTACCATTATAAAACAAAAACAGGAATGGTGTTATCTGGAATTTTAAAACTTACCTGTTTTCCTCATATCATTTTATAATAAAATATTTAAGTAGAAAGCGTAAAATAATTAAGAATTTCATTTTGAAGATTGATATTCCTACCTAGTTACGTATAGCAAAAGAATTACAGAACTCTTACTTCCAACATATAACCGGTGTGAATTTTAATTAACTCTATTAATTTGACTGAAAAATGGAATAGGAGGGGAATATAAATCAGAAGATGAAGTGACTTGGAAGTTTAGGTTGTAGAAGCCATGCTATTCTAACTAGATTAATACTCGATTGTGATTCCCAGAGTTTTTCAAATTCCAATAAATGATTCAGAGCTATAGACTTAGAATTATTTATTTTATTTAAAACAATTATATATTTTATTTTATTTCTTTATTTTCAAGAGAGAGAGAGAGAGAGTGAGTGGTGGGAGGAACAGAGGAAAAGGGACAAGCTCTCTGCTAAGCATGGAGCCCAATACAGAGCTCCATCCCACGACCCTGAGATCATGATCTGAGCCAAAATCAAGACTTGCATGGTTAACTGACTGAGCTACCCAGACATCCAGACATTGTGTATTTTCACATGGCTTTTGATTTATGAAGAAAGTAGATATTCTGGTACGTATTAGGAAATTCAGAATTGATTTTATGGTGTGATATAAGAGACTTCAAGTCTTCTTGAGGGCACAGGCATTTTTTTTTATCAGTCAGTTTTTTGTTGTTGTTGTTGTTGCAATGTCATTCAACCCTCGAATCTCAGAGGCAGGTGATAAGAACATTTGTTTCTTGTTCACATGAGAACTACATGTTGAGTTTGGGTTGGCTGGACTCTGCTGGCTTCACTGTTACTTGACTTCATATTTCAGGTCTCAGTGTGAAAGTAGCTGGGCCATGCAGCTCTCAGGGCAGAGGATAGAGCTGGAGCAAGGCTGAGGTGGAGCAAGCAATTACAGTTAGAGTTCCTTCTTAATCATAGCAAAAGTCATGGCAGCTCATGTCCATTGGCCAAAACATGTCATACGACCAAGCAGGAGTCAGTGAGGATCAGGTGCTTCCTCCATCCGTGGAATGTACAGGAAGTCTCAAATGATTGTAGCTGATTTCCCATTATCTTCTTGCAGGGACTGAGCAAATAGTTGGGAACAGTAATCCAGTCTCACACACATCAAATCCAAATCACCGACACAGAATTACAATCCAAATATGGCTCTTCAATAGCCAAACTGTGGAAGGAGCCTCGGTGTCCATTGACAGATGAATGGATAAAGAAGATGTGGTCTCTGTATACAATGAAATATTTACTCAGCCATTAGGAAGGACAAATACCCACCATTTGCTTCAACGTGGATGGAACTGGAGGGTATTATGCTGAGTGAAGTAAGTCAATCGGAGAAGGACAAACATTATATGGTCTCGTTCATTTGGGGAATATAAAAAATAGTGAGAGGGATTATAGGGGAAAGGAGAGAAAATAAGTGGGAGATATCAGAGAGAGTGACAGAGCATGAGAGAGACTCCTAACTCTGGGAAACGAAGAAGGAGGAGTCTGGAAACAAGTTTGTAGAGTCACTGCTGCTCAGAACCAGAATAGAGAGCATTTTCTCCAAAGCATTTAACCCTTCCAAATGGGACAGAATGGGACAGATTAAGTGTTGTGCTTTCTATGGCCCTATCTTTTTAAAAAAGAAAGAAAAAAGAAAGTAAACGAGAAAACATTTAATAGCCAATCAGAGACAATGCAATAAAAACATAGCTATTCAGACCACAAATATGATACTGTTAATTCCCTGCTTCAAATATGTCCATAGTGTCTTATTGCTACATGGTCATGATGATAATGATAGCAATAACAAGGACTCCTACCATTTACTGGTTGCCTCTTAGGTGCTGTACTTTATAATAGAAACTTCACATGCAGGTCTTATTCCTCACAATAAATAGGAGAAAAATAACTTTACTGAATTCACATAGTTAATAAAAGTCCTTCCTTTTAACCACCACAATACTCGAAAATGTGTAATAATCTACTTTCATGATTTTGTCCAATCCAGCTTCCCCGATTCGTCTCTTGCCTTCCCATCTGCATTTTCTACACTGAAGTACAAATCCACAGATGTCCTTGCCATTGTCTTGTGCTGCCATTCTATCCCAAGCTCTGTGGCTCTGCATATTTAATCTTCTCTGCTTGGAATTCTTTTCTAGCCACATTGCTTTTCCCCCAACTGGATGAATTCTGTGTCTCTAGGAGACCATCCTTAGACCACCTGCTCTAGGAAGGCACAAGCTACTTTTTCTCCTGTGCACATTGTCATCACCATGTACACAGGGTGCTGGGCTTGTCTTTGCAAGTCACCCTTTTCCTTGGCTCACCTAAGTCTTCCACTCTTCCCTAGATGTGAACACCTTAGGGATCTTGTTTATGCCAACTTTATTTTATATTCCAGTGCATGTTCTAAGAATTACTCAAGTAATTACACTGGAAATCCCAACAGCCGAAATGAGTTTTTGCTGTATGTTTTTATTTATTTATATTTATTTATTTATTTATTTATTTATTTATTTATTTATTTATTTATTTTTAAGATTTTATTTATTTATTCATGAGAGACACAGCGAGAGAGAGAGAAGCAGAGACACAGGCAGAGGGAGAAACAGGCTCCATGCAGGGAGCCCGACATGGGACTCCATCCTGGACTCCAGGATCACACCCTGAGCTAAAGGCAGGCACTAAACTGCTGAGCCACCGGGCTGCCCAATTTTTGCTGTATGTTTTTAATATTTACCTTTAAAAGAGATTTGGATGGATTCAGTGCAATCATCTAAGATAATCATATATCATAGTTAATATTGACTGTGATAATCATAAAAATTAAATTTTAGGGAATATCTTTATCGGACTCCTTAAAAACTGTAGTGAATCTAAAATATAATATTCTACTTTCTATAGATACTAATGTGTGTAAATGTCTTCATGTACATATCATTTCTTCTAGGGGCATTGAAAGATCACATACACATTTTATTTTCCCAAAATAAATGTTTAAACAAATTAAGGAATTTAGTTGCTAAATCAAGCATCCAAGTTCTAAAATATATATTGCTCTTATCAGTGGAGAGGTAGTAACACGTCTCTTATATATTAAGAAACTTATATATTAAGAAACCTGAAATATTTCAGGATGAAAAACAGGCATCATAAATGCATAAGTATGCATAAATATTTACTACATTGTATTGAGAAAAAGAGTCCTATGACTTTACTTTGTAAGTCTTGTGAAGTAGCTGACATGATTTTACAGAAAAAAAATCTGTTATTTGAAGTAGTACTATATTTGTGATGGAGATGATAGAATGAAATAGTATCTAAAAGAATCACATTGTCAACAGAACCTAAGGAATATTTCGGAAATTTTGTGTCTAAACTGAAAAGAAGTATGAGAAGCTAAACAGGTATGTACTGAGCATTATCAAAATATGCAGCCATAAAGAGTAATTCACAGAACTAAAACTGCCCTTTCCCCTCAACATCTTGGGAAGAGATTGAATTATTTGTGTACAATCTGCAAACTTAAATGATTCAGATATTTTTTTAGCAATCAATAGTAATTACTTACCTCTTCATGGCTTTGCTTTGTCCCAAGATAGAATTTAAATGTAACAGAAAAAAAAAAAAAAGACAAAACAAGAACCCAGTTTTCTAAATAGGGTGGAGTATTTTAGAAATAATCCCTTCATTCTGACATGCTCCTGAATGGCTATAGTTGTGGAAGTAGGTTTTCAGAATTGAATCCTTGCCCTAAGAAGGAGTGGAAGATTCTTACTTTTAAGTGCTTTTAGATTTACAGAAGAGTCGCAAAGAGTGCAGAGAGTTGCTGTATGCTCTTTATGCAGCTTCCCCTAATGTTAACATTGCACAGAATCATGGAATATTTATCAAAATTAAGAAATTATGATGGGTAATCTACCATTAACTAAACTATAGACTTTATTCAGATTTCGCCATTTTTTTTAACAGTACCCTTTTGTTGTTGCTTTTCTAAGATCCATATTTCATTTAATCATTCACATCTTCTTTATCTTCTTCAATTTGTGAGTTTTTGTTTTTGTATATTTGTATTTATACAAATATTTGTATTTGTTTTTGAAGAGTACTTTTGCATAATATCCTTCAATTTCTATCTACAGATGTTTGCTCATTATTAGACCTCCACAAGGGAGGAGTATCAAAGAACTTGTCGATATATGGTAAAAATCACTAGATAATTAATAAATACTTGGAGGAGAAGCTTTGAGATTCTCTAAATATCCTGTTTCTCCTTAAAGTTCTGCTCATTAATTTTATAATGTATCAGTGGATCTTCCTACAGCAATTACTGAAGTATTTTATTGGCAATTTTAGACTTCTCTCATTCTTCCTAAGTTAATTAGTTGTAATTCTTTATTAAAGAAGATTTGTCCTTTTTATCCATAATTAACTGATTCAATCAGTATAGACTGTAGCTATATGTCTATACACACACACACTATGGCTATATGTCTATATACCCACACACACACACAAAGAAAGAGAGAGAGGGAGGGAGAATATGGGTATTTATTTTATTCTTTGAATTATAATCTAATACTAATATTATTTGTTTATTTACTTATTCAAATTGTTCCAACTTTGGTCATTGAAGTTTTAAAAAAAAAAAAATTGGTCCCTATGTTCTCAATGTCTTTTTGACATGCTTGCATCTTTTTTTTTTTGGTAGGTTTGGGGGACTAGAGTGGGGTCACTTTCTTACTTTCTGGGATTACAAGATGTTCCAGGCTCCTCTGTTTTCCCTCTCCAACCACAGAATTAAACATTTGTCCAAGGATCTTGCTTCTTTTTATTGTAAAGATAATATATCCTATGTTATATGATAAGGAAATAAGGTAATGCATTTCAATGAAAAATGGTTAGAGTACTCTTTGGCGTATAAGTTCTTTTTGAACATTGCTTTCCTTTCACCACTGTCCTCTTCATACAGATCCTACACAAAGTAAAAATGATAAGAAATGAAGATGGAAGCAGAAATAAAGGAAATGAATGGAAAAAGTCATTTAGATTTGGTACTATGACTTCTGAGAGATGCCCTGTCAGATGGGTTCAGCTAAGGAGTGCTTTACTGGTTAGGGGTAGATGATGGGCAAGGTTATTTTAGGACCAGATGACTGGAATCAGGGTAGTACATATCAAATTTAGGGAAACAATGTATTGTACTCTTTATCTAGAGTTTAATTCAATATAGTAGGAATAGTTTTGAAAAATACTTAGAAAAATTAAGTGCATGCTAGATGAATTAAGGTCTTAAAAATAAGGATCCGGCAAATATTTCTGAAAAGAGAAAGAGGTAATAGGTGAGTTGAATTTCAATGATTTAGCTTGCAGCATATCCAAACTATAGCCACAAAATATAGGAGGTAAAATTAACAGGCCGAATTTATGTTTTCATATTGAAGTTTAGAAATATAGATTAGTATTACATACTAGAAACACGGATGATAAGCAGTAGAGAGGTGAATTGGTATCCGACAGTGAGCTGAAATGCACATTTCTGTGGTTTTCCTCAGTAGCATATGTTATCTAGGATCTGAATTAGCATAAGATGTTGGCAGATGAATAGAGCATGCAAAGAGTCAAGAAAAAGGCATCTGGAAAAACGAAAGAAAAAGGCATCTGGGGCATTGGAATGAATGGTTCAAAGCAGGCTTCATGAGTGAAAACCTGGGTCGTGAGTGATTTGAGCACAGTGCTGATTTTGTTTAGAGGTGGTACAATACAAAGGAGTGACAGTGTGCCTTTGTGACTCACTGTGGGTACCAGCTGTGAGAGGTGTAGAATGATGTGGATGGAAAGTGTAAGATCAAGGTTCCAGATGTTGCATTGGAACAACCCATTGTGATGACAAGATCCTGGATTTGAAAGAATGAAGCTTTTATAGAGGAAGAAAAGTGAAACAAGAACGACAAACCCACTTCAGTGGGATTTATATTTTCTCTTCTTTAATTTTGAGCACGTGTAAATCTTACCGTCAAAGAAAAGATCACTACTAATTGTATGAGTTGGAGATGAAAAGAGAAATATCAGCGTATTTTATTGGACAAAATTCAGCAGCAGAGGTGTACTGAAATAGTCAATAAGGAAGAAATTCATGCATGCATAAATAGTGTTGGGGGCAAACCCTATTGGAAGCCTGTTTGGGTCATAGGTCTTTCTGGCCTTTTCATTCCTGCATCTTCAGCAGATCAGCATAACTTTTAATTCTAACTCCTGAAAATTGCCTATGAGCTAAATTCCTATTTGATTAAAAGTGCAAGAGAGACTTCTACAGTCACTTTGACTATGATTGAACTCATCGATTGAACATATGACAAGATGTAATGCAATTTGAGCATTTTATTTCATGATTGTAGTCCTTAAATTTATCTAAGGTTCATTCTATGGAATTCTAAAGAATGAGAAAGAAAGGGTTTTTAAAGTATTTATTTCTTGTTATTGGTATGTGAAAGAAAAATGCATGTGGTATTTGGGCTTTCTGTGAAAACTATTTCTAGTCAAGATACTAAAGAAAAATAATAAACACAAATATGCGAAAGAATAATACTTTAGAATAATAATTCAAACACAGAAAACACCAAAGTTACTACCCTTGTATTAATATCAATAAAATACCAATTAAAGAAAATAGAAGATATAAAATATTATAAAACCTCTTAAGAGATGTCTTCAGAAAATTTCATTTGCATACAAAATCCTATTACCGCAATGCTGCAGTATTTTTTTTCAACCTGCAGTGGGAAAACAGATATAAAGAGTTAAGTAAAATGCCTAAAATCAAATAAGAAATAAACAGCAAGTTAAAAGTCTGAAGGATTTTTTTTTCCCTGCTACATCCAGAAATACCCAGGGCATCAGGGATTCATTTAAATTAGAACAACCAGAATGTGTTCTAGAAATGGCATCCATAGGATAATTTAATACCTAATGGGAAAACATATGTCTACTTGGCTTTTAGCATTTTACCTCATGTTTGAAAGGTTCATTTAAATAACTTTATCCACAAATTATTTGCAAATCCATTTAGGCATATTCAGTAGTTGATCAATCTTTTTTTTCCTTTATTTAAACAACTAACTGCTATTTTTTAAAAGATCTTATTTATTTATTAGAGAGAGAGCATGAGAGTGAGAGCACAAGCTGGGCTGGGGGAGGCAGTGAGAGTCATTGCAGAGGGAGAAGCAGACTTCCCCTTTGCAGGGAGGCCAATGATTTTGGTGGGGGGCATCCATCCCAGGACCCTGGGATCACAATATGAGCCAAAGACAGACACTTAACTGATTAAGCCCCCCAGTAGCCTCTAACCAACTGCTATTATGCCCACATTTTGTATATATTGGAATTATTTTGTTGCAAGATAGAGAAAATTATCTAACTTACAGATATAACCGTGGGATATAACATGTGTACAGAGATATCACACCAGACCCAAGAGCAAAGAAAAAAAAAAAAACCCACCAGAAATTACATGTGGCCAAACTGACAACAGGAAAAATATGGGAACAAAAGTGACTAGTTAATCATTTCTGTCTCTCTTTTCTCATCTGCTGTTTTCCTACCTTCATCCATAAACCAACACCCCTATTGTCCACAAGACCCCAAAATGTCTGTTCTATTTAGACCAAGTATACCTGACATCCCAGCTTCAAAAACAATTTCCTGCTAATGGATGTCCAGTCTTTAGGTCTCTTCGATGAAGTCCTAGAGGGAGAGAATATGATTGGTCCAGGTGTCCTACTGGTTGGTGTTCCATTCTGTGAATAGGAAGGGCCAGGATAACAGGGTGTAGGCCTGGAAGCAGAGGCCCAACAGTTTGGCCTACACTAATGTTTTTCAAACTTTTGTCTGCATTATAACCAATGGGAGGCTGTGTTAACGCACAGGTTTCTAACAAATGTTTAGATGATGCTAATATTGCTGGTCCAGGGACCTTACCTAGAAGTACTAGTTATTCTGTAAGGCCATAACATTATCAGCAAGAGGAAATAGGCAAAATACCTCAACAATATGCTAACTTCAGTTTTTTTGTGCAATTAAGTTGCTCTGATTATCCAGCCTTTTAAAAAATCCATTCATTAAACATTTATTGAGAAGTTACTATATAAACAAATAAAAATGTGTATATACATAAAAATTAGTTCCTTCATAAATGTAGTCCACTTATCTGCCTTAATGTTAAGCCTATAGTCATAATTTAAGTTTATGTATATTTTTAACACACAAAGGAAATCTACTAAAACAGATTTACTTTTTATTGAATTATCTAACTACATAATAATCCTATTTTCAAGACACAACAGTATATATTTTGTAATTCACTTATTTTTCCAAATATTTATACTTACTAAATGTGCAATATTGAAAGAGAAAACACAACAACTGAAGTGGTTGCAGTGTTGGTGCTTTTGAGATTTTATTTACTATAATTTCCTTTATGAAAAAATGTTATAGACACCAGGGTGGTTCAGTTGGTTAAGTGTCAGACTCTTGATTTTGGCTCAGATCATGATCTCAGGGTCGTGAGATGGAGCCCTGCATCAGACACTGTGCTCAGTGGGGAGTCTGCTGGAGATTCTCTCTCTTCCTCGCCCTCTAACCCCCCCCAACCCCACTCTTACACACAATTTATTTACTTCTTCTGCTTCTTTTTCTCCCCAATCCAGAATCTCAAAATCCAGATAATTTTCATACCACACTCTACAGAACTTACAAATAGCTGAACAGTGTCTGGGAAACCGAAGTTTAGTCCATAGTTCAAAACTCTTCTGCTCAAACAGTACCTGAGAGAGTTTAACTCCACCCTCTTACAAATAAAACCAGTATTATGTCTCACTTTGAAATTAAGTCCCATTATTTACCTGGATATATATTTTTTAGAAGTTTGTAGGTGGATTTTATGTTTGTACGACATTTAGGAACAGCAATTGTCCGGATAGAGAAACATAAATTTGGACAGATCAATGAGCAAATACCTCTGAAAGACTGCAAGGGGAATTTTTAAATATTCTACTGCATCAATTGTTAGAAAAACTCTTGATGTGTGTGTGTGGCTACTGTGTTTACTGCGTTTGGGAAGTGTCAGAGACCCAGGAAGGTGGAAACTGTCCATAGCGGGCTTTGCCTATCCTTTCCATTATGTGTTCTGTTTCACCCCCTTTGCAGGGCTTACGCCAATAGCTCTTCTCTCCATCCATCTTGATAAACCCAGACTGCCCATGAAACAGCTAGTAACCACAAGAGTGATTCCTGCCTTTTCCAGACACCATTTGACCACCTGTTCGGGAAACTGTCTGAACCTCAGCTGACCCCTCTTGCTGACCTATAAAATGCTTGCCCCCTCCATTTCAAGTTACAACATTGCTTTAAAGTCTTTGCTTCCTTTATTTTTGAATAAAGGCTTCTGTTAGCAGTGCTCTGGATCATTTTCTTCCCCTAGAACATTGCACGAAATCCTGATTAGCAAAGTGATAGCTCTGCATGTGTTTCAAGATATAGAAAGGAAAGATTATTTCATCTTTCGCAGCATATGTAATCGTTTTTCCAATGTGTGCAATATCAATATTCTTATTGATAATTTTTTAAAGTACAGAAACAAGCAAGGAAACATGACTTTAGCAGTTATTGTTTATGATGCATCTTGGCAAACAGCAGGGAGTAGGTTTTCTGATGGTAACTGCTGTTGAACAAACTTTGTAATAAATAGAAGCTTAGTAACAGCATGAAAATGGGAGAACGTTAAGGTTAAAGATAAAGTCCTCATTTTGATACCTGTGATAAAAATAGTAGACATCTGATTTTGGACATTGTTGAAGAAATGTGATTTCGCTTTTAGAAATACTGTGTTTAAGCTAAGAGTAAGGTATGCACTTTTTATAAAAAGTAGGAAGGAGTTGGGAGTATATGTAGGAATCACCTTAACTCTCTGATTCTTAACATCTTACTAGTAATTGCTCAAATTCCTCCCTTACTCTTTGTCGAAAGGTTACTAAACTCCCCCAGATTTTCTACAAACCTCCAGGGGATTTTTATTCTTACATTCATCTCTGCCACAGACTTCTCATTTTGATAAATCAGTTCAGTCCATTCACATTGGTCCACAGGCTGCCATGTTCCTCAGGTGTTGAGTGAGAAGTGGAAACAAGTTCTTTTTTTAAAAAACTTCCACAAAATCTCACTCAAATAAGATAACTGTAGGTGTGGGGAGAAAGGTAAATGCATATTACTATGTAAACAACTTAAAATACTAATCTTAAAACTCATGTTTAAAATCATTCTCTCTTCTAACTTGTAAATTCTCCCTTCTCTCTTCACTCTAATCTTCATTTCCTGTTCATTTCTTCTCTTCTCCAACCCTACCTAACCTCTCAGGAGAAAAACAGAGAAAAAAGAAAAATATAACCTCAGATTTCTGTATCAAAGAAATTCAGCCTGTCTAACCTTACAGGCAGATCAGAACTTATATTGTCCTAGAAGATATTGAAATTATGATCTGTAAAGGCCTGCCTAATTAAATATTTAGATAAAAATGCACTTCTTGTGCCATCCTAGGGGTTCAAACAAAGCAAAAGGTAGCCCTATTTTTCTCACACACCTAGAGAACAGAAAATCAAGAATGATTCAAGGATGAAGTTTGGGATCAGAAATCATCTATGAAATAAAACTTGAGAAGAAAACTATAAAGAATTAAAGACACCTCTAAAAGAAAATATAAAAGGAAAACAGGAAAACTTCAATGTTCACTTATATTTAAGAAGTAGGGAAGTGAATTATAACCAGAGAAGTTCCCTGAAAAATAATTACAATAGCTGTATGAGTTAGATGCAGTTATTTTAATTTATTGGTAAGAAAAGTAAGGTATAGAAGTGAACATATTTGCCTGTGGTCACAGAGCTAACATGCAAAAGGGAAGATTCTTCACCAGATGCTTTGACTCAAAGATTGTCCCCTTTTTAGGACATTAGGACCTTCCTACTGAATTCACTGTCCTCTGAAGAGTCAGAATTGAGTATCAGAGAGTGAGAAAGTGATTTCACTTTGGGAGGCTCCAATGCAAAGGAAACAATAAAAACTATTTTAAAAATCCTTGTATGTGAAATAATGTTCATAAATAACTTTTATATAAAACAATTGACTGTGAGTCAAGAAGAGAATAATAAAATAATTGCTTAGTAGAAATAGTACCTATCCAGTAAAAGTGAGTAACCAAATATTTTTTATGGCTTATCTATCAAAATCCATTAGTTTGATGTTTGGTACAGATGATGGAGTGATGGAAAAGGCACAAGGGACTACCTGATGCTGGGAGGGAAACCTGAAATAATACAGCAGAGAAGTGCAACTGAACCAAAGAAGCCAAGAGCAAGACAAGAGCAGTTGAACGTTTGAAGGAGTCAGTTATGGGTAACATTGAATGTGAGAAAGGCAAATGGTTATGGAAGCTACAGAAAGGGAGTGGTGACATCGATTCAAAGTGAATAGGGTGGGATTCCTGGATGGCTCAGCGGTTTAGCGCCTGCCTTCAGCCCAGGGCATGATCCTGGGGACCCGGGATCGATTCCCACATCGGGCACCCTGCATGGAGCCTGCTTCTCCCTCTGCCTGCTTCTCTGTCTCTGTCTCTCTCTGTGTCTCTCATGAATAAATAAATAAAAATCTTAAAAAAAAAAAGTGGATAGGGTGATTGCAAAATATGATGGTCCGAATGTGATTGCCAAATGACTTACCTACTAGAAATACTATTCTTATCTTAATATCACAAATATAGCAAAGACCAATTATTCATTACTTTCAGGGAGATATTAAATGAGTAGGCACATTCATAGTGAAGTCAAATAAGATTGTGACCATTTATCCTAACATACAGAGGACGGGCTGCCAGCAGGAAAACATCAAAGGCTATAAATTGTTTTGGCTTTATTGAATACAAACATTGTGTGAGCCTGGAAATGCTAAAAGTACATGGCCCTGTTTTTCTTTTTTTTAAAGTATGCACATAAAATCATTTTATACAGGGATCCCTGGGTGGCGCAGCAGTTTAGCGCCTGCCTTTGGCCCAGGGCGTGATCCTGGAGACCCGGGATCGAGTCCCACGTCGGGCTCCCGGTGCATGGAGCCTGCTTCTCCCTCTGCCTGTGTCTCTGCCTCTCTCTCTCTGTCTCTCATGAATAAATAAATAAAATATTTTAAAAAAATCATTTTACACATAATCAGTACATTTCATTAGTATTATAGTATATTATACATAAATATTTCATTATATTATCTTGCTATAAAATTGCCATATATAATATCATTATATATGGTAATGTATTGTTGAGACATGTTTCTAAACTTTTTAAATACACCATCATTTGGGTATATTTTCAAATCTAGAATACTGAGTTAGATGTAATCCAATTCAATTTGGAAATTTCTACATTATTATATTATTGTAATCGGATGTTTGGTGTTATCATTATTGCTTTGTCACTTCTACATGAGAATTGAGCCTCATTCTTATGTTTGGAGAGCTCTTACCGATGGGTCTTGGAAGTTAAGAAGACATACAAACCTAAAAGGGCAAATATACCTTCTCCCATCTTCCCTAGCAAATAATTCTAAAAGTTCTATGGGTTACTATGCAAATTATCTTCATTTATTGATGAGGACATAAGTGCATGACCTCAGCTTAGCCAGTCTCATGCATCAGTCTGGAAAACATGGAGGCAAGAAGACAAGACTAACAAAGGCCCCTTCGAGGAGTTCCAATATTTTAGAGCCAGAGAAGGGACAGGCTCAAGTGGCTAATGCTGGGAAATAGTGCTAACAATGTCTTCATTGGACAGTTATGTGGAGTGATTTTTGACTCTGGACCTTGCCGTCTAGGTTTCTTGGGTTTTTTTTCTGAGCTCTTGTTTTAAAGCATCTAGTGGGTTTTAGAAGCTAACACAATTAGTCTCAGGAAATTCCTTTTCTGTTCAAATCCTTCAGAATTAGTTTCTGTTGCCTTCAACTTAAAATTTTGACAAGTAAAGTAGATAAAGCATAGTTTGGGACTCTAACTTGATTTTTCATTTTTGGAATGAAATTTAACTTGTGGAGAGACTGATGTTCTCTATCTCTTCAAAAATTGTTTTCTTTATAAGCTCTATTCATAAGTGAGTTGTGATGTTAAAGAGGAAAAAAAAGATTTTAAATTGCTTCCTGCAGCAAAATGTGAGGCAGTAAAAAGTACAAACCACTAAGCAGAGAAAACAAGACAATAGAATGAAAAGACTGCTCTAAAGAGCCACTGACAAGATTGGTGTGAAAAAAATATATATATAGTCTAGGTTTAAACTGCATATGTGACATAAAAGATGTTGTGACAGGGAGAAAAACGTTTGTTTACTTACAATCCCACTATATCCCGACTTCAGCACATCAGGACACACACATCTACATTCTTCTGAGGAAGGTTCCACGTTGCTGGATTGTTTTTTTCCAGTTGGTTTCAAAGTTATCTTCAACATAATAGCTTTTAATATGCTTGGATTCCTTATAAGGTATTAGATGTCTAGATATTTAAAACAAAATTGGAAAAGCCTGGACCAATGCAAATAGCTTTGCCTAAAGAAGGGTAGACTGGGGAGTAGAGGTAGGTAGGAGGGAGGACCGAGAAAGAAAGAAAGAAAGATGAGGATTTTCTTAGAGGGAAATTCTTAGTATTGTTTAATGTCCCACTCTCTGTTGCTCATCATATGGCCATTAAAGTCTCCTCTGATCATAGTGGTTTGTGAGATATATTTATATAGCAGGTGATACTGTAAAGTGCTAACAGTTGCTCCAAGTTATGCAAAAAGTGGAGAGAGAAGTAATAAATTGGAGGCCAGTTACCATGTTTGGTTTCCATATTTATGTGGTCTTCTCTTTGTGGATTGGAACTGCTAAAGGTGCTAACTGAATGAGAGCTTCCAATTCCAGATACTAGAGTAAAAATGGCAAATATAAGAGGTGTGTAAATCCTCTACCAAAGATATTCCATGATACCGCAATAAAAGAAGAGTGATAATTCAAGCAGTCATAATGTCCTACATAGAATGGATTTTATTCATGTGATTAATGAACATAATGTGCCAAGATGCAGGAGGAGGAACATGAAAAAAACCAAAGTCCCTGTCCTCATGGAGACGTTCGAAGCAAGGGAAGTTAGAATTTCCAAAGGTGTTGTGGTTATAGATTCACTTCATAATACTCCAGTGAAAGACACCACATTATTTCTTTGTTCTTTTTTTATGGTTATTGCATTCCAATATTCTTTTTTTTAAATAATAAATTTATTTTTTTTGGTGTTCAATTTGCCAACATACAGAATAACACCCAGTGCTCATCCCGTCAAGTGCCCCCCTCAGTGTCCGTCACCCAGTCACCCCCACCCCCCGCCCACCTCCCCTTCCACCACCCCTAGTTCGTTTCCCAGAGTTAGGAGTCTTCCATGTTCTGTCTCCCTTTCTGATATTTCCCACATATTTCTTTGTTCTTAATCATAATAGTATTCTATCTTATTTAGAGCTCCAGTTGAGTACAATAGCAAGACATTCAGACTTAATCAAGTCTGGGAGCACTTTCAACTCTGCTTAGTGTTGAATAAATAACCGGGAAGCTTATGTGATACCCAGAAAACAGGAAAGGTCTGACCCTTCACAGAGAAGATAAAACCTCAGAGTCACCTTTGCTCTTACTGCTACCAGTGCTGCTGAGTCGGATCCTCCTTCCTGTATTGAAGCCCTAATTCCCCAGGCAGTGCTCCTCATGACCCCAGGACTCCCCATGTCCATCTTTTGTGGACAACCTAGAGCCAGTTAACTACCCTAGTCAGTCAAATAGAACTTTACCATGAACAGGATTGATTGCTTGATCGATTCTTTTGAAGAACAAAAGTGTTTATATTACACTATCAGTCTCTAAGCATTACCGTAAGTCTGTAATAATTAAGATAGTTGTGTATTAGCATAAGAACAAATACAACAGTGTGACAGAAGAAAAGTCCAGAAAATACTTCCAAATACTTCAAATATAGGTCTCTCTCCCTCTCTCTTTCTCTCTCTCTCTCTTTCTGTCTCTATTCCACTGCAGTTCGGTGGGAAAGATTTTTCTTGTCAATCCGGAAAGAAATGAACTTTGACCACTACTTCACAACATATGAAAAATTAATTCAAAAAGGATAATCAAGCTAAATGTAAACGACAAATCAGTAACATTTCTCCAAGAAAACATAGAATAATATCTTCATGACTTTGAGCATTTGAGATATTGTGATCTTTTTATTTAGAAATATTCCTTTGGGCTTTGTGTTTCTGCCACAGAGCTCCTGAAACTCTTGGGATTTCCTAAGCAATGAAAGCAATAAAAGCTTTTTTTTTTTGTTTGTTTGTTTGTTTGTTTGTATATCAGTGAGTTGACTTCTGGAAAGCACTTCAGGATGGAGATTGGTTGGCAGGAGAATAAATTATGTGATTGGAGGGTTGGATCTTTCAGTTCCCAACCCTTTAACCTCTAGAGAAAGGAGAGTGGCTGGAGGTTAAATCAATTGTCATTGGCCAGTGGTTTAAACAGTCATGCCTGTGTAATGAAGCCTGTGTAAATAACCAAAAGGACTGGGTTTGGAAAGTTTCTGGGTTGGTCAACACTTGGAGATCAGAAAGAGCAGTGTGCTTAGAGTATGGAAGCTCTGTGCCCCTTCCCACATACCTTCCTATGCACCTCTTCCAGCTGGCTGTTCCTCAGTGAGCTGTTTAGCAAATTAAACAAGCCCAAGGAGGGCGGGTATTGGGAACCTCTGATTTATAGGCAGGCAGGCAGAAGCACAGGTGACTACCTGGCCTTGTGACTGACTTCTGAAGTATGGGGGTGGTGATGAGGTGGAAGGAGGAGACTCAGTCTGTGGGACTGAGCCCTTAGCCTATCGAATATTATGCCATCTGTAGGTAATTTAGTGTCAGAATTGAGGTGAATTGGATACTCAGCTGGTGTCCAGAGAATTCTTGGTGACGTGGCAGGAAAACCTACACCCACACATCAGAATTTGGTCTCAGAACACTATTACCTGCAGAGATTTTTTTTTTTAAAGCATGATACAAAAAGCACTACTTATGGAATTAAAGTTTGATGAATTGTACTTACTTAAAATTAAAAATTTTATTCCTCAAAATGCACTTTGAGAGAGAGGAGGAAACCACAGAGTACTCATGGTGTACAGGATATATAAAGAATTCCAATATTTCTTCTTAGAAAAATACAGATAAATCTTACCTTTTATGAAGTCACAAAGATCTATAGAATAAATGAACTTTGATAACATCTCAAGGATCTCTAGTGTTGCCTCATTTTCATTCCTGGTTATTGATAATTTTTATTTTTCTATTTTTTTTTATTCACCATGAACAGGATTTAAAAACAAGTAACAACAAAAACCCAGGCCCTGACTGACTTGTAGAAGCACGACTTCTACTCTGGTTTAATAACTTTTCCCTCTGATTGAATAACTTCTCCTCTTCTAACTCTTTTTCAAAGTTCTCTTGCTTACCTCTGTCTGGATCTATTTCTCCACACCCATCTCCAAAATAGCTCCTGGACAGAAGACCTTGTACCCAGAGGGACACAGAGAAGAGGATATTTCATTTAGTGCTTTTCTTAGAATAGAATTAAGGGGGAAAAATAGCTCATGTTCTTTAAGATGGAACAAAGACAAATTAATATTTCACCGTATTATCCAGAGCGCATGCCTACTCTGCATGAATTGTCTCATCTGATTGATTGGTCAAAAAAGTCACAAGAAGATAGTTCAACAAGAACCTCTGTACTTTGAAACTTATATGCAACACTACTAGGATAAATTGGTTGGAAATCTATAAAGCAATGAGAGAGAATAGCATGATTTAAAGACATCTCATGTTTACCCAGTGATCAAAGCCTTCAGCCTTTAATAGAGACTCTTCATAGCAGCTGGAAAGAGGGTGCCAACCTGGAGAACATAGCTTGAGTGTGGCACAGGATAATCAGGAAGGGATCATTATCCTACAGAAAGGCTAAGAAAATTTTATGTAGGTGGCATAGGTATGATAATTAATGCATGCCAGGAAAGGTTACTGAATTGAATTTTGTTACAAATCTGAAATTGCATTCCAAAATATTCCTAATTTTGTTAAGGGGAAGTAATCCAAGATTTATATTACATAATTCATAGTTGAAGAAAAATAATGTCATACATCAAATACATCTTTTAAAAAGAAAGAAAGAAAGAAAGAGAAAGAAAGAAAGAAAGAAAGAAAGAAAGAAAGAAAGAAAGAAAGAAAGAAAAAAACATAGTACGATAATATTTTACTTTTGAGGTCTTTGTGTTGGGATTAAGTATTAGGGAGAAGAAAATCACTCTTCAAAGAACAACCAAAGGGTATACAAATTTAAACAATTCCTTGAACAAATGTAAAAGTAATTAATTCTGACTACTTCTGTGCACGCATTCCAATGGCTGCAGTTGCTTGTTCAGATAGTTATCATTTGTTGTTTTGTTTGAAGATGACAGGCAACCTTGACTGGCCCACCATACCCACAGCTCAGTGCCTCCCCTGACCTTCCTCAGTGAAGCCCACTTTTGCCTTTTGTTCTCTCCAGTTTCAAACATTATAATATGTTTTATATGCTGCTGTCATTGTAAAAGACAGGTGACTCAAAACATGTTATCGCTTCTGGAATTCATATCTGCCTTCTCTTCCAGTGTTTATGGCCACTGTCTTACTCAGGCTCTCATTTCACCCTTTCTTGGGCCATCTCAAGCATCTCATAACTGGCCTTTCTCACACTCCTCTGCCTGTTATCCACTTCAGTCTCCACACTGTCGCTGTAATGATCCTCTTTAAATTACAAGTCTAATCACGTCATTCTACCCAGTTGCCTTTAGCATAAACTACTAAGCCTTTTATATTATGTGTAAGACCCTCCATATTTGTACACCAGCGACTCTGGTCCCTGGGCACTTAGCACAGTGCTTGGCACAGAATAGACTCTTAATAGAGAAATGTATGTGGGGTAAAATGTGTGTGGGAATCAGTGATTGAGCGTCCCTTCCACCAAATGATGATCTGTTCTTTAGCAGTAGATGAATTCTGCTTCTCTTTAGCAACCACTTTATTTTTTTTTATTTAAATAAAAAAAATGTAAAGAAAGAAAGAAATAGCAATTGCTTTAAAAAATTTCAGGGATCCCTGGGTGGTGCAGCGGTTTAGTGCCTGCCTTTGGCCCAGGGCGCGATCCTGAAGACCCGGGATCAAATCCCACGTCGGGCTCCCGGTGCATGGAGCCTGCTTCTCCCTCTGCCTGTGTCTCTGCCTCTCTCTCTCTCTGTGACTATCATAAATAAATAAAAATTTACTATGGCCGAGTTCAAAAAGGGTGTTGCCTGTGTTCTTCTCTAGGATTTTGATGGAATCTTGTCTCACATTTAGATCTTTCATCCATTTTGAGTTTATCTTTGTGTATGGTGAAAGAGAGTGGTCTAGTTTCATTCTTCTGCATGTGGATGTCCAATTTTCCCAACACCCCCTTTTTGAACTCGGCCATAGTAACTTCTTGCAAGATACATCCACGAAGGCAAAAGAAACAAAAGCAAAAATGAACTATTGGGACTTCATCAAGATAAGAAGCTTTTGCACAGCAAAGGATACAGTCAACAAAACTCAAAGACAACCTACAGAATGGGAGAAGATATTTGCAAATGACATATCAGATAAAGGGCTAGTTTCCAAGATCTATAAAGAACTTATTAAACTCAACACCAAAGAAACAAACAATCCAATCATGAAATGGGCAAAAGACATGAACAGAAATCTCACAGAAGAAGACATAGACATGGCCAACATGCACATGAGAAAATGCTCTGCATCACTTGCCATCAGGGAAATACAAATCAAAACCACAATGAGATACCACCTCACACCAGTGAGAATGGGAAAAATTAACAAGGCAGGAAACAACAAATGTTGGAGAGGATGTGGAGAAAAGGGAACCCTCTTACACTGTTGGTGGGAATGTGAACTGGTGCAGCCACTGTGGAAAACTGTGTGGAGGTTCCTCAAACAGTTAAAAATATACCTGCCCTACGACCCAGCAATTGCACTGTTGGGGATTTACCCCAAAGATACAAATGCAATGAAACGCTGGGACACCTGCACCCCGATGTTTCTAGCAGCAATGGCCACGATAGCCAAACTGTGGAAGGAGCCTCGGTGTCCAACGAAAGATGAATGGATAAAGAAGATGTGGTTTATGTATACAATGGAATATTACTCAGCTATTAGAAATGACAAATACCCACCATTTGCTTCAACGTGGATGGAACTGGAGGGTATTATGCTGAGTGAAGTAAGTCAGTCAGAGAAGGACAAACATTATATGTTCTCATTCATATAGGGAATATAAATAATAGTGAAAGGGAAAATAAGGGAAGGGAGAAGAAATGTGTGGGAAATATCAGAAAGGGAGACAGAACATAAAGACTGCTAACTCTGGGAAACGAACTAGGGGTGGTAGAAGGGGAGGAGGGCGGGGGGTGGGAGTGAATGGGTGACGGGCACTGGGTGTTATTCTGTATGTTAGTAAATTGAACACCAATAAAAAAAAATAATAATATAAAAAATAAAAATAAAAATAAATAAAAATTTAAAAAAAATTTCAAATCTTAGGGCACCTGAGTGGCTTAGTGGTTGAGTGTTTGCCTTTGGCTCAGGTCATGATCCCAGGGTCCTGGGATCAAGTTTTGCATCAGGCTCCCCGCAGGGAGCCTGCTTCTCCCTCTGCTTATGTCTCTATCTCTCTTTCAGTATCTCTCATGAAGAAGTAAATAAAATCTTAAAAACTAATCCACCTAGAAACTCTTAATTAGAAGAATTAGAATTTCTTAATGATGAAGAATTTCATTAATTTTGTCATTAATTAATTTCATTAAATAATCCATCCCATTTTACTCAGTTCCTATGGTGGGTATCAATAATTAGTTGTACTAATAACTGTAATATAGAAGGAAGGGAGGCAATTTATTTTTAGACAATTTTTCACATTTCAAAAAATATATTGTTGTTTTAGATTCAATTATGTCATTAGAACATACTCATTAAAGCAGAATTCCAGGGCAAAGACCATATAATATAACATTGTAAGCTGCAAAATGCATATTGTAATATGGTTCTATAAAAACACATCAGTTCACACCCAAATGTTTAATGTTGTAATCAAGTTACTACCTTTAATTGTCATAAAGAAAAGTACATTGTTTCATACATAGTACAAATTTAAATTCATTATTTATTATTATTTATTATTTATTAATAAATTTATATTTATTATCTTAAAAAGGTCTCAATTATCACAAAAGAAAGATACATTCTATAAATATTTCTTGAACACCTAATATGTATAAGATACCATCCTAGATAAAAAAATAGAGATATAAGGACTACAGCTTAATAGGAAAGATGATTTTGTAAACAACCAAAATGCATCAATTAATTGGAGTCAAATAGAAATATTTGTTCTATACAAATATTGTGGTATCTGTCCTTCAGTGTTGTTCTTTAGTGGCACTTGCCGAATATACCTTTCTCAGAATGTGTTAACTTGTGATTTGTTTCAGACATCATAGGTTCACAAAAGGAGTCTAACACCTTTTCTTACAAGACATTTTTAAGCCATATTTAGTCATCGTGGCCAAATTTATCACACCTTAGCTCTGAAATCAAGTAATTTCTATGTATTTCAATTATATTTCAGTTTCTATTTACATCTTAACAGTGTCAGATGACCTCAGTGGTTTCAAGTAGTTTGTGCAAAAACAGCGTAAGGATATTATTTTGCTCTATCTAATCTTAGACTACTTAATTAACAATATAATTTAAAGAATTCTACTTCTTCAAATTGAATTAACTCCGTAGCTTTAAAGGACCCCAAAAAGAGTGAGAAATAATGAAAAGTATTTTAATGAGCTTTTAGCTTTTTGTAATAGATTTGCTCTTCTTCATTCACATACTAAGGATGATTTTGTAAAACATACTTCATAAGTGTTAAGTTAAAATTATTCTATTTTAGGTTTGATCTTTTTTTCTGGTATATTTTATTTTCTTCAAGGAGAAATAACAAATGAAATATACCCAATAGGTTTTATAATTTCTAAAATTTTTTTTTAGAATCCTAATATTTTAATGTCAAAATTTTTACAAATCTATAACATTTGAAGTTATTTCTTGATACTTCAATATATCACTCTTCAGATTTCATGCCCATCTTTATATCAGTTAAATTATTGCTAAAATTAGGTTAAAGCAAAAAATATTTTACAATTGCTTAAAAATAATTGCTTTTTTAAAAAATGTCTTACATCAGAAAAGATGACAATTTTCACTACCCTTATTACTGGAAATTGGATCTTTACCTGCCAATAAACATATCAAAATAGCTAAAACTTTATGAGTAATCAAAGAAAATAAAATTAATATAACATTGACAAACTATCACTTTTCTTTATCCAATTGGCCAAGTTATCAAAAATGGTAATATCCACTATCAGCAATGACCTGGAAGTTATTCTTGCTCACTATGGATAGAAGTATAAGCACAGCTTTTCTAGAGGGCTTAGAATGTTTACATATTCTTTAACCCAGTAATTCCACTGTTATGAATTAATCCTGGAAAATTAGTGGCCTTTTTACAAAAATTGTGTGCACGGGAATGTGTGTCTGAATGTATGTGGGTTTGTGGATACGCACACACACACATCTAAACCCACGTGGGCTGTTGTATGCAAAAAGAGCCAATGGGGATAGATTGGGGGGTAAGTGGGAGCAAAGAGTGACTTGAGACAAGTCTTCCAAGAATCCCAGTATGAAAGATAGGAGAGACACAGATTGGTAACTACAAGGGGAAATAAGCCAAGGAATATTACTTACGTTGGGAGAGATTTAAACCTGGTTAGCCATTAAGGAGAAAGAACAAATAGGTGAAAAGTGGAGTAGACAGAGGAGGCATTGATGGAGGAGGTCACTGAGAAGCGTGAGGCCAAACATTCTTTCTAGGGGTGGGGAGTACGGGTGACAGTGGGCAGGAAGCAGTTAGCCATAGATGGGCTTGTGCATGAGCGGCTAGGGGGTGAGCAGAGGGGCAGAGGGTTTAATCAGAGGCAGAGCCACAAATGCTCTCCTGGGAAATGAATTTTTAATGACAAATGCCTCACATGCAAATATTTCAGAACTCATTCCATTCAAGTTCTGTGTTACTATGAAGACTGAAACTATTCTCAGCTTACCTAGCAGTTAAAAAAAAACAATAAAAAAGGTTTCTTCACAATGATATGTAAGCCAAATATGAGAATAGAAGAGTGTTCCTTTATCATCTAGAATAGGAATTGGTTATTTTTTTCTATAAAGGGCCAGGTAGTATTTTAGACTTTGCAAGCTCTACAATTTATGCCACAACTACATAATTCCAACGTTGTAGTTAGAGCACAAAATCAGACATAGATGAATCCCAGTTAGAGATGGTTATGTTCCAATAAAGCTTTATTTATAAAAACAAGTAGCAGATCACATTGGGCCAGTGGACCATAGTTTACTGACTCCTGGTCTAAAACACAAACCAGGGAAGGAATTCACAGTCATAAGTTCAAGCCCTTCCCCACTCATGGTATTTTAAGCTCCCCCTTGAATTGTCATTGTCTATTTTATGTGCTGAGATATTCTTCTACTCAAAGCAGAACATGGGAAAGAGCTTCTACCTTGTGGTGACTCTGGATTTTAGGGGAGGCCCTCCCACTTCTGTACAGTTACTTAAAACTTTGCAAAAAAATGGAATTCGTGCCTTAGTTCCTGCCTTTGTAAAATGGAGCGATGACCGTAGTGAAAATAACATGCACATTTGTAGATGTTCTCAGGTATCATACTGTTCAAACATAAGGAAATCACTGCCATGTGCTACAAAAACCTAAAAGAGTTAGTTCACTGCTCATATGTAGGACCTTGGCATGTTACATGTAGTCCCCACCTCATAATTGTTGTAGGTATTAAATAAAAAGGTATGTGCTTAGCCTCAGTGCCTGACATATAGTATATGCTCAATAAATGTCAGACAATGTTACTGATTTTTTAAAAGTCCATCAAAATTGTCCAGTGATTCTGACATGGCACCGGAAAGGACAAAGCCACGTTATTCCAGTACAAGCTGGCGTTGTCATCCACAGGCAGGGCAGTTACAGCAAAACCCTTTCTATTAGCCTCCCAGGGCCGCTTTGCAAATGGTGTAAAAAGTAGGTATTGACAGTTGCTGTGGAGGCCAATGACTCTGAATCTGAGTTTTCAGATGGATATCAGGGGAGCGTTTTCATTCTTCTGTGATTTGGAAGCCACAGTCCCAGAATAAAAAGAAGGAATCTGTCTGATTCTATGGTAACACAAACATAGAGAGGCCAGATGAGACAGCACGGCTACCCCGGGGCAGCTTTAAATTAAACCACAAATGTACTCATCAGCCCTTTGGAGGAACATTTGCCCCTATTTGTTCAGTATGTGCAGTTTGTTCACCAGACCAGGGAATGCTTGGTTATTATGTGATTCCACCCCATTAAAGTTCTTCAGGCCACACAGGAGGGGCAGGGTAAGCATCAGTCCTTTTTCCATGGATGAAGAAGGATTTAATGAGGGAGAAATGTGCAGTGCAGGTGCAATTTTGCTTGACTTTTGAGTGAGTATGTACGAAACCTCGCTGGTCAGGTGTGATTCATCAGAAGGAAAAGCATTCCCTACAAGAGTCGACCTACCTTTTAAGGAGAGGGTGGGCTTTTGTTGTTGTTGTTTTTTTTCTTTTTCTTTTCTTTTTTTTTTTTTAAATTAATTCTTTGGAAGCTGTGGCCCTTAAATTGAAATCCATAGGAATTAACACTGGTGCAGTCTCATGTAGTGCTCTCAAAACAGACCTTCACCTGGACACTCGTTATTTGCAACAGTGATGATTAGGCCTTTGGCGTTTAATAAGCCATTTGTCTTTATAATTTTAGTCCCTGGCCTCCGTGTAGATTTATTTTTGACACAATATATTTATAAAGCTTGGATGTAGAAGCTATACATGCTGTGCATCAGAGGTTGGGTCAAATACTAGTTACACCTGTCCGCTTAGCGTAAAATTCTCTCTCCTGTCCGGTATCAAAGGAATGTTATTTTGCATGTTGTCCTTTTGTCATGTTCCTAATCATCATCTTGAACATGCATGACACAGTTTATAAGGCTTTATTTTTATCTTTCGACTACAGATTTTTTTTTTAAATGATGCTAAAAATAGTGCTTCACATGACAGCACACAAACTAAATGAGGGTTCAAGCTCAGGTCTTCTGACTCCAAATATCACATGGGTTTGTTTTTAGAAAATATCTCACTTACTTTTTTTTAATTCAGAAAGACAAAGTATTATATTAAAGCCATTAAAACTAAAGGCTGTTTGATGCTAGAGTGGTCTTTTGTATGTTCTACAAGAGGTTTGCTTCAGTCTGCACTTCTGTAACAGTTATTTCTAAAGCTGAAAATCAGGGTAAATTCACAGACATGTGCGCACATGCACTCATACACACACTTTTAAAGTAAAATGCCTAAAGCATGCTATGTTTTACATCCCTTTCTTCTAGTTGGGTGCAAAAGATCCCATAAGTCTCAAGAGGCTGTTCTATCAATCAAGAAATGGGAGCCAGTGAGCCAAATTCTCCTGGGACACCAGCTTGCTTGCTTGCTTTATTTGTTTATTTGTTTATTATTTATTTATTTATTTATTTATTTATTTATTTATTTATTTATTATCACCAGCTGTATTAAGCTCCAGTGTCCCTTTTTTGACAAATTGGCTGTGGATAAGAGAAGTAAGTCACTAGAGTCCTATAGATTGGTTTGTATGAGCTTCTTTATCCTCCAACCTAAGGACACATATCCATGTGCAACCCTAAGAATGTAATGGGAGCACACAGTGAGTCTATGCAATGCCAACCCAAGACGCTTGTTAGCAAAACTGAAGGTTCTGTGTTTCTCGTTCCTACCTAATTCGTGCTTCAGATTGTCAGAGTTACTCTCAGGGCAGTGGTTTCCAACTGGGAGAATTTTTGGTTCTCAGGGTATGTCTGGCCATATCTGGGGATATTTTTGTTTGCTACAAGAAGTCAGGGGTGCTACTGGCATCTGGTGGGTCAACGTTGTGGATGCTACCAATTATCCTATAACGTACAGGACAGCCAAGAATCCTTCTGCTAAAATGTCAGTGGCATAAATGGACATAAATGTGCACATGCTAACCACATTCACAGAAATTAATCTCTCTACCTCCCCCCATAAACACACATGAGGAGCCACATTAGAATCAGAAATTTATTTGCTAAGCAAAACATTAGTCTGAAAGCAGATAATTAGGTAATCCTCATAGAATGTATCACAGGTTGGGCATTTCCTGAGCGTGTTTGTTCATCCCTACAGTTTCCCTAATAGGAAACTTCCTATTATTTCCAAAGTTTCAGCATTTTGCAAAGAAATGGGAGTAGAAAATTGCAGGAGAAAGCGATGAGTGCTTTATCAGAGAACAAGTACTGTATGCTAAGGGAATACCTAAGAGGGACTCCTGGTCCAGCCTGAAATTTCAAGGAAAGTTTGGTGGATGAAATTATTAAGTTATCCTTGACATATTTTGAAAGTTATGTGTAGGTACTTTTCAACTGACTAAGATGAGAAAGAAGGACAGGACAAGAAAAGAAAAGAAAAAAAAAAAAAACCCTAAAGCAGGAAAACGTGCAGTCATTTGGTTTATTATCGTACTAACAGCATCAGGCGGTGACCATCTGAGGGAGATAGAGAAGCAAAGGGCACTGAAATATTATAGTCAGCAGATGAGGATACTTTCCCCTACAGAGTCTTTTAGATTCCATGGTAAACAGCCTATTAGTGTGACGGTAGCTTTAGATGGGTTCATGTAGTTTTACTTTGATGAGATGATTTCAAAGTTATTAACTCAACATATTTGAGGTTCTTCCCTTAGTTGTCCCTTGTACAGATGGCAGATGCCATTTACTACATTTCTTTTCTGATTTTTAAGGCACATACATTGGAAATTGTGGTTGTCTTAAAAGATAGGAAGACAAAGCTCTCTATTCCTTTCCTCTGCAGTTTGAGTTAATGCCCTCTCATATGGCATTAGTATGAAGGCTACTCATTAGATTAGAAATCCAAAAAAAGAAAAGAAAAAGAAAGAAAACAAAAATTAAGATATTTAAAAGAATATGATAAAATGAAGATTACCTCATAGTTAATTCCTTCTAATCCCACTAATTCTATTTAATTTCTTTGGCAACGATTTATTATGTTTCTACTCTGTACCAATCATTGTGTCAGCTCCTTACTATGAAAAGATGATTAAGAGAGCATGTTCACCCATATATAAATTATAATTTGGTGTGTTTTGAAGGTATCATTTTGCCTGACAGTATGAGCAAAAAGCAGAAAATGGTGATTGATTAATCTTATTTTCTGGTGATGCAGAAATCTAATAAACTCAAAATGTGAAGTGAAATGAAGATAAGGAAATTGAAGTAATCAATATTTCTGGTTGGTGCTCACTTGCATTACAGTGCTAAGAGTCATCATGGAAATAGGAAAGGATAGATGAATGCCCTCTTGTTCTGGTCCAGCATTAGGATGGGTTTAGACCACTGTGTCGGGGATGGGAAAGTCACAAATCTGCTAGCCTTAACACATGTGATGATTAAAGGTAAATCATTTTAAATAACTTCAAAACTCTTATCTTCAAAGGTTCTGAGTCCCACAAGATAGGAACAAAGAATGTTGGAGTATGTGGTTTCTTCACACATCTGAAAGACAATAATTTTCTAAACCTTCTAAAGAATATTGTGAAATGGATAGAAACCTCTTGAGAAACTCCTGTTGTCATTGTATTTTGAAAGCTGTAGTAAATCACTTTTTGCCCTTACTCTAAATAACGAGAACTGCTCTTTTTTTTGTTATTCCTAAGATATATGGTAAAAATTGCTATGGTACAAATTATAATACTATATTGTATTGTTAAAGCGGAAACTGCATCCCACTACAACAGAGTTATGCATTACTTTTTGAAAAAACAATATGTAATAATATAAGTATCGCGAAACTGATTAGGGAAAAATCATTCATCTTTGTCATGAAAGTTTTTGTTCATAAAAGAAATACACTTGGAGAAAAACACACACATATACATATAAACAAAAAATCATATTGCTAACTCGTAAACGCTGTTAACTTGTGTACAGTTACTATAATTTATTTAAAGATTTTTATATTTATAACTATAGTTTTATATTATTTTCCACTTATATCAAACATTATACATTTTCATGAATTTATTTTAGAAGTTCTCTGCTGTCTTGCTTATATATTTATGATCGACATTTTAGAGATGCTATTAGTTTTTTAGAAGAATGTAAAATAATTTTGCTGAGTAAAAAAATATATATTTAAATTAGCATTTCTTTGATTACTACTGCAGTTGAAATTTCTTCTGTGTGTTAGCAACTTTTATTTCTTCTTTTACTTGTTTTTATGTCTTTTCCATGTGTAAATTGTGAACGAATTATTTTCCTCATCAATTTGAATAATACTGCTTTTTAAAATAATACTGCTTTTTTAATTTGGAAATCTCTAATAAAATGTAATAATCCTATGGAAATATGGGTATGAGTAGGAGGCTACAAAGTTATCTGTTTAGAAATATTGATTACATCATTACATTAGTTATGATAAATCGTAAACAACATATGTGTTCATCAGTGGGGGTTGGTCAAATATATTCTGCAAAAACAGTGTTAAGAAAAAAATGAATTAAATGTTTAAAGATTAAAATACTAGATGAAAAATATGAATAAAAAAACAAGAGAAATAATATGTTTATAACAACACACAAATCTGGAGGGATATATACCAATATGTTAATATGCTCATCCCTGGAGGATGTGTTTGGAGGGCTTTTAATTTCTGAATTACATTATTTCTGTGGTATTTTAAGTGTTTATTCATTTTTACATCAATAAAGATGCCAAATGGTTTTAAAATGTATTTTTGTAGCATTTCCTATATTTTATCATTTTTTTCTTGTTTTATTTAGGGCCTTTTTGATACTTGGATATTTGGTAAGGCTCATTTCTTGTCTAGATGTGTCATTGTACTCTTTGCCTGTCTTTTCTTGCATGGATACTGCACTGATACTATGTGTTTGAAATGTATTAAATATTGTACAGAAATAATTCTGCCTTCTGAGTTTTATGTATGAATGTTATTTTAGCTAGACTTATCTATATGTTCTTTCAGGAAGTTTTTAGATTGATATGGTTAAATTCTATACACACATGTAACACTCAGTGAGCTTTTGATGGACGATGCCACAAACATACACTTAAATGTGATTTGATATTTTTTAAAATACTAAAACCTGAACTGTATGTCAAGTTATGCATGCCACCTTGTTCATGGAAATAATTGTCTTTGTCAGAGAATTTTTAATTTGACAAAAGCCTGAAACTCCCAAATGCAGCCAAAATATGACATATGCAAATAATAATAGATGAGAAAGGATTTTTTAAAAAATGCTTTATGTAAATGGAGGCTATAAAGTTATTATTATTATTGCCATAATTATATAAATTAAACTATATACATGGTAATATAATCATTACTATTATTAAGAATGACCCTTAAGTGAAACAGGGAACAAAAGCTTTTCTATTTTTTCCTCCCTTCCTTTTTTCCATAGTCTTCCTCCCTGTCTCTGGATGCCTGCCTTTTTTCATCTCAAGAAATCAAGTCCCCATCTCACTTCCTGAAATCAATCCTTGCCCTTTGACATCAAGGCTTGTCAATGTCCATGTCTCTCCTTTTCTCCACCCCATCCCTCCATGTTCTCTTGCGGCCACATGGATAAGATGGTAGATTGACCCCCATTCCAGAGTCTGAATCAGAGTCATTCAAAATTCTGGCTGCACATTAGCATTATTGGGGGAGTATTTTTTCCAAATATGACCATCTCTTATTATTCACTGTATGCATTTCTTAGAATGCAGCCCTGGATTCTAATCTCACGTGAGTGGGGCATGGCCCAGACTTGGGTGTTTTCAAAGCTCCTGGAATTGTTTGAAGGCCCACCCAGTTCTGCTAACTTCTGGTCTAATCCTGTGACTATCGTCCTGTTTCCTTTACCAGAGTTGTGCCTTCAGGGATGGGGAGCTATAAACCAATCAGTGAGTGACCAGCCTCAGGGCAGGCCAAGAACTTCTTTGAGCCAATGAGATAATATCAGATATTTGCTGAGGGGGAAGAAAGAGCTTCCTTTCTCTTTGACAAAGTTTTTTGAAGTGACTGTCACTCTTTCTGAAAAGTATGGCCATCCTGCACTCACTCTCCCTGAGGATGAAGGCTCCTGACCAGGAACTACTGACTGATTTACAAGAGTTACAGAGAGAAATCAAAGTTCTGCATGGACCATACCTGATCACATCTCTACACCTGGATGTGTTAAGTTATTGGAACCAAATATTATGTATTGTTTGTGTCATCTCAAGTTTAATTTCCTGCCAACAAGAGAAGATTCTAACCAATGCAGCTTTCCTTGATGCCGAGGCCTGAGACATTGATATGGCTTAATAGGATCCTATAAACCAGCAGCATTTTTCATTTTATTTTATTTATTTATTTATTTATTTATTTTTGCATTTTTCATTTTAATAAAGGTTGAGTAGCTCTGTACTAAAGAATAAATCTTACATGGTAGAATTTTAGGCATCAGCGAGAAGATGAGATAGAGATAGTGCCTTTTTGGTATTCCTGTCA
Organism: Canis aureus; assembly: GCF_053574225.1. NCBI lineage: Eukaryota > Metazoa > Chordata > Mammalia > Carnivora > Canidae > Canis > Canis aureus. The sequence goes on from NC_135625.1 coordinate 64,412,937, forward strand.
TGATTTTTATCAAATTGAGCATTTAACAAAAACACGTTGAAATAAGACTCAAATGTTTAGCTTTATACTAGCCTTTCACTACCTGTATGCTTTCATTGAAATTACCCAATTTCTTCAGGTTCTCTTACCTATAAAATAGTACATATATCACAGGATTATGATATATGATAAAGGATAAAAATGAAATAATGTATGTAAAATTTCTTAACACATCAGCTGGTACATTAAAAAAAGATAGGCCATTCTGTATTACTATAGAGTAAAGGATCCTTTACAATATGTGTGTGTGTATATATATATATGTGTGTGTGTGTGTGTGTATATGTGTGTGTGTGTGTGTGTGTGTGTGTGTGTGTATATATGCTTTGTTTCAGTTACAAAATCTAAAAGCCCTAAAATCCAAACGTAGAGATGGACAAAGGAGAGTTTAGGTTAGCACTGTTGTTTGAGATGTGAGTACAAGTGCCTACCTGATTAATCAGATTTATTTTGGCTTGCTAATTTGTAGATCTATGAGTAGAAGCCAATTCTGTAGACACACGTGGGAGTGCTTCCACACTTGAGTGGGCCTATTCTTGATCTTAAGCCTGTGCTTTCTACCTTTTGCTTCCAAAATGGCACCTACTGAAACGCAAGGGAAAATGTGTTATAGCTCCAAAGAGGTTAGGGCTTCTGATGCTTGAAGACACTACAAAGCATTGCTCCACTCACTGTATCTGCTACCCGTGTGTCTCCCCTTCTGATATGAATGATTGGATGGAATCCCGGCCTACCTCACCTGCCTTTGGAATACACTGTACAACTTTAGTAGTCTGTCTGATGCCTGGCAAAGCAGGTTTATTGTAAAGGTATAGTCCAAATCTAGACTCTCAGGGCCACAGAAAAATGATTCAGGAAGGTACAATGTATACTATTTAACTTGATAATAATGTGATTTTTAAAAACCATATTATTGGCCTATTCTCAGGAAGAAGAAAACAATTTCTAAGAGACTAGGGGTAGGTTCCTGAGACACCAGATATTTTTTTTTTTTTACACCAGATATTTTTAATCAGAGAAACCTCCCACTGTCAGCTGGCAGTAGGCTATACTTTTTAAATGAATTGTGTTTAAGATTCATGATTCATAAGCAGTAGATACAAAGGCCATGTTCTCAATACAAAATATAGTCTGATAATAGGTCAGAACGTTTGAAATTTTGAAATGTTCTAGAAAAATATGAACCACCCATAGCTGAAATTAGGGCTTTTCTTGCTACGTGGCCAAATTTTGTGCTTGAGCAATTAAGTTAAATTATTAAAGTTTTATTTTTTATATTTTGGACAGTACAGGATTCTGAAACTAGAATATTAAATCCTCAAATATTTAAAGGAGGCTTATGTACTAGATACTATTGATTATTATGAAACAGACAACTCTTCCTGTGATTTTACAAATGAGCCAGACAAATCTTTGTGTCTCATCACATATCACTTGAAATTTGATTTTTGTGTTCTCCTTAGTGTAAGCTAACACAAATTTCAACTACGTTGCCATTTAAAATAAATCTCACTTCAGCGAATGCTTTGTAAATTCAAAGTTGTATTTTATAATTTGGTAATTTTGTGAAAATTCAAAGCATCAAATATATCTGAAAACTTTTAGTGACGTTTGTCTCATAAAGAAGTATGCAGTAGATCAGGAAATGTTAAGTCTTAAATTCATCTTCTTTTTATAATAGTAAAATTCTTAGTTATAAATGGAGTAAAAATAATCATACAAGAAAATACATGGCTCTGGATATTTTTAAATAAATTAGATATATGTGTTTGTTTTATTAGCAATTATTAGGCTTGCCAGGGTGAGTGGTCCCCATAAGAAAGGTGTTAGCAGTTAGCAGCACATGAGTATGGAATATGAAACATAGGAAGAAAAATTTAGATCTCCTGTTTTTGCTTATTTTTATCCAAAACATAGACAAAGAGCTTTACTCATAATTTACAGTGGGGTCTGTACTTGTTGTCTTTATGCATGTCATCATATTTTACATTTGGTGCCAGTACTTCCTTAGCAGAAGACAAACTAGGTTGACAACAGACATTGTATTTGTCTGTTAACTCTCCTAAAATGAGACATGGCTAAGGAAGGATCGTATAAAGAAATCTCATGAATGTCATACTAAAAAAATCAAGCACAAACAGCAACAAAATGGAAAAGTTGATATTTACACTCCTTTCCTTGGCCACATTATGTTGTAAAAAATCAATAATGCTTTCATCAGATCTGGTAAGAATTTAGTCAAGGAGACAAAATATTATCCTAAAAGTAATTTGAAATGTGAATAAATCTGTCATCGTTAATAGTAAGCCTGACTTTGTGTATGTTGTTGATGACAACTAGTAATAATTGTTCATAGAGACTTTATTTTTTAAAACACACGTTTTGGAGAGTATGCAGACTCAAAATTATTTCGTTGAAAGGATTACACGATTTAAAATATTTAGAGTGACCAATGTAGAGGAAAAGAACAGGATATTCCAGTAATTTCACCTCGTTGCCATAATAAAACCAAAAGCATTTCTATGTACCTTTTATAATGTATCAACCTCTTTCCAAATATGTTATATGTTTATGAAATCAAGGTTCTGAAAGACTGCAAGTTGCTCAAGGGCATAATTGATAAATGCAATATCAGTAACCTCCCCTGTCTTGAGAGCTTGTTTGGAGGTTCTAGCAGGGGAGCGCAGCTACTCGTATACCCTTGACCGAAGAGCGGTCCTCCTCTATCGGGGATGGTCGTCCTCTTCGACCCAGCGCGCAGCTTCGGGAGGGACGCACGTGGAGCGGTGAGGGAGGAAGGGGACACCCGCCCAGCCAGCCAGAGCAGCCGCATCAACCCTGGTGATCGGTGGGGTGACAGATGTCGCAGCCAGATCGCCCTCACATCCAACCTCCCCTGTCTTCTGATTTCAAATTCTGTGTTTTTCCAGCTTCCAGTTTCAGTCGCAGACGGTCAGCCTAGATAAAATTGAATCCAGTTAACTGGCAACCAAGATGCCAAAACAGAGTCCTTGTATTATCTGATGTTCTCCATTTTTACTTTTTAAAAGTAATAAAACTGTCAATATGATATTGACAGTAAATTTACTAGCCATTCATGAGATTAACCTTCCTAAAGAATGATCATCGCCTCCAATAGAAGGAGCCTGATGGGGTTTGACAACTCAATTTATCACTGAACAGGGTGCAGGTAGGTGAGGGATAACACTGCTTGTCTCCTGAGCAGACACTCATTTGTGCCATCTGGACTAGCAAATGATTTCCCTTCCGTTCTCCATACTCCGCCTCCCAACTGGCTCTGAAGATGTCTCTTGCAACTGATGGCTCACTGCTGAGTTGTGTTAGCAACTACTTGACACTTGGCTTCTGAATGATGTTCACCCAGTTTTTTTCTAAGGTTCAGATTCCCTGCAGCACTTCTCACAGTCATTCAAGGCCTGTAGACATTTCATGGAAATTTATAGAATGAAAAGCAGTTAAATCATTTCCCTATAATAGATAATGTGATTTTGCATAAAACATAAAACCTCTAGCATAAGAACAGAGTCCAGTCAACTTGTTTGTGATTCTGCAGAGCTTGGCAGTGATAAATTTACCAAGGTAAGTGCCACTTAGTTATTAAAATCTTTTCAGTAGAAACAACTTCTTCAGGGACAGACTAGCCTACCTTGATTTTTTTTTTTTTCGTAAGTTAAGGTCACAAAAAGAAATGATATTGGCAAATTTAAAAATGATCCACTGTGTAAAAAAAGTAGCTTTAAATAAAGAAGCTAATTGTTCACCTTGCCGATATTGACTTGATATAGACATGGATGTTAATATGTAAGACAATGATCTCAAATGAATTTTGGAAGTGGCTATAATGTAAATCTCTAATTAATGTTGAATATCGTGAGCACATCTCCATTTCCACTTGTTCATGTTTTATGACATGAGAATCTGTACTATCTTTTCAACCTGTATTTATTATACAGAAACGTATGAATTAGGCACAATTTGACTAAAATCGATCTTTTGTGCTAGTGAAAATTGTAAGATCTGTACAGCAAAGAGAAAACATGTAGATTTTTATTAAGACAGCCATTTTTAGGTAAAATGTGACTCCATGAGAAAAAAAATGTTACATTTCCCTGTGTCATGTTAGGGTCAGTAATAGACAAGAGTTTCTCTTGTGCTGACCATATTAAGACTTTCTCTAAGAGAAACTCTAAAATGAGCCCGTGAATAATTAATCACCCGTAGATGCTAAGATTTTTTTTTAAGGAGCTGGGGCTTCCTAAGTGTTTGGTTTATCAGGAGACTGTCTAGTCCATGGGCAATGGCATTAATGGCATTTCTCAACAGAGGCACTGTGTGCTGAGCTAAACACAGTATGGGATTTGGAATCATACAAAGCGAATTTGATTCTCATTTAACCCCTGATTTTGTCACATGGGAAAACTATTATCTGAGCTTTAGTTTCCTCACCTATGAAATGGAACAATTAGAGTTTCCTTGGAATTTTTTTTTTGCTTTTGAGATTTCAGTGATTTTGCATAAAACCTCTAGCATAAGAACAGAATCCAGTCAACTGGTTTGTGACTCTGCAGAGCTTGGCAGTGATAAATTTACCAAGGTAAGTGCCACTTAGTTACTAAAATCTTTTCAGTAGAAACAACTTCTTCAGGGACACACTAGCCTACCCTGATATTTTTTTTTCTGTCCAGGCAATTTCCCAAATAATTAAGAATTTTGCTTTTCTCCTCATTCAGCCATTCTTTATACCCAGCCAGAATGAGCTTTTCAAATAAAAATGTGATTGTGTAGCTCCCTGCTAAAAGCCCTTGAATGACTTCCTATTGTTCTGGGATAAGAGCCCAAATACTTATGTAATACTTCAAGGGCCTGGGTAGGCCGACCCTGTCCACCTGTGCAGAACAGAGCAGTAATTCACCAATGTGCTGCTGTGTCCCTCACCCCTCCCCGCCCCTGGAGTTAGTGACCATCCTTCAATCTTAAACCGCGATGCACGTCTGTAAGCCTATATGTAATCATCAGAACATCTGGTAATAGGACAGATGATGCCATTAAAAACACAAGGTGATTAGAACATCCATCTGAAACAAATAGGAAAATCTCAATAGGAGCAGCAAGTATTGCTAAGAGTCACATGAAGGCAAATGCAACGTTAATGTGAATTTAAAGAAAAAAAACAAGTGAGACAAAAGGGAGCATTTCAGTTGCCGCCACCTTTTCCTAAAGAATGAATTGCTTTCAGATTATTCTTTCTGCCTTCAAAAAAAAAAAAAAATAACAAAATTTGCTTGCCCCAAGGGGGTATGACTCACGCTGCTGAAACTCACATGAGATCAATTTGTGGGCCAAACGATCAATTTAATAATTTACATTGGGATATATCTCTTCAAAGTAGGTGTCTCCACTGGGACATTGAATTAGCATTAGAAGGCTTGGCTGGCAAACAGGGAGGCTGATTTCTGCAGGTGCCGAGAGGCAGATAAGCCTGCTGAACTTAACAGGTTGCCTGTCAGGGCACCTTCTCCCCAGTGTCCTGCAGCTATATTATTTTTTTTTTCTCTACAATCCGTGTTTGCAAAGATACGAGTTATTTCCCAACTCATTCTTACCTCCACGTTGACCTCTGAAAAAAACTGAATGCCACAGGGGAAGAGCTTCCAGCAGACACTAATCTTTTTTTTTTAAGGCTTGTGACTTCTGATCATGTGATGTGCCTCCATCTAGACACACGTACTTATCCAGATACTGCTTTAGATGGGGAGATTTCATATACATTTGTTTGATCATATAGAGGTAATATGACAAGAATCTCAAACTAAGCTATTTTTAAGTTTGCCACAATTTTGCTGCTTAGATAAAAGGTTTCGGTACTGTAAACAGGACCACAGAATTCCAGATTTGAAACTTAAAATTATACATGCATGTGAAGAGTTACTGTTCTCTTACCTGTAAAAAGATATCTAGAAATTTTTAATGTTATAGCTGCTCAAGGAGAAATATAGAAATAGTTGCATCTAAATATTTAAATGAATCTTAAATTGAATATTAAATTCCCCTCCCATATTTAGAATTAGAAAATTGATTCCAGTGTACGTAATTATGTGATAAAGGATTTATATTTCCTTGGCTCAACACTAGGAAGCACATTAGGTTGAAAGATGGGAGAGATGAATTCTTTTTTACTGATTTTAGAATATGTATTTGAAAAATTAGATGAGTCTTACAGATATTAAGAGTTGTTGACTGCCTGAAAGAATAAAGCTTCTTAATAGAGAATACTGTAATGTGCATAAAATCAAGAAATTGTAAGTCCTATACTTTGTACAATTCTGGATAATTTAACCAGTCTTCTGACCTGTCTACAGTATAAAGACAAATAATAGAGTGAAGTTAATGCATTTTGTGCTATAGACCTAACCACTCATTCAGACAAATGGGAATTGATGTAGTGTAAGGAGAAAATGCTGCTCATTTCCATTCACCCTGGTACAGATTTTTCTCCCTTCTTCTTACAGAAAGAGCAAACTTCAAAGAACAAAGACAGGCATATTTTTATGTTTGTAAACAACTTAGCACTTAATTAATGGTACAAAATGTTAATTTGATTGGAAAAATAAAGATAATCAAAAGGTGGGAGGTAGAGAGTTGCATTCAAGCATATGACTTATTTTATGTGTCCATGGATTTTAAATAAATGGTGAAAAGTTGACTATGTTTAATTTTCTTTCTACATTGATTCATTATTTTCTTTTCAAATCTCGTTTGAAATTGTAAAAAGCGCAACTCTGTCCTTAGTAATTTTCATTATTCACCAGAGTGGTATAAAATCAACAAGTTCAAATCAGATTAAGCCCTGCTGCCTGCATAGTTACTCAATATTATGTATGAGTGATTTGGGCCTTCATAAAGAGAACATTTATATTCCAAGTCATATTTAAAATTTGTCTTTATTTTCTTTTACTCTTTTAATAGGAAAAGGCTTATTTCTCACCTGCAATCCGTTTTATTAAAAAAAGAAATTTCATTATAGGAAATTAGCTCATTTCGTATTCCAGAGCAGAAACATGAAGGCGAGATGAATCTATAGCACAAAATACATGTCTGTGTCAAATATTCTAACACAAAGAGTGCCTATTTCATTATTTTAATGTCTGAAATTTATTTTATGTTTGTCAATAAAACATGGAACTGTTAACTATTTTTTCTCTTGTGCTTATTTATTATAATTTTAACAGGTAAATGGATACTTCCTTATGCCATAAACTTTAAGCTTACTGGCAGATTAGGATAAGACAAATAAGATAAATAAGAATTTTACCTTAAAATATTTAAGCTACAACAACTAATAATTATGTATACAACCTATTTTTTGTTTGTGTAAAGAGAGGAGAGAAGCATGTATGTGTGGGGAGGGTCTTCATGGCTGCATTTACAGAAGCAGTAGTATTGAGTGAATCTCAGATGTCACCTCAACCACTTCTCCAACTTGAACATGGAGACCATTTTTTTTTTAAAGATTTTATTTATTTATTCTTGAGAGACACAGAGAGAGGCAGAGACATAGGCAGAGGGAGAAGCAGGCTCCCTATAGGGAGCCCAATGTGAGACTCCATCCCAGACCCAGGGATCATGACCTGAGCCAAAGGCAGATGCTCAACCGCTGAGCCACCCAGGCGTCCCTGGAGACCATGTTAAACCCAAGTACACCAAATGCATCCCCTAACTTTGGGCCTGAGAGAGCAAATCAACCTGGTGCTCCCATGTTCACAGAACTAAGAAATACTTCTGGGCAGCCCAGGTGGCTCAGTGGTTTAGCACCACCTTCAACCCAGGGCGTGATCCTGGAGACCCGGGATTGAGTCCCGCATTGAGCTCCTTGCATGGGGCCTGCTTCTCCCTCTGCCTGTGTCTCTGCCTCTCTCTTTCTGTGTGTGTCTCTCATTAATAAATAAATAAAATGTTTAAAAAAAAAAAAAAAGAAATACTTCTGCAGGACACTGCCACTTGTTAAACTAGTTCTGTAGAAAGCTTATCTGCTAACACACAATTCTCAAGCAGAGCAAAGCTGTTTCTGTACTGGTGTTAATTATTTATTAATGCAGTGAAAACACTTTAAATTCCAATTAAATTGTCACTAATTACTTGTGAACTAGAAGCTAAGATGCTTAGTTTCCTACTTCCTTCTGAGAAAATGTGAATGCTCCCCCATCTGTGGAGTCAGTTCATAGGAGAAAGCCTTTATGTTGGAATCAGAAAAAGAAAAAAAAAAAAAAACTGGGTTTGAAACTACCTGGGTGCTCGTGGATAAGCCTGTTAAGCACTGTGAGCCTCAGATTTCTGCATGTATTATGTAAGTTTAGACAACTGATCTGAGTTTAATGGCTCATTTAAATGAAAATGTATATATCCCCTAGAACAAATATCTTAATTTAGGGGTCAGTGCCAAAATGTTGCCAGTGCATAGCAAAGCATTGCTCAAATGAGCTAAGATTTGTTTTATTGATGATACATAGTGGTTGTCTTAGTTTTGGAAACTGTTTTTCTTATTCCGCCCCGCACTCCTTTTTCAAATAGAGACAGCAGAAATTACAGTACGGTTCCCTTGCCAGCCACAAAATGTTCTATTTTACTCTGTTTTTGTTTTTCTCCCCCCATTTTCTAGAATCTGCTACATCAGTTTGGAGCCAGATACTAAGATGGCAAATGATGAAAATCTTTCTGTGAAATAAAAACTTGATGATATGGGGATCCCTGGGTGGTGCAGCAGTTTGGTGCCTGCCTTTGGCCCAGGGCGCGATCCTGGAGACCCGGGATTGAATCCCACATCGGGCTCCCGGTGCATGGAGCCTGCTTCTCCCTCTGCCTGTGTCTCTGCCTCTCTCTCTCTCTGTGTGACTATCATAAAATAAATAAAAATTAAAAAAAAAAACTTGACGATAAATCCTTAAATATATTGTAAGAGAGAGGTCTATGAGACTTCAGAGGATAGGGAAATATTATAAAGAAATATCAATCATATAAGAAAAACTTTTTTAAATACAATGAACTGAGGGTCAGGAAATTCAGCTCAAAGGCTAAACTCTACAAGGTTCTGTTTTTGGGTAGCCCATAGCTAAAACTGGTTTTAAAATGATTTTAGAAAATAAAAGCGTGACATTTTATGAGACATGAAAACTATAAGAAAGTCATGTTTTAATATCCATAAAGTTTTATAAGAATGCAGCCATGCCTATTTGTGCATTGTATACACTGCTTTTAGAAAGTTTAGTGACGGGCATGGAGAACATATGTAACCAGCAAAGCCTAAAATATTTACTACCTAGACCTTGCAGAAGTTTGCTGACCCCTGCCAATGGACTTGAAGGCAGGGACAGCATTAAATCCTAGTGCCTGGCTAAGTATTTAGCATATAGGTTTGCACATAAATATGTAAAGGCAGAAAACATGTAAACACACTGAGATTATGTTCTCATTATTGAAATGAACAAATAAAATTTTTAAAAAGTAGTAAAATTGTGTTACATGGAAACAATAAAAAATAATCAATATATAAAAGACCAGCACAATCACTGCTTTTTAAAATTTGTAATACCATGAACAAAGGAGTTTACACGAGAAAGTTTTAGGT